>NC_072804.1:21427545-22677545 GCF_028583425.1 Eublepharis macularius
TTGACTTAGCAATTTTTTAAAATTATTTTTTATTTTTATTTTGGAAAAGTTAAAAGATAGAGCAAAAGAAAGAAATGCATACCAAAAACACAACTACAAAGAGCCAACAGTGGCCTACATATCAATCTACAAAGTAAAAAAGCCAGTAAAAAGCATAATTACTCCATTACAGTCTTTAGCCTACAACACTTCCTCCTTTAATATTGATCAGCTTGTGGTTTAATTAATATCTTTTTTCTGTATCTCATCTTCTTGATATCTCAAATCCTTATTCTTAAAAATCAAAACCACAAATCGATAATTCATTTTTCTTCATCTCTCTCACAAGTAGTCTATAAAGGATTTCCAATTTGCCATGAATATCGAGAGTGTTTTGTCTCTAATTAATGCTGTAAGTTTGGCCATCCCAGCTAAGTCCATCATCTTTCCAATCCATTCTTCCAATGAACATATAAAAGCATATAAAAGCTGTGCCACTGTTGCCATATATGGAATTAAAATACCATACCCTTTTTTCCAATTTTTTTATCCGTAATTCCCAACAAATAGAACTCTGGTTTAAGCTGTAGATTTACCTTTAAGATTTTCAGCATTAACATATGTAATTGTAACCAAAAAATTTTCTCTTTGTTGTAAGTCCACAAAGATGATAAAATGTTCCTTCGTGTTGTTTGCATTTCCAACATTTAGCCATTTTTGCAATTTTGTCTGGAGACGTATACCCAGGGATCATTTCGTAGAAAAAGAGCTGGAGGAACTCAGTAGCATAACTCATTAGCATAGCCATTAGCATATGCCACACCCCTTGCCATCACCAGAAGTGTGTCGTTGGCATAACTGATTTGCATATGCTACACCCCCTGACATCACCAATCCTGGCTGTTTTGGACCCAATCCTGGCCATTCAGGGCTGAAATTGGGCCCAAAATGGTAAAAAGGGGCTGAAAATGGCTGAAAAGGGACCCAAAATGGTCAGGATCGGGCCGCTGCTGAGCAGGAGAGTGATCCACCACCACCCGATCTGGACTGTCATATGACCTCTTTGGGGAACTGCCAGAACTGCGTTCCTGCACGTTCCCCCTCGAAATGAGCCCTGCATATACCACCGATACATCATTTTATAAAAATTCTCCTTGAGAGTGGAACACAAAGTAAATTTGAGGCCCCTAACGCACATATTTTCCCATTGATCCATTTGTATATTACACCCAAAATTCCTTGCTTGTTTTGTTATACATTCTTTGACAGATTCTTCCTCAACAACAATTTGATTTAGCAAAATTTGAGAATACCACATTTAAATTGCAGGAAGGTGGATCTCAATTATGTCCCCTTCTAACATATCTGTTTAGTATGACATAATTAGAACATACAGAAAGGGGCAGTGGATCCAGGTCCACTCACTGGTGTCAAGTCGCCCAAGGCGAGTAGTAGTGTTCAGTATCAGTTATAATCTCTGAATTGTTTTCATGGCAGCTGTGCATAGACAGCAGCAGGTTATTCTAATCTGCGTGTCACTAAAGCATGAATGACAATGGAGAAGACACAGCTGTCGCATCAGCTGCAGCCAGCAAAAGGCCTGTCAAGCTGTGGTCGAAGCCTCGGCATCCAGTCTAGAATGGCTCGAAGCCAGAAGCCTGATCTTTCAAGGATCCTGTGACTCACCAAGTTTCCTGTTATCATCAACCTCACCAACTTCATCTCCTTCTAAGACTGAGGCTGAATCCACACACCCGCGGAGCATCCCGGCGTTGTGCTAAATGTTTGCTAAACACCCGGAAGTGTAGCGTCTTTCTAGCGCGACTCGCTAGAATCACGGTAGAAAGACGCTACACTTCCGGGTGTTTAGCGAACATTTAGCGCAACACCGGGACGCTCCGCGGGTGTGTGGATTCAGCCTGAGTGACAGGCTTACTAGATTGCAGGAATGCTGTCGATGTCGTTTATCTGGATTTCAGTGAAGATTCTGACACGGTTCCTCATGATGCTTTGATAGGCAAACTGGAGCACTGTGGACTGGATTCTAGGACTGTTAGATGGATAGGGAACTGGCTGGATAACGGCACCCAAACGTTAGTTGTCAACAGCATCACGTCTGATTGGAGGGAGGTATCCAGAGGAGTGCCTCAGGGCTTGGTCCTGGGCCCCGTGTTTTTCAATATTTTTATAAATGATCTAGGTAAGGGTATAAAGGGATTCCTCATTAAATTTGCAGATGACACCAAACTAGGAGGAGTTGCAAGCACCCTTGAAGATAGGGGTAGATTTCAATGAGATCTGAACACACTGGGAAAGTGGGCAGATTTGAATAAGATGCGATTTAACATAGATAAGTGTCTGGTTCTCCACCTGGGTAACAAAAATGCAAAACATGCATGCTGGATGAGGGATATACTTCTGGGCAGCATTGTGTGCAAACAAGATTTTGGGATATGGATGAATGGAAAGCTAGCATTCAGCGTGATGCAGCAGCAAAAAAGGTGAATGCGATCCTGTGGTGAATCAACAAGGGCATAACATCCAAATCACAGGACGTTATTGTCTCACTATATACTCCCATTTGTCAGGCCTCATCTGGAGTATTGTATGCACGTTAAGCGCAATTCAGCAGTGGAATTGGCTGCATAGGGGTGTGGTGGGTTCCCAAAGAGGAGGCAAGGAGAATAGCAACAATAAGAGAAGAGACAGAGATAAAATGTGGCTGGATAATTTAAAACAAAGAGCTCACAATAAAATCAGTAACCCGAAGCTCTATGATTCTATGCTCATTGCTCCCATGTTGTCATAATAGAGCTCCTATTTTTGCATCCTAATGTAGTCCATTACCGTAGCACAGATCAAGTAACCCCCATGGAGCAGGTGAAAAGCAGAGTTGGAGGTCTTCAGTGCATTAAAGATAACCCATCTGATGAATCCAGTTGGTATTTTCGAGTGGTTTTGTATACATGTTACAAATAGAGGTGGGCACGATCCCCCCCCCAAATACCGATCAAGCTGATCGTTGATCGGCGCCGGTGACGATCCCGAATTAACGATCCACACCAGTCATCTCCCATTTCCGATCCGTGGATCGTGGAGGCAAAAGCGGAGGGGCGCCTCGCTCTTCCCAGCGATACAGGAATGGTGGCTGATGCCGGCGGCATCTGTGTTTGTGTTTGGCTGTCTGTGTTTGGCCGTCAGAGCTGTCTATCAGGGTTTGCAGGGATGAGATTGGAGTGCCCATGGCTACAGAACACTCCCTTCCCCCTCCCTCCCTTGGATGTCTTCTCCCAGCTGGTGACTGCTTTGCTGCTCCATGGTTGGAAGGAAGCCCTGCTGATCAAGGCAAGCTGGGCTTCCATTCGGGTTTCCAGGGCGACAGAAGGAGGGCAAACAGAGCTCAGGCATTCCCCTGGCTCCGTTGCCAGGGGAATAGATTGCTAGCTCCTGAGTGTCTGGCTTCCTGATCCAAGCATGATCACCCTGATCCAGCCCCCCTCCCGACCGCTGGATCGTTGGCTGTGCCCGAGCACGATCCGCTGGGTTCCGATCGCGCAATCGCCATTATTGTGGGTTTTTTTCAATCATAATGCGGATCATGCCCATCTCTAGTTACAAACGATTGGATTCAAACCCATCTTGAGGAATCCCACAGGTCAGTCCCATGGGAAAGAGAAATAACTGCCCAGCAGCACCACCTTCTCCAACACCATTCATTGGAGACCCTCAGCCTCCCCACCCCCACATTTGCGTGGTAGTTGAGGAGAAGGCATTCCCCACTGTAGCCACTGGGAATCAAACTGAATGTAGTAAGGAAAAGAAACATGCATGATACTGTATGTGATAAAAATATGGAAAGTTTTGAAATGAAAGTAAAAAAATTAAAATGAAAAAAGCGCAAGCCGTCCTTTCGTATCTAGAGCAGCAATCCCAATAGGGTGCTTGTGGCTGCCATGACACCTCCTGATGTAGTCAAAGAATCATAGGCTGTTTCCGCACACGTTGGATAATGCACTTTCAATGCACTTTATCAATCATTTGAGGTGGATTTTTTGTTCTGCACACAAAAAAATCCGTTCCAAATGATCTATAAAAGAGGATTGGAAGTGCATTATCCAACATGTGCGGAATCACTCATAGAGTTGGAAAGGGCCTTACAGACTATTTAGTCCAACCCCCCGCCCAGTGCAGCAACAGCCTGGCTTACTTCCCTGGCTTCCTGACCCCTTCGACAAACACTCCTTCCTTAATATTTTCACATTCTCTGCTTTGCTCTTCTTTGTCCTGTTCACATTCTTTCCTTTTCCACTCTCTTTCAGCTTTCTCATTCCTTCTTTCCCCTTTCACTGCCTCTCTTCCTCTCTATCCTTCACCTGCTACTCATGCAATTTCTCCAGTCAGCTCCAAGAAGATAGGAGGATAGCACAGTAGCAGCAGCAGTAATTGAACTGGCTGGGGAGAGGAAGAAAAACTCCAGCTCCAGATGGAACCTGTAGATCTCTTGGAATTACAACTGATCTCTGGACTACAGAGATGAATTGTCCCGGAGAAAATGGCTACTTTGGAAGGTGGGCTCTATGACATCACTGTTAGAAATCGCAATGTCTGGTGTACTGCAGCAGCAAGAAGGAAGAAGAGCCTACCATGCAGGGGGCAGCAAGGGTCACTTAGGACAGTGAGAGCAGCATCTCTCTTGTTTCCTGGGGGTCATTTCCTTGTCTTGTCTCCTATTGGGCTAAAACAGGGCAATATCCTGCTTCTTCTCTCTCCTGCCACACTTCTTCTCTCTCTCTGCAAGATGTAGTCAGATAGCTAGGGTCTCCCTCTTTCCCTCAAGTATGTAACTTCCTCAAATAAAGCTTTTGCCTCTCTAATCAGCTCAGCGTTTATTCCGCAGCATTATTTTACACTCGCTCTAACAATCACATCCCACTAAGGTCCCTCCCCAAACTCTGCCCTTCCCTGGGCTCCACCCACAAATCTCCAGGAATTTCTCCACTCAGAGTTGGCAACCCTAGCTGCCTCGCATGGCATCGGAACAGTAGCCACACTTGAAAGGGCAACAAGTACCCAGCTTGGCAATGGCTGTCTTCACAGGGGGGCTTGCGTTTGCTTGACAACAACGCCAGCAGAAAGGTTCTCCCCTACCCACAGGAGCCATCTGAAAAGACTTGGCCCAGCATTCTGCCTGCTGGTATTCTAAGATATAGTTACATGTGGCTCTGAATCCTCCCTTTGGCAGTCTGATGGGCTCCCGCACCTTACAGTTTCTTCCACCAGTGGAAAACTTTTGGAGGTCATTTCCAATAGTATTTGCAGGCAATTCTAACAGTTCAGAATTGCTTTTACCATTGGTGCATTCTATTATTTTTAAATTGTTGCATTGGTTATTATTGTTGTTGTTATTGTTATTAATATTACAATGTTTTAATGTTTTTATAATGTTTTTATTGTTTTAAACTGTTGTTAAACCGCCCTGAGCCTGTCTGACAGGGAGGGCGGTCTAGAAATGTGATAAAATAAATAAAAATAATTATTAGCCATACAATACTTTGAATGTTCAGTTTGGGAGTCCAAACCTTACTCAGAAATGCTTTAAATAACTCAGTGACAAGGAGGCATAAAACCCTGATCCTGGACCATGTATTTTGTGCTGGAAAACAACCTGCCAGGGCTGCCTTTAGGACCAAAAAGTGTAGTGTGGTAGTGGAACTCACTGATGCCTCTGGAATGCAGTCCACAAAGATTTCTATCAGCTCATATTTAATTTAATCCTGGATGTGCTTTCTCCCTTATCCACCCATGCCAGGCAACCACCCACCTTCTTGGCAGAGGACAAAGGAAAGCAGCAGGCAAGCAGGCAGGTGGCTAATGGAGCCCACCAAGCCACCTAAAGGTCAAGGGCACGTTGAGCTGCAGTAATAGTTGCAAATGGAGCTGTCAGCCAAGCACAGAGGGAGGCAACAGTGACAGGGATCGTGTGCAGCGCCAGAGCTCTATGGCTGGCTATCTGTTGGGGAATTCATATCTATCGTAATCATACAGGTGACTTGCTAAAACAGAACATGCTGGAGTGAACTTGGAAGGGAGGGGAGGGAGAATGATCCCCACCTAAAAGGACACACAAATGACCCCAACGAAGCACCAACGTGAATCTTGCCTTCTAGTTTCGGAATGTTCTTCATGATATTGTTTTCAGCACTGCCTGCTTGCTATAGGCCTTATGTGAAAATAAAAGAAGGAGATGGCCAAGCTCCCTGACAGGTAGGGTTGCCAATTCCAGGTTGGGAAATTCCTGGAGATTTGGGGGTGAAGCTTGAGGAAAGTGAGGTATAATGCCATAGAGTCCACCTTCCAAAGTAGTCATTTTCTCCAAGGGAACTGATCTCTGTACAGTCCGGAGATAAACTCTAATCACAGGAGATCATCATGGCTTTGTTCATCTCAACAGGGTCTCCTGCAGGTGCACATGGGTGAAATCAACAGCAGCCCATACATGGGCTTTCTCTGTGGTGGCCCCTACTCTATGGAACGGCCTGCCTCAGAAGGTTAGGAGAGCCCCCACTCTCCTGGCTTTCCGCAAACGATGCAAAACCAAATTATTCAAAAAGCCTTTTTCCTCAGATAGAAGGGCTGTATTGTAACAAGGGGATCTCAGATTCTTCGCTAATGAGTTCGGGACCATCAGCTTCACCACTATGTTGCCTTACATATTATCTGTTACTTTAAATATGTACTCATATGTACTTCCCATGGTTCATGCAGTCTAATGTCAGTCCTAGAATTTATTATGTTCTGTTTCAGCATTTCTTAAACTTTGTATTGGATCTTTGCTAATGCGATGTCTTTGTAAACTTGTATTTATTTACCCTATGGCATTGTTTATGGAAATGTCCTTGACACTGTATGGAAATATCCTTGATACTGATACTTGAGTCTCAGTGAGAAAGGCGGACTATAAATGACATAAAATAATAAATAAAATTTTAAATTATCTCCAAACTCCACCTGAAGGTTAAACACCCTATTGATATGCCACAGTACTTGATTACTGGGCTGCATCTTGGCTGATGGATCACAGGCCAGAGTGACACCAATCATTTTCTTTTGTCTACATTAAATATTCTCATTGAATCAAAGAGAGATAATAAATCAATAAACACAGTTTGGGGCGCACTGATACATATTCAGCAGCTACTGTGACTCTTGGGAATTTGCAGTTGAGGCTAATTGCATGAGAAGACCTGAGAATATATCCCCCCCCCAGCTCTAAAATCAGAATTATTTCAGCTCTCTTCCAAGAAACTGTACTCTAAATATAGTTACAATAATGAGCCACTGGTCAGGTAGCAAAGGGTTCCTGGAGTGCCAAATACATGTTTTGCTGCCATCCGAATTATTCAGCCTTGAAATAAGCCGCTGCCAGAATTTTGATGTGGTTCCTACTAGAACTGGATTGCCAAACAACAGTGCTCCAGTCTTATCTATGTGATACTCCAAGCGGCCCAAAGAGGAAGCAAGGAGAATAGCAACAATAAGAGAAGAGACAGAGATAAAACATCGCTAGACAATTTAAAAACAAAGAGGTCACAATAAAATCAGTAACCAGAAAGAAGAGGATTGGTTGTTGTGCTAGAGTGACATCACAGAGCCTAATCTGATTGGTTATATAGTGTCACTATGAAGCCAACTCAGCGTGAAGCTAGAGGTATTTTAATTTAATTTGAAAAGAAATTTTTTTTAAAAAATAAACCTCATCCACAATAGGAATAAACATATGACAACAATAGTGAGAAATTGACACATAAACACTAATAAAAGGTTTCCAAATATCTAAAAAAGGTAAGTCCTTCTGCAGTTGTCATACAGAGGTATTGCTGTTGCTCTCATTTGGCTTTATGAAGATGCCGCATAGGCAATTGTGACTGGCTGTGTGGCAGGATGAATTTATCATGCTAACTAGCTGATGTCTTGCAGGGATTCCATAGCCAGCCCCAAAATGTTTTTTTAAAAAAAGTGCTGTGGAAGGAGCTGCTGACAGGGGCAGACAAAAACACCCTCTAACTTTTGAGGAATTTGAGAGGGGGACATTTGGGGGCCTCAAAAGCCCCCTTCCTTTTCAGTCACAATCAGCTTACCCCTCATTGCTTTGCTCTGTAACCATAGTATCTTCACATCTGTCTAATCTTCTGGACATTTCGCATCATTATATTGTTTCATCCAGGGCTTTTTTTCTGGGAAAAGAGGTGGTGGAACTCAGTGGGTTGCCTTCAGAGAAAATGGTCACATGGCTGGTGGCCCCGCCCCCTGATCTCCAGACAGAGGGGAGTTTAGATTGCCCCCCGCACTGCTCAGCAGTGCGGAGGGCAATCTAAACTCCCCTCTGTCTGGAGATCAGGGGGCGGGGCCACCAGCCATGTGACCATTTTCAAGAGGTTCCGGAACTCCGTTCCCCTGAGTTCCCCCTGAAAAAAAGCCCTGGTTTCATCTGAACTATGACTTTCTCTTACTGCATGCATTTTTTCCTGCATCTGCTTTTTGCTGGTTATGTGATCCTAGCCTCTGAGACAGTAACCAGTGAGCAGCGTAACATCATGATACCACACAGCCCACCACATCTGGCAATCTGACATCTGTCCGTATTGCCCTTACTCTGCATGAGTATTGAGGAGGCAGAAGCACTGTGAAACATTTGCCCCTCCCCACCCCAGAAAACCAAAAGGGTCACACACATTTCACAAGAGGCTAAAAAGTTCGCAAACTAGTTCAACTCAGGCCCAAACTAGAAGTGACGAATGACACTTGAATGGCAAGTGGATTGAGTGGAGCGCAAGTAAACAGGGAGAAATACACTTGCCGTTCAAGTGTCATTCGTCACTTGTAGCTTGGCCCTCACGTGTATTCCTCCCTGTTCACTTGCGCTCCACTTGCATTCCACTCGAACACACATGAGTAGGGATGTGCGTTTCGGCATTCAGAATGCCGAAAGAATGCCGAAACAAAAGTGTTTCGGCTTCTTTCGGGGAATGCCGAAACGTTTCGGGGAATGCCGAAACGTTTTGGGTAGCCGAAAGAAAAAAGCCGAAACGTTTCGGGATTCTTTCGGCTTTCTTTCGGCTTTTCTATGGGAAAATGCCTCCGTCTTCCAGGACGTCTGGAGGAGGCATTTTCCCACCGAATAAGCCCAAAATTGGTGGGGACCTTCCTCTAACCCTTCTCTAACAACCACCCAAGTTTCAGACAGATTGGACTTTGGGGGGCCATGTTATGGCCCCCCAAAGCAGGTCCCCCCATCCTCCCATAAGAAAGCGAAGGAGCAGCATATTGTTAGCATGCTGCTGCTGATCTTTCTTCATTATTTCCTATGGGGAAAAAATGAAGAGGCAGGCTTCCTTTGCCAGGGGTGGCATTTTGCGTGCAAAATGCCCCCCAGCCCTCAGGGGCCCTTCTCCCACCCCTCCTCCCACCCCCCACCAAGGCTCAGCCTGCTCCCACTTGGGGGGGCCATTTCATGGCCTCCCCAAGTAGGTGCTCTAATCTCTACCACTGACAGCTGGGGGAGGCTTGTGTTGCCAGGGGTGGCATTTTGCATGCAAAATGCCCCCCAACCCTCTGGGGCCCTTCTCCCACCCCTCCTCCCACCCCCCACCAAGGCTCAGCCTGCTCCCACTTGGGGGGGGGCATTTCATGGCCTCCCCAAGTAGGTGCTCTGCTCTCATCTCTACCACTGACAGCTGGGGGAGGCTTGTGTTGCCAGGGGTGGCATTTTGCATGCAAAATGCCCCCCAGCCCTCTGGGGCCCTTCTCCCACCCTTCCTCCCACCCCCCACCAAGGCTCAGACTGCTCCCACTTGGGGGGGCCATTTCATGGCCTCCCCAAGTAGGTCCTCTCAGCCCCTAAAGTCCACCCCTTACAGCCCCACACAAACCCAATTCCCCCCCAGCTGCCACACACAGACCCAAATCCCCACATTAGCCCCTCACAGACCCAAATCCACCCCCACCTGCCCCACACCCATAACCCCAGGAACAGGCTGGCAAAGGCCAGCCCTCTCCCTTTGTTCCCTATGCTGGGAACTTCTAAACTCTCTTTCCCTAGGCAATTCTGCACAGCCCAGGGGTGCCACAATGGTGGGCACACTTCTGAGTGCCAGCTGGTCCCTGTGAAAGAGCACCTGAACCACAGACACCCTCCCTCAAATTCCCCCACCACCTACAGAGATGGCTGGCCAGCCAGCCCCATTGTTCCCTATGATGGGAACCAACTGCACAACAAAGAATAAAACAAGAACAACACAAAATAAAGTTTTAAAAAAATTATATTCTCCCTTCCAAAGTACAAGTAGGCAAAGCATTATGACACATTACACCAGCAGTCCCCCACACAGAAAAATTAAAACAAAACTCACTTAACATCAGAGAATCACAAAGCATGATTCCTGTCAAAAACACTTTATTTCTTGAACAGCTTTAGGTTACACAGCAGGGGGGAACACCAAAGGGCATGGCAGCACTATCTTACACAAAAATAACACAACTCACTTCACATCAGAGAATCACAAAGCACAATTCCTGTTAAAAACACTTTATTTCTTGAACAGCTTTAGGTTACACAGCAGGGGGGAACACCAAAGGGCATGGCAGCACTATCTTACACAAAAATAACACAACTCACTTAACATCAGAGAATCACAAAAACACAATTCCTGGCAAAAACACTTTATTTCTTGAACAGCTTTAGGTTACACAGTAGGAGGGCACAACAGGGCATGATAGCAATGTACTGCAAAAAATAATACAACCCACTTCACCGTTTTTGACAGCAATTGTGTTTGTGTGATTCTCTGATGTGAAGTGAGTTGTGTTATTTTTGTGTAGTACACTGCTTTCCTGCTCTGTGGTGCCTTCCTAAAGCAGTTACAGAAATAAAGTGCTTTTGACAGCAATTTTTTGGGGTGATTCTTTAATGTGAAGCGAGTTGTGTTATTTTTGTGTAAGATAGTGCTGCCATGCCCTTTGGTGTTCCCCCCTGCTGTGTAACCTAAAGCTGTTCAAGAAATAAAGTGTTTTTGACAGGAATCATGCTTTGTGATTCTCTGATGTTAAGTGAGTTTTGTTTTAATTTTTCTGTGTGGGGGACTGCTGGTGTAACGTGTCATAATGCTTTGCCTACTTGTACTTTGGAAGGGAGAATATAATTTTTTTAAAACTTTATTTTGTGTTGTTCTTGTTTTATTCTTTGTTGTGCAGTTGGTTCCCATCATAGGGAACAATGGGGCTGGCTGGCCAGCCATCTCTGTAGGTGGTGGGGGAATTTGAGGGAGGGTGTCTGTGGTTCAGGTGCTCTTTCACAGGGACCAGCTGGCACTCAGAAGTGTGCCCACCATTGTGGCACCCCTGGGCTGTGCAGAATTGCCCAGGGAAAGAGAGTTTAGAAGTTCCCAGCATAGGGAACAAAGGGAGAGGGCTGGCCTTTGCCAGCCTGTTCCTGGGGTTATGGGTGTAGGGCAGGTGGGGGTGGATTTGGGTCTGTGAGGGGCTAATGTGGGGATTTGGGTCTGTGTGTGGCAGCTGGGGGGGAATTGGGTTTGTGTGGGGCTGTAAGGGGTGGACTTTAGGGGCTGAGAGGACCTACTTGGGGAGGCCATGAAATGCCCCCCCCAAGTGGGAGCAGTCTGAGCCTTGGTGGGGGGTGGGAGGAAGGGTGGGAGAAGGGCCCCAGAGGGCTGGGGGGCATTTTGCATGCAAAATGCCACCCCTGGCAACACAAGCCTCCCCCAGCTGTCAGTGGTAGAGATGAGAGCAGAGCATCTACTTGGGGAGGCCATGAAATGCCCCCCCAAGTGGGAGCAGGCTGAGCCTTGGTGGGGGGTGGGAGGAGGGGTGGGAGAAGGGCCCCAGAGGGTTGGGGGGCATTTTGCATGCAAAATGCCACCCCTGGCAACACAAGCCTCCCCCAGCTGTCAGTGGTAGAGATTAGAGCACCTACTTGGGGAGGCCATGAAATGGCCCCCCCAAGTGGGAGCAGGCTGAGCCTTGGTGGGGGGTGGGAGGAGGGGTGGGAGAAGGGCCCCTGAGGGTAGGGGGGCATTTTGCATGCAAAATGCCACCCCTGGCAAAGGAAGCCTGCCTCTTCATTTTTTCCCCATAGGAAATAATGAAGAAAGATCAGCAGCAGCATGCTAACAATATGCTGCTCCTTCGCTTTCTTATGGGAGGATGGGGGGACCTGCTTTGGGGGGCCATAACATGGCCCCCCAAAGTCCAATCTGTCTGAAACTTGGGTGGTTGTTAGAGAAGGGTTAGAGGAAGGTCCCCACCAATTTTGGGCTTATTCGGTGGGAAAATGCCTCCTCCAGGCGTCCTGAAAGACGGAGGCATTTTCCCAAAAAAAAAACCCGAAAGAATGCCGAAAGAATGCCGAAAGAATCCCGAATCCCGAAAGAGATTCTTGTTTCGGCTTTCGGCTTTAACGGTAGAGAATCTTGTTTCGGGTAATCCCGAAACAAGAAAGCCGAAAGTTTTTTCCTTGCACACCCCTACACATGAGTGTTTACTTGTCATTCAAATGTAATTTGTCACTTATAGCTTGGCCCTCAGAGGCAAACAAGTGATGTTGGACACGTGTTTTTTACCCTTTCCAGGACACAATGCTATCTGGAAACTGTAGTTGAAAACAGCATTATGTCCCTAGTGTGGGGAGGCAGGGGAGGGGAAGAGCTTTTCAAAGACAGTTTGCAAAGACAGAGCTACACAGGATTGCTAAGGGAGAGAAATTTTGCAATTGTTTTCTTGCAATCTCAACGGAGAGAGGAATACAGAACCCGGTCCCTACCGTGGGGAGGCAGGAGAGGGGAAGAGCTGGTAGTTCATCTCTCCATAAGTAAGAGAAAGAACTCTCATCATGTATCATGCTTAGCTGAAATCCATGTTCATGAGCCCTAGAAATTAGGAACATAAATTAATTTGCAGAAGGAAGAAAAATAGGCAGCATAAGGCATTATAGTACTAGAGTAAAGGAAGACAAAAGCCATGTTTTTGAACAATATATACGAAGGCATAATGGAAATAATTCTGACAGTATCAATTTCTTGCTATGTTGCTAGTTTACAACCAGTAGTATCAGACTATTTTTTCAGTTGCTCTCACAGTGCTGTCATTAAGAAAAGTGATCGGGAGGCTGAGAACAGATACTTTCATTGGAATAGATGGAATAGAATATTCCAGAGATGGAATAATTTCATTATAGATATGAATCTTGAAATTCACAAGAGTTCATCAATTAATATTGCCTAAATATTAAACCATAAAATAAGTATGATTTTATTTTGCTTGATTTATTACTTTTAAAAACACCCCCTAAAATTAATTGTAACTTATTTCATCAAAGATCTGCTGGTTCATTTAAAGTAAAAACAAACAGGGAAAATTTGGAGAAACAATATGGTTATTTTCCTAGAAAGAGAGAGGAAAGAAGGCTTTATACAGATTTTATATAAATGTATTGCTTGAGACTCAAAATGAGGCCAATCCAGTTTTATTCTTCTTTCCGTGATTACATACAATGGCTCCAGTGCAGCTAATACTAGCTGTGACTAAGAAAAACGAATCTGTGGGATAAGTTAATTTGATTAGTAGATATCTCATTGTTTTCAGAGGGCCATGGCTAAGCTAGTCTGTGGTTACACAGAGGCAAAAATGTCTGTGGCTGAATATTTTCTGTTTAAAAAATAGCCCCATCATAATCTGTGAAATATATTAGTGTTCATTGCATGAATGGGAATATAATTCCAAGTTACATTTAATTGTTCAGACATACACATATTTGTATCTTCTGTTTCCAGTGGCATGATCCCCCAGGGTACGATATAACTCACTGTTGAAATAATATCTGTCTGGGGTCTGCAGCATGGCCCCAGGACTTGCCAGGAGGAGAAGACAGGAGACAGCCAGGAGACAGCCACCCAGCCGCCCCAGCAAACGCCCAGGGCCTGGACCTACCTCCACAGGAGGAAGGGAAAGAAGCCCTACCTACTTAAGAGGAAGGGAGAGAAGCTCCCAAGCCCCAGAGGGCTAGAAAGGACAGGTGGAGGCCAGCCAGTCCCACCCTCCAGTGAGAGGATAGGGGGCCAAGCAGGGAGAGTGGGGTCAACCCTGAGGGAGTCAGAGCAGAGGGAGAGGGCAAAGGCAGTGGGGACAGGGCCCCAGAAGCTATCCAAGCGGAGGCCTTACCAGCCAGGGAGGAGAAGCAGCCACAGCTGCTCAGAGCCACACCCCAGCCTACAACCCAGCTAGAAGGCAATAACCTGGCTCAGGGGATGCCAGGAGCAAAGCAACTCCAGGTGGAGCTGCCTGAGGCATTCTGTTGGAGAAGCTGGGCAGCCAGCCAAGGGGCCACAGCTGCACCTGCCTTCAGCAATCAGCTCAGCCAGAGAGGCGTGACAGCCAACGAGACACAGCTGTAGCAGGCCAATGCAGCCAAATCAGCTACCCCACTTGCAACAGCTTGAGGAAGCCCAGGACAATGCTGGAAGGCAAAGGAGGGGTGTGGCCTGGCAGGTGGAGCCTGGGCTGAGGGGTAGCATATAAGGAAAATCCACCCACAGGGCATGGTGGGTTGTGTAGGAGTGATGGAGTGGAGTTGGAGCAGAGTAAGAGAGTGAGAAGAAGTGTGGAGGAAGGAGATGGAGAAGATCAAGGGGGAGGACTGGATCAGGTTGAGCAGGCAGGCAAGTGGACGGAGAGGGAGCCTGGGTGATGTATACCGCCCCTCCTTCCACAAAGCAGGGTCCTGCAGCATCCCTGACACCCGTTTGATGTCAGGGCCAGGCATGTTGGTGCCCCACCCACTGGCAGCTGCAGCAAGCCCTGACAATATCTACATAAGATTCCCAAGACAATAAAAATGGATCAATATGAGATGCATATCAGCAACAAAAATGTTAAAAACTTAGCACTTAAATACTAGTAAAGTATGCATTGATGTGAAGAAATACATTTTCTTTTGAGGCCTGGACTTGCACAAACCCCACACTATTTAAATATATGAACTTTTTAAATATATGGTGATGGCAGCAAGAGTAGTATATGCAACAAAACAGAAGGCAGAATTTTGTCCAGGTAAGACTGACTGGATGAACAAATTGAATGAATACATGTCAATGGCTAAATTAATTTCTTATATGCATAATAGACCAATACAAGAATTTCAGAAAAAAATAGAAAGCTTTTTTTATATATAGCTAGATTTTAAGAAAAACTAAGAATAAGTATCATATAATGTTAATTATAAAATGCTTAATACAAAATATTTGATGTAAAGTAATGAGGGAGGGAAAGAAGTATTATGTAGTTTAAGTACTTTGTTATATAGTCTGTTACTTTATGCATTATTTACTGTTTATTGCTATTTTTGTCTTTTATTTATATTTTTCTCTCGCTGGATTAGATCTAGAAGGTGGAATGAAAATTAATGGGAGGAACATTAACAGTTTGAGATGTGCAGATGACACCATGTTATTGGCAGAAAATAATGAAGACTTGAAATGACTACTGATGAAGGCTAAAGGAGAAAGTGCCAAAGCAGGATTGCAGCTGAACATCAAGAAGACAAAAGTAATAACTACTGAGGAATTACATAATTTTAAAGTTGACAATGATAAATTGAAATTGTTCAAGGTTTTCTATTCCTTGGCTCAATCATCAACCAAAAGGGTGATTGCAATGAAGAAATCAGAAGATTGAGATTTGGAAGAGCAGCTGTGAGGGAGCTAGAGAAGATCCTTAAAGATAAAGATGTCTCTCTGGGAACCAAGATCAAGATAATCCAAGCTATGGTATTCCCCATTACTATGTATGGATGAGAAAGTTGGACAGTGAAGAAAGCTGACAGGACGAAAACTGATTCATTTGAAATGTGGTCCTGGAGGAGAGTTTTGCGGATACCATGGACAGACAAAAAGACAAATAAGTGGATACTAGATCAAAACAAGCCTGAATTCTCCCTAGAAGCTAAAGTGACAAAACTGAGGCTATCGTACTTTGGTCACATCATGAGAAGACAAGATTCTCTAGAAAAGTCAATAACGCTAGGAAAAGTGGAAGGCAGTAGGAAAAGAAGAAGACCTAAAACAAGATGGCTTGACTCAACAAAAGAAGCCACATCCTCCAGTTTGCAAGATCTGAGGAAATCTGTTAATGATATGATGTTTTGGAGATCTTTCCTTCATAGGGTTGCCATAGGTCAGAGGCGACCTGAAGCCACATAATACACACAGGGAAAAAAGAACATTAGGCAGAAGGAGAACTTTCTTAAGGCTTCTCAGTAAATCTGAGCAGGTACTTGAACCCCATTCTTCTATAACCAGGTGTTACTGAACTTCACTGGCTTTATTAAGGGGCTTTCCCACAGTCCCTCTTATCTATTCTAACACCCCCCAAAGCAAATATTTTCTCTAAAAACATTCAGCAATGAAAATAATTAAGTTCTGCTCCACAGAGAGCTCTCATTGTATATGATTGTCAAAGCACCTTCTTTGTAGCCACATTTGCATGGGTTAATACTCTTTTTACTGTCACCAGCAAGGACTCAGGCCCCTGTGCTGTAGACTGAGGCAAAGGCTGAAATCATATCTTAGCAGAAGCAATAATGTAGAATTCAATCAACCATATAAAAATGAAATAGATTTATAGCCATGTCATGGGAGAGAAATGAAGGTCAGTTTTCAGCAAGGAAGGCAGTATCGACTAAACAAGTATAAGATAAAATTATGTAGAAGTTACATTCCTGGATGTTGTGCATAGCAGAAGACAAATAAATGTTTTTATATTCAACATAAAATACTGCATGAGAGAGAAAGGGGAACTCAGTATTAATAATAATTGTGTGCCATCAAGTTGCAACCAACTCATGGCAACTCCAAGACCATGGGGTTTTCAAGACTAGTGATGTACAAAAGTGTTTGCCATTGCTTTCCTCTGTGTAGCAACCCCAGGGTTCCTTGGTAGTCTCCCATCCAAGTACTAACCAGGACCAGTTTCCAAGCTCTGATGATATTAGGCTAGTCAGGCTGTTTGAAGTATTAACTTAAAGTTTCCTCAATTAGAAGGGAAGAGAAAACCTAATCATGTTGACAAAACCAATGATAATGAATTAAAAATCAGCTTTAGCAGAATTCAGTTGTTGACTAAGGACATTACCACACATCCTTAAAGGGACACCAACTCACCAAACATTGGTGGCTTTTCTTCTTCACGCCACACATCTCCAATTTCAAAGCAGTAGCAGGCTGTTTGGCTTTCTTTTTTTCTGCACCTTTTTGGGGACGCAGGAAAGTGTAGGAAATTGCATTCTTATAAAAGGTGCTGAAAAAACAGAAAAACAGCCTACTACCACTTTGAAATTGGAGACGTGTGGAATGAAGGAGAAAAGCCGCCAGTGTTCGGAGAGTAGGCTGTCCTTTTAAGGATGTGTGGAAACAGCCTAAATGAAATAAGTCACAAGTAAAATAAAGTATATTCAGACTCCCTTTTGAAAAGGGAGATTGTAGAAGACCTAAATTGAGGGATCAAAGAATAACATTACTAAAGAAGCAAAGATTTTGCTAGAAACATTAAATAACACTTTAGTTGTTGTAGATTTTCCGGGCTGTATGGCTGTGGTCTTGGCATTGTAGTTCCTGACGTTTCACCAGCAGCTGTGACTGGCCTCTTCAGAGGTGTAGCACCAAAAGACAGAGATCTCTCAGTGTCAATGTGTGGAGAAGATATTAGCAGGCAATTTATATCTACTCAAAAAGGTGAGTTTGGGCTGAGTCATCCGGTAAGAGTTTTTCAGGGTGTGGAATGCTAATGGGGGGAAGCTTCACTGTATCCTGAGAAGGTTCTTTTGCATATGGATTGGTGGTTGATATGCTAATCTTATCTGCAGGGCTATTGTAAGATGTAGAGTATTTTGTTAGGTGTTTTTCAGGACAGGAAACCATGCCCTATTCATTCTTAAACTTTCTTCTTTCCTGTTGAAATTGTGCTTATGCTTATGAATTTCAATGTCTTCCCTGTGCAATCTGACAAAGTAGTTGGATGTGTTGTTGAGTATTTTAGTGTCCTAGAATAAGATACTGTGTCCTGTTTGAGTTAGGCTATGTTCAGCCACTGCTGATTCTTCAGGTTGGCCAAGTCTGCAGTGTCTTTCGTGTTCTTTTATTCTTGTCTGGATGCTATGCTGTGTGGTCCCGATGTAAACTTGTCCACAGCTGCAGGGTATGCGGTATACTCCTGCAGAGGTGAGGGGGTCTCTACTGTCTTTTGCTGATCATAGCATCTGTTGTATTTTTCTGGTGGGTCTGAATACTGTTTGTAGGTTGTGCTTTTTCATAACTTTTCCCATCTGATAAGTGATGGTGCTACACCTCTGAAGATGCCTGTCACAGCTACTGGCGAAATGTCAGGAACTACAATGCCAAGATCATGGCCATACAGCCCGGAAAATCTACAACAACTAACGTTCTCCGGCCATGAAAGCCTTCGACAATATATAAATAACACTTTGCATAATGTTTAAATAATGTTTAATTTACCTTCTAGATCAGGTGTATGAGAACCAGCAAATGTCTTTAACTTTCTTCAGATCCCAAAGCATTGGCAACTTTTCCCAAGGATCAACAAGTTTTTTAGCTAGTCCTTTGTCAAGCAATTCCTTACGAAATGATTCACTTGTCAAAGACATGAGGATGTTAGTTCTCATGAGTCATGTGACAAAGGAATACAACATTTTTATGAACAAAAATGGAAAAGTACAGTACTGCCTTCAATGCATGACAAGATTGTGAAAATGGAGTTAGCAGAGATGGTTAAATGACCGACCAGCTTTGATCATAGATAAAAACACTTTCTATATTTATGGTTAATTGGAAACCCCTTATTGACTTTCTATGTGAAACGAGAAAAAACAAACTGATTTGCGGATCTGATTTCTAAGAAGAAAAATTGGGGGAAAATAAATAGAAGGCAATATCGAAAAGGTAAATTTGGAGGTATCAAAACTGTAAGTATAATGTTTGTAAAGATAGGTGCCGTAGAGAAAAATGGAAAATGAAATATGTATTCTTTTTTATTATTTTTGTTCTTTTCTCTCTTTTTTTTCTTTTCCTTTTCTCTGCCCTTTTTATGGGTCTTTTAATCTTATCAACAAAAGAAAAGGTATTCTTTTTAAAAAAGGAGTACAACATTTTGCTACTTTCCTTTCTCTCTTCTTCTACTTCTAAAATATAATCATTATTATTGCAACAAAATAGAAACAGTTATCCTCTACTTCCTGGGAGAAAACTAGGAATTAGGTAAGGACAAACCCACTTTCTGTTTTACTTTAATGGAGCTTGAGAAGGTGAGATGGCCACAGACTGATGGAGCTATGTAAATAGGGTTACCATTGCCAGCCTCCAGATAGGAGCTGAAAATCTCCCAGAATTACAACTGATCTCCAGAAACCAAAGATTTGTTCTCATGGAGAAAATGACAAGCTCAGAGGATGGACTCTGTGGCATTATATCCCTCTGAGGTTCATGCCTTCCCCAAATTCCAGCCTCCCCAGGTTCTACTCCCAAATCTCCAGGAATTTCCCAGTCCAGAGTTGGCAACCTTATCTGTAAACCATATTTTCAAATCAAGTTGAAAGTTTGTTCAAAACATGGGAGTGCTTTTATGAAGTTTTAACAAACTTTGACACGATCACTGTCTGACTACGAAAGACTAGTTTGGAGGAAGTGCTAGAAGATTACTCTCTTACTGATTTTTCCAAATAAAGTCCGTTTCTGGTGATGCCTAGGGTAACAATTGTCCATTTTTAGTACATTCGCTTGTCTTTGAAGTATTTTGTTTCCAAAAAAGCTCTGCATATGTCACTTATTGTTGTTTGACATTTTCAACAATATATACCACTTACCTACAGAAAGTGGACCGGGCTCTTATCTGTGTATTTCCATGTTCTTAGATTAGGCCTAACTTTTCTATTCCTTCATCTCTTTGTATCACAAACTGAGAAACTAAATAGAATTTGGAACACACTTTCAGGGCAAAATTCTACATTTCCAGCTGTTTTCAAAGGGAAGCGGAAAGGATACACTGCAACCACTGAAGCACCAGGATGAAAGCCACTAGGCGTGGCCCATGTTTCAAGTCCTTCTCTCCTAGGGTTGCCAGGCCCCTATACCCTCCTAGCGGGATGGAGAGGGACCTGGCACTTATCTTGTGCCAGCAGCGTGCTGTTATTTGCTCTGCAAGGGGGCAATTCTGCCCATTTGAGGCCAAAATCAGCCCCAAATGAAGCATGGGATCACTTGCGCGGCTGGCGTGATGATGTTACTTCTGGGAGAGTGTCGTGCCTGCTGGGAGCACACAAGCTGCATGTGTTCCTGGGTGCCTGTCATAGTGAGCAATCTCTGAGGGCTTGCCACCTCCTGCCAATCACTGGTGGGTCATTTTCAAGGGAGATTGGTATCATGGGGTGTAATGTGTTGGAATATATGAGCGTTGCAAGGTCTGACATTCAGTCATTATGGGGTTAATGTGTTTACCTACCAAGCTATTGTTTAGATTGACCTGGAAGAGAACCTGGCACAAAGCCAATAGCCTAGAAGCCCAAGAAACTGAAGGATGTTTGTAAACTGTTATTGGTCAATAGGTCAGGTGATTTTCTTTCGGGGTCAAGAAGATGGAGTTAGAATCTCCCTTCCTATTTATCTCTTTGTCTGTACTCGTGGTTAGCAAGATGTAGCCTTAAGCTTTGTTATTTTGTAGCAATCCTGTGTACCTTTTTCCTTCAGAAGTAAATGATTTTGAAAGCAAACTGATGCTCTGACTCTCTATTGATTCAAGATCTATTGCACCTCTGATTTTAAGCTATTTTACCTTCCCCCCCCCCCGCAACATAACGTGCACCTGAACCAAGGCCTCTTAAACTTAATGCTTTCTTCATGTGTGCATTTTTTGACTATACAGAGTATGGCAGGGCACAGCCCTCATAAAGCCCCTTGGGTTCATCTTGCAGCAGCTTATAATCTCTTCTCTACAGATGTACACATTCATAAATATTCCAAAAATTGTGATTACAAATATGCCCAAATGCACAACAGATTTGCATTGGGAAGGGATCTTTATTAGTGTAAAATTATCAATAAATTTTCTTCATCTTTCTTTCTTTTTGATCCTGAGGCATGCATGTATATTATATTAAGTTCTGCTGCGAAAGCAAGTAGCATTCTGGGCAGAGTTGTAAAATATTTGGGACTTTTAATAAAATGTGTATGTTTCTGTGTGTGTGTGTGGGGGGGGTGTAACTAAGCATTATCAAAGAGGTTAAAAACTATTTTATGTATAATTTTGCAAGGGGAAAACCCTTGTCAATCTGTGATTTGTGAATTTCCCACCCATTTAGGAAGGGGGGAAAGACCCCTCAAGCAAGGCTGCCAAGAACCACAACAGAATCCAGGCATAGATTTCCCCTATTACATATTAAAAGAACATTTATAGATATATTAAATTAAGAAAGGATTGTTCAGACATTGACGGAAGTGAATTAAGTCCCACAGAACTAAGGTTGTCAATTCTGGGTTGGGAAATTACTGGAGATTTGGGTGTGGAGCTTGGGGAGGGGAGGGTCTTTGGGGGGAAGGATTTTAGCAGGTTATAACAATGCCGTAGGGTGCACCCTCCAAAGCTTCCATTTTCTCCAGGGAATCTGATCTCTGTAGTTTAGAGATCAGTTCTAGAAGATCTCCGGGCCCCAACTGGAGGAAGGCAATCCCACACTGAACTCAGTAGGGGTCAGTCAGTTCATTATTTTCTATCAACATAGCAACCAAAAAGAGAGGGAAAGACTACATGCACACATGTGCCTGATATGCCATGGGATTTCACCTAGATTCTAAGATTTCACCTAGAATCTGAGGAATACCATAGAGTTTTCCTTCTGAAGCTGCCACGTTCTCTTGGGGAACTGACCTCTGTAGTCTGGAAATCAATTGTAATTCCAGGAGAATACCAGGCCCCATTTGGAGAATGGCAAACATAATCCCTACTGAGAGACTGACAGTGCCATTTTAGGCAGAGTCACTCCAGTCTAAGCCCACTGAAAACGACGGGATTTCAGTTGTAGTAACTGTGCAGGACTGCTCCCAGACAGCCAGGTCTTCAACCTAAGAATGACAACTCACTAACATTTTGTTTTAAAGTCATCATCTAATAAAATGAATGTGCTGCATAAACTCTGGCCACATTAATTTCAATTTCAGGTGGAGGCTTTGAAAACTCATGGGGATATTTGACACAATTTACACTTCCAAAAGGAGAAAGTGAAGGTATGTTTTGTATGAAAACACACTCAGCCCTACCTTGCATTGCAGTTGCATTGCAGTTTGTACTTTCTTGTCCTCCTCCCTTACATTGCTTCTTGGATTTTGTATGGGTCTCTAGTCCTGACAAACACCCCTGTGGCCACCTCCAATTTGTGAAGAAGTGAGCTGTGGCTCACAAAAGCTCATACCCTACAACTAATTTTGTTAGTCTTATAGGTGCTACTAGACTCTTGCTCTTTTCCAATTTGTCTGTTACTGAAGTTCACTTTGGATTACTGGCTGGCCAGTCACTTGAATGAGTCTGTACTCAGGATGGACCTGCACAGATAGTTTTCCCCCCAAAAAAATTATTTTTATTTTATTAACAGAAATAAAACCCCATAGAAAGGGCAGAAAACAAGAATAAAGAAAAAGTAAGAAAAAATAGTAAAAAAAGCTTACAAGAGAAGAGGGGGGAAAAGAAAAGAAGAGAAAAAGAAAACTGAACTTGGAACTGAGAAAAGAAAAAGAACAATAATACATATTTCATTTCCATTCTTCTCTACAACACTTGTCTTATTTTAACAAAGTTACAATCTCTCCAACATTTTCTTTCCCACTACTGCCTCCCTTCTATTTGTTTTATATTCCCCTATTATCTTCTTAATGATCAAAACCACAAATCATCAAGTCATTATTCCTCATTTTGTGCAGAAAGTCAATAAAGGGTTTCAATTTAGCCAAAAAAATAGACAATGTTTTGTCCCTGATCAAAGCTATAAGTTTCGCCATCTCCGCTAACTCTGTCATTTTCATAGTCCAGTCCTCTATTGAAGGTAATTCTGTGTTTTTTCCATTTCTGTGCATACAAAGGCCTAGCTGCTGTAATCATATATAGAAATAAAATCCCATGCCAATTTTCCCAACTGTTTATCTGCACAGATAACTGACTGCTCTCCCTTTCTACCCCCACCTCTCCTTCTTGAGAGTGTATATTAGAGTGTATTGGTGTGTATGTGGCGGAGGGGATGAGTGGGAAGTGGATGGATGTTTGCAGTTTTTTGTGGGCAACATTCTATTATTGAGATGGTTTGAATGTATTGCTTATTTCACTCAATAAAAGCTCTCTGTTTTCACTATATTCAGATCTGAGCACTCTTTTCAAACTCACCTAGAAGTGCCCTTACTTTGTTAGAAGCCATCCCTTCCTTATCTGTGTCTCTCTGTGTGTGTCCCTGTCTTCAATGACAAGTAAATTTTTTGCTAGCAGCTGTTTTTAAAGTAGAAGAGAGAAGTGGCAGGAGGAAGCCTTCTTTCTATTGCCTAAGGTTCCCGACAGTGAATTTGCAGCAGATTTGAAAGTGGGCCTCATTCTCATAGTTCCATGTCTAGTATCTGCATAACTTCCCAACTACACAAGAAAAATGAGTTAATTTGTAAGAGGTTCTTCTCTTAGAATTCAACCAGTGTTGTGGCAGGAACATGCAGTGAATTCTTGTGTGTTTCCAGATCTGATTCATTTGGTACTTAAAGCCCTTCACAGGCTTGGACTGATATACATTAGGGACCACAACTCCTCCAACAATGTCTAGCAATGAAATGACCCCAACGCCATCAGTGTGTTCATTGCAATTCACACACACACACACACACACACACCCTAAAAAATTATGGAGAGATGGAAGAGCACGGGGAAATTCACTTAATTAGGGATGGCAAATAATTGAAAGACAGCATTTTATAAGATTGCAAACAAAGTTTTATCAATTTTTCCAACTTCTTCAGGTCATTTTGAACTCACTTCTTAGACAAATTGAGTAAGATAAGAACACCTGTATATTTGCAAGTGCATTCAGAAACAATTAACTTATGGGCTTTTATATATTTTGAGCAAATATTTGATATCTAGTATTTTGCTTTTTTTTTTTTTAAGACTAATTTTAATTGCTTGGTAACATTTGGCAATTGCATCAATAAAGTGTTTTGCAGTTTCAAAGCCAAAGAACATCAGTGTTGGTTTATGAGAATTGTGAAACCCAGATTTTTATTAATCATATCCTGGTGACCGTTCAGGAAATATTATTTTGCAAGGTGTTTAGCTGAGCGTCTGAAGGAGACTAATAATGCTTCAAATTAAAATAGAAAACAAGGAGGAAAACTATAAGTAGTGTTGATAATAAAAGCTTAGATCTGTTGGAAAACTACTCTGAGTTTCCAGACAGCCTTCTTCAAAGAAAAAAAAATCTTCAAAATGGAATGGAAGACTTCAATTGTTTCCTGAAACAGATTTTAAAATGAGAAAAAGGGAGATGTGTGCATTATTAATCAGAAAGGCATCCTATGAATTTTAAATCTGTGTCTGTTATTTCCTAGTGGACAGAGTGTTCCTCAAAGCTTGACAAGGTGATGATCCCAGCCCCCAAACAGATGGTTTTAAAAAAGTTCCTACAGATCTTGTCTCCTAACGAATCTTTAGAATCCTGCAGGATTTGTAATAAAGCTCTTCATGCATATGAAAAGGAACAGGTTCCTTTAGAATTCTGCTTTGCTGTGGAGCATAAACAACTCTTGGCTACGTCTTGGCTTGTGATGTGTTACTGGAGACACATTTGGTGGCATAAGGTTGCCTTTTAAGTTGAACTTAGCCCCGCTCCTTTGGCAATTGGGATGGATGTTAAGCACGCGTGTTCTCCCGGTCCGTATTTCTCCCCAGATTTGTAGTTTCTTAATAATCGTATGCAAGGCAGCAGCTATGTACATTTTTTGCTTTTTTTTAAACCTCTAGACTTTGTTCTGGCTATTGAACATGCACAATTTGCATATTGACATAAATGTTCTGATTAAAGCACTGCACAAAAAAACAGTTTTGATGACATTGTATCCTAATTCCTTTTTTGCTCTGTGATTTTTTAAAAAATCTGAATTCTTCAATTAATTTCAGACAATGCCCATGTTAAACCAGAAGTCCAGTAGAGCATAACGCAAGAAACTGAAGCAGGCACGTCAGGTCATCCTTGCAACTTCGAGATATCCTGTTGTGAATTGCCACTTCTGTTTTGTTGTTGTACCACTGTGCCATATACACATTGACCTATCCATCTCTTCTAGCTGTGAAAAACATTGTGCGGCTGTGTATCCTTTTTGATGGTTCTGAGACACAAGAGAATGGCAACAAAAAGCACAACGGAGGTGCCATCTGCTCCAATCTCATGGCCTTCCCTCCCTCACTGTTTTATCAATAATAACCAGCTGTCAGGAAGGGGGCTGCTTGCCCCACTGTTGGGCTCCACATGTACTGACTGTGAGCCAAGCTACAAGTGACGCCTGACACAGGTTGGACACTTGTCAGCTTCCCTCAAGTTTTGATGGGAAATGTAGGCATCCTAGTCTTGCAGCTGTAATGGAAAGCCAAGCTGTAAAACCAGGATGCCTACATTTCCCATCAAAACTTGAGGGAAGCTGACAACTGTCTAACCTGTGTAAGGCATCACTTGTAGCTTGGCTCTGTGACATATGGAGTCCCAGAGTGGGGCCAACAGGCCGACTCCTGGCTGTTTCGACTTGAGAAAATAGCACAGGAGGGAAAGTTGAAGACTCCTTCCCCCTGCACCATGTTTGCAAGCAGAATCTAATGCTGCAGTGCTTGGAAGCAAGGATTCCCTGAAGAATATTGCTCAGATCACACCTAACATGGGCAGCAAAAATCCTGAGGCTCATGTGTCTGTAGTGCTGCTCATCTCCTCCCCACGGACTTTTGTAGGAGGGCTATACCAGTGGCCAAGCCTCGCCCCACGCATCCCTTGTAGCAGGCTGCACCTTCCACAGAGGGGGTGAGCGACCTCGTCCCAGGGAGGGTGGCGAGGTGGTGACAGCAGTCTGGGTGTAGGTTGGACATTTGTCAGCTTCCCTCAAGTTTTGATGGGAAATGTAGGCATCCTGGTCTTGCAGCTGTAATGGAGAGCCAAGCTGTAAGACCAGGACGCCTACATTTCCCATCAAAACTTGAGGGAAGCTGACAAGTGTCCAACCTGTGTAAGGCATCACTTGTAGCTTGGCTCTCAGCTGCCAATCTGACCCTTGCTGAACATGGGGGTTAGGCGTGCACCCTGCCTGCCTCCTGGCTGAGCAACAGCCCACGTGCAAGGCCGTTCATGGGGGAGGGTCTTTCTGCCCGAAGCACCTTTCAAGAGGAGCAGCACAGCCATTTGGGGATGGCCACAACGGGGCAGTCACAAGTAGCAAGCAAACACGCAGCCAATGCACCAGCTGCGGTCTCTGCCGCCTGTCGACACTTCTATCCATCTCTTCAGAGAGCAGGTGGCTGGGGACCACAGACCCCCGTGACCGCAGCTCCTGTACTGAGGCACCCATCTTGAAGGAAGCTCTACGTGGGAAGGATAGCCCCCAGGTGATGTCATCCCCTCTCCACTGCTGACAGTGGGTGCTTGGGGCAGTGTAGGGAGTTCTCCTGCACCCTGCCATTGTGGCATAGCACCAGCAGGGGACCCAAGTAGACTGGCGCTAGGCTGCTGCACTGTCATAGGAGTGGGTTATAACAGCGTGAGTCAGCTTCCTGAGCACCCCTCCCCAAATTGCGCTGTTAGTTGAGTCCTCACACTCTTCACAAAGACAGTTGTGCCAAGTCCATGAGAAGAGTTCCCACCCTGTCCTGCTGCTTCCTAAACAGCGCAACATGGGTTCATGCAGGGCTTTTTTCCTGGGAAAAGAGGTGGTGGAACTCAGTGGGTTGCCCTCGGAGAAAATGGTCACATGGCTGGTGGCCCCGCCCCCTGATCTCCAGACAGAGGGGAGTTTAGATTGCCCTCCGTGCCGCATGGCGTGGAGGGCAATCTAAACTCCCCTCTGTCTGGAAATCAGGGGGTGGGGCCACCGGCCATGTGACCATTTTCAAGAGGTTCCGGAACTCCGTTCCACCGCGTTCCTGCTGAAAAAAAGCCCTGAGTTCATGGAAAATAACGTACTGCTTTCTGGGATATAAATTTCTTTTATTTCTAATTTCTTTAATGCTATTTTATTCATGTATGTTATTTATGGTACGTTTCCCACTGAGACTCAAGGTGGATTAAGCAGTGTAAGCCAGTGCAATTAATAGGATGAAAGACATCTAATAAAAAATGCAATAGGACTAGGACTACAGAAATCTGAACTATACCATAAAGTATTAGATATGATACATTAAGTGCAATGGCAAAAAAATTATGCAAGTAGAAAACAATGCAGCAAGAGCAAGATAATATGTATTACTATATTACGCTCACATCCCCTTTATTAAAGCACCCTCCTGAACAATTCTGTTATAATATAGTCTTATTACCTTTATAAAAATGCCCTCTTGAGCAATTCTGTTTTACGTAGTTTGCAAAAACAACACAAGCATGGGGACCCTCTTCACCTCCTCAGGCAGGCCACACCGTAAGGTGGAGAGAGACCACTGCAGGGAATACGAATGGAAGGGCCTCTGTTGAGCTCGCCCATTTGCAGGGTATCACCCGCAGAAGGCCCTGCTCAGAGGAGACAAGCCGTTGCAGCCGCACTGATTAATTCATTACGAGGGATCATAACACCATGGCACAATACGTTTTTAATAAGCATTACAATTCCTATCCTTCCTTATAAACAGGAAGGAATTTGTGACAGGTCAAAGATGAGCAGAGCCTGGGACAGGGCAGCTGTCGTGCTGACTTGACTTGAGCAGCTCCCGGCAGCTTCCATGCTGGTCCATCAGCAGCAGTCTGTCTGGGCAGGGGGAAGGCCCCTTGCCAGCAGATGTGGCCTGGGGAGGTTCCAGTCGGGTCCACAGGTGGACTTAAATTGGGGAGCCAGTGGGTTGCGTGTACATTCGTGTGCATGTGGCATTCCTCCCGCCCTCCCTTGACTTTCTTGAGGCTGGCACAGATTGGGTTGGATCTCTTGCCTCTCTAGATCGGAGTTTCTTTCAGTCTGGGATGCTGATGATTGGTAATCTATCACAACTTTGAGTCTCTACATGTTTCTAAGTATCTAGGGACACTCAAGTGCAGGATTGTATGTGTAGTCCTCAATTCACGTGCAGGCTGCTCTTCCTCTGTGCACATAAATGCTGCTTTTATGGGAGCTCCTTTTCTGGGACTGCATCTGCAAGTCATTCCGGAGGGCAAAGCACCGATTCTGCTCTGCTTTTGCTGTGAGAACAAGTACTGTAGGCTCCTCTGAATTGCATTTCTTTAAGGTGTGAGATAGCGTCAAGATCTGCATTTCAATGAATGGATCTGGGGGAAACTTGGATACCTTTAAGCAGTTGACATCAAATGTGTGAATAAATTCATGTGGAACAAAAAGAATTGTGATTGTGTGAGCGAGTGCGTGGAAGATGGAGGGGAGACATGAAATGAAGTTCCTTTGAGCGTTCATAGGTACTTAGTAGAGAGACTCTTTGTTGAGGTGGTTTGACATGAGGCACGGATCCTTTTGGGGGGGGGGAATACGGCTGCATGGCAATCCCCTTAAGGGATCTTGGGAACGAGACATGGAGGGGCAAGCCCAGCTCCAACGTTGCCCGGGGAGTTCTCGCTCCCAGATGGCATGGGGGGACCCAACAGAGGCTTATAAGCTTTTGTGAGTCAAAGTCAGATCTTTTGTATACTCTGGAAAATTGTGTTGGTCTTTAAGGTGCTACTGGACTTGGATTTTGAATGTGTACTAAGATCTCACTAGGGTTTTGCCTAGGATTTTATTTTCAACTCCAAGACTGAGCCCTGCAACAAAAAGGTACCTCTGAACATATACAGAGTTTTTGTCCCTTACTATTGAATTCCTTGCCTCCCCACAAATTTAATAATTCAGGCTCAAGCTACTGCTGGGTACAGACTTAGAGCCAAGCTACAAGTGACCCCTGACACAGGTTGGACACTTGTCAGCTTCCCTCAAGATTTGATGGGAAATGTAGGCTTCCTGGTCTTATAGCTTGGCTCTCCATTTAACTGAAGTTTACAGAACCCCCCCCCCCCCACACACACCCAGCAGAGGGGAAAGCGGGGGCACCCAGCGAGAGCCTGATGCCTGCACTCCCCTGCTGACCGCATGTTCTCCCTCCCATAGACTGCCGCTCTGTAAACTTCAATTAAATGGAGAGCCAAGCTACAAGACCAGGAGGCCTACACTTCCCATCAAAACTTGAGGGAAGCTGACAAGTGTCCAACCTGTGTCAGGCATCACTTGTAGCTTGGATCTTAGGCAAGATTTCTAATATAACAGCTGAGTTCCCAACCCCTTTCCCTGGGAGGAAAATAAAGTTCCACTCTTGATTTTCTCTCCCATCTCAAATTTGGCAACTTCTAGTTACTTAAGAAACAAAGGTAAATATTTAAACTGTTTACCAGACTCATAGAAAAATGGCAACTGAATGTTGTTTTTTTCTTGCTTTTTTGGAGGAAAACTCTCCCCCCTCTCTCCATTTCCTATCCCCAAAAATTCTGTTATAGCCCCTAGCTGATTTTTTCAAGTTGAGCAAAGCAGCCTGTAGTAAATGTATATAATTTGCATTGGGCGCTGAAGTCTCTGGAAAGAAAGTTAAGGGTGGGACGGATCTATAGTTTTGGGATCTATAGTTTTGTTTGAAACATCTGGCTTCAGTTGAAGTCATAGCCATAGAAGAGTTCCCAATGGGAAGAGGAAGGAGGCAGGAGCAAAGATTGGAAAGCCAGTTCTGCCAGCCTAGGCTTGTGCCCATGGTAGGGTTGCCAGCTCTGGGTTGGGAAATACCTGGAGATTTTTGGGGTGGAGTCTAGAGAGGTTGGGGCTTGGGGAGGGGATGGTCCACAGTGGAATATAATGCCATAGATCCCACCCTCCAAAGCAGCCATTTTCTCCAGGGGACCTGATCTCTATTGTCTGGAGATTAGTTGTAATTCTGGGAGATCACCACCAGGCTCCACGGGGAGGTTGGCAACCCCAGCCACAGATGGCATCACAAAGAGCCACACCTGGCATCTGAGCCACTAAGTGCATATAACGGAGTTTACGGAAATGAAAAATAGTACACAGTCTTCTTCAGGTAACTGATGCTTTAAAAAAAAAAAAGTTTTCGAGTGAATGCCAAATATCAATCAATTTGAATATTCCTCCCGCCACCGCGTCTTCTACAGAGAAAACCTTTCCTTCACAGTTCATTGTCTCCATTAGAATATTTTTATGTACTCTGAGCATTTTTCACTTTTTGTCAACTCACATCTTAGAGCATTTTGCAGAATAATAGAGTTTATTTTCCTTAACTCTTGGATGGTATTCAAGGTTACTCCTTTCCAGAAATTGGCTGTTCTGCATTTATGTTTCTTGGCTTCCTTCAATAATAAAACTGATTTCATCAATAGTTTTGCTTTGGAACATTCTTACAAGCATCCATTTTTATGCATAAAATCTGCAATTAAATTCAATGGCAGAAATTGGCTGAATACCCTACAGGGACAAATGATTTAACACATTTTCTGCTTGTAAAGTAGACCCCAAATGCATAGATAATATTCATATTTTGGAACCTTTTGAAAAATCCTTTAGTCACAACAGCAATACGAACTTAAACAAGCCACAAACAGCCCAATCAGCTGTTCACAAACAAGCTGTTCACGAGGCCCCATTCTAAACGAACTCTAAATGAACAGGTGGCTGTTGCAAGCCTCCTTTGTTGCTGTTCATTGCTGTTCATCAATCCAGACAATCTGGCACCTGCAATCAATTCCCTTGGCAACCGGAGGCAGGGACTGCCTGAACTCTATCTGAACTTCTGCTGTTGCCCTGGAAACCCCAATCTAAGCCCAATTTAGCTTTATAGGCAGGTCTTCATTTCAAGTGTGGAGCTCCAAATTTGTTACAAGGAAGCAAAGAGCAGGGGGGAGGGGGGCTCCCAGCTCTGGTTTTGCAGACAGTGGAGAGGGAGAGACAGTAGTTGTTGGCATTTTGAGAGAGAGACAGGAAGAGTGCATTGGAGCTTGAATTTTCTTTGTGTGTGGTGGGATAGGGATCTACATCTTCAAGTCCCAGGGCTTCTGGCAGGCTCTGGGCCAAGCTATTATTTATTACTGGTACCTTCCAACTCCCACTGTCTCAGAGCGGGACCACAAGTGACGCCTGACACAGGTTGGACACTAGTCAGCTTCCCTCAAGTTTTGATGGGAAATGTAGGCATCCTGGTCTTGCAGCTTGACTCTCCGACTGCTGTCCAATGGACTTTTCAACTGTCACTTGTCCAACATTCCGCCAAGCTGCCTACATTTCCCGCCAAAACTTGAGGGAAGCTGACAAGTGTTCAAACTGTGTCAGGCGTCACTTGTGGTCCCGCTCTCACTCTCCCTCCAATCACATTCTACTCCAGAACTGGCCCCTCCCCTCTGCAGCCCATAGAAAGTTAACTCCACAAACAGAATGGCGTTTCTCCATAAAAACAATTACTTAATTTGTGAAATATGCGATCCTATCAGTGAGGTGCAAAAAGAACAAGTGACAAAAGACAGCTGATTGCATTTTTTGCTGCATAGGAATTTTCTGTTCACTGAATCAGAGAACAAAATGTCTCTTTAGCACGAGTTAGTGAATAACACAGCTGTGCATTCCGTCAGAAAGATCAGTCCCTCCGATGAACTGCCTCCATTCAGGATCCTTTGCAATGCCTTACTGCATGTTCCTTGTCAGCTGAAGACCTTGCACTAAAAATTGATTTATTTTTTTTGGCTTGCTGGAAACAATATGCACCTTTGTTTTGCTTGCTGAACTGATAATTTTCACTTGCAATCAAATATTCAACTCCCTTCTTCTGAGAGCTATTGAATACTCACCAACGCTAAGCTGATATGATGACACATTGAACACATTTCTTTTGTTAAAATGTTTGTTACAATGAATGCTTTCCTTCTCTCTGAATCAGAGATATCATCTTTTCTACTGTGTTTGAAATTTAAGCTCAAGCTTGAGTAGTTTCGGAAGATATAAATTCAAGTTAATTTAAATGGGAATACTAGAGACATCTAGAGATTATACAGATGGCACATGCTCAGATTGGAAAGTACAGGCATGGGGCTATGTCAGTGATACGCTGGAAAGGTTTCTGCTGCAGTGTGGCTCAAAAACAAGGCAAAAAGTTGAATGTGTTGTTTCTTGATAGTACATGCTTCAGTGTCCACACCTAGGCCATTTTCACATGTTGTTAAAGGGACAGTCCACTCACCAAATGCTGGTGGCTTTTCTCCTTTGCTCCACTCGTCTCCGGTTTCAAAGCGGTAGCAGGCTGTTTGGCTACCATTTTTTCAGCGCCTTTTATGAGAATGCAATTTCTCACACTTTTCTGCGTCCCTAGTACAAATTGTACTATATTTTTCTATCAGTCAAAGGTATACTAAGTTCATGTTTCAAAGATTAGGGAACTGTTTCCAGATAAAACGGAGGTGATGCTGTCGGTAAGGCTGATGTTGTGGAAGGGATTCTGCTGGAAGATGTGACCCTCTCTCTTGTTGATTCATTTAAGAGCTTGGTGGAATTTCTTGATCCAGTAGCTAGAGAAGCAACTTGGTAAGGTGGTAAAGAGTGCTTTCCCCAATTTCATCAGATATGGAAGCTATCCTTCTCTGCATTCAGCTGATCTAGCTATGTTGACCATGCTGCTGTTACGTCCAGTCTTGACTAGAGATGGGCACGAACCAGAAAAACTCTGAACCATGTGGTTCGTGGTTCATCAAATTTCACAAACCATGAGCTTTCACGAACTTGCCCCTGTTCGTGAACTGGTTTTTTTAGTTCGTGAAAACGTTGCTTCCGGATCAGAAAACCATCACTTCCGGGTCAGCAGAAGGTTGCTTCTGGGTCAGCAGATGGTCTGCAGGAAGTCCATCCCCTGTTGCCTAAGAAACTGATTGATTGGCACCAGGCTGTCTGCAGTCATGAACCAAAAAACGAACCAGACAAACCAGCCTAAAGCTCGTGGCGGTTCGTAAGAAATGGGATCTGACGAACCGCGGTTCATGAACCACAGACCGGCCTGGTTCGTGCTTAATTTTGGTTCATATTTCGGTTCGTACCCATCTCTAGTCTTGACTACTTCAGTATGTTCTCCATGGGGCTCCCCTTAAAGACAACCTGGAAACTGCTGTGGGTGCAGCTTGACTTCCTACTGGACATAGCTCATTTGAATGTATAGCATCTCTTCTTAAACATCTATTGGCTTGCTGTTTATTCAGTTACAAGTGCTGGCTCATACCTTTAAAGCCATCCATGGCCTGGAACCCATATACTTGGTACTACCTCTCTGGATCCCAGTGGCAGCACAATCTTCCCATCAACTCCAGCTTACTGTGCCATCAGGTATGCTAGTGAGAGCTCTCTCAGCTTACTTTCAGCCTATTTTCCTCTGGAACAGCCTTTCAGAGGAGGCTAGCCTTTCTGTTGGACTTTAGGAGAACTTAGAAGGCTATGCTTTGTAGGAGGATCTTCTATCATGGCCATAGGTAGAATGATGGACCACAGGACTTTTCATAATTCTGTTCTTTTGCTGTTTCTAGATCTGATGTTATGTGAAATGTGCCTTGAACCACTCTTGAGAGAGGAAGTGAGGGATAGAAATGTCTGAATAAATACAGAATAAAATAAAGAAATACATAGTACAAACTGTCTTCTAAATGGAAACAGAGATGAAGGAAGGCAGAGGTGCCAGAGATTAGTTGCTTGCTCTTGGCACACCTCAGGGGCCAGCCTTACCATGAAGCAACATGAAGCAGTGGTTTCAGGCAGCGGACTCCAGTGGGAAAGCTGTTTTCCAGTCTTTATGCCTCATTATAAAGGTTGATCCCCTGCATGCTGGAGCAATTTGGAATCAAGGCAGCAGGGGCTATCGAAAGCACCCTGAGCTGAAGCCAAAGATCTGCTGAGTTAACTTGGAACACCCTCCCCCCCCACACACACACACCTCCTTTGATCACGTTTTTTCTAACCTGTTTTGTTTGGCAGAATTCCAGATGTCTACTTTGTGCCTGTCCTCCCAGGCTCGGCACTTCACTCTGACCCTTGACCATAATGGGTGCCTTTTCAGACACATGAATAATAGCTTGGGTAAGTGGGTACCCTGAAACAATTCTATTAAATATAAGCATTGAGTTCCTGGTGCGCATCACCCATCAGGGCCAGCCCCACCCACCATATTGGCCCACCTTTGTGTTGCTACTGGTAGCAGGATTGGTTCCACACAATTGGCAAATGGATTTCCCAAATCAAACTGGAAACCAAGAGCCATGTGTAACTCTAGTATCTCTCTGCTTGGTCCCACTGTTTCCAAACTGGACCCTGAACTCTAGAAGGCATTTCTCATTGGTGGTAGCCAAGTCACGAGGGCCATTTCCACACTTCCTTAAAGGGATAGCCCAGTCACTGAACACTGGCGGCTTTTCTCCATTACTCTACACGTCTCCAATTTCAAAGCAGTAGCAGGTTGTTTGGCTTCTGTTTTTTTGGCATCTTTTCAGCAAAACAGGAAAGTGCAGGAAATTGCGTTCTTAGAAATGGCGCCGAAAAAATGGAAGCCAAACAACCTGCTACCATTTTGAAATCGGGGACTTGTAGAGTGAAGGAGAAAAGCTGCCAGCGTTCAGTAAATGGACCGTCCCTTTAAGGACATATGGAAACGGCTTAGAAGTCTTCTTTGGCTTTTGTTTTAAATCTTTATTTTAAAATTGAATGTTTTTTTCAAAAGCATAGGATATGATCTCATAAATTTGCAGCTTCTATCACAATCTGGTAGGAGAAAAGGGGCACTGCTCTTTGCTTTAAGTAAAAATGCTTTGAAAGAAAAAATACAAGAGCTTAAGAGATGAGTGAAGGCCCTGCCATTCCTGTGGCAAAAAAGTTTAAGGCCTTTGCTTCATCTCCCTGTGAGCAGCAAAAATGCTGGGTAGGCTGGCATTCCAACTCAGGCTCTTGGGACTGAGAGCGGAACCACAAGTGACAAAAAGCACAGGTTGGACACTTGTCAGCTTCCCTCAAGTTTTGATGGGAAATGTAGGCAGCTTGGCGGAATGTTGGACGAGTGACAGTTGAAAAGTCCATTGGACAGCAGTCGGAGAGCCAAGCTGCAAGACTAGGATGCCTACATTCCCCATCAAAACTTGAGGGAAGCAGACAAGTGTCCAATCTGTGCCTTTTGTCACTTGTAGTTCTGCTCTGATTCTGCTCCCTGTCCTGTCTATCCCAGTGCATTTCCTCTCCATATTGAGGGTGCAACAATGACAGTGGAGTAGGCGCTATATAAATATGTGAATAAAAATGTGTTTGCCCTCTGCCTAGATGGAATATGTATTTGAAAACTAAAGGGCCATTTTATTTGCCAACAACATTAACATCAAACATTAACGTAAACACTGACAGGGCCTAACTAGCGGTACAGGTCAGGCCCTGGGGGGTCACCCCTGGACCTCTGCCCTGACCTGTCTGGGTGAGCCCCACTGCCCTGGGTGCAAGCCATCCATACATATGGCTGGGACTTGGCTGTCCCGGCAAAAGGGTTTTTCCCCTACACGCTCCTCTACCCACAGCTGTCAAACATGAAGGATGGACTTGTACAGGGGGTCCCATCTGGTAGTCTGCCCTCTCAGCTGGTCACCATCAAACAAGTCAGCCAATCCTGGTTTTAAAAAAGGTAAAGGTAGTTCCCTATGCAAGCAGCAAGTCATTACTGACCCATCTGGAACGTTTGCCATTGCCTTCCCCAGTCATCTACACTTTACCCCCAGGAAACTGGGTTCTCATTTTACCGACCTCGGAAGGAGGGAAGGCTGAGTCAACCTTGAGCCTGCTACCTGAACCCAGATTCCGCCAGGATCGAACTCAGGTCGTGAGCAGAGATTGGGCTGCAGTACTGCAGCTTACCACTCTGTGCCACGGGGCTCCAGTGGCAGAGTGGTAAGCTGCAGTACTGCAGATCCTGACAGACCCCAATTCCTCCAACAATGGGAATGTGCCAAGGGTGTTCACCAGCCTGCTCACTTAATCTATATTCTCTTCTGCCAATAACAACTTATTTAATGCTCCACCATAAGCCAATTACCTTAACCCATGTAAGCAGTGCAAGATAGGCAAAAAACACCTCTCTCCATCATCCAATTGGGAAAAGAAGAAAAAAATCCTAACTGGCCCTGGTAATCAGTGACCAGCTAAGCGTGCACTACTACAGGGCGGGTGGGAGGGCCAAGAACAAGGCAACTGCAGAGCCTGAGCCACCTTTTAAGGCGCCTGGCTCTGTCCCCGGCTCGGAGGCCCGGAAGAGGCTGATGCCTCAGGCCAGGAAGGGGCCAAAGTACATGTGAAAATTAATAACACAGGAGCAAATGCAACAGCAATACATATTTGGAAAACTGACCCACACTGTAGAGTAATATTCCAAAGTGCATAGGCGTAGTTTATGAGGTAAATCTCGAAGATAAAATCTGGGGATGAGCCGTGTGGTCTGAGCCTAGCCTTGCAATCCTAAATAGAGATAACCCTTCTAAGCTCATTGACATAAATGAACTTAGAACTGTGTAAATGAACAGAACTGCTTAGGATTTCACTGTGTGTGTCTTCCATTTAGCCCCACTCAAACATGATGGCAGGTGGCAATGGAGAAAGGGCTAGCACGTTAGGATGAAGAAGGGGGAGTGAAAAAATCATTCTCCTTCAATTCCCATCAGCAACTGACTTTGAGCAGAACCACAAGTGACAAAAGGCACAGATTGGACACTTGTCAGCTTCCCTCAAGTTTTGATGGGAAATGTAGGCCTCCTGGTCTCGCAGCTTGGCTCTCTGACTGCTGTCCAATGGACTTTTCAACTGTCACTTGTCCAACATTCCGCCAAGCTGCCTACATTTCCCATCAAAACTTGAGGGAAGCTGACAAGGGTCCAACCTGTGCCTTTTGTCACTTGTGGTTCTGCTCTTTGTGTTCTCAGATCCTGCCATTAATAGCAAACCTAAGAACAGGCTTTTTAATTATGGAAAATATTGATTCATTAGGGATATAACAGGTTATGGCTGCATTGATAATAAATGCAAAGCAATGCATTTTTACAAAGCTTTTTTTTGTCCCCACACCTCTTTTTTTCCTGACTTGGCACTTGCACGTGAACCGACGTTCCCCCCTTGAGTACTTCCTGTTTAATACTTTCTTAAACTGAAGTCTCGGCTTTGTGCTCACCTCTTTCCTCTTAACAAATCTGAGAGGCAGAGAGAAAGAGAGAATAGCACCACAGATGTTCCAGGGAGCCATGTTAAGAAAACGTGCAATTTGCTAATGGGGTTTTATTTTAGTGCTCGACAGATTTAACACACACTCAGGATGAATAATAATTGTTTCAATATCTTTCCATGGAAGTTGATGGTATATTTGGAAAAAAACAACAGATGTTAGTTAAGAAGAGAACTTGAGCCAAAATTGGGGATGAACAGAACCATTTAAGTTTTAATGCAGCTTGGATTGGATTCTACCTCTCACCTATCCATTCTGCCTCTCTCCTATTAATCACATTTGTTCCACTCATGAAGCTACATGGCAGAGCCAGGCTTTGATCCCAAGGTTTCCCAGACCCCAGTTGGACATTTGCATCACACTAGAGAGTGGATTGTGGAATCTGGGATGGATTCCACAACCTGTTCCAGGCAGATAGCTTGGTCTCTGACTATGGGTTTGGAAATTCCTGGAGATTTTGAGCCAAGCTACAAGTGATGAATGGCACTTGAATGGCAAGTGAACAGACTCACGTGTATTCCTCCCTGTTCACTTGCGCTCCACTTGATCAAGTGGAGTCCTCGTGAGTCTGTTCGCTTGCCATTCAAGTGTCATTCGTCTCTTGTAGCTTGGCCCTCTGGTGTGAAACCTGGGTAGGGTAAGGTTTAGGGAAGTGAAGAAACTCGGCATGGTATAATGCCATCCAGTCCACCCTCTGAAGAGACCATTTTCTGGAGGAGAACTGATTTCCAGAGTTTGGAGATTCTAGGAGATTGTCGGGCCCTACCTGGAGGTTGGCTGTCTGTCCAGTTGCCTGTCTGGTTGCTGCTCCCAAGGTGCACCAGTTCTATTTGTTTCTCTAAGCCATGTCTAGGATACTTTTTCAAACCAGAACTCACCAATCCTGGCTGTGATCTGGAAATCCTTTCACTTTACCACTATGCCAGTGGCTTCTGGTCAAAATCCTATTCCCTAAACCAATGTGTAATGGAAAACAGGGGAGGTCATTACTAGAATGGGGGCAGGATCTCGTGTTCTGTGACTGGTGTAAGGAAAGGAGGCAGTTCTGAGTGATACCTCTAGTGGACTGAAAGCTACTGCAGCAGCCATTTTAAGATAAGCTGCAGTAAATACTGCATTATGTTAATTAGTGATATGTGAAACCCACCCATCTTGATGTCCAAGCATTTTTGAAGAATATTCTCGGGGGAAGTTTAGTCATTATTTTGAGTTTTGTAATGTTCAGAAAGACTAAACTTGAGCAGCTAGAAAGACATTATAAACACTGCTGCAGTGTTCCTTAAAAGCAGGGGGGGTTTTCAGCAGGAACGCGGTGGAACGGAGTTCCGGAACCTCTTGAAAATGGTCACATGGCTGGTGGCCCCGCCCCCTGATCTCCAGACAGAGGGGAGTTGAGATTGCCCTCCACACCACTGGAGTGGTACGGAGGGCAATCTAAACTCCCCCTCTGTCTGGAGATCAGGGGGCGGGGCCACCAGCCATGTGACTGTTTTCGCCAAGGGCAACCCGCTGAGTTCCACCACCTCTTTTCCCAGAAAAAAAGCCCTGCTTAAAAGTAAAGAAATGACAGTCTGTGATTATTGCATTCATTCAGGGCTCATTTCGAGGGGGAACGCACGGGAACGCAGTTCCAGCAGTTCCCCAAAGAGGTCACATATCAGGTGGCCCCTCCCACCTGACTCGGCCATTTTCGGCTCATTTCAGCCTGGATTGGGGCCAAAATGGCCTGGATCGGGCCTCTGATGGGTGGAGGATCACTCTCCCACTCAGCAGCGGCCTGATCCTGACCATTTTGGGCCCCTTTTCGGCCATTTTCAGCCCCTTGTTGCCATTTTGGGCCCAATTTCAGCCCGGAATGTCCAGGATTGGGTCGAAAACAGCCAGGATAGGTGATGTCAGGAGGTATGGCATATGCAAATCAGTTATGCTAATGACACACTTCCGGTGATGACAAGGGGCGTGGAATATGCTAATGAGTTATGCTAATGAGTTCCTCCAGCTCTTTTTCTATGAAATGACCTCTGCATTCATTCCAGTTTTTCCTGAGGTTTCCCCCGTTTGTAATTGGAAAGTTTCAAAAACAATGGAGTGGAGATAGTAACATTATTAGTTTGCAAACTGCAGGCATAATTTAAATCTATGCATGCACAACATCTAAAGTTGCCAAGCCATGCAACCAAGCAGCCCGAGGGATCTTGAGGGTAGGGACATGGGGGGTGGGGGGGTGCATGGAGTTGCAGATGCAATGACATCATTTCCAGAAAACCCCAGAAGGGGCACCATGTGGCTCTAGAGATCTTCAGAATCCTATGATAAACCAATCCCCAGAGCATCCAGATTATCTCTGGAAGTGAGATCACCCCACATGTAACACAAACAGGATTTTAAAGTATTTTTCTTCTGTTACTGCTTGGAGAGGTGAGAGTTGCTGAAGGGACAGGACTGGCAAACTCTATCAGCATCAACTGTGAAGGAGGACTAGAATCTCAGTGTGGAAGGGAGAGGCAGGGTTAAATCTCTTCCCCTCTCGTTATGATTTATACCGGGTCACACTAATTGTCCGTCCTGATGGGGATACACATGCAGAAGTCTGATTTTGTAAGCCTATGTAACCTACCTGAATTTCTGCATCTTTTTTTTAAAGTACAGTCTTCTCTGATGTATCATTTAAATTTTGTTAGAGGCAAATTCATTCAAGTTATTGCACCACTAAAACTGTAACATTGTGAAATTAGGTGAAAGTTATTAATTAGTACTTCCACTTTCACACAATCCAATTCAGTTTGGAACATAACAGAGACAATAAATCTTCAAGTTCAAATGCTTTTTAATAATGAGCAGAGTTAATTTGCTATATATTAAATAAACTTAGATTTTTGGAAATGTGGGCAGACGGAAACCAAGAGCAGCCAGAAGACTCATTGGAAAGCCAGATCCCCTTGAATTCTCCAGTTTATGGACGAACAGTAAAATCACACAATTTGTTTGTTTGTTTGTATTATTTATAGTCTCTCTTTCTCGCCGAGTCTCAAGGTGGCAAACACAGTGTAAATCAACATGATCAACAGCTGGTACTTGCAATAAACAATCCAATAGGGTATGGATTGCAGAAATGGTGAAAACAAGCATAAATCCAATACACAGCTGATACAAAACAGAAGCAATTTGACTTGATATATTAAATGATGTGGAAAATACTCAGTAGACATACTTCTAGCAACAGACAAAACACAGTAGCATAATCTACAGTCCCTTTCCCTTTATAAAAGCATTGGACAAACCAGCCAACCTCTACGCAAAAGAATAAATGGACACAAATCTGACATTAGAAATGGCAATGTCCAGAAACCAGTGGGAGAACGCTTCAATCTACCAGGACATTCCATCAAAGACTTAAAGGTCACTGTAGTTCAACAGAAACCTTTCAAAAACAAAATCCAACTGGAAGCTGCTGAATTGGAATTCATATGTAAATTTGACTCTGTCAAGCTGGGACTGAATAGGGACTATGAATGGTTATCTCATTATCAGAGGTAACTGATTTCCTCAACAGAAGCAAACTGATCTCCATATCAGAAGGATCTGTTTGCATCTCCATATCAGAAAGAGCTGTTTGCATCTACTCCACCCTCCCCTCTCCTCCTCTATATCTGACCAGTTTCTTTTTGCCCGCCATGCATCTGACGAAGAGAACTGTGATTCTCGAAAGCTTATGCTACAATAAAATTGGTTAGTCTTAAAGGAGCTACTGGACTCTTTTTGATTCTCTCTGAACACTTTCCTTGCAGCACAGACTTATTACCCGTATAAAAAAGTTGGTTTTGCAGCTTGCAGAAAGCAAGAGAGTGGGAGCTTTCCTGACTTCTTCAGGCAGGCTGTTCTGTAAGGTCAGAGCCACCACAGAGAATGTGCACGCTCGGGTAGCTGTTAATTTTTCACATTTGCAGGGTGGCTCCTGCAAAAGGTACTGTTTAGATGAGTGAAACTGCTGTGGCAGACCACAGGGAGAGAGGCCCAAGGTGACAAAAAGCTTTGTATGTGATAGCCAGCCTGGTAACTGGTAGGAAACCAGTGGAGTGACTGCAGAATGGGAGTAATATGCATGCTCTGTCATGTTCCCAATAAAAGCTGAGCCACAGCACTTTGTACCAAATACATTCTCTGAGTGGAGACCAGTTTTGGGATACTGCAAGTCCCATGGACAGAACACCTCACATTTGTCTCTCTTTAACAGGGTACACGGAGTCCCTATTCGGATTGGGATCATGGACCAAGGCAAAGACAGTCTCAGCCTTCCCCTAAGCTGTTATGCAGAACTGAAATTGCCCTAGGGAGTTATTTGCCCTGGCAACCCTGTCAAAGGTGAGAGGAAGGAATCTGGTCAGAGTTTAGCAGGACATATAAACTTGGTTGCCAGGTCCTCTTGGCAATTTGCAGGTGGGGGTGGCTGGTTCTTTACCTTGAACGTGTGCAAAGTGCACATTCGCTTTGTTGCAAAGTGCTCATTCGCTTTGTTGCAAAGTGCACATTCACTTTGTTGTGCTTGCTTTTGATGCCACTGTGGGTGCATCTGGGAAGCGATGCCATTGCACAGGGGCCAATTCTTTAGGCATTGAACCAAAACATAGCATTTCCGCTACATTTTGTGCCCATTCCCTCAGAATTGGCCCTGGTACAACACCATTGATACGAAGTCACACAAGTGACATCATTGGCTGAGGATGTAGGCACATTCACACCCATTCCCTCAGCCTGCCTCCTGGCCTCTGCCAATGAGGAATTAATAGTATTTATGACATGTTATTTATTCCTGTAAATGTATTTATATGATTGATAGAGGATTGAATCTTGAAACACTGAGCACTATGAAATATGTATAAGCACTTGGTCACTTTATTCGAAGATATATAAAGTGGCTTTAATTGTTAGTGATATACTGCGATTAGCATTTTTTTCTCCCGGCTGTGGGTTTCCACCCTTATTTGTGGCTCTGCCTTGGATGAAAGTTTAAAATTATATATATTGATAAGATTATCTCTGTATTACAATTTGGTTGAGATTTGAGTATTTAATATTGTTATTATTATTGTTTGTATGTTACAAGTTAATAATAAAATAATTTTTAAAAAAATTGTGGCTCTGCCAACGAGGGGCAGTCTGTGGGCATTCTACCTCCTCCGCCAATCATCAACATTTGGCAGGCAGAGGCTACAATTGCCTGGAGGTTGCTTGCCATCATTTTGAATGATAGTTTATGTTGAAAGTTGCTGCTTATAGAATTTCTGCACTTTAAATATTCCTGGGCAACATGTTCTTCTAATTGGTATTAGCACTTTAAGCACTAGCACTTTGTACTTGTATATCCTGTATTAATTATTTGGTCCATATTATTAGCACTTTAAGAATTCACTCTCTCACAGTAGAGAGAGTCACTTTATAAATATAAATATGTTTCCTACGATTTTCTCATAAGGTTCTTTTTTACTTAAAATGGAATTCTTGAATGTATTATAAAGCTATTTGTACTCTTCTTTAAGTAGATCTAGTCAGTTTTTGCAGGTTTCTTTGTTGAGTTAAACTTTCCTATTACCGTGATTCTCACTTTTTGGAGTGACATCAGTGGGAACCTGGCAAGGCTACATATGGGGCCTGTGTGGCTTCCCACACTGGGGGAATGAAAAGGAATGGAAAAATTACTGTTTCTGAAAGGAGGCAAGGTGGCAATGGGGAAGAAGTGATGGCAGAAGGAGCAAGGTTGAATTGATCTCATGTCTTGAGCAGACACTGAATCTTCCCAACCATCTGAGGATGGTTTCTATAGCTGAAGAAGCAGGAACTGACTCTGGGTATGATCTGCAGGGCTCTGCTGCTGGAGCTGGAGCCCTCTTTCCAAACCCAACAGAGCCATTAGAATTGTCATCAAAAATCCAGCTCCAAAACAATCAATACAGCATGTTAGTGTTTTCTCAAAAAAAGGAGCACTTGCTCCTTCCATATGAAGGAACTGATCATGGGAAAATGGTTGTGATTAGTGCCGGATCCAGGGTTGCCCACGTCCAGGGCAACCCTTGGGTTACTGCCACGTGCGCGCTCCCCGCGCTGCATGATGATGTCACTTTGGTGACGTCATCACGCAGGGCGGATGGAGGCAGTGTGTGGGGCTGAGAAGCCACCCGCCCCATTTGCCTCCCCGCAGGCGAATGGCGCGGGCGGCCTTGCAGCCCCCCGCGCTGCTTTTGCCTGCTCCGCAGGATGGGGCAGCTGGCTTGCTGCGCACCCCCTGCCCTCCAGGGCTGGCGAAAGCAACGCGGGGGGCTGTGAGGCTGCCCGCACTGCCGCCTGCGCGCTCCGGCAGCTGGGAGCTGCTCCCGGCGCCCCCTCTCTGGCGGTGCCGGGGGCAGACTACCCCCCTGCCCCCCTGTAGATCCGGCTCTGGTTCTTATTGTGGTATGCACATTAATTCTATTTTCCATATGAAAATCAGTCCTTTCCTTTCACTACATTTAAATCCCAATATTTAACCAGGGCTCATTTCGAGGGGGAACACGCAGGAATGCAGTTCTGGCAGTTCCCCAAAGAGGTTACATGTCAGGTGGCCCTGTCCACCTGATTCTTGGTCATTTGAGGCCCATTTTGTCCTGGATTGGGGCCAAAACTGCCTGGATCGGGCCTCTGATGGGTGGTGGATCACTCTCCTGTTTAGCAGCGGCCTGATCCTGATCATTTTGGACTAGAGTTGCCAGCCTCCAGGTGAAGGCTGGAGATCTCACGGAATTACAACCGATCTCCAGGTGACAGAGATCAGTTCCCCTAGAGAAAATGGCTGCTTTGGAGGGTGGTCTCTATGGCATTATACCATTCAGAGGCCCCCCCACACTGCATTCTCCTCCTCTTTCTCTGATTGTTCATTATTCATGATGAACCATTCGCTCCTCCATTGTTATTCCTCCCCCCTCCTTTTTTTGCATTCCAGAGTAAAACTATGATTTTTCTTGCTCTTTCACAACTACAATTGTGGCCATAAATCAACTTTATGTTCATAAAAATCACAATGTAATTTTAACCTCAGCAACTCTTTGGACTTACTTGCATGCAGAGACTTCAAGGTATAATGCTCATGCACAAGAAGTATGTTAACCTGTATGTTTTTTACTGCTGTTGTGACCCTGCCTGTGGGGAGGGCAGGATATAAAAATAAATAAATAAATAAAAATACTTAGCAGCAGTGCTCACTCACAAAGATACCTGGGGAAGGAAGAGGAAAAGTGGAATGAAGACAATCCCCCTTTCCTATGTTCCCTTGACATCTTTCACTGAAGACAAAACTAGACTAGGCCTACTTTTAGGGTTACAATCAAACAACTGTTAACAATAACCAGTTTTATGTCTCAGTGTAATAATCAGAATAGTCCAGTTCAATAGCAAAGTCCCATACACCAAACTGTCATATATTTTCTTATTCATTTGGAATCCAAGGTGCCTATTGCAGAGCACACACAAATCTTTCAATCTGCAGTTAATGGAAGCCGCTTGTTTTCCTGCAGGGGAAAAGCAGAGGCGGCATTTCCACCCTGATGGCTACGTGCTTCGCCGGCCCCATCTCCTTAGGCTCGTTTCAAGAACAGTCTTCTTCTGGCCAATAATTCTACAAAAAACCACAGCATATTTACTCCAAGGCATTCCTGTATAGCATAACGAAATAAAATCTTACACTTACAGTTCTTTCCAATAAACAGTATTCCAACTTCCGTCTCCAGTGTAGTCAATATCAATGGGGATTGATGCCACTTCCAGGATTTACCATAGAGTTTTTGTTGATTCCTAGAGAGGTGTAACATCTCTTCTGGGTTTTCCTGGAAGTGATGTCATGCAGTCACCAATGGTCACTGTTTCAAGGCTGGACTACTGTAATGCTGTGTACATGGATCTGCCCTTAAAGTCAACTCAGAAACTCCATTTGGTACAAAATGATGCAGTCAAGCTATTGGGCACCAAGGAATTTGCATATTACATCTTTTCTGCAATGGATCACTTTTGGTGGTCCCTAATTAGAAGATAGATTTGTTATTGGGCAGTAGAGGGGCTGAGCTTTAAGAGGTTCTATGTAGTTTTTTATACTGTGGTTTTAAGTTTGTGAATTTGCTGATTTTTATGTACGCCACTTTGAGTCTTATGTATCTTTTCCTGTTTCCTTTTCCTGTTGTTGTTTTCTGATTAATTCTTATGGCACAGAAGAAACATGGGATATATATTTGAAAATTAATATCAATTAATTAAACTTTGTAAAGGACATGGTAAATTCTGCAGGCTACACAAATGATAAGTGGTTTGCCTTGCTTCCTACACTTCCCTTCTGCTTGCACAGTACAGTTCATCACTGCAGACTCCCTAGGTGCTCTCTGTTCTTGCAAGACATCTTGAACATGCACAGCCAGCAGAAGGAAAAATAAAGGATTCAAGCCTGTATTTTGGACTAGAACTATATTTTTATTAGTTGATATATGCACCCCTTTCCCTCACTTCTTGGAGGACAGTTCCTGAGGTGGCAATTCTACTAGTCGGTTAAATATTTGGATGATGTTGATTTGAATTATTCTGGCTACCACGTTTGCCCGTGTGATGGTTTCTGAATTTTTCATTACGCCTCCCTGGGATGATGTATCTTCATTTCAGTATGTCAATAATGTTTGGTCCCCTCCCCATATACACAAAGAACTTGTTTACTCAGTACATTTCTCTTATATGTTTTCCTGCTGAGATTCTCCATTTTTTCATGTCATGTACAGGTACAGCTAACAAGCTATTTGCCACCCAGTGTTACTCTTTCTCTTTGAACGCCATCATTCTCTATGTTTGCCTGCATCTTTTTCTGTTTTCCTTTTGTTGTTTTCTGATTAATCCTTTCTCTTCCCAGGTAGTGAATCGCTGACAGGGTGGTCTTATATATATCACAGGTGTCGTTTTTTTAAAAAATACGACCTCCCCAGTCGTCATTTATATTGCAATTTTTAAATTTTACTTTCATTTATTTGTTTAGAAAATCTATGCACCCCCTCTCCAGATGGGGTAGATGTGGCTTGCAACTAAAACAGAACCAACCTAGATAATAAAAAAGAGTCAATACAAAACAAATGGCATTATGAATCCCCCAGAGTCTGGGGCGGCTTCTCCATCTAGGCTTCTCCATCAGTCTCCAGATTCTCCAGTAACAGGTTAGAGTAGAGTTAATTGTTGTTGACCCCAATAACAGACTCCCATATTCGAATACCTGGGCCTCAGATGGTACAAGGCCAGATCCTGGTATGCTGTGTTCCGAGCACTCTAAGAGCAGAACCACAAGTGACAAAAGGCACAGGTTGGACCCTTGTCAGCTTCCCTCAAGTTTTGGCGGGAAATGTAGGCAGCTTGGCGGAATGTTGGACAAGTGACAGTTGAAAAGTCCTTTGGACAGCAGTTGGAGAACCAAGCTGCGAGACCAGGATGCCTACATGTCCCATCAAAACTTGAGGGAAGCTGACAAGTGTTCAACCTGTGCCTTTTGTCACTTGTGGTTCCACTCTAAGTTAAGAATTAGAAAGGGAGCTGACTTAATCACTTCCCAATATCTCTCCCAGTCTTGCTTACATGGTGAAAAGGGGAGCATCGTGGTACCTCACTCCATGCTTCCTTTCGAGGGATATTCCTGGGAAGTTGTAAATGTATGTAACCCGGTGAGCGCTTAGATCAGCAGGAAAACATCTGCTGGTGGTCCCTGGCCCTAGGGAGGCTCAACTGGCCTTGACCAGGGCCAGGGCGTTTTTGGTCCTGGCCCCAACCTGGTAGAACTCTCTCTCAGAGGATACTCGGGCCCTCCAAGACCTTGTGTCCTTTCGGTGTATGCCATTAAAGGTATTTGAACTGAATTGTGTCCTTTCGGCGGGTCTGCAAGACAGAGATGTTCCGCCAGGCATTTGGTTGAGGCCAGTATTCAGATCCACTGATTGGCCTCCCTGCCTGTCTCCTATTAGCGGGGGGCTATATGAGTAATCAGCCCCATGTAGGAATGGTGGCAAATCATGCACCAACTCACACCTCCACCCCTCTCTTCCCCTTATGGTTGACAGGGAAGGGTGAAGTGAATCCCACCCTGGGATATTAGGAACATGGTACAGAGTTTGTTTTTATGCCCCTAAATCTGGCTTTTATCATTATACTGATTTATCAATGTATTTTTATCTGTATGTTGTGATCCACGCTGAGCCCGTTCGCGGGGAGGGCAGTCTATAAATCTAATCAACAACAACAACAACAAATTATGGTTGTCAACTGAGGAGTGTCAAACACCTCCTTTCTCTTAGTGCTAAACTACATGAGACAATTTATATGAGGACGCTGAAGTGAAAGGAGACGCACTGTTAGCCGGGACGGGTAGTTTGAATTTCACCTCTTTCTTCAGAGCCGGCAGAGATCTCTCCTCAGAGGGTTTGTTAATAATTGACAGAGCCTTAGGGGAAGCAAAGAGGAAATTAACAAACCCTCTGAGGAGAGATCTCTGCTGGCTCTAGAGAGGTGAAACTGACAGAGCCTTCCAATCGGTCTTTTAAAACTCAGATTCCCGGCTAACATTGCATCACTCTTCACGTGAGCATCCTCGTGTAATTCATCTCATGTAGTTTAGCTCTTAAGAGATGGCCTGTCTCTCCCTGGCACAGAATGGTCTTGGAGCCAAACCGACTCCCCCACTCCTCAGGTGAGATCCCCTAAGTCCTCCTCTCTGTTTCTTTTCTGTCAGGGGGATGTACGTTAGGATGACAGCAACCTGTCCCTGTTTGCAAAATGAAAAAAACAACAACTGTGAAAGCTTTCTAAGTTATCTAGTTAAATATCAGTACACCTTTAATAAAGCATTTGACTCAAAATTATGTCTATTTCCTAAGTTTATGTCATATGTCAGAAATATACATATGTGAAAATGACCATTAAGTCAACCTCCCAACCAATATGCAATTCACTTGCAGTAAATCATTCTGTAACAATAAAGTGCTAGTGCTTAACATCCAATAAATACATAAATACGTCAAATAAATAGTTGGATATTGGTCTGTGTTTTGATGTAGATCTCATACTGAGGCCGTTTCCACACACGTTGAATAATGCACTTTCAATGCACTTTAGTTATCCTTTAGAAGTGGATTTTTTTGTTCCACACATGGAAAATCAGTTACAAATGTGCACTAAAGCGTATTGAAAGTGGATTATTCAACGTGTGTGGAAATGGCCTGTGACTGCTTTGAGAAAAGCAATGAAACAGGACAAAATGAACTGGACAACCCAATAGCCAGTCACATTTGATTGATTTCTTGGCTCTATAAAGAAAGAATTAATTGGCTTTAAAACATGCAACAGCAGCTTTGGACCTGAAATTGAATTTTGGCACGATCCTCTGAATATATTGAGGGAAATATGGACCTTTAATATGTGTATTCCTCGGCATGCTGTTCTGGACCTCGGGAATGTGACAATATATGGACTAGTGCAATAGTTGATGTATTTATGTATTTATGAAATGTATTTATGAAATGATTGCATGTTAAGCACTAGCACTTTATTGTTACAGAATGATTTACTGCAAGTGAATTGCATATTGGTTCAGAGGTTGACTCAATGGTTATTTTCACATTTGTGTATTTCTGATATACGACACAAACTTAGGAAAGACATAATTTTGAATTGAATGCTTTATTAAAGGTGTACGTATATTTAACTAGATCACTTAGTAAACTTTCATGATTTTTTCTTTCTTTTTGGTAAGCTCTTAATTGTGATACTCTCTGTTTGAATACACCTGTTTGTAAAATGGCGACTCTAAGGGCCAAGCTACAAGTGACGAATGACACTTGAACGGCAAGTGAACAGACTCACGTGTATTCCTCCCTGTTCACTTGCCCTCCACTTGCCTTCCACTCGATATAGTGATTGAGTGGAGTGCAAGTGGAGGGCAAGTGAACAGGGAGGAATACACGTGAGTCTGTTCACTTGCTGTTCAAGTGTCATTCATCACTTGTAGCTTGGCCCTAAAGCACATCTTCAGTTTTGCACAATGGTTTGGGTCAGTGGAGGGCCAAAACATTTTTCTCGGAAGAAGAATTCAACAATACACTGGGAGGTTTGGAATAAGGTAGTACTGTAGGAAGGGGAAATATTGTTTCCAAATGTTGATGGTGCTTCTGAAAACATTTGAAATTCTTGCCTTTTACCACACTATATAATGTTATTTCTAGCTCTTTTTTTGTTTACACCTCTGTCACATACTATCAAAGCAAAAGACAAGCAGGTATTTCTTCTCTCAGCATTTACAGAGAAACAAATTACTCCTTTACTGTAAATCACTGCACTCAACTTATGGATCTTTTTTAAAGAGTCCCATTGGGTAAAATCCAGCCCACAGATATACATTTTCCGAGATAAAAGATTTCATTCATTTTTAAGAAATTGTAAGAGAATATAGCACTGGGTACTGTAGCATGCCATGAACCTCAGTTTGCAGTTCCTAATGGCAGTTTGACAGTCATGTCACTATCTTAAGGCTTTGTTACAGACTGCATTTGCAAGATATATTTCAGCCCTAGCAAACAGTAAAAGAGCTTGTGCGTTTGGGATGATTTTTTTTAATTCATTACATACATGAGCAATGCAATGTAGGCTGGGGGGCATACATCTCAATGCTGGCAAAGCCTGGAATCTCATAGGTTCATTTTGGAAGTTCGAAGAAAGCAATACTTGAAGCATTTGAGACTTCAAAGTGCCCAGCTCTCATTCCTCATGCAGGAGGAAAGACATCTACTGTGGTGCAAAGTACGGCTTGAATTGGCCCCAAAGGTATTCAGGGTAGGAGGTCTGATGAGGACTAGTTACATACTCCAAGATGTTCCTATTTTCTAGCAGTCAGTGATTTCCTCTCAGACCAACAGAACATCAGTTACTGCATCATAAGCCATAAGATTTTGTTGGTAGCATTTGCCCTGGATCTGAGAGGAGATGGTCCCCCCCAACCCCCTTGCTTATTGTTAAAGAGGCTTCTCCTATGGGCATTAAGAGCTAGAAGAGACCTAAGAGGTAGGAGCATGGCTCAGTGGAAAAAGAAACCCCTGGCAGTGGGGAAAAATGGATGAAAAACTCATCACCACAAATCCATATACCCACTCTGCAAGGGAGAACGTCAATGGCCTATAAAATCAAAAAGAGTCCAGTAGCACCTTTAAGACTAACCAACTTTATTGTAGCATAAGCTTCACAGTTCTCTTCGTCAGATGCATGGAGGGCAAGAAGAAACTGGTCAGATATAGAGGAGGAGAGGGAGGAGTAGATGCAAACAGCTGCTTCTGATATGGAGATCAGTTTCCTTCTGTTAAGGAAGTCTGTTACTTCTGATAATGAGATAACCATTCATAGTCCCTATTCAGTCCCAGCCTGAGTCAAATTTACATATGAATTCCAATTCAGCAGCTTCCCGTTGGATTTGGTTTTTGTAAGGTTTCTGTTTAACTACAGTGACCTTTAAGTCTTTGATGGAATGTCCTGGTAGATTGAAGTGTTCTCCCACTGGTTTCTGGACATTGCCATTTCTAATGTCAGATTTGTAGCTTATGCTACAATAAAGTTGGTTAGTCTTAAAGGTGCTACCGGACTCTTTTTGATTTTGCTACTACAGACTAACACGGCTAACTCCTCTGCATCCTTTCTTCTATGTGTGTGCAGTTTCCAGTCCTTGGGTAAGGTCTACAAACCTTGATCAATAACATGAAAACCTTTTTCTATGTCTCTAGGAAGGGGAAACTTTCTCCTCTCTAGCTAGCATAAGTGAAAGATCCCATATGCCTATTCCACTGTATCCCTTCTCTTTCCCTTTTGATTTTCCGGTGTATATCATTGTATTAGTTCAGCACTAATCCAACATGATTAACAGTAGTTTCTTATCAACGTCTCTCTCTTTATTATTACAGCACTTAGCCAGTACGTTAACCATAAAATTTAAGTGCACATTTCTCGTCAACATCATGAAAATGTACTTCAACATAAGGGGAGAGGGGAAGTTTCCCTGGTGGAAGAATCAAGCAGAAGTGGGTAAACAAAAATTGGCACAGGACTGGGGGACCTACCTTGTCTTTCTATAATTACCAGATGAGATTTATATTAACAACAGGTAGTTCCCTGCAGCAGCAGATATTTTACTACCCACCCACATTTTAATTTGATCCAGCTAATAGCTTTTACAAATTAATTAGATAACATGAATGGAATAAGAAAATGTACTTTTCTTCTCTAAATCAATCCCTATTAATATATAATGTCTGATGATTCAGAAGGGCTTGGGTGCCATCACCTGATTGACAAAAGAATGGTCCATCCAGGGATGCCGTTTCAACTTTTAGTGGGAGGAAGACAGCATCTCATCCAGCTTTAAAGTTCCATTCTGGAATAAACCCCAAACTGTATCGCCAACTCCACTTTATCTTCAGAGTGTTTAGTCTGGTTCCTTTCAAAATACCTCATAATTTATATGGAAATATTATTAATATACATCTGTACTAAAATTGGTGCAGTTTTGAACATTCAATGACCATCTCAATCATTTAAGATAATTTGGCATCTCCTGACTAGAGATGGGCACGAACAGGAAAAAAAACCCGAACATGATGTTCGTTGTTCATTGCCATCCACGAACAGGGACTCACGAACAACCACGAACATGGCCCTGTTCACGAACATTTGTGGTTGGCTGTTCGTGGGAACCAGCAGGCTCTCCTCCAGCCATCATCCAAGACAAGATCCCTGCTGCACCACTCCTAGAAACCTGACCTGAGCAGGCACCAGGAAAGGTACCAATAATAAATAATAGCTTGGCCCAGAGCCTGGCAGCAACCCTAGAACTTGAAGGGGTAGATCCCTATCCCACCACACACAAAGAAAATTCAAGCTCCGATGCACTCTCTCTATCAAAATGCCAACAGCAACTCTCTCCCTCTCCACTGTCTGCAAACTAAGCCAGGGCTGGGAACCCCCCTCCCCTCTGCTCTTTGCTCCCTTGTAACAAATTTGGAGCTCCACACTTGAAAGGAAGACCTGCCTATCAAGCTAAATTGGGGTTTCCAGGGCAACAGTAGGAGTTCAGACAGAGTTCAGACAATCCCTGCCTAAGTTGCCAAGGGAATTGATTGCAGGTGCCAGACTGGCTTGATGAATAGCAACGAACAGCAACGAACGAGGCTTGCAACAGCCACCTGTTCATTTAGAATGGGGCCTCAAGAAGAGCTTGTTCGTGAACAGAAGATTGGGCTGTTTGTGGTTTTTTTTGTTTTTGTATTGCAGTTCGTGTCCATCTCTACTCCTGACTCTTAAATCAGAACCTTTACTGTATCAAGAACAATTAGCTGTAACACCTTTCCAAAAAAAATTGCTGAAAAAATGGCACAAATGTGCTTTGATCTGGATGCCAGCTGTAATATAGGCAAGGCAGAAGAAATGCTTAATATATTTTCTGGTCCACTTATTGCCCATTCTGATTCAGTTACAGGAATGGATATTGACAAGATCCTTGTGTCTGTGCAGGCCACTACTTGTGCACTGGATCCAGGCACATCTGAGCTGCTGAAATCATGTAAAGACTGCATAAATGAGTCTTTGAGGTCTATCATAAATCAATCACTAACTTGAGGCCACAAGCGGTTATCCACCTATTACTTAAAAAATCATCCCTAGACAAAAATGATGTGGCCAATTATCACCCAGTCTCTAATTTGTCCTTTCTAGGCAATGTGATTGAGAAAGCAGTAGCTGACCAGGTCTTCTTGGATGACCCTTGCTCTCTGGACCCTTTTCATTCTGGTCTCAGCTGAGGCTATAGGACAGGGAAGGCTCTGGTGGCTTCATCTGACAACCCGTTTGAAAGCTATGCTTCTTAGTTGCTCCTTCTGGATCTATCTGCAGCCTTTGATACATTAGATCACAACATCCTGTTGAGGCATTTGGAGGCAGAAGTCAGTATCAGGGGATGTGCCCTGGAATGGCTTAAATTTTCTCCAAGAATGAAGTCAAAGGGTTGCTGTTGGAAACCAACTTTCTTCAATGTGGGAGTTATCTTACAGGGTTTCACAGAACATGACCCTATTCCCCATGTTATTCAACCTCTGTGTAAAGTCTTTAGGAGAAATCATTCATAGCTACAGAATTGGATGTCATTAATATGTGCATTATACCCAACTCTATATGTTACTATCCAAATCCCCTAAGGATGCAGTAGAAGTCCTGAGTTGCTGCCTGACAGCTGTGGTTAAGTGGTTGAAAATGAACCATTTGAAAGTGAACCTGACAGTACAGAAATGATACTGGTTGGGAAGACAGAGATCTTGAAGGACATTTTTATCCCCATTTTGGAAAGGGTTCGATTGACCCTTGGTGACTCGGTGAAGAGCCTAGGAGTTACACTGGATCCAGCACTGCTGCTAGAGCTGCAAAAAAGGCCTTCCGCCATCTCAGTGTATCCCAGAAGATAGCTCTCTACCTTGACACAGCTGATCTGGTCACCTAGATCCACTGCTGTTACATGAAGATTAGACAACTGTAATATACTCTACAAAAGTGTCCCATCAAAATCAGCTTGGAGATTACAACTGGTGCAGAATGCCACAGCTTGGTTATTATTAGGAGCTAGGTAAAGCATGCATTTCACTCCCATTCTGGGGCAGTCCATTGGCTACCCATCTGTTATTGGGATCAATTCAAGATATTAGCTATCATGTACTAAGCCGTTCATGGCCTTGGTTCCTCATATTTGTGGGACTGCCTTTCTCCTTATGCTCCACCATGGCAGCTTCAGTCATCTGAACAAGGCCTTCTGCAGGCGCCATCCTGTAAATGGGCAAAATCAACAACTGCCTGAACACGCATTCTCTGATAAGGACCCTACCTTACACGTGAGTCTGTTCACTTGCCAGGCAAGCGTAATTCATCACTTGTAGCTTGGCTCGCAGCTCTAGCCATACTCCCTAAACTTTCACACTTAGGTAATGTCCAATTAAGTAATGAGTCCTGGTTGGTTCAAGTGAGCTGATGCCCCCCACCGCTCTGAAGAAGCTTCTCTGTTTCTGGGCAGTATCTCTTTCCACCACTCTCCCTCTGGACACTATTCAGTCCAGTTATGACCAACTATGCTAACTTGTAATCACTGCCAGCTAACAGCTACGGAAGAGGAGAGCTTCTAGCTCCATGCCGACTCCAGGATGCCTAGAGTGAGCTCTCATGGATGGATTTTGGGAAGAACAACCTGCCTTGGAACCAACTCAGAGAATGTTTAGACAGATAGCCAGCAAAGTAGTAATTTTAGCTAGATAGAACTCAGGGCCAAGCTACAAGTGACGAATGACACTTGAACAGCAAGTGTATTTCTCCCTGTTCACTTGCCCTCCACTCAATCCACTTGCCGTTCAAGTGTCATTCGTCATGTGTAGCTTGGCCCATAGATAGAGTTAGCAAGCTGTTATTTGTTTTTGCCTTGCCTAAATGCTTTTATGAGCGGTTTCTGCCTAGCACACGCTCCCGTGTTCTTTCTATAATAAATCCTTATATCATTTATCAGCCTGTGTCCAGTGTTGCTTGCTAAGGAGGTACACACACTCAAAAAAGAACCCAGAAGCAAGGGTGCTTCAAACTAACGACCAGAGCTCTTCGAGGTTCCTAGGCATCCTGTATGGTCTGGTGAACCAGGAGCGATGGGAGATGAGAGGCTCTGGGTCAAGACAGTATAAGCTCCAACACAGGAGGAAACCAGCCCCTATGGTGTCCCGAAGAGGAAATTAAGCATTTCTAAGAGTCTTTCTACACAAGATGCCTTGCTGCGTGTTTCTCAGGTGTAGAGAGTAGCAATGTTAGCTGGGAAGAGTAGTTTAAAAAGACAGAGCCAATGGAGATTGCTCCTCAGAAGGTTTGTTAATTTCATCTTTACCTCCCCAAAGGTTCTGTCAATTTCACCTCTCCAGTCTAAAACTGTGTGGGATCGCAACCACAGGGCAGCAAGGAATGGAAATGGGCTGGAGCTGCCTTCCTGAGCCAGGCTTGGACCGGAAGATGTTATAATGGGCTAAAGTTTCCCTTCTGACATTTCCCAGCCCTTTCACACAGCTCCAGTGTATAGCAAAGCCTTTGTCCTGCTTCCAGATCTGCCTTTTTAAACTACCCTTCCAGGCTAACATTGCATATCCTGATATGTGTTCTTCACGTGTCAGATGTCTTGTGTAGAGATATTCTAAATAAACAGTCCTATGCTGTTATTTGGGACAATGGGCTGAGACTGAATTCTGGATAGGATTGCACAGAAAGTCTATTGCCTTAAGCATACTTAACAGAAAGAATAGTCAATTGAAAATAGTGGGATATTTCTCAGTAAACATGTTTAAAAGACAGCTAAAAATCCAATCAAGTGGAATTTAGATTATGTAAATATTGCAGACTTTACAAACAAGGTTTTGTATTTACAAGCCCTAAAACTGAATAGCAGGAATAACAATAAAAATAATTAGAACAGGAAGGCAATCAACAAAAAACCAAATAAAATAAATAAATGAGCAGTACAATACTAAGTAGTATAAATAATAATCCTAAGGGGGGAGGGGTGAAAGTGCTCAGGGAACTGACTAGGCTTTACACCAATACATCTTCCATTTACATCAATATAAGCCGGAGTTACGCCAGCGTGGCTCTCTGACAGCGCCATGCTCCTCTCAGGTGTCAGCACATTTCTGTTGCAGCCGGCTGCCAATGGATCTCATACACAAACACCTGTGCTGGTGTGGGAGTGGGTGTGCCAGGAGTTAGTCAGCTCCCTAAGCCACTCCAGTTTAGGAACCCCCTCCTCTTTTTTAGCTAGGCCTCAAAAATGTGCCCATGCAGTGGGTAAAGTCAACTGCCAACCTCCGCTTGCGCAGCCCCACCCAAATTGCCTGGAGGAGCACAGGATGTCAACTACAGCCACAAGGAATCCCTTCCCACCTCTGTGGTGGCCCCCCTCCCTCCCCAGGACCCAATCAGAGCCCCCCTCCCCTACATAAACCCCAGTTAGGATGCCCTGCAAGTCATTAGGTAGGATGTGTAGCACGGGGCTCTTAGAACTTCTTGCCATGTGGAGTTAGAGTGTGTGACTCTTTGGTGGTGGGAGAAGCACAGAGTGGGCATTTAGCAATACTGGACAAGCACTTAGCTCTAACACCCAATGGCAGGAAGCAAAGTCCAGACTGTGCAGCGAACATGTCTCATTGCAGACCCCTAATAGGTTACTCCCTCTCCAGGGGCTCTGCTCAAAGGGGTAAGAATGCACTAACAGGCAAGCGAGAGATGGGAATCCAGCCTCCCCAGCTTGGGTGTCCACACACCCCTCCGCCATTTCCTTCACACAAGGCCAGGCACAGCCCCCACAATGCCAGCTGCCACAACTCAGGGTAGCAGCAAGTTGGTGGGGAGGAGGCCAGAGACTGCCCCTCCAGGCACCATGGCCCAGGCCATCCAATATCGTGGGCTCCTTGGAAACTGTACCCGAGAGAGTTGCCTCAAATGGGAAGGATGCTTGCAGCCCTGCACAGGGCTGTTAGCACACTCTCTTGACAGGAACTCTTTCCTTGGGCAGAGGACAGCGCAACTGAGGTTGTGGTGGCTATGGGAGCAGCCACACTGTACGGCCAAGTAAGCCATTTGGCTCTGGCAGGAACAGAGCCAAATGCAGCAACAGCAACACGTCGATAATTCTAAATCACTGAGAAATTCCTTACTGGAGGGTGAGTGTCCTTTGGATGGAGACACCACTGGCCTCAGTGGGATGGAAAGGCGTCGGGAGGGAAGTCCTGGATCCAGCTTTCATTTTGCCAGCCATTTTCACAATAGCAGAGAGAAAAAACCCACAGCAATTACCAATTGCTGTGGGTTTTTTTTCTCTGCTCCTGTGGTTGCCCTGCAGCTTTGCCCCTCTTTGTTTTTTGTATAGCCATTTTCACAATGGCAGACCTTCAGATGCAGGGAGTCTGTGTGGTATACTGGAGAACCTTTAAATCCAGAATTCCACTATGTAAAAGGCAAGCCATATTGGTGATGACTCACTTTTTATCCTTGCACTTTTTAACCTTATCCCAGACTTCCAAAACAATAAGCAACGGACTCCGTTCAGTTGGCCCCGTATCTTAACGACTGGCCAGGAAGATTTCTGCCCTTCCCTAATCCTGTCCATCACCAGCCACAGTTGTACAGTTCCAAATCTTCTCAATTCTTGACAATATTAACAAAACATCGTTTTCAATCTTGCTGCCATCCCCAGAAGATTGAGAGCCAAGCTATAAGTGACGAATTACACTTGCCTGGCAAGTGAACAGACTCACGTGTATTCCTCCCTGTTCACTTGCGCTCCACTTGATCAAGTGGAGAGCAAGTGAATGGCAAGTGAACAGGGAAGAATACAGGTGAGTCTGTTTGCCAGGCAAGTGTAATTTGTCACTTGTAGCTTGGCTCTGAGGGCCAAGCTACACATGACGAATGACACTTGAACAGCAAGTGTATTTCTCCCTGTTCACTTGCCCTCCACTCAATCCACTTGCCGTTCAAGTGTCATTCGTCACGTGTATCTTGGCCCTCAATCTCTATCACTCTCCCAACATTCCTCCCCCCCAATTTTTGACAGAAAGGTTTATAAAGTTATCCCTCCGCCCCAATGTTTGTAGCTGATATGGAACTCTTCCAGTTACCTCAACTTGACTGTTGACCTCCGTCTCAGACCTGCTTTGCTGCACTTTCTTCACCTCCCTGGCCAATTTCCAAACTCCAATGCTACTTTGCCTCCACCAGGAATCCCCCCACTTCCTCTCCGAAATAAGGCTTGTATGTCTTTGATTCTCCCCTCGTTTTCTCCTCATAGACAGACAGCTATTAGGCAAAGGGGTTTTTGGTGTTTTCTGTTGTAAAATCTCTCTCATTTGCAACAGTTATTTGATTTGGCTTAAATCAATTTTTTTTAAAAATATCTTTTTGTTAAAAATGCTTATTCCCCCTTGTTCTTTTGGGCACTGTGTTGAACCTGGCCTCTTTATACACTGGTTTAAGATCACAAACATCTTTTAAATACCCCACCATACACGTGCTTGTCCTGTGTCAGAAAAAGAGACGTCTTTGATGATTATGGGGCCTTCATGTGGATAGCAATTTGGATAAAGGGGGGGGGCGGTGGCTTTTCCATGCCAAGTAGGTGTTCTACCACTGAGCCACAGTTGATGGTGATGTTGGTGGTACGTGCTAAATAGTTGTACCTGAGAGGCAGAACACAGAAGCAATTAACAGTGTACTCCTAAATAGAATTACAGTTTTCTAAGGGCCAAGCTACAAGTGATGAATGACACTTGAACGGCAAGTGAACAGACTCGCGTGTATCCCTCCCTGTTCACTTGCGCTCCACTACATGATCAAGTGGAGCACAAGTGGAGTGCAAGTGAACAGGGAGGAATACACATGAGTCTGTTCACTTGCCGTTCAAGTGTCATTCGTCACTTGTAGCTTGGCTCTAAGGGCCAAACTATAAGTGACACCTTACACAGGTTGTCAGCTTCCCTCAAGTTTTGATGGGAAATGTAGGCATCCTGGTTTTACAGCTTGGTTCTCCATTACAGCTGCAAGACCAAGATGCCTACATTTCCCATCAAAACTTGAGGGAAGCTGACAAATGTCCAACATGTATAAGGCGTCACTTCTAGTTTGGCCCTAAGTCTATTTTAGTCCATGGGCTTAGAATGATGTAATTCAGCCTAGGGATGCAGTATTAGTGGTTCCGCTTTGCAAGCAGTCTCCTTTCCTCATTCCATCAAGTCACTGACTTCCACGACCCAAGGACTGGCCCCAGCCTCAGGCTATGATACAAGGGGAGGGGAGGGGGAACGCACGGCTGAGCAGATCCAATTTCGCCATGCCTGCCTGATATGCACATTATCATTCTTATTATTGCAAGCTGCTTTTGGCCTGTGACCAATTCTTTTGCGCAGGCAGAAATCAGTTTTTCTAAGCCTTTGCTGTTTCTAAGCAGCCTTTTTGGTGTGTAACTGTACAACTAAATAACACAGAAGAATATAACCAAGTGGTAGTGAAACTACAGGCACAAGCAATCTTTGCCTCCAAAATAAAAAAGATCCCCCAAATCTTTATTTGTACCTTCAAGTATCTGATGGAGGTTCTGGTTTTGAGCACAGCTGAAGTGCTGGGAGAGAAAGGGTTAAGCTTTGTGTATTAACTTTCCTGCTTTAAATCCTTTCCCTGGTAACTGCTATTTGCCCTGCAACAGGACCAGTGATGGTGCATGTGTTATTTTTCTGCTGAGGGTGGAAAAACTGCTAAGGTATGTGTGTGTTTAGACTGAGAAAACAGCACAAGGGGAAAGGACTTGCTTTCTCTGTTAGTGTCTATGCTTGGATCAAACTTGGAGTCCCCAGTAAGTTTTAAAACGGTAAGGAAATCTAACCATCCACTCTTGCCTCTTGAAGTTTGGCCAGGACTGCAGCAGTCAATGTGAATTTCCTGCCTGCCTTCCGTGTGGATTTACAAGAGGGACAGGAGGCATTCCCCCAAATGTCTAAGTGGGAGAAAAGGGTCTGATGTAGTCGTTTTTGTACGGATAAATGGAGAAGAGAATGATGTAAGCGGCTTTGGATCTCCATTGGGAAGAAAGGTGGGGTATAAATGGTATAAATAAAGAGAGCTCTTCAGTTCTTTTATTTTTGAAATGTGTTTCTGTCCTCCTATCAGCTGAGGTTGGTCATGGCAGCCAGAGATAATGGTAACAGCTTAGCTAGGTTTGTCAATACACCTCATGCTTGAAATTTACCCAAATCCATTTTGCATTTTTAGATATCTGGAATTTATCTTTTGGATGACTGCTTCCTGATGCTGTTAGGTGAAGTGGGATGTCTGTAATCTCATTAACTAATTATTTCCTCCTGGCAGGGAAAGCGTTCATTTAAACATCCGAATTTGCAGGTGTCTGAGATTATCAAATTTTTTTCTGCAGAGGAAGGGAAAAAGCACATGCTCACCAGCAGAGGAATCTAAATCTAATCTTTGTCTCCTAAGATATTTTGGTTTTGGAATAAAATTAAGCTAATCAGATGGAGGGGGGGATTGTCCAAACTAAAATTATCTCTTTTTAGGATCAAACAGACTCCATAATTGAGTGTTCCAGCATTTTGTCACAGCTGGATAGTTCTCATGTTGATTTGTAATATCACCTTCTCTCAGGAACTGATAAATAGTAGTATTTTTTCAATTCTTGCACAGAATATAACAGAATGGAAGGGGCACCATTCTGTATGGCCTTTTAAGAGGACATGTTTTCTGTTGCAGGAATTTTGGTTATGGAGAACTCAAAAAGGTTTCTCTTGGTTATAAGGTTTAGTGAATCCTAGCAATTGAATTTGACTAGAGGATCATAGATCCAGAGGAGTTAGCCGTGTTAGTCTGTTGTTGCAAAATAGTAAACAGTCCAATAGCACCTTTAAGACTAACTAACTTTATTGTAGCATAAGCTTTCGACAACCACAGCTCTCTTCATCAGATGCATAAAATTAGTCTTAAAGGTGCTACTGGACTCTATACTCAGGGCTTTTTTTCTGGGAAAAGAGGTGGTGGAACTCAGTGGGTTGCCCTCGGAGAAAATGGTCACATGGCTGGTGGCCCCGCCCCCTGATCTCCAGACAGAGGGGAGTTGAGATTGCCCTCCGCAAGGACAATCTCAACTCCCCTCTGTCTGGAGATCAGGGGGCGGGGCCACCAGCCATGTGACTATTTTTAAGAGGTGCTGAAACTCTGTTCCCCCGTGTTCCAGCTGAAAAAAAGCCTTGTTTATACTTCTAAATTGGAAAATGGAATGACAATCTAGTGTATAGTTAAATCACCTTCTAATAATACCATATTTTGATCAAATTTCTCAGTAGTTTTTGTGTGTTTATTTTGCACTTCTAAATGTTAAAAAAATGACTCAAGGTCTACTTGAAAAGACCTGTGCTTAGTATTAGAACTGCTATAAAATTGTTGGGTAAGTATGCTACAATAATTTTGAAAATCATGTGTCAGGAATCACTGTCTAATAGAAATGGGCACGAACCGGGAAAATTCTGAACCATGCAGTTTATGGTTCGCCGCACTTCACGAACCAAGAACTTTTACGAACTTGCCCCAGTTCACGAACCGGTTCGTTTGCAGAGAGCCCATTCCCCCCCCCTTGCCTAGGAAACTGATTAATTGGCGCCAGGCTGTCTGCAGTGGCAAACCGAAATACAAACCAAATGAACTGGGCTAAAATTCATTATGGTTTGTGAGAAATGAGATACCACGAACCGCTGGTTCGCAAACCATGAACCTGCCTGGTTCGTGACCAATTTTGGTTTGTATTTCGGTTCATGCCCACCTCTACTCTCTCACAATATATTAAAAATGCAGATATTAGAAAACTATTTCCTTTCAAAAGCATGATACAGTTTCATACCTATATTCTGACCTTTGAAGGTACTGTAGGAGATATTTTGAGTTCCTCAACAATTCATTGCAAGATAGTCACAATACATTTTGTTGATGATAGTAAATATCATAATAGACTCTAGAAAGGGGCCTCTTGGCCTAATTTACTGTCTAAGAGTGTCAAACAGTTTTTTTAAAAGATGTCTAGGAATGTAAAGAAAGATCACTTAAATGTTGTGGTGAAGGAACTACTCATGAAAAACACTATGTTTCTTCCTTTACGATAACATCGTGAAATGGGCAAGAAATATGCCTTGCAAAGGAAGAAGTGCTTCACGTTGAATTTTGGTTGAGAAAGGTTTTGAGTTTTGAGTTTCAAATGGTGAAATGGGCAGTTAACTTTAATAAAGAAATTACAATGGAAGCATGGGAATATTTGTGGAAAAATACACTGAAAATATCTACATGTGTAAGAGAGAATGGGTATAAGATGATGTATAGGTGGTATTTAACACCGAAAAAATTAGCAAATGTAAGTAATGCCATGTCAAACAAATGCTGGAAATGTAAAAAAACATGAAGGTTCTTTTTACCATATGTGGTGGACGTGAGAAAAAGCCAAACTTTTTTCGCCTAGGATTTATGCAGAAATGTCATTAATTATGAAAAGTAAATTGTTGAAGAGCCCTGAACTGCTACTGTTAGGACTGAATATGGAAAAGGTCAATGTAAAGGACAGGAAACTGCTATTTTATATGACGGTGGCAGCAAGATTATTATATGCACAATATTGGAAGCAAGAAGAGATACCATAAATTGAAGATTGGATTCAAAAACTGTTGTACATGGCGGAGATGGATAAAATGACAAGAAAGTTGAAAGAGCAAAATCCAAGTGAATTTTTGAAGGATTGGGGAAAGTTTAAGGACTATTTGGAAAATAACTGGGACGTGAGAGGACAACTATGGTCTTTGGATAACTACTAAAATTTATAGAGATATGTATGAACTTTACCTTTAATATTAGGGACAAATATTAGAATGGAGACAATGATAAGAAATAAAGAGGTTATAGTGCTGTTGGGGGTCTAAAAAGAAAAGGGGGAGGGGGAGGGGTGGGGACATTTTATATATATATATAAAATGTCCCCACCCCTCCCCCTTTTCTTTTTAGACCCCCAACAGCACTATAACCTCTTTATTTCTTATCATTGTCTCCATTCTAATATATATAGAGAGAGGTAATTACAGTTATATTATGTAGTATGGAATATGTATGTCAACCTACTCAATAAAAACCTTTATTATAAAAAAAAAAGAATTTTGCTTGAGAAAGAAGTATATTTGTGTAGAAACTTTTTTCCTACCCATAATTCTAGATCAATTTAGGAACCACACTTTTGACTTTTAATAAGGTAGTAGATGTAGAAAAGCAACAGGCTGCCAGGCCCAAGATAAATGGCCTTGTGATCCTTCGCTGCCTGTTTCTTGTTCAGAATTTAAAAGGATAATCCATCTTTTCCCTCAAAGTAAGACATCAGAAGACTTCATCCCTAGGGAAGGATAGATATCGAATGTTGCCAAACTGTTTTACTTAATTAACATCACTAATTGCATCCCATTGGTTGGAATATAACCCTGATTATTCTGAATGTAAGAAATTAGGAATTTGCTTGCCACCTATAGGCTAGTTAACTGCAGCTCGATTTTTATCAGGAGCGAGCAGGAGCATGAACATCACTCCCATCCTACAGTCGCTCCACTGGCTACCCATCGTTTACCATGCTCAGTTCAAGGTATTAGTTATTACATACAAAGTTCTTCATGGCCTTGGTCTGGCATATCTACAGGACCGCCTCCCTCCCTATGTTCCTCCACGGCAGCTTCGCTCATCTGAACAGGGTCTCCTGCAGGTGCCAGCCTGCACATGGGTGAAATCAACAGCAGCCCGTACACAGGCTTTCTCTGTGGTGGCCCCTATCCTGTGGAATGACCTGCCTGAGGAATTCAGAAGAGCCCCCACTCTCCTGGCTTTCCGTAAACGATGCAAAACCAAATTATTCAAAAAGGCTTTTTACTCAAATGGGAGGGCTGTATTGTAGGGATGGGGTCTCAGGTGCTTCACTAATGAGTTAGGGATCATAGACTTCACCATTTTTGCCTTATATATTATCTGCTGCTTTAAATATATACTCCTATGTACAACCAGCGCTCCATGTTGTCTAATGTTAGTCCTAGAATTGATTATGTTTTGCTTCAATATTTTCTACTATGTCTTGGATCCTTGCTAATAGAAGTCTTTAAATTTGTATGTTTACCTTATGGTATTGTATTGAAATGTACTTACTTGATACTGCTTGTATTAACCTCATACTGTGCAATCCGCCTTGAGTCTCAGTGAGAAAGGCAGACTATAAATGACGTAAATAAATAAATTTTTAAAATACCTATGTTCTGATTGAAATAGAAGAACGGGCAGTGATGCAGGGCATAATTTCTCGAGCAAGCTGCCTCTTGATGTTGGCATACATGTTGCCATGCTCAGGTTCTGGAGAAAAACAAGGAATGATACTGCCAGTTTACTCTGTAGGCACTATCTCATGATGATGCCGCCTGAGTGGCTTGTTATAACACAATTTCCCCATCAATGTTCCATCTTGGATGATTCCCATGTTGTCCCTGTGACTGGCACTAATATTTGCCACTGGATTATCCAAATATGATTCCACCTCAGATAAACAATTAATCTCCATCTCCAAGTTTTCACCTTGGTATAAACTATTTAAAAGGGACCATGCTAGAGCTTCCTTTCTGACCGGCATCACCCACCATAATCTCAGAATAGTATTTACATCTATCCAGTTTCAGACCATGCCAAGAGCTTCACCTGATAGCTGCTATTCCCATAAACCCTTTGCATTGAGCTTTTGTATATGCAGTGCTCTGATTCTGGAGGATTCACCCCATTTGTATTCTGTTCTGTCCACTCTACCCAGACCCTAGACTCAATTTTTTCACAGTGCTTTTGAAGAGCTTAAACTCTTCCTCAGAAGTAGAGAAACTGACTTCTTTTGGAAGCTGGCCCATTCATATCACATAGATTATCATCATTTGCTTTGGCAGCTAGGAAAATAAGAACAAAAGTCACATCCCAAGAGTGTCATGTTTTAATATAAGAATTTTTAGACTTGGTTATTATAGTGGTGATGTTTATTATTTATGTTTCTTTTCTTTTAATTCTCTGTGCTTGTCTGTAATGGCCTTTGACTACACAATAAATGCTTTTGTACCTTCAGCAACAATTTTATGCTTGCCCGTTTAACCCTCAAGCATGTTGATATTAAAAAGGTGAAATTGTTTGCAGCATTTGTACAATTGTAAAGGTCACTTTTGGTTGTATCAACAGAGGGAGGCTTTGGGGAAAAGTTTCTAATAATAACAGTGACCATAGGCCTAGGTAACTGCTTAAAGTTGGTGATGCTCCAGAAAATGTTCTACTGTACTGTGGCTCAAAACAAACAGACAGACAATGAAATGTTGAAATTCGAAATCTCTTCCTTGTCTGTAAAGGAAGAAAATGTTTGATATTTGTGGGCTGTTGCCCCTTCTGGTTCTTCTTCCAGGGTGATGGTGGTAACCAGGGCCGTTTTCACACAACTGTAAATGCCTCTGGAAAATCATGCAAAACTCGCAGCACAACAGTGTCTTCATAGTGTGATTTCCCATTTAATGGTGCAATGACATCAGAAATCATGCCATTAAATGGGAAATCGTGCTATGTAGACGCCATTGTGCTTTGAGTTTTGCACAATTTTCATTTGAAACTCAAAACTCAAAAACTTTCTCACCTTATACCGGAAACCAACAGACCGATACTCATATCTACATGCCTCCAGCTACCACCCTAAACATACCACTCGGTCTATTGTCTACAGTCAAGCCTTACGTTACAACCATATCTCCTCCAATGCTCTTGATCGAGACTCCCACTTAAGAGATTTACAACAAGCATTTTGGCGGCTACAGTACCCACCAAATGAAGTGTGAAAATGGCCAATATCAATATCTTATTGGGCTATAATATCTTGTTTTTAAAAGCTAGGTAATTTACTAGCAAAACAGCAGCCATCCAGGATCTAATTCTGGATGTGAAAGCTGACCTGCCATGTTCCAACAAGACCTGGCTGGAGGAGAGGGGAGGCGTTAACCTCTCCCAACTATGCCCCAGGATACTGAGTGATGCAGGATTCTATCCTCCTGGCATGATGCTCTGCCCACACCTCTGCTGGTTTTGAGAGCGGGAGACAGGATTGGGATTCTGTTGGTGTACCGTTCATCCCACTGTCCAACCATCTCCCTGTCTGAGTTGATGGAGGTGGTCTTGGAGGTGGATGTTTTGGGGAATTTTAACATCGGCCATTTCCGCACACGTTGGATAATGCACTTTCAATGCACTTTAGCGATCCTTTGAAAGTGGATCTTTTGTTTCACACATGAAAATCCAGTTCTAAATGATCACTAAAGAGCATTGAAAGTGCATTATCCAATGTGTGTGGAAGCAGCCATTCAAACTCGGGCTACATTGTTGGGAGCGACTCAGGATTTCATGTTCTTTATGACAACCGTGGGCCTGCCTTCACAGCCCCACACACTGTGCAGGTCACAGCCTGAGCCCTTGTTTAAATAGTGCAGGTACCTGTGGAAACATCCAAAAGGCCCCAGTGAGTCACCAGCATGTGGTAACTTACAGGGCCTGATGGTAATAATCAGGCAGCAAGTCCAGCAACTGCCAGGAGCCTCCAACATTGCTCTCCTCTCATGTCTGCTATAAATCAGCTATAAATTCCTTCTTACAGAGAATCTCACACTTTTAGAGGTAATAATTTACTTTGGATAATATCAAGCTACTGCAAACAGTTCTGAGGTTGACACAGACTCATCAAATACAGCTTAATAAAATAAATAACTTTGTGGCAATCTGATTTGCTTACCTTGGAATGACAGCTATGTGCCGCAAAGATAGGCTAGGTTACATGAAATTGGTCAGGAATGAATTTTCAAGACCTGGCAAATAACAAGAAATGATGCCGAGGTGGAACAAACGGCCAGCCACTGAAAGCTGCAAGATATTAACAGGTCACAATGTTCATTAATAGGGATGTGCGTTTCGGCATTCAGAATGCCGAAAGAATGCCGAAACAAAAGTGTTTCGGCTTCTTTCGGGGAATGCCGAAACGTTTCGGGGAATGCCGAAACGTTTCGGGTAGCCGAAAGAAAAAAGCCGAAACGTTTCGGGATTCTTTCGGCTTTCCTATGGGAAAATGCCTCCGTCTTCCAGGACGCCTGGAGGAGGCATTTTCCCACCGAATAAGCCCAAAATTGGTGGGGACCTTCCTCTAACCCTTCTCTAACAACCACCCAAGTTTCAGACAGATTGGACTTTGGGGGGCCATGTTATGGCCCCCCAAAGCAGGTCCCCCCATCCTCCCATAAGAAAGCGAAGGAGCAGCATATTGTTAGCATGCTGCTGCTGATCTTTCTTCATTATTTCCTATGGGGAAAAAATGAAGAGGCAGGCTTCCTTTGCCAGGGGTGGCATTTTGCATGCAAAATGCCCCCTTACCCTCAGGGGCCCTTCTCCCACCCCTCCTCCCACCCCCCACCAAGGCTCAGCCTGCTCCCACTTGGGGGGGCCATTTCATGGCCTCCCCAAGTAGGTGCTCTAATCTCTACCACTGACAGCTGGGGGAGGCTTGTGTTGCCAGGGGTGGCATTTTGCATGCAAAATGCCCCCCAACCCTCTGGGGCCCTTCTCCCACCCCTCCTCCCACCCCCCACCAAGGCTCAGCCTGCTCCCACTTGGGGGGGCATTTCATGGCCTCCCCAAGTAGGTGCTCTGCTCTCATCTCTACCACTGACAGCTGGGGGAGGCTTGTGTTGCCGGGGGTGGCATTTTGCATGCAAAATGCCCCCCAGCCCTCTGGGGCCCTTCTCCCACCCTTCCTCCCACCCCCCACCAAGGCTCAGACTGCTCCCACTTGGGGGGGCCATTTCATGGCATCCCCAAGTAGGTCCTCTCAGCCCCTAAAGTCCACCCCTTACAGCCCCACACAAACCCAATTCCCCCCCAGCTGCCACACACAGACCCAAATCCCCACATTAGCCCCTCACAGACCCAAATCTACCCCCACCTGCCCCACACCCATAACCCCAGGAACAGGCTGGCAAAGGCCAGCCCTCTCCCTTTGTTCCCTATGCTGGGAACTTCTAAACTCTCTTTCCCTAGGCAATTCTGCACAGCCCAGGGGTGCCACAATGGTGGGCACACTTCGGAGTGCCAGCTGGTCCCTGTGAAAGAGCACCTGAACCACAGACACCCTCCCTCAAATTCCCCCACCACCTACAGAGATGGCTGGCCAGCCAGCCCCATTGTTCCCTATGATGGGAACCAACTGCACAACAAAGAATAAAACAAGAACAACACAAAATAAAGTTTTAAATTTTTTTTTCTCCCTTCCAAAGTACAAGTAGGCAAAGCATTATGACACATTACACCAGCAGTCCCCCACACAGAAAAATAACACAACTCACTTAACATCAGAGAATCACAAAGCATGATACCTGTCAAAAACACTTTATTTCTTGAACAGCTTTAGGTTACACAGCAGGGGGGAACACCAAAGGGCATGGCAGCACTATCTTACACAAAAATAACACAACTCACTTAACATCAGAGAATCACAAAGCATGATTCCTGTCAAAAACACTTTATTTCTTGAACAGCTTTAGGTTACACAGCAGGGGGGAACACCAAAGGGCATGGAAGCAGTATCTTACACAAAAATAACACAACTCACTTCACATTAAAGAATCACCCCAAAAAATAGCTGTCAAAAGCACTTTATTTCTGTAACTGCTTTAGGTTACACAGTAGGAAGGCACCGCAGAGCAGGAAAGCAGTGTACTACGCAAAAATAACACAACTCACTTCACATCAGAGAATCACACAAACACAATTGCTGTCAAAAACGGTGAAGTGGGTTGTATTATTTTTTGTAGTACATTGCTATCATGCCCTGTTGTGCCCTCCTACTGTGTAACTTAAAGCTGTTCAAGAAATAAAGTGTTTTTGCCAGGAATTGTGTTTTTGTGATTCTCTGATGTTAAGTGAGTTGTGTTATTTTTGTGTAAGATAGTGCTGCCATGCCCTTTGGTGTTCCCCCCTGCTGTGTAACCTAAAGCTGTTCAAGAAATAAAGTGTTTTTGACAGGAATTGTGTTTTGTGATTCTCTGATGTTAAGTGAGTTGTGTTATTTTTGTGTAAGATAGTGCTGCCATGCCCTTTGGTGTTTCCCCCTGCTGTGTAACCTAAAGCTGTTCAAGAAATAAAGTGTTTTTGACAGGAATCATGCTTTGTGATTCTCTGATGTTAAGTGAGTTGTGTTATTTTTGTGTAAGATAGTGCTGCCATGCCCTTTGGTGTTCCCCCCTGCTGTGTAACCTAAAGCTGTTCAAGAAATAAAGTGTTTTTGACAGGAATCATGCTTTGTGATTCTCTGATGTTAAGTGAGTTTTGTTTTAATTTTTCTGTGTGGGGGACTGTTGGTGTAATGTGTCATAATGCTTTGCCTACTTGTACTTTGGAAGGGAGAAAAAAAATTTAAAACTTTATTTTGTGTTGTTCTTGTTTTATTCTTTGTTGTGCAGTTGGTTCCCATCATAGGGAACAATGGGGCTGGCTGGCCAGCCATCTCTGTAGGTGGTGGGGGAATTTGAGGGAGGGTGTCTGTGGTTCAGGTGCTCTTTCACAGGGACCAGCTGGCACTCAGAAGTGTGCCCACCATTGTGGCACCCCTGGGCTGTGCAGAATTGCCCAGGGAAAGAGAGTTTAGAAGTTCTCAGCATAGGGAACAAAGGGAGAGGGCTGGCCTTTGCCAGCCTGTTCCTGGGGTTATGGGTGTAGGGCAGGTGGGGGTGGATTTGGGTCTGTGAGGGGCTAATGTGGGGATTTGGGTCTGTGTGTGGCAGCTGGGGGGGAATTGGGTTTGTGTGGGGCTGTAAGGGGTGGACTTTAGGGGCTGAGAGGACCTACTTGGGGATGCCATGAAATGGCCCCCCCAAGTGGGAGCAGTCTGAGCCTTGGTGGGGGGTGGGAGGAAGGGTGGGAGAAGGGCCCCAGAGGGCTGGGGGGCATTTTGCATGCAAAATGCCACCCCTGGCAACACAAGCCTCCCCCAGCTGTCAGTGGTAGAGATGAGAGCAGAGCACCTACTTGGGGAGGCCATGAAATGCCCCCCCAAGTGGGAGCAGGCTGAGCCTTGGTGGGGGGTGGGAGGAGGGGTGGGAGAAGGGCCCCAGAGGGTTGGGGGGCATTTTGCATGCAAAATGCCACCCCTGGCAACACAAGCCTCCCCCAGCTGTCAGTGGTAGAGATTAGAGCACCTACTTGGGGAGGCCATGAAATGGCCCCCCCAAGTGGGAGCAGGCTGAGCCTTGGTGGGGGGTGGGAGGAGGGGTGGGAGAAGGGCCCCTGAGGGTGAGGGGGCATTTTGCATGCAAAATGCCACCCCTGGCAAAGGAAGCCTGCCTCTTCATTTTTTCCCCATAGGAAATAATGAAGAAAGATCAGCAGCAGCATGCTAACAATATGCTGCTCCTTCGCTTTCTTATGGGAGGATGGGGGGACCTGCTTTGGGGGGCCATAACATGGCCCCCCAAAGTCCAATCTGTCTGAAACTTGGGTGGTTGTTAGAGAAGGGTTAGAGGAAGGTCCCCACCAATTTTGGGCTTATTCGGTGGGAAAATGCCTCCTCCAGGCGTCCTGGAAGACGGAGGCATTTTCCCATAGAAAAAAGCCGAAAGAATGCCGAAATAATGCCGAAAGAATCCCGAAAGTCGAAAGCCGAAAGAGATTCTTGTTTCGGCTTTCGGCTTTAACGATAGAGAATCTTCTTTCGGCTTTCTACTTTCGGCTATAGCCGAAAATTTTTGGCTTGCACACCCCTATTCATTAATCAATAAATGTAGAGTTGACAATGTGGCATTAAATTGTTTGCTGATGAAATCGGCCTTTGCCAAAGAGATGCAGAAAGAATTGTGAACTGTGAAGGTTGCCTGCATGTATCAGTCAGCTCAAAAGTAGAGCATCCAAAAAGTGCAGAGAAGAAAAGGAAAGGTCACATGTTTGATCCTGGAAAGACAGTGCTAATTATAGACTTTGCACCCTGAGGGCACTGACAGCAGGTTGCAGAGTCCTTCGTGGAAAGCAGGGCCCGGCAACCCTTTATAATGGAAGCGACAAAGTCAAAACTCAGAGCAAAAGAGCCGGTCGAAGAAAGCCTATTTGCAGAACTGGAACGATACAACTCAACATAACTGATAAATTGACATGTTGATGAAAAACCCATAATATTTCTTCAGCTTAAACGCTAGTTGCTGCCAGTCCTTTGTTATAAAGTGCAGCGCACAAGCTGTCACAGTAAGTAGTAAATTATTTATTTATTGGTTTCATACCTTTCTGTCTAATGAGGACCCAAAGCAGCTTACATCATTCTCTTCTCCTCCATTTTTTATATGCAGGAGCACCCTGCACAATTATTTTAGTGCACTGGCATAAATTGGCTCACACTGGGATCACTGGCAAATATTCATCTCTATCTTTCCTCTTTCTGTAAATAATCTCTAAGAAGCCATTGAGTTACATTTAAAAAAACCTTTGCCTGTCATTCCTATTATTCAGCCACCCCCCCATACTCCTCCAAAATACCTAAACTTAAAATATTTCCTTTTTAAATAGCCATATTTGCTTCTGTACTAAACCCAGGGCGTTTTTTCTGGGAAAAGAGGTGATGGAACTCAGGGCCAAGCTACAAGTGACAAATGACACTTGCCTGGCAAGTGAACAGATTTACATGTATTCCTCCCTGTTCACTTGCCATTCACTTGGGGCCAAGCTACACATGACGAATGACACTTGAACAGCAAGTGTATTTCTCCCTGTTCACTTGCCCTCCACTCAATCCACTTGCCGTTCAAGTGTCATTCGTCATGTGTAGCTTGGCCCTTGCTCTCCACTTGATCAAGTGGAGCACAAGTGAATGGCAAGTGAATAGGGAGGAATACACGCGAGTCTGTTCACTTGCCAGGCGAGTGTCATTCGTCACTTGTAGCTTGGCCCTCAATGGTGGAACTCAGGACTGCACAATGATGTCACTTTGGGTCAGCTGGAACAAGGGGGGAGTTTTTTAAAGTTTAAATTGCCCTCAGTGAAAATGGTCACATGGCCGGTGGCCCCGCCCCCTGATCTCCAGACAGAGGGGAGTTGAGATTGCCCTCCGCGACACATGGTGTGGAGGGCAATCTCAACTCCCCTCTGTCTGGAGATCAGGGGGCGGGGCCACCGGCCATGTGACCATTTTCAAGAGGGGCCGGAACACCGTTCCACCGTGTTCCAGCTGAAAAAAAAGCCCTGACTAAACCACATTTGGCTCTGGGACATAGGTTGCAGGGCCTGCATAGAGATTAGTCATAAACCACCCTTTTGTATCCTAGCTTCTGAGAACCACCAGACTGTTCATATCACCAAAGAAGCTCATACCTTCTTCAAGCTCCCAGGCCTCCAGGGGGCCTGTCGTTTTCCAATATGAGTTGCTGGGTGGTCCATGTGAGCTGCCAGCAGGAGACTGGGGAGGGGATTGCTAGACCTACCCAAATGGCATCCCACAACGTCACTTCTAGCTGTGTAATTGGAAGTACTTTAACTTTAATTATACTGCTCATTTGGCCAACAGACCTTGAGCAATGCTGTATTAAATACTACAACTAACAATTTTATAAGGACCTAACATGCACCATACATAAAATCCTTTTAATTTAATAACACAGACAAAAAATTAGCAACAGCTACTTAAGTCCACTTAAGCTACGGCCCCCAGACTTACCTGGGCAGCCTGGTTTGCTGCCTGAAGGGGCGGTGGAGGGGCACGTTTGCAGGCCCACAGCCAATCCTTAGTTGGGCCTGCAGCCAATCATTTCAAACTGCCAGGCTACCCAATCAGGGCAGCCGGGGAGTTGTCAGCCGGATGGGGCGTGACATTGGAACAGGGGGACACAATTTCCCCTCTGGTCCAGCAGCCACTAATTTAGGGAGCCTCCAGCTCCTCGCCTCACTTCGCTCATAGCTTGTGAATCCCACTCGGCCCTCCCTACATTTGGGGTTCTTTGGGTTGGACTGACATGGGTTTTTTTTTAAGATGTTCTGTAGTTTCTTTTCATCACAACTTGGTCTAGAAGTCTGGCATTGGGATTGGATCCCTTTTAGGGGAAGGCGTGGCTTACATGCCCAGTCTCCCTGTTAAGGGGCTTCCCATAAGGAATCTTGGGAGTGAGTTATGGTGGTTCATGCCCAGCTCAGGGTCTGCTGGGGCATACTCACTCCCAGGTGGCAGGGGGATCACTCCAGTCATACGTTTGCATGTGTGTTTGTCGCTGTGCTCCCTTCCCCTCCTCTCCCATCAGTGCTGGGCTGCAAAACAGGATAGATCCCTTACAGTATGAAAATTATTGCATTCCAGTAAACAGTGCTCAAAAGTTTCTCTCTCTCCAGTAGCACAAGTTTCTCTCCAGTCACATGATTACAAAGTTTGTCAGAATATGGAATTCTTTACATTCAACATTGCATCACTTGGGAAGGAACAGAGTTTAATCTTGCAAGCACAAAATGTTCTCTATTGTGGAACAGTTTAAAAAGTCTAGATATAGTAAAGGTGCCTTTGTACAGGAAAATCTCAAATACAAAGGAGAAATACCCTATGGGCTTTCTGCATAGCGCTCAAAAAATCCAAAGTATATCAACGTTCATTTACCAAAGAACACGATTCTGTAAGTTGAAGTAACACCACCATGTTACAAGATGCTCAAGGATTTGTCCAAAACTCCATGGTAAAATCCATAGTTTCAGAGGAATCCTAGAGAGTCTTGCTACCTGGAGATGCCAGACTTGATGTTCTGGGATGCTATTTCGCTCCTCCCGTTTTCCCCGACCACCGTATTGAGACGCACTGGGGGATCAAGGCTGAGGCAGGGAGGTCCCAGCAGTCATGGCATGCTTGGAGAAGCAGAATGGCTAGTGCAGTGGTGACTTGACAGAGCAATGGAGACTTTTAACAGATCTTTAGGGATTTGGCTCCATTGTGGGTGCAAGAGCACAGCCCTTGATATTTTCATGTGAACTTAAACCACAGTAATGGTCAATGATCTCAGTGATTTTTAGATTTGTTTTATTGTAACATTTATTTATTTCCTACATCATTAGCAAGACATGTATTTGTTCTTTACAGTTTCTATCAATTTTATAATAGTAACAACAACAACGATGACAACCACATCATTCGATTTATATACCACCGTTATGGATGACTTAACACCCACTCAGAGCGGTTCACAAAATATGTTATTATTATCCCCACAACAAACACCCTGTGAGGTGGGTGGGGCTGAGAGAGCTCCAGAGAGCCGTAACTAGCCCAAGGTCACCCAGCTGGCTTCAAGTGGAGGAGTGGGGAATTTTTAATAAATGGATTCAGAGTTCTTTTGGGTATTTTAACCTTTTGATTTATTTTCCTAGTTTCCTACACTTTACAGAATAAATAATTTATTTCTGACGTTTTGTTCCTCTCTTAGTTTGGGCAAAAGTTAATTTTCCCACAACAGTCAAATTATTTAGTCATTTAACATGCATGCGACCCAAATCCTTAGATAGGTAAACAATACTGGAGATTTTAAAAGTATCCAAAGGCAGTTACTACAGCAAATATATCAAGAAACTGTCACATACATAAAATAAGAATCATCTTCCTGAGAATTTTCTCCAACCTCGGCATTTTTAGAATGATAAGTTTCCCCACTTCAGTTTTAGAATTTGGTGTAAGAATGGCAGGACTCAGATCTGGAGAACTGGGTTTGACTCCCCACTCCTCTGCTTGAAGCCAGCTGGGTGACCTGGGGTCAGTCACAGCTCTCTCAGAGCTCTCTCAGCACCACCCACTTTGCAGGGTAATTGTTGCAGGGATAATAATAACACATCTTGTAAACCACTCTGAGTGGGTGTTAAGTTGTCCTGAAGGGCGGTATATAAATCAAATGTTGTTGTTGTTATTATTTCTTGCAAATGAAGAAAGCTGAAGAATTTCACTGTAAACATTTAAGGTTCTTTTGTTAAGTTACTTTCTAGTACAATATTAATAAGAGATATACCCTTCTATGCCCATCAACTTCAATGCATTTAGAAGGATGTAGGATTGCAATGTACCGCACCTAAAATTTGTTATTGCAAATATAATATTAAGATCCAGAGCTCTATGTATTTATTTATAAAGTTAATAGGCTGCCTACATTATTTAGTGGACTACTAAAGTCCACAAGATGGCTATTGACAAAGGTACAAACATAGATCACAAAGCAAAAAATTCATTAAAACAGTATAAATCAACCAAAACATAAAATAACAACAAAAAGTAAGAGGCTATAAACAAATGTCACCCCCTATTTCAGAAGCAGAAGGTACGGAGTACCAGAGGTGACAAAACAAAATGAAGGAAAAGCCTTGAATAACATGAGAATAAATAATATTGATAACTAGGAGTGACTGAAAGAATAATTAGAAAAACAGAAATGAATAGCAAGATATAATAAATATATGCATATTATATGCAGAGCCAAACAAGGAGAATCAAATGTTATTCAAATGCAAGAAAAAAATATCCCCCAAATCATGCACATTCTTCTGCCATCTAGTTGTTACCCACACAGTTTGCAAGCAGCTTTCATGCTGCTGAAATGTACAAAGCCGTTGGTAGTCCCTAAAGTTGCCGAGCGCTCCCGCTGCTACTTTTCTCCCATTATTGCGGCTGTTTCAAGTTCCTTACGTAATGCTTATCCCTTTTTTGCAAAACCAAACCGCAAGCATGCTCTTTGTTTAAAACTATCCCGTCCAAAGGTACCAAGTGACCCAAGACAGAAATATATCTCCTGATGGTCTGATGTAAAGAAATACTTTGTGACAGGTGGTTTAACAAATATTGTCATTGCAGAGTAAATGAAAGGCCAGTGCAAGGAGCGCCATACGTTTTGCCAGCTGCAAAAGAATAATAGCCCGACTTCACACTGCAATGATTCAAAGATGTTCTTTTATGGTTCAGTACATACTGAGATAAAGTCATCGGATGGCTTGATCCGAAGTCTTGCGGTGAGAGCAAATGAATGCTTGGGGTCTAAATTAAGAGTTGTGTGACTCTTGAAGCCTGTTTGGAAGTTGCTTTCGATGAGAAAATGCTTGCCCCTAAATCCAGGGTAGAAAGAGAGCTGCAGCCTTTAAAAAGGAAAACTGCAGCCGGTTGCCACCTGAAGAGCACCAAAATAAGGAACACATTATGAGCCTACAAGAAAATAACATCCAGTATAAATGAGACAGGGCTCCCAGGTTTACCACTATAGCAGTCAGGACACCTCTTGTCCTGGCCCCCTTCAAACGGGGGGGGGGGGGATTCAGTGCTGTGGTAGAACCATAGAGTTTGGGGCAAATCCTAAACCATCACCCCAACCTGATAACATCCCTTTTGGTTTTGTGCCAGAAGTAATGCCATCAGCATGACACCAAATCGCTTGCCCCCAATCTCCTGAATTCTCCTGCCAAAAAAGTTGCTTTTTACAGTTACTGTACATTTACTCTCCTTTATTATGAAATAAATAAGGAACGGTTCTGTGAAATAAGGCAGCTACTAGACTAATTCCCGAGAGGCAGCCATGTGAAGTCTGTTGCAGCAAAACCGAAAAGGAGCCTTCTTATTAGAAAGAGTTATATTTCATTTGGTCTGTCAGAAGAGCTTTCCTCAACATACGGTAATCCTCAGGCAATTAAATTGTAGAAAAGATAGAATTAACAGTTTATGGAGGTAGATTCCATTCACAGCAATATGTTGGAGTAGAAAGAAAGAGGGCCAAGCTACACGTGACGAATGACACTTGGACAGCAAGTGTATTTCTCCCTGTTCACTTGCCCTCCACTCAATCCACTTGCCGTTCAAGTGTCATTCGTCACTTGTAGCTTGGCCCTGAGAGCCAAGCTACACGTGACGAATGACACTTGGACAGCAAGTGTATTCCTCCCTGTTCACTTGCCCTCCACTCAATCCACTTGCCGTTCAAGTGTCATTCGTCACTTGTAGCTTGGCCCTGAGAGCCAAGCTACAAGTGACGAATGACACTTGGACAGCAAGTGTATTCCTCCCTGTTCACTTGCCCTCCACTCAATCCACTTGCCGTTCAAGTGTCATTCGTCATGTGTAGCTTGGCCCTGAGAGCCAAGCTACAAGTGACGAATGACACTTGGACAGCAAGTGTATTCCTCCCTGTTCACTTGCCCTCCACTCAATCCACTTGCCGTTCAAGTGTCATTCGTCACTTGTAGCTTGGCCCTGAGAGCCAAGCTACAAGTGACGAATGACACTTGGACAGCAAGTGTATTCCTCCCTGTTCACTTGCCCTCCACTCAATCCACTTGCCGTTCAAGTGTCATTCGTCATGTGTAGCTTGGCCCTGAGAGCCAAGCTACAAGTGACGAATGACACTTGGACAGCAAGTGTATTCCTCCCTGTTCACTTGCCCTCCACTCAATCCACTTGCCGTTCAAGTGTCATTCGTCACTTGTAGCTTGGCCCTGAGAGCCAAGCTACAAGTGACGAATGACACTTGGACAGCAAGTGTATTCCTCCCTGTTCACTTGCCCTCCACTCAATCCACTTGCCGTTCAAGTGTCATTCGTCATGTGTAGCTTGGCCCTGAGAGCCAAGCTACAAGTGACGAATGACACTTGGACAGCAAGTGTATTTCTCCCTGTTCACTTGCCCTCCACTCAATCCACTTGCCGTTCAAGTGTCATTCGTCATGTGTAGCTTGGCCCTGAGAGCCAAGCTACAAGTGACGAATGACACTTGGACAGCAAGTGTATTTCTCCCTGTTCACTTGCCCTCCACTCAATCCACTTGCCGTTCAAGTGTCATTCGTCATGTGTAGCTTGGCCCTGAGAGCCAAGCTACACGTGACGAATGACACTTGGACAGCAAGTGTATTCCTCCCTGTTCACTTGCCCTCCACTCAATCCACTTGCCGTTCAAGTGTCATTCGTCACTTGTAGCTTGGCCCTGAGAGCCAAGCTACAAGTGACGAATGACACTTGGACAGCAAGTGTATTCCTCCCTGTTCACTTGCCCTCCACTCAATCCACTTGCCGTTCAAGTGTCATTCGTCATGTGTAGCTTGGCCCTGAGAGCCAAGCTACAAGTGACGAATGACACTTGGACAGCAAGTGTATTCCTCCCTGTTCACTTGCCCTCCACTCAATCCACTTGCCGTTCAAGTGTCATTCGTCACTTGTAGCTTGGCCCTGAGAGCCAAGCTACAAGTGACGAATGACACTTGGACAGCAAGTGTATTCCTCCCTGTTCACTTGCCCTCCACTCAATCCACTTGCCGTTCAAGTGTCATTCGTCATGTGTAGCTTGGCCCTGAGAGCCAAGCTACAAGTGACGAATGACACTTGGACAGCAAGTGTATTTCTCCCTGTTCACTTGCCCTCCACTCAATCCACTTGCCGTTCAAGTGTCATTCGTCATGTGTAGCTTGGCCCTGAGAGCCAAGCTACAAGTGACGAATGACACTTGGACAGCAAGTGTATTTCTCCCTGTTCACTTGCCCTCCACTCAATCCACTTGCCGTTCAAGTGTCATTCGTCATGTGTAGCTTGGCCCTGAGAGCCAAGCTACAAGTGACGAATGACACTTGGACAGCAAGTGTATTCCTCCCTGTTCACTTGCCCTCCACTCAATCCACTTGCCGTTCAAGTGTCATTCGTCATGTGTAGCTTGGCCCTGAGAGCCAAGCTACAAGTGACGAATGACACTTGGACAGCAAGTGTATTCCTCCCTGTTCACTTGCCCTCCACTCAATCCACTTGCCGTTCAAGTGTCATTCGTCATGTGTAGCTTGGCCCTGAGAGCCAAGCTACAAGTGACGAATGACACTTGGACAGCAAGTGTATTTCTCCCTGTTCACTTGCCCTCCACTCAATCCACTTGCCGTTCAAGTGTCATTCGTCATGTGTAGCTTGGCCCTGAGAGCCAAGCTACAAGTGACGAATGACACTTGAACGGCAAGTGTATTTCTCCCTGTTCACTTGCCCTCCACTCAATCCACTTGCCGTTCAAGTGTCATTCGTCATGTGTAGCTTGGCCCTGAGAGCCAAGCTACAAGTGACGAATGACACTTGGACAGCAAGTGTATTTCTCCCTGTTCACTTGCCCTCCACTCAATCCACTTGCCGTTCAAGTGTCATTCGTCATGTGTAGCTTGGCCCTGAGAGCCAAGCTACAAGTGACGAATGACACTTGGACAGCAAGTGTATTTCTCCCTGTTCACTTGCCCTCCACTCAATCCACTTGCCGTTCAAGTGTCATTCGTCATGTGTAGCTTGGCCCTGAGAGCCAAGCTACAAGTGACGAATGACACTTGGACAGCAAGTGTATTTCTCCCTGTTCACTTGCCCTCCACTCAATCCACTTGCCGTTCAAGTGTCATTCGTCATGTGTAGCTTGGCCCTGAGAGCCAAGCTACAAGTGACGAATGACACTTGGACAGCAAGTGTATTTCTCCCTGTTCACTTGCCCTCCACTCAATCCACTTGCCGTTCAAGTGTCATTCGTCATGTGTAGCTTGGCCCTGAGAGCCAAGCTACAAGTGACGAATGACACTTGGACAGCAAGTGTATTTCTCCCTGTTCACTTGCCCTCCACTCAATCCACTTGCCGTTCAAGTGTCATTCGTCATGTGTAGCTTGGCCCTGAGAGCCAAGCTACAAGTGACGAATGACACTTGGACAGCAAGTGTATTTCTCCCTGTTCACTTGCCCTCCACTCAATCCACTTGCCGTTCAAGTGTCATTCGTCATGTGTAGCTTGGCCCTGAGAGCCAAGCTACAAGTGACGAATGACACTTGGACAGCAAGTGTATTTCTCCCTGTTCACTTGCCCTCCACTCAATCCACTTGCCGTTCAAGTGTCATTCGTCATGTGTAGCTTGGCCCTGAGAGCCAAGCTACAAGTGACGAATGACACTTGGACAGCAAGTGTATTTCTCCCTGTTCACTTGCCCTCCACTCAATCCACTTGCTGTTCAAGTGTCATTCGTCATGTGTAGCTTGGCCCTGAGAGCCAAGCTACAAGTGACGAATGACACTTGAACAGCAAGTGTATTTCTCCCTGTTCACTTGCCCTCCACTCAATCCACTTGCCGTTCAAGTGTCATTCGTCACTTGTAGCTTGGCCCCCTAGTCTGAAGAATAATTTTCCCTATTACCAAAGCCACCTTATGCGGCATCAAAAGTGGATGTGGGTGTGTGGACGAGGCTTTTTTGCCAGGAGCTCTGAAAAATAAACCCATCCTCTTTGGAAGGCCACGAGACAAGAAGGGAGAATGTCCCAAAGGAAGCAGAGAAAGGAGAAGTCAGGAGGAGGCATACCCACCTTGGACAAAGAGGAGCAACTTACTTATCAAGAGAGTAACAAACGCACAGAGAGAGACATGCAGCACTCCCCCCTCCCATATCCAAGACATGCTGAGAGCCAAGCTACAAGTGATGCCTGACACAGGTTGGACACTTGTCAGCTTCCCTCAAGTTTTGATGGGAAATGTAGGCGTCCTGGTCTTGCAGCTTGGCTCTCCATTTAATTGATGTTTACAGAGCAGCAGTCTATGGGAGGGAGAACATGCGGTCGGGAGGGGAGTGCAGGTGTCAGGCTCTCACTGGGCACCCCCCTTCCCCTTCGTTGGGTGTGTGTGTGAAGGTTTCTGTAAACTTCAATTAAATGGAGAGCCAAGCTGTAAGACCAGGACGCCTACATTTCCCATCAAAACTTGAGGGAAGCTGACAAGTGTCCAACCTGTGTCAGGTGTCACTTGTAGCTTGGCTATTCCTATTCCATCACTGATAAAGCAGAGCCTAGTCCTTGAAAGAAAACGCTGCTGTACTAAGTCTTTCAGGTCTCTCAAGATTTGCTCTTCCAAATCTAGGAGACTGCAGTCTTGAGAAAAAGAGAAGAATGTTACTGGCAGCTGGGATCTTTCTGTTGCCTTGGAATTTGTTCCTCAACTGGGGGAGTGAAAGCTAAAAAATTCATTTAAATGGGACCCTGGCAAGTAAAAGGCATTTCCCCTGGGATTAGAGCTGCCAAGCCTCCTGCTTTGGTGGGAGGTGCCCTGCTGGAAGCCTTGTTTGTCTGCCACCACTCCAAGCACTGGAAGGAAATTATTAAAAAATGGGTGGCAACACAGTACCTGGCACACCACCAGAGAGGCGGGTCCAAGTCCGGGAGGCATGCACTTTAAAAGTGGGACGCCCAGCTGGTAAAGGGGGAGGAGGCAGAAGTGAGGAAAGTAGTGTGTGAAAGAGGCATGAATGAGAGGCACCCAAAACAGGGGCAGCAGCATGTCCGGTGAAGGGATTTCCCGGCGGAGGCAGCTGGTGGAGGTGTGCTTGGAAGAAGACACCTAAGCCCCAGACCTAGAGCAAGGGCAGGAGGAACATGAGTGCCCCAGAGAGCTGAGAGCAGCCAGCAAGACAGAGGGCACAGCTGGGCAGGACCAGTTTGCCAGGGAAGCGCCCATCAGCCCAAATCCCCGGCTCCCTAGTGATCATCCTGCTAGGTCATCAGTTTTGGAGGGCCAGCTCCACAAAATGGGAGACTCACGGGTGAAGATGACATGGGGAATTAAGGTCACAAGATGAAATCAGGGGCAGCTGCCTGAAGTAAGAGTGTTACCCTTCCTCTGAGGCCTCAGGGAATGTCACACAGCAACATCAGCTATGCCATAATGTCCCTGTCAGGTAAACCTAGAAGTGATATAGGGTAGCTCTAGGAATCACTGGAGCTATCTACATCATTTTTAGGTTTTACCTAGAAATGATTTTGTGATATAGACGATATCACTCGCTCCCTTATTTCCCCACCCCCAGCCCTCCTGTCAGTTGTCAGGCTTGGCCTAGAAGCTTTGCATGGGACTTGGCCCTTACATAGTGTCTCCAGGCCTTGCAGCCTTGGAGCATTCCAGAATGCCACTTCAATGGCCACCCTGTGAGGGACCTTGGGGGTCCTGCCTAAGTCTACATAGCTGCTTTGCACAGGTCGCAGCTCAGTGGTATATTTGTGCCTCTGTCTAGATGCATGACTCACAGTGCTATACTAAGCAGAGATACACCCTTCTAAGTCTGTTGAAGGCAATTCTGCTTACGGTGATAGATCAAGATGGGTAGCCGTGCTAGTCTGTCTGTAGCAGTGAAAAAGAGCAGGAGTCCAGTAGCACCTATAACAAAATTTGTGGTTGGGTACAAGCTTTTATGAGCCACAGCTCGCTTCCTCAGATACAGCTAGAATGTGAGTCCATCTGTCCTTATATCTTGGAGAGTGGAGTGATTATTGAAGTCGAATAAATGATAATAGCCGGTGAATGACAATGGCAGGTGTGATCAAATAGGGTGGGGCATGCAGAGGGGTAGTGGGTTTGGAGAAATCTGCATTAGTAATAAGACAGGAAGTCAATGTCTCGATTCGGTCCTGGTGGATGCAATTCAGCAGTCTCTGGGCCGAGCTACAAGTGACGACTGACACTTGCCTAGCAAGTGAACAGACGCACGTGTACTCTTCCCTGTTCATTTGCCATTCACTTGCGCTCCACTTGATCAAATGGAGCACAAGTGAATGGCAAATGAACAGGGAAGAATACATGTGAGTCTGTTCACTTGCCAGGCAAGTGTCATTCGTCACTTGTAGCTTGACCCTATCTTTCTAATCTCCCTTGGAAATTCCTCTACAGGGTAACTGCTACTTTTAGTTCAGCAACTGAATGTCCTGGAAGGTTAAAATGTTCCCTCATTGTTTTTTGAATATTGTGGTTTCTGATGTCAGACTTGTGCCCATTAGTTCGTTGTCTAAGGGACTGGCCAGTTTGTCCAATGTAGAAGGGGCATTGCTGACAGGAGAATAAACCTGAAATGTTGATGTTGTTGGGTCCGCTGATGGTGTTGCTCGGATCTATATGAGAGATCTGCTTATGGTGGCTCTGTCCGTCTGTCTGTGCAACACTGAACTTGGATGCCATGTTACACCAGAATCCCTGGGTTGGATCCAGACAGCTTTTTCATTCAATCCCAATCAATTCCCTCTCTTGCTACAACCTCTGTCCCATCTGAGTTTTGTCCATGTATTTATTTGTATTTTATTCTTATTTTACTTCATTTATACCCCACTTTTCTCCCTAATGGGGACCCAAAGTGGCTTACACCATTCTCTTCTCCTACATTTTATCCTCACAACAAATCCTGGTTGACCCAAGGTCTCTCAGCAAGCTTCCAAGGGAGGGTGGGGAATCAAACTTGGGTCTCCCAGAACCTAGTCCAAGGCCATTTCCACACTACTCCCCTTCATCCAGAACGCTGTGGAATGTCGCAAAAAAAAAAAAAACCCGCAGAAGATAGCATCTTCTTGCACGAGTTTTGCACCATGTTGCACAAAACTTGTGCAAGAAGATGCTATCTTCTGAGGTTTTCCCGTGACGTTCTGCAGCGTTGTGAATGAAGGTGAGTAGTGTGGAAATGGCCCAACATTTGAACTCCTAAACACTGGCTCTCTCTCTCTATTCGTATATAGGTCCCAAGATACCAAATATAGCCTTTGGGGTAGTCCAAGAGGACCCCTTCCTTCCTTTTTCAGCAGTAAGAAAGCTGCTTCGATCCAACCCCCTTTTCATAAGTTACAGTGAACTCATGTATAATCTTTGATTTTTCTTCATGCGTGCATTGAATAATTCTCATGTTACGTTCAAAGCATGTACAGCAGAGCATGTGATTTAAACCCCATATTTATCCAGGCGCTGGTCCCTCATATTAATGTGTGTTGGATTTTTCTTGCAAACGGATGTGTGCATGCATACACAGGATATACAGAGCTATAAAGAGCTTGCATAAAATAGTACAACACAGGACAGGGTTAAAAAATGTGAATGGCACATCTAATATCTGAGCAGTGGATAGCTGAAATGTTCATAAAACACCAAGTTGTCATCAGTTTCTAATGGCAAGCCAGCTCTGTCACTTCATAATTGTTTATTTTTTCCCGTTAGAATGTGATTGTTAATGAGCTATTTATATTGTTTTGATCTAGTGATTCTGCCATGAAGATTTAGATGCCTAATTAAATGTGAATAAATAATCTTCACTGCCAAAGCATCCCATATAACATAATACAGACAAAGTAAGTTTGCTCATAGATGTTTGAAAGATCTCTATGACCCAACCAGGAAACCCATGCTTACATTAAAGGAGCTTGCACTCATTTGATGCTCCACAAAATGCACTCATTATTTAGAAATACCTAATCAAAAATCTTTGGAAATGCTCTTTTGGAAGCATCCTTCGGAATGACTTTGTATCCTCTTGCAACTTACATGAGGCAGTCGCCTTTAGTGGACAGAGGCTGATTCCACACACATTGGATAATGCACTTTCAATGCACTTTATCAATCGTTTGGAAGTGGATTTTTTGTTCCGCACACAAAAAAATCCATTCCAAATGATCTATAAAGAGGATTGGAAGTGCATTATCCAACGTGTGGGGAATCACTCAGCGAGTCCTTTAGAGACGGAAGTTCAAATCACTTATTGGCTCACTGCACGGTCACTATTTCTCACCTGAATGTATCCTTGTTTATGTTGCAAGGCTACGTTGTGCAGCTGGGTGCAGACAGCTGAGCTAGCTTGTGGGGAGGGAAGCACCCGATTGGGACCCAAAGGGAATCTGGGAAAAAAGAAGGCAGTGGAGAAATCCTTCTTATGCACAACATCTAAGTTTTGGAGATGCTGTCCTCTTATGTATATGCTTCCCCACCCCTGCCCCATAGTTGCCAGTCACAGGAAGCAAAAAGCCAGATTATAAACCATGTGAAATTTATTATTATGTACATGGTTTTGCACATGAATACAGGATATGTACCAGGAGGAGGAAAGGCCTGGTTGTCTGTGAATGCAAGTTCATGACTGTGCAAATGGGAGAAACGTGTGTGAGGTTCCCTGGCGGTCAAGTCGTCCGCCTGCTCGTCCGCCGTGGTGTCGCTGCCGTCTCTGGCCCCTCCCTTAGGCTAGCTCCTGCCACCAGCCACCTTGTCAGCTGTTGCCTTAAGGTATGCTCACCCAGCCGAGGGCTCCTTCAGGTGGCCTCAGAAGCAGTAAGATAGGGGTCAGGACTGAGACCTCCTGAGAACCTCTTCCCACCTGAGAGGCTGAACTTTGCAAGCAGGGTCAGTCCTCTGCTCTCCTTCCCAGATGTGGGTTTGAGTCCTCCTTAAATCCCTCCCTCCTGATGCTGTCCCTGCCCTGCCCCCCAAGTGCCCACCCCCAGGGTGAGGCCCAACACCTGGGCCAGGGGCTGCCACACGGCTCTGCCCCAACCCCTCCCCTGCATCCCGTAGGGGGCAGCCCCTTGGCCCTATCCAGGCCTGGGCCCTCACTGGCCATGGCTTGTTGAGGGCCGGCATTGCCTGTGGACTCCTGGTTGCTGCCAGGCACTGGCCCAACCTCTTGGGCGGGAACCAGGAACTACTGTTGGTGGGGTAGTTCCAGTCCTGCAGTGGCCTGACTGCAGGCTGGCCGACGGCTGGTGGGGGTGGCTGCCTGTGCCATCGGGGGCCCCGAGCAGGGCTTCCCCCCAGGCTGTGGAGCCCTGCCGCCCCATCAGCAGCCTGGCTTTCCTGCCAGTGGCCATCTCCAGCGTCCCCCATTTGGCTTTCTGGCCAGCTGGACTTCAGATTGGTGTCATTGGGATGCAGGAAGGGAGGCAGAGGGCAGTCCAGGTTCTGCCGCAGGGCTGGCTCCGGACAAAATGGCAGTTCACCAGTACAGCTCCACAGTGCCCTGCACCTAGCCTGGGCCTTCCTTGCTATGGAGCCACCTCGCTTTCTTGTCCTGTGATGGAAATGTCCCGCAAGCAGCAGAAGTGGGGGGCAGAGGGTGACATGCCGAGGTAAAGGATGCAGTGAGAAGCCACTTCTAAACAGGCTAGATGGGCAGTGGGGCCCCTGCCTCCAGTGCCTGACAACCCACACAACCGACACCAGCTCAATCTAGCCTGCATAGAGACATTGTGGTGTAGCAGTTAAGAGTGATGGGCCCAGGATCAAATGTCTACTCTGCCAGTCCTGACCTGCTCCACAGGGTTGTTGTAAGGGGCCTGCTGCCCAGAGCACTTTGGAAGAAGGGTGGGATAAAAATGTGCTAGATCAGCAGCTCTCAGCCACAGAGATCCACCAGAAAACTGCATGGGGTTACCCCAGTCTATTAAATGGAAGAGCCATGAGGGTAAATGAGAGCAAAAACAGAGCCTGTGGAGCCAAAGAAGTAGCTGCCAGACAAAGATGTAGGCTCAGGGTAAGCCTGAAACAACACAAGTACTGTTTTCAAAACACAGAGTATGCTCATTTCAAAGGGAACATCGAATTTAGACAGTTTGGGGCAGCTTGATATCAGCTCCGGTGTCACAAAAACAGAGGCTTCAAAAAGGCTCAATGTTTCAGGAAAGCAGGCTGAAAAAGAGCATGAGGAGAAAAGGAATAAAGCATCTTGACAATGTTTCGGGTATCACACAAAGCTTCCTAGCAGGTGTTCTTAAAATACCCAGGGTGCATTTTCAGATGTGAGGAGCAATACACATGGGCAGGACTGCTTAAGGGTGTTCTTAAGATATCTGAAGATAAAAGAAATGCACAACGTGCTAGAAGAATCTACTAAAAATGTAAACTACGGGCGCTCATTGAGTGCTATTCTGAACATGTTCTAGCATGTGATAACTGGTTTTTATATGAGTGCATTGTCATTATATTCCAGAGAACGACATGGTAAAATGCTAATGTTGAAAACAATGCCACATGGATTCGTAAGGAATCCGTGCCAGAAATGTAAATCTGATGGAATACAACCATTTCTCTCTCTCTGTACGTCCCTCTGCTCTTCGGGGTCTGGTGTGTGTGCGTGGGGGGGGGGGAGGGTTAAAAACTTAAACCACACTTAAAGCATCAAATAACATCGCAGTCAGATGCTACCAATTTATATTCCCTAACGCTTTGCCCTGCCCTGCAGCAAGCAGCCCCACAGAGAACTGAGCTCTAGTACTTCTAAAAGAGAAGCTCGTGCTTTGATAAACCCTTCTGCGGGTCTCCATGCGAGAAATGTACAGAGCCACCAAGAGCAGCCCCAAAATTCCCTGCACAGTTCTACAGTTATGTCACCAGCAGCCTTGTAAGCATTTATTACATATTACCAGGTCATCGATGGCTCAGAAAGGAAGAATAAGGCTGCTTCCACACACGTTAGATAATGCACTGGTTGAATCCCAGGGATCAGTTCAATTGATGGTCACTTCTTTCTTTTTGGCATAAGACACATTCCCCTCCAACAAGAGGCTCTTCTAGAATCAGGGGGAGATGCCAAAGTTTGTTGAACAGATCAGTGGGATACAAATCAACATCTCGATGTGACTCCAGTAGCACCTTAGAGACCAACAAGATTTCTAGGTTATAAGCAGGGCTTTTTTCTGGGAAAAGAGGTGGTGGAACTCAGTGAGTTGCCCTCGGAGAATATGGTCACATGGCTGGTGGCCCCGCCCCCTGATCTCCAGACAGAGGGGAGTTTAGAGTGCCCTCTGGCGTGGAGGGCAATCTAAACCCCCCTGTCTGGAGATCAGGGGGCGGGGCCACCAGCCATGTGACCATTTTCAAGAGGTTCCGGAACTCCGCTCCACCGCGTTCCTGCTGAAAAAAAGCCCTGGTTATAACATTTCCAGAGTCAAGCTCTTTTTGCTAGATTCAAGTAGGAACTTTTATCTTCCTACTTCTATCTGATGATGGGATAGGTTGCCAGGTTCTCTCTCTCTCCTGGTCAGGGGAGGGCAGCACTCACTTTTGGAGTTTTCTCATGAGTGTGCAAAGCTTCCACATGCTCCTGACACGGCGCAATGACATCATTTCCAGGAGTGGTGTCATCGCACAGGTCCCAGAAGCGCTCCCATGCTATGCACTGTGTTACTGGGAATGGGCCTCCTCACGAGTAAGTGGAGGGAATTAGCGGCAAGGAGGAAGGCTATGCAAGAGGGGTAACAACGGGATATCTCCACCAGTATTTACGGGGCCCTTTTCCCAAGGCAGCAGACGAGACAGGCAACCCTATGAAGGGAGATTAGACTCTTGAAAGCTATACTCCACAAATCCTGTTGGTCTTTAAGGTGCTTCTGGACTTGAATCTTGCTGTTCTACTGAAGACCAACAAGGCTGCCCGCCTGCAGAAAATCAGTATGGTGTAGTGATATTAGCAAGAACGTTTGAATCTTATCCTGGGGGTAACGGCAGGCAGAAGAACCTCTTTGGTCTACCATTCTTTTAACCCAGTTCAGACAATGACAAAGAGCTTTGTTAGAGCCGACCTAATACAATCCACTTGCATGTCAAATCCCAGAAGGGTAGCTGTGTTACAGAGCAATCCTAGGCAGGTCTTTTCAGAATCTTACTCTGGTGTATTCACAATGGGGCTTACTCACAGGAAAGTGTTCTTAAGAACACTGGTCATTTGCAACAGTAGTAGTTGGCGTCCACCAGGGATGCATGATGGAAAGACAGAAAAGATTCCTGGGGACTGCTGGACTTGCAAGACACGTTGACCTCCCAGCCACATTTTGCCTCTAGAAGCATCACACAGTGCCGTAAATTGGTCACCCCAACTTGTGCGAGAGTGAATCTCTTAAGTCTTTAAATACTAAAATATATTTTTGTTACTCTTGAGTCTGGTAACATAAAAGCTTTGAACACAGTTATTTTGACCTTGTTTTTTACATCCCTTCCCAAATATTTCGATACAACCAAGAGGGATAGATACTTAAGAAATATGCCCAGATCTTTACTGTGCCCCTCTTTGCTTTTCAGTGTTGGTCCTGAGCCTAAGGACAAAAATTGATGGAGTTAATGCTGAATCCTGCCCCGGCATTGTAGTCACGTGATCCCATTTTTTGTCCTCCCCGAGATTCCATTATTATTGTGCCTTGCCTATCTTCTCCAAAGCTTTCTGTTTGCTGCAAAGGAAATTTTGTTTTCCTTTTGACCATCTTCATTAAAAGAACCCTCTCCATTTCTTTTAGTGAGAGTATGCCTTTTACTTTTGAAAAAGTGCTATTTATAAAATGTTTCAAATCAAAAGCCAGAAGACTCGATCATTTATAGGTAAATATGTCTCTTTTTTCAGAACTGTGATATATGAAGAATAATGTTAGAACAATTGCAAAAGGCAGAAACAGAGATCACAGCTCATCTGTGGTGTAATTCTAGTAAAGCGAAGGAGAGTTACCCCAGGGATTAATTCTGCTTTTTTTTTGCGCCAAGGCGGCATATTCATGCTCACATGTGCAAAACGAGCTCATGAAAATCCTTTTCATCTCTCAACTGGAATCTTTTCCCACTGTGTCTGAATGCAACACATTTGCTTTCTGAGGCCCACAAGACCAATTGTATGTCTGTGCCTGAAAACCTCAGTCTCAACCAGATTAATTGAGTCAGAAGTAAATCCTCTATGGGGCACATGTGACATGCCAGCCACTTTTCACTGTGAAAGCAACGGGTATAAAGTTAGCCAGAGTTCACTTCATATGAAAGAAAAGGGTTTAGTTTTGTCGCTTCTGAAAGACGGGTGCACATCGTTGCCATTATAAATATTCACAGATGATTTCAGATCACGTAGAGCCCAGCTATGAGAGTGTACTGATATGGAATTAAGTGGAGTTAAATATGTCTAGCCAGGGTACATATAACTCTGCACACATTGCAGTGTTTAACTCAATCGTTTGCTCCCTTAATATAAAAAAAAAACTTTAATCAACAAACACTGTCCCATTTCTCGTAGCTGAATAGCAAAAGTAACTTTCAGTATATTTGTGGATTGCTGAAACAGAAAAGATGGGCGATCACATATTTTGTTTCATCCATAAAACCCAATTGGAGGCTCCCGTCACCTCAATCTGCCTTAGAGGAGAGAGAGGCAATTTAGCCATTCAGCCTTTGCCTTGGCTCCCTTATTCAAAATCAGGCTTCTCGCTTTGATTTTAAAGGAGAAAATATATACATACATTTCCCCTTTAAAATACCAATACAGAAGTAGGAAATTGGTTTTGAGTCATGAAACCCAGTGGACATTGAAGGGTAAATCTCTCTCTCCCTTCCTTGCATAGCCAAAAGAAAAGATAAGGCTGCCTGAGTCTGCACAAAACAAGACGTTCTTAAGACTGAGCGTGTGGGTTGAGAATTGCCCATTTCATACATCACTTTAGTTTTTGTCTTCTCTGATAAATATATTGATGAAGAGAAGTGTCCCAGGTGGATTCCTGCCTGTCCCTGAGCCTGTGGTAGATACGTAGCTGCATGTTTCATTCTATAAAAATATCCAAAGCAAAATTTTCTAATCTCACTGCAAGGAAATTGGCAAGTTCAGATTTAAAAAAAATGGTTTCTATGTCAAGCAAGAAGTAGATAAATCGAGAGTATGGAGTGCTCAACAGATGTGATTCTAACAGTGTGGGCAATATTTTAAAAATCTGCAGCACACAGGAGGGCTAGATTGCATGGATCACAGCCAAGTGATTGGAAACCTGGAAAGCCAGCCTCCAGTGGGAGAAGCCACACACGCTCACCCTTACCCAAGTGGGTGGGCCACGTAAATATACCCAGCCAGAGGGTATACTTAGAAAAAAGTGGCTTTCATATAATTATGGTCATGTTCAAAAGGGACTCTCACTGATCGATGCCATTCCTCTTGTATTGAGTTTCGGGGACTTCTCCATATCCCCTAAGCCCTAGATTAGGGGTATACATTCAGAATGTAACTAACAACAACAATAACAACATTCAATTTATAGACCACCCTTCTGGACAACTTAACACCCACTCAGAGTGGTTTACAAAGCATGTCATTATTATCCCAACAATCACCCTGTGAGGTGGGTGGGGCTGAGAGAGCTCCGAGAAGCTGTGACCAACCAAAGGTCACCCAGCTGGCTTCAAGCAGAGGAGTGAGGAATCAAACCTGGTTCACCAGATTAGAGTCCTGCTGCTCTCAACTACTACACCAATCCAATCCAAGCACAACCTCTGTTGCCCTCAAAATGTAACTAATCCAAATGAGATTGCTGCCTGAATTTAATCAAGAAAAAAGGCCATATCCCACCATCACTTTTGGGACATCCCTGTCTGTTTTCACATTTCCAGGTACTGTAAGAGGAGTGAATGACTCAGCAGATACCTGTTCTGACAGGGACCTTTTCCAGCCAGACCCCTTGCCCCTGCTCACACCAGATGGGGTTGTCTCTATTGGCATTTCCCTCAGTCACTGCCCTGACAGGGCTTGGAGGCTTTTCTCAAATCAAGTGACATGTTTACCTCAGCTTTTCGGTTGTCTGGGGCTGTACACATGCTAGGCAGGCAGGGGCAGAACTCTACTAAGGTGGTGGGGGGAGAGAAAATCTTCTAATGAAAGGCAAATGCCCTACCCTGTGGATGGCAGTGATAGACTTAAGGCTACCCACCCACAGTAAAGAATAAAACACAAGAGAGACTGAGGTGAGAATAGATCAGTTTCTCTCTCTGTTTCAGGATCCCAACTCTTTTGGACGTTTTCATAAACTGTAGTTAAAATGAAGCATTGGGGAGAGGGGATGACATACCGATGCCTCCTCTTTCAAAGCATGAGGATCTATTTTTAAAATCTTCCCCACTTTCCCCACCACCACCACCACCACCAAGAAGTTGAAATCCTCCTTTCTGTTTCTTCAGTCAACAGCTGCACTGACAGAAGATGGCAAGGGGGTGACTTTCCCCCCTTCCCTGTCCACAGTTATGGCCGTTACTCCGTGCAGGTTCTGCAGCATCAGGAATGGACTTGCTTGAGGTCAGAAGGGACTGTCCGGCAGAGAACAGGAAAGTCCAGATGGTTCATCATCCTGTCACAAGAAGACCACAGGATTCAACTCTCTATTCTGTGATCAATTTTTAAACCACACTGTGATGGGGCCCTGTTCACAAGCAGGCCCAGCACCACCATTGAGGCCATGAGGCAGGGGCCACAGGCACCGCGGGGCCGGAGGGGGCATCGGAGGGGGCGGAGCTGCCGTGCCTGGCCTGCACGCCGAGTGGGCGCAGGAGCCGCGGGCCAGGGACGGCAGGGAGCCGGGGCGGCATGCGGAGCATGGGCAGCCTCCTCGTGCCGCCCCAGCCACCCGCCAGCCAATGGCCCCGGCTTTACTGCGTGATGATGTCATCACATGATGACACAGTCGGGGGGGCGCGGCCACAGGCACCAGAAACCCTAGCGCCGACAGTGTTCACAAGCAACAATTACCATGGATTAATCCAGGACTTTATTTTTTTTTATTAAAAAAAATTATCACATACAATATAAGAAATATAAAAATAGACACGTGCAATAAAAGTTTTAAAATTTCCTATGTAACATCCTAATAAATAACATCGTAACATCCTAATAACTAAATTCCCCATTCTGTTATCTGAAGTCATTCCCAACTTAAAGATATAACTTCTTGGTCATTTAAATCTGCCCAGAGCCTGCTGATGTGAGGAGGGCGGAACACAACAAATCAAATAAATAAATAAAATAATAATATATAAATAGCGTACCACAGGAGCCCATGTATCTTCATACCCTTGAAGGGAGACATTTATCTTAGGGCCAAGCTACACATGACGAATGACACTTGAACGGCAAGTGTATTTCTCCCTGTTCACTTGCCCTCCACTCAATCCACTTGCCATTCAAGTGTCATTCGTCATGTGTAGCTTGGCCCCCAGTCTCAAAAAAAGAATTATTTGTAATTCTGCCTATAACATAGTTGTATCAAAGTTTCTCTTGCCACAACGTGATGGAGGGGGGGAAGGTCCCCCCCCAACAGCTATAGCGAGTCTGGCAGTAGCTACCAATAAAGAGACCAGATTCTTATGCTGTTTAGAGATAGCAGAAAGGGGCCAAGGATCTAACATTCTAGGGTAAACGGTACCGCAAAATTTGACCCCCTTTCAATTTCCTCCATCACCACTTTCCAAAATGCTTGAAAAACAGGACAAGACCACCAAGCGTGTAAATAAGAGCCTATATGATTACAGTTTTTCCAACAGAATGGATTATAGGTTTTTGTTATCTTATTCAGTTGTAATGGTGTGTAATACCAGAAGGTAAACGGTTTGAACAATTGAAACTGGATATTATATATTTTGGATCTGTTAGAGGGTGAGTTCCAAATTCAGGTCCATTCCTCTGGAGAAATATCTTTTCCTAATTCTTTTCCCCAGGACTTTCTTTTTTGTCAGTGCTTGCCGTTACTGAGCCCTGGTATCTTTGGCGGGCTTTCTGCAGTCCTCTTGAGGGGGAAAGTGGTGGAAATCAGTGCAACCACATCTATGAAAAAACAAGCAAAGCAAGCAGTGGATTAATCGGTCAATCAGCTCTCATGAGAGCTACCTCACACCATCTTCTTCCTGTCTTTTCCCCCTTTCGGGGATTTCCCAGGTACGATCAGGTCATCCAACTTCTGATGTTGGGACAGGAGGTTGGCTTAACTAAACCTACTGGGGTTCCTATGTTCTTGGCAAGCCTTTCCTTAGGTATGGCCAGTTCAGAGCCAAGCTACAAGTGACGAATGACATTTGCCTGGCAAGTGAACAGACTCACGAGTATTCCTCCCTGTTCACTTGATCAAGAGGAGAGCAAGTGGAGGGCAAGTGAACAGGGAGGAATACACGTGAGTCTGTTCACTTGCCAGGCAAGTGTCATTCGTCACTTGTAGCTTGGCTCTCATACAGTTGAAGTTCTGTCCCAACTGCAGATCCCTGTTTTCCGATGCTGCAAGGTGGGTACTCTCGTCTGACAGTCAGCGTGGGGAGAGATTGAATCCTAATGTTTGTTAGAATCCCTCCTTTCATCTCCAAGCAACAGAGTTGCTTCTGCATGTCGATGGACACATGAGCAAGTGGAGTTGCCTTACAGTGAATCAGCCCATTGATCCATCAAGGTCAGTACTGTCTACTCAGACCGGCAACAACTCTTCAGGGTCTCAGGGCCAAGCTACAAGTGACGAATGACACTTGAACGGCAAGTGGATTGAGTGGAGGGCAAGTGAACAGGGAGAAATACACTTGCTGTTCAAGTGTCATTCGTCACTTGTAGCTTGGCCCTCAGGCAGAGGTCTTTTATATCATCTAGTGCATTGTCCTTTTTAACTGGAAATACCAGGAATTGAACCTGGGACCTTCTGCATACCAAGATGATGCTATCCCACTGAATCACTAGCTCTTCCCACCAAGAGATGGCTACAAATCACTCTACAAGATGGATCTGATAAGTATAACCATGCCTAAATGTGTGGGGGGGGGGGCGGGGGATGGACAGAAACAGTTGCCATGCAGATACTGAAGATACAAGCATTACCTTTCCTTTCTGGCAAATGAACCCATTCTATTTCTAAAAATGCATGAGGCAGAACAGATCAAGAAATTAGCTTCAAGTTAGTGTTTGAAGATTAGGAATCAGTATGTATTAATCCTTTGATATGCATTCCAACAATCTGAGCACAATGAAAAGAATATTATTTTGAATGAGTGGAATGTGATTCCCAATTAAATTAAACAAGAGTTCACCCAATGTGACTATAGCCCTGTTCACATGTGTACAGGGGTCATTTCATAGAAAAAGAGCTGGAGGAACTCATTAGCATAAACCACACCCTTTGCCATCACCAGAAATGTGTCATTAGCATAACTGATTTGCATATGCTACACCCCCTGACATCACCTATCCTGGCTGTTTTGGACCCAATCCTGGCTATTCAGGGCTGAAATTGGGCCCAAAATGGCAAAAAGGGGCTGAAAATGGTCGAAAAGGGGCCCAAAATGGTCAGGATTGGGCTGCGGCTGAACTGGAGAGTGATCCACCACCTGTCAGAGGCCCGATCCAGGCCGTTTCGGCCCCAATCCAGGAAGAAATGGGCCCAAAATGGCCGAGAGTCAGGTGGGCAGGGCCACCTGACGTGACCTCTTTGGGGAACTGCCGGAACTGCGTTCCGGCGCGTTCCCCCTCAAAATAAGCCCTGCATGTTTATGTGAATGCACATACATATACACGCGTACATCTGTTTATAAGAGAGTCATTGAGTGTTCACTTTACAAATGAAAGAAGGTTCCAGTATCCAGATAACTGCGGGGTTTATATCACACATTCAGCTGTACGTGTCTTGACAATAACATGAAAATTATTCAAGGGACATACAGAGAACATTCATGTGTACACCATGCAGAGACTAAACATGCAGTCATTGGAGCTTGTGAAAAGGGCTCATGTCAGTTTTGTAAGGACAAAAAATGGGCCCTCCATCAACGCAAGGGTGACGACAAAATGAGGCTTTTGAAAGAGGGAAGACAGGCGTTGTTTTTGAGAGCTCTTTCAAGGGGAGGGCAAATATGTGTGCAAAGAATCGTGATGCGGCAAGCAAAGACTTTTTTTAAAAAGAAGAAAAATGGTTAAGGACTGAGATATTCCTGAGCAGAGTGAAGAATGAGGTTATAAAAGGATATGAACTGAGCGGCATGCCATGGTGAGAGCTAAATGAAAGGAATGGCAAGTTTTTACAGACGACAATTGGAATGGCAGATTCCCAGGTGTCACTGCTGTTCTCAAAAGTTTAAGTCTAAATTAAATAGCTGGGAATAATAGAATTTGTTATAAGAATGCTCCAAGGACATCCTTTAAAAAAGTTTTTCAAATGATACTTGAGCTCTTTGGAGCCCCCATTTTTCACTTTTGACAGGCAATGTTTGAAAGGCAAAAATCGGATGGCTGTGAGCCATGCAACACAACAGAACACAACAGAAGTCGCAGAAGTTGCGGGGGGCGGGGGGGGGGAGGCAGAAAAACTGTCCCATCCCCTGCATGAATCAAATCACTGGGAAGGTGTTTGAAAATTCCAAAATTCGTTCACCTGTTGAACTACAGTCCAAAAGGAACTTTGTGCCAGACCTCTCATAACTGTCAAAGGTAATGGACAAAGCCAGGCAAACTAGGGGAAGCTGAAGTGCAGGACTGACCAGATCTAGATGGAGCAATAGGCAGGGGATATGCAACCTTTGCAGTCAAGTGCCTAGTACAAAGGGTCCAGCTGAAGATAAAGCAGGGGTCATTTCGTAGAAAAAGAGCTGGAGGAACTCATCAGCATAACTCATTAGCATATGCCACGCCCCTTGACATCACCAGAAGTGTGTCATTAGCCTAACTGATTTGCATATGCCGCCACCCCCTGACATCACCTATCTTGGCTGTTTTGGACCCAATCCCAGCCATTCAGGGCCGAAGTTGGGCTCAAAATGGCAAAAAAGGGCCGTAAATGACCGAAAGTGGCCATTCTGGGCCTGGTTTGGGGCCGAAATGGCCCAGATCGGGTCAGTGCTGGACCCTGCCTGGCACCGATCCGATCCAGGCTGTTTCGGCCCCAATCCAGGCCAAAATGGGCCCCAAATGGCCGAAAGTCAGATGGGCAGGGCCACCTGATATGTGACCTCTTTGGAGAACTGCTGGAACTGCATTCCTGCACGTTCGCCCTCAAAATGAGCCCTGAGATACAGTACACATTCTCAGGGGACTCCAAAGCCACGCAGAAGATAATGACTGTCAGGTTTGGTAAAACAAGAAATTCTTCCCAAACTGCCTGATGAGGACTGAGCATGCTCATTGGCACCCCCCCCCCCACCAAGGAGTTGGGGAACATTAAGAACAGGTGAGCATCTGTGAAAAAAAAGAGGAATACAGAAGGACTTTTTTCAGGGACTTAAATAGGCCTATAAAATTGGCCTATTCAAGTCCCTAAGAACATATATTCTGGAGGGGAAGATTTGGAGTGAAGGGAAATTTCCCAGTTGTTATGTTCATACACACACACATTCAATGCAGCCTTCTCATCAACTCTGTGTACCACTGCTCACTTGATTATATGCCTTATATTTTAAATATCACTCAAGCTCTCCACTTTGACTAACGTGACATATGATGATGATATGATGGTTTATTTAAGGATGGCCCACTGGAACAACTCAAGCCAGTCCAACACATTATTAATGACCTACAACCCACACTGGACTGTGACACTTTTCTCACACAGGCACTGGGGGGCTGACCTTTTCTTGCTTACAAACAGCCTGCTAACCTGAGACAACTACTTGCCCAGGATGATAAACTACTTAACACTAACATGGACTCTGAAGGCCCGCAACAAATCAAGATGCCAACTTTGCTCTCATATAGATCATAGCAACACCATCAGTGGACCCAACACCATCATCCATACCATCTTGGGTTCAGGCCTGGCGTGTCCATGGAAGCGGTGCCGGCAGCCACCACAAGCGCTGAACTCTGAAGCAGGTGCCGCGCCGGCCCCTGACGCCCCCCTTTGAACTGGAAGTGGGCTGTGTCCCCACTCACCTCTCCACCCCTTTGCCACTGCCACCTGCCTCGGCTCATCTCCCAGTGAGCCAGGCGTCCAGGTGGCACAGCAGCGAGTGGGGAAGCAGGCTGCCTCCCTGCCCTTTTTCCGCTACCGCCCGCTTCAGGTGAGGGGGACACTCCTGTGCAATGACATCACAAGTGACATCATTGCGCAGGGCCAGAGCGTGCACATGCTTTGCGCGTGTGCACTGGGCGAGGGGCACAAATGGGTATCTCACCTCAGGTGCCAGAAACCCTGGCACCAGCCCTGCTCGGGTTCATACTCCTGCTCACCCTCCAATGTGATTAATGCCACCATGTGTCAGCAATGCCTTTCCACCCTCTACACTGGAAAAACTGGCCCATCCCTTCGACAAAGAATTAATGGACATAAGTCTGACATCAGAAACCACAATATTCAAAATCAGTGGAGGAACATTTTAACCTTCCAGGACATTTAGTTGCTGACCTAAAAGTAGCAGTTATCCTGCCGAGGAATTTCAAAGTGAGATTGGGAAGAGAAACTGCTGAATTGCAACTGATAATGGTCAAGACAATGCATCCACCTGGATTGAATTGAGACTTAGGCTTCCTGTCTCATTATCAGTTCTTCACACCCACTACCCCTCTGCATACCCCACCCTATTCAATCACACCTGCCTTTGTCATTCACTGGCTATTATCATTCGGCTTCTGTAATCACTCTCCAAGATATAAGGTAAGATGGAATCACATCATAGCTTTATCTGAAGAAATGAGTTGTGGCTCACGAGAGCTCACACCCTACCACAAATTTTGTCAGTTTTATGCTGGACTTTTGCTCTTTTCTATTAAAATGCCATGTTTGCTAGGTTTCTTCCATAGCCTCCAAATCCTTTCCCACATTCACAAGTTAACATGGAGTGTAAGCAAGACATTACCCATGGAGATATCTAATCACGCAGATTATCTTTTTGTGCATTACCCGGACAATATAATCCATTCAAATTTTGTTCATTACCATTCTATGAAATATTTAATATTTTCTAATAAAGTCAATGGCTGAGTCTAATAGCAAACTGACTGGTCCCTGTGTGGATAATGAAAGCTGCAAAACAAGGCAAGTATCGCTACAAGGGTTGCCAAATCCAGGTTGGGAAAATCCTGGAGATTTAGAGGTGGGGTCTCAGATACTGTGACCACAGGCAAGAGTTGCTATCCAGCCTGATTAAAGAAATGCCAAAAGGATCAGATTCTGGAAAAGAAGTGCAATGTTAGGGCTGCTGCACACACCGTAGAAAAGAAATCTGGGTTGTCATTTAGCAGGAAGCAACAGCCAGTCCTGGGTCCTGGATGAGTTTGCCTGGGGAACGTGTTTGCAAAAAAGGTCTTTGCCACATTCATACTTAAAATGTATAAAATAGCCTCTAGGTGCTTTATATGTACAGAGCATTGATGCACAGCGTTTAGAGTGTTGGATCATGATCTGGGAGACACAGGCTCAAAACGCCGCTCTGCCATGGAAAATTGCTGGGTAAACTTGGGTCAGTCACACTCTCTCAGACTAACCCACCTCACAAGCTTGTCAAGGGGATAATATGACGGAGAGAAGAATGATGTAAGATGCTTTTGGTCCCCATTGGGGAGAGAGTGAGGGTATAAATGAAGTAAATAAATTATAACTATTTCCTCGACACTGGGTATGCATTGGTACATTAGAGCCAGTTTGACGTAGAGCCAGTTTGGTATAGTGGTTAAGAGCGCAGGACTCTAATCTGGAGAACCGGGTTTGATTCGCCACTCCTCCACTTGAAACCAGCTGGGTGACCTTGGGTCAGTCGCAGCTTCTAAAAGCTCTCTCAGCCCCACTTACCTCACAGGGTGTTTGTTGTTGTGGGAATTGTAAGTCCATGACTTTTCTTCTCTATTGTTAAATGTAGGAATGCCTTTGAGTAAATATATTACTGTTGATTGTATATAAAGATTGGCCAGAGGAAGAGAAGACTCGAAACGAGCCGATAACAAAAGAGCCGGCAAAGCTCGTAGCCAACATCTTTGAAGTGCCGCCTCTGCTGCACCTCACCGGAGGAAGACCACCGGCTTGCGTATACTTCACACCGAGCGATTCTGCGTGCTCTAAAAAGGCAACCTAAAAATAAAAAGGACATATACAGAATAACAAAGGATTTATATATGACAAACACAATTGGGGATTGGACTATGTGATTATTTGCACGTAATGAACTGTATTGGATATGTGTTGTGTGTAATATATAATTGAAATTGACGATCAATATACGTTTATAGGGTGTTTCTTCATAACCCCATTATTCTATCTCCTTGAGCTTCAGCTTTATGAATACTGGTGGGAATAATAATGACATAATGACATCTCTCGTGACACTGAGAGATCTCTGTCTTTTGGTGCTACACCTCTGAAGATGCCAGCCACACGTCAGGAACTACAATGCCAAGACCACGGCAATACAGCCCGGAAAACCCACAACAGCCATCAATAATGACATACTTTGTAAACTGCTCTGAGTGGGTGTTAACTTGTCCTGAAGGGTGGTATATAAATCGAATGTTATTGTTATTGTTACTTGCACTGGGTATGCACTGGTACAGGGCTGGTTGTCCTGATGGGCAGTATATAAATCAAATATTATTTATGTATTATTATTATCAAGAAAAAAATGAAGTCTAACAGTGTACTATCATTTGGATACAACTCTTAGGAACCCACTTCCCATGGCAGCTTTGCAATATATATCTACATCAGCAAGAACAGAATGTACAGTTTTCACATGTAATCATGACTTCTGAGAACCAAAAGATCACCCATGCAGAGATGCCTTCCAGGACTGCCACCCCAGACCATTCAGACCCGACCCAAACATCACCGTCAAACAAAAGCCATGATCTGCCCGGCTCCGTGGTCCCTTAGGGTGAACTGGGCACCTGGAATATTGTCCCTTCAGTCCCCTCCTCTCATCTCCCTTGCACAAGACAATGTACGTGACAACACAGTGCAGAGCTGTGTACTTTTCAATCTGTGTTCCAAGTAGGAAGTTAGAAAAATCCTGCACACTTGCTAACAGCAGTTGAACACCATCTGGGCTGAGTTTGTTCCCCCCCACCCCTGCTTGCAGGTACTTAATCCAAGGCATGGTGTGAGTGTCAAAAAAGGAAAAGAGCTAAAAGGCTCTTCATTCTTCGCTCTTAGCCTGTCACTTGCAGCCTATTTTACCCAGCCAAGTGAATCAGGATCCTTCAGGTTGCTTTGGTGTATTTTGGTTGTTTTGTATATTGAAACTGTATTGTTTAAAAGAATGTTGGAGTTCCATGGAAGCTTATCTGCGGTTTGCCAATGAGGATTAATAGCCAATGAGGTCTCCTGAAAGTCACCTTCTCTGCTACCGATTTTCTTTTACAGTGTGGCATCACAGGAGAGTATCAGGCATGTTCAAAGGCATATTCAGAGTTCCCAGGTGCCCGATGGTGGCAGGCAAAGTCCTGGGGGTTTGCCTAATTGCCAATGGTCAGCGGGAGGTGGCAAGCTCCTGGAGGTTGCCCACCACCGGCAGGCACCCCAGGAACGCACGCTGTGCATGCGCTCCCAAAGGGTACAACAATGTCACCCCCAGAAGTGACATCATCACACCGGCTGCAGAAGCATTCCTGCGCTTCATTTGGGGCTGGCGCGACGACATCATTTCTGGGGGTGATGTCATTGCGCAGATGCCAGAGAGCATGTGTGCAAAGCTGGCCAGCATGAGGTAAGTGCCAGATCACCCCCCCACCCAGTGGGAGGGTATAGGGACCTGGCAACCCTATTCATGTAGGATAGTGGCATAACATTCAGGCCAGCACTCAACATAAACAAAGATGTCCAAGAATGCAACTCAGAATTTGCTACAACACCCTGGACTTCAGGGATTCCTCAGCAAACACAGAAAACTTCTCTGTAAGTAGAACAGGTGAAAACCACTATTATATACATCCATTCATGCTCCTAAGGGTTGATTCAAATAAGCAACATGCTTTGAGGATTTCCCAGTTACCTGCTACTCACGCTTGAAATTGAGACAGGTGTAAATAATGTCAGCAAAAAGGTGTGTTGAAACAAAAGGTTTAGAGATAATGGCCTGTTTCCTACCATTCTGCTCAGCCGAGCTGGAAGACTTCTTCCAGTGTCTTCTCCAACTTAAGTATCTCTTCCACTGAAGGAACTCCTCTGCTCCTTTGGCCCTGGTTTCCTGCCTCCTGACTAGACATGGGCATGAACAGAAAAAAACAACACACATGGTATTCGTTGTTTGTTGCCATCCATGAACAACAAACTACGAACACTGATGAATATGACCTGTTCACGAACATGTTCGTTGTCCATGGGGGCCAGCAGGCTCTCCTCCAGCTATCAAGATCCCTACCGCACCACTCTCAGAAACCCTACCTGAGCAGGCAGCAGGAAAGGTACCAATAATAAATAATAGCTTGGCACCAGAGCCTGGCAGCAGCCCTGGAACCTGAAGGGGTAGATCCCTACCGCACTACTCTCAGAAACCCTACCTGAGCAGGCAGCAGGAAAGGTACCAATAATAAATAATAGCTTGGCCCAGAGCCTGCCAGCAGCCCTGGAACTTGAAGCGGTAGATCCCTATCCCACCACACACAAAGAAAATTCAAGCTCCAATACACTCTCCCTGTCTCTCTCTCAAAATGCCAACAGCAACTGTCTCTCCCTCACTATCTGCAAAACCAGAGCTGGGAGCCTCCCTTCCCCCTGCTCTTTGCTTCCTTGTAACAAATTTGGAGCTCCACACTTGAAATGAAGACCTGCCTATCAAGCTAAATTGGGCTTAGATTGAGATTTCCAGGGCAACAGCAGGAGTTCAGACAGAGTTCAGGCAGTCCCTGCCTCCAGTTGCCAAAGGAATTGATTGCAGGTGCCAGACTGTCTGGTTTGACAAACAGCAAGGAACAGCAATGAACGAGGTTTGCAACGACCACCTGTTCGTTTAGAATGGGGCCTCACAAACAGCTTGTTCGTGAACAGCTGACTGGGAGTTCATGGCTTTTTTAGTTCATATTGCTGTTCGTGCCCAGCTCTACTCAGAAGCAAGAAAGCATCTAAGCAGTACATGTTCCCTTGACAGGAATAGAAACTTGAAGAAAGTACATCTCTAAATACCCAATCATTTCCCCCCTCCTACCTAGACCACAGGTTTGCGCGGCAAATGGTCTGGGAATTTCTTTCAGGGTTTATACATCAGCCTAGATAGAAGAAAAGGCACAAGATTAAACTGTAACATTTCAGACAGTGCAAGGTCACTTCTGGGAGCTTCAAAAGAAGGAGATAAGACACTTGTGTTCTCAGGATGCTTGAGAAATGAAAGTGAGGGTTAGAGCATTTGCAAAATGACATTAAAGTACAGCATTAGCAATGGTTCACCACAAAACAATGACATGGATGTAGAGGTACAGACTTGACAAGCAGTGCCCCTTTTCTCCAACGAGATTGTGATAGAAGCTGCAAATTTACGAGTTCGTATCCTATGCTTTTGAAAAAAACATTCAATTTAAAAATAAAAATTAAAACAAAAACCAAAGAAGACTTCTAAGCCATTTCCATATGTCCTTAAAGGGACGGTCCATTCACCAAACGCTGGCAGCTTTTCTCCTTCAGTCCTTTCAAAATGGCAGCAGGTTGTTTGGCTTCCATTTTTTCGGCGCCTTTTCTGAGAACGCAATTTCCTGCACTTTCCTGTGTTGCTGAAAAGATGCCAAAAAAACCAGAAGCCAAACAACCTGCCTCACGAACAACTTGTTCGTGAACAGCTGATTGGGCTGTTCGTGGCTTTTTTTAGTTCATATTGATGTTCGTGCCTATCTCTACTCCTGACCCATGGCATCAGGAAGATTTAAAAGGAATGAAGCAGAGTTTGGACAATTAAGTCCTATTTTGTCCTAATGTCTCCTGCTTTGGACGATTCAAGATTTACTGGGGAAACCATATTTCTTTGTACTAAGATTTGCCAAGTAAACAGAGGAGGAAATGCAGTCAAACCTAATTACAAAAGTAATGATCCATATTTACTGCATAAATGTTCTATCAGTTATATGATTATTAATAATTAGAAACATGCCCAAGTACATTATTTAAAAACTAATTACAAACTGTAGCTCTTTTTCTGGCTAACATACTTCTTACTAAATTAAAGCTATACAATCTTCCCAGATGTTGAACTTTTTCTTTTCCTGCATAATTTACTTGGACCCACACTGTCTGATCCTGAAGTACCCTGACAGAGTTTACTGCAAAAGAAAGCAATAAATATTGCTAGTTCTGATTTCCTTATTCCAAAGGATAAATGGACTTATTAGCCAATATTCTGAGCCACACATGGGGCTAATGGAGTGCACAGTGCTTCCAATCCAGGCCATTCTGTGAACCTAGGCAGGTCATGAGAGGGAGGGCAGGAAGGGTTACACCAGTGCTTAGTTCTTGTGGCCCTGTCTCACTTGTCCAGGGTAAAGCCGATCACCATCTTGGGGTCAGGTAGCAATTTTCCCCAGGTCAGTTTGGCTAGGGATCCTGAAGGTGTTTTGCCATCTTCTGGGCATGGAGTAAGGGCCACTGGATGTGAGGGGGGGGGAGAGAGATTTGTGAATTTCTTGCATTGTGCAGGGGTTTGGACTAGATGACCCTAGAGGTCCCTTCGAACCCTATGATTAAGAACATAAGAAAAGCAATGTTGGATCAGGCCAATGACCCATCCAGTCAAACACTCTGTGTCACAGAGTGGCCAAAAAACCAGGTGTTATCTGGGAAACTACAGGCCAGTCAGTCTAACGTCAATACCGGGTAAGTTGGTGGAAACCTCCCTAGGATTCCATGCATCCTAGGCAGATTTTGTTGAAAATAATTTTCTTTCATGCAAACGTAAAAGTTAACGTTTTCAAAGCATTGATGTAGAATTAACAGCAGCATAGCCTCCTCTCTTAGTTTGGAATGAGCTCAGCTAACTTTTTAAAAAGAGGGGAATATTTTTCTGAATGTTTTCCAAAGTTGAAATTTCATCATGATCCAGTTTTACATTATGTGGAATACTAGGCTGTGATGGACTTCTAAAGCTCTGAATGGGTTGGATCCAAAGTACCCGATGGATTGCATCGAAGCAGATGATCTTGCTCCAAGTCACAGAGGTGGTGGACATCAAGACATCCTTCTACACAGCTAGATAAGTGTTGCCAGGTCCCTATCCCCTCCTGGTGGGGACGCATAAAGAGCGCCGTGTGCTCCTGCACAATGACATCATTCCCAGAAGTGATGTCATTGTGCTGGTCATGGGAGCACTCCTGTGTTCCATGCGGGGCCAATTCGGCCCATTTGAGACCCAAATCAGCCCCAAACAAAATGCAGGCACAACCATGTCACTTTTGGGGTGATGACTTCTTCAGATCACGAAAGCTTGTGACTCACGAAAACTCATACCCTACCAACAAATGTTATCCGTCTTATAGGTGATACTGGACTCTTGCTCTTTTCTTTAAGTAAGAAAATGTTGGAAGTAGATATTCATCTTCAGGGATATTTTTGCCACTTCTTCATTGTTTGTCCTGGGTAAGCTATATTGAACTTAGTGAGAGCTTCATAAGAATACTCTTTATGTTCTTCTACAACCCAGGGAGGGGTCCCTAGGAGAGCCCTATCTTCACTTACCTAGCTTGTCTGTTGCTGCAGTGGCAACAGCATATAGGGAAGGAGGGCAGGAAGAAGAGAAGAGTTTCTCTTTCCCTAGTCCCCATTCTCTTGGATGTGAAGGATGTAATGCCTCAAGTACCTGATACTAGGATTTCCTCAGAGTCTCTCTACATGTTACTAAGTACCTCAGGATGCTCGAGCAAACTTCATTCCACGTGCCCCCCCCTCCAGTTTTCCATGTACTCACTGGCACAGTCACACTTCAATTTGTTCCCCATGAGTACACATTCACGTGTTTCATAGCAGTTCCTCTTCAACTGTTAAAAGAATCCCAGTTTCCCCCTCATCCATTCATTGAAATTCAGATCTTGACATTGTCCCACCCCTTAAAGAAAATTAAATTGGCAATTCAAAGGAGCCTACAGTACTTGTTCTTGCAGCAAAAACAGTTGAATTGGCTCTTCACCCTCCGGAATCACTCGCAGATGCAGTCACACAAAGGGAGCTCCCATGAAATCGGCATTCACCTGCACTGAGCAAGAACAGCCTGCACGTGAATTGAGAGCTAGACATACAGTCCTGCACTTGATCACCCCTCAGTACTTAGTAACATGTAGAGAGACTCTCAGGCTGCCTGTGACGATATAACTTCAGGCACCCTGAAATATTCTGAAGAACTGTGGCCCCTGGGAGGCTCCAGGTTATACAACTTCAGGGAGGGGCCATGGCCTAGTGGCAGAGCCTCTACTTGGCATGCAGAACATCCCAGACTCCATCCCAGGCAACTCCAGTTAAAAAGGACTGGGCAGTAGGTGATGTGAAAGACCTCTACCTGAAACCCTTGAGAACTGCTGCCAGTCTTGAGTAGAGGTGTGCATCTAGAAAGTTTCCATTTCCATTTTGGTTCCGAGAGTTGGGGAACAATCACTTCTCATTACTAGTTTGTTCTGGCTGGGGCAGTGCTGGCTCAGAACTGATCTATTTGTTTTTTCTCGTTTCATGAGTTTCGGCTCCTTGCACTCGCATTGGCCGCACATGCGCAAATGCATGCTCTTCTTTTCAAGGGGCAAAGGGCAGCTGTTTTTGCATGCCGCGGCACCAAAATCGCACAGAAAATACGTCCTCCCTCTAAACCATTGAGCCACCAAATTTGAGAGCACGCAACAGGAGTTCTGTGGACCCCGAGGACTACTTGGGGAAGCACACACCAAGGCATGCACACATTCACTGTTCCCATCGATTCAATGAGTTTCTCCTTGAGCACATGAAAACAAATTAACTCTAAAGAAGGCAAGTGTTGGCAGTGGCCAGGCATGCACAATGGCCGGAAATAAGCAGCACAGCACAGCGCTTAAGCAGAAGAGTGCTCCATTGCCAATCGGTCTGGCACAGCAATTTTTTAAAAAATCCTGCTTTAGTAACAAAACTAATACATTTTATTTGAGTCCTGCTGTTATGCCATGTTTTCCAGTGCCTTCTAACTTCATTTCCACAATGAGGGACCATTCAGACAAATCCTCCTCTCTCTCCTGCTGCAACAGCCCAGGCCAGGAATCCCAGCGGCTGGCCTCTCCTTGCCTTGTGCATAAAAGCACACAGAAAGGTAGAGCTAGGATGTTTCTTTCCTGGGAAGGGACGTAGAAGGAGAATGGCCCCTATGAGCCATCAATGCCAATGCCATAACCCAAGAAGCACTGGGGAAAAATGCACTCCACGTACATCCCCTTCCTGCCGACAGAGTAAACACTAAGCTCAGTCTCTCCCCTTTGGAGCCAACTGGTTGCATGTTCAGACACGTTCAGGAAAACAAGATGCTGCCAGATGGCCCCCGACTGCCTGGCTTGCCTATGTGTCTGGTGAGTACACAAACATTTCGGCAGTGGTGAAACGTTACAGCCTCATTTCCCGGATTTGGTTCAGCATTCAGGAAGCTACTTTAATGAGCTGAACCACCAGGTTCTGTGTATAATTTTGGCTCTTTTTCCCCATTATGCACACCCCTAGACAATATTGACTTTTTTTTTAAAGAATTTTTATTGGATTAGAAATCTCTATAATATCTATTACAATCAATTTCCTTTAAATATTCCAGTTCTAACCCCCTCCCTTCCCCCCCTTTTGTTGACTTCCAACAGTTTTCCAACCCCTTATCCGTTTTTCCCCCTACTCATTTCAAACTTATTTTATTCTATTAAACATATACTTTCACTCTCTTCTAAGCTTCTATTATAACTCAGTGCTATCTCTATTCCCTTTCCCACTTAACTTATCAACTAAATGTTACATTCCTGGCATATATTCTTTAATAATAACAGTCATTTGTCTACTTTTGTACTCCATATTCTATCTTATTTCATTCTTGTCTCATCAATATGGGGCAAACTATTTGCCCCTTATTCTGCATAACTTTAAGCACTTCTATAAGCATTATATACATTCACTATAAGTCAATCAATTTAACTCTATATGTTGCTCTTTACTTCCTTCTATCTTATATTCATTCTATCTTGGTTATATAATTTCTCCAGAAATAAATAAAATAAAATAATATAAAATAATATAATATAATAATATAAATAATATATAATATATATTATTTATATAATATATAATATAATAATATAAAATAATAAAATAAAATAAAATAAAATAATAAATAAAATAATTTCTGCCAGAAATAAAATTAGTTAATTTCTATCCTTATAATTCTTATAGTAACACCTCTATTACTTAGTACTATGTATAGTTGTCAAATAAAATATTTGCTTAGAATTTCTCATTTATCTCTCCTCCCCTCGGTAAAGTCACTTCCCTCTCCTTTTGTTGTATTTCAGTAATTTTCAAACTGCCACAGTTCTCCTCCTACCTCCCATTTTTTCACCAAATATTGCTTCAACTTTTCCCAATCCATGTTGAACTGTCCTGGATCAAGGTCTCTCAGTTTCCTTGTCATTTTGTCCATTTCCGCCATGTACAGCAATTTGTAAATCCAGTCCTCGATAGTTGGCACTTCTTGTACTTTACACTTTTGCGCATACAACAGTCTAGCCGCTGCTGTCATGTAAAATAACAATGTCCTGTAGACAATATTGACTTTGATAGACCAAGGGTTTGATTCAGTATAAGGCATCTTCGTATGTTCAACCCTTTTACATTTTACAGGGTTTTGTGGTGGTGAAAAACAATTTCCTGGAAGACTGTACAACAGGGGCCATTTCGTAGAAAAAGAGCTGCAGGAACTCATTAGCATAACTCATTAGCATATGCCACACCCCTTGACATCGCCAGAAGTGTGTCATTAGCATAACTGTTTTGCATATGCCACACACTCTGACATCACCTATCCTGGCTGTTTTGGACCCAATCCTGGCCATTCAGGGCTGAAATTGGGCCCAAAATGGCAAAAAGGGACTGAAAATGGCCAAAACGGGGCCCAAAATGGTCAGGATAGGGCCACTGCTGAGTGGGAGAGTGATCCACCACCCATCAGAGGCCAGATCTGGGCCATTTCAGGCCCAATCCTGGCTGTTTTGGCCCCGATCCTGGCTGTTTTGGCCTCAATCCAGGCTGCAATGAGCCCAAAATGGCCAAAAATCAGGTGGGCGGGGGCACGTGACATGTGACCTCTTTGGAGAACTACCGGAACTGCGTTCCTGTGCATTCCCCCTCAAAATGAGCCCTGCTGTACAGCATTGCTTCAGTTTTCTCTCTCTCCCACTCTGCCCCCAAATCCCTCTTTTTATTTGTAGTAGAACTGTGCCTGCCCCTCACTGAAATATTGTGTTGTGAAACGTTGCTCAAAATTTCCACGAATACCATCTTTATTTTGTTATTCCATACATTGCAAAAAGAACTTACTTCTTGCATTTAGGCAAAAGCATTCAGCCTTAAAGAAATTTGCTGAATGCTTATCTGCCTCTTTTCTAGATCTCATATATGACATTCTAGATGTTTTATTTACAAAATCTATGTATTAGTTTGTAGTACCGCAGCTCACCGGGCTTGCATTATATATATATTAGTTTAAAGAACCATCTGGCATTCCAACAGGAAAAATAGCAGAATTACTAACTACCGTACAGCTAATGGACACACCATATCTCAGCAATATCTATTAAGACATTTAGCTAACTGTAATATTGTACGATGCATGCCAAGAGCTGAGAACTTGATAAAAATATTAATCAAGGTTAAAAGTTCAGCATCTATTAATCAAGATTTGAACAGATTATGGCCCCTTTAGAGGAATTTATATAGATCTAAACTACTAATTTGACAAAGTTAAAATTCATGAGTATGTTTGTCTGTTTCATGTTCAGTAATTCCAGTCCAAGAAAGAATTTTACGAGCTTCCAGCAATGGCAATACATTTCAATGATCCCCATGTCCCATGTTTTACTGTGGCTAATAAGAAAGTCAGAAAAGTTTGCAAAGGCTATTGTCACAAAGTGACCGTGAATTTCTGGTTCAGCATTTCTTAAGCTCTGTTTGGCATTTTGTAGTTCCAGAGAACATGCTTAGATCACATGATTGTGTATCATGTCTGTGCCAAAGCAGAAACAAAGGATTTAAGCATCAAACATTAGTCATCATTAAATCGATGAGAAGGAACTAGGCTCCATTTAGTTGGTGAAGATCTTGACTTGATATTGGGCACTAGAACCCAAACTATATTTTGCAGAAATTTTGCAGTGTGGTATCTTTCAAGATCAGTTCTGGACTTCAGAAACGTCATGGCACTGTAGGGTCCTGAAATCCTATCGTCTGGGATGCCTCAATCTCCTTCTCCCTGAAGGCTATGTTAATTTCACCTCCTGGTCAGGGGAGAAGAAATAAACCCTCCCAGGAGTGATCTCCCAACTCTTTGTAGAGAGGTGAAAGTGACGAAGCCTTCTGCTCTGTCTCCTACGTTTCATGGCTAACAGTGCGTCTCTCTTCACTCGAGCATCCTTGTGTAAAACGTCACATCTATAGAGACTTTTAGTTCTCCAAGTACTACTGATATCAGGATGTCCCTTAGGCTGCTTGATGTGAGAATTTCAGACACCGTGGAACATTATGAGGAACTGTGATACCTGGAATTCTGCTTGATCAGTTTTCAAGGGGCCAAGGGAAGAGGAAGGGAATTGTTCACCCGTCTTCCTCTGCCCTCCATACGGCAACCACTGCAGCAGCCACAGACAGCAGAAAAAAGGTAAATAGGGAGAAGAGGGAAAGAAGGAGAAAGGAAGAAGTTTTTCTTCTTTGCCTTGGAATACAATCTAATATGGAGACAAACCCTCTAGTGTGGATCACAAGCCACTAATATTCATATATTCATATTCTGAATAATTTCAGTGGCACCACTTGTTTATATATATGAGGGCTCTTTTTGGAGGATGTCTAGTTAGACTGTGCCTAATCACTCTCTCTGTTAGGAAACCAGGGCTCATTTCGAGAGGGAACGTGCAGAAACACAGTTCCCCAAAGAGGTCACATGTCAGGTGGCCCCACCCACCTGACTCTTGGCCATTTTGGTCCCATTTTGGCCTGAATTGGGGCCAAAACGGCCCAGATCGGGACTCTGACAGGTGCTGGATCACTCTCCCACTCAGCAGCGGCCCGATCCTGACCATTTTGGGCCCCTTTTCAGCCATTTTCAGCCCCTTTTTGCCATTTTGGGCCCAATTTTGGCCTGGTCCAAAACAGTCAGGATAGGTGATGTCAGGGGGTGTGGCATATGCAAATCAGTTATGCTAATGACATACTTCTGGTGATGTTTCCCCGTGGGAAAGAGATACGAAACAGGAGAATTACCGGAGTCCTCTCAGGAAATCACGGAACAGGAGGCACGCTAAGTGGGGCAGTGCTGGATATTGTGCCCCCACCATGGGGGAAATAAATAGGGGAGTCTTTAGTCTTGAAGAAGGAATCTAGAACTACAAGTGACAAAAGGCACAGGTTGGACACTTGTCAGCTTCCCTCAAGTTTCGATGGGAAATGCAGGCATCCTAGTCTTGCAGCTTGGCTCTCTGACTGCTGTCCAATGGACTTTTCAACTGTCACTTGTCCAACATTCCGCCAAGCTGCCTACATTTCCCATCAAAACTTGAGGGAAGCTGACCTGTGCCTTTTGTCACTTGTAGTTCCACTCTGTGTGTTCAGTCTCTAAGTAAATCTCAGTCTCTCTAACCATCAAGATGTAGCTAGTTAGATATTCTTTATTTCCAATGTGCTAATATTAAACTTTGCAACTTTCTCTTTCCTTTTAATCTCACCACCAACAGGTACGTAGAGGGGTAGCAGGTGTGGAGAAATCAGTATTGCTAATGAGACAGGAAGCCTAATTCTTGATTCAGTCCAGGTGGATGCATTGTCTTGAGCTTCATTATCAGTTTCAATTCAGCAGTTTCTCTTTCTAATCTCCTTTTGAAAGAGAGATTGCTGAATTGCTACTGGACTCTTGCTCTTTTTTACTGCTACAGACAGACTAACACAGCTACCCATCTTGATCAATTAAAGCTAGTAAACTACTGAATTATCATTGCAACGACTGGGAGGGAAGCATCTGCACTCTGCAGCAGTTGCGGACGCCTCCCACAACTTCCAAACCTCCCAAAAGCTATTCTTTAATTTCTAAGCTATACTTGCAATAATTGTAAGCAGGTTTAATTCACACCTGCACACCTCATTCTCTAATGTATTTTTGTCCTTCTGCTTGTCACAGGTTGAGAAGAAATAGAAAATATACAGAAAAATAAATCACCCATTAACCACAGAGGGAAAGAAGAAATGGCCAGGAACTCAGAACAACCTGCAGCTATCCTTCAGCCAAAAGAGGAGAACAACCTAAAGCTAATGGTTTTCAAAAGGCTCCAATTTCCCCTCCATTCTAGTGCTATTCATGGCCATTTCCCGAGGTAAGAAACACAGGGGACAGCCTAGCTGAAACATCCATTTGCAGATGTATTGAGCTTCATTATTCCAGGCACATAAGTGGAGCCTGAAATAAATGAGACTGTGTAAAATATTATCTCCCGCTAGCAAGCCAGGCACTTTACAACCTCTCTGCACCTAATCGCACTTGCCAAGGCAGAACACCTGGAAACTGTTGCCCAAGATCTCCCAATCTACAAGGGAGACTATGCAACTGCATGAACTCTGCTTTGTATTTCATGTATACTTACAAAGACAGGTCCAGGTAAAGGAATGATGATGGACACAATGTACAGGGAAATCCTCCTACTCAAATCAAATAATCTGTGATTCTTGAACGGAATTTCCCTGTAGACTGCACCTTGTGTGTCCAATCCTCTGCTGCGACTCAGCTGAACTCTAAGGAGTGAGTTGGACCCTGCGGATCAGTTCTGCTAATGGTGGCACTTTCTGCCAGGGCTGCTCCTGGCATGAGCAGCTCTTTCCCTTTTGTCCCGAGAAGTTTGCCACCATTAGCATGACCATGACATTCATAAGTATATACAGTCGTTCCTGGAAGAGTGCATTCCCCACCTAAATTCATTAGCCTAGCTCCTGTGTAGTTCATCAGGGAAAACTGTCGTTTTGTACAGCGCAAGAGCTAGTTTTGCATCTGCATTCATACACCCTGGCAGCTATCAATCAAAGTACTCAAACCTTTTGTCCAGCCCAGGAACTAACTATTGGAGTCTTTGTCCTAACTGCTAGGAGGACTCACCTCTGCCTCAGGGCACACTTTACCTATAAAGGTAGGCCTCAGCCTCATACACATCATGCAAGCTTCCTGGCTTCTCCCTTAGGGTCACTTCCCTGAGTCTTTCTCTCTCTGAACACATTTGAACATGTTTCTGGATCCACAACAGCTGTTCCCTTGAGGTTTGCTCTAAGCCTCTTGCCTTGCTGAGGACACTGGCCATTTGACGCTCTTCTCTCCCCCTCCTCAAAGCGGACTGGATAGGTAGATATAATTACTCCCTCTTGATCTATTCCCACACCTCTGGCTATATTTCCTAGGACTCTCTCTCCAGATGTACGTGATTATTTTCCCCCAGTAATTGGCGTGTATGTGCATGAAGTTCGGCTCTTTAATAAAAGTTACTGATTGATTTGAAACACTAAGACTCGCTTGGCTTATTGGGATTGGGACCCCATAGACACAGGTGATTCAATTCCAGTTACCGCCTCTTATATAGCCGTCTTCCTTGCTTGCTAATTCCCCCCATAAATCATATTTAATGCAAGGAGACCACTTCAGGTAACAATACAGCTGGGGAGCTGGGGCTGAGAGGAGTGGCTTACTCAAGGCCACCGTCTAAGCTCATGGCAGGAGTGGGATTTGAACAAGCAGAGTACTGATTTGCAGTCCAACCATTTAACAACTGTGCTACAGCAACTGATGGTGAGAAACGACTTCTTAGAAAAACTCAAGGAGATAGGCCATTTCTGGTGATGGCATTTGATTCACACAAGCCATTGACTGCTCGATCTCATCTCAACTAAAATTAGATTTCTGTCATGCTTTTGGAACCCATCTCATATAATAAAAGAAAATAGATTTACTTTCAAGAGTGAGATTAAGTAGCATTTTCTCATCTGCCCAGGAAAGATGAATTTGAATTATAGATTGAAGCAGAAAGAGGAAAGCTTAGGAAGTTAATTGCTGCCGCTTTGCGAAAGGTGAAGAACAATAATATTGATATTCATAGGAGACTGTACATTCTCCCTGTTCCTTGCACGAGCTGAGCTCCACGGTCAGAAGAGGCAGAAGAGAGCCATTTTGCTCCCTTTCCCCTCCTCACTGAAGCTTCTCTCTTTTTTTCAGCTGGAACGCAGTGGAACGGTGTTCTGGCATCTCTTGAAAATGGTCACATGGCCAGTGGCCTCACCCCCTGAGCTCCAAACAGAGGGGAGTTTAGATTGCCCTCCGCGCCACTGGACACTAGACCACACTGGCAGAAGAAGTAAAAATCATCCAAAGGAAATGGCAAACAAACCAATTTAACTAAGATTCTCTGTTAGCCGGGAAGCTTGAGTTTTAAAAGACAGATCGGAAGGCTCTGTCAGTTTTACTTCTCTAAAGCAAAGATCTCTCCTCAGAGGATTTGTTTATTTCCCCTTTGCCTCCCCAAAGGGGAGGTGAAATTGACAGAGCCTTCAAGGAGGTGAAGATGAAATAAACAAACCCTCTGCGGAGAGATCTTTGCTCTAAAGAGGTAAAACTGACATAGCCATCCGATTTGTCTTTTTAACTTCCCTTCCCGGTGAACTTTGTCTCCCTCCACTTGAGCATCGTCGTGTAATCTGCCTCATGTAGAGAGCCCCTAACAGCCTGCTGAAATTTGTAAAAGTCCTGTTCTTGGCCACTAAAAAATATACAGCAATGGCCCTACATGGAAGACAAGGACATTCCAAAGCTGGAGCAGGGTCAGCCATTGAAAAGGCCTCATCCTCCATGGCCCCCGTCCTCAATCCAGAGAACCAGAGGAATGTGAAGAAGGGTCTGAGATGCAGGAAGCAGAGCTAGGTTAGTATTAGATGAGAACAATGTTGTGGTTTGCCAAACAACAGAACTAAGAGGTGGGTCTTGTCAAAGCATCAGACTAAAGTCAAATTTGTGTAACTCCAAAAATCAGAAGTAGAGCATCTGAAGAACATGAGCTGCCTGTGCCTGACCATTAATTTTGTCTCTGATAGTAGATACAGGGCTTTTTTTCAGCGGGAACGTGGTGGAACGGAGTTCCAGCACCTCTTGAAAATGGTCACATGGCCGGTGGCCCGCCCCCTGATCTCCAGACAGAGGGGAGTTTAGGTTGCCCTCCGTGCTGCTGAGCGGCGCTGAGGGCAATCTAAACTCCCCTGTCTGGAGATCAGGGGGCGGGGCCACCGGCCATGTGACCATTTTCGCCGAGGGTGATTTAAACTTTAAAAAACTCCCCCCTTGTTCCAGCTGACCCAAAGTGACGTCATTGTGCAGTCCTGAGTTCCACCACCTCTTTTCCCAGAAAAAAAAGCCCTGAGCAGATACATTATGTAGAGAGTGGCTTGGGGTTTGGTTTTTTCCTGCAATACATTCTGTTTTTAAAACACCTTAAAACTGTCATATACATGGGTGCTTTTTGATAATAGAATAGTAAAGCTAGGAAAATTAGGAGGAGGGGTCCTCATAAACCTATTTTTATAATCTTCTTGATCCTTACATGGGTAAAAAACAATTCCAGACACTTCAGAACTGGAACAGTGAATAGATAAATGAATATTCAGCTGGAGCCCAATGCACAAATCCAGATGCCCACACCTTGCATTCAAAACCTGTCTCTTCATTACAACCGTGTGATTCACTAAATCACCTATAAAGAGTCTTACAACATTTTAATTAATTTCCAAAGGCCTTGCCAAATCACTTCTTTAGTCCCTGTATAAATATTAATCAACACTGATAGTTCTTAAACCTTAGTATAAATACTGATATCTTTAATCCAGCACATGTAACTGAATTGCACATTCTCGCTGCTAATTAAAATTAGCATTTGATTAAAAATAGAAGGAAACACTCTGAGTATATACAAGGAACAAGGCATAGTTCGGAAAGGTGGAAATATATTTTGATGAAGGCTCTTTTTTACTGCTTTTACACATCTTTGAGTCCTAGAAACTAATCTCCAACCAAGAAGTGTCAAACAGAAGAAAACGGACAAGTCCTATAGTCCAAGTATCAGTGCTGACACAATCAACTCATGATGACCCTACAAACTCCCTGAGCCAAAGTTAATAGCATAACAACATAACTAGAAGCAAAAGCTAAGACAGGAACACCAACTGCCTGTCCTTGTTGCTGCAACCACCCATCTGACATATTGTGATTGGGAGGCACTGTTTTGTGGTGGCTCCGTTCCTACATGGAAGGTAGGATTCAGAGGGTCATGTTGGGGGACTGTTGCTCAGCCCCTTGATCTTTGGCCTGTGGGGTTCTGCAAGGTCACATCTCGCCCCCTATGCTCTTTAACATGTACATGAAACCTCTGGGTGTGGTCATCCTGAGATCTGGACTCGGTTGTCACCAATATGATGCTCAGCTCTGTCTTGCACTCCCAGCTGATTCCAGGGAAGCTACAGAAACATAATAAGTAATAATAGCATTTGTTTTATACACCGCCCTTCAGGACAACTTAAAGCCCACTCAGAGCAGTTTACAAAGTATGGCATTATCTCCACAACAGTCACCTTGTGAGGTGGGTGGGGCTGAGAGAGCTCTGAGAGAGCTGTGACTGATCCAAGGTCACCCAGCTGGCTTCAAGCAGAGGAGTGGGAATCAAAACTGGCTCTCCTGATTAGAGTCCCGCCACTCTTAATCGCTACACCAAACTGGCTCTCTGAACCAGTGCCTAAAGACAGTTTTGGGTGCAGGCAGGCGAATAAACTGAAGGTTAATCCCAACAAGACAGAAGCACTACTAGTGAACAGAAGGCCAACCCAGGATTTTATTTGCTACCTGTTCTGGATGGCGTTGCACACCCTTTGAGGGAATAGGTCCATAGATTGGGGGCATGCTTGGACCCAGGCCTACTGCTGGATAAGTGGTAGGCAGGTGGCAGTTGAGGCCAGAGATGCCTTTTACTAGCCTCAACTGGTTAGCCAGCAACAGCCATTTCTGGGCAAGAAAGATCTAGCCACTGTAGTATAGGTCTTGGTTACATCTAGATTAGATTACTGCAATACATTCTATGTGAGGCTGCCCTTCAAAAGTGTTCAGAAACTTCAAATGGTGCAGAATGCTGCAGCCAGAATGCTAACTGGAGTGGGTCGTAAGGAACATATCACTCCAGCCCTAGCTCGTCTACACTGGCTTCTAATTTGTTTCTGGGCACAATTCAAGGTGGTGGTGCTGCCATTTAAAACCCTATATGGTTTGGGACCAACACACCTAAAGGACCATCTGCTCCCTTATGAACCTACCCAACCACGGCGGTCATCTTTAGAGGCCCTTCTTCAGGGGCCCCCACCTTCTGAGATTAGGCAAGTGGCAACCTGGTAGAGGGCCTTCTTGGTAGTGGCACCTGCACTCTGGATTTCTCTCCACAGGAAGATTCGCCTGTGTCGTTCTGTTGCTGCCTTCTGCCAGCGGGTGAAGACTTTTTTGTTTCACTTGACATTCCATCAGTGATACTCCTTCTTCGTCAGTGTTTTAACTATATTTTTTTTACTTTTTGTATTCATTTTAAGCTGTTTAATTATGTCTTTGTGTACCGATTTTAATGGTTTGTAAAATGAGATTTTTCATTTGTCTTAATTTGTTAGCTGCCTTGGTGGCGCTATGGATGGTAGAAAGGTAGGGTAAAAATCATGCAAATAAACGAACAAGAAACAAATAAATGCTGCACGTTAGGCATGCACAGAGGGCATCGATCAACACTCTGTCATGAAGATGTCACGGAATAACACAAACTGCTCACACCCATCCCACATGCAATATGCAAGCATGCTCCCAGGAATCATCAATCATAATTGTACATGACAGCTTGCCTGACCTGATTACATCACTATTGGAGGGGGGATCTTGTGCATGTACAGAATATACTCCACTACTGCAACACCCAGGGCCGGAGCGCCCATTGAGGCCAGGTAAGTGGTTGCCTCAGGGCGCTGGGCGGGGCGCCAGAGGGGGCGCTGGGGGTGGGAGCGCACACCACGGAACTGCAGCCTCCCAGCCCTCCTGCCAACACACGCCCCCAGCCGGGCACAGCACCAACCAAGAAGGAGAGCTGGGAGGCCACCCGCATGCCGTCCCAGCTGCCCACCGCAGCAATCGGGCCGGCTTGTGCACCCATGATGACATCATGACATCATCACACAGGATGGTGTGTGCGTGCCCGGCCCACTGGCCGGCCGCAGGCGCCAAAAACCCTAGCGCTGCTCCTGGCGACACCACCGCTTCAATGACTCTTCAGTGACAATGACACTTGGCTCTTCCACATAACTGCTACCATCTGGCATGCCTTCTGCAGTGGTAGGGTTGCCACCCTTCAAGAATGGCCTGGAAATCTCCGAGAATTATAATTTATCTTCAGACTACAGGGATCAGTTCCCCTGGAGAAAATGTCTGCTTTGGAGGGCGAGACCTCTATGACGTTACATGCCATAGTTCCCTCCCCTTCCCATCCTTCCTAGGCTTCACCCTCCAAATATCCAGAAATTTCCTGACCCAGAGTTGGCAACCCTAGGTATGTGACTACAGAAGCTCCATTGAAGATTGGATAGGCAAGTGTTTGGCTTTGTCAACTGTGATCTTGAGAGGCCTTTTTCTCCCTGGCTGCTTGACAACTGGGAGTTGGTCAAGAGTTCCCAAACACCCTGGAAAACTGGAAGCTAAGCATCAGAAAACCCTAACCTCAAGCAGCAGAGCCTGTACGATGTCCGCACTTAACTGGCCTGAGACCGATCTAAAGCAAGAGGTTTTTAGCTGGGTAATTCCTGGAGATTTGGGGGTGGAGCCTGGGAAGTACTGGATCTGGGAAGGGGAAAAACCTCCGCAGGGTGTAATGTCTGAGCTCCACCCTCGAAAGCCGACATTTTCTTCAGGGAAATTGATCTCTATAGTATGGAGATGAGCTGTAATTCCAGGAAATCTTCAGGCCTCACCTTGTCTTTAGCATACTCTAGTTTCCTGTTCTGCTTACCACAAGGCACAGATGATGCAGGAGGCTTCATCAAGTAGGAATATCTCACTATCTGCTAAGAGGAATGTAGATGTTCTTGCAAAAACATCCGACTATCATGGGGGAGTGAAATTACTGGTCAAGCAACTAGGATGCTTCTGGGAAAACTGTAGAACTCCTGTACAAACTTAACATGATTGTGCGAGATCTGGGACTGTGACTTCTAGTGCTACTGCTTTTAAAAAGATGAAATAAACTATGAAGCATCAGTTATCAGCAGGGCTTTTTTTCAGCAGGAACGCAGTGGAACGGAGTTCCATCACCTCTTGAAAATGGTCACATGGCCGGTGGCCCTGCCCCCTGATTGCCAGACAGAGGGGAGTTTAGATTGCCCTCTGCGCCACTGGCACGATCAGGGGGCAGGGCCACCTGTCAAGTAACCATTTTCGCCAAGGGCGATTTAAACTTTAAAAAACTCCCCACCCTTGTTCCAGCTGACCCAAAGTGACATCATTGTGCAGTCCTGAGTTCCACCACCTCTTTTCTAAGAAAAAAAGCCCTGGTTATCAGACAAAGACCGCAGTTCAGTGTAGGGGGGTGCTAATTAACCTTTTCCTCCCATGCCATTTTCCTGATCTAAATCATCACCCTGAAGCCACAAAGAAAATTTTTTTCTCACTCTGTTTCTTTTGGTCTTTGAAGTCAACCCTGAATATAAGCTTGTGGCTAAAACCCTGCAATATAACCTGCCCAAGTTTTTTCTTTGCCATGTAAAGTTCCAAGCCCAACCCTGTGCCTGTGGTTCCGCTGAGGGCTCATAGCTGAGCAGAGCCCACCCAGGATGAGTTCAGTCCTCAGCTAAACAGTAAGCTGGCAAAGAGCAAACTGAAACTCTGTTTCCCCCCTTTCTGTTCCATTCACTTATCTTGAAGTCTCTCAAGCACTAAGCAGCTGCCAGGAAACACATTAGTGGGTGCCATGTTGGGGTCTGCTGGCCTAGGACTTCAGACTGAAAGAGACCATCTCCTTGTGTGTTTTTCCCACAAAGACAAGTTGACCCCATCTCTGGCAAGAAACTGCTCTTATTAGACAGGCTGGACCTTTCCCCCTTGCTGAGATGCAAAGAGAGAAGTGAGTCAGTCCCTCAGTCCTCTGCATTGCATGGAGTGTCATGTCACTTCCTGTAAAAAAAATGGAAGTGACATAAGATAGCTCTAGAAATCACTAGAAACTCTATGGTTTTACCCCAGAGTTTTCAGTGATTCCTTGAGCTATGTCATTCTGGGTGTTTTAAACTGGAAGGGACATGACACCAATGTCCAGGGTCCGCAACCCAGCTCCCAGACTTACCTGGAGAAAAGGATGGGAGACCCCCAGGAGACATCCGTCCAGCTGCTTCCACAGGCACTTGTCCAGGGGGCGGGAACAGTCACAGCCCCCCAGCGGCAGAGTCAGGGCACCCAGAGGCTCCAGGGAAGGCAACACAGCCAGCAGCAAGTGTGGGAGGGTAAGAGCCAGAGGGGGAAGCCAGCCAGGGAAGGGCAGCCACACCCAGCTCCAAGGGACAAGCAGCCCAGATGCTGGCCGGAAGGGCACCTCGTGAGCAGAGGCAGAGACTGCCAAGGTGCAGCACCTGGAAAGGCCCTGCCAGCCCAGTCCTGCAGGGAAGGTTCAAGGAGAATGAGGGAGGGAGAGAAGAAGGCACACCCAGAGGAAGCCTCAGCTGGGACACCTTTACATTCAGCCCCACCCTGCTAGAGAGGCAGGGAAGGCCGGGAGGAGTTAATGAAAGAGAAGGGACACCTGAGAGCAGACACAGCTGGGCAGCCTCAGGGGAGAGAAGGAGCTTGGAAGGAAGGGCGGAGGCAGCCAAGGGAAACCCTATAAAAGCTGGCTCAGGGGGAGCATTCAGGGTGGGTTGATTGAGTAGGAGTGATGGAGTGGAAGCGGAGCACAGCAAGAGTGGAGGCAAAGAGGAAAGTTGATGGAAGAAGAGGAGATGGCGGAGGTCAAAGGGGATGAGTGGCGCAGGTTGGGCAGGCCAGCGAGTGGACTGAGAGGGAGTCTGGGTGAGGTATACCGCCCCTCCTTCCACAGAGCAGGGTCCTGCAGCATCCCTGGCACCCCTTTGACGTCAGGGTTGGCCATGCTGGGGCCCTGCCCAGCGGTGGCTGCCGCAAGCCCTGACAACCAAAGCCAGCATTGCGCGCGCACAGACACCGTATCCCTGCCTTCAGCCCTCCCTCTAGTTGCTCTACTTCTGTGCATTTGCAGAAGAAGGTCTTCGAGGTCCACAACAGGAGAGCCGGCTGCTTCTCCTGCAAGCCGCTCTAATGCACAGCTGGACTCTCAAGCACCATCTCAGTGCCTCCAGCGTTTTGACAGCCTCGTGTACTATTGTTCATTGAGTGTTGCTGTTTCTCTAACGTTAATGGAAATAATTTAAGCCTTTTGCCTACCAATTGTTTAGCACATAAAAGGACTGTCAATCACTCTGATTTTCTTAAGATGGGCTTTCAAGAGAAAATGCAAACACTGACATTGTGCTTCCCCCCATCTAATACGTAAAGTTCACAAACAAATGTGTGGTTATGATCCTTTTTGCTGTTTTAAGAGGCACATGGACAAAAATTCATACAGCTCTACAAAAGGCAGATGAGGATGTCTGTCCAGCGAGGGATTTGGGGTGCCTCTCTATCTGTTCGCGGTAATGATTTGGTAACAATGGTCTTTAGCACACATAGAAAAAAGCAGTAGGTGTTCTGAAAAGAGTAACAGAATGGTAAGAAAGAAAAGAAGGGATGTTTGTTTATTGTTTCTTAACCATATATACATTTTAAGTTCTAAGGAAAGAACGTTAAATCAACAAAGTTTGGAAATTCAAAGTCTATTGCAACAAAGCAAGATTTCCCTCTGTTGCAGTGTAATGTTTTGTGTTAAAGGGTCTACTTTCTGATTTGTCCCACACATCCCATCTCCTTGGTTGCCTGGACTCCTGCAAAGCTCACAGCCCTAAACTTTGCTTTCGCTGCATGTTTTGGACTCCAATTAAAACTTACTATGAACTATTTATTTGGTATTTTCAGTGTCTCTCATGGATGTCATATTCTCAAGGAATGGGTGAGCGATTTCCAGCCATTGAGGAGTATTAATGTTCTTTTGTGCAGAACCCAACCACCCAAAGGGAAAATATCAGCCAATCATCCCTGACCATCACGTAAAAGGATGGCCAATTAGCAGCCGTAGCCTTTGAAGGTACGTGATTCCTGATTAGGCCGAATCCATGCCTGAAGGATGTGGGGGAAGAAATCGTTTAGGGTAAACGCCTAGCCTGGCAATGCAGGAAATAGTAGGAATTCTTGTGGTGTCGATTCCTCTGTGCCTCCTTCTGTTCTTATGTTGGTTCCAAGGCTAGATATTGTCACCAACACTTTCTGGATTGACTTGTCCATACAGGAAATCCAGCTGCAAATACAGCGCAATGAGCATGCAATAGACAAAAATATGGGTATGCGTAAAGAAAAAAAGAGCCAAAAATGCACACAGAACTCGCTGGTTCGGCTCGTTAAAGCAGCTTCTGGAACTGTGGAACGAAGTTGATAAACGAGGCTGTAATGACTTCCCACCGCATCCCACCAAAAAGTTTGTGTTTCATTTCAGTTCTTAATCAAACAGCAGCTGTGCAGGCAGGCCAGGCAGTGGGGGGCTGTCCTACAGCTTGTTTTCCTTAGTGGCAAGTTTATCTGAACTCACTCTTTAGTTTGGTGTTATTTGTTTGTTTCTTTGTTGAACTTGATTTCTATTCTGCTCTCCCCGTAAGCAGGCTCAGAGCAGATTACATTTTAAAATATACAATGAAGGCCGATTCCAGATGACTAACCTTAAAGCGTTTCATGCCGCCCTCTTCCGGATCGCGTTGGAGAAAATGCGAAATATCGTGTTTCCTCGCGCGACTTTTGCGCATCATCGTGCAAAACTCGCACGAGGAAACGCGATATTTCGCATTTTCCCCGTCGCGATCCGGAAGAGGGCGGCATGAAACGCCTTAAGGTTAGTCATCTGGAATCGGCCAAAGTAAAATTTTGCAGCAATATAAACATTAATAACACACAAATTAATAAAAACAATCACACACATTTCACCCCACCTCCTCAGCCTAAATTACCCGTGGGGCCAGTTATAGATGGTTACAGAACCCGAGGGGCATATACTTCCCCCTCTCCCCCATGGCAGAAGGCCAATACAATATCTTGGGTGGCAAGCCCACCTCAACCACCATATGCCTGGTGAACATCTCTCTGAGCCAAGCTACAAGTGACAAATGACACTTGCCTGGTAAGTAAACAGACTCACGTATATTCCTCCCTGTTTACTTGCCATTCATTTGATCTCCAGTTGATCAAGTGGAGCGCAAGTGAATGGCAAGTGAACAGGGAGGAATACACGTGAGTCTGTTCACTTGCCAGGCAAGTGTCATTCGTCGCTTGTAGCTTGGCTCTCTGTCTTGTAAGCCCGACAGAAGGATAAGAACTCTGAATGGGCCTGTGTTGACTATGCAACCAATAGAATCCAAAAGGGAGACAGTGAGCCCTTAGCATCAACTTTGTTGGCAGCAAGGAGATGTGCATGACACACGAGTGCATTTTTTCTTCAGTGCTTCTTGAGCAACGGCATTGACTGGCTCTCATAGGGATCGAATTTCAAATGGTTTGCTTTGCACTGGGAAGGGGAGTAGAAAACGGTACAGTGCTGTCATGCCAGCATCGCCATCCCTTTCCATGCATTTTTATGCACAATGCAAAAGAAAGGCCGGCATCATCCACACCGGCGTGCACGCATGGGTTTGAGAAGGGAGAGGTCTCCTTTAACACCTGAGTCCCCTGCTGCCACAAAGTCTCGTGTTGTGAAAATTAGGGTGGAAACTGGAAAGAAAAAGCAAGTATTAAAGGAGAGCTGAACTGAGGAGGTTCCAGGCATGTGGAGCTGGTCCATGCCCATTCAGTGGGCTTCTGCTGCTGGTGGCCTTCACTTAGGCACCAGTGTGATTCCCTCCCACGCCCACCCCAGTCTGGCTAGCAGTGACTGTGAGCAATCAGAGGCAGTGCTGCTTCAGGGGTAGTTCAGCTTCCTGCTACAGCTGGTTGGTTTCCTTAATTTTTTTTCTTCCTGAGTGCTCTTTTTAAGCTTTCTTTTAAGAAAATGCCAATCAGAATCTAGGCTGTATCTAACTGCCCCCCCCCCCGCTCCAAGATGTGGGCAGAAATTCTGTAAAAATGGCAGTAGGGCCCAAAAACAGTTTAAAGGAGAGAATGCAATGGAGAGGGTGGGAGGGGGGGGGAAGAGCCATTTTTAAGCCTCAAGCCAGCAGACATAGCAGAAGCATAAGATGTGAGCCTGATTTCTCTCTCCTGTCCTCCTCCTGTGGGGTGGGAGAGTGACCTCCCTTACAAGAAAGAGCAGAGAAGAATTGCTGCATGTGGGGTTTGACTTGCCGCTGTGTTTTCCTTAAAACCACTCACTAATTATTATTGTTATTAATACACACTGCTGCTCATGTGCTGTGGGTATCCAACTAGAATTTTCTTTTGTCTGCAGGTGTGCACACATGAGTTTGAGAAGGGGGAGGTCTCCTTTAACACCTGACTCCCCTGCTGCCACGAAGTCTCATGTTCTGCAAATTAGGGTGGAAACTGGAAAGGAAAAGCAAGTATTAAAGGCGAGCTGCACTGAGGAGGTTCCAGGCATGTGGAGCTGGTCCATGCCCACTCAGTGGGCTTCTGCTGCTGCTGGCCTTCGCCCTAGGCACCAGTGTGACTTAAGAAGTCCTCCAAAGATAATAGGTCGAAGAATCCAACCAGGAGGAATTTCATCTGGCCCAGAAAGTGTTTTGCCTTGGGGAGCTTTTCTGATTTAAACTGTTAACCCAGTGTTCAATTACAAGTAAGTGAAGCAGGCATACACATTGCACATTCACACATGCACAAGTCTTTCCAGATCAGTATACCACGTGGATGGACCAATCTGGGCAGTTGTTTATTTTCTGGCACACCAATGGAAAGCTCTCGTCTTGCCTTCCTGTGATTTCTTCTTCTTCATTTTCATTCAATTCAGGGTTAGTGGTTTTAGTCAGAAAGGGAGACTGGCAGCCAGCAACCTGTCCAGTCTCCCACTTTTACTAGTAAAAAGTAGGGGGGAAAGAGGGCCATCCTCCCTCTACTTCCTTTCCTATGAAGGAAAAACCAACATTTAACTCTCCTTTTCTGCATTTTTTTTTACACACAATGCAAGGACAGGCCAGAGTGCATTCAAACAGGAAGTCTCAGGCTGCTGCAAAACAGATCAGGGGGAGGAGAATTCACCCCTCATTGTGCCAGAGGAGTTACCCACGTTAGTCTGTAGTCGCAAAATAGTAAAGAGTCCAGTAGCACCTTTAAGACTAAACCACTTTATTGTAGTTTAAGCTTTCGAAAACCACAGCTCTCTTCGTCAGATGAATTATGCTACAATAAAGGTGCATTTGATGAAGAGAGCTGTGGTTCCTTATGCTACAATAAAGTTGGTTAGTCTTAAAGGTGCTACTGGACCCCTCATTGTGGGAATGAAACTAGAAGGCAAGAGAAACATGGCACAACAGGAGGACTTAAAGGAAATGATTTATTGGTTTTGTCACTAAAGCAGATTTTTTTAAAAAAAAAATCACTGTGCTGTGCCAGTTGGTAATGGAGCACTCTCCTGTTTGCGTACCATGCAAGTGATGCTTTGCCAGCGATTTTCCTGCCATTGTGTGTGCCCAGCCACCACCAATACTCGCCTTCGTTGGGTTGCATTGAGATTTCGTGTGCTTGAGGAGAAACTCATTGGATCAATGGGTTTTTAGATGATGCAGTTTTTGGTTAAGCGGTAATAGAGCCTGAATTCTTCAACTCCCTCCTGTCTGAAAAGGACAGTATGTGCATGCATGTGCAGCTGCCTTGCCCAACATTCACCTTGATGTGCACCTTCCCCAAGCATACCTCGGGGTCCAGAGACACAGAACCCCATTGTTTTAGGCTCTCAAACTTGGTGGGTTGATTGTTTAGAGGGAGGGTTCTGTTCCGTGTAATTTTGGGACCACTGTGTGCAAAAACAGCTGCCCCAGGGCCTCATTTCCCCACCCCCACCCTTGAAAAGAACAGCACGTGTTTGCGCATGTGTGGCCAACATGCACCCAACCGGCTGAAACACACTAAAATGAAAACAAAAAATGGATCTGATCTGATCTGGCACCACTCCAGCTGGAACGAATCAGTAACGGAATGGAATTATTCTGGAACCTTCTGGAACTGAAACGGAAATGGAAGTGTTCTCAGGGCACAACCCTAGCTAACAATGTATGAACACATCCAAAATTTCAAATTCTCTCACACAACACACATGCAGGAACTGCCCTGCTCCTGTTGAATGCATTATTTTTGATGCCAGAAGTTTAGGAGACATGTTGTTGGGAAGAAGTTTGGCGGCCTAGGAAAACTCCCTGCTGATACAATACCAGTGTTACTGAAGAATATTTAAAGAGATAATCAAAGCTAGTCGTTCCCGACCCTTTAGCTTCACAGGCAATTATTTATCTGTTTCTTTGTTCCTTTTCCCTTCAATTTGTCTCCTCTTTGTAACTTTAGGGCACAAGAGAGAGCAGAAGTCTGTCGTCTGCCATCCCCATTTAAATTTTCTTCTTCATCACAGCAGAAAGATCACAGGGCTAGGCCTTTGCCCTAAGCTTCATCTTTGAAAAAGTTTTAAAAGAAGGGTTTCCTATCAGTTGCAATATATTGTCTATGCAGTTCATGATGCAGTTTGCTTTCAGTTTACTCACGGCTGTGGCCCCCTGTGGTTCACCTCTCAAGCCACACACCTGGTCCCAAGGCTGCTGTAGGTGCCTTCAGCAATACGAACGCAGTCACATCGATGTCAATGTTTTCAGTCCTGTGGCACCTCAAGACATCAATCCCAAGAGAGATCTAGCGCTCGGAAACAGCTCCCCAGCCACCCTCTTTTCCAGTGCTCAGAATTTTCCTTCAGGCCACTGTTTGGTGTAAAGATAATGCAGTGTTAACTAAGGAAGAGGTGGAATCGAAACAACACAAGTTTGTCCATTGGTTCGACTACCTCCAGGTTCATATTATCACGTTGGAAACAAACCCCAGAAAAATTACTCTTAAACCTTTGACTGCCTTTGAGACCATTATAGATAAATACAGTTTAAAAGTAAGGGGCCTTCTTTCTCACATTCACAACATTATTTTCGATACCTACCTGTCATCTCCTCCAATTTACATAAGTAAATGGGCAAAGACTTTACCAACAGATTTGTCTTTGGATGATTGGGACAAGATATGGCAGTCTCCATCAAATTCATCTCCAATCCTTAGTGTTAAAAACCAAGTTTTTAAACTTATAGCAAATTGGTATACGACACCTATGTGTCTCCATAAAATGGACACCAAATACATTCCATATTGTTGGGAAAATTGTGGCCAGTTGGGAACGTATTTTCATCTATGGTGGGAATTTCAGGAAGTAGCACATATTTGGTAAAAGGTTAGGAATCAAATAGTGGAGTGGACAGGAATGGATATTCCTCCTAGTCCCGAATTTTTGCTTTTGGATCACTGGACAGATATTTCAGTGCAAAAATAGAAGCTTTATCTCTTTTTTGGTAGCCACAGCCAGGCAGACTATTGCTTCTCGTTGGAAAGACTCTGCAAAACTTACACTTGAAATATGGTATGATAGGAATTGGGAATATGTCTCAAATTACTCGAAATTGTTTTTTTATGGGAGATTCTGTACTTTCTAAATTTAACCATATGCAAACTTATTGAGATCCAGCTACGGCTTATTTTAGAACCAATAAAGTTATACCAAATTGTTCCAATTATAAGATATGGATGTCCACTTAAATAAGCTTATTCTATCCCCTATACATATTGGATTTTGAAATTTGTATATGTTGGTATTAGATAAGGACTTATATCGAAACTATTAGTACTCTATTACGTAACTACTTTATTTTCTGTTTTTGGGTAGTTGGCCTATTGAGTTATAAGTTTACTTCACAATCTATTGGTCTTTAATATCTCAATTTTTAAAAAAAGAATTTTCCTTCAGACCACTGTGGAGTGCGCGAGCGCTGACGGGGTGGTGCAAGAGGCTGCGGAGGGCTCTTGCATGCTGCAGTGGCCAGATTCAAACCGAATCAGGCCACTGTGGAGTGCAAGAGAGTGCCGCCTTGGAGCATGCCCAGGGAGGCGTTTTCCCCTGCTGGCCAGGTAAGCGAGGGTGGAGGGTGGGTGCGGGGAATCTCCCACCTCCAGTGGGGGACTGGCAACCCTATTACAAAAAGATGTCTCTGAGAGATCAAATCCTGACCAGCCAGCAGTGAACCCCCCCCCCCCAATCCTCAGTGCTGAATTATCTGTAGCATTGTTGCTTTTAGCTTACTGGGGGGGGTAGATGAATGGGCAAAAGTTGAGGATGTGGAACTATTAAAAACAGGAAGCCTCTGTCCCCCTTAAAATCTGGGAAGTTACCTCTCCCCCCCCCCCATACATGCAATTTCTGCCGTCAGAGAACTGTTCCCAGTACTGCAGGTCTGGGTGCCATATAAAGCCTTAGATTATCCTCGTTGCCTTAAAAAAATGGCGTATTTTTAAAGAAATGTTCTACTATATCTGTGTGAGGCAACAAATGTCATCCTTTTGTAGGTTTAATGAGCAGTGCTTCAAGTAGGGTCAGGAGCCATTTCTGTTCTTACCAGCTGAACCTAAAACCAACCCTCTTCTTTTTGAATGGATGAAAATAATCCTGGAACACACCTATATTGCAGGAAGTTACAAACAGCGGTGTAGTGTGGGTTTGGAGTGCCCAGGGCAATTCCCCGGCTCCACACGCATGCACGCAAAGCACGTACACATTCCTGGCACTGTGCGATGACATCATCATGCGGGGCCCAGGAGAGCTCCCATGATTCGAGCTGCTTGCCTCCCCACTCCCATCATGGCAGTTGGCCAGGGCGCCGCAGGTGGCCTTCTGTGGAGCACAGGCTGTCCTCGGTACAGTGCCCTGCAGCGCCGCACCAAAATTATGCGCCCGGGATAACTGCTCCTCTCCCCCCACCCCATTACTCCACTGGTTACAACAAAAATGTTTTATACTGGTGCCTGTCTTGGTAAGGCTAGCTGGAAATGTCAACTGCAGAGCTCAATGAAGAGATGAAAGTGTCTCTAGATGGCAATTCCAAAAGCCCAGGTTGGAGCCGTTTATGGAACTGGGCCTAGAAAAGATTGGCCGTGATGAGGTAGGCGCTTGGGCAGTAGCATCTTCCTCCACCTCCAATATCAAAAAACCCATCTATCCAAGTGCTTGCCTCTTCAATGAAATGTCTCCCTATCCCATAATAATAATTACATTTGATTTATATACCGCCCTTCAGGACAACTTAACACCCACTCAGAGCAGTTTACAAAATATGCCATTATTATCCCCACAACAATCACGTTGTTAGGTGAGCGAGGCTGAGAGAGCTCTGAGAGAGCTGTGATTGACCCAAGGTCACCCAGCTGGCTTCAAGAAGAGGAGTGGGGAATCAAATCTGGATCTCCAGATTAGAGTCTTGCTGCTCTTAACCACACTACTCCAGTGGGCTAGGCTAGAAGAAAGGGAACATAATTATACACCAAGAATATCTTGAAACATTGAGGTATGCCATGCTTCCAGGAAGTGACATCATCACGCTGGGCCTCGTGCTGCCCCTAGAAGCTCTCTATGCTTTGTGGTGGGCCGATTGTGGCGCACTGGGGGCCTAAATTGGCCTGCTGTGAAGAGCAGGAGCTCTCCAGGGCCCTCCAGGCAGTGCTCCCATGTTCAGCAGTCAGCCAAATCGAGCCTGTTAGGGGCTGGAATTGGCCTGATGTGGAGCATGGGAGTGCTGCTGGGGTGGCGTGATGGGCCCTGGAGCACTCCCCCACTTCGCAGCAGACTGATTTTGGCCCCAGACAGGCCTGATTTGGCCCTCTGTGATGAATGGGAGTGCTGCTGGGAGGGCCCTGGAGGGCTCCTGTGCTTTGCAGTGGGCCAATTTAGGCCCCAAACAGGCCCAATTTGTCCCATTTGGGGTCCATACTTGTCCTCTGTGGTGCACAAGGAGTATGCTGCATTGCCCAGGAGTGTGCCCCAGGAGGTACAATTACCCCACCTTTCCCCGTCAGCCAGGTAAGCAAGAGCGGGGGTGAGGGTGGAGAGTGGGAGCAGGGGATCCCCCGCCTCTAGCTGGACATTAGCAACTCTACCAAGGATGTTGTTGTAGCTCAGAGCTCTTGGGAGCAGAGGTCACCGGAGAGGAAGAGGAGGAGCATCATTGTGTTGCTTTTCCCTCCCCTGTCCTCAATGAGCAGGCCCTCCAGCTGTGGGAGCGCTTGCAACAGAGAGCAAAGCCGTGGATAGAGTTGCCAGCTTCCGGATGGGGTGTGGCGATCTGCCAGCATCACAACTGGTTTCCAGATGACAGAGATCTGTTCTCCTGGAGAAAATGGCTGCTTTGGACAGTGGACTCTGGCCATCGTCACACGGCCATTTATTCCATCAGTTTTGCACCAAATAGTGTCTTTGTTGCTATCAGCATGAGAACGGATTCACCCATCACATCATGTATGCTTGCGCTTCCAGTTGTTCAAGCAGAAGCGCTCTCTGACGTCAAATCAAAGTTTTTTCCATTAAGTTCCTTTTTTTAAAAAAAAAAATCCAGTATATTTTTGCTATATTGCAATTTTGAGATACAAACATTTCGCTATTCCAACCCCCAACTCGGGTGTGATAGGCAGCTGAGTTTTCCTGCCCATGAAGTGGCGAGAACATTGGTCGAGCCAATTTTTTTTTCCAAATTTGAACTACCATAAATAGCCCTTTGTCTTGAAAAACCGCCCTGTCTGACGTGATCTTCATCTCGAAAAACTCAACCATGGCCCCACAGAGAGCACTTTTTCTTCTGTTGGCGCAGCTGGTTGGTTTTATGTTGCAGAGCACAATGACACTGTGCCAGGCACACCTGCGAGCCATTCGTCAGAGAAGAGTGGCTGCAAGACTGTTCCTCTCCTCTGAAAAACCTGCCCTCTCAGACAGCTGCATTGGGAAGGGAAGAAGGAGGAGGCTCCTCGAACGTTGGCATGCCCTGGCCAGCATGAAGGTGCACAGAAGATTTTGGGAACATGAGCGTAGTCGGGATTGGTGGGAAAGAATCGTTCTAACCACTTGGGACGACAGCCAATGGGAAGAGCGTTTCCGCACGGACAGGGAAACTTTCATGGACCTGGTTAGCGTCCTCCTCCTTAGACTGGAGCATCAGTGTACCAACATGAGAGAACCTGTGTCGGTGGAGCAGCGCATTGCGGTGACACTTTGGTTTTTGGCAATGGGTGCGTGTTACCGCATGGCTGGAGATCACTTCAGGATGGGAGCATCCACGGTTGCAACCACGGTTTTGGAGGTCTGTCACACAATGGAACTCTGAGGTCTGCAAGATAGGGTTTTTTTATATATATTTGTTTTATTATTGCGATATTACGTCATAGCTTAATGCTTGAAAACATAATGTGCCATCAGAGAGTTCCGAAATCTTTTTCTTTTAGTTTTGGTTAAAAAAAGAATGTTGACTGATGATCAAAGCCAAGCTTTACATTCAAAGGTCTGGTATTGTATTTGGTGATCTCTGGTTTTCTTTTCAGATCATGGATGGATTCACTGCACTCGGTTTCCCTCACTGCATAGGGGCCATCGACGGAACCCACATTCCGATCTGCGAAACTGGTGGCAGCCCTGAGCAGTACAGGAACAGAAAGAGGTTCTCTTCCATGTTACTGCAGAGCACCATGAACCACACCGGGCGTTTCATGGACATAGAAATTGGTTGGAGTCGCAAAAATCATGATGCCTTTGTATTCAAAAACTCTTGTATATGCGCTGCCATGGACACAGGAACTTTTATCCCAGGAAACCCAATGCTGAACTTGGATGGGGTTTCTGTCCCACCCATAATACTCTCCGATGGTGCATATCCCATGTGCCCCTGGCTAATGAAGCCCTATGGGAAGCTTGCCTTGTCCCAAAGAGAGCATCATTTTGACCGGTGCCTCTCTAGATGCAGGAACCAGGTTGAAAAGAGTTTTGGACGCTTGAAGGGGCGCTGGCAGTGTCTTCTGCACAGACTCGAGTGACAATCATAATGGCATGCATGATCCTCCACAACATATGCGAGGCAAGGGGACAGCAGTTCCTAGGGGAACTGAGAGATCCCTCTCCTGTCATGTTGCCTGAAGAAGGGGTTGAATCAATGGACAACAACTCGTCTTTACTGGAGGGGGAAAAGTTGGTTCATGATGCTCTGGCCGCATTATTGGAGTAGCAAATGAGGCACCAGTAGCACCCGAAAGGATGAATGATGCTTGATTAAGAAACCTATGTATATACTTGGTTCCACAGATATGTAAATAGTTTGGCTTTAAATTCAGCCTCTGATACTTGTACTGTGTTTCTATATTTCCTATGGTTCATTTCATTGAATTGAAGTGTTGTTTTGATTTGATTTGCACAACTCACGACTCCTGACATCACTGTTGTCGAAGAAGTGGGCGGGGGGTGGGTTCTTCTGTTGGGAAAATATATACTAAGTGTGGGCAGCTGTTCCTGGTCGTATTTTGGAAGAATGATCCCAAACATCATCAGATTGGAAATTGGCTGGGGGTGGAAGCGTTTCACTTCTGTCTGCATGGTATGTGAAAGTTCACGGCCATTGAGAAAAGCATCAGATTCTCAGGATCACACCGCACGCTTCAACAGAAGTGATATCTGATGCTCTCACGGCGATTATTTCCTAACACAAACTTATCTCTTTGTCCCGAGCCTAGGTGAGAATGTGGGTCTTCAGACAAAACTTTCACAAGTATGGAGCTCACCAAGAGGCGCTCTCTCAGCAATCCATGGCGTTATTCAAATTGCGACCTGGAGAACAGGAGCAACTCTGGGATGTCAGCATATTTGTAGAAGAGTGGGGCATGATTTTCAGGGTTTTAGACAGTGTGTTAGACAGCATATGGGGATGCACTTCACGAGTAAGCCTAACAGCAGTAAGCAGAGGGTGTTGACAGATAAATCAATACAGTTCTGTGTGCAGGAACATGAGAAAAGAATCACTCACTGCTCTCCTCAACGGATGCCAGGGACACACACCACTTGGGAAGGGCGGTTAAGGGGAGGCTGGGTTAAAAGAGTGGGATAGCAACGCAGATATGTCACCAAAGTCTGTTTTTTATGGGTGTCCTCCATGGCATTGACAACCACCGACTTATTGATTTCCCCCTCGGAATGGTCAATACAGTTCAGTGAAATAGCGGAACACCACCACGCCGCCTGTGTAAAATTTATTTGCCAATGAATGGACAAAACTCAGTCTTGCACAGGAACGATATCAAGAAACTGAATAGCGACCCAGTTGGGAAGGAGAATGATGATCTCGCAACTGGGATGGAATAAGGTAGGCATTCGGCGGGAGATGTCGATAGTTTGGCGCGAAATTTATGGTCATGTGATGACGGCCTCTGTGGCACCACATCCCCTCCTGAAGTTCTGCCCTCCCTAAGCTCCAACCCCAGATCTACAGAATTTCCCAACCCAGAGCAGCAACCGTAGTGGTCAACCAGGGGCAGGAGGAGCTCCAGAGAATAAACCAGGTCTGTCCTAATTGAAACAAAACGGTTCCACTTCTTTTCTTCTGCTTCACTGAGCATTTGTATTACAGTATCAGAAGATTCCACTATAATATATTTGAACTAAATGTACTTATTTTACACCATGAACTTGATCTTTACCTTTTCCCCACAAAGTACATACATTCACACAACATATGGTTCATTTTATCAAGATGTAGTGACAAGTCATTAATATAAGTGGCTTTTTAAATATATAAAATAAATGTATGGAGGATGTATCTATCCATTGCAATTGTCCAAGATTGCATGAACCTCCGTTTAGGGCTTGCCAGCATGTGTGCCCTATGCAGCGATATGTTTGGAGACCAAGCAAATACCCCTGGAGATAAAAGCCTGGATTTTAACAATTAAATTTTGGTTGCACTTACACTTCAGGAGCAGCCCTAATATTCTCATTGCACATATGCTAACTGAACTCCAGTCATCTGTATGGTTGGCCGATATAGGGGAAAAAATCTCTGTAACTGGGCTTAGCCTTGACGAATTAGTTCACCTCCCCGAGAAATCTGCATTTGCCTCGATTAAACAAAGACTTGTAGACAGGGCTCATTTCGAGGGGGAACGTGCCGGAATGCAGTTCCGACAGTTCCCCAAAGAGGTCACGTCAGGTGGCCTTGCCCACCTGACTCTTGGCCATTTTGGGCCCGTTTCGGCCTGGATTGGGGCCGAAACAGCTCAGATCGGGCCTCTGATGGGTGGAGGATCACTCTCCTGCTCAGCAGTGGCCTGATCCTGACCATTTTGGGCCCCTTTTCAGCCATTTTCAGCCCCTTTTTGCCATTTTGGGCCCAGGCTAGGTGATGTCAGGGGGCGTGGCATATGCAAATCAGTTATGCTAATGATACACTTTCGGTGATGTAAAGGGGTGTGACATATGCTAATGGTTATGCTAATGAGTTATGCTGATGAGTTCCTCCAGCTCTTTTTCTACGAAATGACCCGCTTGTAGGTATCGAGATGCAAGATCTTAGAAGCCTTGCTTCTGGCAGAGGCTCCCCTTTGAGGTGGGGGATCTCCTCTAGTGGCTCCTTGGCAGAGTATTTTTCTTGTCTGACTTCCTCTCACCTCATTTATGTTAGCTTGTTTTAATGTTCTTCCTTCCGCTGTACTGTACAGGAGGTTTAAGAAAATTCCATACTCCACTAGGTTTTGTGCCCGTGATCTGAGGGATATAGAAAGTATTGAACATGTTCTTCTATAGTGTTCATTTTATTGTGATATTCGTGCTGTCTATCTTGAACCTCTTCTTAAAAATTATGAAGGACAATCTGATGACGGTAAGACTCTCTTCCCATTATCCATTCATAATCATGAGATCATTGAGTCTGTGGCTAAATTTCTCAAGTGCAGAGGTAATGGATGTTGTTGACTCCTTGCTGATTGTGGACGTTTATGCTGTTATGCCAATAAAGGTATTTGATTTGATGGCATGAACCTCCATGTTTAAAGGCGGTATACTGCTGAATAGCAGGTACTTGGGATGAACCATGAAGGAAGGCTGTCACCTTCATGCCCAAGTTATGAGCTTTCCTTTGACATTTATCTGCTCCCATGTATGAAACCGACTGTTTGACTAGAGTCAGTACGTACCAAGCACAGCCATTCTTGTGTTAGAATTCCTTATACTGAAAGGTGGTGTATCACAAGAAGCCAATTAAGATTGTACTAACAGAGCCTGTTGTGAGAAGAAATACAATAGGCTCTAGCAGCGGGGCCTTGGGAGGGCTGCGCTGGAATGGCCCTCCCAAGGACCCCCTGGCTCGGCCTTCCTGCCACCTCTGCAGTTCTTCAGAGGCCTGCTGCAGGCAGCATGGCAAGGCCGGATCTTGAGGGGGCAAGGGGGGGTTTGCCTGCCCCAGGCAACATCAAAGAGGGGGCGGCAAATAGACAAAGAGAGGAATCCAAGTTCACCTCCCCAGCAAACAGCCACTCGTGCCCAGCTCTCCCTCATTTTTTTTCTGCTTCTCAACTCTCAAGAGCAAAGCACACCAAATGGTGGGACAGCCAGCAGAAGGCATATGTGCATGAAGGGGGAAGGGAAGGGCTCCACTGCCCCCCCCAGGCCCCGGCAGCCAGCAGGCGCCTCCATTTGCTCCATCAAAGAGAGGGCGGCCTGCACGGCAGCAAGGAGGGGGATCTGCATTTGCCTCTCTTCCCAGCAAATAGGCGCTCGTGCCTGGCTCACTCGCTTTTTTCCCCGTCTCTGCGTCTGCACGCTGCTGCCTGGGATGAGAAGAGCTTGAAGTGCCACCGCACCAAAAGGTGGGACGGCGCAGAGTGCACGTGCACATGGAGGGGGAGGGGGGTCCTCCATCACCCCAGCAGCAGGCAGGCGCCGTTCTATTTGCTGTATTTGCTCAGAGATCAGCACGGAGGGAGATGATCAAACCCAAGCAGGAAGGTAGGGGCGTGGGATACTAATATACTTTATACTTTTAAATTTCATTATTCCACATAGCACACTTCTATATGCTAAGTTGTTAAATCAATAAAATAAGACATGGTTTGACAGGAAAGTAAGTTAAGTATTGCATACATAGCAATTTCCCCCCAAATTTCCCAGGTTATTTTTCTGTAGCAAAAAAAAAGGAGGAGGGTTTTTCCTATAGCTTCAAAACTTGTGGAAATTTTACACCACTAGTAAAAACAGTCCTTAGCATCCAGCCTTATGGGTATGGTTGCCAGCTTCCAGGCTGGAGATCTCCCAGAATTAGATCTGGGCCGATTCCAGATGGTCAGAAATAGCGGTTTTTCCGCGCTAGTAATCGCTTACCGGCCACGCGTGTATTTTCACCTCCATCCGCTTTGTCTCGTCTTCATCCGCTTTGTGCCGTGCCGTCCCGTCCCGCTTCCGCATGTTCGCACAGCCAAGTGAGGGACCCCGGGATTGGTTCTCTCCTCCCCGCCACAACTGACGTGGGGGGCCTTCATTTGTTCGCATCTCGTTTTGTTTGGTTTTTTAATTTCCTGTTTTGCACGAATGCGCAGATGTGCGAATACGTGGCGTCGACGATGCGGTCGATGATTGGTCCAGGGGATTCTCGCAAAGTACATTGGTTGCCGGTTCTACTCTAGATTCTCCATTGCTAATCTGGTGTGTGGTGAGTGTTGGACCATGAAATGGCGCACGGGAGAGAGCTTTTCCTCGTGATGGCGCAGGTGGTGATTCTCCTGCTGCAGAACACGATGTCACTTTGCCATGCGCATCTGCGGCAAATTTTGAGGAGGAGAAGGGCCGCCCAGCTGATTTTCCACAGCGAAAATTCGGGTTCTGCTTCACGTCGGTCCACTTTGCAAAGAATCTGTCTGCGACAGTGATGGTATGCGCTGGCGGAAATCAGAGAGCACAGAGACTGCTGGGAGCGCATAGCACTGCGTGTTTGGGACGACACGAATTGGATTCAGTGTTTCCGAATGAGCAGGGGGACCTTCAATGAGCTGGTGGATGCCCTTAGGGCGACCCTGGAGCGGCAGTCCACCAACATGCGTGAGCCCGTGTCCGTGGAGAAGAGGGTGGCGGTGACGTTGTGGTGCCTTGCCACTGATGCATGCTACCGCATTGCAGCGGATCACTTCGGTCTTGGGCTATCCACCATTTCGGATGCTGTGCTTCGCAATTGAGAAGGAGCTGCTCTCAAAGACAGTGTGCCTCGGGGACGAGGTCGGGAAGGTGAGTGATGGCTGCACGTGGACACTTCAGGTGCCCAATGGTGATTTCTGGATTTGCGCTGCCGTGGGGTACAGTTATTAATGCGGGCCAGGAGGTTTGCACAGGCAGGAACACCGTGGTAGTTGGGGGTGTTTGTCCGGTTTCCCGATGGTGCGCTAGTGCGCATTTCCAATCATGCGTGATGTTTTTGGTCTCTTTTTCAGATAATGGATGGGTTTGCTGCACTGGGGTTCCCTCATTGTGTTGGGGCGATTGATGGCACTCATATACGCATCGGTCAGCCCCGTGGGAAGCCAGACCAATATGGGAATCGAAAGAACTACTCCTCCATCTTGCTGCAGGGGACAGTCAATCACACCGGCCGTTTTGTTGACGCAGAGGTGGGTTGGAGTGGCAAGAACCATGACGCCTTCGTCTTCCGCAACTCGGCTCTCTGTGCAGCAATGGACACTGGGGCTTTTGTGCCTGGGAATCCTTCGTTGAGAGTGAACGGTGTTTCAGTGCCACCACTGATGATGCGCCGCTGGCTGATGAAGCCGTACGAAAAATTTGCTGTCCCACCGCAACAGAAATACTTCAACCGCTGCCTGGCACGGGCCAGAAACAAGGTGGAGTGCAGTTTTGGTCGTCTGAAGGGACGCTGGCAGTGCCTCCTGCATCGGCTGAAGGCCAGAGAGGAGAACGTGGTGACGTGGTGACCATTGTTACCGCGTGTGTGATCCTGCACAACTTGTGTGAGGCCAAGGGACATGCCGTGCTTGGTTCACTGAGGGATCCCACACCCTTGACAATGCCTGGGGATGGCCTGGAGTATGGGGAGAATGACAGGGGGATGCTTGAGGAGGGGAAGGGGGTTCGTGACGCGATGGCTGCATTCATGTATTCCAGATGCAGACGGTGATGCTCTGGTTTTCATTGGGGGGAGGGAAAACTCGTTTCACTCGATTGCTGCACTTGCAAGAAAGAGTTTGTTGTGACAATAAAGGTTGTTAGCGGTCTGCAGTCGAACATTTGTGGCTTTCGTTGTCCGTTTCTGGGTTGGTTGGGCGTGAGGTGGGGGGGGTTGGGGGGGAATGCAGACCGGGCAGTATTTGCGCTGTCCGCCTTTGCGCACTGTAAAGCATCAACCCGCAAATGCGCAAACGCGCGATTGCAGGCGAGTGTGCGCGCCGTGCCACAACACGTTTTGTGGTGGCCCCCGCTAGAACCATCCCTGCATCGGGGGTGGTGTGGAGGGATGCCGGATGGGCAAAGAAACATGCAGTGCTGACTGGGATTTCTCTGTTCTTTGCTGTGGCAGTGTTCCATTGGTCGGGAAATGCAAACATGCAATTGCGGAAAGTTGGCCCATACAGGTTTTAACGGTATCTGAGCCGCTTGCGGATCCGGGTTTGCGTGAATACGCAAACGCAGCAATACACAAACATTGGCAACCCTTGCGAAAAAAACGCAAGGAATGAGGGGGAGCTCAGGCGCACATTATGCCAAAATGTTACAAACTATTGCGCTTAGGGGGGTGTGCTGCCGCGGACCGTAGTGGACGAAAAATTGGGGGGGGGGGGCGGCAGCATGGCGGCTAAGCGGAACCACAGTTATCGGTGCGGACCGCCGCTTTCAAAGTCGCGCATGCGTTTGCGCATATCTTGAGCGGCGGCTGGAAAAATGGCTGCCTGCAAGGGCCACTACTGGCGGGATCAGGAGGTCGAGGCCCTCCTTGACCTCCTTCTCCAGAGTGGGCAGGCCTCCCGCATCATGGGCAGCCACCACCTGCCCACAAAGGCCATTTTTCCCCGGGTTTTTCCCGACAGCTGGGTGAAAAGGGTTGGCCTAGGACTGCGGACCAGTGCCGGTCCAAATTTAAACGTGTAAAGGTCGACTTCTTCGGCACCCTCGAACAGTGGCAGGGCATCCCCAGGATGAGCACCAGGCCGCCGTTCTTCGCAGAGATGCGACGGCTCTGGGAGGCGGCTGGCCGGCCTAGCTGGGAGGACCGTAGGCAGGCAGGTAGGTGGCACGGGGGTGGCGAGTGGCGTGCGGGGGGGCCAGGTTTGGTGGGTGTTAAATTGCTCTTGGACTGCTTGTGGTCTTGCCCTCCCATTACCGTTCTTTGCCCTGCCACATATGGGGTCTCAACGATGCTCGGGTGAGGCCCCCATTAATGCCATCAATCTCCGGTGGCCATTCGAGAAAGGCCAATGCTGCCTAGGTGGCACCCAGACATCCGGTGCCTGAGGGGCAGTACTGCGGGGGGGGGCACCACAAAGTCACAACTGCCCCCCCTCTGACCGTCGGCCACACCGACAGGATGCTTGGAGGTGGGGATGACTGTTGTGCCATCGCATGCCAGCCGGGCACCAGTATGTGGCCCTCGATAAAACTGGTGGCTGTGCTGAGGGGACACCCAGGCACCGGCCAAACCTTCCCACCAGAATGACCGACAACCCGCCCAAATCTCTTGCAGCTGCAATGAGGGTGAGAGCACGCCCCAGATCTGCAGGGCAAGCTGAGGAGGAGGAGGAAGAGGAGGCCGGAGAAGCTGAGGAAGAGGGGGATGAACGGCGGCCCATGATCCGAGAGGAACAGGTGGAGACTCTGGAGGAGGCGCTGGGAGGTGAGAGGTGCTGCCTAGATGATGGCCGTGACTGGAGGAAGGTTGGGGGGGAGGGTCTCTGGCCCGTTCGCTGATCCATCACACCCCAATCTCTTGCAGCAGGGCAGGGGGAGAGAGGAGTTCCGCCAGCCGAGCCACCAGCAGGCGAGGAGCTCGCGGGTCCTGAAGAGGCGGGACAGGAGTAGGAGACACAACCTCCACAGGGAGAGGGGTGGCTGGTGGAGGTAGTGTTAGAGGCACCTGAAGGTGAGCGGTGCTGGCAACGTTGCTGCAGCTGTCCAGGGGCACGGTGCTGTAGTGCGGCGACATTCGACCCAAGATGGGGCGGGGGTGGGGGGGACTGGGGGGGAAAGGAAAAGCAAGCTTGTGTGGTGTCGGGGTGGGGGGCACGGTCTCCTTCTCAACGCCTCTGTTCCCATCTTGATTGCAGATGCTGGGGGGCATGCGGGCCGTGGCATCCCAGAGGCAGCAACGGAGGGGGAGGCTGGCGGCTCACTCGGTGACGGGCAGAGCAGGCAACCACGGTCCGCCGTGCAGCAGCCCGCAGACGAACCGGGTAAGGGAACACCACCGTGAACGGACCAGCGCACCCCCTTGCCACCTGCGCAGCACCACAAATCGTCGCAAGGTGCATTGTGAGCAATCATTTATTGTTGCAAGCAGGGGCCGCCCCAGGACCAACCTCCGGTCCGAGAACATCACCAATCCGAAAGCATCTATTTTAAACCAACTAGTTTTATTTACACAAAACATAACGTGAGCATGCCACAGACGCCCCCCCCCCCGTGCTGGATTCACAGCTGTGACCATCTTCTCACTGTCCACAGTGTCGGCCCTTGGCGAGGGAACTCCTGCCAACATGGAGGAGCCAACCACCAGCCAAGCGGCAGCCCAGACATCAGGGCGCCAGGAGGGGAAGGACAGCATCCTGGAAGCCATCCAGGCCCTGGAGGGGCGGATAATGCTCTCCCGTGAGTGAGTCTATGATTGGGTTTGGGGGCGGCATGTGCTCACATGGAGGCGGTCCACATATCTTTGTATTTAAACCACTCTCCGACACTGGCGCTGTGCAATGCCAGGTCCATAAATAATAAGACCAAAACGCTGCAAGATTATCTTGCAGCATTGAATGTGGACCTGGCTTGCGTGACCGAGACATGGGTGAGGGAGGGCGAGACGGTCGCTTTGAAAGAACTAGCCCCCCCAGGTTATACGGTCCTCCACCAGTCCCGGACAAGTGGTCGGGGGGGAGGCGTGGCTTTGCTCATTCGGGAGTCTTTCTCCTTCAGACCACTCCCCACCCCAAAAATTACTGGCATTGATTGTGTGGGCCTAGTGTTGGACGCCGAGGAGAGGTTGGCAATATGCGTGGTGTACCGACCGCCTACTGCACCTGCATCTTCCCTGTCTGGTCTCTTGGAGGCGGTGGCCAGCTGGGCCTTGGAATTCCCAAAACTTTTGGTTCTCGGGGATTTCAACGTCCATGCTGACGACGATGCCTCCATGCAGGCCATTGACCTGGTGTCCTCCATGGCAGCCCTAGGACTCTCCCAGTTTGTTTCGGCTCCCACGCATCAAGCAGGTCACACGCTGGATTTGATTTTTGGGGCAGGGATGATGGTGGTCCTGGATGCCTATGATGCAGTACCATGGTCAGATCACTTTGTTCTGAAGGCTCGTCTGAGCATGCCGCTCCTTTCCCGGGTGGGCGGTGAGCGGATTTACGCTCGCCCGCGGAGGCTTATGGATCCAATTGGTTTCCAGGCGGCTCTGCAGGATCCGATGCCCCCTGGCAGTACGTTAGATGAGCTGGTGGATGATTGGCATGGCCGTCTTTCCGAAGCCATCGACGCTATTGCCCCCTGCCGTCCTCTCCGAGCCCGCAAACGGGTAGCTCCTTGGTTTACCGAGGAGCTTCGCCAGATGAAGCGGTCTCTGAGACGACTAGAGCGAGTGTGGAGGCGGGGGCGCGACGAAGAGGCAAGAACATCTTATAGGACGTTTATGAAAGCCTATGAGGTGGCAGTGAAAGCAGCAAAGAGGGATTTCTTTGCTGCTTCCATTGCATCCGCTAGCTCACGCCCGGCTCAATTATTTCAAACAGTTCGGTCCTTGGTCTCCCTCTCTCAGGGAGACCACCAAATTCTTAATTCAACTATTGGCTGCGAGGCTTTTGCGAGCTATTTTGCGGGTAAAATCTTGTCCCTTCGCCGTGGCCTGCCACCCACTGTTGATACAGTAAGGGAACTGGAGACCCCTTGGCCGTCTTCTGGGTCCGTATTAGACCATTTCAGCCTGCTCTCTCAGGACGATGTTGACAGGATCCTGCAGGGGATGAGGCCAACCACCTGTCCTCTGGACCCCTGCCCATCCTGGCTGGTGAAGGCCAGCTCAGAGGGGCTACGGGACCATCTGGAGGCCATTGTTAACATCTCCCTGAGCTCTGGGGTTTTTCCAGGAGTGTTAAAGGAGGCGGTAGTGCGGCCCCTCCTGAAAAAACCATCTTTGGACCCCACCGACCCGTCCAGTTACCGCCCAGTGTCGAACCTCCCGTTCCTGGGCAAGGTGATTGAGCGGGCGGTGGCGGTACAACTGCAGGAATTCCTGAATGATGCTCTAGTCCTGGACCCATTCCAGTCTGGCTTCCGTCCTGGCCATGGGACGGAGACAGCCTTGGTTGCCCTCACAGACGACCTTCGCAGGCATCTGGATCGAGGCGGGTCAGCGCTGCTTGTGTTACTTGATCTCACAGCAGCGTTTGACACGGTTGACTATGATTTGTTGGCCAGCCGCCTTGCCGACGTGGGGATTAGGGGGACAGTCTTACAGTGGCTGGTCTCCTTTCTCCAGGGTCGGGGACAGAGGGTGGCGCTCGGGGGAGATCTATCGGCCCGTCACCCTTTGGTGTGCGGGGTTCCCCAAGGGGCGATACTCTCCCCAATGTTATTTAACATCTATATGCGCCCCCTTGCCCAGTTGGTGCGGAGGTTTGGGCTGGGTTGTCATCAATACGCGGATGACACCCAACTTTTTCTGTTGATGGACGGCCGGCCAGACACGGCCCCAGACAATCTGGCCAGAGCTTTGGAGGCTGTGACGGCATGGTTGAAACAGAGCAGGCTGAAATTGAACCCAGTGAAGACGGAGGTCCTGCAGCTGGGACGGGGGCTGCCAGATGTTGGGATCCAGCTCCCTGCCCTGGATGGGACACCACTGGCAACTTTGCCAGTGGTAAAGAGTCTGGGTGTGTTCCTGGATGCCTCCCTATCGATGGAAGCCCAGGTCACGGCGGTTGCCAAGTCTGCATTTTTCCATCTTCGTCAGATCAGGCAACTTGCCCCCTACCTGACGCCCCAGGATCTGGCTACAGTGATCCATGCAACGGTCACCTCCAGGCTAGATTACTGTAACTCACTCTACGCTGGGCTACCCCTGGGCCTGATCCGGAAACTACAACTGGTCCAGAATGCGGCGGCACGGGTCCTGACTGGTATACCTTACCAGTCACACATCACACCTGTCCTGCGCCAGCTGCACTGGCTTCCAGTTGAAATCCGAATCAGGTTCAAAGTGTTGGTTCTTACCTTTAAAGCCCTGAGTGGGTTGGGACCGGCATATCTTCGGGACCGCCTCTCCCTGTACGTTCCCCGGAGATCGCTCCGATCAGCGAATAAATATTTACTTGTGGTCCCCGGCCCTAAGGAAGCCCGCCTCGCTTCAACCAGGGCCAGGGCTTTTTCAGTCCTGGCCCCAGCCTGGTGGAACGCTCTGTCAATGGAAACCCGGGCCCAGCGGGACATATTATCGTTCCGCCGGGCCTGTAAGACAGAGCTGTTCCGCCAGGCGTTTGGTGATTGAAGGGGGCGGTGCCATGTCGGCCTCCCACCTTTGGGGTGGGGAAGGTTCTCCCCACCACTGCACCTTGTTAATTTGTTTTATTATTTGTATATTGATTTTAGTTTTTGTTTTTATCAATTTTAACTGTTCACTGCCCAGAGCCCCTGGGATGGGCGGTATATAAATTGAATAAATAAATAAATATTTTCCACAGTGAACATGCTGCAGAGCAGGGTGGACACCGTGGAGCGCCTCCTGCTGTACCAGGGGAGGAAGCACCGGGCGCTCGACAGGCATGTGCGGGCCTTGGAGCGGCAGATGTCTGCACTGCTCCCTGCGGCCAGCGAGCAGTGATGGGACTTTGACTCCGTGTCCGTCAGCGGAAGAGCCATTTAAGTTGGAGGAAGACTCCTTAGCCTTGAGGAAGACTCCAAACTGTGCTCAGTACAGTGGTAGGATACATGCTAATTTAGTCAGTGCTTTCTGAAAACAGAACACAAATTATATCCTGATGTTATCTCTCTCCATCTTAAAGTAATTCCTACTCTAGTTGATAGTTATAGCAATGTTATGTTTTATAGTAAGCTAGGATGCACAAATAGCTACTTAAAACTGCCTCATCAGCTTTGGAGTTTTAACTTCAGAGGCTTCTCAGAATGGCATGGGGAGAGAATATAGGATATAGAAAAGGGCCTTTGACTCAATTGGAATTCAATACCTTAAATAAACATTACAACAGATGAATTTTGGCCCCAAATTTTTAAGACTAATTGATGCTATATATTCCTACCCATCTGCCTATGTTAAAATTAATGGTGCTGTTTCTAAACAAATTCCTATTCAAAGGGGTACGAGGCAAGGATACCCATTGTCCCCAATTTATTTGCCATCTCCACTGAGCCTTTAGCATAAAAAATTAGAGACTAGTGAGATCAGAGGTATATCAACAACTCTAAACAATTTTAAACTAAGTCTATTTGCTGATGACTTATTTATTTAGTAGATCCTATTAAATCACTAACCCCCCTTCAAAAAATTTTAGAAGACTTTAGCCAAATTTCAGGACTAACAGTCAACTATTCCAAATCAAAGTTTCTACCAGTTTTTATGCAACCTAATACAGCTAATTGGATTAAAAAAATTGCTACTACCAATGGCCATCAGACCGGATAACTTATTTGGGCATTAGTATTCCCACTAATCTAAAAAACTTGCTGAAGTTCAATCATAACATTGCTTTTGATAAAATCAAAATAAATTTAGATAAATGGAAAAAATTGAACCTTACTTGGTTCGAAAGATATAATTAAAAACTTTTGTACTACTTAAATTGCTGGTTTTTTTGCGTGCAATCCCTTTATTGATTCCTCAAAAAGTGATAAAAAATTGGTAGAGCTTATTAAATAAATTTCTATGGAATGGGAAAAAATCCAGAATAGCATTTCAGACTGTTAGATTAGAACACTCAAACGGGGGATTCAATTATCCAGATCTGAACATCTATCAAATCTCAATTAGACTACTGAACATCATACAAATTTTGAAATTCACAAATTCTTCTGATTGGACTAGATCTATACACCCCGACAAAGGCTTATAATTAATTCAAAGCTTAATTTGGAATGGCAAAGAAAACAATTTGACAGGAAGCATAAATAACCCATTTTTACTGATATGCTGACAAACTGGAATCATCACAAGAAAAAGATTCTACCTAGCTTATCAAGATCTTTCTTGGGCCAAAATTGGTTTCTGCCAGGTCAATCAACAATCTTTGCAAAAGTGTGACAACAGAAAGACATAACCCGGCTTATCGATATCTCTTCAAACAAAGGCATACTAAGCAAGTCAGAAATCGAGCATAAACTACAGCATAGATTACAATGGTTTACATACTTTCAATTAGCCCATATGATGAACCACATTAAGACATCACAAATAATTAACACTCCTTTGACGGACTTTGAAGCTATCTTAAAACAAGAAAACATGAGTCAGAAAGGACTAGTATCTAAACTGTACAATGTGCTTTTAAATACATTTGAACTCAAACCGTTAAAATATCAACAGAATTGGCAATTAGACTATAATTCAGAAATATCTGCAGCTCAATGGAAAGCAATCTGGACTTCTAACATTATTTCTTCCAAAGTCCAATCTTATAAAATTCTCCACCGCTGTTATTTAACCCCCAAAAAACTTTCCTTGATTTCTCCAAAGCGTTCCCCACTCTGCTGGAAAGGCTGTGGTGAAGTGGGTTCTTTTGCACACTGTTGGTGGGCTTGCCCGTATATTGAGAAATTCTGGAAGGAAATCCTAACGAATATTCAAGAAATTACTGGATACTCTATCCCTTTCGACCCAAAACTAATTTTTTTGAAGCATTGGGAAATTGTAAATATCCCAAATATAAGGAAGGAGTTAATCTGTAATCTTTTAATGGCAGCTAAATCATTATTGGCATCCATCTGGAAATCTCCTAAAGTCCCCTCTATTGAAAATTGGCTAATTAAGGTATGGGATTTTTATATTCAAGATAAGGTCTCAAAAATTATTCATCAATCACAGCTCTGTCCGAAAGAAACTAATTTCGCAGCTAAATGGTTTCCATTTTTTGAATTTTTAATTTTTAATGATATACACCCTCCTAAACATCTATCATTTCTTCGATTACCCTAAACTAATGTTAAGTTTTTCTAGTTTTAAAGGTTATATAATTCTTTATTAACACTTATAATATGTCAAAGCTCTGATACTTATGAGAGGCATTTTGGTATATATGCTTGTTAATTTGTTCTATGTTGTTACAGTGTTATATTATTGTTGCTGTTCAGTTAATTAAATTAATTTTTTTAAAAAAAAAATTTAAAAAGTCCGTGAAAAAATATTGAGGGATATTATGTCTGCAAAATACTTCACTATCGTGTTTGATTGTACACCTGATATATCTCACTGTGAGCACATGAGTCAAATCATTCGTTTTGTGAAAATCAATGAAGGTGGGATGTGTGAAATAAAGGAAAGCTTTATTGACTTTATAGAATTACATGGAAAGACTGGAGACTACATTGCTAGTCAAATTCTAAGGAAATTAGAAAGTGATGGCCTTAATATAAATAATTGTCGAGGACAGTCATATGACAATGGATCTAATATGGCTGGAATTTACAAAGGAGTTCAGGCAAGAATTCAAGAAAAAAATAAGTTGGCTGTGTTTGTGCCATGCCTGGCTCACTCATTTAACCTAACAGGTATTCATGCTTCCTCACTGTGTCCAGAAGCATCGCATCTATTTGGAATTGTGCAAAGAGTGTTTTGTTTTTTTGTATCATCTACAATACGCTGGGAAATTATGAAAAAGTATACAGACAGCACTTTAAAGGGAACCAGCCAGACAAAGTGGTCTGCACAGTTGGAGGCTGTGAGTGCCCTTAAAAAAAACTTGGGTAAAGTAGCTCAAGCATTGGAAGAAATTAGTTCCTCCCGAAACTAAGGGTGCAATCCTAAGGTCGCTTTCCTGGGAGTAAGCCCCATTGAATAAGATGGAACTTACTTCTGAGTCGACCTGCTTAGGATTGCTCCCTAAATCTGATGCAGGAAGCCTTTTACATTCAGCAATGGATTTTAGGTTTATTCTGAATCTGGTAATACGGAACAGTATTTTGAGAGAGATTAATCATGTAAATACGGAAATTCAGAAGACTGACATCCTACTGAACAGGTCAGTTTCCTTGATGGAAGACTTGATCGCTACCTTACAGCGACTGTGAAAATCTGGCTTTGAAGGCTGGCTTGAAGATGCAACAAATATCGCCACTACAATGTCTGTGGAGGCAGCATTACCAGAGAGAAGATCCAAGGCAAAGAAGATGGCAGGTGAACTTGCAAGCGATGAGGCCTGTACATTTTCAACAGAACGATTCAGGCATGAGATTAACATGGTTTTTGACAGAATACTAACAGAATTGCATACATGACTTGAAAACACCAAAAGACTAAACACAGATTTTTCTTTTCTTGATGGTGAAAAATTGATGAAAATGAGTAGCTCAGAGTTAACGGTGGCTGCAGAACATTTGGCAAAAAAATAATTAGAGGACTTAAATACTGACGAATTTAAATGTGAACTTGAAACATTCAGAGATCAAGCTCCTAATTTTTCTAAAAATACAGAACAAATGAGCTGCCTAGATCTATTATCTGTGATTTACACAAATGATTTACAGGATGCATTTCCTAATTTGTGTATAGCGCTAAAAACGTATGCCACTCTACCAACATCAGCTTCCTGTGAGAGAAGTTTTAGCAAAATGAAGCTTATAAAAACCTATCTCAGGTCAGCAATGTACCAGGAGCGTTTATCAAACCTGGCTATATTGTCTATTGAAAGTGATGTGGCAAATACCATAAATTATGATGATGCAGTGAGAAGTTTTGCAGGGGGAAAAGCCAGAAAAGTTCACTTTTAGTTGAAGTTAAGTAGTTATCTTCATTTTCTCCTAAGGACATGATGCCCTAGCAAGAGAGTTTACTTTTCATATATCTCTACTTTGCATCTGCTGTGAATTCTTTTGGGTGTCAGAAATTTGCCTTGGCTAACCAATAAATGTTATTTTTCTAGAATAAAAAATTTGAATCTTTTTTCTTTATTTGGGTAGTGGGCTTCCATTGTTGGAGTTTAAATTTCCCCTGTCATTGTGAGTTCCCTACCACATTTGTCTTACTGGAATATTGACAGCTTGAGCTCGCAATAGTTCTTGTTTTAGGGGAGCCCACCCTTCACTTGCTCCTCTCCCTTACAGTATTTTTTGCCATTAAATGACTCTCATCATGCCTCTGAGTTCCTTAAACTCTGTCTTCCTAATATCTAACATGCATGTCTGCCTATGAACTCCCTTGGCTCCCTACAACAAAAAGAATTCTAGGAGGAATGCTTAGCTAATGATGGATAAGATAATGTAAAGTTGTTATTATTAACAATTCATAGAAGTCAACACAATTTATTCTGTGGTTTAAGAGTTATTATATATCTACCTTAAAACATTGATCATATATGTATATATAAAGAAAAAAATATAAGAGGGTGCCATTTTTCACTTTTGCCCCCCCCCTCAAAAAATATGTAGATCCAGCCTTGCAGCATGGAGGCCCAGTGCGGACCTCCCAAGGCCTCACAACAGCCCCGCCAGTTGATCACGCTGCACCCATGACTCATCTTTTATCCTGGCGCAGGTGCACCTGGAGGCCCTCAGTGTGCCTGTGCGGGGATAAAAAGTAAATCATCGCCACTATGGCTTCGCTTTTATATACTAGAATTATATGATCATTGCTTCATCAATTTTATGGTGTCACCATGCCGCTACAGAGAGCTCACACATTGGCTGTGCCCTAAATCGGCAACTAAATCAGCTTAAAACTAAAGAGACATCTCCTTTGCATTCACTTCCTCTGGGCCACAGCTGTTAAGGTTAGGGTTTGTTCTGCAACATGTAATAAGGATACACTGCCATTTGATAAAGAGAGAAATGAAATGAGAAGTCTGGGGAAACAGATGGCTGTTCAACCGCTGGAACAGCCAGAATCCATCTGACAATGCAGAAGGAGTTGCCCATCTGAAAATACAAGAAAATGAACGCAGAGAAGGAAAAGCATGAATGGTTGAAAGAAGCCGCCAACTGACAACTGAAGATAAGGGAAATACATCCCGGAGTTGTACCTGCCAGATTTCAGCTATTGATTCAGCTAGGGAAAAGATGGAGCCACAGACGCCCTCTGGCGGCCCCCCTGGAGAATTGCTTTGCCCCACTGAAAGACTGTTGAAAAGGTTTCTCATTGATAGTATGGAACTTTCTATTTCCAAAATGGTAATTTGTTTTTAGAACAAGAAACTTGCTGGCATATTTATGGTGGCTCCTTTGCCTCGTGCAACATAACTTTTCTGATGCAAGAAGCTGTTTCACTAGCCTGGGAGGAAGGAGCCACTATTAGGAGAACAAACTGGCAGGAGTCAGCCCAGGTTGCTTACAGTAAAAGACTAGGATCAGAGAGGCACGAGTTCAAGTCCCCGCTCTGCCAAGTGACCTTGGGCCAGTCACTCCCTCTCAGCTTAATCTACCTCACACGGTTTAGAGGATGAAATGGGAGAAGAGAGAAACATGCTCTGAATTTCTTGGAGAAAGGACACGATAAAAATGTACTAGGTGGGTTAAGCAGGTATGCCGCTTAAAGAGTTCCACAGATAGGGTTGCCAACTTCCTGAAGATTTGGAGTTGGAGCTTAGGATGGGTGAGATTTGGGGAGGAGAGGGACCTCTGTGAGGTACAAGGCCAACAGTCCAGCCTCTGAAGCAGCCTCTTTCTCCAGAGGAGGAAGTATTTTGAAATGGATCATTGTGGATTGGCTATTTGTATTGTTATTCAACAGAAAATATGCCTGTGATAAAGCGACAATGCGAAACAGGATGTGATAAAATTTGCTAGCTGAACCCGTAGGCGTGACCTTCCACAGCTTCACAGCCTTGGTGTGACAACCTGAACAACTTGAACTTTACAGTCTCTCTGCTCCATAGAGTCGGCTTCTGGGCTATTTCTAGCTTCAATGTTATTAAAAGAGTGCTTGTGCACCGCTGAAAAGGAACTGCTTGTGAATGAATGAACTTGCGTTGAATCATTCTTTCCACCATTTGAAACTGATTATAGATTGTATATGAATTTTGTATAGATTTTGGCTGATTCTGCACATGTTGGATAATGCACTTTCAATGCACTTTATCAATCGTTTGAGGTGGATTCTTTGTTCCACACATTCCAAATGATCTATAAAGAGGATTGGAAGTGCATTATCCAACGTGTGCGGAATCAGCCATTGTATTATGAGTGATTTGTAACATTTTGTAAATACTTTGACACAATTTTGCACCTTATAAAATTGTTAAAAATTTGTTACAAAAAACTATTTTGTTGACTGCAGGGCTTTTTGCCTGTTTGGTTTCCCCTGGGAATAGTTTGTTGGTTTTTTCAGTCTGTAATCCCAGGGAGAGCCCCCTCGGTTTCTGATTTCTACTTTCTCCAGAGGAACACAGGGCGGTATTGTAGGGAGGGGGTCTCAGACGTTTCACTAGACTTCACTAGAACCACAGACTTCACCATTATGTTGCCTTACATATTATCTGTTGCTTTAAATATGTACTCCTCCTATATACTACTTGTGCTTCATGTTGTCTAATGTCAGTCCTAGAATTGATTATGTTCTGTTTCAGCAATTCTCCAACCCCGTATTGGATCCTGCTAATGCTATGTCTTTGTAAACTTGTATTCATTTACCCCATAACATTGTTTATGGAAATGTTCTTGAAATTGTATGGAAATGCCTGTCCTTGTTCTTGCTACTGATTGTACTAATCTCACACTTTAGTAAAGAGTCCAGTAGCACCTTTAAGACTAACCAATTTTATTGTAGCATAAGCTTTTGAGAACCACAGCTCTCTTCATCAGACGCATCTGACGAAGAGCTGTGGTTCTCGAAAGTTTATGCTACAATAAAGTTGGTTAGTCTTAAAGGTGCTACTGGACTCTTTACTGTTTTGTTACATCTACCTGTTTTTAATTCACCTACATGTAAGTATATTTATTTAGTTTTTAACCTGCCACTGATAGATTTTACTAACTGAATGGCAAGGGAATTGCCTGATTTTAAATTATGCTGGTCAAATGGACTGTTGACTTTGTATAACAGCCGTATATATTTACTTATGATATTGCATTTGTATTATTATATTTTATGAATTTATTATATTTATTGGACTAATTGGAATGGTATGTGTATGTACTGAGGTCTGTATCTGTTCACTATATGCACTTGCCACATTATATGTATATGACTGACTCGTCTATATTTTCAGACCCTATAGACACTATTATCTCTGGTTGGTGGGGTGCTTCCCCTTTTTTGTGCTAGGTGTCCTCCTCTCCATCAGTTCTTCCACTTGCTTCTTCTGTGGCCTAGGATTTCCCCCCGGAGGGCTCCAGAGACTGCCTTGGCTGTAGCTGGGCTGGTCGCCTCCAAGGGGTGACTGATCACCTTTGCTGGCGGTCTGCAGGCCCTTCCTTAGTAAGTCGGGGTTTCTGTGGGGCTGGGAGGGAGCGGAGGAGGGCAGTGGGGGTGCACCCCTGTGCAGCTGCAGCAAGCCCTCTCCAGGGGTGGCAGCCTGTGGAGGCATCCATCCCCATCCCCATCCATCTCTGCTGGGAACTCTTCTCAGTCTTTGAAGTGCTACTGGACTCAAACCTTGCATATCTCTCCTGCGTGAAGTTAAGAGCAGGCACCTGAATGAGTCCACTGTTGCTGACTGCAAGCAAAATATCGCAATCATATGCTTTAATCCCAAAATAAATGATCTCACTGAATGCAGGCAAAACTATATATCTAAATACACACCCTGGTTTTGCTGGTATCATGAGTCAACTGTCAAGTGCTGAAGTACAAACTCAAAGCTCAGGCTGTGGAGAACCTCTTGCTTTTTGATTCTTAAGTGTTGGCAGGTATGATTTTCATAACTAAATCCGTTTGGCAGCCAATGTTCTAAACTATATCACTAGAGCTGAGTGTCACCTGTCAGCTAAATCAGGAGTGCAGAAAAGTTAAAAAAAGGAGTAAGTTTTAATGAAGGTTGTATGAAAGATTAATGTGGTTTACAATAGTAGCTGCACCTTTCAAGGAATTCGGCGGCCAAGGCTGAAAAGAGATGGTAGGCTGGTTCTTCTTTCAAGCCCTCAGATTCCTTTGTTCCTGTCATTTGATTTGGCATGGAACAGTCAAGTGCACCCACACGGGTCGAGCAAGTAAAGGATTCTACCGTCTAGCTCCTGCACAGCATGAGCCTCGACAAGCGCTTTAACACGAAAGGACTACAATCAGAAAAGCCTCAGTGGGGGGCCTGAACTCCACATGGCTGCAGTAAGCTGTGAAGCACCAGTCTCTTTCTGACATGGAGGATTCCCATTTCTTAGGAAACCTCTCAACTACTGACATGCTGAAGGAGAATCACTTACCTGCTAAAGGCCCATAAAGGCGCAGGGGGGGGGGGGAAAGGCCAGGAAAAAAAGGCTATATGGGCATACTCCACAACTCCCTGTCATGGGTCATAGATCCAGAGGAGTTAGCTGTGTTAGTCTGTAGTGGCAAAATCAAAGAGTCCAGTAGCACCTTTAAGACTAACCAATTTTATTGTAGCATAAGCTTTTGAGAATCACAGTTCTCTTCATCAGATGCATGGAGGGCCAAAAGAAACTGGTCAGATATAGAGGAGGAGAGGGGAGGGCGGGTTAGATGCAAACAGCTCCTTCTGATATGGAGATCAGTTTGCTTCTATAAAGGTTCAGAGGAGTTAGAAGTGTTAGTCTGTAGTAGCAAAATCAAAAAGAGTCCAGTAGCACCTCCAAGACCAACCAATTCCACTGCAGCACAAGACTTCGAGAATCACAGCTCTCCCCGCCAGATGCATCTGACAAAGAGAACTGCGATCCTCGAAAGCCCACACCAGGTGCCACTGGCCTCCCCCTGACCCCGCTTCTGTAAAGGAAATCAGTTACCAGTGATAATGAGATACTGTCATGGGTCAGTATATCAAGGAGACCAGGAATTTTTCTGAGGGTTTCTCTCTCAGGAATAGCAGAATGGACCACTGCCACCCCACTCCAGCAATCACATTGACACTGATGCACCTTTAAGACTAACCAACTTTATTGTAGCATAAGCTTTCGGGAACCACAGCTCTCTTCATCAGATGTGTGTGGTTCTGTGGTTCGCGAAAGCTTATGCTACAATAAAGTTGGTTCGTCTTAAAGGTGCTCCTGGACTCTTTACTATTTTGCGACTACAGACTAACATGGCTAACTCCTCTGGATCTATTGATATTATGGGGATAATAATAACATACTTTGTAAACCACTCTGAGTGGGCATTAAGTTGTCCTGAAGGGCGGTATATGAATTGAATTGTTGTTATTTGGGTGCACTTGTTCAAGAGATGAACATCCAAAGCAGTACTTAGTACAGGCTAAGCTTTGTAGGGACTGTTCCTAATACTGAAGCTCTCAATGGGGACACATTCAGCCCAACTCAAAGATCTCCAAAAGCAGCACATATGCATATTTTGCCGAACTTGGAAAAAAGCATAAATGACACCTCAGCAAGGTGCACTTTGAGCCTCCCCGGATTTCTTATGCAGTGGGTTATGATGAGTAGAGATGGGCACGATCCACATTACTATAGAAAAAACCCCACGATAATGGCGATCGCACGATCGTGAACCGGCGGATCGTGATCATCCACGGCCAATGATCCAGCGGTCGGGAGGGGCCTAGATCGGGGCCATCGGGCTCAGATCGGGGATCCAGACACTCAGGCGCCAGCAATCTATTCCCCTGGCAACGGAGCCAGGGGAATGCCTGAGCTCTGTTTGCCCTCCTTCTGTCACCCTGGAAACCCAAATGGAAGCCCAGCTTTCCTTGATCAGCAGGGCTTCCTTCCAACCACAGAGCAGCAAAGCAGTCACAAGTTGGGAGAAGACACCCAGGGGAGGGAGGGGGAAGGGGGTGTTCTGTAGCCATGGGCACTCCAATCTCATCCCTGCAAACCCTGATAGGCAGCTCTGACGGCCAAACACAGACCTCCTGTGTAGCTGAATGAGACCCATACCATGGGCTCCCAGGCTGGGTTTCACTTTCTGCGAGCAGTGGAGAGGGACAGAGCTCTTGCTTGCTACTTGCTAGCCTTTGGAGAGAGAGAGAGACTGAGTTGGCCACCGCCACAACCCACCTTCCCACATAGCTGGGAATACCAGCGTGCCCCGCTTTGGCATCCACGATCCACGGTTCGCGAATGGGAGATGATCGGTGTGGATCGTTAATTCGGGATCGTTGCCGGTGCCGATCCATGATCAGCTGGATCGTTAAATTTTTTTTGGATAGTGCCCATCTCTAATCATGAGCACCCAATTTGTGTATTTCAGCTCTCCAGAGACATACATACACAGCATGGAACTAAAGACATTCACCTTTCCCTTGATTTATTTGAACATAGCCAGCCTTTGGTGTGCCATGTGGCTCAGTGTCTTCTACTGTGTGAAGGTCACCAACTCTGCCAATCCTCTCTTTGTGTATCTAAAGTCAAGAACTGGGGTATGGGTGCCCAAATTTTTGGAATATCACTCCTGGTTTTCATAATTTGCTCTATTCCTCCCTCATGAAAAATTATGAAGATAAAAAATACACAACGTGTCAATGATATCTTCATGACAGGCAGAGACAGAAACAACCGACTAGGGCAGGCTGATGTGGCCCACACACCCTGGACATCTGCCTGCCACCATCCAAAGATGGACCACAATGAGGGAGAGAATAAAGGGAACACAACACCAACCAGCGTAAGGAGGACAATGGAATGGGTGGGAAGAGGCATTGGACGAAGAACGCGCATGATGCTCTGTAGAGGCAGGTCTGGGCCCCCTCTAGAAAACAGATTGCTCTTTGCCAGGTGAACACATGGAGAAGGAAACATGGCCCTTCCAGTCACACTGCCCAAATTCTTCTGCAGCTTATTTGGCAGAGGCAGTTCTCAAGACTTCGCCCGCTCTAGGGGGATGGATGGTGGTCAAGGAGTGGTTCTAAGGAATGCCGTTGCAGAAACTAGGCGTTGGATCCAGGCTAACCTGGCAATTTCAAGCTCTCTTCCCCTCTTCTTGCTTTAGACCCCTCCCATGTCTCTCCTTAGGGTCCCCTGACACCCAGGAGCAGTATTTCATGGAGGTCAGTGGGAAGGCTGATGGAAAATTTGTCTGGATCCAAGCCTAGCAAGTATACACGGAGGACCCCATTCAAAGACACAGCCCTAACAGACAACTGTATATAAAGTATACATTTAACATGTCAATGAAAGTGCAAAAAATCCCAATAAATATTATAGCTTTTAATAATATTCCAAGCTCTCTGACAGTTATTTAAGCAATGCCTAATATCAGTATTCACAATCAGACAATGCCCCAATTATTATCAATAAATTGTCACTGGAGAAACAATGCTGGTGAGTTCCACAGTTTTTGTAACATAACCATATGTTACAAAAGGACAAACACAGAAGATCATAAAAGGCATTATTGTCATTTCCACAATAGCTCACTGGACAAAGGCACTCCTGTGGCAAACTGGGTCAGGAACTCCCATCCAAGGTTGCTTGAAAAGAGGTAAAGCACATCTTTTGGACAACAACACAAATACAAAAGGCTCACACAACGTCAGGGCCTAGCTAGACAACAGTCATGTGATTCCAGGACATGTGGAACCAAAAAAGGGGCAAACAAGGGCCCTCGTGGCAGTTTCCTCCCAGGAAAATGTTGCATGAGGGAAACCAGAAGATCCTCCTACCCCCTCATAGTGTATTAAGCTATGCAGTAAATTCTAAGCAAGTCTCCCGATGGTATGTGAGACTATGAGTTTCATCAGGAGATCCATGGGCCAGCTTGCAATCACATCTGTTGTAAAGCTACTAGACATGGGCACGAACCAAAAACACCCCAAACTGGCATGGAGCTGGGGCCAGTTACAAACCAGTTCATGGGGTTTAAATACTCCTTTTCGGCCACTTAGCAGCAGCAGGGAAAGGGACATTTAACAGTTTAAAGGGCCCTTTCCTGCCTTGCAAGTGGCAGGTCCCTTTAAACTATCAGCTGGCAGGGGGGATCCCCCCTCGCCGCTTGCCAGCTGGTAGTTTAAAGGGACCTGCCAGTGGAAGGGCCCTTTAAACTGCACAAACCCCTGCTCCAGCCCCACACTTACCTTCCCCTGCAGCGTGGCGTCCTCCCTCTCCTCCAGCGAGGGGCAGGAAGGCCGTTTTCAGCCTCCTCTGCCCCTGCGCAGGCCCCCAGAGGTACGGAGGAGGCCAAAAATGGGATCTGCTGCTTGCAAGCTGCAGGAAAAGTTTAAATGGCCATTACCTTGGGGAAATGGCCATTTAAACTGTCCCTTTCCCAATACAACCCAATACAACCCAAACAAACCTGAACCAGTAACCAGTTCATGGAAGAAGCTTCCCCGATCCGTGGTTCGCGAACCACAAACTGGCCTGGTTCATGCGGTTCTTTGGGTCGTAATTGGATTGGTGCCCACCTCTAATTGCTAGGCTCGAGCAGTCCAAGAAGGCCCTGAGTTAATCAGCTACTGCTTTCTCAACCGCTTTGGATAGATGGCATCAGTGCCTGGCAGGTAGACCCCTCAAGCCCATCCACAGTAAACACGCGTTGGTTCCAACAGTCATAGCTTTATTAGAATCTATGCAGTTCAGGTCTGTACCCCATCACGGGGTTTGGCAGAAGTGACAATTCAAATCAAGCAGTCTCTGTTATAGTTGATTTCCCACACTCCAAATGACAGTTAAGGTTTTGGTGCGCCAGCCTACTCGAGTTCTGTGAGAATCTATTTAGTTACGACTATATATCAGGTATACAATAAAGTGTTCCCAGCATCTGGGAATAGCAGTGAAAGCTGGCATCTAGACACACCAAGGTCACGGTTAGCCGAGACTCGCATATTTCTCCAAGATAACTGGGGAGGCCCGTTCTGGATCCCAAGCAAGTAACATCTGCAATATGGTTATGAATGATCAGAGAGAGTACACATCAAGTTAGCAATAAGGCAGGATAGCTTCTGCATATTGTGGAACAAGCAATACAACAGACAACCATGGCATGGCGGTACACAGACACGACAGATGGCCACTTCTTTGAGAGGCTGAGTTACTGACTGATTTATGATAGATATCAAGGGCTCTTTTATACGGTCTTTACAAAATTTCAGCAGCCAGAATGGGCAAGGATCCAACGTACAAGTAATAGTTTTCACAGATGCTAGAATTCAGTCAATATCCGTAACTGTAAATGATCAAAATGATTCAGAAGTGCCCAGATGTTGTGCTTAGCTTTATTTCTGCCTTGCCTTCGGGCATCTAGATCAGAGCATATTCAAGCTAAATCAGCAAAAAAAAATTGCAATGGTGTCACACCTAATTGTCTGTTCTTGAGCCAGGAAGAGGTTCAGATTTAGGAGTCAAGATACCTTAAATAGTTGGGAACTAATTGAACCATCTCATGCAATGGTTATAGAAAAATGTTTCTTTGCTGTCATCACCGCCGCTTCGTAAGTCTTCCAATGGGCTCTGTAGCATGCTCTATCAGATGCAGCATGAGATTTCCACCAGCGTCTTTCTAGACATCTTGGTGGTGGAGAGCGCCCTCAAGTCAGAGCTGACTTATGGTGACCCCAGGTGGGGTTTTCATGGCAAGAGACATTGCCAGACTCTGCAACTCTGGTCTTTGTTGGAGGTCTCCCATCCAATTACTAACCAGGGCTGACCCTGCTTAGCTTCTGAGAACTAACGAGATCAGGCTCACCTGGGCTATCCAGGTCAGGGCATTCTAGATATCTTACAGCCCTCTTTAAATCAGCCAGCTCTGCATGCCATGAGAAGCCTTCCCTTGCAAAACCATGTCTACACAATGCCTCTCCCCAGCTGACATTAGTAACAAGGCGGGGGTAGTGGTGGTGCCTAATTAGGAAGTTTATGCACATTGATGTTCCTACATCTAGATGTCTGTATCTTTATCTGGGGTGCCCAGGGCTACCTTGTAAGCTTCTGTGCAGAAGCCAAGCAAGAGAAGCACCAGCAGCATTCTGAATGTTAGCTACTTACCCAGGCAGGGCCTTCCTCTAGAATGGAGAATCCCAGTACAACAGCCTGTGGTAATTCTCTGAGTCTCTCTAAATAAGACGAATTTCACGAGAATGCTCAAGTGAAGGGAGGTGCAATGCTAGCCAGAAAATTGAGTTCTAAAAAACTTACCAGAAGGCTTTGTCAATTTCCAATCTCTACAGTGCCTGCAAATATCGCTGCTCAGGGGGGTTGTTTATTTTCTCTTTGGCTTTAAGAAATGTATACTGCAGTGGAGCACTGTGCACTTTAAGAAATGTGTACTGTGGAGCACTGTGCACTTTAAGAAATGTGTACTGTGGAGCACTGTGCACTTTAAGAAATGTATACTGCAGTGGAGCACTGTGCACTTTAAGAAATGGATGCTGATAACATTAATTTTTGATGTATCACCTGTTTATACGACTGTGTTAAGATTCTTTGATGGTACCTGCTTGAAGCTTGATGATTTTCTGACAGTACGTATTTCGAAACTTGAATTGTATGTTTATATGACTGATTTAGGACTCAATCAGCATAGTTAGATAATCACGGTGTAATTTGTTCTCTAGTTAGGGTTGTGCTCCGTGATTCTCCTTAGTACTTGCTACAACTCCAGCTGTGCTTTTTCTGTTGAAGCGTTCCGAGCTGGAGGGAGCTGATCTTGGAAAGGGAACCCTGCTGCTTAGAAACATGGGATCTGATCCTGGACTTCTCATTCATCTTGTGCCTGGGGAGGACTTCTAGCTGTGAGCGTCATGGCTACACCACCACAAAGAGTGCTTTGAAAATGATGAAACTAGGACAGATCACATGGCAAAACACTGCTTGTTAAGATCAATGCTGAATTAAACCCACGGACTCCTGTTTTTACCCACAGACGAGCAGCTACTGCTGTCTCCTTTGTGACAAGAACTAGGCTAAGGTATTTTAAACACCTGCTTTAAGTTGCTCCTGTATTTGAAGCAGGTGCAATGAGAAAAAGGAGCTTTAAATGTCTTCAGTTCTCAGCGGCTAGTCAACTGTGAACTCGGCTGATGATACTTTACAATCAGAGAAACGACAGCAGACAATCACAAGAGCCAGCCTTAACTGACCCCAAGTATTTTGGGATCCAGTATAAAATAAAGACGTGCAAGTACAGATTTCACCTGCTGCCACTGTCAAACTTGAGCTTCAAAAGGAACTTTCAGTTTTAAATAACAGTGTAATGTCTGGTTCTGTTGCTGGATCAGGACAGTTTTTCTCGTCAGTTGCCATCAGTGCTGGGACCCTGTCTCTCCCACTCAGCCCCCACTGCGTGGCATCTCCTGGAGTCTTACACTTTAGATGAGAGAATTCGAGGATGGCTCCTTCTCTGATCAGTAGTTACACATAAAAGGGGGCAGAAGTCTAGCAACCCCATTTGATTGCCTTACTAGGTTGAGAGGGACCTGACCAAGGAAACCTAGATACTTTGAATGAATTCAGGACTTCTGGGCCAGATGAGATACCTCCGGGAGTCCTAAAGGAATTTGGTTGTGTTCTCTCAGAGCCACTATCAACCCTCTTTGAAAAATCTGGGAGGATTAGCTAAGGCAACTTGCAACAAAAGACAAAAAAAGATGTCCCAACGTTCAATGTATTTAATTTATGTAATTTATACTCCGTCTTTCTCATTCAGACTCAAGGCAGATTATATAATGTAAGTCAACTAGCAGCCTAGCCCGCTGTGTAAACAATGGGCTCTAGAAAACTGCCTCTGCCCTCGCTGGGCCTTCCCGAGTTTCCAGAGGGCTGGCCGCCACACCAGGCCTTCCTGCCACTGCGCTAGCCTTCCTGGGCCTCCGGAGGCCCCGAAGCCACCATGGCAACTGGAAGGCAAGCCATGTTGCCAACGATTCACTTTTTATCTCCACGGAGAAGACTGCAAGTGTGCCTGTGTGGGGATAAAAAGTAAGTCGTCGCCAATACGGTTTGCCTTTTATATCGTAGGATACAATCATTGACTTGGACATTCAGCAAATATTAGAACAGAGTAAGGATAACAGAAATTTGGAAACAAGCAGAAAAGCAATACAGAGCTGAAAACAATCGTGAAAGAAGACCTAAGCAGATTGATATAAAATATTAAACAACACAGACCTATCTAGTGGACTTGCAGCAACAGGCAGTACATCTCTCTGAATCATTTCCTTGTAGCACAGCCTTATAGCCTGTGCAATAACGCTCTCCTGAATAATTCAAGAAGGCAGGATTCAGGAAACTTCAGACTGGTCAGTCCGACTTCAGTACCCGGGAAAAGATGATAAAGCAGTTGGTCTGTAAGCATCTTGAAAGCAACGTAGTGAATAGAAGCTGGTAAGAATTTGCTAAGAACAAACGGGCCAGACTTGATTGCGTTGTTGGCCTAGTGGATCATGGGAATGTTATGAGTGCAATATAATTGGATTTCAGCAAAACGTTTGACAAAGCTCCCTGTGATATTTTGATTAGCAAATAAGTTAAATGTAGGCTTGTCAGTGTGATGTTTTGGACAACTCTTGTTTCTTTAATACAGGCCAGTGTTTTAGACTGCCCAAGGCCACTCCAGGGCTTAGAGGGGGCAGGAACAAGGAGAATGGAAGTTCCTGGCACTGCAGTTCTACACGGGGAAAGAAAACAGGGTTGCGTTTATTTGTAACTGTTATTCATCGACTGTCTTCTGTACAGGCCACTGAGGTCTCCCACTGAGAGTGACTCTACGCGAGATAAATTACACGAGGATGCTCAAGTGATGGGACACACAATGTTAGCTGGGAAGGGCAGTTAAGAAGACAGCTCAGAAGGCTCTGTCAGTTTCACCTCTCTACACAGAGCCAGCAAATATCACTCCTCAGACGGTTTATCTCATCTTTGCCTCTATGGAGGCTCTGTCAATAATAGCGGAAAAGGAAATAAACAAACCCTGAGGAATTATCTTTGCAGGTTCTATGAAGAGCATGCTGCATGCTGCATCTGACGAAGAGAACTGTGATTCTCGAAAGCTTATGCTACAGTAAAGTTGGTTAGTCTTAAAGGTGCTACTGGACTCTTTTTGATTTTTCTACTACAGACTAACATGGCTAACTTCTCTGGATCATTGCAGCAATGACTCGAGACTTTTATAGGCAAACCAATGTATCAATGGGACAGTTGAAAGACAGAGGATATTCTTCTAGAATTTTAAAAGCTCGTTTCTTTAAAGCAAAAAACCCAAAACCCTCCAAACACCTTGATCATATTTATCAACATTCAAAAATAGAAAGAATACAAATGGAATGGTGGATACGACGGCTCATATGTATATGATGTAAAGGAAGTAATAGAAAGACACTGGCATCTTTTACCAGGGGTTCCCAGGTATAAGCCTACCACCCAGTTTACCTTTAAGCATGCTTAGAATCTTTAAGATGTATTAGCTAGGAGCACATTAAGAGAATCAGCTCCAGATAAGACTCTGAGAGAAGAGAGGGGAATTCCAAAGAACAATTTCCCATGCAGTAAATGTACTGTGTGCTGTTTGCACTTAAAACAAATATATTTCTAGATTAATCTAGAAATAGGTAAGGTAGAGGTAGTCCCCTGTGCAAGCACCAAGCCCCCATGGGGGATGTCACATCACGGCGTTTTCTTGGCAGACTTTTTGTTACAGGGTGGTTTGCCATTGCCTTCCCCGGTCATCTACGCTTTACCCCCAGGAAACTGGGTACTCATTTTACTGACCTCAGAAGGATGGAAGGCTGAGTCAACCTTGAGCCAGCTACTTGAACCCGGCTTCCACCAGGATCAAACTCAGGTCATGAGCAGAGCTTGACCTGCAGTACTGCATCTTACTACTCTGTGCTACGGGGCTCTTAATCTAGAAATAAAACTTACTACATAAGATCATCTGTGAATTGTAACTCTAAAGGAGTAATCTTCGCTGTACAATGCCCTTGTAATTTGATGTACATCAAAATGACGAGTGAAAGCACACATATGAGAACCCAGAAGCTGTATTAGGTTGAAGAAGCTGCAGGCTGCACTTGTGAAACACTCCGCGACCTTGAATTACACAGACAAGCAGTTGAGATTCTGGGATATTGAAAGTCTTCAAGGACATACTTTCCAGCTGTCCCAGCGTCTGAGGAAAAGGGAAGACCTGAGTACCACACAGTTTGAACAAGGAGACTGACTGGATGTGGATGGGGTAGAAATTATTGTTATACAAATGTAGGGAGGATTGCTCATTTGCAAGTATCTTGCAGCCTGTCTCCTTTATGTGTTGTTGCATGTGATTTGAGAAAAGCCTCCATTTGCAGATGCGACCTCATATCCAGATGGTACTAACTAGGGATGTGCGTTTCGGCATTCTGAATGCCGAAAGAATGCCGAAACAAAAGTGTTTCGGCATTCTTCAAGAATCCCGAAACGTTTCGGGGAATGCCGAAACGTTTCGGGATTGCCGAAAGAAAAACCCGAAACGTTTCGGGATTCTTTCGGCATTCTTTCGGCATTCGAGAATCGCCATTTTGATTTTGCTAGCCGTTTGCCTTAGCAAGCGGCTAGCAAAATCCTGCTGGAAGCAAAGGCTTCCTGCAGGCTCTTAGAAGAGGGGAGGGGGGGAGAAGGAGTGAATCACTCACTCCTTCTGTCACCCCCCACCCCTCTTGCAAAGGAGGATAGGGAATCCTGCTTTGCCTTGCAAATGCAAGGTGCAAGCATTGCATTGCACTTTGCATTTGCAAAGCAGCAGAGATTCCCGCCAAAACTAACAGGTAGGGGAGGGGGAGCAGGAGGAGGGTGGCTCTTGGAGTGTGGGTGGGGAAAGGCAGGGGACTGGGGACTTTAGGAGTCACCAATCCCACTGCTGCATTCTCATGCCAGCCAATAGATTTAAATCTTTGGCTGAGGCTGCAGCAGGGGATTTAAATTTGGAGCAAGACTGTCTGGAACACTTCTGTTGCTGCTGCTGCTGAGCTGTGACCGAGAGAGGAGAAGAAGAGAGACTGCACCTGGAGCCTGGAGGACATCTGCCTGGAGGATCAACTGTGCTGGACATCCTGAGAGGACACCTGGTAGGCCTTTTTAAAATTTTTGTAAATTTTTTTGATGCTGGGCAATGTGCTGCTGTGGCCTGCCTCTGCAAAAAGGTGTTGCAGTTTATTCTTGGCATGGCCTGGGGGACAGGTTGGGCAGACAATGTTTAATGGTGGGGTGGGGGTTTCAGCATTGGTTGTTGTGCTTGCCTTCTTTAAGCTTGATCCACTGTTTTAAGATTAAAACAAGAGTGTGCCAGCTTTGGGCCTACACAGGCCAGAAGCCTTTCTTCTGGCTGGCTCTCACAGTTGTGCTCCACAATCTGGAATGGTGTGGCTTGCCTTTCTGTGTCTGGTCCCCTGCTTGCAAGGATTCCCAACAGGCTCCGTCCTGATCAACTGTGCCAGCCTGTGGGCCACACACAGGTATGGCCTGGGGGACAGGTTGGGCAGACAATGTTTGATGGTGGGGGGGGTTTCAGCATTGGTTGTTGTGCTTGCCTTCTTTAAGCTTGATCCACTGTTTTAAGATTAAAACAAGAGTGTGCCAGCTTTGGGCCTACACAGGCCAGAAGCCTTTCTTCTGGCTGGCTCTCACAGTTGTGCTTCACAATCTGGAATGGTGTGGCTTGCCTTTCTGTGTCTGGTCCCCTGCTTGCAAGGATTCCCAACAGGCTCCGTCCTGATCAACTGTGCCAGCCTGTGGGCCACACACAGGTATGGCCTGGGGGACAGGTTGGGCAGACAATGTTTGATGGTGGGGGGGGGGGGTTCAGCATTGGTTGTTGTGCTTGCCTTCTTTAAGCTTGATCCACTGTTTTAAGATTAAAACAAGAGTGTGCCAGCTTTGGGCCTACACAGGCCAGAAGCCTTTCTTCTGGCTGGCTCTCACAGTTGTGCTTCACAATCTGGAATGGTGTGGCTTGCCTTTCTGTGTCTGGTCCCCTGCTTGCAAGGATTCCCAACAGGCTCCGTCCTGATCAACTGTGCCAGCCTGTGGGCCACACACAGGTATGGCCTGGGGGACAGGTTGGGCAGACAATCTTTGATGGTGGGGGGGGGGGGTTTCAGCATTGGTTGCTGTGCTTGCCTTCTTTAAGCTTGATCCACTGTTTTAAGATTAAAACCAGAGTGTGCCAGCTTCGGGCCTACACAGGCCAGAAGCCTTTCTTCTGGCTGGCTCTCACAGTTGTGCTTCACAATCTGGAATGGTGTGGCTTGCCTTTCTGTGTCTGGTCCCCTGCTAGCAAGGATTCCCAACAGGCTCCGTCCTGATCAACTGTGCCAGCCTGTGGGCCACACACAGGTATGGCCTGGGGGACAGGTTGGGCAGACAATCTTTGATGGTGGGGGGGGGGGGGGTTTCAGCATTGGTTGTTGTGCTTGCCTTCTTTAAGCTTGATCCACTGTTTTAAGATTAAAACCAGAGTGTGCCAGCTTCGGGCCTACACAGGCCAGAAGCCTTTCTTCTGGCTGGCTCTCACAGTTGTGCTTCACAATCTGGAATGGTGTGGCTTGCCTTTCTGTGTCTGGTCCCCTGCTAGCAAGGATTCCCAACAGGCTCCGTCCTGATCAACTGTGCCAGCCTGTGGGCCACACACAGGTATGGCCTGGGGGACAGGTTGGGCAGACAATCTTTGATGGTGGGGGGGGGGGGTTCAGCATTGGTTGTTGTGCTTGCCTTCTTTAAGCTTGATCCACTGTTTGAAGATTAAAACCAGAGTGTGCCAGCTTCGGGCCTACACAGGCCAGAAGCCTTTCTTCTGGCTGGCTCTCACAGTTGTGCTTCACAATCTGGAATGGTGTGGCTTGCCTTTCTGTGTCTGGTCCCCTGCTAGCAAGGATTCCCAACAGGCTCCGTCCTGATCAACTGTGCCAGCCTGTGGGCCACACACAGGTATGGCCTGGGGGACAGGTTGGGCAGACAATGTTTGATGGTGGGGGGGGGGGGGGTTCAGCATTGGTTGTTGTGCTTGCCTTCTTTAAGCTTGATCCACTGTTTGAAGATTAAAACCAGAGTGTGCCAGCTTCGGGCCTACACAGGCCAGAAGCCTTTCTTCTGGCTGGCTCTCACAGTTGTGCTTCACAATCTGGAATGGTGTGGCTTGCTGTTCTGTGTCTGGTCCCCTGCTAGCAAGGATTCCCAACAGGCTCCGTCCTGATCAACTGTGCCAGCCTGTGGGCCACACACAGGTATGCTGCTTTGGCCAAGGTAACCCTTTTTGGTTGCTGGCCTGGCACTCACAGTTGTGCTCCACAATCTGGAATGGTGTGGCTTGCGTTTCTGTGTCTGGTCCCCTGCTTGCAAGGATTCCCAACAGGCTCCGTCCTGATCAACTGTGCCAGCCTTCGGCCCACACACAGGCCTGCTGCTCCGGCTTTGGTAACCCTTCCCGTTTGCTGGCCTGGCACTCACTGTTTTGCTTCACATTCAGGTTGTTTATCGTTGGTGGACCTCTTCTGGACTGGACTGCACTTGGTGGACATCGGCCTGCAGATCTCTGCGTGGAGGATCAACATTGCTGGACATCTGCACTGGTGGACTGGTAGGGTTGTTGTTAAATTTGGTTTTTGAGCTTATGTCTGCTGCTGTGCCTACCTGCGAGCATATGCTTTGGCTCTGTCTTTATGGCTTGGGCCGGGGGGGGGGGGCATTTTCTGGTTGGGCAAGTGGATATTGTTTGGGGGTTAGGGGGGCCAGCATTGATCGCAGTGCCAGCTTTCTTTCATGTTTCATTTTTCAAGTTTGAGTGTGGGGTGGGCATGAACTGCTGTTTCACAGGACTAAAAAATGAGTGTGCCAGCTTCTGGCCTGCACAGGCCAGAAGCTCTGCTGGGTGGATGTGTTTTGTTTTGCTGCTGGTTGGCCCTAGCCTTTAAGGGGGGGGGGGCTGACTTGGCTTGTGCAACGGGGCCTTGAATTTTGGGGTTGCGTGTGCGGCGTGTGGTGTTGACTCTGCTAACATTTCCAATTTTCTTGACAGCATCGTGGAGGAGAGGAGGACCAGCTGCAAGACCGCCTGAACATCGCTGGACTGCAGGACTGGTGTTAGTGTGAGCGAGTCCGGGTTGACATTTGGGTGGCCTTGGGGGTGGGTTCTTGCTAGCTTGGGAGGGGGGAGGCTCATCTTCAAAACACCACATCCACACCCCACACCGACATACCACAGATACATCGGTCCCGCTAAATAGTGTCTCTTAGGTAGGTAGGCCAGTTGGTAGGTGATCAGTGGATAATTGCCCTCAACATAATTATTAGGGAAACCGAGCCTAGTTTTTTTTAAAAAACTAAATAGGGACTCAGCAGGGAAAGCATTAGTGAGTGAGTGTTAGGTTTGAATTCTATATATATATATATATATATATATAAAAATTTGTAATAGCTGTCAATAGGCTTCCCATTAGTGCCCCCATAACTAGGGTTCCACTGCCCATCTCTGGCACACGTGGTGGTGCCAGGCCGGCCCGGGCATACTAGTGTGTGAGTGTTTAAGGCTTCGTCACCTGTTATTGGGGTTTAGGGCCAGCTCAATTCCAGAGGAATTCAGCTGATTGGCAGGCTCAGGTTCCCTGACATAAATAGGGTTGCTTAAAAAGGCACTTGATTGTTCATCTCCAAGTCACAGAGCCACTAGAAACACAGATTTATAGCAGGTTAGTTAGGTCTTGAAAACAAAGTTGACCTTTGTTTTCTAAATCTTTTCTGATTAGTTAGGGTTGAATTTGGGAGGGGAAAGTATGTCAGAGAGGAAAGCAGAGAGGGGACCCGGGGGAAAGGCTAGGGAGAAATCTAGAGGGGAGGAGGGGAGGGGGAGGGGGACTGCTGCGGCAGCCCCTCCATCTGAGCGGAGGAGGCCCTCCCCTGCGCTGCTGCCGTTCACCAGCCTGGCTTCTGGTGACAGGAAGAGGGTTCGCAAGACTCTCTTTCCTGAGGCAGCTGCTGGAGGGCCACCCCCAACCCGGGTGCGTGAGGCAGGGGCTGGCACTGGGCAGGGGCCTGCTGCTGAGGCTCCTCCTCCTCCAGTGGTTGCGAGCCAGCTGCTGGAGGAGGGGCAGCATGTGGTGTCTCCTGGGATGGGCGCGGAGCACATGACTTTCCCTGCGCTCCCGCTCACCCCAGGAACCCGGAGGATGTTGGAGGAACTGCCCGTGAGACCCCCCCTGGGGCGGTCCACCCCAGTTTCCTCTGAGGCCAGCAGCAGGCCTCTCGCGGCTGTGCAGGAGGAGAGGACGCGGGAGGAAGAGGCAGAGACTGTGGTGGAAGAGCCCACATCTCTGCCCCTTCAGCCTCGTCCATCCCCACCTGCCCGGCCGAGAGTGGGACACGGTGTGTCCGGCCAGAGCACCTCACAGGAGGTGCCGCAGGGTGGTCCCGAACGCGCTTCTCCTGGGAAGCGTGGGATGCCCTTTTCCTCCGAAATCTGGAAGCACTTCCAGACAACGGAGGATCCCCGAGCAGCCCTGTGCCTGCATTGTAGGCAGCGCGTCAGCCGTGGCAAAGATGTGTGGCATCTCTCCACGTCTGGGATGAGGTACCATATGAAGAGGCACCACCAGGCGGTGCTTCTTCGGGAGGAGGGTTCGAGTGGCGCCGCACGGCCGCCAGCTAGCCAGAAGGAGGCAGGCTCCTCTGGTGCTCTCCCCCCAAGGGTACCTGCAGGAAAGGGACGCCAAGCCTCTCTCCCGGAGATGCTTGGTATGCAGGGCGCTAGTGTGCCCAGAGAGGGGATCCGGAGGGCGAGCAGGCGCATCACGCGCCACATCGTCAACATGATAGCAGTGGATGGGCAACCGTATTCCGTAGTTGAAGACTTCGGCTTCTCAGGGCTGCTCCAAGATTGCTTTCCCTGGTACGCCGTCCCTGCTCGCACGTCGTTGAGCAGATCGGTGGTGCCCTCGTTTTACAGGGCTGCCAGGGATCATGTGAAGGCACAGCTGTCCCGGGTTGCCGGGAGAACTGTGCACTTCACATCGGACATCTGGACCTGCCCAAGTGTGCAGCAAGCGTACCTCTCGCTTACTGCTCACTGGTGGGAACCCGAGTCGGTTCTGGGTGGGGGCCGGGGGGAGGTGCCTAGCACAGCTAGACAGGGAAGGATGCGAGACCGCCAGGCCGGCTACTGCAAGGCCTTGCTTCACGCCGAGGTGCTCGACGTGTCCCACACGGCGGAGAACATCGCTGCCACCTTAAGGAGACAGTTGGACGAGTGGATAGGCCAGGGACCCGCCACCGTGGGATGCATGGTGACGGACGGTGGCAAGAACATGAGGGCAGCGGCGCATCTAGTGAGCCGAGAGAGCGTCTACTGTGCCGCTCACAAGCTTCACCTAGTGGTGAGAGATGCGCTGGGGTTGGGCTCCTCGAAGGAACCCGTGGATACCCGGACCCGTGAACTCCAGTTACTTGTCCAGAAATGTCGGAGGCTCACGGGTCACTTCTCGCGCAGCGTGAAGGCCACGCACGAACTGCGCCAGACACAGGTCAGGACAGGTGTGCCAGAGCACGCTCTGATCACTGACGTCAGCACTCGCTGGAACTCCACCTGCGCCATGCTTGAGCGCTTGGTGGAGCAGCAGGCCGCACTCCACGCGTGGCTCTCCGAGCACCGCGGTGCGAGTCAGGTGGGTGAGTTCAACCGGGAGGATTGGCTCACCATCACCCAGACAGTGGAGGTCCTGAAGCCCTTCAAGGACTTCACTGTGGCGGTCTCGTCAGACACGGCGACCCTCGGTCTGGTCATTCCCCTGGTGCACACGCTCCAGAGGAATCTGGCCACCCTTGCAGACCGGGTCGCGCCCCGTGCTGACCTTGTTCCAGCGGTGCGCGCATTAGTGAGAAGGCTGCAGCAGGGCATAGCTGCCAGGCTAACTCCTCTCACTAAGGAAGAGTCATACATGTTGGCGACCATGTGTGACCCGCGCATAAAGGGCACTTTCGCCGAGCGGGACGGGAACCTCACCCAAGCCAGAGACGGGCTCTGCTCTTGGGTGAGGCGCAGGCAGGCCAAGAGGGGACGCCTGTCGACAGGGGGGACGCAAGAGGGGCCCTGCCGTGCGGGTCCCTCTGACGCCCCCTCTGCGCAGGCCCCCCCCGAGGCCACCACCGGAGTGCCGATGGAGATGGAGATGCTCCGGTGGGCCCTCGTCCCCTCTGGGGTCGTGAGGACCGTGAGAGAGGATCCGGCGGAGGCGATGGTCAGGGACTACCTCGCGGAGCCCTGCGAGTCGCTCTCCACCGATCCGCTCAGCTACTGGGCCAGGAAGGAGTCGGTCTGGCCGGACCTCTCCCTCGAGGCGCAGCGGCTGCTCTCATGCCCTCCGACGAGCGTGGAGAGCGAGCGCGTCTTTTCACATGCGGGCGACATTGTCGGCCCACATCGCACTCGCCTTCTCCCATGGAGAGTCGAGCAGTTGACCTTCCTGAAGGTCAACTCTCGCCTCTTCGATTTCTCAGGACTGGACTTCCAGAGTGACTGAGGTGAGCCCAACTTGTGGCCTGCATCCTCTATGAGTCCAATCCTTTGGAATCGCGCTCTCCCCTGTATAAAACCCTGTATATACAGTTAAAACCGGCCAGTAGAGGGAGGGTGGTTAGGAACCAGTGGCAAAGGGAAAACACCCAGCAATTTGAAAGCCCCCCCCCAGGGTATTCAAAACATCTCCCATCACTGAGACATACCCTGTGGGACCAAATTTATTATGAAAAATAATGCCCCAGAAACATGGATTGCTACTGGAGGGAGAAACAGGTTAGATAGGGATTGCTTAGGTGTTTTTATCAGATGAAATCATTGTAAAAAAAATTGTAGAAGAATTGTTGTACTGTTTTTTGAAAGTTGATGTTCTGTTCATGTAAAAAAAAGGAAAAAAAACCAAAAAAAAAATGTTGTGATTATGTTTTTTAAAAGTTGATGTTCTGTTCATGTAAAAAAAAGGAAAAAAAACCCAAAAAAATGTTGTGATTATGTTTTTTAAAAGTTGATGTTCTGTTCATGTAAAAAAAAGGAAAAAAAACCAAAAAAAAATGTTGTGCTTATGTTTTTTAAAAGTTGATGTTCTGTTCATGTAAAAAAAAGGAAAAAAAACCCAAAAAAATGTTGTGATTATGTTTTTTAAAAGTTGATGTTCTGTTCATGTAAAAAAAAGGAAAAAAACCCCAAAAAAAATGTTGTGCTTATGTTTTTTAAAAGTTGATGTTCAGTTCATGTTTAAAAAAAAAAATTTGATGTTAATGTTGGGTTTGCATGGTTGGGGGATGCGGGAAGAGTGGTGGATGGGCACCGGCCAATGATGATCTCTCACAGATGTTCCCAGGTAAATTCTGAGGCTGGTGTGGGGGTGGGGGGAGACCTCTGCAGAACTGCTCCAGAAATACCATTGTCCAGTGCCTTGGAAGTGCCCAGTTCAGCTTTGTGTGTCTGAACTGAAAGCACAGCCACAGGAAATGACATAGGTTCTGCTGGACCCTGTTGCAGTGGTTCCCCCCCATTAAGTCGTTTTATGGAGGGAGAGTTGTATTAGGCTGGTAGTTATTATGATCATCTTCTGTTTCCATGCCCTGTTGTGCCCGCTCACTATGTAACCTGTTGTAATGTTCAAAACTTTACTGTTTGTCCATTTCAAAAAAAAAATTGTGTTTAAGATTCTCTGATGTGTAGTTAATTGTGTTGTGTTGTGCTATGAGGGACAATAAGTGTAATATGTTGTGATTTGTTGACCACTTGTAATTTGAAAATGAGAAAATAAAGGTTTTTTAAACTTAATGATTGTGTGTCTGTGTTCCCTTCTTTGATGGGAGGTTGGTTCCCAGCATAGGGAACAATGGGGCAGGCTGGCCAGCCTGTTCCTGGGGTACTCGGTGTGGGGCAGCTGAGGGTGGTTTTGGTTCTGAGAGGGGCTGAGTGGAGGATTTGGGTCTGTGTGTGGCAGCTGGGGTGGGGGAACTGGGTTTGTGTGGGGCTGTAAGGAGTGGACTATGGGGGATGAGAGCACTGGTTGTCCCTTGTGCCCAAGTAGGCCCCTGCTACTGTCCTGGTGTGGGCTTCCATGCCTCTATCAGTTGCTGGCCCTCCTTTGCCATCTTTTTCAGAAATTTTCCTAGGGCTGCCAAACTCCTGGTTGGGCTTGAGTTCAGGTTAGAGAGAGTAGTTCCCTACAGATAAACTGGCTGCTTCCAAGGGCAATCTCTTTAGAGGGCAAATGCGGACCATGGATTCTGGGGGAGATCCCTACTCAGATTTTCCTTTGCACAAGTCCCACCCCCAAATTGCCAGTAACTTCCAAGGCCAGAGTTTGCCACCCCAGAGAGATCCCGTTCCCACCCTCTTAGCCTTGGCATGAAAGTTGTAGCCCCCATGGAACGCTTCCAGGTTCCTGATTCCAAGCCCAATGACACCAATGTAAGACAATCCAGACCTCCATCAAAAATGGATTTTAAGTAGCAGTGGGATTGGGCTGCATTTCAGTCATTCACATATCTGGTTGTGTTCCCAAACATTTAGCTTATGGTTTTTTAAATCGGCGTATGGCACTTAAGGACACTTTTAAATGGTTCTAAAAACATATTTTTATTATGAAGTATTTAATGTGGCATTGATCAAGGGCAGGCCTTTTGGCCAAATGAGCAGTATCAGTACAGTAAAATTTAGACAAAGCTCATAGGAGGAAAAAGCATTCACACTGTGAAGTGGGAAGAAAGTTTCAATTTACATGTACCATGGACTCCGAAAAAGACATGTCCAGACCAAATCAGGCCTGCTTTCTCCCTTGAAGATATCAATTGATGATAGTGCTTATGTCACATCATGAGAAGACAAGGTTCACTAGAAAAGACAATAATGCTAAGAAAAATTGAAGGCAGTAGGGAAAAGAAGAATACCCTAGATGTGGTAGATTGACTTCGGTTTGCAATACATGGACAAGGTTTTTGGGATACTGTGGAGCTCAATATAATTCTAAAGTACACCACAAGTGATTTGAATGCATAAAACATACAGACACATACACATAAAATGTATATACCCCCTCCCCACCAAATTAAAGGTTTATCTTATGCCCCGGTTTTCTCCCCCATGGGAACCTAGAGTGGTTTACACATTGCTGTTCTCCCTTGATTTGTTTCACCCTCATCACAACCAGGCTAACAATAGACAGCTGCTCCATGCCTCACATTGGAGTGACTCCACCGATGGCCTTCTTAGTTGTATGAGGGGGTGGAGGGGGGGGGAGGAAGGAAACAACGCACTCCTGCCCACTCTATCTGGGGCCTAGGTTGCCAAATTGCTTGGCCTTGGCAAGGAGCCAGTGGTGGGGCGGCACTGGTTCTGGGGCCCCGTCAAGAACATTTGTCCAGGGCCCCAAAATCACCTAGACTGCCTCTGGAAAACACAACACAATTGTTTACTTAGGCTGAGCCAAGAACATCCATCAAGCCTACAAGGCACAGAATCAGAGTCTGCCAGATTCTAGACCAACTCTCTAGCCATTGCACTACAGTGGATATCTAAAAATTGTTCATACCCCCACCAGCAACTTGAACATTTTTCTCCAAAAGGCACACAACTTGGCTGGGTCTCAAAAAGGACTATGATGCATGGGCCTGTCAATGCATACTGGTACTAAGGCTCTGGCCGGGGGGAGGGGGGCATTGTGCCAATGCCACCCTGGCTTTGGAAGGGGACAGTAAAATAGAAGAAATAATCTAGCTTCAGTGCCTCCCCCCCTTCTCTCTCTCTCTCTCTCTCTCTATAATGTGAGTGAAAACATTACTATACCATCACTGAAGCCTACAGGATACATAGGGTCTGTTCACACACGCATGATCATTTAATGGCAATGCTCTGGCATGATGATGTCTGTTCTAGGAAGTGATGTGATCATCACACAAGGCTGGGGAGCACGCACAATTCACAGCAGGCAGATTTGGGCCACAAGGGATCCTGCTTTGGCCTGCAGGGCCCAAATCAGCCCACTGCAAAGCACAGGCATACTCTCAGGGCAGCCAGATGACATCAGTGACATCACGGCAGCAGCCCCTGGAGCGTACCTTGAAGGCTCATTCACTGACTTTCCCCCTTCGGGGTGATAGGTGAGAGTGGGGGATCCCCCACCAAGGGGAAACGGATCCCTAATTGTGTCTGAGGTTGTGGAAATCAAATGGGTCATATTGCTTCTGTCTTTGAGGGACTTACATGCACATTATATTTAACTCCAGATTTCTTGATTGTCAAGGAATGCATGTGGTGGGGGGTGGGGGGAAGGGTGGGAGAAGGGCCCCTGAGGGTGAGGGTGGCATTTGGCATGCAAAATGCCACCCCTGGCAAGACAAGCCTCTCCCAGCTGTCAGTGGTAGAGATGAGAGCAGAGCACCTACTTGGGGAGGCCATGAAATGGCCCCCCCAAGTGGGAGCAGGCTGAGCCTTGGTGGGGGGATGGGAGGAAGGGTGGGAGAAGGGCCCCAGAGGGTTGGGGGGGGGATTTTGTTGCAGTGGTTCCCCCCCATTAAGTCGTTTTATGGAGGGAGAGTTGTATTAGGCTGGTAGTTATTATGATCATCTTCTGTTTCCATGCCCTGTTGTGCCCGCTCACCATGTGACCTGTTGTAATGTTCAAAACTTTACTGTTTGTCCATTTCAAAAAAAAAATGTGTTTAAGATTCTCTGATGTGTAGTTAATTGTGTTGTGTTGTGCTATGAGGGACAATAAGTGTAATATGTTGTGATTTGTTGACCACTTGTAATTTGAAAATGAGAAAATAAAGGTTTTTTAAACTTAATGATTGTGTGTCTGTGTTCCCTTCTTTGATGGGAGGTTGGTTCCCAGCATAGGGAACAATGGGGCAGGCTGGCCAGCCTTCTCTGCGGGTGGTGGGGGGGTCAGGGGGGTGGTTGTCTGTGTGCCAGGGCAGGTGCTCTTTCCCAGGGACGATTTGGCACTGCCACCATTGTGGCACCCCTTGTCTGTGCAGAACTGCCCTGGGAAAGAGAGTTTAGGGGTTCCCAAAAGGGGAGGGCAGGCCAGCCTGTTCCTGGGGTTATGGTGGGTGTGGGGCAGGTGGGGGTTGATTTGGGTCTGTGAGGGGCTACTGGGGGGATTTGGGTCTGTGTGTGGCAGCTGGGGGGGAATTGGGTTTGTGTGGGGCTGTGAAGGGTGGACTTTAGGGGCTGAGAGCACCTACTTGGGGAGGCCATGAAATGGCCCCCCCAAGTGGGAGCAGGCTGAGCCTTGGTGGGGGGTGGGAGGAGGGGTGGGAGAAGGGCCCCAGAGGGTTGGGGGGCATTTTGCATGCAAAATGCCACCCCTGGCAACACAAGCCTCCCCCAGCTGTCAGTGGTAGAGATTAGAGCACCTACTTGGGGAGGCCATGAAATGGCCCCCCCAAGTGGGAGCAGGCTGAGCCTCGGTGGGGGGTGGGAGGAGGGGTGGGAGAAGGGCCCCTGAGGGCTGGGGGGCATTTTGCATGCAAAATGCCACCCCTGGCAAAGGAAGCCTGCTTCTTCATTTTTTCCCCATAGGAAATAATGAAGAAGATGCTCCTTTATGGGAGGATGGGGGGACCTGCTTTGGGGGGCCATAACATGGCCCCCCAAAGTCCAATCTGTCTGAAACTTGGGTGGGTGTTAGAGAAGGGTTAGAGGAAGGTCCCCACCAATTTTGGGCTTATTTGGTGGGAAAATGCCTCCTCCAGGCGTCCTGAAAGACGGAGGCATTTTCCCAGCAAAATAACCCGAAAGAATCCCGAAAGAATGCCGAAATAATGCCGAATCCCGAATCCCGAAAGAGATTCTTGTTTCGGCATTCGGCTAATGCCGGTAGAGAATCTTGTTTCGGGTAATCCCGAAACAAGAAAGCCGAAAGTTTTTTCCTTGCACACCCCTAGTACTAACAATCTTCTGACATTTTAATTGCATCATATTCCTCTTCCCTTTTTACTATATAAATGGGGTAGAAATGTTGAGTGGTTTAAGATAATTTGCTGTTCCTAGACACACTTTATGGGCATAATTTGTCCTGATCAGGCCTAGAAAGATCATTATTTCAGGGTGTTTTTTTAAAAAAAATTCTTATTGAATTTGGGACATTTGGACATTAGGTTTTATGTAAGATTTTAGGTATTTGTAAAACTGGAAATAAAATAATTCCCATAAGGTGAGCCTGAGTAATGCATATTGACAATTGATGTGAGGTTGGAATTTATATTAACCCATTCCATGACCACACATAGTGTTTTTGTAAATAATTTACTTAATAAAATTTTATTCTAAAATTTATTTTAATATATTTATATATTTTCAATAGAAACATACTTTTACATATATATATTTATATAGTACAGTACAGTACAACTGTTATTGTAGCTTACAAGCCGTACAAACACAAAAAACAACAATAAGCCACACATATCCCATTTGTTACAATATTCATCCAAATCCATAACCACATTTTAAAAATTAAAACCTGAAGTTAAACATGGGATATAAATTTGGCTTGTATTTTCACTGAAGCACACCAAAAACCGCTACTGGGCGTAATGTATCGCCATAAGGTATATTACCATTCAGACCACAAATGATGCAGTAACAATAACAATTGTTGGACTTATATAGTCCCAACAAAATACAGCTTCAAAGGTTCAATCCTCTACTGTTCCTATAGAGGCTAAAATAGTCAGAATTGGTGTTAAACATAGAGTTAAAAAACATTGTCGCCAATCTTGTTGAGGATATTCCTTTAATTGAGCTTTATGAACCTATTGGAGCTTTGGATCTCTGCCACGGTAACTGGCTACTTAATGAATTAGATCTTATACAACAGAATAACACAGAGTGTCTCTACACATTACTAAGTACCTAGGGATGCTCAAGTGCAGGACTGTATGTCTAGCCCTCAATTCACACATAGGCTGCCCTTGCTCAATGCACGTGAATGCTGCTTTCACGGGAGCTCCCTTTCTGCGGCTGCATCTGCAAGTGATTCTGGAGGGCAAAGGGCCAATTTTGCTTTGTTTTTGCTGTGAGAACAAGTACTGTAGGCTCCTCTGAATTGCCAATTTGCATTTCTTTAAGGTGTGAGACAATGTCAAGATCTTCATTTCAATGAATGGATGTGGGGGAAACTGGGATACTACATATATGAAGGGAAGGGTGGTTAGCTTACTCTGTGAAAGAGAAACTGCAACACATGTCTGTTTGATATTTTTCTAATGAAAGGAAGCCTTAGAAATTCGCTTTACTGGGGGCGTGGCGTCGACGGAGAGGAGGAAGGACGCTTAGTGCAAGAGCTCCCCCCTCCAATTCCCCTTTTAAAGATCATCACAACGAAAAGAAACACACTAATTATGGGAAAGCAGATGTCCGAGAAAAAGAGGCACCAGGTAAAGGCATTAAAAAACTTACAAAACTTTTTTCCGAGCCGGGAAACGGCACCAGAGCCTGTGAGGCAGCAGGGAGAGGAAGACAAAATGGCGGGCGCAACTACAACTGCCAAAATAAGCTCACCCTCCCAACAGGACAGCTTTTCCCAATTAATAAAATAAATGGAACAAAATCTGCTTGACAACATAAAAACGTTGTCACAGCAATTTACTGCACAATTTGCTGAAATGAAAATCAAAATAAATAAAGCAACCCACAACGCTAATAAAGCGCTAGAAATAAACAACGCAACTCAGACAGAAGTTAAAGAGCTTCGGCGAATAAATACTTATCAGCAAGAAAGATTATTAAGGCTGGAAATGGCCGTAAGACAGAAGAACGTTAAATTTAGAGGATTTAAAGAAAATATTAATGCAAATGAAGATTTGCCCAACTTCTTGGCGGCATGGCTAAAAAAGCAATTGCAGTGGAATGAAGACGAAGATGAGACTATAAAAATAGAAAATGCTTATAGAGTGGGATCGAGAAACAGCAGCAGGAACAAGTATCCCAGAGACATCATCGCTACCTTTCAAGATGGGAACATTAAGAAAAAAATTCTTGCAACTGCTAGAGCGAGGGGAGCACTTGACTACAATGGAACCCCAATATTAACCTTCACTGATTTACCATCAGAAGTACTGAGCAAAAGAAGAGAACTGAAAAGAACATCTGAGGCTTTAAGGAAAGCCCAGGTCAACTACAAATGGACTAACCTTGTTTATCTAGAAGTTGCACATCATGAACAAATTTACAGAGCCATTGATCAAGAGTCTGGAGAAGCACTTCTTAGAGCCGTTGGAATTGACCCCACAATAGAAATGGAGAGGAACACTCAGAAAAGAAGAATGTTATCTGCCTTATCTCCCATTAAGAACAGCAAAATACCAGTTTGTTTGAATTAGAGGATTGTTCTCATTAAACAGGGCATAGTTCTTCACATTGTGATGTTAATAAGTAAAGCAGTTAATGAAGACACCATAGGGGATTGGGGAATGGGGGGACAGGGGGTAATTGCACTTAGCCCTCACTGTCTTTTCCTATACTTGGGTTTGGTATTTTATACCAACGGCTTGTTAGGTTTTACCTACAAGCCACCATGTTAGGATTGTCTTTATGTGGGGTTTGGGGAAGGGTAGAAGGGGAAGGGGGTGAAGTGGGAGGGAAGAGAAAATCAGAAGAATTTATAGTTGTTAACTATCTTAAGGGGGAAAAGAGGGGGGGAGGGGGAGGGAAGAAGGATTTGGCCGGGTATGCTGTACTGATTCAGTGATAGTTACTTATTATAGCACTTTTTCTAGCAATTTTCAAGCATAAGTTTGTGACTACAGTTAATCTTTTGTGTAAATTTCAAACTACCTATCTTATATTGTACATCACAAAAGTCTTACTAAGAATATTCCAAAGCTTTTTAACTATCTTGTATTGTAAGCATTATTAATATTAATTTAAAAAAATTAAAAAAAGAAATTCGCTTTACTGAACAGAGAGGCAATGTCTAGAGCTCACAAAACCCTTTGCCTCTGGAATTTTTTCCTCTCCAAGGATCCCATCAATCCACATGGGAAACATAGCATGACTCAGTTCTATGTTCTCCTGTTCAGTAGGTGGAGGCCAACAATTCCCCACCTTCTATATGTAAATGGAAGGCAGAGTGTGAGGATTTTTTAAAAAACCAAGCTTCTGTATAATTATGACATCTTCATGTTCTGGAAACGAATCGTTTTGATCAAATCTGTGGTCAAGGATGGGACCGGTGAACCGAGCCATGCTGATGATCTGTGATGGCTTCAGATGCCTCGCTCTATGGAATGCCTGAGGTGAGTTACAAGGTCCAGGAAGGTTCTACAAGTTGCCACGGGGATGGCAGTTGGAGAGCTACCTGCGGCAGTCTTCAGTGATGGTGCAAGTAGTAAGAGATTTGGAGAATCAATGGGGGGGAATGTGGGCTTGCGTTGTGAGTGGAATGAAAGAAAAGACTTTAAAGCAGGGAGGTCAGAATTGTGGCCTTGGGGCCACCGTGGGCACCAGAGATCTTTCCAGTTGGACAAGCTTGAGGGTCAGCACCTAACTTACTTCCACAAGGCATCTCCATTTTCCCCCTGCCTGATGAGTTTGGGGCAGCTGTGGAGAAAACATGAAACAGAGCTGGTCCCCACCCTGGCTGAACCCACCACATCTGGCCCTCAATAGCAAATGTTTGAATGATGGTGAAAGGAAATAGGAGCAAAACCCGTCAAGAGAAAGGGAAAGATGGGAAGCCTGAGGAAGACAGGGTGTGGGGAGGAGTGGGACCCCAGCAGGCATGTGATGCCACAGTGTGCACCCTCCTGTTTTCTCTGTGGAAACTGCAGATCAGTTGTAATTCCAGGAGATCTCCAGGCCTAACCTGAAGGCTGGCAATTGGGAGCTGAAACTAGCTAGAAACCTATGAAAATGTTATAGGAGGAGCAGAAGATGATCCTCACATCCTGCCCCTATTGAAAGACAATAGTAAAGAGTCCAGTAGAACCTTTAAGACAAATCAATTTTACTGTAGTATAAGCTTTGAGAGACTAATACAGCTAACTCCTCTGGAATTAAAAGACAGAGAGCCATGCTCTGGACCGGTTGTCATTCCTGGATGTTCTAAAACCCAGTCTTCCACAGAGTGGGTTACAATATCCCAAAGTGGGTATCTCTAAGGAAAGGTTTAGTCATTCACTGGAACCATCCGGTTTGGCTCTGTGGAGAGAAGGATTTCAGATGCCTCCCTCCACGGAATGCTTGAGATGAGTCATAATGTCCAGGAAGGTTCTAGAGGTTGCCATAGGGATAGCAGTAAGAGAGCTATTTCCAGCAGTCTTCAGCGATGGCCCAGGTAGTAACAGGGCTGGAGAGTAAAAGGAGACAAAAATTGTGGGGTTGGGTTGCGAGTGGAAAGAAAGACTTTAAAGCAAGGAGACCAGAAGTGTGGCATGGGAGTCACCGTGAGCACCAAAGAGTTTTTTCCAGTTGGACCCATTCCCCCTCCTTCCTGAGCTTGCCTGAGGGTCAGCACCTGACTTACCTCCACAAGGTGCCCCCTTTCCCCACTGCCTGATGAGCTTGGGGCAGCTGTGGAGAAAACATGGGGCAGAGCTGGACCCACCTTGGCTGAACCCACCACATCTGTCCCTCAATAGCAAATGTTTGGATGATGGTGAAAGAGGAGGCATCAGGATGAAGGGAAAGATGGGGAGCCAAAGCCAGAGAGGGCAGAAGGGAACAGAAAGGGTGAACGTGGAGTCATAATGGTAAAAGGAAATAGGAGCAGAAGCTATCAGGAGGAAGGGAAAGACTGGGAACCAAAACCAGAGAAGGGAAGAAAGAGGCAGAAATGGCGAAAGTGGAACCATGAGGAGGAGAACAAAGATGGACCAGAAGGGCAGCGCTGATGGAGAAGGGTGATGGGACTTCACCTCTCTCTCAAGTCCTCGAGGCCCCCTCTTGTATCTCCTAAAGAGCAAGAGGTAACTCTTGAACATCCCAAAATGCGAAGCTCCAGACCCGGACCTAGGGATACCAAATGTGGATTGAGAAATTCCTGGAGACTTGGGGATAGAGCCTGAGAAAGGCAGGGTTTGGGGAAGAGAGGGACCTCAGCAGACATGTGATGCCATAGTGTGCACTCTCTCGTGCAGACATTTTCTTCGGGGAATCTGAGGCTCTGTACTCAGATCAGTTGTAATTCCAGGAGATCTCCAGGCCTTACCTGAAGGTTGGCAATTGGGAGCAGAAATAGGTTAGCAGCCCATGAACATGTTATAGGGGAAGTAGAAGGGGAACCTCACACCCTGCCCCCAAAACAAGACAGAGAGTCATGCTTCAGTGTGGCACAGTAGAGTTCTGCGATGGCACAGGTAATAAGAGTTGTGAACAAAAAACAAGCACAAAATCTGTGCCTGGGTTTCGCTTCTGAGTGGAAAGAAAGACTTTAAAGCAGGGAGATCAGAAATGTGGCAATGGGGCCACCGTGGGCCACAAAGCCCTTTCCATAGTTGGACCCATTCCTCCTCCTCCTCGGCTTTCTCCTCAGCCTGAGGGACAGCACCTAACCTTCACAGGAAGCCTCCATTTTTTTTTTATGCTGGACACCAAGTTTATTAAAGATACTGCCAAAATGTTGGCAAACATTCCAAAGATCAGACTTGTAAACATAATGTTTCCCTTTTCAATTGGCAGCAGTTTGAAAAATATATTAAGACAAAAAGAAAAGACAAGTATTAATTCAAAAACTCAGTTTTGTGACCAATAACTTGTTCCCACATGAAAAAGTGATGGTTTAAATTAAACCAATTAACTGCATGAAATGAAACTTTGTGCTGTTTGATGATCACAGTATTTTATAGTTAAATACATCTTTATTATATTCCTGGCACCCATTTCTGAAGGCCATTTCCCAGGGGGCTTGTAACTGGCAAAAGCCCACCAAACCATTGCCATTTACATTTGGTATGGAAGAAGCCATCCATCAATAGAACAGGGAACTGAACTTCTCTGTCTAGCCACCTTACACACACACACAAACAAAGGAGCTGACCTTCTCCTTTGTCGCATTCTAGATTGCCCTGATTGTTTTCAGGGGTCCAGATCTGGGAATTATGTACCTGTGTTCCTGCAACTGACAGGCATCCAAATGTGTGTTTGGAGAAACATACTGAGAAATGATATGGTGGTTTCAGCCAGGGTGGGGACCAGTTCTACCCAATGTTCCTCCACAGCTGACCTCAAGTTATCTGGCTTGGATCAGGACAGCAGTGGAGAATATTCCTCAACTACTCCAAATGGTTGTACAGTGCTATTCTGAATATGACATTGACTCCTGGTCTGAAATTTTGCAGGGAAAGAAGATAATGCTAGATCTATGGTGAAGAGTTCGGAGGGCAGAGAGTTCAGAGAAGATTTTCCAGAAAGAGGATCATGGCCGAATGCGTGTGTGGAGGATGCTCTCTAGGAACAGTCTCTTGCAGTCAGCACCATGTGGTTGCTCTTAGGGGCCCAATCAATCCCTGTGATTATGTCCGTTGTGCTCTTTCAGCTCCAGACATGCGTATCATAGCCCCGAGGTCCCAACACTACCCTATGAGGCAAAACTTCGGAGGCTCCTTCATGCATCTGTCAACTGAAGACGTGGCAGCAAAGTCTTCTTTTGGGCTGTGGCCTGCTGAGTCGCCTTCAATTTCCACATCGTTCCAAGATGGTAAGACCTGCTCTTTCTTGGGGTTTATCCTGGACTACTGGGCCCTGGCTAGGTCTGATGCAGCATGACTCTCCTGAGGGCTGAAACGCTGATTCGAAATAAGGGTTTCACAGAAGCTGTGTGGTCTTTCCAGCCCAGATTCCCCCCTCCCATTAGAATCTCTGAGCAACCACAGGCAGCTGGCTAAAGGACGGAATCTGGACTCCCGTTACCTATGAAACGGCCTCACTGCCACCCCTATGACTTTTGCTAAAGGGTCCTGATTGTCTGAAGGTGGCCAAGGCTCTTCCACCCCATTTTCCACTGAGCCTTAAATCCAAAGGTTGTGCCTGAGGTTGATGACCGAGATGAGGGTGGTAGACCCTCTTTATGTGCTCTGAAGATCCCTCCCACATTAACCCCACACAACCTCCCACACTCCCTTCCTCTTCCTTGCTAATAATAACAACAGTAACAACGTTCGATTTATATACCGCCCTTCAGGACAACTTAATGCCACACTCAAGAGTGGTTTACACAGTGTGTTATTACTATGCTTAGAACAATCACCCTATGAGGTGGGTGAAGCTGAGAGCTCTGAGAGAGCTGCGATTGACCCAAGGTCACCCAGCTGGCTTCAAGTGGAGGAGTGGGCAATCAAACCCAGTTCTCCAGATTAGATTCCTGCCGCTCTTAACCACTACACCAAACTGGCTCTAGTCACAGAGAGTGTACACACGCCTTTAAAAAAACTCCTCCACTTGTGCTACCATTTCAGATTGATAGTGCTTTTCTTCAACAGAACTAAAATGCTGGTTGATTTAAGCACTGTACTGTTAAAAGCAATGCCAAACCACCTTCCGCCCAAACTGAACATAAAAGCAGAAGACACAATTTCCATTCTTTCCTATGACAATCCTCGATTACGATAAAAGAGAGAATTTTATATTGCTAGTTGTTGAGGCAGAAAGGGAAATTCAAATCTCCTTTTGCTTGGCATTCCTTTAAGATTCTCCCTCATGCAGCTGAACTTTGGTAGAGCTTCAGTTGCAAGTTTGACCCAACTAGTCAAGGCGCTGACCTCTTGTTAAATTAGTTAGGAGATCTCAGAGAAGAAAGGTGTGCCTCATAAGAAAGTGATCCAGAGGAAATAAAAGTGCCAGGAGGCTGATGAAAGGAAAACGTCAAGGGGAGAAGGAGCTAGCGGATTTTAGTATCTGATAGAAAAGGGCTGCTCCTGATCCAAAGGTCTTATGGAACAGGTCCAGCCCTGCCCGGAGAACACTTGGAGGGCTGGATTCAGTTTCAATATAGGCAACAAGAGAAGCAAGAGCAGCCAGTGGGGTGGGGGGATTGGCACCCAAGTGAAGAGATTCTGATCTCTGTCCCCTTTGCCACTCCCTCCGACACTCACCATGACTGTCCAGGTTCTAATCCCCACAAGGCCTGTACTTTGCCCTGGCGCACATTCTTTGTTTTGCTATTTGTCACCCACAGCAAACCAAGAATCATAAGCAGAAGGACAAGAGGAAGAGGAAGAGAAGAAGCCAAAGGTAGACGCTGGCCATGATGCAGGTAATTGAGGGCCATTTTTCAGCCATGGTTTGCCATTTCTGCAAACTTAGAGGAAGAGTTGAATTGGGGAAAAAATCTAAATTAGCTAACAAAAAATAGGTATCCTCCCCGCCTCTAGAAGAAAATTTCATGCACCCACAGCTCAGGAGCCATATTAGGTTACTGTAGAAACCCAAAATGGTGACAGAAAGGGCTAGAGCGGAAAGGGGTAATAGACCAGTTGCTGGAGTCATGTGGGAAAGATCCAGCAGGAGGAAGGGAAAGAAGGGAACCAGAGCCAGAGGGAGGAAGAAGAGGACAGGAAGGGCAAACTTGGAGCCAGTTGTGGGGGAAGCAAGAGATGGAGCAGAGGGCCAGGGTGGATTGGGGGCATGGGATTCGCCCATCTCCCAAGTCCTCACAGATTCCTCATGGAATCTCCTAAAGAGTCAGAGGTAATCCTGGAAACTCCAAAAATCTTGGGGCTCCAGACCTCACACAACCCAGGCCTGTGCCTCCATGAAGTGAAGAAACACATGGGAGGAGAGGATTCAGTTTCAAAACAGGCAACGATAGAAGCAAAAATCCAAGTGAGTAGCCAGTGGGGAGAAGGTTAGCCCCCAGTCAAGGGTTGCTGATCTCTCTCCCCTTTGCAGCTTCCTCCAATGCCCACTAGGACTGTCCATGCTCTTGGCCCCACTAGGCCTGCACCTTGCCCTCGCAGACACTGTATTGTTATTTCTCATCTGCAGCCAACCAGGAGTCAGCAGTGGTGGCAGGAGTGGAAGACGAGGAGGAGAACAACAAAATGGACATGAAGAATATGGTTGCGGTGGCCAAGGACTCCATCTCACAAACAACTGCCCTTTTCCTGCAAATGTTTTCAGAAAGATATTAAACAACATGGATTTCCCAGCTAGCTCTGTCTCCATGACCATACAAGACCTCCTGGAATCCATCTTGGAGAGCCCTTTAGACAGGCTCCTGGCAGGCTGAGATGAAAGCAGTTCTGTCTCAAAGCTCTGTCATTTTCTGGCCAATACTTTGATCGAAAAAGCGCTTCACATTATGCATTCTGAAGCTTGGAAGACCTACGAAGCCCAGTGCAAGAAAGCCTTCCCTGGAGGATACGCAGACATGCGCACAGTAGCGTTGGATGAATACGCCGCTATGGATCCAGCCTTCTGGAGACCTGTCAGCCCTCTGATGTTTGATTTGTTGAGGAATCTGCCTGCCAAAGAGATTTCTCAGATTATTTTAGACACACTGAAGGAGTTTGCTGCTTTGAGCCAAACCCACCTGTCCCACTTCGAATTGTGTGCCCGGACAAAAGCTGCTGTTGCACGGCTGAAGAGAAACCATGGGGCAACATCATCTCACAAAAGACACCCCAGATCAATCAACATGATCTCTTATTCGGAGATGAAGGTCCTTCGATACATTAAAGAGATCATCGGGAATGTCCTGAGCTATGCTGAGACACAGGTGAGGCAAGAAGGATCCCTGGCAAGGACAGACCACTCCAGCAGCCTTCTTCTCCATCAGGATGTCTTAAACCGACTGAGTACAGGAAGACAAGAGGGAGCTTCTCTCTCCACATCACAAGCTGGAACTTCCTCCTCTGCCACCCGGGAGCAGGCAGTCTGGGTCTCAGAGGAGGCTCAAGGCCAAGCCAGATCTTTTGCTGTGGAATCCCAGGAGACAAGCAGGGCCACTTCCACAGAAGCCCTGGAGTCGTGCCTGGAGAAAGGAGAAATGGATCTAAACCCTCCCTTGAGAAAGACCTGGATCATTATGGAAGACTATTTAAAGGAGGGAGGGGAATACTCTCAGGTCACTGAACTCGTACGGAGTCTCTTGCATACCACGTTGGAATGTATTTCTGCCATCCGATTTGAAGTCTTTCATGGGGCGTGGTCAACAGGACAGCCAGACTACCATCACCGAGTGGGAAGTCAATAATTTGACACACGGCCTAGTGAAAGGCAAGTTCAAGAACATCACATGTGCTGCTCGAGCTGCTGCGGAGAGTCCTGGAAGAAGGGAGTCAATGGCGCACTCGTTAGAGCCAGAGATCTCCTCGGCACCAAGAACCTCCCGTGGGGGACGTCATCTAAGCCCAAGCACTCAGCCTGAAATCCTTAGCCTCCTGCCCAGCTTGCCTCACCATCTGGTACAAAGATCCTGAACAAAGCTGGGAGATTTTGTTATATCTAAAATAGAAGATCACTTCCATTCAGAAGTGGAGAACCTCAAACCGTCAACGGGTTCAGACTGTTCCTCTCCGATTCCACAAAACGACAGGATGTTTTTGCCAACTTCATCCATTCGTTACAACAACTTTCTGGAGAGTTTTCAGTCGAACAGGCTACCATTGGCTGTAGAGCATCTACAGTTATATGCGGAAGACGTGGCCCTGCGCATTCTGGATGGAACCCAACAGGTCTTCAATGAGGCGATGGAGGAGAGTGCCATTCCCCCCATTCTGCTTGTTGAAAGTGAGATTGTCGATGGGCTTTGCGCTTCTCTCAGTTCCTTCGAGGGCCAGCGTGGAAGGCAGCGTCACCACACACAACAAGAGTGCCTATTAGAAAAACTTCTCAGGAGAAACATCAGGTTCAAAAGAGAGCTCCAAAGCCGTACCCATGGCACAATCCAGAACATTGTTGCCGAAATCGACCGAGAAATCCGCGCAGACTCTGAGGAAAAGGATGTGTGGCTGCTGTCCCAACACTTGGTGCCCACCATGCTGGAGGGGTTCCTTTCTGCTCTTGCTGGAGCCCAAAGCTGCCAGAGGTCCTTCTTTCACTACTTCAGATCCATCTTACAAGGGGTTGTGGACAAGGCAGTCCAGCCTCTTGGACAGATGGAAAGCGTGGTCGAGGCACGGCTTAGGGGCCACCTTCAACGCCTGGGAATGGGCCGAGACAAGATCAGGAAGGAGGATCCAAGGGAAGAGGCTGCCAACACCCCTGACAGTATTGGGGAAGACCTCGTGGAGAAGGTGTTTGTCAGGCTGGTGTCTTTTGCCAAACAAAAACCATGTTCCATCTTGGCACTAGCAGCCTCCTTTTTTTCTGTTGAGGAAATTCAAGGCGCCCTAAAGAAGATCAGGGCGGGCGCCCAAAAGCTGGTTTCCATCACTCTCCAGCTGATACTCAACGACCTGCGAGAGGAGATGATCTCTTCCATTGATATCCTCCCATATGAAGCTTATGCGGCTGCAAACACCGTCCTCCAGGACCTTTTAAGAGAAGCGGCAAGCGTGACAGATGTCTCAAGGTGTTCCAGGATACTGTCTAGCAGAGGTGAGTCTCAGGAGTTGATGCTCATACCACACGAATTCCGCAGCCAAATTTCTGTAAGAGATCACTTAGATTTCATCAAATGTCAAGTATGCCCCCGATTCAACATCAGTCATCAGAGATTCATACCGATGCAAAGGCCAATGGATGTCAAATAATACCAAGTATTAGGTAGACTATTCGATCCAAATTTCACAGAGATTAAGAGCAGTTGGGGGGGGGACATCTTTTTGGCTCTGTTTTTGGATCGGGGCACTCTGATTGCGAACCTCATGGGGATAGTTTCAGCTATGGCTGTAGTAGAACAACAGGACTGGAGTCCAGCATCCCTTTAAAAACCTACAAGATTTACAGTGTAGAAACCTTGGCGAGGGCCAGCGCCCTTCCTGAGATACAGGGAGGAGGGGAGACCCAGGAACCTTTTTATCCTGGTCAGGTGGATGGGGTGAAGCAAAGAGGGGAGTCGGATGGGATAAGGGAGTCAGAACGGTCAGTAGATCCTCAAGCTGCAGAGGCCTTTCTTTATCATGGCCTGGGAGGACTGCTGGATTGGCTCGGCGCCACCTTTGCGGGAAGCCAGGCCGCCCTAAGACCACTTTTAATGATGTTTGCTGCTTCTCTTGATTTGCTCTGATTGTTCTGGTAGGCTCATTTCCCATTTCCCATTCTGATTTCCATTGTTTGATATGATTTTATGGATTTCTGAATAGCATTTGAGCAAAAAAAGTGGGACAAAAACCGAACAAGCCCTCCAGCAAAGCAAATATGAGTACTTGCAGTTTGGGAAACTGGGAGGGGAAAGGTTTAGGCTAAAGGATAACAGGAAGGACTGCAGAGATGCCACAAGCGTGCTGGGTATCAGGTTAGGAAGTCCGCTTCCTGAGAAGTTCAGCTTGGAAATGATTTTTAAAATGCTGAAAACACTCGCTATTTGGGTGGGAAAGTACAGGCTTCTTGAGTGCCGGGTGAATGCATTTGGTCATGCCCAGCTCCCTCCCCTTGCTGTCTGTCTCCACCTGGTTCTACAGTAGTGTTCTCAGGCAGGAGTTCTGGGTAGGCATCTTGCACCCTGGCAGCAGAAACACGGGTGTGGAGTTGGCTTGGGCAAGCCTTGTCTGAGGTGAGCATGCTTTGTGAAATTTCAGAATCCAAGGAGAAAAAGGAATATGGCAGAACGCAGAGCAGTGGCTGGGGCAGCAATTCTGAGCATGAAGCCTCCTCAAGTGGGAAGAGTCGCTATGAGGCAGAGGCTGCAACTGCTGTGCCAACTGAAGACGAAGGAGCAGGTCCTACGGTGAGCAATCAAGCTAATTGAGAGATTCGTCCACTTGGGATCTCCCTGCTCCTCAGGGGAGTGAAGGGGAGGGGAGGGAGGGGACGAGAGGAACAGAGACAGCCCATGAGCCCCCTCTCCAAGCTTCCCAACCATTCCCATCTTTTCCTGGTTATCCTTCAGTCTTTCTTGAGACTTGGAATAGAAGAGTGGGAACCCACAATTGGAGGAAAAGGGTAAAGAGCCCAATGGGGAAAAAATTAACATTTAATTAGTGATAAAGTGACAAGTGCTCCTTCAGTGTCAGTGTCCTTTTCTTCTTATTTTATAGGTCCAGTTGGTGAAGCGATGTAATAAGACCGTCCAAATGGTACGTATTGACTAATATTTCATTGGGCTGTTTACCCTTTGCCTCCAGTTGTGGGTTCCCACTCTTCTATTTGGACTTCTTCCATCAGCCCTGCCGGCATTCTGCTGCTCCACATGTCAGCGGGAACTCTTTGGCATCAGGAGGCTGTCTCTGCATTGGCGGCTCTGATTGGCTGCCTTTGTCCGATAACTTCTGGCACTCGGCAGGCCCTTTGCAGACTCTGCCACATTTGCTATCCTATCCATGACTTTTTTCTGTCAGGTATTTCCTCTCTTCAAAACGGCCATAGGATGCAACTCGTGGCTCTAGCCCTCACCAGAGAGAAGATGGGAAAGGTCACAGAGATGTCGAATGCAGAGGGAGAGCTGAACCCCAGCCTTTCACAGCCATATTCCAACTCTAAGCACCAAAGATCGTCACGGGTTCTCTACATGCACAGCTTAGCCCTGGATGTTCGGCAGCTCGAAAAGTCTTGTGACACTTCCTCAGCTCTTTACCATCAGAAGCAGCTAGACAATCTTGTGCAAGCAGTGCCCTTCGCCAGTTCCTCTACCCTCACTGAAGAAAGATGTCTCCAGAGATCCTCCTCCGATCCATTCTCAGCATAGATGGACAGACTTCAGCTCCATGAGATTCTCAACGTAGATGGACAGCCTTCAGCTGTAGGACATTCTCAACATGGACGGACATGTTATCCTAATCCAATGAGAAGCAGACCTCCTCCACAGCCTTACAGTCCTTAGAACAGGTGTCCTAGGTACACTTCGCACCAACCTTATTGCTCCTCTAGAAGAGCTCTGCACTTCTCCTCCTCTGCCTCCTGCTCTCAATCTCATAGGAGGTATTTCAAGAGCAAGCCAAAGGACAGGTTTTGCTCCACTAAGAAGCAGGCAGGACCCTCCAAACAGGATTTTTAACAATTCTTCTTCCCCCTGCTCAGACAGCCTGTTGTCCAGTCTCTGGGCCTGGGAGCTAATTTCTCCAGCGCCATCCACCCTCTCGATTAGTAGGCAGGGATATTATATGGAGTTCAAGACAGTTCCCCCAAATATTCCACTCTTCACCAATCCGGCTTCTCCACCCTCCTTTGCTGGTTGCAGAATCTCCGTCTTTGCTATCAAAAACTCTTTAAAAACCTGCACTTTGAGCTTGACCCTCAGACTTCGGAGTCAGCAAGTGGCAAGCGACTTTACATGGCTGGACTGAAAAAAATAATTATAATGTACAGATGTCTAATATTTTCAAGATGTTTTGTTTAAAGTAATTTTGGCAATAATTAATATGATATAATTTTTAATAATAATTATACATTATTATAGATTTCAGTATTTTCAATACTATAAAATTTAGCTTAGTATCCAAACATGCTGATAGTCCTACCTACTGTGACTCTGTTCAAATAATACACTTCCTTTTCTTTACTGCAGAATTTGTTTTCTACCGCCAATTTTTTCTGCCTCAGATGGCAACATTAAAGATAAATGGTCTTATGATAGCATAGGTTACAGCAGTTGGCAATCTTTCTTAATTATTTAGTATACAGTTATAAATGCTATATTATAAATTATGTATTTTATATTCTTAAATCAGTAAAAGAAGTTTACGTTTCATAGGAAAGTAAGTATTGCATATCTTTCAATTTGAATTGCCCTGTGGCTTTAAAAGTTCTGGGAATGTTAAACTCTCCTACTACGTACCGGTACTTGTTTTACAAAATTTGTGTAAAGTTTATTCTTTGTACAGTATGAACTTACAGTACACGTCATATGTATACAATTTGTACAATAATACTTCCCAATACAATTGACATTCTTTGTTTACAGGAAACATGGGTGGAAGATTCCACCTCTCCCTCTATTCAGGGTTCCAGTCCCAGCTACTAAAGTTCATTGCAAAGGCCGGGCTAGTGGGGGCCTGGTGGTTCTCATCACTGTTGATCTGAAAGCAGACGTACAAATTCTAGAAAGTAAATGCTCAAAATATATCCAGGCCCTTTTAATACAGGGACGACAAATTGGTTCTCTTTTGTTTATCAATGTATACAATCCCCCCAAGTTCCCAATACAAAACAACAAAACTTTTTGGGACTTTCTAGCCGACACTCTTGAAACCCTGACTTGTAGCTTTCCAATCCTAACTCTCAACTTGTTCTGTGTGGTGATTTTAATGCTAGGATTGGGCCAGGCTCACCTAATATGGTGGCCAGCGCCAAAACCTTGATTGCTGAACAAGCCATCTTGCTCGACCGATCCTCTCAAGATCCGGTCATTAACAAGCCTGGCTTACGCCTACTGGAGTTGCTCTCTATTCACTTTCCAATACAATGAAAAAAATTAACCCCCTGAAAAACTGTGCACTTTTTCAAAGTTTCAGCTTTGTTTTGCACATTACTTTGTGATTATATGAGGCAATAATTCTATTAGAATCATTCACTACATCCCACTTTTGTATAACCTCCACATGACACGAGCCTGTGGCTAGGGCCAGATTAACCAAACAGCATAATAAAACCTGCGTCACCTTTGCCTGCACTGTTGAATAGAGTGAACAGGTTGGGGGAGGGGGACTCTTATCTCTTGAAGAAATGACACTGCTTCTTCGCCATCTTTCTTCTTTGAGTCTTCTGGTCCTGCCCATTGGCTGGTTATCCTTACTGGAAATTGTAGGGCATGTTCATTAGTTCTGGGAAGCTGAATGGGATTTCATAATGCAGGCATCCTGGGATGGAAAGTTTTATGTGAAGACCAATTCTCTCTCTCCTCTCTCTCTCTCTCACACACACACAAATTTTACTGCAAACGTGTTTGTTTCCTTCCCTGAACTAAGAATTCCTTCATACACTCATCCTCATAGAAAACATAAGTTTGATATTCATTTACTGACAATACAAAGGGAAGTCTCTTGAGCTGTAGCCACTTCAACCTACCCTTATGTCTGATCATTTCTCTTCCTGTGCATATTTGTAATTTCTCAAATCAATTCATATGTAACATTCGCACAAACAGTTAACAAGCCATTTTCCATGTAAGGAAATTTCCAAATGTTTTGAGCCAGTTTGACTTAAGCTACTACCTACAAAACACAAGACAACCAGCAGCGTGGGTGAAATCCCCATAAAAGCTGAAGCAGCAGGGACTCATGGACTTACCCAAAAAAAGTATTTTCCAAGTATTAGTTTGCTGTTTAGCATCTGATCCTAAATAAACAAAAACAGTTTCACAATTGCTGGACCACAAGGGAAAGATTTTGGCCTTTCAAATGTTCACTGTGAGCTGCTTCCCCATGCAAAACTACAAGAGTGATCTCCTTCCAAGTACATCTGCAATGACACCAATTAAGAAGTTGAGCTGTTGAAAGACTGCAGTTGACTGTCTGGCACAGTGATGGCTCAGGAAATAAATTACCCCACCTTGTCACCAGCCAACACAAGGTACCAAGGAGGTATTTGATGTTTCAGAATAAATGAGTCTAATTGTATCATAATGATCTTCCTCAGTTTGGTTTACATCACTACTTCAGGTTCTATGTTAAACAGTAAGTCATCATTTCCCCTTCTAACTTCAAGTAGGAGAGGCAATTCTTTCATCATCGCCTCTTGCAGGTCAGCAGAAGTCATTAATGGACGTCCATTCACTTTAACAATTATGTCTCCATCCTTAATTCCACCTCTGCATAGGGAGGAGAGAGAGAGAGAGAGAGATTCTAAGCTGACATTTTTCTTGCACGGTATGAAAGTGAACGGAAGTTCTTACTACGGTGGCAGAGTGTAATGGATAGAGTGGTGAACTAGGATCTGGGGAGACCCAGGTTTGAATCCTCACTTTTACCGTGGAAGCTTGCTAGGTGACCTTGAGCTTGCCTCATTCCTCAAGCCAGGCCTAACTCACAAGGTAGTGATTGTGGGAGAATGATGTTCTAAGCTGCTCCGAGTTTCCATCCGAGGAGAAAAGTGGAATATTAATAAATGAACCCATCTTGCATAGAAGGGTCAGCTTCACATACTTCTGAAGAGCTATCGTACATTGCTGAAATCTGGGCAATGTGGGTTATACTGTTCATACACATTTTTTCTCTACATATTATTTCTTTAACTGAAAGTCAACTTTTGCTATCAGGTGTTCCAATTCACTTAATAGCTGCTTGCTGGATTCTTTGGCAATAAACAGTTCTAAGGTGCATAATGCCTCATATTAGAAGGAAAAAATTATCTGTCAAATGAACCACATGTGAAGGAAATAAACAAGTCTGTATAGTAAAACTAATTACTGTGCAATTTACTAACTTATAAAGTGGCTTTTCACGAAATGCAATAAACTCTATAAGCATGAATACATAACAGTATAGCAGGCATATACATTAACAATAAATCAACAATAAACTGCTCCAAACCACTATACAGTAAACACAACTCTTAAGTAAGCACTATGGTTTTCACAGTTCAACAGGTGCATAAGAATCAAAAGCCAAGAAGACATCAAAAAGGTAAGTCTCCACGATGAAGGCAAGTTAGTTTGAGTCCTTTTTTCTTATTACTCTCATCTCGTTCTTGTTTTTTCTTTCTTAGTTGGCGCCAACAAAGTTGGGTAGTCCAGAAGACACTACCCACCCACCCGACATGCAGGACTGGCAAGGAATCTGGTAAAGGTAGTCCCCTGTGCAAGCACCGAGTCATTACTGACCCATGGGGGGACGTCGCATCACAAGAGTGATCTTGGCAGACTTTTGTTACGGGGTGGTTTGCTATTGCCTTCCCCAGTCAACTGCACTTTACCCCCAGGAAACTGGGTACTCATTTTACTGACCTCAGAAGGATGGAAGGCTGAGTCAACCTTGAGCCAGCTACCTGAACCCGGCTTCCGCCAGGATCAAACTCAGGTCATGAGCAGAGCTTGGGCCTGTACTTGCCACTCTGTGCCACGGGGCTCTCTTTGGCAACCTTGGGGCGTTTTTTTGAGTTGGCAACCCTAATGAACTTTGAGGGGAAGACTGGGAGGTTCATTTTATCTCAGGACACATTCAATATCTACCAACAGCAACTGCAGACCATTTAGAATATGAGGGGTCAGGACCAATCAGGCCACATATGCAGATGACCTCTGTGGGGGGGAATGAGGTGTGGAATGTTGTGAGCCCCAATCAGCCCGCATATGCAAATGAACTTGAAAGGCTGGCCCAATCAGGCAAGAGTGGCCAAGCTGACAGTGGGCGGGGATGCAATCAGGCAGCAGCCTGCCAGCCACACAGGGAAGCTGTATCCCTTTGGGGGAGCACATTTTACGCCCTTTTTATCCCCTTAGAGGTCGAATTGCTTAAAATCCCTTCTTAGTGGGTGTTTACATCATGAAAGGAACAATCTCTCCAAATTTCATGTTTCTAGGTCCCCTACATTCCCAGCAGGCCTGTATGAAGTATGAGAGCATGCATGTTAGGTATGATGATGTCACTTGAGGAAGTGACATTGTTACGCCCACCAGGAGTCTACCCACTGCACGCTGGCCCGGGAGGTTTCCTAGACCTTTTCCTTCTGCTGGTTGGCCCATCAGGGGACTGGCAACCCTATCTGTACTACACAAGTGGAAGGTGCTAAACTTATGTGCCATTATTTGGCCATTATTATAGTTCTATGTTTTTGTCGGTCTACATTCTATTAAAATTTTTGTTTCATTTTCTATATTAACATTGGTATTTTGTTCATTTTGGTTTGATTTCTCAACCTTTTGGGGTTGCATCTTTTTCCTCTTCATTTTCCTTTTACTGCTTAATAGTACATCAGGAAACATGAGGTGTGAAGCATAAGTTAATTATGTTTGCAACAAAAGCTGTGAAATGAACATTTTGAAATGTGATTTGTTCCAGGATTCCCAGACATTGATATTTCTAAATGCCATAGATGGTATGGGGAACACAGAGTGTCAGAAGCAACCCACGTCTTTAAAAGGCCCCAAGCAGTCATCACAGCCTATCTTGAGAAAGGCTCAGAAAGTGGCATTTGAAGCCACACGTGCTTTTGCCGCTGCGTGTAATCAGGGATGAAAAAGAGTTTCTAATTTAGCAATACATATATTGTGCAAAATCTGCAGATGTGATTACTGAAGGTGTTATCAGGTACATATCAGTATATACTGAGGGGACACTACTTTGCAACAGTTGGGTGATAAACTGAAAAAGAACTGAAAGTGGAATGTCTGAAATAGTTCCAGCAAAGGCAAAACTAACAGTGAGGAAGTTTTGATTCCTTACGGATCAAAGCAATTGGTCCTCTCCTATGGAGCACTTTCAACCCATTTTGTAAAGGCAAAATTATCTCCTTGGAAACATTCTTTGCTGCCTTTCTTACTGTTTCTTATACTGTAAAATAAAACTGTGAAATAAATGTAATGCCATTCTCAAGTTGAGTGGCTTTGATGGTGTCATTAACCACAAGGGTCCAATCTCAAGAAGCTTTTGAATAACAACTTCTACCTGTACACAGCAACTATTTTATCACTCAAAAGTGTTATATAAAGCGTGTTGAATTTTTCTTGCAGATTATTTTGCAAAGCAATAACTTTGCCCCCAGTTTTTCCCCATGTTCTGAACAGCTACGCAACGCGCAGAAATTCCTGACTGCAAGATGCTGCAGGTACAGCTCTGATCCTCTTACAGTTGCAAGACTGAGTTTCAGAGACTGTCTCCACCTCCACATGGTATTGCCACAGAAACAGGACATTGTTCTGATATGCCATAAAGAACCAGTGCATGTTTGTATGGAGTTTTTTTTAACCTTTGCCCGGAGACCTTTAAGGTCAAACTAGACATTACATTTGCCATGTGTCAGAGTCAGGATTCCCTGACTTGACTTGCAAACCGATGTTATGTTGTGGAATTAATGTTCCCAAATGTGTTGGGGCCAAAGAGGTATGACACAGGGGAACAAGGGTCTTCAGTTCCTCTCTTGTGCCATTTTGGGGCGTTGAAATGGCCATGGGGGCCTTATTTGCCCACTGTGGAGCTTTGTGTGCTACTATCTGTATGTGTCGAGCCCCACAGCAAGGTAAACAGGCATCCCTTCCAGCTGTTTTGGCTCAGGAAAACAGCACCGAAAGTTGACGGCTCTTCTCCCTTTGTGACACACTTGCAAGACGAATCAGGCCCCAGAATATTTTGGGACACTAATTCTTTAATGTAACACCTGCCTGCAAGCAGGGTTGGGGTCTGTAGCAAATGTATCATCTAATTTAGTCCTTATTCTCCCTTGTATGGGGAAGATCTGAGAATATGTACTATGCCTAATTTCAGATATTGGTCAATCATCATCCAAAATTAATGTTGAATGTTTGTGTACCTTGCAGTATTTTTCTGTCCCATTACTCTCTCTCCCTCTCTGTGGTGAGGTAAATATTCTTCAGGTTGTCATGAAGGGCTCTATCCCACCAGAGTGCTTTAAAAAATGGTTGCCTGGATAACAACCTCTCAGGGTAGAGACACTACCCCTTTGGCAGAAGTAGTCAATTTCTGCAGTACAGGAAATACCTGGAGTTTGTGTACCATAACAAGGAGTTCCAGTATAAGGTTACTTTCCTTTGGTCTCTCTACAGCACCAAGGGTTTTCACAAAATGTATGGCACCCGTTGTGGTCTTTCTGAGAGAGCAGGGGTGTACAGTTTTTCCCTATTTAGATGACTGGTTGGTGATAGCACCCACTAGGGAGAAATTGGTATATGATGTTGAAAGGGTAGTGCAAACCTGTAGGAGGTTAGGCCTTCTTATAAATGCTGACAAGTCAAAGCTGGAGCCCAAACAAAGGGTGTCCTACATTGGGGCAGTGACAGACTCCTCTATTGCAAGAGCTCTTCTACCACAGGAGAGGGCGAGGTCGATTAAATCCTTGTTTTCACTTCTGAGTAGAAATCGTTTTCAGCCAGTGCGTACCATACAGCGCCTGTTGGGGTACATGGCGTCTACTACATCTGTAGTGCCCTTTGCCAGACTATGGATGAGACCACTACAGAACTGGTTTGTTAGAAAATATAATCCCTCTGAGCATGCACCTTCAATGCGGTTCTCAGTACCACGAGGGGTAATCCGTTCTTTGGCATGGTGGGTAGATGATCATAATCTGTTTAAGGGAATGGTCTCTGGCTACACTCATGACATGGTTTTAACAACAGATGCCTCCCCATCGGGTTGGGGTGCACATTGTAATGGTATGTTTGTTCAGGGTAGTTGGTCCAAAAAGGAGTCAGGGTTACACATTAACCTATTGGAGTTGAGAGCTATACGATTTGCGCTTGTTTCACTTGCAGGCTTTCTATGAAACAAGACTGTATTGGTGCAGATGGACAACACTACTGCAATGTATTATATCAATTGTCAAGGTGGCACTACATCCCAGAACTCTGCAACGAAGCTGTGACTTTAAGGCACTGAGCAACTGCAAACAATGTGTGGGTTCAGGCAATCCACATTGCGGAGACAGATAATGTAAAAGTAGATGTGCTCAGCAGGGTCATTGTGTCAAATCATGAGTGGGAGTTGAACAACAAATGTCTGTACCCTATTTTCGACTGGTGGGGTACACTGGAGATGGATTTGTTTGCGATAGCAAACAATGCAAAACCAAGGGTGTTTTGCTCCAGGGCAGGAAGCGACCCTCTGTCCATTGGGGACGCATTCCAGGTCCCATGGACGACCAGTCTTCATTATATGTTTCCCCCAATCCCTCTCTTAACAAAGGTCTTGTGTAAAATAAGAGATGGAGAACACCAATTGCATATTGATAGCATCGTTCTGGCCCAGGCAGGTGTGGTTACCCAAACTTCTACAGCTGTCCAAACAGATGTATGTCAGGTTGCCCAAACAGCACGATTTGCTGAGCAATGGGAGGCTATTTCACCACGACCCAGACAGTTTACATCTGACGGTGTGGTGAATTTGCTCTTGCCGCTAGAATGCTCAGCTCAAGTTCAGGAGGTCCTTCTAAATGCTCGGAGGCTTTCAACAAGAAAGTCTTATTCAGCCAAATGGGCTAAGTTTTTAGCTTGGAGGACACTTAAGGGGGTGTCATGTCCTTTACATTTCATATTTGATTATTTGTGTGACTTAAAGTTGACTGGGCTGTGTGTGACATAATGGCTGAGGGTTGCCATTATGGCCTAACGTTTACAGCTTTATTCAGAGGGTTTGTTAATAACTGAGTGTCTGACCCAGCCCCGGACCGAGCTCTTGCCGCCCGCCAGCGAGTCCTCATTGGATGAGGACTGCGTTGGGCAGGCAAATCCTGCCCCAGAATCAGTGGAACTGGCAGCGGGGGATGAAGAGGGACCAGCAGAGCCGGCCATGCAGCAGCCAGAGGTACAGCCTGTGCCTCCCAAGGAAGACGCCAGGGCTGAGGAAGCGAGCAATGCACAAACAACCCCGGCCGCTACTCGGGGGGGAGCCATCAGAGCCAGCAGCCCGGAGGAAGAGCCGGGTGTGGGTGGCGGTTTGGCAACAGTGCCGCAGTGCCCGACTACAAGCACAGAGGCAGTTGGAGCCGATTCAGGATGATGAGGTAGGGCATTCAATGGATGAGGAAACACCTGGCCCATCCACCTCTTAAACAAGGCAGAGTATAAGAACGGACGCTGAACTCCAGAGCACCGTGGAAACAACTTCAGTCATCATCCACTCTGCAACCGGAGCCTCACACCTAGAAACCTTCTCGCCTCCTTTGAACCTTGTTCCCCCCTTGGACTGATTCCCGGACTTCAACCTCAGCTTGCTTTTGTACCCTGCACCTGCCTGACCCTTGTTTGGACTGCCTTGACTGGATTTGACCTGGACTGTTGACTTTGAACGGACATTGTAAGAGCTAGCACTCGCCTAGCTAGGTGAGCAATGTTGCCTGGCCCCAGCCTGCGCCCCGGGCACCATGCCAGAGTACGACAGACAGAGCCTTCAGGGAGGCAGAGAGGAAATTAACAAACCCTCTGAGGAGCGATTTTTGCAAGCTCTGTAGACACAGGTGAAATTGAAACTACACCTCCTGGCTAACTTTGCATCTCCCTTCCTTGTATAATTCATCTTGTGTAGTTTAGCTCTCATTTAAAAAAAAAATTGTTTTAATACTTAGTTCTTAATCTTGAATGACAAGAGTTCTCTATGGTTAAGCAACTATAATATAGTTAAAAATCACATTATAGCACTAGGTTCAGATTGGTAAATATAAATGCAGATATAAAAATAAAGTCAGTTTTATGGAATGATAGAACTGAGTTCTTGCCTACGGTTAAGGAGCTGTGACACATGCCATCCTGAGCTGGGATCTCCTGAAGCATCAGCAGCAGTAAATCAAACCTAGACCTCAGTTTCCATCCCCTCAATATTAGCTCTGTGTCCGAGGCCCGGCCTGGAGGCCTCGGACTCGCTGCGACGCCCCCCGCCCCCGCAGACTCGCCGCGACAGCCCCCCGCCCCCACAGCAACTCCCGCCCGACCCCCGCACCCCCCCACCGTCGCTTACCTGGAGGGCGGCGACGGCACGGAGAGGAAAGACGCGAGGCGCAGCAGCCCGCAAGGCGGCCCGCCCCCCCCTGAAGCGCCCACCCGGCCGCTGGCCGAGAACTTGGGCAGACGGCCGTTCGCCGGCGCAACGTCCCGGCGGCCACGGCCGGCGCTGTGGCGGCGGCGGCAGGGCCCGGGCCGCAGGAAGGCCAGGGGCAGGCCGGCCCAGGCCGCGCCAGGCGACCGGACGCCGGCGCAGGCGCTCTCGGCCAGCCTGGACCCCGCCCCGCACCGGCAGGGAAGGGGAGGGAAGGAGGCCAACCAGGCCCAGCCCAGCCCCCAGGCGGGAACAGAACGGGCCGAGCACGGCCAGGAGAGGCCCGGCCCGCCGCCAGTCAGGGGGAGGGAGGGCAGTCGGGCCAGGGAGGCGGGAGGGATCCACGGAGCCCGCCAATGGGCTAGGACGGGGTGGGGCCGGCAGGTATGGCCGCACCTGGCCCAGGTGGTGGGGATGGCTGTGGGTGGAGGAACATGGGAGAGGGGGTGGGGCTGAAAGGAGCCAAAAGGGTATTTAAGAGAGCTCCCCTGGCAAGCCGGGGAGGAGAGGTGAAGTCAGACTGCCCTGAAGTCAAGGCGCAGCTGACTGGGTGGAGCCAATTGCTGTCCGGGGACCCCCGGTACAGACAGGGGCCGCCCTTTCTGAGGCAGCCAGGGGAGGGGACCCGCTCCCCCCTATCCCCGCCGAGCCAACCCGTCGCCCCAGGACGGACCCGCCGGAGCCGCCCCGCCAGGACCCACTGTCACCACCACCAGGGGGCGCTGCTGGGCCTGACACTCTGCAGACTCTTCTAAAATGACCAATGAGAAATTGTGATATCTTACATTTTTGTACCTATAGGCATGGAGGTATGTAATCCAGCACAATTGCAACAGCTGTCCCCAAATCTCTTTTCCTTTTCTGGTTTTCTGACTAGTGGATTGATCAAACCAAGATACTGGTCGTCCATCGAGGCATACATCATATAGCATCGGATCAAGAATCGGGAGAAAATCTTTTACTGAACCTGAATGCAGAAACGCCAAATCAAAAAAGGAAACTGCCTTAGTCTCTATCGTTTCAAAAGGGAAGCAAAATACCGATTAGACCCATCTAATTGTATAATGCTAATGTCTGTTGAAGAGAAGGGTAATGTTATTGTTCAAATATGCATGCTTAGTTTAATAGCAGGGGGACTGTGAGCTCTTTGACACAGCTCCTTGTATTATTTTTTTAATTCAGGTTTATTTAGTGCTTAATAACAGCTCGTTCAAGTGAGCTGTGTATAGATCATCGTTTGGCATAAAGTTTTGAAAGAGGGGAGGGGAATTAGGGGTTGGAAAGGGAAGACATGGGGGTAGGGTTGGGTGGTTTAAAGAGTCTGTGATATGTTATAGAGCACATTAAAGAGAAACAAGGGGTGTGTGGGGGGGAGAAGGGTTATTACTGAAATAGTATTAATAACATCATTTCAAGCTAAGACAACAATCTAATTGGAGATTGTTAATTGGAAATAACAAGTTTATATTATAATAGTTAATTATAATAGTTTGTTATAGTGATTCTGTTGTAGTATTCTTTAGAGCTTGTTTCATCTCAAAGCATCTAACTGTGTGAATTTAACACAAAACTCATTGACCATTTTCAAAACACCTTCAGGCATCCCTTGAATGAGATACTTCTCGGCCTGGTATCGGAGTGGTGCCTGCAAATCCTGTACGTTTTCAGATGAATATTCCACAACCATGGCCAACATCAATACTGTATGAAAGGTTAAAATGGATTCAGACATTAGGCACCTGTGGATTTTCTCATTGTTTACTCCACAGACCAACTGATCACTTAATTTTTGTGTTAGTGTGGCCCCATAATTACAGTTTTGAGATAACTTCCTCAATTCAGTCATGAATTGCCCTAAGGACTCCTCTGACTTTCTAAATCGTGAATTAAAATTTAAAATGCTCCATTATCTCACTAGGAGTGGAATTAAAGTGGTTCTTCAACAGATTTACTAAGTCTCTGAAAGTTTTACCATTGGATTTTTCAGGTAGTAACAGATTTCTCATTAAACTATAAGTGGAAGGCCCCACACTGCTGAGCAGAATTGCTTTCTTTTTATCATCATCTGTTATAGAGATTGATAATTTCACAGTATTCCTCCAAAGTTTGTTGCCGCTGATCAAATAGTGAAACCGTCCTGTAGTGGCAGCCATTTTCTCCTGGCTTGAGGAATTACTTCCAACGTCAACCAAAGGGGAAAAAAATAAAGAGAATCACAGCCTTCCAAAGTAGGTCGTTTGCCAAGAAAAAGTTTCAGTTTATCCTCGTTGCTGTATGCAGTGTCATGAACACCAGGACAGGCCAGCTTATAGCAACTTAACAGGTTTCATTTAGCTCTTGCCTACCTGCAGGTTTTTAAAGAGTTGAGTCTGGGGAACTCAGGTTTCTGCAGCCATATAGCACTTAAAAACTAAATAGTTAAAAAATAAAAGAGAGCCAAAATGGCCTCAGAATACCTCTGCAGGCGAAGGAGGGGCTCCTCCTTTCCCCCTCAAGTTCTTCCCCCGTGTCATAAAAGCACAGGAGTCCCCCCTCCCCCATTTTTACTGTTCCACATGCACAGAATGCTCCACATGGGGCAGAAAAAACAGAGAAAAACTCCCTCCTCTACTATTTTGACGGGGAAATCTTTAAAGCAACAACAGCAAGGCATAAGGGCAGATCTCTGCTTTCTCACCACTCAACATCCTCCTGAAACTTTTTTTCAAATGTGCCTTATTGTTGTCACTTAGCTCTGTTTCTGGTCACCAAGGTCCAAACTAGGAGTCCAAGGCAGGGTGGGCTAGGGTTGCCAGGTCCCTCTCACCTCCAGGCAGGAGGGGGTACCTGGCACTTACCTTGTGCTGCTTGCGTGTTCCTCCTGGTGCATGTGCAATGATGTCACTTCTGGGAGTGACATCATCATGCTGACTGTGTGAACACTCCCGTGCTGCGGTCCATTTGGCCCCAAACAAAGCACAGGAGCCAGTGTGACACAACAAGGGATGCACATTAATCATTTGGAGATTTGGGATAGGAAAATTAGCCCCATTTGGAAGAAGACTCCCCCCAAATCAATTTTAGCAAAGAGGAAATTCCTTGAACCTAGTATATAGATGGTATTTCACACTAGTTCAACATATATATTTTTACAACATCGTCTTCATCATGTTGGAGATGTTATAACCATATCAGCAAATATTTCCACATGCAGTGAAGCTACAAAAATAAATACATTTTGGAAGCTGATATATGATGAAGTTAACAAAATTTTTGAAATTATCTCATCAAACTAGATTAGCAAAAAGACATGAGTGGAGAGGCTTTTTATGCTGTTTTGGAATGCATTTATATCTTTTGCAAGCCTCAGCAGCTTTTCACTCTCTGTTTAGTACTAGGAATTTATGGGAAGATTTGATTTAATAAAGAATGTATAACGAATTAAAGTTGATAAAGCTGGGGAAAAGCCTTATAAAATTGAAAAACTAATGATATTGTAAACACCATGCCTTCTTTTTCCTCTAATTTTTGAAATTTGATTAATTTGCAGTTGTCTATTTGGTTTCTCCCTGTCTGGTATGTTTTGTTAATCCATGGTTATGTGTATCTCTCGTATTAAGAAAGGCCCAATGATGATCCAATACTGATCCAATTTCATATTTAACCTCTACCTTCTGTGGTGCTCCACACACAGGCATTCTCACCTGCCACCACCTTCTTCCACTGGCAATTTCACCCTCTCACACGTGGAGGGTTGTTTCCACAGGACAATAGTGCACACCTCATCACAGCATGGATGAGAAGGGTCAACTTGAATGGGCTCATGTATTTTAAAGATACTGCAGGGAGAGATTGGTCCATTTAAATGGCCCAGGAGAAAGCCAGCTGGTAGCACAGAGGAACGGCAACAGAAACCTTATACCTGGCATTGTTGCCACTGGCCAAACCAAGTGGCCCCGAGTGTCACTCCATTTGTTCCTGACCACCAGAGACTGCCTCTTCAAAGTAGCAGGACATGGGCCGTTTCCACATGGCTTACCTTTTGCCGGGATGCAGTGTGATCTCGCGCGAAACTGCACAATGCCGTCGTCTTCCTGGCACAATTTCGCGCGAGAACACGCTGCATTCCGGCAAAAGGTAAGCCATGTGGAAAAGGCCATGGTAAACTCCCCTAATAAATTTAAGGGCCAATCACGCCTTACATATTATCACCTAACACAATGAATTAGTGGAATTGTCTGCATGGGGTTTTTCAAAATTCTGTATGGTACACCTTCAGCAGAACCAAAGCTTCAATAAACTGAATCTGAAATTCCAAGACCCAGAAGAGTTTTCCTACTGATCAAATATATTTATTTTCATGCTATGTTCTCATGAGATAAGGCTCTTGTTAGGAAATTAAAAGCGCTGTAATGTAATATATTGAGAAACAGACATCTAACATTGTCTCCATTCAATATATCCATTAAAATAGTGTAAGTTTCAGAACCCATTAGGAAATGGACAGGAGACAGGAAGTAAAATATTTCCACTTGTTACGAGATGACAAAGCACCTAGTGTCTGAACAAATCTGATCAGACCCTACCCCCTCCACACACAGCCGTGGATTTTCTTTTAAAAATTATCTCCATCCTTGCAAGAAAGCCAACCCAGATTCATTGCAGGTATTTGGAAATGGAAGATTAACCTGAAGTGGAGATAGGAGGACATGCTGTGTAGCCTAATGGTTGGTCTTGAATAACAGTATTGTCACTGGTTTAACAGAACAGGATTCATGCCACAGACATGCTGTTTTCCTGATACCGCTGGCTTTGATTTCATCTAATCTTTTGTGTCTTTGGTGAAAAACAGAACTTGTAGTGTTGTTCATCCTCAATAGAATTCTTCATTAATAATTCTCTCTGGAAAGCTGCTACAATGTTTATGACTTTGACGTTTCTGAAATCTTCATTTAGCAGCCACACAGCTTCATTAATTTGTGCTATATCTGCTTTGCTTAGGGACCAGAAAACATCATTTGAAATCAGGGCAGATGGGAGAACCATTTGTCCTTTCAACTACCCCTCCTTGCTTCCAGTGGGTTGGTTCATACCTGCATATTGCAGAACTTCCACATGGGCTGTTTTCTGTGGCTGGGCCATTCATTCCCATTACATTCCAGCCATCTTGCAGTTTCCCCCTCCCATTTCTTTCCAGGCAATTTGGACCCCAAACTGCCTGCATCTTTCCCCTTATTCCCCCTTCAGGGATGCAATCATCGTCTAGAGTAGCTGTTTGTTGTTGTTGTTATATTAATAAAAACTTTTAAAATAAAAAATTTAAAAATGGCAATTGGGAGTTTTGCGAGGCCATAATCTGAATAAGATAAAATAGCAACAAATCAATACAGGAATATTGTGCTATTGAGGAATGGCAGCGACTGCTTTTTTAAAAAAATAAAAGCCTACATAAAGTGCTGTAGCCACACAGCAGAAAAGCAAGTGTTTCTTTTGATGTAATTTTTAAGCAATTGTTGAAAAAGCAAGCGGATCTCCAAGTTACTGTGTTAAAGCTAAGATATATACTCTGGATACAACAAGCATAGCTCAGCGGGGCTCATTCATCCGTTCCTTTGCAGATGATTCATGAAATGGAGAATAGAGGGTGATAAATATTCTCCAGCATTTTGGAATGTTAGTCTATTTGCTGGATCGTGCACACCAACTTCAACGAAAAAAGTTTCTGCTCACATCTTTCCCTCCTCCCCTACCAACAGCAACGGAGGCAAAAGCACATGTTTTAAATGAACACAGACTGCCATCTGCTGGAGCTTGAAATCATTGCATTTCGAGTTCTTGCTCGGACAAAAAGTGATGTGGTATTCTCAGCACTGGAAGGTCTGCAACTAGATTTTTAAAGCTTTTTTTTCCTTTTTTGACTCCTGGGCTGCAGCCAGGAAGAGGAAGGCTTTAACTCTTTCCGTCTTTGTCCTAATTTCAAATGGTCCCACATTTACCTCACCGGGGGAGGGAGGCAGATCCAGGATGAAATCACATTGTACTCCTCAAGAATTAAGCCAATGTTTGGTATCTATAAACAGTTATCAGTCAACGAGAAAGAAGACTTCAAAATTTTAGTGAGCACTGGTTATAGGAATATCTTTTGCCACGAATGCTTTCCATTGAATGGAAGTCTTCTGAGCAAACTTGGTTTTCCCATGCCATCACAACCACAGCTTTATGATAGAATACAACCTTAGAGAAAGCCTGGTTGGAACCAAGAGCCATCTATCCCAGCATCCTATTTCCAACAGTGCCTAACCATTAAGGAGGTGCTTCTGAGAAAACAACAGGGGGTTGGACTAGATGGTCTGTATGGCCCCTTCCAACTCTATGATTCTATGATTCTAAGCTTCTAGTATTCATAAGTATGCTGCCTCTGAACATAGAGATGACGGAAATAGCAGGAGAGCAACTCCAGGCCTTCATCAATATGTTGTCTCCCAAGGCTGCTTTGAGACCAGACTAAGAGTCTCTGTACATGAGACCTCTTACATGAGGATGCTCAAGTGAAGGTAGACACGATGTTAGGCAGGAAGCTGTGTTTTAAAAGACAGATTAGAAGGTTTTGCCAATTTCACCTCTCCAGAGCCAGCAGGGATTACTCCCCAGAGGACGATGTGCTTATAGCTGAGAAGCCCCCCACACCCACTGGCCGCCCCAGATCGGTATTGAGGGGAAATTGGTCCTCACATTTGTCCCCGAGGTGTCGTGGACTTTCAAGACGAAGGAACAGCCCCTACTCCTATAGGAGCTATCCCCGTGACACCATACAGTGAGTGGACCCACACCGTCATCGGAAGCGCTCTCCATACTTGGACGTAGTTTACAGGTCAGCGTCCAGGTCATCCTCTCTGAGGGCACACTCCCAAGTGGACTCTTACCGTACTCCACGCTTGTCGGATTACAGGAGTGAGGCTGAACCTGAGCACCGTCGCCGTAGTATTTCCCCGGCATCTGACTCGCCTATAGGGGACCTTGGCACAATGGATGACTCATCTCCTACGGACGATTTCCGGGCTTATAATGAGTTGCTGCAGCGTATGGCTAAAGCCCTCAACATCAAGGTTACAACTACGGAACCGAAGTTCACTGATAAAATCCTTCAGCACATTTACTCCAGGTCAACCTCGGCTGTGTCCCTTTCCAGTTATAGAAGGCTTTGTTAAGCTGCTGACAGATGTAAACATAAAACCAGCTTTTGCACCTGCCACCAATAAGAAGGTAGAAAACCTTTACAGGGTGAAAGATGATCTCTGTCCCTTCTTACCTATTCACCCTCTGCCTTCATCCTTGGTAACGGAAGAGATGCAAGGGAGACTTAAACAGGGATCTTCATCGATTCCATCTGACAGAGAACAGGTGCCTGGATGCCATGGGGTGTAAATTCTATACCTCTGCAGCTTTTGGTGTTAAAGTTGCCAATTTTTCAGCTATGATGGCTGCGTACCAACTGCTCCTGTGGAATAAGGTGGCCGCCTTTGTTCCAAAGTTGCCGGATGACCTGAAAGTGTTCCTCAGAGTAATTCAGGAGGAAACCGTTCGTCTTTCCCACCACCAAATAAACACCAGTCGCAGCATGGCAGATACGGCAAAACGCTTTCTCTTGTCTGCAGTAGTGCTCCGTAGATATGCCTGGCTCCGGACCACGGCTTTACCTATGGACACAAGGTCTAAGGTTGAGGATCTACCCTTTGAGGGCTCTACTCTATTCTCAGAAAAGACGGACGAATACTTGTCCAAGAAAAGCACCGATCGCCTCACTGCATGTTCTTATGGGGTGCTCCCACATTTGCTGCAACAGGGCTTGTCTAGATCCCAGTATAGGCAATTTCCCAGGAGCCAGAACCAACAATGTTTTCAGCCTTACCAAGGGTACGCGTACAGGCGTCAATGGCCTTACCAGAGTCCTCAACCCTCCTTCTCGAGAAGGCGATCGAATCAAAAATCCAGACAGGGCATGACACCTCAACATGCCAAACATCAGTCACAACATACTAAACAATTCTGACAATTACAGGGCCCTGACCCATATTTCGGGGCCAGGCTATATGCTTTCCTTCCGGCTTGGTGTTCAGTTACTAATGATGTTTGGGTTAAAAAAGTTATTGAAGTTGATTATAAAATTGAGTTTTTGACGTTGCCTTATCTGTGACTCCCTGTGTTTTCTTCTGACCCATCTAAGGCGGAACTCGCCACTGAGCTCTCAACCCTCCTACAGAAGGAAGCTATCAAGCAGATTGTCAGCATGGATGGGTATAAGGGGTTTTACTCTAGGGTGTTTATGGTCGATAAGAAGGATGGAGGCGTCCATCCCATCCTAGACCTCTGTGGCCTGAACGAGTTTATCAGAGTCCATAAATTTAAGATGGTCACGTTGCAGGTAATCCTAACCTTGTTACCCTCAGGAGCATGGTTTGCAGTTTTAGACTTAAAGGATGCCTATTTTCATATCTCCATACATTCGGAACATAAGAAGTTCCTTCGTTTTTCTGTTGGCTCCCAAGTGTTCCAATATAGGGTTCTTCCCTTTGGTTTGTCCACCGCCCTGCGTGCCTTCACCAAGGTGATGGCAGTTGTGATAGCCCGTTTGCGGATGAAGAGGAGTTGTATTTTTCCTTATCTGAACGATTGGTTGTTAGTTGGATCTTCTGCAGCTGATGTCACTAGACAAGTCTCTCTTACTTTGGACACTTGTCTGAGCCTAGGTCTCTTTGTTAACCAAAAGAAGTCTAAACTGGTCCCTACCCAGGTGGTGCAGTTCATAGGGACTTCCCTGGATGGTATACAGGGGACGGGATTTCTCCCTGTAGAGAGAGCCTCTAAGATTAAAGCTCTTATTAGAGGACTACATAGGTACCGCTTCCAATCTGCTCACTTTTTCCAGACGCTGTTGGGGTGTCTAGCATCCACCACTGTGGCGATAAATTGAGCAAAGTTGCACATGCGCCCCCTTCAGCTCTGGTTCACGTCTGTATATTCCCCGGAACAGGAACCCCAGTTCAAGAGGTTTAATGCTAGGGTGGTGGTCCAAACTCTGGTTTGGTGGTTGGAAAATGGGAATCTGTTTCAGGGAGTCCCCTTTGGTTGCAGACAGCTGCAGGTGTCTATTACAACAATGCTTATTTCTGTGAAATATATTTTTCAGGAGGATGTGCACGAGGATATGTTATCTGCACTTCTTTTGCCAATCAACACCACAGGTGCAATCTATTCAAGTCTTTGAATGATTAAATATCAGGAAAACTGAATTGGTCGTTTTCTGTCAGTATCTGCACGGACAGAGCAGCTGCCATGACTGGACGGCTTTCTGGTTTCACTACTTGGGTCAAAGAGATTGCTTCTGAATGTGAGTCTACGCACTGTGTTATCCATAGAGAAATGCTGGCTAGCCGAAAAATGTCACCTGAACTTGACAGCGGTTTGCAGGATGTGATTAAAATTATCAACCACATTAAAGTACATGCCCTTAACTCACGTCTGTTCACGCAGCTCTGTGAGGAGATGGACGCAGAGCACACACCTCTTATATACAGAAGTGAGATGGCTTTCTAAAGGTAGACCGCAAGCCAGAGTTTTTGAGTTACGAGAGCCACTCCAGGGATTTCTTATAGAAAACCAGTCACCACTGGCAGCACATTTCAGTGACGCAGAATGGGTCGCAAAACTTGCTGACTTGTGTGACATATTCAACCTGATCAATGAACTCAATCTGACACTTCAAGGGAGAATGACAACTGTGTTCAAGTTGGCAGCTAAAGTGGCTGCATTCAAAGCCAAACTGGAATTATGGGGGTGACGAGTGAACATTGGGATTTTTGACATGTTTCAAACTTCAGCAGATTTTGAAAGAGACTGTGCCAGGGCCTTCTTTCTCCCAGCTGGTGCATGATCACCTATCTCAGCTTTCAAAACAGTTTGAGCATTACTTCCCAACCACAAAAGACCCCCGAACTGGGAAAGAATGGATCTGCGGCCCGTTTGTGAATGATCGACTTTGCCCATGCTAGAAGAGGACCAAAACAAAAAGGCACAGCCTCACAGAGAAAACAGCTAGTGGAATGTTGCTCCAAAATCCTGTTATCAAACTTCTATTTAATGATTTTTAAAGTGCAATGCTGAAAAAGGTGAAAAAGATTCTAGTCACTATAAATATAAATATACTCTATCCTGAATATAAACATGAAGTAGAAAAGTCGATTACAATATCTATTTAAAGCACAGACAGGAGAAGTGATAGAAACAATCATATATATGATAATATACCACTGGCAAGACTAACACACGTTACTAATGCAAATTTTCTTAATATAGTAATAAGGAATGTCTCTTTCTTTCAGATGTTGTTGGGTATGCACAAGGAATCCAACCTCAAATTCTTCTTTCTGGCTAGAAAGCACACAAAGTCAATAAAGCTTGTTGTTTTCAAAACATTGTAGTATTTTCTTTTCAAAAATAGATGAAGCCAAAAGTTTGGCAGAGCCGACGGGCATGGGCCAGCAGTATGATCCCGTTTCGTGTATTGACTATACATATTTTTAATAAATATTCAATTATGATTGTATGGCAATTGTTATATCCTTGACGTATGCACTGTCTCTTTAACACAATCGTTTGGTATAAATTAGTGCTGATGTAAGATGTGGATACGGTTACTCTCCGTCAAAAACTGCACCATTTGGTTGATAAATCTTGAATCCAAGCTGTAATAAAATTGTCGTGGTATTATGAACCTGAGATAAAGTGTTATACTTCTATTTAAATCATTAAATAGAACTTTGATAACGTAGGATTTTGGAGCAACATTCCATTAGCTGTTTCCTCCAGGAGGCTGTGCCTTTTTGTTTTTGTTTCTAAGTAGGAGGACTCCCCCCCCCCTTTTGTTCATGCTAGAAGAGGATCAACTGCTTGAGATCGCAAATGATGGTGGCCTTAAAAGTATGTTTGAGACAACTTCAAATCTCCATACGTTCTGGATTAAAGTCAAGGCAGAATATCCTGAGATTGCCACAAAAGCACTGAAAAGCCTGCTTCCATTTCCAACATCCTATCTTTGCGAAGCAGAATTTTCTGCAGTGACAGCAACCAAAACGAGATCACCGAGTAGACTGGACATGGGGTATCACTGTCTCCTATCACCCCCAGATGGGACCATCTAGTTGCAGGAAAACAAGCTCAGGGCTCCCACTGATTCTGCATTGTGGTGAGTTATGTATTATAATGTAATAATAGAAATCAAGTGCACAATTGTATCATCCCAAAATTCTCTCTCCCCCCACCCACCCCCGGTCTGTGGAAAAATTGTCTTCCACGAAACCTATACCTGGTGCCAAAAAGGTTGGGGACCACTGCTCTAAGGGACACAGACCGCATTAGCAGTCTCAGTTTAAGGGACAGCACTAGTTTAGGAGCTCCATCTGAATGTCAACAAGAGCTATGTATGTCTCTCTGTGGCTCTTACTAAATTGATCAGCAAACTTTGATGCTGCGGACTATGCCAATTAGTTGCGATATTTGGAAGTGGAAACAGGGATTAAGACATGTGCTTTGGTTTGGTTTAAATCATTCCTTATGGACCAGACTCAGAGGGCTGCAATTGGAGACCAGTTGTCATTGGTAGGACTTCACAAGGCTCAGTCTTTCTTATTCCCCATGCTATTCAATCTCTATGCACAGCCTGTAAGGGAAATCATTCATGGTTTTGAATTAGGTTGTCATCAATACGCAAACGACACCCAATTCTGTAGAAGTCCTTAACCATTGTTTGGCTGTTGTGGTTAAATAGCTATGGGTGAACGGCTAAGGGTGTCAAGTCAGAAGTAATAGTGGTTTAAAAAGATGAGGTCTTGAAGGGCACTGTGATTCCCACTTTTGATGGGGTCCAGCTGACACTCGTTGACTTGGTTAAGAGTCTAAGGGTTGTACTAGAGCCAGGATTACTGTTAGAGAAGCAAGTTAATGCAACTGCAAAAAATGCAACCCAACTTATTTTAGCCCTGAAGATAGCTCCCTTCCTTGACTCTGCTGATCTGGACATGTGGATCTGTGCTATGGTAATGTACTCTATATGGGTCTGCCCTTAAAAACATGTCAGAAACTCCAGTCAGTACAGAGCGCTGCATTCCCAACCACTCTTGGGCACGAAACAGAATTGCTTCACATTTTGTTAATTGCCCACTTCTTGAGAATCAGTGGCAAACCACTTTTTCATAGGGAAAGAGCATTGCTGAAAGGGCTATAAATTTACTGAATGCCTTTTCCCAAAGAGCTCAGGTCAGTGTATATGGTTCTCTTTAATCTTTACAATAACCCTGGAAAAAAGACTAGGCTGTGGGACAGGTCCTGGCCCAGGATCATCCAGTAAGCTTTTTGATCAAAATTTCACGAGTTTTGAGTTGAGAGCTGTAGCCACTGCACTTCACGGACTCTGTGATCTTTGGCTGGCTCCTTATAGCCCACAAATACCCACAGCATCTCAAGAGTCATGCACACATATGTCTAGGTTACGAGGACTAGATCCAGGGCATAACAACTCTGAAAGAACTCAAGAGGAATAGCCGCATAATTGCCCAAGCTAGAACCTCTGAGCAGATGCAAAGTGCTGTCATGGATAAAATAGCAAGCTCAGCTAGCAAAGGGGAAAATGTATAGCCTATTTGGCGGTCTGGAGGGCAAGACTGTACTAAAGGTTTTTAAAAAAATATTATAGATTCAATAACCAGAATGGTATACAAAGAATTTCGATGCTGGGTTAAATTTTTTGACACATTTCTTTCAGCTGCTGAGGAGGGTAAAGCACTAGCAATGCAACTGATCAAGCAAATCTTAGGCAGATCAGAGGCAGCCCTAGTAACGTGAGATTCTCCTTGCTGGGCTGCTTGCTGATGATACCAACCCATCCACCTAACTCATAAAAATTTCAGTCATGCTCTCAACCCTGAGCAAACCTTGCAAGACTACTACGTTTCAGGTTAGTCATGAAAATTTACCAATGCTCATTGTTAGAAAACAACTGTGAGAAGCTCTGAAACAGTGGTAGAGCTTTGCATGCATAATATCTGGGGTTCAGTTCCTGGCACCACCTCCAGTTCATGGAACTCTGGCTGTAGGTTTTAAGAAAGACCTTCCTCAGTATGAAACCCTCCACAGCATGGGCAACACTGAACTCGATGGGCCCACAGTTGAAGTATTGGACAGCTTCATATATTGTTTCTCTCAGCATGATCAGCGACAATCTCATTTGAATAGGTTTTGCACAAACTATATAAGCTACAAATTCAACATGGTTACTTATAAAAGCATGTCAGAAACTGACACGAATGGATGTATTAATTAATTCTGAAGTTATTAAAAGGGTTATTGTTCCATGAAAAGGCAAGCATTTTGCTAGCAGACTAATTTAAGATTCTGGCCACATGTCATATGCTAGAAAATAATACAAAGGCAAGACAAGTAGAGATAAAACATGACAATCAGTTAAGCGCAAAGGCATTGTGTAACAGATCCATAACAAGAGATTGAAGAGGTAGATTGTGATGTTCTTCCATGCCACACAAATTCTCCTATCTCAGCGCAAAGAAGTGGAGTTATTGTGTTCCAAAAAAAGCACATCTGTCATGTGGAACAACTTCAATTTGGCATACAACTGGGTCTTTGGGTTGAAGCACCTGTTATATTATGTATTTCAATACTGTTTCCAAAGGCAAATAAAAAGCACTCGTTAACATTTACTATTCTCCTCAGCCAACCAATCAGTTTCATTCTAGCACCAATTCTAATTTTACTTCTTGTAAAGAAAGAGAAAACCTAAAACTTCCCTTGTCTTTTGTCTTTCTGTAACTATGCAGAGAGGTTGTTTAGAAAACCCTTTGATAAAACTCATTCCTCCACTTTAGGTCCTTTCCCCCACCACATATCAGCTATAACTTGCAGCCTAGGATGAATGTGACAGTTTACTTTAGCTGTGGCTGTTGTTTAATGTACACATTAGCAGAGATTTCAACATTCTGCAACTTATAAATTAAAGCCATTTCAACATCCTATGACTTCTAAATTAAGGCTGTTTCCTCACTCCCTTATTTTCACGCTTGCATTGCGCCATTTCTGATCCCACTTTCATGATGTCGCATTCATATGCTGGGTCAAATGTTTTGATTGTTGCATCTGCTTTGTGCTTCCATCTCCTCCACTTGGAGCCAGCTGGGTGACCTTGGGCTAGTCGCAGTTCTCTGGAGCTCTCTCAGCCCCACCCACCACACAGGGTGTTTTGTTGTGGAGATAATGATAACATCTTGCTTTGTAAACCGCTCTGAGAGGGCATTAAGTTGTCCTGAAGGGCAGTATATAAATCGATTATCATCATCATCATCATCATCATCATCTGCTCACATCAGACTGAAAAAGCAGCATTTTCCCCAGAGCATTTGCTTTCATCAGAGCTGATGAAAGCACATTCACCCTCCCTTTTTTTCCAAAAAGGCAGAATAGCGCTTTATCGATGTTTCAATGTGAGCTTTGAACAGGCCCTGCAGCCCTGAGAAAGTATGTGATAGGTTAATATTTTGCCCACTGATTTCATTCAAAACAATTTTGAAAAACTTTAAAGGTCATGAGTTCTCAGATTACGCTTTGTCTGAGGGGATCCTCCACTCCAAAGACTCCACCATGGCCCCACAGGGAGCAGTTCTGCTACTGATGGCGCTAATGGTGGTCAACATGATCCAGTATTCATTGGATCGGTGCTTGGCTTATCTCCCCCAATTCTGCCTTTTGTCCCAATGACGAGAACAGTTGAGGAAAATGCGTGGCACTGCTTGGAGACAAAAGCTTTGCAGACGCTGGTAATGCCCTGGCAGAGCTCCATGAACCAAGTGATTGCTGGGTGTTTCTAAGAATACCACAAACTGAGAGGGCTCCAGGCGCAGGAATTGTCACAAAGCGCAGAGCTGAGAAGCCCCAGCGCATAGAAGGCGCTGAGCGCTGGAGGAGCCGCCGCAGGCGCCCATGCGGCCTTTCCCAAGCCCCTCTCCAGGCTCTGGAGGAGGCACCATAGCAGGCACCCAGGCAGCCTTTCCCCGGCCCCTCGCCAGGCTCGGGGGAAGGAGCCGTGGCAGGCACCCATGCGGCCTTTCCCTGGCCCCTCACTGGGCTCTGGAAGAGGAGCCACGGCAGGCACCCAGGCAGCCTTTCCCCGGCCCCTCGCCGGGCTCTGGAGGACGCACTGGCGGCCTTTCCCCAGCCCCTCACCGGGCTCTGGGGGAAGAGCCATGGCAGGTGCCCATGCGGCCTTTCTCAGGCCTGTTGCCAGGCTCTGGAAGAAGAGCCATGGTGGGCACCCACACAGCCTTTACCCGGCCCCTCACCATGCTCTGGAGAAAGAGCCATGGCAGGTGCCCATGCGGCCTTTCCCAGGCCGTTTGCCGGGCTCTAGAAGAAGAGCCATGGTGGGCACCCGTGTGGTCTTTCCCCGGCTCCTCACCGGGCTCTGGCGGAAGAGCCATAGGAGGCGCCCGCGCAGCCTTTCCCAGGCCCTTCGTTGGGCTCTGGAGGAGGCACAGTGGCAGCCGCCCACGCGGCCTTTCCCCAGCCCCTCAGAGGAAAGAGCTGCGGCAGGCATCTGCGCGGCCTTACCCAGGCCCGTTGCCGGGTGTGGAAGAGGAGCCACGCTGGGCATCCCCAAGGCCTTTCGCCAGCCCGCCAAGCAGCCTCTCTGGCCCAGTGCTGTAGGAAAAGGTGGCGGCGGCAGAGGCAGGCACCCATGCTATTTCTCACCAGCCCACCGAGCAGAGGAGGAGGAGGAGGAGGAGGAGGAGGAGATGGCGGTGGCGTTTCACACTCCTAGGGTTGCCAGCTCCAGGTAGGGAAATACTCTTGTGTGTGTGTACATTCATGACTAAGGAAATCTATTTTACATGCACACAAAAAATTGACTTCCTAGTCACAAAGACTTGCATGGCAAGGAAAATTCATGACAGAGCTAGGGTCTGAATCTGGAAATTTTACACATGCTGCTAAGACAGGCTGTTCTCTAGTTAAATTACTCCATGGGGAATGGGGAGCTGCGGCCTCAGTTTTACCAGTATTTTTGTACATCAATGGCATTCTGCTTATATCTTGAGGGGAGAATAGATCATTGTAATACAGTGTAATAAAACAGAATGGCAAGCAAGGAGAAGGCAGGACTTCAATGCTGACTTTACGCTTTATGACGATTTCATTTCAAAGATTCCATGACCATAACTCACAAAGAGAAAAGGAAAGAGTTTTAAAGCCATGAAGCCTCTAGGGTGACTAAAGGCCAGTTCTAGGCTGTTCCAATGAGCAGCTCTCTGCTGGAAGCTAAATAGGTGCTCCCCCTGCAACTTCAGCCAGTTTCCTTCTTCTTTCTGCAGACCTGGCCACAGAAGAGACAGGAAATGCCAATCGACAGAACAGAGGTAGAGGGAGGGATGACTGCACATCACATTCTGCTTAGGATTTGCTTGTGGGCAAAGAGGAACCCTTACTGAAGCTCATCTGCCTGATGTTGCCCAAAATGCAAAGAAAACTCTGGCAATACACTGATGCACATGGAAAGAAATGGTGTCTGAGCCATTTGCAGGCATGCTTCACAACACCTTTTTATATAAAACATAGAAGGGAATAGCCAGAGAGTGAGTGCATTGCGGGGCTGGATGGTGCACAATTCTTCTTCTCTGTAGATCCAGAGGAGTTATCCATGTTAGTCTGTAGTTGCAAAACAGTAAAGAGTCCAGTAGCATCTTTAAGACTAACCAACTTTATTGAGGCATAAGCTTTTGAGAACCACATGCCTAAGTGGGTGTCATCAACATATTGATGGCACCCAATACCAATGCCTCAGACAACCTAAATCAAAAGTCTTTTAATCAAATGGATTCTGGTTTTCGAAAAGGTGCGCGCTCACAACTTGCAAGTTACTGCTCACAAATTGGATTTCTGGCTCACAACACTGCACCGCTTAGAGGGAACATTGGCAGGGCTCTCCCTGGAATTACAGACTGGAAAACCAACCAACTATTCCCAGACCAACCGGCCACAAAATATTAAGATGGTGGTGTGAAAATTTTTTGGAAGCTTGTGCTAAAATATGCTTGTGAGGAAGCGACAATGCGAAACGGGATGTGACAAAATTTGCTATCTGAACCCATAGGCGTGACCTTCCACAGCTTCACAGCCTTGACGTGACAACCTGAACAACTTGAACTTTGCAGTCTCTCTGCTCCATAGAGTTGGCTTCTGGGCTATTTATAGCTTCAGTGTAATTTAGAAGAGTGCTTTTGCACTGCTGAAAAGGAACTTTTTGTGAATGAATTAGAATTAACTTGTGTTGAATCATTCTTTCCACCATTTGAAATTGATTATAGATTGCATATGATTTTTTTTATAGATTTTGCAGTATGATTGGTTTGTTACATTCTGTAAATATTTTGCATATACCATGCCTCTTGCCATCACCAGAAGTATGTCATTACTATGACTGATTTGTATATGCTACACCCCCTGACATCACCTATTCTGGCTGTTTTGGACCCAATCCTGGCCATTCAGGGCCAAAATTGGGCCCGAAATGGCAATAAGGGGCTGAAAATGGCTGAAAAGGGGCCCAAAATGGTCAGGATTGGGCCGCTGCTGAGGAGGAGAGTGATCCACCACCCATCAGAGACCCAATCCGAGCCTTTTTGGCCCTAATCCAGGCTGAAATGGACCCCAAATGGCTGAGTCAGGTGGGCGGGGCCAGCTGTCATGTGACCTCTTTGGGAACCTGCCGGAACTGCGTTCCTGTGTGTTCCCCCTCGAAATGAGCCCTAGTCTTCAGAAGATCCCCAAGGTAGGACTAAGGGAAATGATTCAGTATTCTAAGTATCTAAATGGTGAGGACACGTATTTTTTAAAAGGTCCTATCAAACTTTTTTGTGTGTGCTAGGCATCAGTCACATCTTTGAGGTAATTTATTATAATGAAAAACGTTAAGTTAACATACATTGCCTCAAAAACATTACAACAGTAGATAAAATGGTGTCAAACAAAGAAACTCTTCAACTGTGCCACTAGAATCATGTCTCTGTCAGCATTACATTGCTAGAAGACTGCAGGCAATTAGTGGATGGCCATACCTGACTGAGCCGGTTTGGTCTGGTTCCTCCCCTGTGAATGATGCAATGCAGGAGGAGCTAGATGACTCAGCATCTGACTGCTGATTGGACACTTGTCAGGGCTGAAATGTATATATGTGTACATGTTTTGTACAGTTTCCCCTTTCTAAAAACAGACTGTCTCTGGCGAAGCACTTTGTCGAATTGTACAAAATACTGGATAGCTCTTTGGACTGTATATTTCATAAATAAATGTAAATGGGTTTTAGCACTAGCCTTTACTGGTGTGTGCGACTCTGCTTTGCTCACCTGTGGCCTCGGTGCTGGGATGCACGCACACTGACAGTCTCTGCAGTGCTTTTTTAAAACTATAAAACTTTGCATTGTTGGGAACACAGACGTAATGCCGACAAGCGTTGGGAGACAGCAACCCCTTCTGTCAACCTGTCAATACTGACTATTTGATTAACCAAAGAGTTTTGGAACAGGTGAGCAGCGATACATCACTGGGACCAAACAGTGCCTAACACGGAACAGAGAATAAGAGCCGTATTGTGAGGGAGTTCAAGTTACACGTGTCAATGCTACCTCTGTTCACAGCAGCACAGTGAGAACCAATAATGCCTCTGCCCTTCGTTTTTCAATGGAAGTCTTAATATTGGCCGATTCCAGACGGCCCTCCCCATCGCGAAACGTCGCGCGATATTTCGCGTTTTCTGCACGACAACGCGCAATGTTTCACGATGGGGAGGGCCGTCTGGAATCGGCCATTGAGAAAATTTGGTGCAGCATGCCATTCTCAATGACAGAAAAGTCAAGGCTGTATTGATACGTGCGGATATAATCTGTTTTTATTATGTTTAATGTAAATCAAAAATTTGTCAGATACGGGCTTTTAAAAAAGTTAAATCACAAAGCAGTAGTATGGTCTAAAACAGCTAAAAACACACAGTTCAGAGAGGGAGAAATCATCAAAAGAATGTGAAATCCCACTGGAAGAAAAACGGAGCAACAGGAGCCCCAGTGAGAAAATTTCCTAAACTCTGAGCACTGAGTTATGTGACGAGAGATGAGGAAACTGCAAGCGACTAATAGGAGGCCAATATTTCATTCTCTGGAGGCTAGAGGAAGAAAAATTGGGCGGGGGGGGAGCAACATTGCCAGCTGCGTTCGTTGGTAGCACATAATCCAGTTCATAAAGCAAAAGGTGAACCTCAACTGTTTCCAAGCCCATTAAAGCTCACTGGAAACTATCACTGATAGAAGGTGGGAGGGTATGGAATTCAGGTGCATAATAAACCCAGTCAAAATGGACGAATCAACAGCAGTTAAGAATACAACGTTAACGTTCCTGAAAATAAGAGGCAAATAGAGTCTCGGATACTACCTCAGATCTAAGTAGCAAGACTTTGGCAGGTTTTTTTTAAACTGAACATAATACAGAGATGAAGATAACATAATTTATAAATGTTAACTGATACAGAGGAGACCGCAAAAACAGGGATGCCCGTTCTTTGGAAACTGGTGTGGATACAGGAGGATATAATTTGTTTGATGTAGATCCGTGCACACAATACTGATTTCTCTTTCACAATGTGGTTGAGTCAATCCCTCAGTATACAGGTACGAGTAAGCAAGAAGAGATTATTGTGGAGGAAGTGCCGCCCGTGAAACCCGCCCCTTCTACCAGTGGACACGTATCCTGCCCTACAACATCCTCGAGAACATTCGACGAGTGTCAAATAACGGGCACATGTAGGTTCATCATTGACTTTTCTGCCGTCTCCATGTGTTCTGAAATTAGCGTGCCACACAGAAAATGCTGGTGGGTTTCCTGCACAACTGCTGACAATTCTGTTTCCCAAGCAGATGCTCAGCTTCCTTTTTTGTGGAGTCACGATAACTGCCTGCAGACGCTTTGTGCACGGAGATGTCAGAAATTGTGTGAAAGAACTGCCAGAATTGCATGCGTGGGGCACTACTATAAAAATGCAGGACAGCCGCACCTGGTATTATACGGAGAGGTCTCTAAACAAACTCTTCCTTTTCAGTGAACAAGTTCCAGGTCAGGATGACAAAACTGGAGTCGAAGATGTCAAGAAACAGCCGTCAGCTTCGGAGCCTAGAACGGAGGGCAAGGCAAAAAGGGAGAGAGAGGGCGAACACCCGGTCCCGTGGAGGGAGGAACTATGGCTCTGTAACATCCAATGCTGGTTGCCGGGGGTAGCCAATAGAAGACCACTGCCTCCTCATGGCCCTGCCGATAATGCTCACCAGCTGAGAGATGGTGAGCGGCTAAGTGTGGTCTGGCTGCCTTCAACCCCCCCGACATGACGCCAACCCGTTGTATGGAGCACTCTCGCTCCTGTGTTTGGGGATCGCTCTGAAACCTTGGAGATGGTTTTTCATCAGATATTATGTCCCTAATGCTCACGAAAATACAGGAAACGTGTGCATCAGGGGGAGTGGGCCTCTTAGAGCTTACCCTGCTGTGGAGGCTGTGCCAAGGTGGCGGGAAGCCGGACCAGATTTGACAGTTCCAGGACTGACACGCTGGTGAGGCTGCTTGGCCCCGGCGCTAACTGGATGATTCCCAGTTGTTGCGAGGGAAGGTGCCCTCCTATCGGCTTGACGAAAAAGGAGGCACATCCCCATTTTTGAATTTCATCTTTGGGGGGGGGGGTAGGAAGATGGCACCAGAGAGATGTATGATGGCCAAAGGTTGATCGCCCATTGTGGTGAGAGGGCTACGTGGAATCTACTGGAGGTGCACCGACAGGTGGTGAATCAAGCACTGGGTGAGAGACAGTTGCTAGACCACACACTTCATGAGAGGGAATGTTTACCCAAAGATGCAAGAGAGACATGCGTCACACAAGGGAGAAGTGGAGAAGGAAGACGGCTACTCTCTCAGGGAGTTGGAATGTTTAAGAATGGCTCGTTGCCCGATATACACAAGGCAACAGCAGCTGAAGGAGAATGAGTGCCCATGGATTTGTCACTGTGCAAATTCCCACTACGTTGGGTGTTATCTTCCAGAGATAATGTGTCCATACTCACGTCGGTTTTAGCCTGTTTTTAATCCTTTCCTCTCTCAACCCAACCATCACATTTGTTCTCTAGTGTCGCGCACAGGGCTGGGCACAGCAGGCAGGAGGCTCACTGGTACTGTAGGGCTGAACACAGCAGGCAGGAGTTCAGTATTACAGAAGACAGCAAACCAGGGTCCAGGAGTCAGGCCAGGTGTCAGGTTCAGGCTATCAGTCAGAGAGAGAGAGGGGCAGGCAGAAGAGTAGTCAGTAGGCAGGCCAAGGTCAAAGTCCAAGCAAGCAGTAGAGCAGGGTACACGAACATCCAGGTAGCAGGTAGTGGTGAGCTGAGTTGCTTCCACGCTTGGTTTCCTCAGCGTCTTCCTTTATTGCTGTCCTAATGAGGGACAGCTGTTGCCTCTCCCTCCAACTGCTCAGCTTGGCGTTGTGCTTGCAGATGGCCACTCCTACGCCTCTCCAGGAGCACTGCCTTATCTCTAAGTTTCCTCCTTTCAGCTGGCCCCAGAGGCTCGGATTTCGCTCTTGCCCTGGGGGAGTCTTTGTCTCTTACAGCCTCTGTGGAGGTTTCTGCCTGTTCCTCGTCCCTGACAGTCTCTGCAGAAGCTCCAGGCTGTTCCTGCTGAATTCCCTCTGGAGCAGCAGCAGTGGTTTCTGACTGCTCCTCCTCTCCCATAGCTTCTGCAGGGGCTTCCAACTCTAGAGGAGATCCTGCTGGCCCTTCCTGCTCATCTTCTGAGGAGGACTCTGAGGCACTAGGTAAGGTGGCCAGTCGGGGCTGGGGCTGACTATGACATCTAGTTGTGGTATACACTTGTACATAGTAGATCACTAGTTTACACCTGACAGGTGGGAACTCATAATGATTACTACCGTGGTCGCACTAAACCATCTTGTGTGATCAAGAATCATGTCGATGTCACTTGCATAGACGATTATGATGGACGAGCCATCAGGGCCTAGTCAACCCCGCAAACTCTTATTAAAGAGCCTTTTATTAGCCTTAGCAAGGATTTATTGTTTTATGTATACATGTGCTTGCAAACCTTGACTGGGTAACACCAGCTTTTTGTGTTAACCCTCTCAACTTCTTAAAGTATACCCTTTGCCTTGCCTGTTTTTGATCCACTGTCTGTAAGCACCACATATTGTGTCACCTGGGCAAACTCACTCTCTCTCAAGCTGAAAAGCCTTAGTAAGTGGAGCTCCCCTACATCTCCAGAGTCTTCTAGGAGTCTGAGCAGCCAGTTGCTGACTCAGGATGGGAGAGAAACAAAGGGGCAATTCCATGACACGGTCCCCTGCCCTTTCACACACACACGTTTTGGGTGGCCTTTCTTCTCAACCTGACTGCTGCTTCCTTGATGAATTATTGCTGTAGGAGTTTGATGTGCCGGTTGCTGCTGCTGTACTTCTCCGAGGGTTTGCAATGCGCTGATGGCTTACTTCATTATTTCCATATTCTGCCTCAAAGCTTCTTGAAACACCATCCTTTCCTGTCTGCTCTCCTGCACAGTCATTGTGCCACTGTCACTTGCAGACGAACATGCTGCTGCTGCTCCGTTCTTTCTTCCATCTCTGAATGGTGTTCATCTGATGACTGGCTCATTGTTTTCTCTGCCACACAATACAGTCCAGCGGTCCTCCTAATACTGGCCAGACGTGTCCTAGGTGACATTTCTGCTGCATTCTGCGATGGGATCCGTGTTTCCAAAAAAAAAGATAAATGAAAATTATTGGTGTGACGCCTTGGGCTCAGAAACACTTTCATTTTTATCATTTCCAATTGTGCTGTGGTCATACACTCTGTCCCTCATGGTGCGTGCCCTTTGCGTACGCCAAAATTTTGGGAATTGGATAAAAACACTTAGCGTTGTGGTAGAATTTACTCTTTAGCGTTCTAAAAAATCTACAAGATTACCTCCTTCTGCAGCTGATTTCATATGTCTTGTCCAATTCACTTTTTATCCACTCACATCACTGCTGGACTCTTGTTCCCTGTTAATGCATATCCATGTCCAGCTGAATAATCAACAGAGCCTACCTTGATGGCTACAGATTGGTGAAGGAGGGGCATTCTCCTTTCCTGATTGGCCCCTTTCGTTGTTCAGTTGTTTCATTGTTCCCTGCAACAAAACATGGACAATCATGTCAGTTGCAACACATTGAGCGTATCCTAATTTCACATGCCTTTTGAGTGCTTGAATGCAACTGTGCAACCATGTGAACAAAGTCATGGTTTAACCTTTACACCGACCTCCCACCATTTTTCCCCACTATGACAATACCACCAGAACTACCAAGGCTGCATAAGGAGAGAAGGATAATTTTGGGGGTAGGTAGCTCTGGCTGGCGTCTAGCAGAACTAACATTTCATTAACTGTGCTATTTGTGAAGTGTCCCATTAAATCAGTTAGGCCATTATTGTAACGAAGAAGCTCTCAATGTCAACTACACAAAGAAAAATCTCCCGCTGGAGCATCCTTGGCAACCCAATCCAACAATGCAGCTCCTTTAAATATCTAGGGGTAACCTTTAAAGAGACTCTGAATTGGAAGATGCATCTTGCGTTGGTTTAATCCTCAGCATCAAGGATTGTAGGGTCAATCATACGTTTCTTTTATACAAAAAGGGGTCGACCAATAGATCCAGCACTGAAATTATTTAAGAGCGAGGTAGCCCCTCACCTCCTATATGGAGCTGAAGTGTGGGGTTGGAAGGAAGACATTCTAACCAGTCTTGAGGTAATCCAAAACCAGTTCTTGAGACAGATTTTAGCTTTACCCAAAGGCGCTCCCTGCCACCCTGATGAGGGCTGAAACAGGACTCCCCTCCCTTAGGGCGCGGGTACACCTTGCAGTTCTAAAATACTAGAAAAGGATCAAATTTTCCGGTTCTGACTCCTTAAGTTGCCAATCAGTAAATTACTTACTATATAAAGACCCCACATGCCCTGGCTTTCTATCCATCATTTGCCAAAGGTATACCATCCCGGATGACCTGTTAGGGGTCTCAGCCAACAACCTCCCACTTAAGGAGTGGATCTACCAGTCAGATGCAGTGATGGATCGGATATCAGTATTAAAATCTAAGACAGCTCCTTGGTATAAACTAATCAAATTTGACCATTTAAGATCTTCCTACTTAGCCAGTATTTCTCATTACAACCTCAGAGTGTCTTTCACTGCTCTGCGCTTTCAGATGATGCAGACAGCTCTTTGGCAGGGTGTTATTCTCACACCCATTTGTGGATTACCTACAGTGGAGAACCTTTTCCCCTATCTACTTTATTGTCCATTATATAGTGTGCCCAGAGCTAAATTTTTGGCCAGAATCCTATCAGTGACAAACATATTCTGAAATTGAGATTGTGTTTTTGTTATCTGACACTGATAATCATGTGCAACAACCAACAGCCACAAAAAGAGAAAAGGGTCCCAACAAAGCCAATTACCACCAAGGGCAAGATGCCCTAGGAACCCAATAAATCAATAAATTATTTACTCAAAATATTATTATTCGTGTCTTGCTCACTATGTGAATAAAAGATATACAATCAGTCAAATTTTTGCAATGTGTACATATACAATTACATAAATACACACATATGTCCCATAATAGCTGCAAAGAGACAATGATAATTCTATAACTTCCTATACAAATTTGCTGGAGTAATGACAGTTCTTGGAATGATTCTTCCTCGTGTCCTCACACTCCAAATATGTAAATTAGCTGTAAATTAGCGTTGATTGGAATTGGAAAGTTTCTATCTGGAGAGTGTGACTAGGACTATTATGTGCATAGAGGAGGCCAGGATGAAGGGAAACCGAAACGAGCAACTCTAAGCTGGCGGGCTCGTTGCCACCTACCTGGAGATCCAGAGGGATCCTATCAGGCTCTTCTGACATTGCTGTTTTTGAACACTTACCTTATACTGACCATCCTGTTGGCATCACCACATATTTGGAGTGTGAGGACACGAGGAAGAATCATTCCAAGAACTGTCATTACTCCAGCAAATTTGTATAGGAAGTTATAGAATTATCATTGTCTCTTTGCAGCTATTATGGGACATATGTGTGTATTTATGTAATTGTATATGTACGCATTGTAAAAATTTGACTGATTGTATATCTTTTATTCACATGGTGAGCAAGACACGAATAATAATATTTTGAGTAAATAATTTATTGATTTATTGGGTTCCTAGGGCATCTTGCCCTTGGTGGTAATTGACTGATAATCATGTGTCCATAGAGTCTCTCAGTTTGCACTCGCAGCCAAAAAGATAAGATATATTGTGGTACTGAATGAGCCAGAAGAGGCCCAATACAAGCAGGAACCGGGGCATTCAGGCAATATTAAAACAGAGCCACTCCCGATGATGAATCTGCAGCATGAGAAGTTGAGAGGTTGAGTCAGAATGGGGTCAGAATGCAGCAGGCGCCCATCAATGGCTTCCACTACGGTGGATGTTGCCTTGGGGTGCAGGGGAATGCTATGCTGAGCGGCGAACTGGATGTACATGTAACAACGGGAGGCCTCTGAGTTGACCATGACATGAACAAACAGCCAGCAAGCGTCCAGCAGGTGAAGCTTTACAGGCACGAGGAAAGGACCAGGGTGGTCGCAAGGAATCTCAGTGGAACCAACAACTTGTCTGTCTGCAGGTGGTGCTGGTTCCTGTTTTGCAGGGCATCTGGTGGCATAGCATCCTGCTTCACCACAGTATAAACAGAGATTGTGGGTGCAGCACTGCTCCTTTTCTTCAGTTGGCAGGCAGGAGTGTTCTGCGATCGGCTGCTCTGACTGGTTCTCCGTTCCCGATGGGGCCCCAGACGAAAGGTGACAACATGATGCCAGGGCCCCCGGGCGAGCCTCGAGGCGCCCATCAATACATTGGCACCACAACAGAATCAGCACTGGTAGGTCCAAAGGGCGTTTAACCCAGGCCAGCTCATTTAATACCTCTTCCAATAACCCTTCTACATATTGATTGACCTGGGCGGCCTCATTTCAGTCAAAATCCTGGGTCAGTAGCTGGAAGGCAATGGTATACTGGGCCACTGTCCCCTTTCCCTGTTTCAAGGCACATATTCTCCAGTTGGCTTTTTCGGCCTTCAGGGGGTCGGCAAAAGCAGCAGCAATGTGTGACTCAAAACTTGAAAAGTTCTCCAGCAGGGGGGAGCGGGAGAGCAACAAAGGTGTCACCCATTTAGCTACCTGTCCCTTTAAGAGGCTGAGAATGAAACCAACCTTCATCTTACCAGTGAAGTCCTGGGCCCGCAGTTCCATGTAGAGTTTTGCACTGGGCAAGAAAAGCGGGAAGCTCCTCTACGTTCCCCTCAAACTTGTCTGGGGGGTGGACTGGACACCTGTCAGGTGGAAGTACGGCAGGCGCAGCGTGGAGAGTGGCCACCTGCTGTTGGAGCGTAGCCAGGGTTCCAGTGAGTTGCAGCACCTGAGCTTGGAGAGCCATCAGGATCTCAGGGGTGGCTGCAGCTGCATCCATGCCGGAAAGTTTGCAACAGTGGAAGCAAACTGTCGTGGGCTGGGTCAGCACAAGGACGATAGTCTGAGTCTGGATCCGAGGGCAGTACACGAGTTCAAAGCCCAATGGGAGTTCCAAGTCCAATGTCCAGAATCCAAAAGCTGAGTCAAGGCACGGTCCAGAGGTCATACAGCACGGCAAGGCAGGGCAAGGCACAGTGAGTGGTCACAGTCAGAGCAGAATGCTGAAGTGTTGCTTCCACGTTCCCTGGTTGTCTGTGGCAGGCTTTTATAGATAGGCTGGGCTCGCAGCCAGCTGCTTGAGAGCTATCCTGTGCTCACTCATCACTCTCAACAAGCAGCTGGCGTCTGGCCAGGAGGCGTGTACTTTGCCTCCTTGCCTGCAATTCAGTTCTCATCTTCTGTCCCCAGCGCTCAAAGGGTGGAGGTGAATCTGGAGGGCTGGGGTCGGCTAACTTGGTTTCACCTGCTGGATCAGAGCTAGAAGGCATTGGTCCTGCCTCAGCTGTTGATGGTGCAGGCTGATCAGCAACTTCTGTTAGCTCCCCTTCCTCTGAGGAGTCCTTAGCTTCTGGCTGTTCAAGGCTGGCTGCATAGGGCTCCTCTCTATCGCTCAGCCCTGGCTGACTCACGGCAGCCTGAGCCAACCAGTCAGGAGTGCATCCTTGACCCTTTTCCCCAAAGGGGTGGAGAGGAGCTTTCTTCAGTTACCCCGAGTCAGGGGCTTTCCTCAGTTATCCAGAGCCAACTGGCCAAGAGTGTGTCCATGGAGGTGGAGAGGGGCTTTCCTCAGTTACACCAAGTCAGGGGGACCTCCCTCAGTTACGCTGTGCTACGTGGCCAGGGGTGCATCCTTGTTCCCTCTCCCCACGGGGGTGAAGAGGGGCCTTCCTTAGTGACCCTGAGTCAGGGGCTTTCCTCAGTTACCCTGAGCTGCCTGGTCAGGGCTGCATCCGCAAGGAGAAGGCGGACACTGAAAAGAACACATGGTCCTTCCGTGGTGGCCACCCATGTGGGTGGGCGGGCAGGTAGGGAGGGGCCACCATTTGGCAGCCAGCCCACACGGAGAGGGCAGCCACCAACTAAACACATAGTTCTTCCAAGGTGGCCACCCAGAAAAGCGGGCAGGAGAGCAGCCACCTACTAAACCCATCTTCACTGGTGGCCGCACATAGGGGCAGGCAAGCAGGGGGCCCGCCATTTGGCAGCCAGCCCACACATAGATGGCGGCCACTGACCAAACCCATGATCCTTCCGTGGTGGCCGCCAATAGATGCGGGCGGACAGGCCACAGAGACGGCGGCCACAAAGGTAACACTTTGTCCTTCCCTGGTGGTTGCCCAGTTGGCGGCCAGCCTGCGCGAAGAGGGCGGCAACTGACAAACCCATGGTTCTTACATGGTGGCCGCCCATTGGTGCAGGCGGGCTGGCAGGCAGGGGGGCCACCAGTTAGTCAGCCCACACAGATAGGGTGGCCACCGAGAAAACCCGTCGTCCTTCGGTGGTGGCCACCCACAGAGGTGTGCAGGTGGGCGCACAAGGGTGCCGCCAGGTGGTGGTCAACCTCCCCACCCCCTAGATGGTAGGAAGACGTCTGACTGCCTCCCTGACGTTGCCTACATTTGGCAGTCTCTCCCATAGTCAATTGGCAGGGATGGCTCCAATTGTATTGAATGGGACTTTCCTGCGGGCACCGTCTTTGGGGGTGTATAACTCGGAGATCCGTGGTGGAATCTTGTGGAAACTTGGAGGGTGGCTGAAGCAGAGGCTGCGAATATGGGCTGTCTGGGCTTCAAGGGGGCACCGTGGGGCTCCACAGAACACGAAGCACAAACCAGTTCGTGAAGCGATGGAAGTTCGTCAATTTTGTGGTTCATCAAAAGCAAACGAACCATGAAACTTGCAGTTCGGTTTTTTTCGGTTCATGCCCATCTCTAATCCTAAGGGGTCTTACAACATGCTAAGTCCATTAAGAAGGGAGTAACTGCTTAAGATAGCATTGTTAGTGCCTTTGTACAGAACGTAAGACATCGCATTACTTACAACACTTTCCATATCTATGGCTCCCAGGAGTCTAAGGCTGAATGCCTTCAGATGTGGAAGCAATCTTTTGTGTTCCATTAAAAAGCGTGTAAAATGATAACTAAGTATCTGTATGTTTTTTGTGTCTTTAGAGTGTATCTGGGAAGAGAAGGTTGTTGCCTGAGAGTGGATATATCCACTCGGCCTGGCGACTCTAGAGTTGTCTAGCAGGCAGATTGAACAAAGTTCTGTCAATCTTCCCTGTCTTTTGGGGGTAGCCACTGGTCACTGCTTAGGCATTCCCTAATGACATCACCTTTCATTATCACCTTCTACTTGGAAGGTATTTTTTTGTCCTGCCTCACAATCCACAAGGTTACCAAAGGGATGGCAATAAACAATCTTACATCTTAATAATTCAGTTGAGTATCTTTACTAAACAATTAGTCCAGTGGGAGTGTTGGAAGCGGTCCCTCTACTCCAGTGATGATCTGTGAAATACTCCTTTAACATTCTTTATTAGAACATTTTCCTTCATGTCAGTTAGGAAATTCTTACAACAAAACGTTTGAAAGGATTCTCCATTTTCCAAAGTATTTAAAAGAGTGTCACCCTGAGATTATGGATCCATAGTGGATGCAGTTTAGGAGCAAGTTGAAGAAGGTGAAACAAATTATAGGAGAAATAAAAGAAACTGAACACTTAATTTGCAACTTGGATGATACAAAATCGAATCCAGCAAGGCCTCTCTCCCATGATAATAAAGGCAGATACCAATATCACATATCACGCACTGGGGAGTTCTAAATCACGTGGAGTAGCTATATTAATTTCGAAAGGGCTTCCATTTCAATTTAAAAGTCTTAATAAAGATCCAAGAGGTAGATATCTTTTTGTGAAGGGTTTAATAGCTGAACAAATGACAACTATAGCATCCATATACGCTCCCAATGAAAACCAAATAGAATTTATAGAAAGCACATTAGAAAAACTCTCTAAATTCCAAGGAGTGACAATAATAGGGGGAGATCTGAATTATATAATAGACAACAAATTGGACAGATCACATTTTAACAATAGCATAAGAAAAAAGAAATCAAACAAAACTAAATTAGCAACTATATTAGAGAAAACCCACCTTTTAGACGTGTGGAGATTTCTTCATGAAAAAGAGAAAAGCTTTACCTATAGACTTTGTGTATCTGTCTTATTAACTGATAAAATAGAGGAATCAGAAATTGGTAATATAAGCATTTCAGACCACACATGGGTTAACTGTGTAACAACAAATGAGACTGAGGCAATTAACCTATTGGACTTTGAACAGGATGTTAATTAACCATGATTTTACAGCAAAGGAAATAGAAATTTTTTTGGAAACAGCAATAAAAGAAAATAAAGACCCAGAAGTCAAACCCCATACACTATGGGTTACAATTAAGGTGGTGGCAAGAGGCCACATAATGGCACTTTCAGCAATAAACAGAAAAAGGTACAAAAACAAGCGATAGAAAATAGAATTAACTACCTAGAAGAACGTCATAAAGCAATGGGTAATAAAAAAGTGTATCAGGAATTACTAAATCAACAGAAACTATTAGAATCTCTAGAAATAGACAAAATTCGGAAGAACCTTATTTACGTAAAGCAAAAATATTGGTTTAACACCCCCAAATCTCTAAACTTGCTTTCATACAAAATTAAAAGGAAAAAGGCAAAAAACAACATAAACAGAGTAATTAACAGTAAAGGTAGATCCTTTACGAAAGCAACTGACATTCTTAAATCATTTGAAAACTATTATAAACAACTATACTCTACAAAGAATCCCAAAATAGAAGGCATAATCTCATGTCCTTGTTAGACAACATTTAAAAAACATCAGAAGAACGTAGAGAATTCTTAGAAACTCCTATCACGAGTCAAGAATTAATAGTAATAAAAAAACTGAAAAATAATAAATCCCCAGGGCCAGATGGCTACCCATTGGAATTTTATAAAAAATGTCAACATATTACTACAACCCCTACAAGAGATGTGTAATAACCTGTTAGAAAAGGGATCAATGCCTCTAACATGGAATATGGCTTCAATAGTGGTCATTCACGAACAGGGGAAAGATACAACAAAAACGTCATCATACTGTCCTATATCCCTACGTAACCAAGACTACAAAATATTTACCTCAGTGTTAGCAAACAGAATAAATACATTTATAAATAATTATATTCACCCAAATCAGACAAGGTTTATTCCTAAGAGAGACATGACGGACAATGTATTTAAGACATTGAACCTTATAAACCAAGTATTTTAAACAAAAAGCTCTTTTCCTTTCTTTAGACATCAAAAAAGCTTTTGACATGCTAGAAATGCCATACTTATACAACATACTACAAAATATGGGATTTGGGAAGAATTTCATACAAACAATACAAACAATATATAAACAACTGACAGCAAATTTAAAAATAAACGGACTAATATCAGGGAAGATTCCAATCTCCAGGGGTACCAGACAGGGATGCCTTTTGTCCCCAACCTTATTTGCTACTGCAATGAAACCCCTGGCAACCAAGATCAGAGAGAACTGTAATATTACTGGAATTAAGATAGGTGAAGAACACATTAAGATAAGCCTTTTTGTCGATGGCATGATTATTTATGTCAGTAACCCATATCACTCACTAGACCATTTGAGACACCTGCTTCAAGAATTTGGCTTGATCTCAGGCTTATTAATAAATCAAACAAAATCTCAAATTTTACCACTCTGTATCACAAAAGACATAGAAGAAATAAAAACACACTATAAATTGCAGTGGCTTGAGAAAGAATTGTTTTATTTAGGAATTACAATCCCAATTAACATTAAACATGTATTACCAACAAATCATATGAAGACAATTTCACAAATTAAAAATGATGTGATCAGATGGAAAAAAATGTACATCACACGGTATGACAGATTTCATTTAATTAAAAAGTTCATCCTTCCTAAATTAATATTTATTTTTAGAGCTATCCCCATTAAGATTCATGAAAATATGCTTAAACAATGGCAAACTATGTTAAATTCATTCTTGTGGAATAAAAAACCTCGGATCGCTTTTAAAATTTTAATGCTAAAAAGTTGTAAAGGTAGATTTAACCTACCTGATGTAACATCGTATTACAAGGCAGTAAGACTCTCTAATCTTCTTTCACTTTTGTTAACAAAAGGATCACCAGATTGGACATCAACAAGCCAACTAATACCAACACAATGGAGCCTACAAAAAATAATCTGGAGCAAACCTCATAAAAGGCCTCCAGGAATAAAAAACAATTATTTTTCTAGATGTGAACTTAAATACATGAGATCACACCAGAAACAAACTTGTGCCGGAAATATCGAGATATTCTCCCATTACGATACAACAATGCATATCTTCAGATAGTAAAGCTCAAATAATTAAAGTGTGGAGACATTCTGAATATATTAAAAGACAATGTCAAAAATAGGCCTCCTGGGGGGAAAAGAATTAGAACAAAAAATTAAGAAAATGATACCATGGTTTTTATACCTTCAAATACAAACTATAACTCAGCAATTAGACATAAGAAAGACCATGAATACATCTCTAACAGAATTTGAGTGCATTCTAGATGCTGAGAATTATATAAGGAAAGGAACGATCTCAAAAATTTACAACCTTCTTTTATCTCATAATACACCGGACAAATACAGTTATCAAGCTAAGTGGCATAATGATTGTAATGAATACCAATAGATAGCTGGGGAAAAAAATTTGGTCATCAAAATTAAATAAATCCAAAACCGTAATAACAAAACTACAAAGTTATAAAACCATAAATAGGTGGTATTTAACACCCAAGAAGATTTCACTGATTTATTCCTCCGCATCACCTCTCTGTTGGAAGGGATGTAAAGAAGAGGGAACCTATGTCCACTGTTGGTGGGGCTGCCCCCATACTGAAAAATTCTGGACAGAAACATTACAAATCATTAGTGAGATAACAGGATACGATATTCCATTATCACCAAAAATAATCTTCTTAAGATTGTGGGAGCAATGACAATTCCAAATATTAGAAGGGACCTCATTAACTCGCTATTAGTACCAGACAAAAGCACTATAGTGACTAAATGGAAAGACAGAACACCACCAACTATAGAATTATGGATGACAAAAGTTTGGAATCATTTGATTATGGAGAAAATCACAGACAATCTATACCATATGGAACATTGCCTTTCGGAAATGGATTTTTGGGGAAAATGGTTCCCTTTCTACGGATACATGGAATTAAAGTCATTACAACCTACTTCTCACTATTACTCCTTGATGTATTAACTTTTTTTAAAAAACAGTTATATTGTAGCAGTTAATATACTCTGCTATCAATGACATAATTGATTTAGTTTTTGATTTTTGTTGTTCAAGTTATAAAATTAAAAAGAAAAATGAAAAAAAATAAAGGCAGATAAGCCTACAGTTAATCAACTGGGGGTATGAGCACAGAGGAGCCACATCTCAGTGGATGGACACATTTTGCATGCAGATTGTCCTTAGATCAATCACCACCAAATCTCCAATTAAAGGGACCTTAAAAGAGCACGGCATGAGCGGAAATTAAACATCTACCTACATTTCCCTCTGATTATTTGGCAACACCGGACCCATTGGCTTTCTCCTGTGTTCAGGGAGAAAACTGATTGGATGTAAAAGTGGTGGACTGATGGTTAGCTGGCTATGCTTTTAGCAAATGCTTATTAGCAGCTAGCTCTTTAGGTAGCAACGTAAGACCAGGATGCTATAGCCATTCAAATTATTTTTAGAGGATCCTCTACACTAGGAAAAGGTCGAGCAGGTCACCCAGAAGGTCAGTAGGGAGAGAGAGCACAAACAACAAATGGGTTGTTTTTCAATGGCCCTTTCCTTAGACAACATGAATGACCTTACAAGGAGATGGTGTAGCACAGCGGCTAAAACCTGAGCCCTGAACAGGAAATTTGGGATCCTGATTTGGCCAGAGCCATGAACTCACTAAGAGCCATTGTTAACTCAGGTGTTTTCCTCACGGTCACTTAACAGCATTTCATATTCTATTCTGCTTCCCATGTTTTTAAGAGAACCGCAAGTGCAAGGGACTCCATGGGATACAGAAATGATTTTTGTCCACATTTTCTCCACTTTTCTCCCTGCCGACATACTGCGACTTTATTTTGAAGCCACTAACTATTCACTGCTGGAGCGTGTTATATCTGTGCAGAACTCCATTCCCCTTCTGCTTTTATTTTCCCCCTCCCTTCCCTGGGAGCTGATTGGTCTGTATGCCAGTAACCACACCCACCCTCCTCAGCTCCACAAACTCTTTTTCTGCAATTTTTTTTTACTTAGCGAAAGCACAGTAACACTGGAACATTACACAGCATTTACCAATAATGCTGATTTATCAAAGTGCTTAAGCAGAAAGCATTCACAGGTACTCCTCCAAATGTGTGGACCATATTCACAGGTAGCCCTCAAAAACCTTCACAGCACTTGTGGTAGTACCGCTCAATCTCTTTTTTTATTAATAAAGAACTTCAACAATGCTGAAGGGGTGCTTTCATAAAGGTCAAAGCTGCTGCAGAGCAAGCATACAATTCTGCAGTCATTGATTTGCTTCCAGAATCCGTAAGCAACGCTTCAGGATGTCCTTTGATTTATTATGCGGTTATACAGTACTTGGCTTTATAATAGCTCCATTTTCAGAGCACTTGCAAAATAGCAATCGATACAGCATTAGGCAGAAGATCGCCCACCCCCCACCCCCATTCCACTCACTATCATGTGATTAGGAAGGACCAATAGTGAAGATTAGTTTTCTGGGCACCAAAATCATTTCCTTCCCACTTCTCAGCGCCATTTTCAGTGGAAGAGACAGATCCAAGAGACAGCTACGCACAGAACTGTTGGTGGCAGAGGTGTCTCCTGGTGGGAGAGGGAGATGCTGGATCTCCTTGAGCTGTGCAGGGAGGAGAAGGTGCGGGAGATGCTGTCGCGCTCTCACAGATATTAACATATTTTAAAAAATTGCTGAGCAGATGGTGGAAAGAGAACACAAAAGGACAGCACTGGAATGCTGAACAAAATCCAAGGCAATGAGACAAGAATAAAAATGCAGCGTGGCGCACAATAGCCATTCGGGGAACGGTCCTGTATCTTGCCCCTTCTACAGCCAGCTTCACCAGATCCAGAGGGGAGATGCAAGTCTGAAGCCCCACCATTTGGCAAGAAGCCTCTCCATACAAGTGGTGCCCATAGCAAACCGTTAGACTGAACACATGTGGGAGGGATCAGAGCAGCTTTTCAGCCAGCCTATGGTGACCCTCAATGTGCAGGCCATCAGAACACCCCCCCCCCTGCAGTACAGGTAAATGCTTTCCCCAAAAAGAACTGGCCGGAAGGGGGAGGGGGCTGCAATAAGCAGGGGAATATTAACATAGCATGTTAATATTTCCCTGCTTATTGTAAGCATTTCACTTAAGGGGATGCAGATTGGCTGCAGAAAATCCCCACCACTGGTGTCACAGCATAGCTATTTTCAGACATTTGAGGGACCCACCAACACTGCTATTATTTGGAGCATAAAGGAACCCAAAGTCAACACACCACGACCAGAAAAGTGGGGATATCCAATTCCCCAATGGAAGAACTCTCAATCACTACTCAATTAGGAACATAAATTTTGAATTATTACCCAATGCAAAAAAAGCTTATAAAGCGTACAGTGACTGTGTGCTTACATCAATAACAATATCCCTAAAATACAAAGTACGGTTCATTCCATAAATACATTTCAACCTTATATACACAACTGACAAGTTCACTATATAACAATTACCAGCCGTTAACCAAAGTAATGTAAAGCTAGTGTCCAATAGAACATTAATAGGTTGTTCTTCTTTCTCTTTTAGGTACGCCATGGAGGAACCTAGCAGTATCTATCCTACAGGCACAGGTTAAGTAGAAAGCAGTTGGTCTCCGGAAAACAGTCTATATTGACAAAGATGTATGCTTCTCTTTCAGGTAGGACCCCACTCTTTGGGGGAGGGACACAAAATATCGTAAGGCACAACAGATTCCCAGGAGGTTGAGAAGTAACAAACCCTGGGAATTTCCGGTTATGGCACAGTGAGGTTGACTGCTCCGAGGGATTCGTCTCTGACAGGAGAGTCAAACCCTGTTTCCCTTTACAAGGGAAAACAAGCTACCAAGAGAGGTGCATGTGAAATTTACAAAGAGAAGGATGAGAGAAACAATATTGAAGGATGTAAGAGACAAAACCCTAAATATAAAAGGAAATGAAGTAAAGATACTTAAGGAGGTACCATGGAACATGAGGCAAAAAAGAAGAGACTACTTTCTCTCTTCAGTACGGAGCCAAAATGAAATGGCCTACCGATGGCTTACTCCAGAGGGTCTCCTTTTCACATACAATAGTCAAAGATTCAAGATTGATTCCATATACAAAGCAAGAGACTTTCTAGACAGGCAAGGGAGAAATCTTAAGAAGGAAAGAAAGGAGAAGAAAAAAACAGAATTTAGGAGAGGAAGAGATCTCACAAGAAAGTTCGAGAGAATCAGAACCGGAACCAGAGGAAGGAACTAAATTATCTCCATTGAAAACAAGAGGACAACACAGACTGGGAGAAGCTGAAACAATACCTGGAGAAGAAATGGGAGGTGGGAGGAAAACTGTGGCAGTTTGAGAACTACTGAAATATAATAAAAGTATAAAAGAGAGGGGTGACTTTACCGGGGGAGGAAGAGAAATGTGAATTTATAAGCAGTTAGATTAATTGATTGAGATATATATAGATATGTATAGGTCAACTGATAGAGAATAATTAATGATAAGGTTTAAACATGAGGATTGACTAACTAACAATATTTTCTTTCTTTGACAAGATTTATATGCACCAAACTGAATGTATAGAAGAGTTAAATTGATTGAGTATCTGAGGAGTTATATAGAATTACCATAAAAAGTTGAAATGAGTAATATATAGAGAACAAATCAAATTGTTTGATTTAAATGTGGGAAATTTTTATGGTTTATGATATATAGGTTTATATAGAATTATTCAAAACTGGAAAATGGGATAAATTGTTTATCTAAAGACGTATAGTTTGGGTGTATAATAATTAAAGGAGTTAATGATGCACTGCTTAATATAATGGAGAATGTATATCTGTTTTAGACAGAGGAATTTAATAGAAGTAAGGGAAAAGGGACAGAGGGTGGGAAAGCTGTTGGAAGTCAACAAAAGGGGGGGAAAGGGAGGGGGTTAGAAACGAAAAATTAGGGGAAAATTGATTGTAATGTAAAAATAAAAATGTTCTAACCCAATAAAAAAATTTTCAAAAAAAAAAAGAAAACAAGAGGACAGAAGAAAAAAATCGATAATAAATCAGAATTGGCAAAAGGAGAAGAAGCAGATGAAGATCCTTTCTATAAACATTAATGGATTAATTCACCGCAAAAAAGGAAGAGAACATGCACAACTTAAGAAGTTAAAAGTAGACATAATCTGTTTGCAGGAGACACATATTAGAGTGATCAGAGAAAGACTGGGGGGAAATTTTGTAGCTTTGGACCAAAGTAAGAAAAAGAGAGATCTTGTAACATGTATTAAGGAAGAATACGATCCAAACGTAGCATATGCATCAGAGGATGGAAGACTACTGCTAAGTTTCAAAAAGAGGAAAAGAAAATATTACGAATATATTTATATGCACCGAATGACCATCAAGAAGTCTTCTTCAGAACAATACAGCAAATATTAAGAAATTATGACTACCCCGAATGCTGTTGGATGGGAGACTAGAACGCAGTATTTGACAGAAAAATAAGACAAAAAAGTTTTAAAACCAACAAAAAGAGTGTCAACACAACTGTCAAAGAATGTTTTACAAATGGCAGAAGAATATAACCTGGTGGATGTTTGGAGAACAAAAAAATCCATTAACAAGAGACTATAACTTCTATTCACAGAGATACGAATTGTGGTCAAGAATAGGTATGTGCTGGGCTTCTGCAACCATGATGAAGGACGTAATGGAGGTGGATATATTACCAAGGACTTCTGCAGACCACAACCCACTAATGGTGCCAATAACAGGAGATATAAAAATTATAACTGGAGATTGAATACATTTCAGTTGAAAAATAAAAACTTTGTCAAAGAAACAAAAAAATTGAACTATTTTTTAAACAGAATATACAACCAGAAATTGCTATAGCAACAGTGTGGGATACAAGCAAGGCCTTCTTTAGAGGACTAGCAATTGGGTTCACTACCCAACAAAGGAAAGAAAAAACAAGATTTCAAGAATTGACAAAGTCTATAAAGAAAAATGAAGAATTAAAGAGGAATCCTACAATGAAAGATCTGAAAACAAAAATGAAAATACTGCAGTATAAAATTAATGAATGTTTGATGGAAGAAATGGCAAAAAAGACCAAATTTGCAAAACAAAACTATTTCAAAAATGCAAACAAACCAGGGAGATTGTTAGCATATAAAATTAGGAAAGAATCAATGAAAATAATAATAAACACAATAAAAGATTAAAAAGGAACAGAGAAATATGGAAAAGACCTAAAAAAGATCATAGAAAACTTCTCTAAAAATTGTACCAGAAATTTGCTCAGAAAAACAGAAGAATTACGTGAAATTAACTACAAACACAAAACTAATGGAAGAACAAAGTAAAATACTAAATGATCCATTTACTGTAAGTGAAGTAACTGAGGCAATTGCAAACCAAAATAGAGGTAAATAACCAGGACTGGATGGTCCCCTATTGGAATACTGTAAAGAATCTCTGGCAATACTTTTTAAACAGCTAATGGAAAAGATCTACGAAGGAGGAAAGATTCTGGACTCATGAAACCAAGCAATTATATCTCTAATTCATAAAGAAAATACAGACCCCCCCCCAAAGAAATCAAGAATTATAGACCTATCTCATTGCTAAATGTGGATTAAAAAATATTTGCCACAATAGTAGCAGCTAGGCTGAAAAAGATATTGAATCAAATAATCCACCAAGACCAAACAGGTTTCCTACCAAGAAGACAGTTAAGAAATAGCATCAGAATAATATCAAATATCTAAGAATACTACGAAGCACACCCAGAAAAACTAATGGCTCTAATATTTCTGGATGCGGAGAAAGCATTCGACAACGTCAACTGGAGGTTCATGGTAGAACAACTAAAGGAGATTAATGTGGGATCAAGTTTATAAATATGATTCAAATGATATATACGGAACAAAAGGCAAAAGTAAGTGTGAATAGGGACTTAACAGAAGATATAAGGGATGTCCTCTATCGCCACTACTATTTATATTGACATTGGAAGTGTTAAATAACGGAATTAGAAAGACAGAAGCAATAAAAGGAAAAAAATAAAAGGAGAAGAATACAAGTTACAGGCATTTGCAGACGACTTGGTATGTATTCTGGAAGAAACAATCTATACAGTATTCTGTATAGAAGCAATCGATTCCTTGATGTAGAAACTAAGAAGATTTGGCAAAATGGCAGGAATGAAACTCAACTACCAAAAAACAAAGATAATTACTAAGAACATGACAAAAATACAAATCAAGAAATGGAGAAATCCGGTTTCCAATGGGGAAAAAAAGTGTAATACTTAGGAATCCACATAACTGGAAGACCATTATCAGAAATTACTAAAAGAAGTTAAAGACGACCTGAATAAATGGAAAGATATGAATATATCTCTCTTCAGCAGAATAGCCACAATTAAAATGAACGTATTACTGAAATACGTGTTTCTGTTTCAGACCATTCCAATTATAAGAAACCAGTAATATTTTCAAGAGTTAAATAAAACAACATCAAAATTCATATGGCAAAGCAAAAGACCGAGAATAGAGAACTTGCAGAACCCCTGTCCATCATCTTCAAGGCCTTCTGGAGGACTGGGTATGTGCCACAAGATTGGAGAAGAGCGAATGTTATCCCAATCTTTAAGAAAGGGAAGGAGGATGACCCAGGAAACTACAGGCCGGTCAGTCTGACTTCTGTTGCTGGGAAGATATTAGAACAGATTTTAAAGGGAACAATCTGTAAGCATCTGAAGGACCGCTCAGTGATCCAGGGAAGTCAGCATGGTTCTGTACCTAACAAATCTTGCCAACCTGGTTTCCTTCTTTGATCGAGTGACCAGCTTACTGGATCAGGGGAACTCTGTTGACGTGATCTATCTGGATTTCAGTAAAGCTTTTGATAAGGTCCCCCATGACATTCTGATGGGCAAACTGGAAGACTGTGGACTGGACTATAGGACAGTTCGGTGGATAGGGAACTGGTTAGAGGACCGCACCCAAAGAGTGGTGGTCAATGGCGTTTCATCAGATTGGAGGAAGGTGTCCAGTGGGGTGCCACAAGGCTCGGTTTTGGGCCCGGTACTTTTCAATATTTTTATCAATGATCTGGATGAAGGGGTAAACAGGCTACACATTAAATTTGCTGATGATATCAAATTGGAAGGAGTAGCAAACACCCAAGAAGATAGAATTAAAATTCAACAGGACCTGAATACTCTGGAAAAGTGGGCAGCTGTGAATAGGATGCAATTCAACAAAGACAAGTGCACAGTATTACATCTGGGCCACAAAATTGGGAAGCACAAATACTGGATGGGGGATACTCTTCTGGGAAGTAGTATACGTGAAAGGAATCTTAGGGTAAGAGTGGACTGTAAATTAAATATGAGCGGTCAGTGTGATGTGGTGGCAAAAAAGGATAATTCAATCTTGGGTTGTATCAAAGGGGCCATAGCGTCGAAATCGCAGGAAGTCATAGCCCCTCTCTATACTGCCTTGGTCAGGCCGCACCTGGAGTATTGTGTGCAGTTCTGGAGGCCCCACTTCAAAAAGGATGTGGACAAAATCAAGAGGGTGCAGAGGAGAGTGACGAGAATGATCAGGGGTCTGAAGACAGCCCTACGAGGATGTTTAGTTTAGAGGACATTGAGGGGGGATGTGATTGCTTTCTTTAAATATTTGAAAAGCTGTCATTTGGAGGAGAGCCAAACAATACGTTTTCAATTCTCCAATTTATCAATTAAAGTGCAAGTGCTACTTAATTTATCAGTGCATACAAGTCAAAATTGAACAATCATTTCATGTCAACGTATATCCTGTGCAATAATAGCAGCAATGAAACATAAAGAGCAGATTACAATCCATGAACATCCTATACATGAAATGTAAGAAATATGATTTACATGCGGCTACACTGTTTGACTACCATAAGTCTCTATGCATTCTGCGGGGACTTAGGGTCCAGAAACCACCTGGGATGTTTGGATCCGATGAAAAGTTTAAGTCTGATTGGGCGGCCATACTGAACAAGTGTAGTCTGGACCTCATGTTGCTCATTATTAGGAAATGCAAAAAGGAGAGTGCTGAGGTGTTGAAGGATATAGAGAAGACAACGGAGACTATTCAGGCGAGTATGCCTTCCACGGAGTTTGAAGCATGTCTAAAGGAGTTGGAACAGGAGGTGCGGCTCTTTGAGAACCGCACCAAGGAGGTCAAAATAAAAAAGTACAAGCGGGGCACTTTAGACTATGCAAACAATAGAGTATATGGCTGGTGGGATATGTCTAGTAATAACAAGGACTCTAATCGTCGGGTGACTTGGGCTGATCCTATCAGGTCCTTCTCTGATCTGGAGACATCAGGGGTGTCCGATAGCTCGGGCGATGAGGGTACGAGCACCCGACACCTCCGGAACAGAATGGTGCCTGTGGGGCATAGACAGGCTTTTTTAGAACGAGGGAGAAAGAAGCCGTATCACAAGATACAACAGAGACCCTAGTATTCAACTTCTCTAAGCGTCCTCTTAACCAGATGGAGCTATCGGTCTTAAATAAGGGTTTAGGATTTGTACCGACACCTAGGTATTTCTCTTTTCAGACGAGATTGGATCTATTTAAATTGTTTCATCAGATTAAACTGAAAGCCTATTTTAATAAGACAGAGGCAGGTGATACAAGGTCTGATTTTGAGTTGCCTAAACGTTTGAGACAAGCTTCTTCATTCATGCCTCCCACTCTTGACTGTAGGATAGAAGCATTTGAGCATATGGTGATGAAGGATGTTGCAGAGCTGGAACACAGACCCCTCCGGGTTTGGCAAAACTTGTCTACAGCTGAGAGGAGAGCAATTAGTTCTTTGAAGGATGATAGGACGATTGTAATAAAACCAGCGGATAAGGGGGGAGGGATTGTGGTTATGGACCATGAGATGTACATTGGGGAAGTTCTGAGGCAATTAGGCGACAACACCTGCTATTTACGCATTCCAGCAGACCCCACGACTCATATTGGGGGTATGATTAAAATAGTGTTAGATGAAGCTAGGGAGTTGGGTGAGATAGATGACCGACTCCATAAGTCCTTGCAAGCTACTGCACCTCGGATCCCCTTATTTTATGTGCTGCCTAAGGTGCACAAACAAGTTTTTCCTCCCTCCGGGCGCCCGATCGTGTCGGGCTGTGGTTCGATTCTTGAACCATTAGCCATCCTTTTGGATTCTATTTTGCAGCCAGCAGTAGCTAAAATTAGACCTTTAATTCATGACACTCGGGACTTCATCCACAGAGTAGAGGGGTTTACCATGGGAAAGGGAAGTGGATTCCTTACCATGGATGTCACCTCCCTCTACACGATCATTCCACATGAAACTGCCAGGGCAGTGGTGGAGGAAGCTCTTACTACTAGCTCTGAGAATCGTTTGCCCACCCACTTCTTGGTCCAGTTAGTTGATCTGGTGTTAGAGAAAAATTATTTCCGTTTTGGAGATTCCTTTTATTTCCAGCTGAAGGGTGTTGCTATGGGGTGCTCTGCAGCACCAGCCATAGCAAACCTATTTATGGGGAGATGGGAAAGTGATCACATTCTGAATCCCTCTAATCCATTTCGGGAGAAGATAGCTCTATATTTTCGCTACATTGATGATCTCTTTTTTGTATATAAAGATATGGATAACGTGGAGCAATTCTGCTGCTGGCTGAATAGTAGAGACCCGAATGTACGGTGTACACCTGGAAACATAGTAGTCAGGAGATCAATTACCTGGATGTTATATCCTATAGAGGGGCAGGTAATAAGATTATGGTTAAAACCTATCACAAAGAAACTGACAAAAATTCTTTCTTGGAGTTTGGATCTTTCCATCCACGGCATCTTAGGGAAAATATCCCTTTTAGCCAACTCCTAAGAATTAAGCGGAACTCTTCGGCTAGGGAAGATTTTGAGAGGGATGGCCGTGAGCTGTGCAGGAGTTTTGCAAGGAGGAATTACCCGGAGAGGGTATTGCGATAGGCTTGGGAACGTGCTAGCTCCAGAAATAGAGAGTCGCTCTTTAATTGTACCACCAAGGAACGTTCCAACAGAATCATATGGGCTTTGGATTATACCCCGCGGGCTAATGCTATTAAAAAGATAGTCTCCAGGCACTGGAATTTAGTTTCAGATATAAGGGGGTGTGAACATCAGCCGATATTTGGTCATCCAATTGATAAATTGGAGAATTGAAAACGTATTGTTTGGATTTCCTGCGGGATTGCCCCTCCTGTTTTTGTCGAGTATTTGCAGGAATAGCCATCCATTCATGCTAGTCATTTGGAGGAGGGCAAGGAGCTGTTCCAGTTGGCAGCAGAGGGTAAGAAAAGTCATGTCCCCAAAAAAGGAGGCGTAGCCTATAGGCGCCCATTGAACAGGAAAATTCAGGCCTCTCTCCATGCACCCAGCCCCATCCTCATGGCCCGAAGGAACACAGGATGGGAACTACCACGGGGGCCAATCCGCATGCACTTCCAGGGTGGGTGTGCCCCCCTCCCTGCACCCAATCACCTGCCCACACACCACAAAACCTCCAGCTGTGCTGCTCATGACCTTAGGGAGGTGAACACATGGCCGGAAGCTTGGCCCACCAGCCTCCTGCTGCGGGAACTTGCGTGGAAGGCAGGAGAGTGGGTACTCACGATGGTGGGCCCTGATTGCACTGGGGAGACTTAGCGGGAAAACTAGGAGAACTTTGCACTTGCTCCAGGGAAGACAGGCAAAGTCCAAAATGTCTGCCTAACTACCCAAGTCTCCTTGCAGGTTATCTGACTCTGGAGTTCCAGCTGGTAAGGTGCGAGGGAGTACTGACGGTTAAGAAGGAGCTGGGGCAGCGGCTAACCCAGCTCACTGATTTGTGCCAGCTGCCCCCCTCACCTGAACTTGCCTGACCACCAGCTTCTTCAGTTAGTAAGAAATGTGGGCCAAAATTTTTATGGATAGACTCGTGATGAGGGTAATTAAGATATAATGAAGAATACCATCTACCGGTTTTAAATTGCAGGAGCAAATGCGCTGTTCCAGAGGTAGTTGTCAGAATCTGCCCTGGAGATAAGCAGACGGCATGGTTTGAAATCGGCTTTGTGTAAATGCCTTTCTCAAAGAGGCACTAGAGAGATCAGCCAGATAGCGGGAGAAAATTTTATTTTTCTTAAACCAAGGGTACCAAGGAGAAATTTAGATATCTCGAAGGGCATCCTGGGCAAAGATCCACTCACTCATATCCCCCAAATCCTAGCACTTAACTACATCCAACGAGGGCAAAGAATACAATTGAGAAATAATGGAAAATAATTTAGGCCACAGGTTCACGTCCTGGAAACAATAGCTTACCAGGTGATCATCAGAAGTACAGACAAGCTTCTTATAACCTCAAGTCTTAGGTTACGATGTGGGGGATTCCCTGGGAAAGGCCAAAGATTTTCTTTAAAAAGGTATTCTGGTTTCTATCTGAGGTAGTATTTTCACATTCCACTCCCAGATTTCCACCTCATACAGCTTAGCAATAACCTTGCCCCAGAAAACCTATCCAAGTTGACACGTGGAGGCAGGAAATAAGAATTCCTCAAGGTCTGTTTTACATGCTTATTCTGAGCCTCGCTTTACATTTATAATGTTTTATATGCATTTCTGTAAATTTATTTAGATCGCTATGATCTGGTTACGAACTATAATGCATACTGATAATGATGAATTATCTTTTTTAAAGCCAATCTGGGGGCCAGGATGGAAGAGTCCTTCATCCATTTTTCTAGTCTTAAGCATAAAATTTACCCAACACAGAAAGAAGACACTGAGCGATAATTTGCAGGATTCTTATAATCCCACTTCTTGTGGATTGGAACAAAAATAGCCTGCCTTCATTGGTGGGGGATATATCCAGATGCAGCTATCACTGTAAATAATTTGGCTAGCATTGTAGCCCACCTGAAGTAATCAGCTCTGAAAAGGTCAGGAGAGATATACCTTATCATCCTTTAATCAATTTGTTAGTGAGACAGTGTCATCTACAGTTACAGGGCCCTATTGAAGCAAGCTATCAAAAAGAGACATTCTCAGAAGCAAAGTTAGCTGTACAGTCACTACCTAAATTATTGAAGTGAGCCTCCCAAATGGCAAGAGAAAACACTGGTACGTCTTCTTTTAGGTTATGTGCTTATCTGACATTGAACCTGAATACTGTTAATTATGCTGACAGCAGAATAACATGTCTATTATATGACAATGTAAAACAACAGAGATTTTTTGTTTTTAATTTATCTTTCCATTAAACCTGAATACCTTTATTCTTTGTGTCTTTCATAAGGAAGCAGTTTAATAAACTTCAAAATTGGTTTACATGTATCACTTCTGACCAAGAGACAGAAAGTTCCACTGTTTAGATTGTTCCTACCTATTGACCTTAACAAATATAAAAAACAAAGCAATATCCAACAAAGACTATTCAATCTACATTCAAATTCCAAAAAAAAGAGATGTCAAAGATTGCAGCAACTATTGGACCATCATATTAATTTTCCACGTGAGCAAATTGATACTCAAATGTTTACTGCAAAGTTTTTCACCAAACAAGGAACAAGAAATGCCAGATGTTCAAGTAGGATTCAGAAATGGAAGATGCACTAGAGTTCTTAATGCAAGTTTATGATGGTGTCTGACACATACCATAGAATTTGTTTGTAGATTTTATAGATTTCAGCAAAGTCTTCAACTGTGCAGATCATGAAAAGCTATGGATGGGGTTAAAAGAAACATGTGCTGCAAAATCTGTTTTATTGTGCAACCTGAACTCTAGACAAGAGGCTACTATTAGGGCAGAAGATGGGGAAACAGCATAGCTTCCAATTGGCAAAAATATCAGACAAGGATGAACTTTCTCTCTCTATTGCTTCAATGTATATGCGGAACATAGCATAGAGAAAGCTGGATTAGATGAAGATGGAGTGAAAATTGGAGAAAGGAACATTAACAATTTCAGATATGCAGATGACATCAGATAGCTTGCAGAAAATAGCAAAAGCTTGGAACTACTGATGAAGGTGAAAAGAGAAAGTGCCAAAGCAGGATCACAGCTGAACATCAAGGAAATAAAAGTAACAACTACTGACAAATTACACAATTTTAAGATTAACAATGAAGAAACTGAAATTGTTAAAGGTTCTCTATTCCTTGGTTCAATGATCAACCAAATGGGAGACTGCAACCAAGAAACTAGGAGCTTGAGATTTAGAATTAGAAAAGATCATTAAAAATAATGTGTCACTGGAGACCAAGATCAAGGTAATTCATACTATGCCAATTCCTCATAACTATCTGTGGACATGAAAATTGGAAATGAAGAAAACTAACATGAAACAAGTTGTTTCATTTGAAACATGGTGCCAGAAGAGTTTTATGTATACTGTAGGTGGTGGAAAACACAAGCAGGTCTTAGATCAAATCAAATCTGAATTCTCCCTGGAATGACAAAACTTGAGGCTACAACATCTACTACATCATCATAAGACAAAACTCACTGGGGGAAAAAAGACTAAGAAAAGTGGACAGTAGTAGAAAAAGAGAAAGACCCAAAAGTATACAGCTTGACTCAATTTTAGATATTATAGTCTTGTGTTGATGATGGTGCTGTTTTGTATTGTTTTTAGTTTTTCAGATGTGTATATGGTTCATGTTGTTAGCCACCCTGAGCCCATTTGCAGGTAGAGTATAAATATGATTTTTTTTAAAAAAGCCACAGCCTCGTTTGCAACACCTGAGCAAGGCTGTTAACGATAGAACATTCTGGATATTGTTTTGTTTTACCACCAGAAAAACCTTTTTTCATAGGCACACCATAACTTAGAAACAACCTGCCAGCAAACAGCACACATACAAGCTATATATAATCTTCCAAACCCCAATTGAGGCCCTTGGGATGTATCAGATCTCAGTGCTTAAAGCAAAGCTTTAGAGCCATTAATAATTATTTCCAGCAAGAATTTTGTTTCTCTAATCATGATGATTCTTCATCGTCCTCTCACACTTTAAATTTAGCTATTTTTATTAGGGAGGGTGACTTCGAAGCTCGTTGACTTGCACCAGTCTATCTTGTTTTTAACGTTGATTTGATTACAGTTTGAGAATAATTGCAGCGTTTACATTTGTGGCGACGACTCCCCTTTCCCCTCCAAGCCACCAAGCCTCGTCTAAACAAATCAACGTTTAAATAAACAAACTGCGTTTCATTTATTTCTCATAACGCGCGCCCTTCAGCATTAGCTCCTCTCAACCTCCCCCCGAAGCAGCAAATGGCGACCACGCTCCCGCGGGGCGAGCTTTAATAGCACCCCGTGCGCATGCGCACCTCCACTCGCGAGAGGCGACCAACGCCGACGCGTTCTCTTTGGACACGGTGAGGGCGGGGGAGAAGAGCTCGGGCGGGCGCGCTCATGTAAGACGCGCGCGCTCCGCCCTCGTCCGCGCGTCGCCGCAGCCCTTCGCCGCTGGCTGGCGGAGGCGGGGCTTCGGTCTTTCCGGAGCGGGCGGGCCCTAGAACTAGCAGGCACGGCAGAAGGGAGGGGGGGTCGGTCCGGCCGCTCCTTCTGCGCGCGCGGCGCGGCTCGAGCAGAGTTGACTATATATGGTCAAAGCCAGGGGGAGAGGAGGAAAAGTGGCGCGAGCGGGCGCTTCCTGGTTGGCGCCGCTGGGAGTGGAGGCGAGCGAGCCGGGCAGGAGCGCCGCCGGCGTGCGTGGCTTCCCCACCCGCGAGCAGCCTCTCGGGCTCGGCTCTCCGTCGCAGCGCGGCCCCTCGTCGCGGGAGGCAGAGCTCGGCAGCGGCCGCCAGGATGCCTTACGAGCCGAGTGAGTGGCGGCTCCGGGGCTGGCGCGGAAGGGCTGGGCGGGCGGGCGGGCGGAGGCGGCGAGCGCTTGCAGGGCCAGGGGGCGGCGGGGCTGTCAGGCTCCCCCGCCCGGGAAAGCAGCGGCGGCGGCAGCCCCGGACCGCTCCCCGCCGGCGCGTCTCCTCCTCGGGGGCCAGCAACAAGTGCCGGCGGCGCTCGCCTGCGGAGGCTGCCCCGAGTCACGCGTCTCTCTCTCTCTCTCCCCCCCCCATAGGAAAAGTCTTCGCCAGCCTCCCCCAGGTGGAGCGGGGCGTCTCCAAGATCCTCGGGGGAGACCCTCGAGGCACCAACTTCCTCTACACCAACGGGAAATGTGTCGTCATTCGCAACATCGATGTAACGTATCCTCTCCTCCTTCCCTTTTCCACCAAAATGTTTCTTTTTTGAGGAGGGGGTCCTGCGGTGGCTGGAGAGAACCCTGGAGGGGGGGGTTATTTGTTATTTCATTAAATTTATAACCCGCTTTCCCAGCAAGTGGGCAACAACTATCAAAAAGCACGTTAAGATCTATTAAATCTATTAGTTATGTTGAAATGTAATGGTTTAATTGATGTTTTAGGTATTAATGGTCTGATAGGTCATTTGTAGGGGTTTTAATCATACGGATTAATAACTGTATTACGTTTGTGGATCCGAATGTTTTAGATCTGTATTTGACAGGTTGCATAAAAAAATTTAAAAACAGGAAAAAAACATTAAAACCATAAAAATCCGTGCAAGAGGCAGCAGCATTTAGCTGTGACCCATGTGCCAAACCCGATCGAATACATCCAGTGAGATGGGTAATGGCATACCTGTTTGGTGGGTTGGGAGTGGGAGGAGGGGGCGGTATTTTCCACTCAACAGGAGACCTGCCCCCCCCAAAAAACCAAACCCAGAGCCCACCCAGCCCCCAGTCTTAGCCTGGCGGAACATCTCCATCTTGCAAGCTCAGCAAAAAGATAGTAAATCCTGCCAGGCCCTGGTTTCCACTGACAGAGAGTTTCACCAGGTGGATGCAAGGCCCAAAAAGGCCCTGGCCCTGGTTGAGGCCAGGCAAGCATCCTTAGGACCACCAACAGCTGTTTATTAGTTGACCTAAGTACGTTCTGGGGTGTATATGTTGGGCCAAGTACTAGGAATGATGCCATGGGAGCTGCTAATGAATAACGGGTGAAGCTGCAGGGGGGAGAAGGAAGAGGTAGCGGAGGGGTGCAGAGCCCCAGCGCGCCTGTTTCCGGAAAGGCCTTGGGAGGCGTGGGGCAATATTAATTTAGTCAATCATTCTATGACAATTAAGGCCCATCTCTGCTCTCCTGCTGAGTTTTTCCTCGTTTTGCAAGCCGCACAGCTGGAATCCAAGAGGCGTTTCCTACTGTAGAGTAGTATCTGTGTTCAGAGACCCACAGAGACCGTTTTTGTCTGTGAAAACCTAATTGGTAGTCATAAGTCACTTGTTAATGTTGGTGTGTCGGCAGCTGAAGTTCTAAGGGACCTTTGCTTACCCTGGTCAATTTTGCACGAACCGTAGTTGAGTCATAGGAGATGTTTCTCATGCAGGGCACTGCCCCGCGCACACCTTTCTCTCAGGTGCTCCAGTGTCCCTTATTTGGACCAAGCCAGATATGGGAAACCGGAGCTTTTATGAGTGAACATGGTTAACATTTCTAGATACTGTATGAATAGTAAATGAATGAAATCCTGCCTTCAAGTCATAGTTGACTTATAGTGATCCCTAGCAGGGTTTTCATGGCAGGAGACTAACAGAGGTAGTTTGCCGTTGCTTGCCTCTGCAACCCTGGTCTTCATTGGAGGTCTCCCATCCAGTTACTAACCAAGGCCAACCCTACTTAGCTTATGAGATCTGACCAGATCAGGTTCTCCTGGGCTGTGCAGGTCAGGGCTATTATTAAAGGATATATTAAAATATATCTTTTTTAAAAAGTGCTGAAATGTTGGTAGCTGTTCTCTGTACCACATAGACTCCATTGCTCAACTATACTACACTACCTAAAACAGGTGCCATAGGAAGGGGGTGGTCTGTAGGCAACTCCTCCAGTAGTGCAAGAGTGCATTGAACAGATCCTGCAGTAACCTGATGTTGGGTAGGAGATGACAAGGCAGGGCTCAGAGTGGCAAGCACAAGGGGAGTGGAGAGCCTTGGCCCTTCCCATGGGTAATTCCCACTCAAGCCAAGTGGTGGCAGCAGCCATTAAAGAGGAGCAAAAACCTCTGGGAGGGTGGGGGGAATACCATGTGGGTGGTACATGCCAAGCGGAGGCCTGATTGGTCACTGATGAACCCCAGAGGACAAGAAGAGGCAGTGCTCGTGGGTCAGTGGGGTACTTCTATTGAGACATATATAGTATGCATCTGTTCACACTTCTGGCATAGAGCCAAACCTTTCGTGATTTAAACTTTATTATTTGAAATTACTCTTGGAAAGTTCCTCTATCTGTTCTTAAAAGATGTATTTTTAGAAAATTACTACATTGATCTTGTGGATGATGTAGAATTGGCCAGAAACATCTAATCTGTATTTTTGTGTAGTGTTAGCTGTGAGATTCTTATAATTCTGATGTCATGTGTAGACCGAGTGCTTGTTTTCAGATGTGCCATTTTAAAAAATGGGTCCCTCAATTTTTTTTTTTGCCAAAAATGAGCACCCTTTTCCCCTCAACATGACTAGCTCAGGTCCTTCTCAAGCTCTTTGAACTCCTTGGAAAAGCAGATCCTCTGTAACAATCTCAGTGCATTTTGTAAGCCTTCAAGGCAACTCCAAAAGCTTAGTGTGATGTCAGAGAGAAGACTCGTAGAGCAGGCTGTCAGCTGAGACCAGCTAAAACTTGGGCACCATTAAGAAACACAAGGTGGTATGAAGGTTGCCCATCTGCATTATAGGCAACATGAATTTGTGACGTGCCTGGGCAGTAGCAGGCAAGCTGATGGGCCAGGCTATGAGATGGTAGAACCACTCGCTTGAGAGATCATTATCCCACCTTTCCCAGGAAAGGTGTTGGTGACAACCGTCCTGTGCCACCCTCTTGTGTGCTATAATAAATGCTGCTGCTTCTAGTCTACTGAGGCATTAAGTGCAAAGCTGTCTTTGGGTTTTTGTACAGAAGAACTTCCAGTCTATGAGATTCACCCAATACAGTTTCGTTACATTTGTGAGAACTAGGTTGGTGGGCTCTGACAACCTTTCCTGTGGCTCCATGTAGGCAATGTAAGAATTGACCTGCATTTGGGCGTGAATATAGTTTGTAGCTTTGCTTGCACACTTCCCTCACTCCTGAACTTCCCTTTACAAGAGGTCCATGTTCTTTGGGGGCGAGGGCAAGAGAGAACAGGAACCTGTGAATGCAGAGGCAAGCCATATTGGAGATTGATCACAGTTTGGTAGCAGTGTTTTGTGATGTCTGAATGCAGCCTGGACCCCTGATGGGTTGACTCTTTGTCTGCTGAAAGCTGTCTTTTCCAGAACAATCTCCCATAATGTCAGATCAACTGTTAAGTCTGTTTAGAGAAAGCTTTAAGCTGCTTTTTGATGATTAATTTCAGTTTGGGAGTGCCAGATTGCTTTAAGCAGGGGGTGAGGCAGCCGCCTAGCCTTGCTTTGTGCTTGTGAAGCAAACTGGGGGGGGGGGGCAGCGAAGATGGCTTATCATGTGAGTGTTTTATGACAGACTTTCAGAACTTTGGGGGAGGGGGTTAGAATATTGCCCTGGCACCCAAAAAAATGTGCGTAATGCATGGCATTAACAGTAGAATTTTAATAACCAGGAAGTCATGATTAGCTATCACCAGGGCTTTTTTTGTGCAGGAACGTGGTGGAACGGAGTTCCGGCACCTCTTAAAAATGGTCACATGACCAGCGGCCCTGCCCCCTGATCTGCAGGCAGAGGGGAGTTTAGATTGCCCTCCACGCAGCGGCGCGGAGGGCAATCTAAATGCCCCTCTGTCTGAAGATCAGGGGGCAGGGCCGCTGGTCATGTGACCATTTTCGCCGAGGGCAATTTAAACTTTAAAAAACTCCCCCCTTGTTCCAGTTGGCTCAAAGTGACGTCACTGTTCAGTCCTGAGTTCCACCACCTCTTTTCCCAGAAAAAAAAGCCCTGGCTATCACAGAAGTATGATGACCCACAAAATAACTTCCATTTATATGAAAAAATAATAAAATTATCCCTGAATTTTTCATCAGAAAAATTACTGGAGTATTTCAATAGTAGTAGTACAAAGTCAGCCATTTTGGGTGGATTTACAAATATTTTGTTACTATATAATTACAGTGGCAGCTGCTGCTTTAAAAAGTTTATATTGCTGTCCTTTGCCAAATGATCAGGTTGCTCAATAGTTTAAGCTACATGATCCATCTCATCAAGTAAAGCACTAAAAAAGAAGCCACATAACAGCATTAACCAGTAGGGAAAAGTTAAACCGTAATCTCTCGTAAAACACTGATACCCATTCACAGATACCCTTTCAGCTCCCAATATGCACATTGAGTGTTTCCTGATGTGCTTTCTTTGCTGACCGTAATCAGCAATCCTGGCTACATTGTGCTCCACATTAAAGTTCTGTAAAGACTTCCATAGGACTGCATTACCAACTGCATGAATATTTTACCTCCCTGGCTCCCTCGCCCAGCAAATGGACCGCAGGCTGCTACAAGTATCTCTGGTTTCAGTGCTTGAAAGGACATTGTAGGAATTAAATAGACATTAGGACATTGTAGGAGTTAAAGCTGGATGTTTGCTTTAATTGCATTTAAATCTGTTTTCTTGATTTTTTTTAAAAAAAGTCTCTGTTAAGCTTCTTTCAGACCTTTCCAGGTGTGTCTTTCTGGCATCGGTTTCTTTTTAAAATGTGTTTTCTCTCATTTGTATGTTTTCTGCTTGAAAAGGTTGTGCTAGGTAGTACTGAAATAGAAATGATTGAATCCTTTATGCTCCACCCTCAACCCCAACCTTTTAAAAGTTGATTAACTTAAATAACAAAGGAATTTGACCTTGTACTGGAATTCTCGGCTTAGTCAGTTCTAGTTCCCTCTTCTGCTTGCCACAGTAGATTATTTTTGTATCGTTTATGTTTGTCACAGACAGATCCTAACTTGTAGTTACTTAGAAGTCAGTCCTGTTGCTCACTTACTGTAGTGTCTTTTGGGGCTTACAGTTCTGGACGGCCTTCAGCAGAATCAAAATAGTAACTTTCCTGGCGAGGGTGGATGACTTGTCTTAACACTGGGCCTAACGAACACATTCATGGCGCTTCGATGACTCAGTAATGAGCAATAGAGTGATTAATCAGGCAAGCAAGTTACCTGTATGTTTGTGTAGTGGGTTGCTGGAAGAACAGAAAAAAACCCACTTGCTTCAGTCAGTGAGGCATGAATCTCGGGAAGCATTATATGTGCAGCAATTGCTCCCTGGATCAATTATTTCTGGGTGAAAATGGGAGTGAGAATGTAGATGGGCTCGTGCAGATTCTGAAAGTACAGTCAGTTCTGGCCCCACCATCCAAAGATTTGGCAGGTGGTTTCCAGTCGTTGAACCTCTGCAACTTCATACCGGGTGCACCTCTTTTTTTCCCAGCTTGCTTTTACCTGTCAGGCTCTTTCTTCTGATCTTCTGTCTTTGCCTTCAGGCTTCTTCCTGACTGCTCCCAGTTTTTCTTTCTCCTTTGCCCGGCCCCTGCCCTGTCCTAGTTCCTTCTTTCTGCCGCCTTTCTTTTGTACCTACTGTACTCCTCAGGATCTGAGCAGGTCAGCAAATGGCAGCCAGAGATTGCTTGCCCACCTGCCCCACACCTCGGACACATTAAGGCACCTCAGCCAGCTTCTCCTAGATGTTTCACTGCTACAAAAAAAATCCTTGGACAATACACTATAAGTACACAAAGTTACTGTGAAGTACTTGTTTCTTAATGTTCTAACAAATTAAACCCTTTTCAGAAGCTCATTTTTGGCACACCGGTGATACACAGGAGAAGTGTGGGGTTTCCATGATCCTGCTGACGCACACAGTTACCATTTTGTATGACCAGGACAATGCATACTTTTCCATGCCCTTAGAGTTCTGGTATGTACAAATTCATACCATTAAAAAACCTCAGTATGCATACTGAAGATGCAAACTGCAGACATTGCCCTGTTCATACAAAACGACAGCTGAGATCACGTGTAGCGGGAGGACCATGGATGGGGCACCCTGCCGTTAGTGATGGTTGGTGAACCCAAATCAGATGTTTGCAAAGGGCTTGAATCACAGAGTTGGAAGGGGCCATACAGACCTTCTAGTCCAACCCCCTGCCCAATGCAGGATGAGCCTAAAGCATCCCTGACAAATATTCATCCAGCCTCTTCTTGAAAACTGCCAGTGAAGGGGAGCTTACCACCTCCCTAGGCAGCTGATTCCACCTTGGAACTACTCTGACCATGAAAAAGTTTTTTCCTAATACCCCGCCGGTACATTTCTGCATGTAATTTAAGCCCATTGCTTCGGGTCCTTCCCTCTGCTGCCAACTGGAACAGCTCCTTGCCCTCCTCCAAATGACAGCCTTTCAGACATTTAAAGAGGGCAATCATGTCCACCTTCAATCTCCTTTTCTCCGAACTAAACATTCCCAAGGCCCTCCATCCTTGCCTCGTAGGGCTCTGTCTCCAGACACCTGATCATCCTCGTTGCTCTCTTCTGCACCCTCTCAATTTTGTCCACATCTTTTTTTGAAGTGAGGCCTCTGGAACTGCACCCAGTACTCCAGGTGCGGCCTGACCAAGGCAGTATAGAGAGGGACTATGAGCTCCTGCAATTTCGATGCAATGGCCCTTTTGATACAACCCAAGACTGAGTTTGCCTTTTTTGCCACCGCATCACACTGACTGCTCATATTTAGTTTACAGCCCACTCTTACCCCAAGATCTTTCGCATACACTACTACTCAGAAGTGTATCCCCCATCCAGTATTTGTGCTTCCCATTTTTGTGGCCCAGATGTAATACTGTGCACTTATCTATGTTGAATTGCATCCTGTTCACAACCGCCCACTTCTCCAGAGTATTCAGGTCTTGTTGAATTTTAACTCCCATCTTCTTGGGTGTTTGCCACTCCTCCCAATCTTCTTCTCTGTCTCTTGACTTAACTATTCACCAGGAAAGAGCCTGTTCTGTCTCTTGCTATCTTGCCCTTCAAGGAGTTCAGGGTAGTGAACATACCTCTCTCCCTCAGTGGTCTTTGCAACAACCCTATGAGGTAGAGTAGACTGAACACCTGGCCCAAAGTCATCCAGTGAGCTTCCAGACCCATGTCTGACAGTAGCTGCTCCATCATCCTGGCACTCTTCTGCTCTTAGAACGGCACGTAGTTCTTTTATTTTGGTAGAATGTTGTGTTTATGTATAAAAATTGCCATAAGGTTAATCACCAGTAGGGGAAAAACTGAGGGTGGATGGGAAACACAACCTTTGTATTCATGAGGCTCTGAGCTGAATTTATTTATTTTAAAATGAAAGGAGTGTATTCAAATGAATACACTCAAATACAAATGGTGATACTGCTCTAGAAACACAGTCTCTGGCCATATTTTCTTCTGAACCTCCATTGCACGATTCTAAGAATTCTTAGATATTCAGAATTTTAACATCAAGAACATGAACTTAGGAAAACCTTCACTATCACTTGCTTACTGTAAACATATGTTTAAGGTTCTTCTCAGTCCAGACTGTTTGTATTGTTTATAGTAATGTTACGGTGCTTACAGCCATCTCCAAGATATTTGGGCTAAGTAGGGAAACTTGCTGTCTTCTGCAGATAGCCTGTGTCCTTTAAATCTGCAAACCAAAGGACTGCAAAAGATACCTCTTTGCTGTCGAAGACACCAGAAACTTATTTTCATGAGTTTGCAACGATCAAATAGCAATAAAACTTTATTAATAATTTAGTAAGGTAAAATAAACAGCATAAGGCTAACAATAAACTATCTGAAGAAGTGAGCTGTGGCTCACAAAAGCTCATACCCGACCACTGATTTTGTTAGTCTTATAGGTGCTACTGGACTCTTGCTCGTTTCAGCTGGAATAAACAAAACTGCATGTCTTATATGTCAGGGAAGTGGGCAAAGCCTAGTGGGACTTGTGGTTGGTAGGGAGTTCCCACATTGAAACAACCACTGTCCGAGGAACAGGTAGGCTGTGGGCTTCCCACCAGGGGTAGAAGTAAATGTGACTGTTTTGGTGGATGGTAATTGTGAATGTTCCTTGATAACGGATAGCCCAGGTGAGCCTGATCTCATCAAATCTCAGGAGCTAAGCAGGGTCGGCCTTGGTTAGTTATTGGGTGGGAGACTTCCAGTGAAGACCAGGACTGCAGTGGCAGACCACCTCTGTTAGTCTGTTGTCATGAAAACCTCATTAGGGGTCGCTGTAAGTCAACTATGACTTGACAGCACTCTCCATCATCACCAGTTATGAACGTGGCTCTCCATGAGATGTGGAGTGAGTGCCATTGCTCTAGAATGGACTTAAAATGAAGCATAAAAACGTATCGTTTGCCACCCCAAAGATGGCCAGGGCCTCTGCTTTTAAATAGATTGTTTGTTGAAGGCCTTTTTATATGCATCATCTTTGTATAGCGAGCTTCTGAAATACCTTGAGCTGTGAATGGGTTGCTAAATCTGGCGTGTTCCGAAGAACAGTCACTCGTCTTCGAGACCAAAATTATAGGCCAATGAGACTGAGCTGCAGTGGACGGATGGACTGCCTTTTTGACCTGGTTGCTTGTTCTTGACACTAGCCCTCATCCGTAGAGGTGGTCCAGCCCCTCATTAAAGTCAGGCTTCATGGGTTTTCCTCTTCCACTACATAGGCTTTGTATGTGTGGGACCAGATTCCACATTAGAGCTTTTACATATGTGGGTTTCTGTGCAGCCAGGATTCTTTACTCCAACTCATGGAAAATATCTTCTGGGCAGGGCTACTGCGTTTAGGAAGGCAGAAAAGTTTTGTTCCATTAGGCCATCAAGAAGTTAAACTTTGTGGCAGTGACTCACTAGCCTTATACTGTTCCATTAACAGCCTTCAACCATGCCCAAATCAACACAACTGGACATGCCAGTCCAGTTCCTAATCAGCGTGGCTCTTGAGACTCTGGCGTTGACCATGGAATACGAGCGGTAGGGTAGGAGAAAATAATGCCATGATGAGCTCGGCATTGGGGCAGTGTTGGGGGCTTGATTGACGAGCCTGTGAGCCATTTGTGGTTCAGATGATGCTTGGCAGGGAGTGTTCCCAGGGGGCAAAAGTGAATCATTGGTTTTGTAACCATCAGTTAGGTTACGGCAAGCATCTTTCTTGTACGAGCTCTTCCCAAAGCACAGCGGTAGAGCAGAACTTTCGACCCTCTCTGTCTTCTGAAAGGGGCTTTGAGCAACTGAAGGGAACCTTTCTCAAATACCGATTTTCAGGTCTGCATTTTGAAATAATTCTTTTTTATAGAATCCTGCCATCGCTGATATCTACACAGAGCATGCCCATCAAGTGGTCGTTGCCAAGTATGCGCCCAGTGGCTTCTACATTGCATCTGGAGGTACAGTATCATCCCAGTCTGCATGTCTTCATTTAAAAAAAAAAAATGTGAATTCAGCCAACCTTGCTGATGCTCGCTTCCCTATGAACTATTTTGAGGGACTTCATGTTGTAAGCTTACACCTGTCGTGTGCATGATTTGAAATAATTATGTATGTGAAGCTCTTAAAACACACTTTAAAGCCCTCTGTAAATGTTATGCGGTAGCTAAAACAGTTGTGAGCCTGCAGTATATGGAATCCCTTATTTCCTTACTTCTGCAGCTAAGTAGGGACTAATAGTCCCATATCTGTGGCACTCTCCATAAAAGTAATAAATCTAATAAGCTATACATGTTATGCTAATCATGTTGCTAGGTGTGGGAAAGAGCAAGCTATAGGCATCTGCTGTGCCCATATACGGACTCCCAAATATGCCCATATACGGACTGCCAAATATTTATTTAAACAGCCTGCATCTGGACTATTTTAATGACTTTTAAAGATTATTATTGATTTTATGGTTTTGATTGATTCACTGTGTTTTATGAAGGTTGTTAGCCGCCCTGAGCCCATTTGTGGGGAGGGCAGGGTATAAATCAAATCAATCAATAAATAATAAACAAGGAGTTTAGTGGCGTACCAATGCCTTGCCCCTGTAATTGGTCTATCCTCCCCCTGGCTTTTGTTATGTCACTAGATGTTAACATTTTCAAACTTTATCTTTCCAGCCATTAGGCTTAAACGCTTGTTTTTAGTAAGGAAAAGATTACTTTGAAGCTCAGTTAGGACTGGAGTCCAGTACCAAATTCAGTCTGCGCTTGTGTTAGCCAAGCTATGTTGATAAATACCTTGACTATAACTAGTGACTTCATGGTCCAATATCAGTATGAACTTGAAAAATACGTTTGACTTCAGGGGATATGAAATCAAGATACTGTACTATTGCTTTCTTCCATTTTTTAAAAACTTGGCCAAGATGTAATATTTTTGGATGTAAACGTGAGGTTAGCTTATAAACTCAGTATCAGTTCTTTTCAGTATGAACAAAAAATGAATGTAAATATGCAGACAAGCAACTTTAGAACACTGTACAGTTTTGAAAAAGGGACGCATTACTGCAGAGCTACACAGTAGCACTACTTGGTTGGACTGCTAAGTAGCACTACTAAGAGGTGCGTTGTGATAAATGAAGGCCGCAGCACAGGCTCTTCATGTGCTGTGGTGAAAGGTAGAATCAGTTGGCTCAGCAGCCTGGCACTATGGGCCAAGTTACAAGTGACGAATGACACAGGTTGGACACTCGTCAGCTTCCCTCAAGTTTTGATGGGAAATGTAGGCGTCCTGGTCTTGCAGCTGGGCTCTCCGACTGCTGTCCAATGGACTTTTCAACTGTCACTTGCCCAACATTCTGCCAAGCTGCCTACATTTCCCGCCAAAACTTGAGGGAAGCTGACAAGTGTCCAACCTGTGTCATTCATCGGCCCTCAGGGTGAGCACATGGGTGTGGCATGAGGTCAGAATGCTGTTCTGATCCATTGAGGAGGGCAGGAGCAAGGCCTTCTTCGTAAATCTTGGTCCCAGTTTATCACCTGTTGTAATTCCAGATCTCATTATCTAATTTAAAATTGGTAGAAGACTTAATTCTTTGGAAGGTAAGATTGTTCCTCAGTAAAATGTGATTCTATGCCCCAAAGGCTTAAAATTAAAGGAATTACATTGGCTGTGCCTGTCTTTTAAGCCACTGGCTTTCTCCAACGAGTTCTGTACGGAGAGTCAAAGTCTGAACCTTCAAACAGTATTCTCGTTGGCTCCTTAGAGAGTGACCTGCTTCTTAGAAACTGCAGAAGGCTGCCTGTGCAGTGGTAGATAATGATAGGGTAGGATTTGCAAACAATCCCTGCTACAGCCTCCATTTAAATAGGCAGGTATTATATAGATCAGGAAGTCAGCAGAAGGGAAAAGCAAACTCCTCTAAGCAAGAGAGATGCTGTGCAAACATAGCAATAGTTTCCCTGCCTGGTTTGCAAAGGCTTATGCAAAACCAGGCAAATTTTGGGATACGGAGCTATATCTTCTAGCAGGCTTTTGGAAGCTCTTCTTTTTCCCTAAGTCAAATCAGCGAGTACGTATCTATCTTATGAACACTGCAAACCTAAGGGAATTTCTAATGAGCTGTAAAACATAATCAAAAAGTAATTTCAAGTGGTATGAATATGTTAATTTACATAAGGCAAGTACAAGCTTTTTAAGACCATGGTAAGCAGTGTGTGTGTGGCCCAGCAATATCCTATAATGTTTTATTCAAAAGTGCTCCAGTAGTAATTTAACATTTTATAGTATCAGTTGGGTGGCTATGTTGTTCTGCAGTGGAAAAGCAACATCTGAGCCAAGCAGCACCTTAAAGCAAGATTTTCAGGGTATGAGCTTTCAAAAGCCAAAGCCCTCTTTTTCAGTATCTGACAAAGGGAGCTTTGACTCTTGAAAGCTTACACTTGAACTGGAATCCTGCTGCTCTATAGATTCAATTGCAGTTGCCCCTGAAGTACTTGTTTCTTTTTATACCGGGTGATCTTAAAATTCTACTTGAAAGGGCTATTATCTATATGTCTGTTTTTATATATCTGTTTTTATCCCACCCTTTATCTAAAAAGTTTATGAGCAGCATACATGGATTTCACCCTGCTTTTTGCCTAGTCACAACAACCTTGTAAGGTAGATTAGGCTAACAGGTTGAAGGTTGCCCAGTTTGCTTCATGGCTAGATGGGGAGGTTTGAACTTGAGTCTCCTAGGTCCTAGTCTGCTACTTTAACCCTTGTATCACACTGTTTTATTTTTGTTGGTATTTACTAGTATTATGTTAGGAATATTCTTTGTAGCTTTTTAGTTGACTATCTTGTTCAAAAAATAATAATACTCACTTTATATACCGCCCTTCAGGACAAGTTAACGCCACGCTCAGAGTGGTTTGCAAATTGTGTTGTTGTTATTCTCATAACAATCAACCTGTGAGGTGGGTGGGGCTGAGAGAGCTGAGACTGACCCAACGTCACCCAGCTGGCTTCAAGCGGGGGAGTGGGGGGGGGGAAGTGTGAGCAAACACAGTGATTCTACTCATTTGCTTCAGGCCATGTTGAAGGGAGCTTATTGTGCTCCCATCACTAACTAGACAAAACCAGTCTCTTGTAGAAATTAGATTGTTGGACTTGGACAGGGAGTCCTGTGTTTGAATCCCTAGTTTTCCATGGAAGCTTGCTGGGGGACCTTTGGCCAGTCACAGTCTCAGCCTAATCTATCTACAGGACTCTAACAAAAAAAATGAGTCCTAGTAGGGGAGAAAGCCGAGTATAAATAAAAGTTTAAAAGGTCAAAAATAAAAATTTGCAAGTGTCCTGTCAGTCAGAATTAGAAAGGGTAGCTTGAAATGTGTTTAAAAGCATAGTTTTATCTGATGTGTGATTGGCTGTGTCCGTGCATTTTTTAAAGGTGCTAGTACTTGCCTGCTAGTGCCTCTAGTCATACTGCCAGCTGGCTCCTCCCTACCCCTGGTCCATCTGTCCAAGATGCCTCCAGTCCCCATTTTCTCTTCTGTGGCCGGTGTCTGCTGGAGGCTGGGCTGATAGCTCAGCCGTGGCTTGATCATTATTTCCCATGCTCTTCATCCCTAGTCGTTCCTGTTAATGACATCAGTGGGTCCAGTGGGATACTAGACCGTCTGCCATGGACAGGCACAAACCTCAGGCCCACTTGCCACCTACTCTGTGGCCCCAAGCTCCATGAACTAAAAAGATGTCAGCATTGGTGCACATTGGCACAGAAAAGCTCTGGCTATAGTTAGCAGCCCCCTAATACCAGCATGGGAAGCAGAGAAGCAGCTCTCAGTCATGGTCTACCTGTACATGTCAGAGTTCAAAGTGTTCCTTAGGACAGGAATATCTATCTGAATGCAGTTGGGGGGGGGGGGTTGCAAAGCTTTGTTCTTACTAGAACTGTGACCTTCTGTGTTGTGACAGACGTCTCCGGAAAGCTCAGAATCTGGGATACCACACAGAAGGAACACCTCCTGAAATATGAATATCAGCCATTTGCAGGAAGAATCAAAGATATTGCTTGGACCGAAGACAGCAAGAGGATCGCTGCTGTTGGGGAAGGAAGGGAGAAGTGAGTAGAGAATCCAAGGATCTGTGAAAAGTCTCTTTAAAATCTCGGAGGAAAACTGCAGCTCTGCTGTTCATTTAGACTTCCAGCTTCACTGTGGATAAGCTGATCATTTAACAGCTAGAGATCTTTTAATAGTACATATCCTTGGAAACAAAGGCCCCGTTGACAAAGAACCCACTCTTAAATGATACCAAGCAGTGTTGGTGGCATTTTGTGTTTTAATTGTCTCCTACTATTTTACCCTTCACCATGATAAAGGACTGCTCAAGGTACATGCACAAACCCCCAGAGTTAAGGTGCCCTCAAAAACAATTCCTCCCACTGAAATCCTAAAATACTACTTAAATATCCCCCCATGGATAGTTGGCGTATGAACTCTGTCAAATTGTGTGCATGCTTTGTGTTTCCATATTATGCGTTGCAGACTAAAATTGCAGTGTAAAAAATCCTTCTAATTGAAGACTGAGTTGGAGATGAATGCTTCAAGGGAGAGAATCTCTCTAAATAAACACAGGATGTGCCAGTATGGTGTGTACTTGACTGTGAAATGTACCTCTTAGTGGGCAATACCCTGCTTTAGGCTGGAGGAAGTTCCCCTGCTTAAGGCTCCTTCTTCTGGCTTAAGTGGCTCTCCCATTGAAGGAAGGCTTCAGATTTTGCTTAATGAAGTGGTAGGAGATAAGCTATCATCTTTAAACCTGGCTCTCCATTTTGAACCCAGTCTGGTTACTAAAGACTGCTGATGTGGTTTAGGTTGTTGTAAGTCTAAAACTTGAAAAGATCTGTACCGAAGCGGAACTGGCAGCATCCGTGCTGGTCTAAGGTTCATCTGCTTCCGGAACGCTAACCCTGCATGTGGTGCCCTGTGCTATGGCTGCTGCAGATCTGTTTTGCTCGCAGTGTGCAGAGCATAGAGGTACAAAAACAGCATGCATTTCAGGCTCCCTATTAATTAATCTTGCATAAGAGAGAGGCTTCTCTAAACCAACTGAAAAGGTAGGAATTCTTTACCACACGCTTTCCAATATTGCACTCTGTCATTTGGACACAATAAATTCACATTTCTCAAGTTTATCTTGATAATCCAAACAGCATTCCTTTCAGAAGCAATTGTTTGCTGGAGCATAAATCGAACGCTTGCAAACCATCTCCCTTTCTCTTGCATGGCATGTGTGTGTGTGTGTGTTGGCATGAACGTTTCAAGTCTTTTAAGACTGAATTCCGATGACTGGTAGTATAAGTCAGCAGATCAATCTACTACAGTATTTAATTTCAGATGATTGCTTGTTCATGTCTGAATTCCTGCAGCAAGTGTCCTATTTTTGTTACAGTTTGGATTGTGCCTAACAGAAAAGGCTTTCAAATGCCCCCGGGAGCCAGGCTGAAATCACATGAGATTAACTGGGTGACCTAATTTCCATTGTTTAAGAAGATTCAACATGCTGACTGTGCTCAAGGAGCTGAACCCCATGCTTAGCTCACCTTTGTTTTACATGGCTTGCGTCTGTTTCTCTTTCAATAGATTTGGAGCGGTCTTCCTTTGGGATACCGGTTCTTCAGTAGGCGAGATCACCGGCCACAACAAAGTGATCAATAGCGTGGATATTAAGCAGACAAGGCCTTACCGCCTAGCAACTGGCAGCGACGACAACTGTGCTGCATTCTTTGAAGGACCACCATTCAAATTCAAGTTTACAATAAGTGTTAGTTCTCATTTCTGCTTACCTGCCTGTAGTCTTTGTTGCCTGGAAATCCAGTCTCATGCGCACACACACGCATGGGAAGGTACAGTTCCTTTAGTTGAAGCCCCCCCAACCCACCTTGGAGTGCCATTCTAGAGAGCCCCCCCCCAGTTCTGGAGGAGGTGCAGGGACTACTGTTAAAGGTGGGAGCTCCAAAGCAGACGCCATGTGTGCAGTTTGAGTTAATTTGCGTTTTGGGGGGCTATACATCATTGTACTGACTTTAGATAAGCAATCCTGATTTGCCTGGCTGGAGGGAGACGTAAGACTTTTAATATTTGCCACTGTTGTCCTTGCAAATATTTACAAAAATTCTTTAGCGCATTTGGGTACTGAAAACCTCAGAGGCTTCAGTTCTTCCCAGAAAGTTTACAGATCTAATCTCAGGTAGTTTCAACTGCCTGTGTCTTGCACTTTAAAAGATTGTCTTACTCTAATTCGGATTTCTGTTGCTATCCAAATCTGTTTTGCTTACACAGAATTCTGGCAAAATAAAATTCTCTGAAGTGAGATATTCTGGCAGACTTCTAAAATATTTACATCGTCCAAGAGTGTGAAAGTATAATTATATTTAAAGTTGGCTTTAATCCATAAACTCTGCACTCTTCTGTGGAGCTGTGACGGTTTCCTACATAAAGCTTATGTTTAGTAATAAGTCTGAATCACAGCCGTCTGTCTGTAAGAAGTCATGCTCAGATAGGGTCCTGTGGAGCCCTGTGCATACAGGCCCCTGATTGACTATGAAATTCAGCATGTGGCAGGCAAGTGGAACCAGGAGCAAAGTGCCCAAGAACAACTTTGATCCTCCACTGTGCGCAGGACAAAGCCACTTCTGCATAAGGTTTTTGTGCCGTTGCAATTTCATCTCTAGTTCAGCCACGTGCATACTTCTGAAGAACTGGAAATGCAAGCAGTAACATTTCCAGAAAACTCTGTTATCCCTGTTGGAAAGGGATGTGCATTCTTGAGTCAGATTTTAGGATTAACACGTAGGCCTCAGATGATGAAGGCAACTGCTTTCTATAGTGTGTGCGTAACTGCTTCATAACTGGTTATCTGAATTTTCTTTTTTAAATACTGTTTGTGTTCCACAGAAATACAAATGCTGCTAATTACAAACAGCCCCGTTTCCCAGACGTAGTGTTCATTCTTGCATTTTTGTAATAAATTGTCCTGTTCTTTTCTTTGCTAGTTGTAACTACCACCACCCATGATTATTGCAGAAAGGACTCTTAGTGTGTTTGGGGAGGGAGGTGTTAGAATCCCTTGCACAGTCTACAGCAGACTGAAGGTAGACCACAGCAAGTAGAAATTTTCTGGAGTCATTTACCTGGGAAATGAGATTCTTACATACTTTTCCCTTACAGGACCACAGCCGTTTTGTTAACTGTGTGAGGTTTTCTCCAGATGGAAATAGGCTTGCTACAGCCAGCGCAGATGGCCAGGTAAAAAAAGGAGCCGTTCCTGACAATAAGATGCAAGTAGTGGAGGATGCAGTGGGTGGAGCCTATTAGAAATGGGCACAAACCGGAATATGAACCAAAAAAACTCACGAACCGTCCTGGTTCGTGGTTTGCAATCCAGTGGTTTGTGGAAGCTCATTTCCACAAACTGGTCTACTAGTTCATTTGGTTCATTGGTTCATTTTAAACATCAGTGCTCCTTTCCGTGCTGCTGCACAGCGGCAGGGAAAGGGGCATTTAAACCCGTGGATCATTTAAACCCGTGGATCAGCTGCTTATCGGGGAGATCCTCGACAAGCAGCTGATCATTTAAGCAATGAAGCTTGGCTGCCCAGCCAGGAGTTCCTGGCCAGCTAGCCAAGCCCCACCCACAGTTTAAATGGCCATTTTCCGAGTGGCAGGGCATGACTTCCTCTGCTCACTTGCAGAGCAGCAAACTAGGGATTGCCATGGAATGATTTAGTAGTTGTGGTTTTGTGGCTGGGCTGGCTAAAGTCACTGGTTTCACTGTTCATATCTTTCTTGACTTTAAGGTGCAATCCGAAACAGAGTTACACCCTTCTGAATCCACTGAAAACAGTGGCCTAAGAATGACGTGACTCTGCTTAGAATGTCAGTGTGAAAGAACTTAGCAGGGCACTGTCCAGCTCTTCATGGCTGCGGGAAAGAGTAGTGTCCACTGTAGCAAGAGCTGTAAAAGTTGGATCCTTTATTTAAAACATGATCCAGTTAAAAGAATAATCATTTCAAAAGTAGAGAGGATGTACTTCTGTGTAAATACTAGAAAAAATGCCTCCGGTGGAGATAGATCAAGATGAGTAGCCATGTTTGGCTGTAGCAGTAGAAAAGAGCAAGAGTCCAGCAGCACCTATAAGACTAACAAAACTTTGTGGGAGGGTGTGAGCTTTTGTGAGCCACAGCTCACTTCTTCAGATATGGTATCTGAAGGCCCAGCTTACTTCTTTAGATACGGTATCTGAAGAAGTGAGCTGTGGCTCACAAAAGCTCATATCCTCTCACAAATTTTGTTATTCTTATAGGTACTACTGGGCTCTTGCTCTTTTCTACTACTAGAAAAAAGATTCTTGTCTTCGAATATATCCCCAAGAGTTCATAGTGACCCTCATCAGCTCCAGGTTTTAATCTTTATGGCCCTAGGCCTTTGCATGCATATATCTGTATTTCTTTGAATGCTTGGGTATCTTGTCTGGAGAACATGCAAATGAATGCAAAACTTACAATGGAATAAAGGAACCCAGTAGCACCTTTAAAGGCTGATGAAATTCTTCTCTGGACTTAGTGTTTTCTAATGTCTTTAGTAGCTTTTCAGAAATGTTTTGTCCGAACAGCTGTTTGAAGCTTTCAGAAGGTGACTGTTCTCCCCGTATCTGAAAGACTAGCCACAGAAGAGCCTCTCGCACAAAGGGAAAGTTCTGCTGTTCACTGAAAGGCTCCATAGGATCCAACTCAGTTTCTTCAAAGTAATATATATTTAGGGCTACAAAACATTTTACTAACTGGTGTCTGTCTCATATTTTTTAAAGATTTTTATTTATGATGGGAAAACTGGAGAAAAAATAAGTGCTCTCGGTGGAAGTAAAGCACATGATGGGGGAATTTATGCAGTAAGTGTCTTTTTCTGTGTGTTCTCCTCAAACTGTTGTATTACCTTGCCTATTTCCCTTTGTGTGTGTGTATTTTGATCCTGTGAATCTGCTTTTGCTGTAACTGCACAAACACTGCCTTGCTCTATCACACTATTAAAACTGTGTGTTATGCTTGGTTGGGCATGATAGAGATACACAGCTAATGGACAGGAATTAAATTTGATTCTGAAAAAAACTAGTCGAAAATGGAATTGATTTCAAATCTTTGATTAGGGAGCCTGATTTCTTTTATTCTTAAAAAAATGTACATCAGTACATAGAAATACCTGAGCACTAGGCATGATCTCAAGAGACAACATCTTTGCAGATTTATGTTCTTGGTGTTTCTTTACAGAATTTGTGACTTAAGATGATGCTCTTACCAGTGAAAACTACTTATTCACTTACAATTTTAAGTAGATGAAAATGTACTTTCAGCTCAAGTTTGTGCTTGTTTACACATGTGTTGGGTGAGACTCCTGTATGAGTCACTGTGCCCTCCAAATACTTAAATTGACAACAGCTCTAATTTATATTGTAAAGCCGTTTCTTTCCAGTAGGAAGAAATGGAGGCGCTCGTTATGTTTCTGTTCTAGATTTTGTAGCTGTGTTGGGTATTTGTAAAGTGGGTGCCCAAAGCAGCTTCCAGCATCATTCTCACCTTCATTTTATTGTCGCAACAACACCTTTGCGAGGTAGCTTAGGCTGAGAATGAGTGGCTGGCCCAAGATCACCCATGCCAGAGTACAAGCATCCCATAACCAAAAAGACACCAAACTCCATTTAAAAAAAAACTGGTTCCTCCAGCACAGGAAAGTATCTGTGGCACCAAAAAATTCTGACCCACTTTCTCCACAGTAGATGGGCCACCGAGGAATAAGGTGTTGACCCTCCTAGATACATAGGGTGTGGCTATGCCGGGCTCTTCAGCAGTGTGGTACCTTTGGATGCCATACCTTTCCTGATGCCTGCTGAGTGCTTTTTAGGAAGTGGGTGGGGCACATGCCCAACTGGGCTTCTGATTGACCATTGGAGATGTAATTGGGTGTGCAGATTTTTTTAAAGTTGCTTTGGCAGCATCTGTCAGCATAGTACAAGAATCTTCACTGAAGATTCTGTGTGTAAACAAGAAAATACTTTTAAAAATATATTCATTTTAAAGATACATTCTGTTAAGCAGAGCTTCTGCCTGAAATGTTGGAAGATTTACTATTAGAGAATGAGGTTATGCAGAACTCTAACATTTTGTGGTTGGCTTCGTCTCCTGCAGTGGCTATTTTGTGTCTGTCTTCACCGCCTGCAGTAGCCATTTTAGAGTTGCACCTGCCACTCTCTGTGTCAGAATTCCAAGGTGCCCACAGCCTGAAAAAGGTTTGGGACCCCTGGGCTGTAACCTTTAAGTCTTTCCTCCTCTCTCTCCCCCCCTCACAGATAAGCTGGAGTCCAGATGGCAGTCAGCTTCTTTCTGCTTCTGGGGATAAAACCGCAAAGATTTGGGATGTTGGTGCCAATAGCATAGTGAATACCTTTAATATGGGGTCAAATGTTCTGGACCAGCAGCTGGGCTGCCTGTGGCAAAAAGACCACCTGTTGACGCTCTCCCTTTCCGGCTACATCAACTACCTGGACAAGAACAACCCCGATAAACCCCTTCGCGTCATAAAGGTCTGTTGACTTACTGAGCATGTTCTTTCCTGTGCACCAATACATATTGTTCATTTTCTCCAAGTCCGTTCGAGGGCAATTAAAGAATTGTTTTCATAGTGATGGCTTGAACTATATAACTGACACCTCGTGATACAAACGAGAAGACAATGTAGTTGACTTCATAAAAGATGACTTGGTTGTGTGCTGCTTTTGTAAACCAGTTTCAAATTATATTTCCTAACCTGGGAGAGGGAGGAAAATGTTTGTGATAAAACAACACTGGGGTGAAAAGAGCTTTTTACATCAGTTTGTTCCCAAAATAAGAGACGTTATAAAGTTATGTTGCTTGCCTGAATATTTTAGAAATGTTTCAGGCAGTGCCTAAGGTCCAGAGAACCATGCAGTGAATTCTGCATGTCAAGCCCTAAAGACCCTTGAACTGTATTTCTTAAACTTCACTGCCACCCTGCCCCCAGGCACCTTTTGGAAGTGATGGGATGTTCAGGTAAAGCTTGAGGCGCATCATAGGGGAGGGAGGGGGCTTACATTTGGCTTGCAGAACTTGTAGGCCAGGTGTTTGGATCCTGGCCAGTGCTTGAACCCCCACTGGCTCATTACCATTCTGCCTGGTAGCCTGTCTATTCTCAGCTGATGGTGTTTTATCTTCTTCCCACATGCCCATCTTCAAGCTACTGTTTACACCCTGGGGGAAAGCGTGTAGCTACTTATTTGAGACTATGTCCCCCTGCAATCTGGGCAAATGGGGGGGGGGACAGGCTAGAATGGGGAAGTGCGAGAAGGAAAGGGTTACACACTTCCAGTTGTGCTTCTTCCACTTAATCCAAGCCTCGTTCACCGCTGCTTTGGTTTGTGGGTCTCCTGCGTTGCATATGGCTTGTCCCTAAATTAACAGCAAGAAACGTCTTATTTCTTTTTTTAAAAGACTAACACTTTGCAACAATTGTCTTCTTTTGCAGGGTCACAGTAAATCTATACAGTGTCTTACGGTACATAGAAATGGGGGGAAATCCTATATTTATTCTGGAAGTCATGATGGACATATTAATATCCTTTGAATGGCCAACTGATTTTTGTGCATATAGAATATAGTACTGGAAATCTGTGTCTTCTCTGTCTTAAAAGTGTTATGACCATAAATCTCTAACTACCTAATCGAGGGGGCTGTTCTCAGTATTCTTGATGCTGCCACTGGATTGACTGACTGTCCTGTCGGAGCACAGTGGTTTGCTGCTGTGATTCCAGTTTGTTGGATTTTAGGATGCTTCTTTCCGTGACAAGCTCCAGGGATTTGCTCAAGATAGCATCCCCAAGGTGTCTTATGAAAACTCAAATGGAATTTGTTGGGTAGTTAGGCCTTGGAAATATTTTATGCCTTGTCTGGAAAATCAGGTGTACTAAGACTGAGTTGTGCCTCTTGTTCTGTGAACCTGCTAATGCTTTGCTTGTCTAGTGATGCAAATGATATGCCCATAAATTGGTTTTCAACAGAGTGGAAAAACAAAATAATGGTTAGAGTGGGTTTTGTGAGCAGTGCCAAGGGCTAAGTTGAAAGACTGTGTGTGTGTGTGTGTGTGTGTGTGTGTGTGTGTGTGTGTTGTGTGTGTGTTGTGTGTGTGTTGTGTGTGTGTTGTGTGTGTGTTGTGTGTTGTGTGTTGTGTGTTGTGTGTTAGTTAATGCAGGGAAATGTGGAAGCATCCACCAGAGACTGGAGGGGAAGATAAAGGGCTCCATATTTTTTCTTCTATAGGTAGGGAAGCAGGTGAGGTATCTTTCTGTAGCTGTGTTCCAGTCTGTGCACTTCTTGAAGATACCCAAAGAGGGATGACATTTCTCATCATATCTTGTCGCATTTGGCTGGAAGTTCCTTTGCAATCCTGAGCTTCTCTAGCCCTAAGTATCTACTAGGCCACTTCTAAGTATGTTTGCCTGAAATAAGGTTCCTTTTACAGTTGTAAATGTACATAACATGACTGTGTTTAGAAAAGCACAAAATCTTTGTCCCATTTTCCTTCTATTGTTTTTTAGGGGGGTTAAATTCAGGGCTCGTTTAGAGGGGGAACGCACTGGAACGCCATTCCGGTCGTTCACCCAAGTCAGGTGGCCCCGCCCACCTGACTTTAAAACATTTTGGGCCGTTTAGGCCTCGATTGGGGCTAGGTCTGGCAGCAGCCTAATCCTGGCCATTTTGGCTGGATCAAGGGGTGTGGCATATGCTAATGAGTTCCTGCAGTTCTTTTTCTACAAAATGAGCCCTGGTTAAATTAATGTCTAAACTGGCGTGGTCTGTGGAGTAAATATTTCCTTAATATTTTGCTCACATTATTGGGATTCTGAGACGGGTGAAAATGATAGTTTTTTGGGGAAGGGACACACCAACCAGGTTTCTCGCATGGTGGTGGACGAATCGGACCAGTTAATCAGCTGCAGCATGGATGATACTGTGCGTTACACTAGCCTTATCAAAAAAGACTACAGGTAAGTGTTTGTTCACCTCTTACCTATATTGTTTACAATAACTGTGTTATGAAAATGACCCTTTCTCCTGCTTTCATACACGTTGGATAGTGTACTTTCAGTGCACTTTTACAGTCATTTTACAATCATCTCTCTAGGCCCTTTAAAATACAATATCTGGCAATCCCATAACACAAGCACAATTCTTTTACTAGCCAGCAGTGCCCTTAACTGATGATCAGACGTTTGCGTTCTCGCTTTTTTCTGTGTTTTATCCACTTTGCAGTGCTCTGTAGCATCCATTGTTCTCTTTATGGGGTGTGCCGAAATGATTATTTTTTAATTAAATTTTATTGAGAATTTTTTAAAACCAAAAGATAAAAAGCTAACAAAAGATTAAAAAGGAAAAGAAGATAGAAATACAAAGCTAAAGAAAAGATAGAAAAGAATATAAAAAATATTAAGGGACCTGATTTTCTCTGTGACAATAACAGGTACAGCCATAAGCTTAACACTTGCTCTGATTACAAAAAATAAGGCTCTTCTTTTTCAGTTATGCAATTTCTCTTTCCCCCTACCCCTAATGATCAAATCACAAATCATCAGTTCATTTTTTTCCATTTCGTGCAAAAGGTCTATAAGGTATTTCTAGTTAGCCATAAATGTAGATAAGGTCTTTTATCAAAGAAGTATAGCCATCTCTGCAAGTTCCATCATCCTTACCAACCATTCCTCTGTTGTCACTAGGACATCAGTTACTGCTTATTAGAAAAGGATGTGACCAACAAACCTGTTTAATTGGTAAATGGCTGACACTGCTACCTGACGTCACAAGCAAGAAGTATTTTTAATGCAAGTTTGTGTATAGTCATTCAACAGGTATATCACTGCATCCACAGCCGATTAATCCATAAAGTGCATATACCTATACTTTATATCTGTAAAGTGCATATATGCACTGTATAGATTAACCAGCTGTTGAATGACTACACAAACTTGCATTAAAAATACTTTTATTATAGATCTTGATAATGCAAATTCTGCCTTAGGTAGGCTTCATGGTATTGTTTTTGTTAGACTTCCTTATCTGTGATACTCTCATACCCCTATCTGCCAGTCACAAGCAGTGAGCGGTTGCATAGCAGGAGGAAGTCCTTCAAAACGTCCCCCGAGCTCCTTTGAACTAGGACTGATCACAGAGTCCTCAAAGCCATTGAGGCAGTAGATCTCAGTCCTGCCTGGTCTTATCTCCTCTTTTGAAGTTCTCCAGCTGCATCTTCAAAATCTGGGGAGAGGGAATGGGCCTGGACTTTGTCCTGTCCTGCACTTTCAACCTTCTGAATACTTTTAATGAGGAGGTCAGGAAAGCCCCCATTCATGGTTGGTTTTCTGCAAACAGTGCAAAACCAAATTATTCAGAAAGGCTTTTTATTAGATAGGAGGGCTGTATTGTAGGGAGGAGGTCTCAGATGCTTCGCTGATGAATTAGGGACCATAGATTTCACCACCCTGTTGCCTTATACACCATCTGTTGCCTTAAGCATGTGCTTCTATGTGTGTACTTCAAGTATAATTTTACTGAGTAGTTATATGTGATCTAATGTCAGAGTTGCCTGTGTTCTGTTTTAGCATTTCTTCAACTCTGTATTGTATTCTTGCTAATGCTATGTCTTTGCAAACTTTTTATTTATTTACCCTGTGGCATTGTTTATGGAAATGCCCTTGATATTGACTGTACCGATCTCGCACTGTGTAGTCCGCCTTGAGTCTCAGTGAGAAAGGCGGACTATAAATGACACAAATTAAATAAGTAGGTTTTAGCACTCTTTCTCCTATAGATACTAACGCTGTATATCTATATCTATCTATCTGTCTAATACATGTGTACATGTGTGTGTGTATATATACTAGAATGCTCCCTCCGTAAACTCCTCTTTTCAAGAAGATAATTTTAAATGAGATGCTTTGGTTTAGTGGCTTTTTCCACAAATCATGTTCCTTCAGCTGCTATCTAAGGAGTCTTGTCTGTTAGGCTGAAAGGGCCTCAGTGGTAATTTCCAAAAGGGGTTCCAGTGCAGCAAAAGAAAAAGCAATCAAAGTAAAAAATCTTTTTGCATGCAAGCTTCCCTGGCTTATAAACTCTCTAAATCCATAGTGGATTCCTTCATGAAAAGTGTGGAGCTGCATAATGTGTACCAAATCTAAAATCTCTCCCTGTTGTCAAGACAACAATGTACTTCATGAACGATTTGAATATAAGACTTGACAGCACAGGTGTTCACTGTGTCAAATGCTGAAATGGATTGAACAAAATAAGCAAGCGCGTAAGGGCAGTTAACATTTTTTGTAAGAGAGAAGGAATCCGTAATCCCTTTTGAGACCTTAGTGTACGCAATTAAATGTTTTTTTCAGTTCTTGTTCTACCACGTTCCATTTCTCCACATGAAATGAGTCTCTTTAATGTTATTGGGGTAGCCAGGAAAGTTAGTATTCACTCACTAGTGTGTTTGTATTAGTTCCGTTTTTTTGTTGTGTGTCTTTTCAACCTTTTAAACAGAAATTGGTCCGGCCAGTATAGGCTGTTGCTCAGTATGGTTGAGGAAGGTGGTAGATACCACTACATGGTAAGAAGAGAGAGAAACATTTGTAGACTTGCAGTGTAAGGCCCTTCACTGTTGTGGATTTGGTAGGCTCTGTGTTGACTGTAGATGGCAGTATGGACGTCACTTAGTTACAAATTAAATGGTTATCTAGTGCTTTGGAGGAAGCCAACTGCTCACTAAACTGAAATCCCTGACATCTGGCCTCAGGAGTTCCATAATTTGCAGTTTTGAAAGAGAATAATTTCATAATTTGAAAGAGAATAATACACATTCAAGTTTCAAGTAACCTTGAAAAACACTTAGAAGATGAGTTACCAGCCATGAGCAGTGAAGAAATAAAGGCCATAACTACACCTGGAACAATGTTTACAAACCAAACCCCACAAACTCCCCGTGTTATGTACAGCTTAGTCCCCTGCATATTTATTTTTAAATAGAAAGGTGAGAGTCTAAATCTTTAATAACAAAGAAGTAAAGGTACTGCAGGAAGTAAGTGACTGAGAGAATATCCTTTAAATGACAATGGCCTGAGAGAAACAGTAGTTGGAAGGCTCATGAGAGACTACCACTCAACGTGAGTCTGCTTCCTGGCTACCCGATAACTAGAATTCCAGAGTTTCTGCAGCAAACCTAAGCGTCAAAGACCTGTTTGAGGGTAGATGAACAGCCAGGGCTGGACGGGCAGAACAGGAGCAACGACTGAACCATCAAGGGACTCAAAAAGTAGTCTTCAAGCACATCAGTTCCAGAGAACAGGCAGAATATTGGGTAGCAGAGGAAAACAGGTGCAAAAAGTTCAGTTGCATGAACCAAGGGCCACAATTTCTGCTCTAAATATAAAATCTGATGGAAGAAATGTCTATAATTTCAAGGTGAAGATTCCACCAGTAAGGTTGCCTTCAAAACTTCCTTTGTCACACACAAAAATCCCTGTCATCAAATGAACTTAAGATGGGTGCTGATAGGATTCTGAGCCATAATCATTGAAGATGGTGACAATTGAATTAGGACTTGTAAAAATGTTCTTCTTTTTCCTTTTCAGTGGCCAGGATGTTATAAAAATGGATGTTCAGCCAAAATGTATAGCAGTTGGACCTGGTGGATATGCTGTGGTCATATGCATTGGAGAAGTGCGTATTGGAGCAATTGATTGTGCTGTAATTTTGAACCAGAATACCAATTTTGAATGTTAAATCTAGGAAATTTTACCATTTTCCTGGATTTTTCTTCACAGTCCTTTAAATGAGATTTGATAACTGTTGCCCAGCCGGATAGACTGCTGGGCTGTTTATCAGATTACCCAAATGCATCATGCTTGCTTTAAGGTGCCATGCAATGTGAAGGCAATGGCTGGGAGCCTACACAGCACCGTTAGAAGCACACTAAGCTGAGAGATTCCCCGGCAGAAGTCCTGTTAAGACTGCTGTTCTTCTGTAGCTCAGTGGGGTGTGTATAGGAGAGGTTTGCAGTGAATCAAGTCCATTCAAGGCCAGCCTATGCAATTGCCTTGGGCACCAGAGGTAGAGGATCAGTAACCAGCCCAGCTGCAGCATCGAGGTCTGCCCGCAGGAGGTGTCTGAGCCTCAGTGGACAGAGAGCTTGGCGCTTGCTCCCTGTTCTCCTGTTGGGGGGCTGGGGAGGGCCTCCATCCGCCTCACCTGACCATGGAGGTAGGCAGTGGTTTTCTACTTTTCCTAGCATGGGGAGAGGGGAGGGAATCCTAGACTGGGGTACCCAAATTCTTGGGCCAGCCTTGAATCCCTTCTTTTGCTGATTTTAGGTGCCAGGGAATACAGAAGCAAGGAGTGCTAGGGACACCTGCTTGATTTTTTCCCTGAGTCCCTTGGACTGTGCTATGCTCATACGCTGAGAGCTTGAGTGCTTACATCTTATTCTTGTTAATAAGATGATTTAAGACTTAATCTTGTGCATCTGCACCGCTTTCCACCAACAGCAGTCACTCATGGCTGGCAGTGTTTATGAAAATCAACCCCTGTTGAAGAGCTGATCTGGTGGGTTTTTCCTGCTTCTTCTTGCCTTCCTCACAGAGTGGCAATGGAGCAGGAAAGATCCGTATGATCAGGGATACCCCTGCATCTGGTGTGCATGTGATGTAAATTCCGGTCACGGATCTCTTGGTGGTAATTGGAGCAGGTGGCTCTTGCAGACCACTTCCTCGACTAGTCAGTCGCTCATTGTGCCTTGACCGTTGCTGTGCAATTTCAGATTGTCTTGATGAAGGATAAGAAGAAGTGTTTTGTCATCGATAACCCTGGCTTTGAACCAGAAGTTGTAGCAGTTCACCCTGGAGGTGGGACAGCAGCAATTGGAGCGACGGTAAGAACTTTATTTTTCTCGTAAAAACACCGTTGGCTGATTATTAATCTCATTGTAGCTACTGCTCAGTATGGCAGCGAATGGGGAAACAAGCACTCGTTTAATGTAAAGGACTTCCAAGTGCTGTCTTCACAGCCTCTCGTATTCCTAAACAGGGCTTTTTTTCTGGGAAAAGAGGTGGTGGAACTCAGTGAGTTGCCCTTGGAGAAAATGGTCACATGGCTGGTGGCCCCCGCCCCCTGATCTCCAGACAGAGGGGAGTTTAGATTGCCCTCCGCGCCACTGAGTGGCGCGGAGGGTAATCTAAACTCCCCTCTGTCTAGAGATCAGGGGGCGGGGCCACCAGCCATGTGACCATTTTCAAGAGGTTCCAGAACTCCGTTCCACCGCATTCCAGCTGAAAAAAAGCCCTGTTCCTAAGTCAGTTAAGCTGTCGGAATTTTTTACCCATGCTTGGCTTGCCCTTCTAGTGAATGGCCAGCGGCCATTGATTGACCTTAATAGCCCCTGGTGTTTAAAAAGCCCTTAATCTTGATTTTTGTTCGTCTTTGCAATAAGGTACAAACTACTTCTGAGTACAGGCTGGAAAACTTTTTAAAGCATTGACACTACAAGGTCTGAGCCGTGTTGTGCTGAATAGGACTTTACCTATATTTCATTTTCCAGGATGGAAATGTGTACTTGTACACAATCCAGGGCTCTTCTTTAAAAAGAGAGGAGAAGACTTTGGAAGCAAAAGGGCCTGTGACTGATCTGGCATACTCTCACGATGGTGCCTTCCTCGCCGTGACAGATGCCAGTAAGGCGGTCACAGTGTTTAGTGTTGCTGATGGCTATGCGGTAAGGACCGTTCCGACATCTCCATATAAAATGTTCTGCTTTCATTTCTTGAGTATAATCATTTACAGCCTCTTCCCCCCCCCCAAAAAAGTGAATTAAAAACAGTTGATGTTACTTTGTTTAATTTCTGTTTCAAATCAGCTTTTAATTAAAGGCAGTTCTAAGGAGGCAGCAAGCTGATCCCAGTTTGGAGATGCCTGCATTTCTAGCAAGTGGCCAGTAGAAGGAGCACTGTTATGCTGCTAGGTTTATGCACTGCTGTGCCCCCCCCCCCCAATTACTGCAGGGCTTGGACGGGCGAGTAGCATCCACTCCTGCCCTTAGTGGAAAATACTTCTATAATAAAATAAAATGCCACCCATGGGGGGCTTGCCTTGGCTTCATATTTGACTGTGCTTGCATAATGGGTCACATGACCGACCAGTCATGGGAACAGCATGCTAAACATATTAAATATTAAGAATAGAAGTCAGGAACTGCTTGTTAAAAATCGCATTTCTTACGCTTTTTTTGTTTGCGCCTTCTAAATAGGAACACGACATCTTCTATGGACACCATGCAAAAATAGTTTGCATTGCCTGGTCACCGGACAATGAACATTTTGCTTCTGGGGGTATGGATATGATGGTGTACGTTTGGACACTGAGTGACCCAGAGACTAGAGTCAAGATACCAGGTAATCCCATGCCCCTTTTAAACAGGGATTTGCTTTTGAGAAAACAGTATTGGCCCCAATTTGGTAAGAGTCCTCAATCAAGAGTACCTAACTATAGGCTTGATACAGAAATACGAGTTTTGGAGAGAGGAAAGTGTAGCTCTGAAGAAAGAGCTGATAATTAGCAACTTCTAAATTAGGTTCTTGAACTAGTGCTTAACCGAGAGTACTCGAGGTAGAACTCTCCTTTCTCAGCACATCAAGAGGAGGTCTGGGGGCAGTGGTCCTTGATGGAGTCCCCCGTTTTGTTCCTTCACTGACTCCTGCCTTATGACATGATCACTTGTTTCTAGACCGGGCATTCCTAGAATTTCGTGCCTTGCTTTCAAGTTTCTTGCTCTTCCCTACCATTTCTGCTCCCAGCAGAAGCAGAAACCTGCATAGAAACAAGGAGAAAGCGCAGGGAGCTACATGCCGGGAAGATTGGCATGCAAGACCTTGGCTAGAAATATTCTGGCCCAGGTATATGAGACAAGAAAGAGGTGGTGGTGGGAGGAGTGGTATGCGCACACACATGCCTGAAAAGAGGTGGTGGTGAAATGCACTTTCATCCAGAGTAAGCCCGGCTACTGCTCTTACCTTATCTGCCTGACTCCCTCCCTTTTTTCTATCAGATGCCCACAGGTTACACCACGTTAGCAGCTTGGCATGGCTGGATGAACATACCTTGGTCACAACATCACATGATGCATCTGTCAAAGAGTGGACCATTTCCTACAAATGAATTGGGAGATCTTCATCAGGGAGTAGAACTACTGGAGTGAAACATAGCATTTCTCTTTCTTAAAAATAAAACGATTAAATCTGAAATGACCTCTGGGGTCCTATAGCATATTCTCATATCTTTGCAGAGGGTGTTCATGTCTATAACTTAAATGACCTTCAAAAGCTTTAGTCGGTAACAGTTTGCACATGTGAAGCACTTAAATTATGTCTGGAGCTTATAAAAAAAACCTTTTGTGTGCTGAACATTCCAGGAGCTGACAGCCTAGCAGGTCAGCATAGAAGACTTAAAACTGGTTTGGTTCCTTATTTTGTAATAAAACACACACACACACACACACACTTGCACGTGATATTGTACAGCATGAGAGAATTCTCATTTTTTTCTAATTGCAGAACATTTCTGTACTAACAGTCATAGTAAAAATACTAGTTGTCATCCCAAAACCGATCAAGTGGTGTGCAGCTTACTGTATATTGATTATGTTGCTTGTCTGTAATGCACCAAACTCTTTTCTCCACCAGATGACAAAACGGGGTACATCATAATAATAAACTTTCCTGTATTTCATGTTCAGATTTGTGGTTATTTTAAGTTGGATATGTGGGGGTGGGGCACGTATTTTGATTTTCTTTCAGAATTTGAAGTTTACAGGAAGAGGTCGTGTCGAGGCTTTTTAAAAAGATGCCTTCATTACCTTTTGAACAAATGAGAAAGAATCATGATGATTTTGCTGTCAGGGAAATGCTGCTTCTAAATATGCTTTAAATATACTTGTTTCTTAAAGAGAACTATGTTGATGTAAGAAAATTTACAGTAATTATAAAAAAAACACCTGTTTTCTCGTACAGGAATTAAAGTGAAATAAAAGTATTATTGTGAGTGGAGCTCCTCATTACAATGCAGAGCAACCTAAAACAGTGAAATATTTGTACTTAAATACTTGTACTTAAATATTTGTACTCTATTTTTAATAGCTTTTTATTAGTTTTCTCATAGGAATAGGGGAGGACAAGGGAAAGGGTAGGGAGAGAATATCCAGTATATATCATAGAGTCTGCTTGAGTTAGAATTCTATGTCCTCTCATCATAACACTTCATCAAGCATTTAACTGTGATTATTAATAATACATTACAGTGGTGTCTTCATATAGTTACTACATTCAAGTCAGTATATTTGTTTTTTGTCCATTCATAAAATGGTGTCCATGGGGCTGCAAAATCTTCTTCTGTTTGTCCTTTCATTAATGAAGTTAGTTTGTCCATTTCTGCATTTTCCATTATCTTCGCTTTCAATTATTCTTCTCAGGGTATTACTGCTTTTTTCCAGAAGGATGCCAACAGAGTTCTTGCTGCCATTACTCCATGGATTATAAAATATTTCTGATCTTTTCCAATTTCCTCTGGTACACAATTTAACAAAAGTATCTCAGGTTTAAAAGGGATTGTACATTGTAAAATTTGTTGTAACAGGTTATGCACCATTATCCAGAATTTGTGGACTTCTTTACATGTCCACCACATACTTGTAATCTAAAGGGCTATACCCCCACCAGTGCTTCTGTATCCATTGGTCTCCTGGTTAAGGCTTGCTTCCACCGTTATCCCCAACTTCAAAAACCAAATCACAACAAGTGAATTTGTTCATATTCTTAAACAGGAATAAAATCTTTTATCCTTTGTATAATGAAGTAAAAATTGTCCACCAACTGAAATATCCACCCAAGGGGGTGGAGTAGTATATCTAATGGCGTCTACTTGAACTATTGGAAGTGTCTCGCAGACTTCTAGAAACGAAGTTCTCCTATAACTCTATTTGTTTTGCGCCCTTCTTGCTACATAGTTAAATGGTATGGCTGGCTGTTAAATGTTGGGGCTTTCTAAACAGGCTTCACACACACACTTCTTGGAATGGAGGGTACCTTTGTGATGTACGTTTCCAAGCACTTGTATGTCACATTTTTAGATGGACTCATAAGGTGTAAGACAACGTGTCAGGTTAACTGTTTTGCTCAATACCTGCTACACGCACACTTAAATTTTAATTTTAATTTAATGCAAATAGATGGATACTTAAAAATGGAACTTTCAAGAGCATTTGCATAGCATCATTTTGAAAGCGTTGTTTGATTTCATGGTAACTCTGGCATGTGTGCAGAGAAAAGAAGTTTGAAGTTCTGCCCAAATAGCCCAGCATAGCCCAGGCTTGTCAGAGCTTAGAAGCTTAAACAGGGTCAGCCACAGCCAGAACTTGGATGGGAGACCACCAAAGAAGACAGGGTTTGCTTTGTGCCATGGCAAACCGTCTCTTGCCTGAAATGCCCCATGGATAAGGTTGCCGTAAGTCAGTTGCGACTTAAGGACATGTTTTTCTTCAACTTCAGGTAAAATGAGTTGCTGGTGTGTTGCTGATCCTGCATGGAACAGCCTCTGTAACGGAAGATTTTCAGATGCTGTTGACTTTTCCAGTTCATTGGTCATGTGATGATAGCAGCAGGTTTGATAAGTGCAACTGTGCATAAAGGGTGGGTAGTGGTGTTGGTCTGTAGTAGAACAGCAAGATATCAATGGCTGTATTGTGGCTATTTCTCTGGAAAAGACAATTATGTTAGGAAAAGTGGAAGGCAGTAGGAAAAGAGGAAGACCTAAAATGAAATGGCTTGACTTTCTAAAACAAGCCATGTCCTCCAGTTTGCAGGATCTGAGCAAGTTGTTAATGATAGGAAGTTTGGGAGGTCTTTTTTTCATAGGGTTGCCATAAGTCAGAGGCACCTTGATGGCACATAGCACACACACCATAGTGCTTCAGTATGTTTATATGCCAGTGCAAATAACTTCCATGTGCAAGGAACTTGGCTGAACATCTTTACATGTTTAGAAGTGGTCGAGCAACGGAGGGGGAGGCACTGACGCTACACCAAACTAGGGAAGGCAATCTGTCCAGGCTCACCAGTGCTAACGAACCAGATGGTCTACTCTAGAGGCTCATTTGGATGGTGAAGAAGCAGGTAATCTCTGCCCCTCTGAGCTTTTGTGGCTTGAGATTGCTGTCACCACTGCTTGAGGCCACATGGGCAGCCTAGGCATCTTGAAGAAATTTATTCCATCCACCACGAAAAACTAGTGGACTGAAAATGGAACTGGCCAAGTTGTATACAAATGGCAGAATTTTACAATGACTAGGAAAGCATTCAAAAACTGACAACTGTTCAGCGCATGTGTAGACATTTCTGTAGGCGTTACAGCCACCCAGGGGGTCTGTGTATGTGTAGGTGTTTTGAGGGGGCAATTCCCACAACAACTCCCTTGGCCCACTCTGCCTTTGGTTTCTGCAACCACCAAATTAATTCCAGCCGCCTTTCACCAGCAATTTGGGCACCGCTGGGCTGCGAGTACATTCAAGGGTAGAGATGTCCTTGGTTTCCCCACTCCCTCTTTTTCCTATTTGCTCCTAACCCAATCGGGAGTGTATATGTGAGTGTGAACAAACACATAAGTGTGCAGGAAGAATTTTGACCCTATATCCTCTCTTGAAAGAGAAAGATCTTTATGTACTACCACACAGATTCACGAGAGAGTATGTAAAACCTAGAGAAAAAAACATCCCAACACAAAAACTATTGCAGAGCTAAGAAAACGTTCTAGCTGGGCTATCTGAGAGTCAATGTTACCAGTCATTGGAACGGGTGCAAACTCCTGGGACCATAGGAAACGGAGGCAAACACCCCCCTATCCCTCCCTGCTCATGGTCCATGTCAAATACACACAAAACAGGGTGTTCAAATCTTTTAACCCTTTCTGCCAAAGGCTGGATTTCCCCTTTCCAATCCTGAGGTTTGGAAGCGATGCCCTGTTGCCACCTGGCAATCCTCCCTCCAATCACTTTTGGATGCATGGGCTGCCTGTGCCTCTGGCTTTATTGCCCAGCACAGGTTACACAAATTGCCATTCATCTTGCCCTCTTGACAGATGGGACAAATGGTTATTTCAAGACAGGAAAACCATCTCACTTCAGCAGGCAGTTAAAGCAGTTTTATGGCTCCTCTCCTTGGGAAAACTGTTATCCCAAAGATCTGACTTCCAGGTATACTTCATGCTGTCTTCTACCCTTCATTCACTACAGCAAGTATGCTGTACAATGTCATAGAGCAGCCGTTTTCTCTATGGGAACTGATCTCTGTGGCCTTGTAGATCAGTCGTCATTCTGTGATATCCAGCCACTGCCTAGAGGTTCAACCTGACAATATAATACAAGGGCAACACAATATAACAGTCAATGTAACAAATTTTATATATTAAGAAATAAATTAAGTCCAAAGAGTAAACAAGACATTGAAGCCAGTCCCCACACGGGAGACACAGGCAGCAATAGTCAGTGCAACGAAGCAACGTTATAAGGGGCAACATAAGTGCCTGGTCAGGCGCTCTGGTTTTGTAGGCGCTCTGTCGCCACGATAGAGATTCTAGGTGTTTTGCTGTTAGTAAGTACTTCTGTTTGTGGTTATTTACTTTGTTAAATTGCCTTATCGCTATGTGACTGAGTCGTAGGGGTCCTGGTACCCCGTTTGAATTTGGACACCTGCAGAGAAAAAAAACAAAGGAATAAGATTTAAAGTCTACGTCTTCAAACAAGATTTTCAGAGACTCCTACTGCACTTACGTTGCACCTTATAACGTTGCTTCGTTGTACTGACTATTGCTGCCTGTGTCTCCCCTGTGGAGACTTGCTTCAATGTCTTGTTTACTCTTTGGATTTAATTTACTTCTTGATATATAAAAAAAAAGTTTCATTGACTGTTATATTGTGTTGCCCTTGTGTTATATTATCAGGTTGAGTTGTTTGAGGGCTGCTCCATGGGCTGTTGTGTACCACCTAGAGGTTGGCAACCCTAACAGACCCTTTACTCTTCATTATTCTGGTTTCTATCACTGTCCTCAGTTTCCAGAGAAAGGTCAGTGCCTGACAGAAAAGTTATACAGCTATAATAATTAGCTAGAATAATTACCCCTGAATAGAGCCAGTTTGGTGTAGTGGTTAAGAGTGTGGGACTCTAATCTGGAGAACCGGGTTCAATTCCCCACTTCTCTGAAGCCAGCTGGGTGACTTTGCGTCAGTCACAGCTTCTAGGAGCTCTCTCAGCCCCACCCACCTCACAGGGTGATTATTGTTGTGGGGATAATAATGACATACTTTGTAAACTGCTCTGAGTGGGCATTAAGTTGTCCTGAAGGGCGGTATATAAATCGAATGTTGTTGTTGTTCTGATTAGCTATGCTGTGCTCCCTGTTTTCTCAGAGGCTTTTGCAAAGCTCTTTTGATTCTGTTATGAGCATGAGGCCCTGTTGGTGTGAGCCACTCTATTAATCCAGAACACTTTGCCTGGTATACTTGCAAGTAGGGCCATGGAGATTGAGAGGAGGGAATAGAACAGAGACCCAGGCTTCATTCTTTCTCACCCTCCTATCCAAAATAGGTAGCATGCCTGCCCTACAAGGGAATGACAAAGGCACGCACTTTGCTGGTACTAGTGGGTACACAGTTCTAGCTATGAGGGGGTAGAATATTAGACAACACCAAAACATTGACTATTTCCTCCTCTTCCCAGATACACCAAGCCAGACAAGAAACACGAGACAGTAAAGATGAAGATTAAGACAACCTCCCTGTGTGAAAGATCCAGAGGAGTTAGCCGTGTTAGTCTGTAGTGGCAAAATCAAAAAGAGTCCAGTAGCACCTTTAAGACTAACCAACTTTATTGTAGCATAAGCTTTCGAGAATCACAGTTCTCTTCGTCAGATGCATGGAGGGCAAGAAGAAACTGGTCAGACATAGAGGAGGGGGGAGGGAGGAGTAGATGCAAAGAGCTGCTTCTGATATGGAGATCAGTTTGTTTCTGTAAAGGAAATCAGTTACTTCTGATAATGAGATAACCATTAAAAGGTACACCTTAGATCTGCAGTTACGTGTTTTTGGAAGGGGGGGTGCCAGTTTGTAAGACAAAGAGAACCCGCTAAGGAGGGCAGATCTCGGTTACCTCCCTATCCCTTTCCTATCAGATCTGAATACCGATCTTATGGTCAAAAAGGAGGGAGAGTCCACTGCAAGCTGGCCTTGCCCTCTTTGTGGGGACCATTCCACACAGAATGAGGCTGGCTTGAAACTTCTCTGGACTCCGATGGATCCCCACAAAGCATTGCTGATCATTGTCTCCTTTGCAGCTTCAGGACCAGTACGCTGTGGTGGGGGGATGGATGTTGCTGTGCCACGTCATGGCATACCTCCTATTTGCTCCACTCTTTTCCATACTGGAACGAAGTGCATCCTATTCTGAGTGGCACTGTAGCTGAGTTCACAGGGCTAAGAGCGGCTATGGGGCAGTGGTTAGAGTATCAGATGAGGACTGGGGAAGCGCTGGTTGGAAGCTTGGCCCTCGCATAGAAGATGACCGTCTTTTTCTCCCGGATGCCCATAGCCAGTCACACCCCCAGCCTATCCTGCGAAATGGCTGTGAGGATGAAAGATCCAGGTATGTTGTTATGAACGCCTTGGAGGAGGGTGAGATGAAAGAGATTGGTGAATTGGATAGCCCCGCTATCCGCCTCCCACTGTCCCTGGTGGGGTGCAGATAATGTCAAATTATTACTAAATTAATACATGTTTTTTTCTTAGGATTTCAGAAGCTCTTCAGGAGTCAGATCTGTCTACAAAGAAGCTTTTGGACTAAAATTTTGCAGTTGAGCTTAAAGCAAATGCAAGCTATATAGAATTTTTTTAAATAAAGTTTATTTGAAAAGAGAAATAGAAAGGACAATAGAAAGTACAGAATAGAAAGCGCTACATTTAAGCTACAACAGAAAAGTATATTCAAAATATGTGACAACACAACTAGCATATGTAACAGTTCTCTCTCCTTGATTGCTTATACCTAAACTTTAATGTCAGTGTCAACTATTGACAAACTATATGGAATTAAAAGATTTCCACTCTTTTCCTGACTGTTGTGTTTATCTTACTTCTCTCATCAGACATTTAACAGTATGAATTAAAAGTCTATGAATTGGCTCCTTGCACACCAACTATCTGGCCATTTAACTAGCCTAACTTAATTTATTATATTGGATTTTTTTAGTCTGATCTCCCCACCAGGCGGGCTCAGGGCAGAGTACAACATTTCAGTTTACATAAATACAGTTAAAAAACAGATAAAACAGTATACAAAAAACCATTAAAACAGTATACAAATAACATTAAATACAAAAAACATTAAAACAACTTTATACGATACAGCTTTTCTTCAGATGGCGATGATAAAATACTGCTTTTCACACAGTAGTTTAACCTATCTTACCACACAGCAGTCCTTACAGCCCCCTTCCTGGGGCTTAACACTCTTAAATGAGCTGTTTTAAGAGTAATTTTAGCCCACCTGTGAAATAGACGGGTATTGGGGGTGAAGCAGTTAAGCGATGTCTCTAGAAAAATCAAGGGGCCTTGGGATGGGTGTGTGGGGTCTGATTCCATTCACTGAAATGATTGAAATACTTTGCCGAATGCCGATCTGTAAATCTCACTCGCCCTTGCAATGAGGTTAGGTGCTGGCTGGGCTAGGACTTAAAACAGTGACACACACACACACACCAACATGTGGTGGCTGCTTTCTTCCAGTAAAGAACCAATCCTGTCTTTGCTCCACCTCACTGAAGCAAGAGGTGCTTCAGACACTTTGGGGAGGCATCACTTTCGTATCTGCCTTGCTGGGAACATCTGCCTCCACCGAAAGATGCTTGGCTTGGAGCTTCTTTGTATTTTGTGACTAGTGTTCCGGCCTCCATGTCAGCCATTTTGTTTGCTGAGCTGCTGTTTTAGCCAATGCGGTGATGCCTGTGGGTTCAAATGCATGTGAGGCTGACAGGGTGACCTTGTGTCAGGCACACATTCTTCCCACTATGCAGTTCTGAGCTTATAGGAGGGGCAATTCAATATAAAGGACCTCCTTGCTGTAAGAGCTGGGTGGGCCTGTTTAAATAGGAGATGCTGAACTTGAATGGCTAATGGGTTACGTTGCTACTGTTTTCTCAGTAACTGAGTGGTTGTAGCCTGCCCATAAGCAATTTCTAGTGGTTTATTAACCACCTACCCCACTAGAGAGGAATCTTGGAAGAACCAATGAGTGGGTTCTAGTTTTTCACCCATGATTCTTGAGCGCTAGCCTGGCGGTATGCTGGGGAGAAAAAGCTTCTTTCCTTGCCATCTACGCTTGGACGCTTCTATCAGATTTCTGCAGCTGCCTGTAGTTGCATGCTTGAACTGGCAGTGTTAGAACAATCATACTGATGCTGGCGAACTTCCTTGCCTGCATGATGATTCCTGCTAATCTGCATTTTTTTAAAAAAAGACAACTAGCACTACAGCTATTCATGCCAGAGGCAGCTATTAGAAGCATTTTTTGCCCTCATCGGAGAGACCCCCGCAATTATTCCCTCCGTTTTGTCCTCATAACATCCCTACATGGTTGGTTAGGCTAAGAAGAGTGTGTTTGGCCCACCAGAATGTTTCTGAGGGCCAAGCTACACATGACGAATGACACTTGAACGGCAAGTGGATTGAGTGGAGGGCAAGTGAACAGGGAGAAATACACTTGCCGTTCAAGTGTCATTCGTCATGTGTAATTTGGCCCTATGAGAATGGTGATGTGATTGTGTGTGGAGTGGTCATTTGTGTTTGTCCTAGCAAAAACCACAAACACAGTGACACCTTAAAGAGGAACGTTTATTTCAACAGGACCTTTGGGGAGGCATGGCCCAGTTTGTCAGGTAAGTGATAGAAAACTAGTATTTTGTCCTTAAGGTGTGACTGGATTTTGTTTCCTGGTGATTAATACAAAAACGTTTTGTAAATATAGTCACTGCAATCCAACCAGTTGTGAATATGACTACCTTGTTTATAACCAGAACCAAAGGAACCACAACCTGTTAGCCAATATAACCCTCTTCCAGGCAACAGGACTCATTAAAAACAGCCATGATATCAATTTGCCTTTTTTCTTCTGTTCTTCATGGCAAACCATGTTCTCTCTTAAAGCCTGTGCTGAAAAGTTAGCAGTGAGTGGCTAAGACACCCCTCTGAATAGGGATCTGGTGTCCTACAGTGACTGAGGAGGAGCTTCTGTAATCACTGGGGGGGGGGGTCCCTCCAGCTCATATCCACTGTGGCGGAACGGGCGCTGGCTCTCAGTCCGGGCAACTGAGCCGCCGTCAATGGCCTGCTAGCCCCGCTGTCCGCTTCCCATCGTCCCTAGTGGGCGTGGCTCACACTTTGTCGCTCCCACCACTCACTGAATTGTACACCACCTGACTGAGGGGCAGCGAGACCCCTCTGGCTGAATTTCCATACTAGAAAATGAATTACCCAATTTTTGGTTGGGCCCTGAAGAATTGGCAACCCACCAAGGTCTGGCCTGATCAGTTTCTCCCGGGCTCCCTCCCTTCCTGTGGCGTGCCAAGTGGGGGAGGTTATGTAGTCAGAGCAGCACAAGGTCTTTTATATTCAAAAAAGTATAATTTATTAACTATATACAGAGCACTTGCACACAAAGCAGGTAAAGGAACAACACATAGGGGTAGCCCCCCCCCCTTTTCAGAACCCCTAGGGCAGAAAATCAAACTGAGGAGAACCGCCGTCTGCTTTCCCTACCCCACTGTTCCCTACTCTACCTTAAGAGGGTGGGGGTCTCAGGGAAGAAGGTTCCCCCTTCCGTTCCTTTCTGCTGCCTCCCAGGCCCTCCACATTCAGGGCCCAGGCACCCGGGTCTCACCCAGCAGCAGGAGCCTCTCCTTCTCCAACCAAGAAGGAGCCTAACTCCCTCTCAGGATGGGCTGGGTATTTCTATTCAGGCTCCACCCCTTGTTTTCCCCGCACTTCCTTGGCCCCGGGGCAGCTGGGAGTTGTAGTCCAGGAAGAAGGGCGTCCCACACCCAGACCCCTGCAGGCCCCTCCCTGGCCCCACAGCCCATCAACCCTCAGGGGGAACATTTCCTCTCCTTTCTTTAAAGACAGATTAACAGCAACTGGCACTCATGTCACCCCTGGAAACCATTTCGTTACATCTACTATAACCTCTGGAGGTCGTGTTAGGCTAGCCATTTTCTCAGCCTCATCTGTAAACTAGGGCTGATACTGGCCTGCCTTATAGGGTTGTTGTACAGGCTACAATAGGCAAAGCGCTTTGGAACACCGGATGCTGCAGAACTCCCTTGTTTTTAGTTATAGGTGTTTTGTTTTTTTAAGTTAGATAGCTGTATTCATCTGTAGCAGCAAAATCGCAACAGGAGCCCAGTGACATCTGAGAGGCTAACAATGTGTTCCAGTTTAAAAAGCTTTGGTGATCTCATTTCATCAGGAGTCTCTAATCCATGAGACCTATGTGTTTATTTATCCCCCAGATCTGAAGTTGTTTCGGCTGAGTGCAACACACCCAAGATTCCCACCAAAGGGATGTTCTGAGGGGAACTGAAGAGGGATGGTGGCAGGTTTCATGGTCCAGAGTAAACACCCTTCCCTCCTCCATCATGCAGAGCCCAAGAAATCAGAGAAGAGGAGCCTCTCCTCAAACTGCACCCTCTTCAGGCCTCACCCCAAATCCCCAGGAATTTCCCAACCTGAAACTGACAACCCTATGGCCGGCTCTGGGTTAGGAAATACCTGGAAATTTGGGGATGGGGCTGGAGTCTGGGGAAGCCAGAGTTTAGGGAGGAGCTGGAACTCAGCATGTTCTAGCGCCGTCACCCACCAAAGCACCCATTTTCTCTGTGGCCTGGAGATCAGGTGTGATTCCAGGAGATCTCTAGCCGTCACCTGGAGATTCACAACTCAAGCTGGAAACCCCATTATGTTCCCTTTTGCAGGAACCATTTGCACCTTTGGCAACCCTCACCATCCCTGCCACTGCCCACCTGGTATCTGGAGCTGGGAAGGGGAGACCACAGGGGAAAGGGTGGCACAGTGGAAAGGCCCCAGCTCAGAGGATCCAAGGCCCCAGCGTTCAGTCTCCACATGGGAAGGAAAAAAAGAGATGGTCCTGCTTGACCTCCAGTCACTCTTGAGATTTTCCCCTGTGTCATGTTTGTCTTTACTTTTTGCTGCTTCTCTGTCTTTGGGACCTGAGGTGTGGGTTCTAGTCTACCCTCTGCCTCTTCATCTGCTACCCTTTGGCCTGTTGCTGCCTCGCAGAAGCAAAGTGTTGCCTTTTGGCTGGAAATTGAAACTGTGCCTCCCATCTCCCAGATAGCTGTCTTTCCTTAGTGAGCTCTTGAGTCACGGTACAGTTGGACGGTCTCTTGTGGCTGTCCCAGGCCCTGCACTCTCCTTGCCTTCCAACAATTCCGCTCTAGAGGGAGACCTCTAGCGGAGCGCTCCGGTGCTCCTCCCTCCCCAGTCCTGCTGCCCAACCATCGTGGATGGCAATGGATGAGTCTTCCTCCCTCAGCCCTGCCTGTATTCAGCTGCTCCACGTGTCAGCAGGAACTCCTCAGGAGGCTGCCTCTGCATTGGCAGCTGCAATTGGCTGTGTTTGTCCCATGATTTTTTGCAGATTGCTGCCCATGACTTTTTCTGTATTGATTTCCTCTCTGCAAAACAGCCATAAGCTGCAACTTGTGGGTCCAGCACTCATCAGAGAGAAGACAGGAAAGGATGCAGAATGCGGATGGAGAGTGGAGCTGAGCACCAGCCTTTCACAGCCCAATTGCAACTCTAAGGTCCGGAGAGCATCCTGGTGGCTTCCGCGTAGTCCCACATGGGTTCTGTGCGTGCACAGCTCAGCCCCAGATGTCCCCCAGCTCAAAAAGGCTCAAGACACTGGGCTCTTTCCCTTCAGACATGGCTATAAAAGCATGCGTGAGCAGCACCCTGCCTCAGTTCTTCTCTCATTGCTGAAGACGGATGTCTCCAGAGCTCCTCCTCAGAATCCTTCTGCTTTAAGACATGGTGGAGTCTCCCTGTACCTCTGGCTTCCTCAGGCCCGGAGATCTCCAGTATCCCATTGTGTCATGACTCCTCAAAGGAAGGGTGCCAGTGTGCCCCTGGTTCCATGCCCCCAGGCCCCGATACCTCTGCTAATCTCTTGTTGGGCTTCTGGAGGATAAAATCACACTTCTGCCACACACCAATTTAGGGCATTGTCAGGCACATGATAGATTCACATACCAACCTTTTATCGAATGCTGAAAAATAACAGAGTGCTTTATAATAAATTTGAAAAGGCCGAGGGTCTACAGGGGTCTACAATGCTGAAGCTCCGAGGAGGGATGGAAAGGGAGGTAGAGGAGCCTCTGCTTTGATTCACATCCTTTCCCTGGGCAGCATTCCCCTGCCTGCCCGGTTTCAAATTCACCAGCCCAGCCCACAAGCCTCTGGCCCCAGAGATCAGCCTCTTCTGCCCAGCTGGTGGAACTACGGAACCTCCAGGCACTGATGTCACCATTCCGGGGTTCCGGCATCCATGGCGATGGAGAACTGTGAAAGATGCTTCAAACAGCCGTTAGGAACTGAACAGGAGTCAGCCTCAGGCTCCGAACCGAGTCAGGGTTGACAAGACAGGCACGGAAATGCCTGTCTATAGGAGAGAGAAAACTCACCGGGAGAGTAAATGGCGGGTAAGAACAAACGTGTTCTCAGAGTGGATGGAGGAGTGAGTGGTGGGAAGTCTGGCGTTTCGGCCAGAGGGGCAGATTTGGATTGGGTAGGGATAGCAACTTAGGGCAGGAGCATGGGAAAGACGGCCCTTTCACAGAGCTGCACTTTTTGGGCCAGTCTCCGCTTTCAGGAATGGCCACTGTTTTCCACAGGGGTGAAGAAAATAATGGCAGTCTAACTGCCACGCAAGTCCAGATGTTTGGGAGTTGAATTAAATGGTTGGGTTGAATTATAGTGGAACTATAGTGGAGGTTAGCAATCTCCTTCCTGACTTGAAGAAGAAAACTGCAGACAGGCGCTCCCAAAAAAGTTTGCAGAAAGATGACTGGATGGGTGATGGGATCCAGAGAGTTTGTGGAGAGTCTGGTGACATAAATTTGGTGTGCACCATAACCTTCTAAGTCCCACCTTCTTTGTGTTTGATATCAAAACAGGGAGTTTTGGGGACGGCTGTTCACTGTGTGGCTGCTCCATCCCTTTTCGCCTTGAGATGGTTGGCAAGATGGGTGGACTATGTGATTCCTCGCGGTCGCACAGAAGAGAATGGTAAGGCACTATTGTCTTAGGGGAGGAAGGGCCATCTCTTTCGGAGAGGAGCCCTGGGGAGATAGTGTGAGCAGCTCCAAGAAGCAGGGAACGATCTCTCACATGATATCGCTGGATCGGTCCACTGCCCGTTGAGACATCCCCTTAATTCCACCTGTCAAGGCATCCCAGTTCCCTTGGCTAGCATCAGAGAGCTCTGCTCCTTGTAGGGCTGGTATGGAGGCTCTTCCTCTTGCCCATCAGAGAAGAGTCCTCTTGACTTGGGTGGGAGAAATAAAGGGACTGGGAAGGGGACTGGGAAGGGGGAGCTCAATGGGTCCCACCTTTCAGACCACTCAAAGCCCCCCTTTTGCTTGCTACAGTCCTCTTAAAGTAGCAAGTTACTTGAAGTCCCGCATAATCAAAGTCTTGATCAAAATTTTCCACAGATCTGCGAAGAAGGCCCCCTAAGGCAAGCCACGTTCCAGAGCCAGTGAGTATGACTCATAGTAGAAGAAATTGTTCTAAGCAGGACTAGTGATCCCAGGAGTCCTGGTCCTTCAACTAGTAGCATTGCAGGTATAGCCTGATAGCATGCCGTAAGAGCGCATAAGAGCTTTCCAGAGCAAAGTAAATGAAGCCAGTTGCTTGCCCCAAGAATCTCCTTTAGGTAATAGAAGAAGAGAGGAAAAGAAAAGGGTCATTAATGGATGTGCCAAACCAAGTTGGATTCAGAGCAGGGTCTCTCGTCAGTTTAAATCCTCAGATCTGATTCTTTAACACTGGAAGTAAAGACTACAGAAGACAATTCCACTGGTTCCAATGGCACTTGAGAAAACTCATACACCTGGTGGCGGGGCGGGGTGGGGTGGCTAAGATTGCCTGGTCCCTCCGCATTGCAGGCAAGATCAGGATCAGGCCCCGAAGGCAGTCCTAAATGGCCCACCTTCAGCTCGAAATGGGCCCTGGCTTCCACCGGTCTGACCCACGGATGCTGTAATGTCTCCCTTGTCTCTCAGCTATCAGACCTGAACGATTCCCAAGCCCACAATTCCACTGGCTAACTTGGAGGCCTGCTTACATAGATCCTGCATCTCTGGGGTACATTTCTGAGCTCTACCTGTCACAAAAGGGACTTCGATGACTTGAGAGAAATGACAGATAAGATCCCATTGCTAAATGGGTCTCCCATACGAAAGGAGCCCAAGATGGGAAGGCGTGATTGAGAAAGGAATTGGTGAAGGCATAATGGCAAACAGTCGTAATGGGGAACGACAGAATAGTCAGCCTGACGCTGCTACAGGGAAGGTGCAACAGATTCTAAAGCCCTCAATCTGCAAGCATTGTGAAAAGAAAGCACTTAATAGAAGCCAGCATGGCTTTTTCAACCATAACCAGGGCTGTGCAAGCCCTGGTCGCTTCGGGTTTCCAGCTTCGGGTTTACCTGAACCGGGAAACAGCTTCAGGTAAAGCTGCTTCGGAGATACTGCTTCGTATAGCTTCGGGTTTGCCTCGGAAAGATTCCGGTGTCAATTTCACTTCCGGCTTTTGGGTGCCCTGGGGGGGGCAATTTCTTTCCGAGGCAAACCTAACTTGGTGGAGACCTTCTCCTACCTCTTCTCTAACAACCTCCCAAGATTCGGAAAGTTTGGACTTTCCGTCCATCCTCCTCCATTCGCCATTATTCCCTATGGGAAAAACAGGCGACATTTCTAGGTTGATAGACGTGGCATTTTGCAAGCTAAATGCACCCAACCCTCAGGGGACCTCCTCCCACCTGTCCTCCCACCCCCCACCAAGGCTCAACCTGCTCCCACTTTGGGGGACCATTTTATGGCCCCTCAAAGAAGGTACCCCTATCCTCGCCTTGTGCATTATTTCCTATGGGGAAAAAATGAAGATGCTTGTGTGGCTAGGGGTGGCATTTTGCATACGAAATGCCGCCAACCCTCAGGGGACCTCCTCCCACCTGTCCTCCCACCCCCCACCAAGGCTCAACCTGCTCCCACTTTGGGGGGGCCATTTGAGGGGGGCTAACCTGAAACCCCCAACAGCCCCACACAGCCCCAAGGACACCCTCCCCAACATTCCCAGTCTTTCCCCCTACCCCAAGAGCAGGCTGGCCAGCCATCTCCCATTGTTCCCTATGATGGGAACTTTTAAACTCTTTTTCCCAGGGCAATTATGCACATCCCAGGGGTGCTATAATGGAGGGCACACTCCTGAGTGCAAGCTTGTCCCTGTGAAAGCACACCTGAACCCCAGACACCCTCCCCAAAATTCCCCCACCACCTACAGAGAGGGCTGGCCAGCCAGACCCATTGTTCCCTAAGAGGGGAACTAACCTAATACCAAAGAACAAAACCACAAACACACAATGAATAAAGTTTAAAATCTTTATTTTTCAACCTTCAAATACAGAAAAAAGGCACAGTAGTGTGGCACAGCACACCATTCCCCCACCCCACCCCAAGGGAACACAACTCACTACACACCAGAGAATCTGAAAAACACAGTTACATGCAAAAAATCTTTATTTCCTGTTGTGATTCGAGTTACACAGCAAGAACACAACACTGAGGGCATCGCAGCCGCCCCCCACCCCAAAGGAACACAACTCACTACACACCAGAGAATCTGAAAAACACAGTTACATGCAAAAAATCTTTATTTCCTGTTGTGATTCGAGTTACACAGCAAGAACACAACACTGAGGGCATCGCAGCCGCCCCCCACCCCAAAGGAACACAACTCACTACACACCAGAGAATCTGAAAAACACAGTTACATGCAAAAAATCTTTATTTCCTGTTGTGATTCAAGTTACACAGCAAGAACACAACACCAAGGGCATCGCACCCGCCCCCCCCACCCCAAAGGAACACAACTCACTACACACCAGAGAATCTGAAAAACACAGTTACATGCAAAAAATCTTTATTTCCTGTTGTGATTCAAGTTACACAGCATGAACACAACACCAAGGGCATCGCAGCCGCCCCCCCACCCCAAAGTAACACAACTCACTACACACCAGAGAATCTGAAAAAACACTTACATGCAAAAAATCTTTATTTCCTGTTGTGATTCAAGTTACACAGCAAGAACACAACACCAAGGGCATCGCAGCCACACACCCCCAAAGGAACACAACTCACTACACACCAGGAAACACCCCTCCTCCCCCCAACCCTTTAAAATCTTAGCTTGGGGCAGACACACAGACACTCACACACACACACACACACCAGGAAACACTCCCCCCTCTAACCACACACACACACCAAATGTAGAAAAACATTAATTTTTTAAAAAAATATTCACTCCCACCCAGTCAAGCCCTTAATCCTCCCCTCCCCTCCCCACACCCACCAAGGCAACCCCCCTGAGAAAACCCGGTGAGTCACTGACTTGCTCACCACTCCTGCAGTCCAGCGATGGTCAGGCGACAGGCAGGAATTCAACGGGGGAAGTCCTCCACAGCAAGACTGCAGAGAAGAGATGCTCGACCAGCCACATCAGCAGCAGCAGGAGTCTCTCAAGTCTCTCCGTCTAGGAAAGAGCAGAATGGAAACTGGTTATTAAATAAGTATATTAACTCTTTAACAACTACTTCTAAATTCTAAGCCCTCAGTCCCAAAGTGTGGAAGCCAGAGTAAAAAACTAGGCCAAAGCCTTGGCACACACCAGGGAAGCCACCCACTGTAGAAATGAAAGGCACGCACAGTAAAAAAACCAACTTTAAACAGAGCAGCAGTGGGCCAGCTTCAAGTTAACACCCCCCCCACACACACACACACACCTAGGCCAAAGCCTTGGCACACACCAGGACTTGGCATGAGTCTGCCCCTGGGAAGCCACTGTTAAATTAAAAAAAATAAAAATAAAATGCAAACTTAAAACAAATCCTTTCCCAAACCCATTGCCCCCCAACCACCCCCTCCCCCAAAGATCAAAGAATCTTGTGAGTCAGTGGGACTCACTTACCCGTGAGATGCAGGGCCAGTCAGCAGCGCTCCGCAGCAGGGTCCTCCTCTTCCAATTTCTGTCCAGGCAAGCTGCTCTGTCAATGTCAAGGTAAATTGGAAGATTCCTAAAGGGAAGCCTCCAATTTATAGCCCTGCAGTGCAGCATTTTAAAAAAGACACTCTACTTTCAGAGAATGCCCATTGGCTGGGCTGGAAGGAAATTGCTACTGCAGGATTGGCCACTCCTAACCCCTCCTCCCCCTTGCACTCATTGCAAAGTCTGCAAACAGTGCAAAGAATCTCTCCAAATGTGCAGGTTTGCACTGTTTGCAGACTTTGCTTGCTGCTTGCATTGGCAATGGAGATCAAGCAGCAAGCAAAAACTCCCACCACTTTTTCAGGGATGGGAGGGGGAAGGAGGAGGTTAGAGTGAGTCACTCACTACTCCTCCCCCTCCCCTCTCCAAAGCCGGAGCTGGAAGCCTTGAATAGGCTTCAAAACGTTGCCTTTTTTTTTTTAAGCAGAGGAAGCTTTTTGCTTTCTGCTGCTGATCTCCATAGCGGCTGCTTGGAATTGCAAGTAGCCAGCAATGGAGATCAGCAGCAGCAAGCAAAAGCTTTCCGTGCTAAAAAAACAAAAACAAAACGGCGCTCGGAGCCCAAGCGACACGAATCGCTTCGGGTTGCTTAGCTTCAGTATTTCCGAAGCGGGGCCATCTTGCTGGCCCCACGTCGGGAAATTCCGAAGCTACACGAAGCGGGTAGCTTCGGGTAACTTTACCCGAAGCGAAACCCAAAGCGACCAGCCCTAACCATAACCCCTGGCGGACAAACCGTACGGCTTTAGGGCCAAGGTACAACTGACAAATGACACTTGAATGGCAAGTGGATTGAGTGGAGAGCAAGTGAACAGGGAGAAATACACTTGCCGTTCACTTGTAGCTTGGCCCTCAGGGTTTGGGTGACTGTCCTAGATGGTGAGAACGTCACTGAGCAAACATATCTTTTTTAAAAAATGAATTTATTTTTCAAACATTTTAAGACACTTTTCAAACATTTATCTTGATTTCAACAAGACAGTTGACTTGGTCCCATTTATATTTGAGCAAGGAAATGGGTTTGGTGTGGGCTAGACAACAGCATCATTGGGTGGATTCATAGGTGCTTAGAAAGTTGGACTCAAGGAGTGTTCATTAGTCGAGACGGAGGGAGGTCTTTGATAAATAAATCATATGTTGGCCACAGAAACCTAATTAAAGGATTCCATATTTGGGCTGTTAGCAGGGTTAGCAGTGGAAGCATGATTATAGGTGGTTGTGAGCTGGTTCTGCTGGCTGGTGTGGGTGCAGGAATGAGTGTGAACAGAAAGGGCCTCCTGTTGAGAAGGTATGAAACATTCCAGTGTGGTATAGCCTGCTTCTTCCAGGAGACCATTGAATCTTTTCCTTGAAGACATGATTTAGCAACCTAAATTTCATACAGTGGGTTATCAGCCATTCGAAATGAACCTCAGTCCAGCAGGATATGCACTGCTTGGGCCATAGCCATTGTGTGCCTGAGTTAACATTAGTTAGAGATACAAGCAACACACCAGGGATATAAGGTCCTTGTGGTCATTGAAGAACGTCAAAACTGACCATTCCGGCAGCGGAGAGTTTGGTGTACGTGACACATCTTTCTTGCCTCAAGAAAGAGGCCATCTTTCTTGCCTCAAGATGTAAACATGGGAAGGTTTGAAAAGATGGCATTTCAGTGGAGACACTCTGGAGAGAGAGATTACTCCATCCTTCTTAAGCTATGGGTTTCACTGGTGACAACTACCAAAGTTCCTGGGAAACACCTGGCTAGTTACATGAAATAATCTGCGGTTTCAGCACTGATAATTTCAGTTTTTCTCTCCAGTGGACCGCTTGTTTGGTTCCATAAAGAAACTAGCCAGCCTCGACTGTTGCTCAAGGGAAACTTTTAGAGGATGGTGAAAGCGGGGCTCAGCTCCAGGAGAGAATAGATAATGGCCCTCAGAAATCTGATTTGGGAAAGAATTGTCTCTGTCTGAGAGCCAAGCTACAAGTGACGACTTTCACAGGTTGGATACTTGTCTGCTTACCTCAAGTTTTGAGGGGAAATGTAGGCATCCTGGTTATACAGATTGGCTCTCCATTACAGCTGCAAGACCAGGACGCCGACATTTCCCATCCAAACTTAAAGGAAGCTGACAAGTGTCCAACCTGTTTAAGGCGTCACTTGTAGCTTGGCTCTGAGATGCTGGAGACCTGCTGCCAGGCAGGGTAGACAATGGTCGAAGCTGATTTCATTTGTCCCTAACTGGAGGTGGTGTTAGAAGTGTCATGTTTTGAATTGCCAACATGTTTTTTCATAAATAGAATCCACAGGCATGCCGATCTTGGACAAGGATGTCGTCGATGGACAGATTAAAGAATACGAGCGGACCAGTCATGTACAGAAAGGCCACTGAGTGTGAACAGAAAGGGCCTCCTGTTGAGAAGGTATGAAACATTCCAGTGTGGTATAGCCTGCTTCTTCCAGGAGACCGTTGAATCGTTTCCTCGAAGACATGATTTAGCAACCTAATTTTCATACAGTGGGTTATCAGCCATTCGAAATGAACCTCAGTCCGGCAGGATATGCGCTGCTTGGGCCTTAGCCTTTGTGTGCCTGAGTTAACATTAGTTAGAGATACAAGCAACACACCAGGGATATAAGGTCCTTCTGGTCATTGAAGAATGTCAAAACTGACCATTCTGGCAGCGGAGAGTTTGGTGTACGTGACACATCTTTCTTGCCTCAAGAAAGAGGCCATCTTTCTTGCCTCAAGATGTAAACATGGGAAGGTTTGAAAAGATGGCATTTCAGTGGAGACACTCTGGAGAGAGAGATTACTCCATGCTTCTGAAGCTATGGGTTTCACTGGCAACAACTACCAAAGTTCCTGGGAAACACCCGGCTAGTTACATGAAATAATCTGCGGTTTCAGCACTGATAATTCCAGTTTTTCTCTCCAGTGGACCGCTTGTTTGGTTCCATAAAGAAACTAGCCAGCCTCGACTGTTGCTCAAGGGAAACTTTTAGAGGATGGTGAAAGCAGGGCTCAGCTCCTGGAGAGACTAGATAATGGCCCTCAGAAATCTGATTTGGGAAAGAATTGTCTCTGTCTGAGAGCCAAGATACAAGTGACGCCTTTCACAGGTTGGACACTTGTCCGCTTACCTCAAGTTTTGATGGGAAATTTAGACATCCTGGTTTTACAGCTTGGCTCTCCATTACACCTGCAAGACCAGGACGCCGACATTTCCCATCCAAACTTGAAGGAAGCTGACAAGTGTCCAACCTGTTTAAGGCGTCACTTGTAGCTTGGCTCTGAGATGCTGGAGACCTGCTGCCAGGCAGGGTAGACAATGGTCAAAGCTGATTTCATTTGTCCCTAACTGGAGGTGGTGTTAGAAGTGTCATGTTTTGAATTGCCAACATGTTTTTTCATAAATAGAATCCACAGGCATGCCGATCTTGGACAAGGATGTCGTCGATGGACAGATTAAAGAATACGAGCGGACCAGTCATGTACAGAAAGGCCACTGAGTGTGAACAGAAAGGGCCTCCTGTAAAGACGGTATGAAACATTCCAGTGTGGTATAGCCTGCTTCTTCCAGGAGACCATTGAATCTTTTCCTCGAAGACATGATTTAGCAACCTAATTTTCATACAGTGGGTTATCAGCCATTCGAAATGAACCACAGTCCAGCAGGATATGCACTGCTTGGGCCTTAGCCTTTGTGTGCCTGAGTTAACATTAGTTAGAGATACAAGCAACACACCAGGGATATAAGGTCCTTCTGGTCATTGAAGAATATCAAAACTGACCATTCCGGCAGCGGAGAGTTTGGTGTACGTGACACATCTTTCTTGCCTCAAGAAAGAGGCCATCTTTCTTGCCTCAAGATATAAACATGGGAAGGTTTGAAAAGATGGCATTTCAGTGGAGACACTCTGGAGAGAGAGAGAGATTACTCCATCCTTCTTAAGCTATGGGTTTCACTGGCAACAACTACCAAAGTTCCTGGGAAACACCCGGCTAGTTACATGAAATAATCTGCGGTTTCAGCACTGATAATTTCAGTTTTTCTCTCCAGTGGACCGCTTGTTTGGTTCCATAAAGAAACTAGCCAGCCTCGACTGTTGCTCAAGGGAAACTTTTAGAGGACGGTGAAATCAGGGCTCAGCTCCTGGAGAGACTAGATAATGGCCCTCAGAAATCTGATTTGGTAAAAAATTGTCTCTGTCTGAGAGCCAAGCTACAAGTGACGCCTTTCACAGGTTGGACACTTGTCTGCTTACCTCAAGTTTTGATGGGAAATGTAGACGTCCTGGTTTTACAGCTTGGCTCTCCATTACACCTGCAAGACCAGGACGCCGACATTTCCCATCCAAACTTGAAGGAAGCTGACAAGTGTCCAACCTGTTTAAGGCGTCACTTGTAGCTTGGCTCTGAGATGCTGGAGACCTGCTGCCAGGCAGGGTAGACAATGGTCGAAGCTGACTTCATTTGTTCCTAACTGGAGGTGGTGTTAGAAGTGTCATGTTTTGAATTCCCAACATGTTTTTTCATAAATGGAATCCACAGGCATGCCGATTTGGGACGAGGATGTCATCGATGGACAGATTAAAGAATACGAGCGGACCAGTCATGTACAGAAAGGCCACTGAGTGTGAACAGAAAGGGCCTCCTGTAAAGACGGTATGAAACATTCCAGTGTGGTATAGCCTGCTTCTTCCAGAAGACCGTTGAATCGTTTCCTCGAAGACATGATTTAGCGACCTAATTTTCATACAGTGGGTTATCAGCCATTCGAAATGAACCTCAGTCCAGTAGGATATGCGCTGCTTGGGCCTTAGCCTTTGTGTGCCTGAGTTAACATTAGTTAGAGATACAAGCAACACACCAGGGATATAAGGTCCTTCTGGTCATTGAAGAATGTCAAAACTGACCATTCCGGCAGCGGAGAATTTGGTGTACGTGACACAGAGTACATGACACAGCTCTAGATGATAGAGCAATGGTCTATCATGTGTTTATGACTGGAAGTGGTGTTGGGAGTTCCATTTGTGGAGTTGCCAATATTGTTTTCTTTGTCCCAGGTTCCTGGGTACGTAATATGTGTCAGAAAAAGGAAAAAGGATGATGAGAAAGAACAAAAAAAGACTGCCTTTGCACAGGTAATGTATCTAAAATTATTATGTTCCCTGTCAAGTAGGAGGGAGAGCCAGCAGCAGTGGGGCCACATTGATGTTAGTAGTCAAAACCATCTTTTTCAGTGGCATTTAGGAGCTGGCGAATCCCTGAATTGTCTAGAATTTCTCCTTTTGATTCTGGGCAAAGGGCAACAAATGAAGCATTTGGCAGAAGAGGTGGGGGGAGGGGAGACAAAGGAGATTCACTTTGAGCCTCCATGAGAAAAACGAATCACTAACAAAGTCAATACAATTACAGAGGAGTTAGCCGTGTTAGTCTGTAGTAGCAAAATCAAAAAGAGTCCAGTAGCACCTTTAAGACAATTACAAAGATTGATTTCGGTGGCACCTCTCCCCCCACCCCCTCCTCCCCCCGCCCCCACTTGGGTTTGGAGTTATAATCATCTAATATCATTGAGCTGTGTTATTCTTTTAAAGAAGAGGCATGGCCAAAGAGATGTTGGTCTAGTGCTAAATAGGACTTGATTAAAGAAAAATATGTGAGTTGAAAAGGTCAACCGTTGAGTGCAAGAGATTGTTTGGCCTATTTAGGCTGTTGGGACCCTCTGACTGCTTTGCTCGGATCCCAGAAGAGGAGCAGACCAAAAAGTGGTGTCAGATAACCACAGGCTCTCAATTGCCTGCTCAGCCACTGTCCCTCAGACATGCTTTAAAAGAATCTTTTGTTGAAGTGGTTTTCCTTTGATAAAATAAGTACGAATAGGAAACAAACTGGGAACTTGGGCAGTAAAATGAAAGAACAAAAGAAGTTACCAAGGAAGATGAGCACATGGTGACCTTGTGAGACAATCTTCTTCCTCATCCTATTTCCCCAACTCTTTGGTTCGGTGGTATTTGGGAGGAATTTTTGTCTAAAGGTGTAGGATAAAAACGGTTCACGTTAACTAAAGGGATCAAGAGATAAACCTTATAAAATACACCTTTGGGGTGAAGGGTTTGTTAAAGAAACCCTACCGGTATACTCGTGTCCAGGACTTTCCCTTGAGGCTTATCTGGGCTTCAGACTTCAACGGGGTTAATAACAATTCCCCTCCCCAGGAAACCCTAGGGGTTCCCAACCTTATTTTAACCTGTGGGCACCTTGAGAATTCTGAGAGGGAGCAGCAAGCGAGACCCCAGATGGGCCGCTGAAGGAAGCAGAGCCAAATACAGTGTCTCCCTCCTCCCTTTGGAAAAGACATTCAGAACGGGAGTGACAAGAACCGGAAGAGAGCCTGGGATGAGGAAGGGAGAAAGAAGGGGGGAGGAATGAGAAGAAAGGGAAGTGCTGAGAGGCACCAGGGTGCCCATTGGGCAACTCTCCACTAAACACGCTGAAGTCTGCAAAGGAATTGTTTTCCAGATAACGAACAGTCAAGTTCTCAATCCTTAGTCTTTGTGTACCTACGTTAACATCAGTTCGAGATACAGGCAACACACCAAGGATAGAAGGTCCTTCTGGGCATTGAATAATGTCAAAACTGACCATTCAGACAGCCGAGAGTTTGCAGGGGAGGGAGGAATAGGAAAAATGAACGTGACTTTGTGGGGATACACAAGCTGAGATTCCCCCTGGTCAGGGCATTTTTTTAGCTGGAACGTGGTGGAATGGAGTTCCGGAACCTCTTCAAAATGGTCACATGGCTGGTGGCCCCGCCCCCTGATCTCCAGACAGAGGGGAGTTGAGATTGCTCTCCACGCCGCTGGAGTGGTGTGGAGGGCAATCTAAATTCCCCTCTGTCTGGAGATCAGGGGGCAGGGCCACCAGCCATGTGACCATTTTCTCCAAGGGCAACTCACTGAGTTCCACCACCTCTTTCCCCAGAAAAAAAGCCCTGCCCCTAGTAAAGTTGGAGCTTGCGGGGCATGGATGTACAAAGTGGGCCAACAACATCATCTATACTGTAGCAGTCTCCTGGAGGTTTATGCTCTGGTATGGGAGTGCAGCAATAAGCATCTGAAATTGCTTGCCCACTTCCCCCACGTGTGAAGGCCAAGGAGATACAGCAATGTACTAGGAGCTTGTGGAAGACATTCCCTGCCCCCTACCCCAGCAGTTATAGTTGCCCTTGTGCCTAAATGGGAGGTTTGAAACCCTTTTTTCTGGAATGATGTTTGAAGAACTCTGGGATCAAGGCTACCAAATCATTGCTGCAGTCCTCGGGATGTTTCTTAGGAAACCCATCTCAATTGCTAACCTGCAGCGGGTATTTGAGGCAGAAAAAAATGCCAAGTTGCCTTATCGGTCTCTGATGCACCGCTTCCTAGCACCCCACATTTCCCAGAAAGACAGTGGAGCATCAGTGCCTAAACAACAAGGCCTAGCAATGGGGATTCTAGCTGCGGGACCGAGGCCCTTGGTTTTGCAACTGGGAGGAAGCTTGGCAGAGGAGCTGATGGTCTGCTCTTCAGCACCTTCACTCTGGGTGGCCACTGGTAGTATTACAGCAACACATATTCACAGGGGTCATTTCGTAGAAAAAGAGCTGCAGGAACTCATTAGCATAACTCATTAGCATATGACGCACCACTTGACATCACCGGAAGTTTGTCATTAGCATAATTAATTTGATCGGGCCCAAAATGGCCAGGATTTGTCTGCTGCCAGATGGGGGAGTGGTCCCCCACCTGGCAGCGGCCTGATCAGGGCCTTTTTGGCCCCAATTCAGTACGATACTCCCCAATCCAGGCCGAAATGGGCCCAAAATGCCTCAAAATGGCCATTTTGGGCACATTTTGGCCTGGATTGGGCCCAAAATGGCCCAAATCAGGTTGGTGCCAGTCAGGGGAGGGGTTTGGGCCCTAATCCCAGTGGAAATGGGCCCCAAAGGGCAAGAAATGGCCATTTTGGGCCCGTTTGGGCCCGTATCAGGACCGAACCGACTGGGACCAGGTTGGTGCCAGGTGGGGGAGGGTTCCCCTGCCCAGCACCGACACGATCCAGGCCGTTTTGGCCCCAATCCAGGCCAAAACGGGCCCCAAATGGCCAAAAATAAGGTGGGTGGGGCCACCTGATACGTGACCTCTTGGGAGAACTGCTGGAACTGCGTTCCTGTGTGTCCCCCCTCAAAATGAGCCCTGCATATTCAGGATGGAACAAGTGATAGAACAGGGCTGGTAGGGCTATGGGTCGCACTACAAGTGACGAATGACACTTGCCTGGCAAGTGAAGAGACTCACGTGTACTCCTCCCTGTTCACTTGCCATTCACTTGTGCTCCATTTGATCAAGTGGAGAGCAAGTGAATAGCAAGTGAACAGGGAGGAATACACGTGAGTCTGTTCACTTGCGAGGCAAGTGTCGTTCGTCACTTGTAGTGCGACCCTATGTCTAGTGCAATAACACTGTGGACTTGGGACTGGTTTCTTATGTTAGCTGAGAAGTCTAACCTAAAGAACATCCCAATTTTTCTGGGTTGAGTAAGGTATTCTAATTACCTACTTCCCACCCCAGAAATGTCATTAAGTGCTCAAAACTCAGACGCAAGTAGAAAGCTGACACTTAACAGCCAAAGAGTTTTAAAGAGACACACACAAATGAGAAAGCAACTGGATATTTGATTTGTAAATTGTGTCAGATGTTTAATGTGTACTAAGGGAGTTCTTCAGAACATTATTCTCACCAACGGTATGAGATACCTTCACAAATCAGGGCTGCACCACGAATCTGTCCGATCCCTTTTTCTAGCCAAACATGTCAATGTCTTCATTGTGCATAGAACGACATCTTGTTGTGAATCCTGAATCCACACTGCCCTCATTCAGCTTCATTGGGTGCCCCCTCAGTTCTGGTCTTAGAGGGGAGAGGACCTGGTTCACATGCAGAAGGTGTAATCGCTAGTGGAAGGGACTCAGAAATCTGGTTTGGGAAAGATCTTGGCCTGCCATAGAAGCCCCTTGGCACAGAGTGGTAAGCTGCAGTACTGCAGCCCAAGCTCTGCTCATGACCCAAGTTCGATCCGGCAGAAGCTGGGTTTAGGTAGCTGGCTCATGGTTGACTCAGCCTTCCATCCTTCCAAGGTTGGTAAAATGAGTACCCAGTTTCCTGGGGGTAAACTGTAGAGGACTGGGGAAAGCAATGGCAAACCACCCCTTAAAAAGTCTGCCAAGAAAACGTCGTGATGTGATGTCCTCCATGGGTCAGTAATGACTCGGTGCTTGCACAGGGGACTACCTTTACCTGTATCTGGCCTGCCTTAGATGCTGGAGACCTGCTGTCAGACAGAGTACATGACACAGCTCTAGATGTTAGAGCAATGGTCTATCATGGTCTATCATGTGTAGAGGACTGGAAGTGGTGTTGGGAGTTCTATTTGTGGAATTGCCAAGATTGTTTTCTTTGTCCCAGTTTCCTGGGTTCCTACTATGCACCAGAAGAAGGAAAAAGGATGATTTGAAAGAACAACAAAAAATCGCCTTTGCACAGGTAAAGCACCTAAAATTATTCTGTTCCCTGTCAAGCAGGAGGGAGAGCCAGCAGCAGTGGGGTCACATTGATGTTAGTAGTCAAAGGCATCTTTTTCTTTTCTTTTTTCTTTTTAACATTTTTTCTTGGGTAGAGTAAAATAGGTATTACAAATTACGTAAAACATCCATTTAATTTCCCACTCCTACAAATTAATGGTCTTACATTTCTTAAATCAACATTTCCCACCCACTTCCCCCCTTACCCTTGACCTCCCACAACACTAAAACCTTTTTAAATCTTAATATATTCCTCTATTCTAGTACTTCTAGTTCTTCTAATTGTTCAAGGTAAAGTTCTTTTTTTTAACCTTCTAATTCTGTATCCTATAGACATCAATAATTATCCATCGACCGTAATTGACCTTTTACATCCCATTCATTTTCCAAGTATTCTTTAAATTTTTCCCAGTCCTTTAAAAATTCATTTGTACTTTGTTCTTTCAGCTTTCTAGTTAATTTGTCCATCACCACCATATGTAACAGTTTTTGTATCCGTTCTTCAATTCTCTGGTGTTTCCTCTTGCTTCCAATATTGCGCATATAATAATCCTGCTGCCACTGTCATATACCATATCAATGTCCTATCTGTTAATCTCACTTTTTCCATTTTAAGTCAAAGTAGAAATAATTCAGGGCTTTTCGGTAAATTACCTTCTATAATTTTCAACATCTCTGCATGTATTTTAGACCAGTATTGCTTGGCTTTATCACAAGTCCACCACATATGATAAAAAGAGCCTTCGTGTTATTTACATTTCCAACATTTGTTTGACATAACGTCAAAGACATCTTTTTCAATGGCATTTAGGAACTTGAGAATTCCTGAACTGCCTAGAATTTCCCTTTTTGATTCTGGGCAAAGCTTTGAGCCTCCATGAGAAAAACAAATCACTAACACAGCCAATATAATTACAGAGATTAACCTATGTTTTGGTGTGGGATTACAGCAATAAACTGTAAGATTTTGGCGGCACCTTCCCCCTCTGTGGCTTGGATTCTATAGTCTTTCTAGTCTGGAGTTATAATCATCTAATATCATTGAGCTGTGTTATTCTTTTAAAGAAGAGGCATGGCCAAAGAGATGTTGGCTAGTGCTAAATGGGACTTGATTAAAGGTCAACTGTTAGTGCCAGAGACTGTTTGGCCTACTTAGGCTGTTGGGTCCCTCCGACTGCTTTGCTAGGATCCCAGACCACAAACAGACCAAAAAGTGGTGTCAGGGTCAAGCTACAAGTGGCGAATGACACTTGCCTGGCAAGTGAACAGACTCATGTGTTTTCCTCCCTGCTCACTTGCCATTCCCTTACGCTCCACTTGATTTAAGTGGAGAGCAAGGGAATGGCAAGTGAACAGGGAGGAATACACTTGAGTCCGTTCACTTGCCAGGCAAGTGTCGTCACTTGTAGCTTGGCTCTTAGATATCCACAGGCTCTCAGGGTCAAGCTACAAATGAAAGAACAAAAGAAGTTACCAAGGAGGATGAAACCCTACCAGTATACTCGTGTCCAGGACTTTCCCTTGAGGCTTATCTGGGCTTCAGGCTTCAACGGGGTTAATAACAATTCCCCTCCCCAGGAAACCCTAGGGGTTCCCAACCTTATTTTAACCTGTGGGCACCTTGAGAATTCCGAGAGGGAGCAGCAAGCGAGACCCCAGATGGGCCGCTGAAGGAAGCAGAGCCAAATACAGTGTCTCCCTCCTCCCTTTGGAAAAGACATTCAGAAGGGGAGTGAAAAGAACCAGAAGAGAGCCTGGGATGAGGAAGGGAGAAAGAAGGGGGGAGGAATGAGAAGAAAGGGAAGTGCTGAGAGGCACCAGGGTGCCCATTGGGCAACTCTCCACTAAACACGCTGAAGTCTGCAAAGGAATTGTTTTCCAGATATCGAACCGCCAAGTTCTCAATCCTTCCCCCAAATTAGACGTCTTTGGTTGTTCTTGGACTTGTCTAAACAGTTCAGCTGGTATAAAACAGGAAATCTGAACACTCCAGTTACTGATCCAAGCTTGAATCTTTCACACACAGGAGCGTCAGAAACGGGAGATGCTCGCATCTCAGAAGAGAAAAATCCAGGCCCAGCATATACAGAAGCGACTCAAACTCTGCGATTCACTGGTAACACTGATAATATTCCTTTTTGGACAAGGAGATAGAGGATGCAGAAAGAACAATGTACAAAAGCCGCAAAGGCTGACATTGTCTCTCCGTAGCTGCCAAAAAGGTGATGGTGCTTGGTACTTACGGACAGGGCCTTTTTTTCTGGGGAAAGAGGTGGTGGAACTCAGTGGGTTGCCCTTGGAGAAAATGGTCACATGGCTGGTGGCCCTGCCCCCTGATCTCCAGACAGAGGGGAGTTTAGATTGCCCTCCATGCCGCATGGCACGGAGGGCAATCTAAACTCCCCTCTGTCTGGAGATCAGGAGGCGGGGCCACCAGCCATGTGACCATTTTGAAGAGGTTACGGAACTCCGTTCCACCACGTTTCAGCTGAAAAAAAGCCCTGGTTAAGGATATCATAGAAATTCCTTTTCAGCGCTCCAAAAGGAACTTCAGGAGCTGCCACGTGTAAAGTGGCTGACTTGCGTTCTGGGCAGTATTCATGCACAATGGAAATGAGGTGTTCTGCCACTCTCTCAAGGACTTAACCTTTCAAGAGACTGGGATCTCACAGAGTGGTAATGCCAGTGGCGCTCTCTGATCTTATTTTACTCAGGATAAGATGTGATTGTTCAGAAAAAGGGACACCAGTAAAAAGGGACAATCCTTGCTTGGTAGGGGCTGTTGGAGTGGATGGGGGCAACAGTGGAGAAAGAGGATAGACCGGTGGAGTTCAGACTTGATCAGAAAAAGATTTAGGGAGTGATCTGGAACAGTGGCATAAGATTTAGAAGCATTTTAAGAACCAGTTTTTCTTTTCTTTGGATGTTGGTTTCTCTGTAGAGTGGGAAAAGATATGGCCCCATTTCAATCATGTGTTACCAAAGAGGAAGAGGGACCAGTGCTCAATGAATATGGCAAAAAGAAAAGGGTCAGTCGATCCTTACCAGGCTTCAATGGGTTTAACAGTCTTGGCCCCTACCAGAGAACTCTAGGTTCGAAGATAGAGTTTGCAGTACTCTCGCCCTGGTGTCAAAGCCGGTATTGTGAAAGTGGGCAAAATAGGTCTGCACCCCTTTGCACTCAGCATATGTGCAAAAATGTTGACTGTTCTGCGGCTGTACCTGGAGTTGCAAAAGTAGGGCATGCAGAAGTGGGCACCGCAACTGAAATGGTATGTGGGTCCTTCACCAAGAACTTGAGGAAACACCAGTTCAAACCCCAAACTTTCCTCTGCAGATCGATCAGCTGTGGCAGGACAAGACAGGGCTCAATAGCGGGAGCAGCAACACAATGGAGGTAGGTAATGCACGCAAAGGGCTCCCATTCCTTAGAGGAAAGGCAAGAGAACAGAAGATGGAACTAGGTTCCGATCTGAACAACATCCAAACAGGGCAGTCGTTTGGGTGAAAGGGATTCTGCTACGAAGAGAGAGTTCTAAGTATCCTATCTAGAGTTCCAGTCTCATAGGAGGGCCAAACTAACGTTCTCTCTTTGAAGAGGTGAGTTGGCCTTTCTCCAGCTCAAACTGATCTTCTCACAAACAGACTGGACATTTGGCACGCTGCACCGGATGCGGCTCAGGAGCGCAGCAGGAGGAGAGGCTGGGCTTCAGCCTTCCCGCGAAGCCCCACCGCGTTTTAAATATGCCCCCCCCCTCATGATTGTTCCAGTTGAGGAAAATGGCACCGGGGGGGGGGGAGGCCAAAGCTCCTCTCCCTTGCACCAAGCTTCCAGTCTGAATTTGGGGCCTGGCATGCTTGGGAATGTTAGTTCCTTGACACCTGTCTGTGAAAAGGACAGTGCTGGGTTATGCACGGTGCCTTCCTTTCATACTATTGGATTTACACAAACTGGCCTCGATGTGTCTGCCTATATGCTTCTGTTCAGAGCATTCTCTTGGCTTCACTCATGCTACAGACATGAAGTAATTTAAAAATTATTCCATTTTTCAGGAAACGGAATGAACTGCAGTTCAATACAAGCAATTAGGGATTTCTAATCAATTTTCAGAGGTTTCTTCACCAGCCTTTGGGAGCCATGGCTGTCCTCCTGTACTTCCAGGAGTATAGACAGTATGTCACCTTTGAGCTCTGGACAGGGCACTTTTACAGTGGCATTTTGCCCAAATGCTGAGCATTCCTGGCACGTGGCTGGAGTCCCAGCAGTTGGCTCTGCAATATTCAGATCCATGGGCCAAATGCCGTTGGTATCTTCTTGCTCCAAGTCGTGAGGAAACAGAGCTGCAAAGCTTCCAGTGACTATTCCAGGCATGCAACTTTCTTCCACAGGTCCAGCAGCACCGACGCACATGGCTCCAGTACCGAAATTCAGGGGAAACCGTCCAGCGGAGGCCACCGGAAAGTCCAACACTCGAGAGGAGGGATTCAGGGCGACGTGAAGGAGAAACCCCACCACGGGCAGAAGAAGACTTGGAGGTAATTCTTCCCAAGGTCGTGTTGTTGGTCAAATCTTTCCCAAAGATGACTGTTCTTCTAGTTCAAAAGACAAGAGAACATTGGTCTCTGCAGCTTCAGCCAGTGAAAATATACCTGCATTCATTGACTAAGTGGGGCTTTGGGAGTAATCGTGTAGGGTTTAATCACTTTGTATCCCCTTTTCTGTTCCCTAGTATATTCTGTCTGGTTTGTGGAAAGAATACCCCTGCCTTCTCTTTGGTTCATAGTTATAAGAATATAACAATACCACGATACTAGAACTATGATTCAGCTTAATTTTCTTTGTGTCTCGGTGTGTGTCTGTGTAAGAGACATAAAGAGTAACTGGTGCAAATGGTGATGGTTCAAAGAGAGTAAGTGGGACTAAGGGTATTTTGGTCTGTGTACACTGATATGCATTGTACAGACAATCAAAGCCAGGAGCAATGAGGATGTCAACGAGACATGATGGTAGCTGACAGCAGACATCACTTGGTTGCTAATCTGGGCCCTTCTTACTGTGACTCTGATCTCAAGTTGGCTGATGGGATTTTGTAATACCCAATAAACTCCAACTCAAGTTTCTCTGTGGACTCTACCTTGCAGACCCCATCAAAAGGGGAAGGTCCCCCCAAAAAGGGGAGGGTCTCGATACCAGGGAACTCTGGGATATATAATTCACTGGGATTTCTCCAACAAAGAAAGCTCAACAAACTTGGTAGGATTCATTAGGGAAAGCCAGGGGACCTAAACTGGTATGAAAACCAAATCAGTTAGTAGTTCGCACAGGCCCTTGGACATTGTGGAGGGGTAGCAAGGGTTGGCTGTGACTAGAGCTTTTTGCCAACTACTGAGCATTCTTGCAAAGTAGCTGCAGATCCAGAGGCAGGAACGGAGTTGGAACAAAGCAGATGGAAATGGCCTGACCCCTTCTAACATACAGTCTCCCCCAGCCAGCTTGATACTGCAGATATGTCCTTGGTCATTGTGCAAGTTGGAGGAGAGCAGGTGATTATTACAGCTTTCTCCAAAAACGCTGAGTGTTCCTGGGATGTAGCCGTAGTTCCAGAGGCAGACCCTCCTTGCGGAAGAAGAGGGATCCTTTGGTCTATCCTCCATTTCTCCCCTTTGCGTCATGCTGAGTAAACACAAATTCAAACAGTTTTCCAAACTTCGTCCACAGATTCAGCAGCTCTTTGAAAATCTGTCCCTGAGTGAACCGCCTATAGAAAGAGAGGTGAGCCAGCAGACCAGCGTTGAAATCTCAGGGGCACAGAATAGCCCTTCAGAACAAGCTGCCTACAAGACAGAGCTCTGTGATTTGGAACCAGCAGAGATTGCAGCTGAGTTTATGATGGCATTCTGGAGGGAACAATCTCAGATGTCTCCTTTTTCTTAAAGAGGATAGAAAAGTACCACCAGAAGTCACAAGCGCATGTCCCAGGGAGGCTTTATCTTTTTGAAAGATAAGCTACACTAACCTAATTACTCCCATAGCCACTAAGATTTCTTCATTACATTGCCCAAAAGATCAAATGCTCCCCCCCTATAATGCAGGATCCCCAAGACGCTGCCTCCATCCGCTCTGCAAGGCTTTGGGCAACGGACCCTGGCTCCAAGCCCAACAACCCTGAATGCCATAAAAAAAAAACCTGAATGCCATGGCTTGCTTTTCCTTGTCTGCACCACACTTGGGCAGAGACACTCCCTCCACTGTCACACCATGCAGAGTGAAGGGTTAAGCGTTGAGGAGCAGCCCCAAGCAAGTCCCACCCCCACCTTCTGCAACCACACTGCCGTGGCATCACACACCCATTCTTGCCATCCCACCCACCCCAACCCACTTGGCTGTTCCATGGCTTTGTAATGCAACCACAATACTTAAAATAGAAAGAAAACTGAGAATATCTACGAGTTTGCAAGAACACTCTAGTCAGTCATGTGCTTTCACTACAGAGCATCTACTTCCTGGCTCTTTCCATTTTAGACAGCCTCTGAAATTTCAGCAGATATTCCCCACACGCTCCTGTAAGAGGGGTTCTTTGGTCTGAATGTACTGATGGGCATTCTACAGACAATCAAAGCCAGGAGCAACGAGGATGTGACTGAGACATGATGATAGCTGACACCAGACATCACTCAGTTGTTCACCTGAGCCCTACTTCCTGTGACTTCACTCTCAGATTGGCTGATGGGATCTTGTAATACCCATATATACTCTAGATTCTCTGTGGACTCTTTTCCTTGCAGGCCCCATCAAAAGGGGAAGCTCCCCCCCCCCAAAGGGGAGGGTCTCAATGCCAGGGAACTCTGGGAAATATAATTCAGTGGGATTGTTCCAACAAAGAAAGCTCAACAAACTTGAAAAGATTCATTAGGGAAAGCCAAGGGACCTAAACTGGTATGAAAACCAAATCAGTTAGTAGTTTGCACAGGCCCTTGGACATTGTGGAGGGGTAGCAAGGGTCGGCTGTGACTAGAGCTTTTTGCCAACTACTGAGCATTCTTGCAAAGAAGCTGCAGATCTAGAGGCGGGAAATGAGTTGGAACAAAGCAGATGGAAGTGGCTGGACCCCTTCTAACATACCATCTCCCCCCGCCAGCTTGATACTGCAGATATGTCCTTGGTTATTGTGCAAGTTGGAGAGAGCAGGTGACTATTACAGCTTTCTCCGAAAACGCTGAGTGTTCCTGGGGTGTAGCCATAGTTCCAGAGGCAGACCCTCCTTGCGGAAGAGGAGAGATTCTTTGGTCTATCCTCCATTTCTCCTCTTTGCTACATGCTGAGTAGAAACACGTTCAATCAGATTTCTAACCTTCATCCACAGATTCAGCTGCTTCTTGAAAAACTGACCCTGAGTGAACCGGCTATGGAAGGAGAGGTGGGCCAGCAGACCAGCGTTGACATCGCAGGGACACAGAATAGCCTTTCAGGACAAGCTGCTGACCAGACAGATGTCTTGGATCTCGAGGTAATTCATCTTTATTTCCTTTTCAGAAATGGAGGAACCAGCAGAGATCACAGCTGAGTTTATTTCTTAACATCATCCAAAGACACTATTGGTCTTTGGATGACACATTTACTCTTGTGACTCTAATCATCCTCCAGTAGCTTGTCAAGAATTCAAGAAAATTCTCAGCAACTGACATTTGGTGGGAAGTGCATTGCATGGGGCTTCAGTGATCTGGGAAATATAATTCAGTGGGATTTCTCCAACAAAGAAAGCTCAACAAACTTGATAGGATTCATTAGGGAAAGTCAAGGGACCTAAACTAGTATGAAAACCAAATCAGTTAGTAGTTTGCACAGGCCCTTGGACATTGTGGAGGGGTAGCAAGGGTCGGCTGTGACTAGAGCTTTTTGCCAACTACTGAGCATTTTTGCAAAGTAGCTGCAGATCCGGAAGCAGGAACAGAGTTGGAATAAAGCAGATGGAAATGGCTGGACCCCTTCTAACATACAGTCTCCCCCCAGCCAGCTTGATACTGCAGATATGTCCTCGGTCATTGTGCAAGTTGGAGGAGAGCAGGTGACTACTACAGCTTTCTCCAAAAATGCTGAGTGTTCCTGGGATGTAGCCGTAGTTCCAGAGGCAGGCCCTCCTTGCGGAAGAAGAGAGATCCTATGGTTTATCCTCCATTTCTCCACTTTGCTACATGCTGAGTAGACCAGTTTTCCGAACTTCGTCCACAGGTTCCGCAGTTCCTTGAAGAACTGTCCCCGAGTGAACCAGCTGTGGAAGGAGAGGTGGGCCAGCACACTAGCGTTGAAATCTCAGAGATACAAAATAGCCCATCCGAACAAGCTGCCGACCAGACAGACCTCTGTGATCTGGAGGTAATTCGTAGACTCATAGAATCACGAGTTGGAAGGGGCCATACAGACCATCTAGTCCAACCCCCTGCCCAGTGCAGGATCAGCCTAAAGCATCTCTGACAAGTATTCATCCAGTAGCTTGTCAAGAATTCAAGAAAATTCTCAGCAACTGAAATTTGGTGGGAAGTGCATTGCATGGGGCTTCAGTGATCTGGGAAACATAATTCAGTGGGATTTCTCCAACAAAGAAAGCTCAATAAACTTGGGCCGATTCCAGATTACTAACCTTAAGGCATCGTCGCGCAAAACTCGCGCGAGGAAACGCGATACTTTGCAATTTCCCCGTTGCGATCCGGAAGAGGGTGGCATGAAGCGCCTTAAGGTTAGTCATCTGGAATCGGCCTTGGTAGGATTCATTAGGGAAAGCCAGGAGACCTAAACTGGTATGAAAACCAAACCACTTAGTAGTTTGCACAGGCCCTTGGACATTGTGGAGGGGTAGCAAGGGTCGGCTGTGACTAGAGCTTTTTGCCAACTACTGAGCATCTTTGCAATGTAACTGCAGTTCCAGAGGCAGGAACTTAGTTGGAACAAAGCAGATGGAAATGGCTGGACCCCTTCTAACATACAGTCTCCCCCCAGCCAGCTTGATACTGCAGATATGTCCTTGGTTATTGTGCAAGTTGGAGAGAGCAAGTGACTTCTACAGCTTTCTCCAAAAACACTGAGTGTTCCTGGGATGTAGCCGTGGTTCCAGAGGCAGGCCCTCCTTGCAGAAGTAGAGAAATCTTTTGGTCTATCCTCCATTTCTACCCTTTGCTACATGCTGAGTAGACCAGTTTTCCGAACTTCATCCACAGGTTCCGCTTTTCCTTGAAGAACCGTCCCCGAGTGAACTGGCAATAGAAGGAGAGGTGGGCCAGCACACTAGCGTTGAAATCTCAGGGACACAGAATAGTCCTTCCGAACAAGCTGCCAACCAGACAGACCTCTTGGATCTGGAGGTAGTTCATCTTTATTTCCTTTCCAGAAACGGAGGAACCAGCAGACATCACAGCTGAGTTTATTTTTGAACAACATCGAAAGATACTATTGGTCTTTAGATTACACATTTAGGCCATTTCCACACTACTCACCTTCATCTGAAATGCTGCAGAAAGTCATGAGAAAAAGTGGAAGATTGTGTCTTCTCCCGTGAGTTTTGCACAATCTCGCGCAAGTAGGAAGACACTCTCTTCCCCATTTTTTTTGTGAACGTTCCGCAGCATTCCTAATGAAGGTGAGTAGTGTGGAAGCAACCTTTGTGTTGTAATTTTAATCATCCTGCAGTAGCATGTCAAGAATTCAAGAAAATTCTCAGCAACTGAAATTTGTTGGGAAGTGCATTGCAGGAGGCTTCGGTAATCTGGGATATATAATTCAGTGGGATTTCTCCAACAAAGAAACCTCAAAAACTTGATAGGAGTCATTAGGGAAAGCCAGGGGACAAAACTGGTATGAAAACCAAATCAGTTAGTAGTTTCCACAGGCCCTTGGACATTGTGGAGGGGTAGCAAAGGTTGGCTGTGACTAGAGCTTTTTGCCACTACTGAGCATTCTTGCAAAGAAGCTCCAGATCTAGAGGCAGGAATGGAGTTGGAACAAAGTAGATGGAAATGGCCAGAAGATTTCTAGCATACAGTCTCCGCCCAGCCAGCTTGATACTGCAAATATGTCCTTGGTTATTGTGCAAGTTGGGGAGAGCAGGTGACTACTACAGCTTTCTCCAAAAACGCTGAGTGTTCCTGGGATGTAGCCGTAGTTCTAGAGGCAAGCCCTCCTTGCAGAAGAAGAGAGATCCTTTGGTCTATCCTCCATTTATTCCCTTTGCTACATGCTGAGTAGACCAGTTTTCCAAACTTCGTCCACAGGTTCCTCTTTTCCTTGAAGAATTGTCCCCGAGTGCACTGGCTATGGAAGGAGAGGTGGGCCAGCAGACTAGCGTTGAAATCTCAGGGACAAAGAATAGCCCTTCAGGACAAGCTGCTGACGAAACACACCTGTGTGATCTGGAGGTAATCCATCTTTATTTCCTTTCCAGAAACGGAGGAACCAGCAGAGATCACAGCTGAGTTTATTTCTGAACAGCCTCCAAAGACACTATTGCTCTTTGGATGACACATTTACTCCTGTGACTCTAATCCTCCTCCAGTATCTTGTCAAGAATTCAAGAAAATTCTCAGCAACTGAAATTTGGTGGGAAGTGCATTGCATGGGGCTTCAGTGATCTGGGAAACATAATTCAGTGGGATTTCTCCAACAAAGAAAGCTCAACAAACTTGGTAGGATTCATTAGGGAAAGCCAGGAGACCTAAACTGGTATGAAAACCAAATCAGTTAGTAGTTTGCACAGGCCCTTGGACATTGTGGAGGGGTAGCAAGGGTCGGCTGTGACTAGAGCTTTTTGCCAACTACTGAGCATCTTTGCGATGTAACTGCAGTTTCAGAGGCAGGAACTTAGTTGGAACAAAGCAGATGGAAATGCCCGGACCCCTTCTAACATACAATCTCCCTCCAGCCAGCTTGATACTGCAGATATGTCCTTGGTCTTTGTGCAAGTTGGAGAGAGCATGTGACTTCTACAGCTTTCTCCAAAAACGCTGAGTGTTCCTGGGATGTAACCGTAGTTCTAGAGGCAAGCCCTCCTTGCGGAAGAAGAGAGATCCTTTGGTCTATCCTCCATTTATCCCCTTTGCTACTTGCTGAGTGGACCAGTTTTCCGAACTTCGTCCACAGGTTCCGCTTTTCCTTGAAGAACTGTCCCCGAGTGAACCGGCTATAGAAGGAGAGGTGGGCCAGCACACTAGCGTTGAAATCTCAGGGACACAGAATAGCCCTTCAGGACAAGCTGCCGACCAGACAGACCTCTTGGATCTTGAGGTAATTCATCTTTATTTCCTTTCCAGAAATGGAGGAACCAGCAGACATCACAGCTGAGTTTATTTTTGAACAACATCGAAAGATACTATTGGTCTTTAGATTACACATTTAGGCCATTTCCACACTACTCACCTTCATCTAAAATGCTGCGGAATGTCATGAAAAAAAGTGGAAGATTGTGTCATCTCGGGTGAGATTTGCACAATCTCACGAAATACTCAAATAGGAAGACACTCTCTTCCCCATTTTTTGTGAACGTTCCACAGCATTCCTAATGAAGGTGAGTAGTGTGGAGCAGCCTTTATGTTGTAACTCTAATCATCCTCCAGTAGCTTGTCAAGAATTCAAAAAAAAAAAAAAATTTCGAGACTTCCGGTTTGGGATTCATGGAGGTCTAACGCAGCTCCACTTGCGGAGCTGACCGGACTGCCGTTTTAACCAGCCGGTGGGGTGAAAATAGCCCGCGGCCGACTGCTCTCAGGCGGGGAGCAGGCAAAGAACGCTCAAGACCCTAGGGTGAGCTAGATCTCGGACGAGGGGGGGCTCTACACAACGGGTCCCCTCCCGATCCTTGAGGTCCCACCTTGCGACGGGTCGGCTATAATCTCTGCGGCAGTTTTGGGGCCAATTCGGCTGGCATAAGACCTACATACCCAAGCTTCGATTGGGGGAAGAAGCTGAGAGGAGAACTTAAAATCGAAACAGCGATTACAACCCGAGAAAAGTGAAGAGAAGGTAAAGATCATTATCTTCCGATACGGGACAGATTGATAAAAACAGAGAAGGGAAAAAGTAGATTTTTAAACTGCAACAGACTAGTGAAAAGGAGGGGAAGACTCGGCAGGAATTGTATTTGAAAAGAGACTAAGCTTAAAGAAGTTATTAAAGAAATCGGACTATTGTTTTGAATACCTGTGGCTTTGGAGCTGTGAGAAAAAGACACCATCGCGAGATCTGCTGTGGGAAGACGGGAGACAGGAAGTGCGTAATAACAATAGAGTGGCTGGAGAGAAGCGGCCCTTGCTGGAGGGCAGGAAGTAGGGAATCGCCATTTTTGAAAGGGGAAGGGTCGCGGCTTCAGCGGAAGAGGAAGTAGGCCATCTTGGATTACAAAATCATAGAGAAACCATAGAGAAAAGACGCCCGACATTTTGGACTATTTAAAATTTAACTTTTAAAAGAAGATTGGGACATTTAAAACAGAAAAACGTTAAATTTTACGCCACGGAGTTAAGGAAGAGAGCGGATTCGTGGGAGCGAGCTAAAGCAAGCCCCACGATGTCAAAAAAAGAGTGGCAATCGGCTATAGAAAACCTGGATAAAAACTTGGATAAAAAACTGTTAGATATGATTAAAGAACTTAAGGACACGAAATTGGAGCTGATAAAAGAGGTCAAAGAGGTTACACAGACAGTAAAATCAGAGCTGTCAGAAGTGAAAAAAGGCATGGAAACAATACGAAGTGAATTACAAGGAACGCAGCAGAGAGTTAAAACAGTAGAAGACGCGATGGAGAATTTAGCAGACACGCAACAAACAGAGATGAGATTGGTGAAGGGGAGAATGTCAGTTGCAGAAACTAAACATATGGAGAAGCAGCTACGTTTTCGCGGCTTGCCAGAAGTGGAAGGGAAGTCAGCGCAAGAACAGATGACTGAGGTGTTGGCTGAATACCTGGGGAAGGAGGAGGAGGAAGTTGTGGCTATCCTAGACGTGGCATACCGTGTGAATTCGAGAATTGCAACCCAGAGGAAATTACCAAGAGATGTGATTGTGCAGTTTACAACACGAAACATGAAAGAGAGGATTGTGACAAAACAGTTTCAAGATCCATTGGAGATTGATGGCAAGACGATTATTATAATGAAAGAACTGCCCAGATCAGTGTTATTGGACCGGAAAAAATATAAAGTGCTAATTCAGATTTTGAAGGACATGAAAATCAGGTACAGATGGGAGTTACCGGAAGGAGTGTCCTTTGAGTTTGGAGGGGCAAAAAAACGTATCAGATCTGAGCGAGAGATGGAGCGATTTATTAAGGACAATGAAAAAGACTTACCATCAAGACTATGAATATGGAGTGTAAAGTATTATCTTGGAATGTAAATGGACTAAACTCACCGAATAAGAGGAAAAATATTTTTCACTGGCTACTAAAACAAAAATGTGATATTGTTTGTTTGCAAGAGACCCATATTAGAAAACAGGATGTAAAATATTTAAAATCTGGAAAATTGGGCAAAGAATTTGCAGCGGCCTCCAATAAGAAAAAAAGAGGAGTGGTGTTGTACATAAAAGAGGAGCTACAGCCAAAACTTGTTATGAGAGATGTGGAAGCTAGATTTGTAGCAGTGGAATGCATTTGGAATTTAAAGAGAGTGCTGGTAGTTGGACTTTACGCACCTAACGGTGCAAAAGAAAGCTTCTTTGAGGATTTAAGGAAGCATCTAGACGATCTTGCATATGACCAGATAATTCTTGCTGGAGACTTCAATGGAGTGACAGACTTGGAACTAGACAAAAAGACTATAACGGCACAAAAGAAAAGAGGACTATTGCCAAAGCTTTTTTTTGAGTTGATTCAACAAGAGACTCTCGAAGATGTATGGAGGAGAGAATACCCTAAAAGTAGACAGTTTACTTTTTATTCTGCAAGGCATTCTACATTATCAAGAATTGATATGATCTGGGCCTCAAAAGACTTAGCGTTATGGACTAAGGAGGTAGAAATAATGCCGATGGTAGGCTCAGATCACAACCCAATTATGTGGAAATTTGGAAAAAGGAGAAAAAGGAAAGCATGGAGAATAAATGAGGACTTGTTACAGGAAAGAGAGAATATGGAAACACTGAGAAGAGAGACAAAGTTTTTTATACAATACAACGTGAATAAAGAAGTACCAACCAATATAGTTTGGGATGCTTACAAGGCGGTTGTAAGGGGCATACTAATGGACTTAAATGGTAGAGCAAGAAAGAAGAAAGAGGAGAAAAGACAAGAGATTGAGGAGAAAATAAAAGTCAAAGAAATACAGCTAAAAAAGAGACCAGGGAAAAAGAAGGTATACCAGGAAATTAAAATACTTCAAGAACAGTTAACAGCAATGAGTAATAAAGAATTGGAGTGGAATCTTAAAAGACTGAACCAAAAAGCGTTTGAGGGTGCTAATAAACCTGGAAAGTACCTGGCATGGCAATTGAAGAAGAAAAGGGAAAAGAAAATAATAAATAAAATTTGTGAAGACAACAAAACGTATTTGGAGCAGACTACCATTAGTAGAGCCTTTTATAAATTCTACGCTAAGCTGTATAATAAAAAAGAAGTAAACAAAGAATCAATAGCGTCATATTTGGAGAAAACCAAACTTCCAGAGATTTCGGAAGCTTGGAGAAATAAGTTGAACAGTGAAGTAACTGACGAGGAAATAAGTAAGGCAATACAATCTGCAAATCTAGGAAAGGCGCCAGGGCCAGATGGACTTACGGCTAAATTTTATAAGACAATGGCTAATGAACTGGCACCATTCCTAAAAGAGGTGATGAATGGGGTTTTAAGGGATCAAAGGATTCCAGACACTTGGAGTGAAGCGAACATATCATTGATCCCAAAAGAGGGCCAAGACCTGACTAATGTGAAAAATTATAGACCTATATCGCTACTCAATAATGACTATAAAATTTTTGCGAAGATATTGGCGGAGAGATTGAAGGGGTGGCTCTCGGAAGTCATAGAGGAGGAACAAGCAGGCTTTTTGCCAGACAGACAAATAAGAGACAATTTAAGGACAGTGATCAATGCTATTGAATATTATGACAAGCGTTGTGACAAAGAGGTTGGTTTCTTCTTTGTAGACGCTGAAAAAGCGTTTGACAATTTAAACTGGGACTTTATGTTTGCCACTATGGAAAAGCTACAATTGGGAGAAAGATTCATCAGAGCAATTAAGGAAATTTACAGAGACCAGACTGCAGCAATCGTGGTGAATGATGAATTGACTAAGAAATTGACGATAAGTAAAGGAACAAGACAAGGTTGCCCGTTATCTCCATTGTTGTTCATTCTAGTACTGGAGATTCTGATGATACAAATACGTCAAGATGAGGAGATTCGTGGAATAAAAATAAAGGACTATTCATATAAGGTCAGAGCATTTGCGGATGACATAATGTTAATTGTAGAGGACCCATTGGAGAACATGCCAAGAGTGATAGATAAGATCAAGGAGTTTGGAGACTTGGCAGGTTTCTTCATTAACAAAAAGAAGTCAAAGATACTATGCAAAAACATGACTAAGCAGAAACAACAATTGTTAATGGAAACAACGGATTGTGAAGTAACAAGTAAAGTGAAATATTTGGGAATTGAATTAACTGCAAAGAACATAGATCTATTTAAAAACAATTATGAAAAACTATGGACTCAGATAGAGAGAGACTTGATTAAATGGAATAGACTGAATTTGTCATGGTTGGGCAGGATTGCAGCAGTTAAGATGAATGTGTTACCAAGAGTAATGTTTTTGCTACAGACAATACCAATCATCAGAGACTCTAAACAATTTGAAAAATGGCAGAGGAAAATATCAGATTTTGTTTGGGCAGGCAAGAAGCCTCGAGTGAAAGTGAAAGTTTTACAAGATGCAAAGGAAAGAGGCGGAATGCAACTGCCCAATCTGAGACTTTATCATGATGCAATCTGCCTAGTTTGGTTGAAAGAATGGATGACATTAAAGAACAAGAAACTACTAGCCCTAGAGGGATATAAAAAAATATTTGGATGGCACGCATATTTATGGCATGACAAAGTAAAGGTCAACTCGATGTTCCTGCATCACTTTGTTCGGAGAAGTCTATATATAATCTGGAAGAAGTACAGAATTTACTTACAAGAAGGAACTCCTTTGTGGGTGGTTCCGTATGAGGTGATAGACCCGAGAGCTGTTGATAATGAACTACAATGTTTAACGTACAAAGAAATAATTAAAACTGAAGCATCCAAACTCAGAATAAAGACACAAGAGGAACTATCACCTAACTACGACTGGTTCCAGTATAGACAGATCAGAGACTTATATAATTCGGACTCTGTAAAGCGAGGTATACGAATAGAGAATTCGGAACTAGAGCAGACCCTTCTTAAAGAAGATAAGAAAAGAATATCCAAGGTATACCAAGTACTGTTGAAATGGTATACCGAGGATGAGATAGTTAAAACACAAATGGTGAAATGGGCTATAAACTTTAATAAAGAAATAACAATGGAGGCATGGGAATACTTGTGGAAAACTACAATGAAGACAACGACATGTACTAATATTAAAGAGAACATCTACAAAATGATCTATCGCTGGTACATGACACCAAAGAAGATTGCGCTAGGGAATTTGAATACTTCTAATAAGTGCTGGAAATGTAAGAAGCATGAGGGCTCCCTCTATCATATGTGGTGGTCGTGTGAGGTAGCTAGGCAGTACTGGGGGGAAATAATAAGAGAAATGAATGAAATTTTACAATTTCAAATTAATAAGAACCCAGAACTCCTGCTACTGAACTTGGGAATGGAGGGAATTCCAGCCCAATACAGGACGTTGATATTTTATATGACAGCAGCAGCTAGACTTCTGTATGCGCAAAAATGGAAAGTACAAGAAGTGCCAACTATTGAAGATTGGATTTACAAATTGCTGTATATGGCTGAAATGGATAAGATGACAAGAAAACTGAGAGATCTGGACTCAGGGCAGTTCAACACAGACTGGGAGAAGCTGAAACAATACCTGGAGAAGAAATGGGAGGTGGGAGGAAAACTGTGGCAGTTTGAGAACTACTGAAGCATTGAAGTAGAGGGGGGAGACTTTACCGGGGGGAGAAGAGATAAATGTGAATTAATAAGCAGTCAGATTAATAGATTGATATATATATAGATATATATAGGTTAATAAACAGAACAGAGAAAATAATTAATTGTAAGGTTTAAATATAAGGATTGATTAATTAACAATATTTTCTTTCTTTTTGGTAAGTTTTGCACCAAACTGAATGTCTGAAGAAATAGATGGGTCAAATTGATTGACTACGTGATGAGAGATATATAGAATTACTATAAAAAGATAGAATGAGTAATATACAGAGAATAAGTCAAATTGTTTGATATAAATGAACGTATGATCTATATGGTTTATGATATATAGAAATATTTGAAATTGAAAAATGGGATAAATTGTTTATCTAAGATGGAAACAAAGACTTACAGTTTGGGCATACAATGTTAAAAATAGTCAAGGATGTACTGCTTAGAATAATGGAGAATATATATTTGTTTTAGATAGAGGAAGCTAATAAAAATAAGGGAAAGGGGACAAAGGGTGGGAAAGCTGTTGGAAGTCAACAAAAAGGGGGGGAAAGGGAGGGGGTTAGAGACGAAAAAACTGGGGAAAATTGAATGTAAATGTAAAAATAATGTTCTAACCCAATAAAAAAAATTTTCAAAAAAAAAAAGAATTCAAAAAATTTTCAGCAACTGACATTTGGTGGGAAGTGCATTGCATGGGGCTTCAGTGATCTGGGAAACATAATTCACTGGGATTTCTCCAACAAAGAAAGCTCAACAAACTTGATAGGAGTCATTAGGGAAAGCCAGGGGACCTAAACTGGTATGAAAACCAAATCAGTTAGTAGTTTGCACAGGCCCTTCGACATTGTGGAGGGGTAGCAAGGGTTGGCTGTGACTAGAGCTTTTTGCAAACTACTGAGCATTATTGCAAAGTAGCTGCAGATCCAGAGGGAAGAACGGAGTTGGAACAAAGCAGATGGAAATGGCCGGCCCCCTTCTAACATACAGTCTCCCCCCAGCCAGCTTCATACTGCTGATAGGTCTTTGATCATTGTGCAAGTTGGGGAGAGCAGGTGACTTCTACAGCTTTCTCCAAAAATGCTGAGTGTTCCTGGGATGTAGCCGTAGTTCCAGAGGCAGGCCTCCTTGTGGAAGAAGAGAGATCCTTTGGTCTATCCTCCATTTATCCCCTTTACTACATGCTGAGTAGACTCAGATTCATACAGTTTTCCAACCTTCATCCACAGATTCCGCTGTTCCTTGAAAACCTGTTCCAGAATGAACCGGCTATGGAAGGAGAGGAGGTCCAGCAGACTAGCACTGAAATCTCAGGGACACAGAATAGCCCTTCAGGACAAGCTGCCGACCAGACAGACCTCTTGGATCTTGAGGTAATTCATCTTTATTTCCTTTCCAGAAACAGAGGAACCAGCAGACATCACAGCTGAGTTTATTTTTCAACAGCCTCCAAAGATACTATTGGTCTTTAGATTACACATTTAGGCCATTTCCACACTACTCACCTTCATCTGAAATGCTGCGAAATGTCATGAAAAAAAGTGGAAGATGGTGTCATCTCGGGTGAGATTTGCACAATCTCACGAAATACTCAAATAGGAAGACACTCTCTTCCCCATTTTTTGTGAACGTTCCACAGCATTCCTAATGAAGGTGAGTAGTGTGGAAGCAGCCTTTATGTTGTAACTCTAATCATCCTCCAGTAGCTTGTCAAGAATTCAAAAAATTTTCAGCAACTGACATTTGGTGGGAAGTGCATTGCATGGGGCTTCAGTGATCTGGGAAACATAATTCACTGGGATTTCTCCAACAAAGAAAGCTCAACAAACTTGATAGGAGTCATTAGGGAAAGCCAGGGGACTCAGATTCATACAGTTTTCCAACCTTCATCCACAGATTCCGCTGTTCCTTGAAAACCTGTTCCAGAATGAACCGGCTATGGAAGGAGAGGAGGTCCAGCAGACTAGCACTGAAATCTCAGGGACACAGAATAGCCCTTCAGGACAGGCTGCCGACCAGACAGACCTCTTGGATCTGGAGGTAATCCATCTTTATTTCCTTTCCAGAAATGGAGGAACCAGCAGATATCACAGCTGAGTTTATTTTTCAACAGCCTCCAAAGACACTATTGGACTTTGGATGACACATTTACTCCTGTGACTCTAATCCTCCTCCAGTAGCATGTCAAGAATTCGAGAAAATTCTCAGCAACTGAAATTTGGTGGGAAGTGCATTGCATGGGGCTTCAGTGATCTGGGAAATATAATTCAGTGGGATTTCTCCAACAAAGAAAGCTCAACAAACTTGATAGGATCCATTAGGGAAAGTCAAGGGTCCTAAACTGGTATGAAACCAAATCAGTTAGTAGTTTGCACAGGCTCTTGGACATTGTGGAGGGGTAGCAAGGGTCGGCTGTGACTAGAGCTTTTTGCCAACTACTGAGCATCTTTGCGATGTAACTGCAGATCCAGAGGCAGGAACTGAGTTGGAACAAAGCAGATGGAAATGGCCAGACCCCTTCTAGCATACACTCTCCCCCCAGCCAGCTTCATCCTGCAGATAGGTCCTTGGTCATTGTGCAAGTTGGAGAGAGCAGGTGACTTCTACAGCTTTCTACAAAAACGCTGAGTGTTCCTGGGATGTAGCCGTAGTTCCAGAGGCAGGCCCAACTTGCAGAAGTAGAGAGATCTTTTGGTATATCCTCCATTTCTCCCCTTTGCTACATGCTGAGTAGACACAGATTCAACCAGTTTTCCAACCTTCATCCACAGATTCCGCTGTTCCTTGAAAACCTGTTTCAGAATGAACCGGCTATGGAAGGAGAGGTGGGCCGGCTGACCAGCGTTGAAATCGCACGGCTAGAGAAGATCCTTTCAGAACAAGCTGCCGACCTGACAGATCTTATGGATCCGGAGGTAATTCATCTTTTATTTCCTTTCCAGAAACGGAGGAACCAGCTGCGATCACAGCTGAGTTTACTTTTGAACAGCATCCAAAGACTTTATCGCCTAACTCAAACAGGACCCAGTATCCTATTCCAGGACACTAAAATACTTGACAACACTTCCAACTACTTTGTCAGATTGCACAGGGAAGCCATTGAAATTCATAACAATAAACACAATTTCAATAGGAAGGAAGAGACTTTAAGAATGAATAGAGCACGGCTTCCAGCCCTGCAAAACACCAGGCTAACAAAATACTCTACATCCTACAATAGCCCTGCAGAGAAGATTAGCATATCAAGCACCAATCCAAATGCAAAATAACCTCCTCAGCATACAGTGACACCACCCTCCATTAGCATTCCACACCCTGGGAAACTCCTACAGGATGACTCAGCCCATACCCACTTTCCTGAGTAGATATAAATTACCTGCCAACACCTTCTCTACACTGTGAGAGATCTCTGTCTTTTGGTGCCACAGCTGCTGGCAAAACGTCAGGAACTACAATGCCAAGACCATGGTTATATAGCCCGGAACATCCACAACAACCATTGTTCTCCAGCCGTAAAAGCCTACGACAATATAATTCAGTGGGATTTCTCCAACAAAGAAAGCTCAACAAACTTGATAGGATTCATTAGGGAAAGCCAAGGGACCAAAACTGGTATGAAAACCAAATCAGTTATTAGTTTGCACAGGCCCTTGGACATTATGGAGGGGTCACAATGGTCAGCTGTAACTAGAGCTTTTTGCCAACTACTGAGCATCTTTGTGATGTAACTGCAGATCCAGAGGCAGAAACGGAGTTGGAACAAAGCAGGTGGAAATGGCCAGACCCCTTCTAGCATACAGTCTCCCCCCCAGGCAGCTTCATACTGCAGATATGTCCTTGGTCATTGTGCAAGTTGGAGAGAGCATGTGACTTCTACAGCTTTCTCCCAAAACACTGAGTGTTCCTGTGATGTAGCCGTGGTTCCAGAGGCAGGCCCTCCTTGCAGAAGTAGAGAAATCTTTTGGTCTTTCCTCCATTTCTCCCCTTTGCTACATGCTGAGCAGACACAGATTCATCCAGTTTTCCAACCATTATCTACAGGTGCCGCTGTACCTTCATGACATGGTCTTGATTAAACTGCCTAAGAAAGGAAAGCAGGGGCAGCAGAAGACCCGTGTTAAAATCTCAGGGACAAAGAAAAGCCCTTCAGGACAAGCTGCCGACCACACAGACCTCTGTGATCTGGAGGTAACTCATCATTATTTCCTTTCCATTAGCGGAGGAACCAGCAGAGATCATAGCTAAATTTATTTTTCAACAGCATCCAAAGAAATGATTAGTCATTGGATTACACATTTAGTCCTGTGACTCTAATCATCCTCCAGTAGCTTGTCAAAAATTCAAGAAAATTCTAACTAAAATTTGGCAGGAAGGAAATTCCATGAGGCTTTAGTGACCTCCGGTATGTATCTTCACTGTTGTGCCCTAGAGGGAACATACATGCTTCAGAGCCAAGCTACAAGTGACGCCTGACACAGGTTGGATACTTGTCAGCTTCCCTCAAGTTTGGATGGGAAATGTAGGCGTCCTGGTCTTACAGCTTGGCTCTCCATTACAGCTGCAAGGCCAGGACGCCTACATTTCCCATCCAAACTTGAGGGAAGCTGACAAGTGTCCAACCTGTGTCAGGTGTCACTTGTAGCTTGGCTCTCAGGGAGTCAACTTACAGAAAAGCAGGGAGGAGACTTGAACCCTTAGGACTGGAAGCAGCCAAAAATACAACTTTCATAGTCCAGGCACAAAAGGGATGGTGATTTTTCAGAACCTGTAGCCAGGAAATAAGGATAATCCCTGGCCAAAGGAAAAAGAAAGAAGGGATATGGAATGGTAGGGCTAATATTTTTCTCCTTCCTTCTGAAATGATCCACCATAGAAATGTCCTTCCACAGGTTCAGTCAATCCTGAAAAAACGGCCAGTAACGGAAGGCAGTGTGCCAACGAAAGCTGCCCAAAAGAACCTGGAGGTGGTCCCGGGACCGTCTGTTGTAAGTTCAAAGCAAAAAGGGGGAGAACTGATGGCATTCTGGAGGGAACAATCTCAGATGTCTCCTTTTTCTTAAAGAGGAGCCAAAAGAACCACCAGAAGTCACAAGCGCATGTCCCAGGAAGGCTTTATCTTTTTAAAAGACACACTAACCTAATTGCCCCCATAGCCAAAAGAAACACATCGGACCAAACATGTAGCTGACGCTAAGATTTCTTTATTACAATCCACATTGCGCAAAAGATCAAACGCTCCCCCCCCCCCTATAATGCAGGACCCCGAAGAGGCTGCCTCCATCCGCTCTGCAAGGCTTTGGGCAACGGACCCTGGCTCCAAGCCCAACAACCCTGAATGCCATGGCTTGCTTTTCCTCGTCTGCACCACACTTGGGCAGAGACACTCCCTCCACTGTCACACCACGCAGAGCGAAGGGTTAAGCGTTGAGGAGCATCCCCAAGCAAGTCCCACCCCCACCCTCTGCGACCACACTGCCGTGGCATCACACACCCATTCTTGCTATCCCACCCCACCCCGCCCCACTGGGCTGTACCATGGCTTTGTAATGCAACCACCATACTGAAAATAGAAAGAAAACTCAGAATATCTATGAGTTTGCAAGAACGCTCTCATCAGTCATGTGCTTTGGCTACAGAGCATCTACTTCCTGGCTCTTTCCATTTTAGACAGCCTCTGAAATTTCAGCAGGTATTCCCCACTCTCTCCTGTAAGAGGGGTTCTTCGGTCTTAGTATACTGATGGGCATTGTACAGACAATCAAAGCCCGGAGCAACGAGGATGTGACTGAGACATGAGGATCGCTGACACCAGACATCACTCAGTTGTTCACCCGAGCCCTACTTCCTGTGACTTCACTCTCAGATTGGCTGATGGGATCTTGTAATACCCATATACTCTAGATTCTCTGTGGACTCTTTCCCTTCCAGGACCCATCAAAAGGGGAAGGTCCAGCCCAAAAAGGGAGGGTCTCGATGCCAGGGAGCTCTGGGAAATATAATTCAGTGGGATTTCTCCAACAAAGAAAGCTCAACAAACTTGATAGGATTCATTAGGGAAAGCCAGGGGACCTAAACTGGTATGAAAACCAAATCAGTTAGTAGTTTGCACAGGCCCTTGGACATTGTGGAGGGGTAGCAAGGGTCGGCTGTGACTAGAGCTTTTTGCCAACTACTGAGCATTTTTGCAAAGTAGCTGCAGATCCAGAGGCAGGAACAGAGCGGGAACAAAGCAGATGGAAATGGCCGGACCCCTTCTAACATACAGTCTCCCCCCAGCCAGCTTGATACTGCAGATAGGTCCTTGGTCATTGTGCAAGTTGGAGAGAGCAGGAGTTTATTTTATTTTTGAACAGCATCCAAACACACGATTATCTAACCTCCATTTCTCCCCTTTGCTACATGCTGAGTAGACACAGATGCAACCAGTTTTCCAACCTTCATCCACTGATTCTGCTGTTTCTTGAAAAACAGTTCAAGAAAGAACCGCCTAAGAAAGGAAAGCGGGGCCAGAAGAAGAACCATGTTAAAATCTCAGGGACACAGAATAGCCCTTCAGGACAAGCTGCCAACCAGACAGACCTCTTGAATCCGGAGGTAATTCATCTTTATTTCCTTCCAGAAACGGAGGAACCAGCAGAGATCACAGCTGAGTTTATTTTTCAACAGCCTCCAAAGACACTATTGGGTCCTGCAGGACCCATCAAAAGGGGAAGGTCCTGCCCAAAAGGGGAGGGTCTCGATGCCAGGGAGCTCTGGGAAATATAATTCAGTGGGATTTCTCCAACAATGAAAGCTCAACAAACTTGATAGGATTCATTAGGGAAAGCCAGGGGACCTAAACTGGTATGAAAACCAAATCAGTTAGTAGTTTGCACAGACCCTTGGACATTGTGGAGGGGTAGCAAGGGTCGGCTGTGACTAGAGCTTTTTGCCAACTACTGAGCATTCTTGCCAAGTATCTGCAGATCCAGAGGCAGGAACGGAGTTGGAACAAAGCAGATGGAAATGGCTGGACCCTTCTAACATACAGTCTCCCCCCAGCCAGCTTCATACTGCAGTTGGGCCTTGGTCATTGTGCAAGGTGGGGAGAGCAGGTGACTACTACAGCTTTCTCCAAAAACGCTGAGTGTTCCTGGGATGTAGCTGTAGTTCCAGAGGCAGGCCATCCTTGCAGAAGTAGAGAGATCCTATGGCTTATCCTCCATTTCTCCCCTTTGCTACATGCTGAGTAGACACAGATTCAACCAGTTTTCTAACCTTCACCCACTGATTCTGCTGTTGCTTGAAAAACTGTTCCAGAATGAACCGGCTACGGAAAGCGATGACGACTCGCTGAGCAGCGCTGACCTTGCACTGCTAAATAAGCTCCTTGCAGAACAAACTTCCGACGTGCCAGACGTCTTGTATCCGCAGGTAATTCATCTTTATTTCCTTTCCAGAAAGGGAGGAACCAGCAGAGATCACAGCTGAGTTTATTTTTGAACAGCCTCCAAAGACACTATTGGTCTTTGGATGACACATTTACTCCTGTGACTCTAATCATTCTCCAGTAGCTTGTCAAGAATTCAAGAAAATTCTCAGCAACTGAAATTTGGTGGGAAGTGCATTGCATGGGGCTTCAGTGATCTGGGAAATATAATTCAGTGGGATTTCTCCAACAAAGAAAGCTCAACAAACTTGGTAGGATTCATTAGGGAAAGCCAAGGGACCTAAACTGGTATGAAAACCAAATCAGTTAGTAGTTTGCCCAGGCCCTTGGACATTGTGGAGGGGTAGCAAGGGTCGGCTGTGACTAGAGCTTTTTGCCAACTACTGAGCATTCTTGCCAAGTAGCTGCAGATCCAGAGGCAGGAACGGAGTTGGAACAAAGCAGATGGAAATGGCCGGACCCTTCTAACATACAGTCTCCCCCCAGCCAGCTTCATAGTACAGATAGGTCCTTGGTCATTGTGCAAGTTGGGGAGAGCAGGTGACTACTACAGCTTTCTCCAAAAACGCTGAGTGTTCCTGGGATGTAGCTGTAGTTCCAGAGGCAGGCCCTCCTTGCGGAAGATAAGAAATCCTGTTACCTAACCTCCATTTCTCCCCTTTGCTACATGCTGAGTAGACACGGATGCAACCAGTTTTCCAACCTTCATCCACTGATTCTGCTGTTTCTTGAAAAACAGTTCAAGAAAGAACCGCGTAAGAAAGGAAAGCGGGGCCAGAAGAAGAACCATGTTAAAATCTCAGGGACACAGAATAGCCCTTCAGGACAAGCTGCCAACCAGACAGACCTCTTGAATCCGGAGGTAATTCATCTTTATTTCCTTCCAGAAATGGAGGAACCAGCACAGATCACGGCCAAATTTATTTTTGAACAGCCTCCAAAGACACTATTGGTCTTTGGATGACACATTTTCTCCTGTGACTCTAATCATCCTCCAGTATCTTGTCAAGAATTCAAGAAAATTCTCAGCAACTGACATTTGGTGGGAAGTGCATTGCATGGGGCTTCAGTGATCTGGGAAATATAATTCAGTGGGATTGTTCCAACAAAGAAAGCTCAACAAACTTGATAGGATTCATTAGGGAAAGCCAGGAGACCTAAACTGGTATGAAAACCAAATCAGTTAGTAGTTTGCACAGGCCCTTGGACATTGTGGAGGGGTAGCAAGGGTCGGCTGTGACTAGAGCTTTTTGCCAACTACTGAGCATTCTTGCCAAGTAGCTGCAGATCCAGAGGCAGGAACGGAGTTGGAACAAAGCAGATGGAAATGGCCGGACCCTTCTAACATACAGTCTCCCCCCAGCCAGCTTCATAGTGCAGATAGGTCCTTGGTCATTGTGCAAATTGGATAGAGCAGATGACTACTACAGCTTTCTCCAAAAACGCTGAGTGTTCCTGGGATGTAGGTGTAGTTCCAGAGGCAGGCCATCCTTGCAGAAGTAGAGAGATCCTATGGCTTATCCTCCATTTCGCCCCTTTGCTACATGCTGAGTAGACACAGATTCAACCAGTTTTCTAACCTTCACCCACTGATTCTGCTGTTGCTTGAAAAACTGTTCCAGAATGAACCGGCTACGGAAAGCGATGACGACTCGCTGAGCAGCGCTGACCTTGCACTGCTAAATAAGCTCCTTGCAGAACAAACTTCCGACGTGCCAGACGTCTTGTATCCGCAGGTAATTCATCTTTATTTCCTTTCCAGAAAGGGACTAACCAGCAGAGATCACAGCTGAGTTTATTTTTGAACAGCCTCCAAAGACACTATTGGTCTTTGGATGACACATTTACTCCTGTGACTCTAATCATTCTCCAGTAGCTTGTCAAGAATTCAAGAAAATTCTCAGCTACTGACATTTGGTGGGAAGTGCATTGCATGGGGCTTCAGTGATCTGGGAAATATAATTCAGTGGGATTTCCCCAACAAAGAAAGCTCAACAAACTTGGTAGGATTCATTAGGGAAAGCCAAGGGACCTAAACTGGTATGAAAACCAAATCAGTTAGTAGTTTGCACAGGCCCTTGGACATTGTGGAGGGGTAGCAAGGGTCGGCTGTGACTAGAGCTTTTTGCCAACTACTGAGCATTCTTGCCAAGTAGCTGCAGATCCAGAGGCAGGAACGGAGTTGGAACAAAGCAGATGGAAATGGCCGGACCCTTCTAACATACAGTCTCCCCCCAGCCAGCTTCATAGTACAGATAGGTCCTTGGTCATTGTGCAAGTTGGGGAGAGCAGGTGACTACTACAGCTTTCTCCAAAAACGCTGAGTGTTCCTGGGATGTAGCTGTAGTTCCAGAGGCAGGCCCTCCTTGCGGAAGATAAGAAATCCTGTTACCTAACCTCCATTTCTCCCCTTTGCTACATGCTGAGTAGACACGGATGCAACCAGTTTTCCAACCTTCATCCACTGATTCTGCTGTTTCTTGAAAAACAGTTCAAGAAAGAACCGCGTAAGAAAGGAAAGCGGGGCCAGAAGAAGAACCATGTTAAAATCTCAGGGACACAGAATAGCCCTTCAGGACAAGCTGCCAACCAGACAGACCTCTTGAATCCGGAGGTAATTCATCTTTATTTCCTTCCAGAAACGGAGGAACCAGCACAGATCACGGCCGAATTTATTTTTGAACAGCCTCCAAAGACACTATTGGTCTTTGGATGACACATTTTCTCCTGTGACTCTAATCATCCTCCAGTATCTTGTCAAGAATTCAAGAAAATTCTCAGCAACTGACATTTGGTGGGAAGTGCATTGCATGGGGCTTCAGTGATCTGGGAAATATAATTCAGTGGGATTGTTCCAACAAAGAAAGCTCAACAAACTTGATAGGATTCATTAGGGAAAGCCAGGAGACCTAAACTGGTATGAAAACCAAATCAGTTAGTAGTTTGCACAGGCCCTTGGACATTGTGGAGGGGTAGCAAGGGTCGGCTGTGACTAGAGCTTTTTGCCAACTACTGAGCATTCTTGCCAAGTAGCTGCAGATCCAGAGGCAGGAACGGAGTTGGAACAAAGCAGATGGAAATGGCCGGACCCTTCTAACATACAGTCTCCCCCCAGCCAGCTTGATACTGCAGATAGGTCATTGGTCATTGTGCAAATTGGATAGAGCAGATGACTACTACAGCTTTCTCCAAAAACGCTGAGTGTTCCTGGGATGTAGCTGTAGTTCCAGAGGCAGGCCCAACTTGCAGAAGTAGAGAGATCCAGGAACCAGCACAGATCACGGCCGAGTTAGTTTTGAACAGCCTCCAAAGACACTATTGGTCTTTGGATGACACATTTACTCCTGTAACTCTAATCCTCCTTCAGTAGCTTGTCAAGAGTTCCAGAAAATTCTCAGCAAGTGAAATTCGGCAGGAAGTGCTTTCCATGAAGCTTCAGTGACCTCCGGCATGTATCTTCACTGCTGTGTCCTAGAGGGAAGATACATGCTTCAGCCCACTCAGAGCCAAGCGGCAAGTGACGCCTGACACAGGTTGGACACTTCTCAGCTTCCCTCAAGTTTGGATGGGAAATGTAGGCATCCTGGTCTTACAGCTTGGCTCTCCATTACAGCTGCAAGACCAGGACGCCTACATTTCCCATCCAAACTTGAGGGAAGCTGACAAGTGTCCAACCTGTGTCAGGCATCACTTGTAGCTTGGCTCTCAGGGAGTCAGCTTATAGAAAAGCAGGGAGGAGACTTATACCCTTAGGACTGGCAGCAGCCAAAAATACAACTTTCATGTTCCAGGCTCAAAAGGGATGGTGATTTTTCAGAACCTGTAGCCAGGAAATAAGGATAATCCCTGGCCAAAGGAAAAAGAAAGAAGGGATATGGAATGGTAGGGCTAATATTTTTCTCCTTCCTTCCGAAATGATCCACCATAGAAATGTCCTTCCACAGGTTCAGTCAGTCCTGAAAAACCGGCCAGTAACGGAAGGCAGTGTGCCAACGAAAGCTGCCCAAAAGAACCTGGAGGTGGTCCCGGGACCGTCTGTTGTAAGTTCAAAGCAAAAAGGGGGAGAACTGATGGCATTCTGGAGGGAACAATCTCAGATGTCTCCTTTTTCTTAAAGAGGAGCCAAAAGAACCACCAGAAGTCACAAGCGCATGTCCCAGGAAGGCTTTATCTTTTTAAAAGATACACTAACCTAATTGCCCCCATAGCCAAAAGAAACACATCGGACCAAACATGTAGCTGACACTAAGATTTCTTTATTACAATCCACATTGCGCAAAAGATCAAACGCTCCCCCCCTATAATGCAGGACCCCGAAGAGCCTGCCTCCATCCGCTCTGCAAGGCTTTGGGCAACGGACCCTGGCTCCAAGCCCAACAACCCTGAATGCCATGGCTTGCTTTTCCTCGTCTGCACCACACTTGGGCAGAGACACTCCCTCCACTGTTACACCACGCAGAGCGAAGGGTTAAGCGTTGAGGAGCATCCCCAAGCAAGTCCCACCCCCACCCTCTGCGACCACACTGCCGTGGCATCACACACCCATTCTTGCCATCCCACCCCACCCCACCCCACTGGGCTGTTCCATGGCTGTGTAATGCAACCACCATACTGAAAATAGAAAGAAAACTCAGAATATCTATGAGTTTGCAAGAACGCTCTCGTCAGTCATGTGCTTTGACTACAGAGCATCTACTTCCTGGCTCTTTCCATTTTAGACAGCCTCTGAAATTTCAGCAGATATTACCGACATGCTCTCATGCATATATCCTGACCTTGAAGTCCAGAAAGTTGCCCCCAGCATGAGAGTCTGTATTTTGCCCCTTCCTATCAGGAACAGGAGGAAGCACGAAGTTCTAATCTGCCTTCTCTTTCTTCTAGAGACCCAAGGAAACAAAGACGAGTGGCGGAAAAAAGAAAGCAAAAAACCCAAAGAGAGCACCCAGATCGCCTCAGCCACCGAGTCCCCCATTTCGACCCCCATCGTTACCTCGACCCCCATCTCCTGTACGCCTTTTCCTGAAATGGCCCCCGGTTAGCCCAAGACTCCAACCCCCAGTTCCCGCAGCTCCCCCAAGATCTAACCATATCCTCATTCCATCCTCCCGACATTACTCAGCACCGATACATAACCGCAGTTCGTGCTCGATAACACCACCACCTATCAAGATCAGACGGACTATGTGAAGGGGATGGCTTCGTTGAAATCCTTCTTGTTCCAGCGGAGTAAGTCCTACTACTACTGCAGTGCTTGTTTATTGTTGTTGGTATTGTTATTATTTATTAATTTCCATTAGGGATAAGGGAAAAGGGAAAACAAGTTTCAAAAATATCATGCATTCTGCTTGAAACATCACTCTACTTACCTACATTTTCCAGGATTCATCATTTAACTGTGGTTACTAGTAATTACAATATTGCCATCATATAATTACAAAATTTGGGTCCTTATCTTTATTTCTCATCCAGTTGTAGAATGGGGTCCATGGTGCAGCACAGTCTTCTTCCACTTGTCCTTTCATTAGTAAAGTCAATTTGTCTAGTTCCGCATTTTCCATAATTTTCATAGTCAGCTCCTCCTGCTGGGGTATTGCTGGTCTTTCCCAATAAAACGCTAGTAGAGTTCTTGCTGCTGTCGCTGCCTGTACAATTGCCTGTACACTAAAATATTTCTGCTTGTTTAAGCCTCTTTCACAGCAAATTTGCTCCACCTCTGCTAGCAGGACCTGTTTTTGATTGTTTGGCAGTGGACCACTTAGTCGAGGGGTTTCTTGAGGTTTTTTTCCCCTGCTGCACGTGCCCTTGGTGTGAGGCCTGCCTCACCCCAGCCTTGCCTACCCGTGCCAAGTCCCACTTGGAAACTTCCTGGCAATTTAAGGGCAGCACCAGGAGAAGGCGGAGTTTGGGGAGGGGAGGTTGCTCAGCAGGGATGCTTCTTTCGTCAGAGAAAGAGAAGTCCTGGAGCACCCACTCTCTGCAGCCGTTCTAGGACTTTCATGTTTCATACCGTGCACTCCACCCTCCAAAGCGCCTTCTCCTCCTGGCCCAGGTTCTCTGTCATCTGGAGATCAAAGACTGACGTGAGGATATAGCCAGTGCAACATTCTTGCACCAATTCCTTTTCCGGAGTTGCAAAGCAGTGCCTGCAATGGCACAATCGATCAGGTCAGGAAGAGTGAATGAATGAGAATTCCTCCTCGAAGCCTGGACCACAGATGATGGCTAAAGCTAGAGCTGTCCTCCTTTCGAGATTTGTAAGATCTGTTCTCGGGCCATCTGAACGGATGAGCCTCATCTCATGCTGTCTCCCAATGTTCCCTGTCAACTTGCAGTATACTCCTCACTTGTTGTCTTTGTCAGATACCGAAAGGTCCCTAAGAGGAGGTCTCTTCTCTGAAGAAAAGGCAAATCTATCCACGGAGGGCTCCTCTAAATGTGACTTTGGCCCAGGCTGATTCACACATTGCAGAGTCCTTGTGGCCACCACAAGGATGTGGGAATGCTCCGGGAATTCCAAAGAGCATGGGGGTTCGATTGGATCAGAACTGTGGCGAACCTGGAGAAGGGGCTGCAGCCTTCCACCCATTCGTGGTTTCCTGACATGAAAAAACCCAGAGGTGCCACTGTTTGCGTCCTTGGGAAACTTGTCTGTCCCAGTGTCTTTGGGGACCAAGAGAAGGGAAACCATTCTGGATGCGGGGTTGTGAGATCCCTGTACTAGCATGTTCAGCAGAGGAGCCCTGACATGATAAAAGTGGGACATTCTCCCTGAAACCAAGAAAGGATAATGGTGGAAGGAGTCTCCCATCCTGCAGTGGAGGAGAGATCTGCAGAAGGTAGAGACATGCGGGCAGTGTTGGAAAATTAGCAGAGATTATGCAGAATTGCGCATTGGAAGTAATGAGAGTTGACACAGACTCCAGTGTAGCTTTGTAAAATTACTTTACTAAGAGGATAAAAATTAGGGTTACTTTGGAAGAAAATAACTGCCAATAGACTACATCTTGCTAGATAAGACTAAATAGACATGGTACATGAGAGAGTGAGAGAGAGTGAACAAAGAGCAGTAAAACTTCAGTATATCGCATCACTTAATTGCACCCCCACCCCCGCAATTAACAAGTTGCCCAATCGGAAATCCCACTTCTACTTCATTATTCATAGAGACTTCCCTTTCTATGGCAGGAATCTTTACTTGAAGCCCTAATGGTTACATTCTAAGTAAGTTTACCAATTAAGTAACACAAACAGTTTAACTCTTTTGTGACTGAAATGGAAACACTTGCTGCAGTCCCAGCAGGCAGAGGGGAAGCCCTGAGATTGTCAAGAATGGGACATGGTCACTTAAGATCAAGGATGGCCATGGATAACTTCTCTCATCTAGCTTTGGCCAAGGAAACTGTCCAAAACTTTAGGGGCAGAGATTTTCCCTTCTGCCTGAAAGAACGTTTCCTTTCCCCCGCTTTCGCCTCCCTGCTGCATAGGAAAACAACAAGCAGTGCAGAGTAGATCCAGTGACTAGAACCAGGGATAGACAGCTTTAAAAGGGGATTCAAAGATTTAATAGTGGATCAGTCTATCAGCGGCTACACAGTAACCAATCTTGAGTAAGAGGGGATCTGGAGGGGAATCTCGGCTAGATCTGGTAGCACTAAGAAAGGAGGTTTCGGCAAGTCGGAAACAAAGTTTATTGCCTTAGAACACACGAATGTCACCCTGAAGTCTGCCCCTTTCGAGCACTTCTCAGCCGCAGAAGCTAAAGAGCACCAAGCCAGCTTCCCTAAAGGCACAGCTCTCTCCAAAGCTCCGTGTGCATTTCCCTGGGATTAGTGAGCAGGGGGGCTGCTGCCAGTGAGGGGGAGACTTCCTTCTGGGATAGCATGGGGCAGGCCAGCCTGCTCTGGAGAAGGACTAAGGAGGGGACATGCCAATAGTTTCCGGGAAGAAGTTCAGTTCAGGTGCATAAGGGAACCTGGACTGGTTTCCCATAGGAGGGCAACCTTGACCTCTGTCAAAGCGCTTATCGCTTTTTGCCCAGAACTTCCCATTTAGGATGCCTTTCTTTAATAAAGAAAGTTATGAGCTGATCATCGCTCCTCCTTTTGCTTTGACTATTTTTCAGGGCCATCGTTGAAATAAAACCTTTAAAAAGTTTGCTGGGGTTCTTTGTACTTGTCACACTCGGTGCCTGATCTGGCAGGTTAGATACTCTGGTGTAAACACTCTTCCCTTCTTATTCCTGCAGAGCACAAGAAATCTAAGAAGAAGAGCTCTTTTGTTGCTGCAGAAAATCAGCATTGTGCAGCCATTCAGCAGACAAGAATGACTTTCTTGGACCAATGGAGAAGGCATGCAGGAGAGAGAGAACACACATTTACTCGCTGGAAGACCAATGGGATGAGCAGCATCAGCAGTGCCTGGGGGGTCAAGCAGGAGCGTTTCCATTTCCTCCCCATTTGGAGATCGAACTTTGGGACCTTGGATATTCTGACCTGGTGCTTTTTCACTGTGCCACCAATTCCCCTGCAGTTTCCTCTTCAAAGCTCCATATGCCAGGTGAAGGAAGCAGGGGTGGTGAGGGAGGCCTAATGTGACAATAGTTCTGGGTTCAGGAATCAAAGGGAAGCTGGGGGAGGAACTACTTAGGGGGGAAACAAGAAGGAACCAAGAATTTCCAGCATGAGTTGTGAAAATCCAGGTGGGGGCTGCAGAATTCCAGGAATGAAAACTGACCTTCCAATGCCACACGTCAAATCCAGAGAGAAAATGGCTGCTCTGGAGGGTGGACAGTACCGCAGATTAACCTGCTGATCTCTACCCCTCAAACGCCACTCCCTTCAGGCTTCACCCCAAATCCGCAGGCATTTCCTAACCTGAAACAGACCACCCTATTGCCAGCTCTCGGTTGGAACTGCCTGGAGATTTGGGGGTGGGGCTGGGGCCTGGGGAGGTCAGGGTTTAAGGAGGGGCTTCATTGCAGCAGGTTATTATGCCATCTAGTCTACCCACAAAAAGAGCCATTTTCTTCAGGGGAGCTGACTTCTGTGGCCTGGAGATCATATATATAAATTCCAGGAGATCTCTAGCTGGGGCTTAATCCTAGCAGGTTATAATGTCATCTAGCAATCGAGAAAAGAGCCATTTTCTCCATGCCTCTGTGGCCTGGACATCCTATAAGATACTTCAGTAAGCATGTTTCCGATGACTCACCTCAATTCCATTGTGCGGGTGCACTCTCGCTTGCCCCAGTGGGAAAGAGGCAAATTCTTGGGGAGGACTGAGAGCCAGGTGGGGTGTGTAGAGGAAAGGCAGGTAGGGAGGCAATGGGGTTTGGAGGAGGGCTGAGAGCCAGGTGGGGTGTAGAGAGGAAAGGCACGTAGGGAGACAATGGGGTTTGGGGGAGGGCTGACAAGCAGGTGGGGTGTGGAATGGAAAGGTAGTTAGAGAGGCAATGGGGTTTTGGGGAAGGCTGAGAAGCAGGTGGGGTGTGGAAAGGATAGGCAGGGAGGGAGGCAATGGGGGTTGGAGAGGGCAAACAGCCAGGTGCAGTGTGGAGATGAAAGACAGATAGGGAGGCCATGGGGTTTGGGGGAGGGCTGAGAGCCAGGTGGGGTGTGGAATGGAAAGATAGTTAGAGAGGCAATGGGGTTTTGGGGAAGGCTGAGAAGCAGGTGGGGTGTGGAAAGGATAGACAGGGAGGGAGGCAATTGGGGTTTGGGGACGGCAGAGAGCCATGTGCACTGTGGAGAGGAAAGGCAGATGGGAAGGCAATGGGCTTTGGGGGAGGGCTGAGAGCTAGGTGTAGTATGGAGAGAAAATGCAGTTAGTGAGGCAATGGGGTTTTGGGGACGGCTGATAAGCAGGTGGGGTGTGGAAAGGATAGGCAGAGAGGGAGGCAATGGGGGTTTGGGGAGGGCAGAGAGCCAGGTGCAGTGTGGAGACGAAAGGCAGATAGGAAGGCAATGGGCTTTGGGGGAGGGCTGAGAGCTAGGTGGAGTATGGAGAGGAAAGGCAGGTAGGGAGGCAATGGGGGTTTGGGGAGGGCAGAGAGCCAGGTGGGGTGTGGAATGGAAAGGCAATGAGGGAGGCAATGGGGTTTTGGGGAAGGCTGATAAGCAGGTGGGGTGTGGAAAGGATAAACAGGGAGGGAGGCAATTGGGGTTTGGGGAGGGCTGAGAGCCAGGTGGGGTGTCGAGAGGAAAGGCAGGTAGGGAGGCAATGGGGTTTTGGAACGAGGTCAGAGGCAGGTGGGTGTGAGGAGAGTAATGGCAGTTAGGGAGGCAATGGGGTTTTGGGGAGGGCTGAGAGCCAGGTGGGGTGTCGGGAGGAAAGACAGGTAGGGAGGCAATGGGGTTTGGGGGAGGGCTGGGAGCCAGGTGGGGTGTGGAATGGAAAGGTAGTTAGAGAGGCAATGGGGTTTGGGGGAAGGCTGAGAAGCAGGTGGGGTGTGGAAAGGATAGGCAGAGTGGGAGGCAATGGGGATTTGGGGAGGGCAGAGAGCCAGGTGCAGTGTGGGGATGAAAGGCAGATAGGAAGGCAATGGGCTTTGGGGGAGGCCTGAGAGCTAGGTGGAGTATGGAGAGGAAAGGCAGGTAGGGAGGCAATGGGGGTTTGGGGAGGGCAGAGAGCCAGGTGGGGTGTGGAATGGAAAGGCAATGAGGGAGGCAATGGGGTTTTGGGGAAGGCTGAGAAGCAGGTGGGGTGTGGAAAGGATAGACAGGGAGGGAGGCAATTGGGGTTTGGGGAGGGCTGAGAGCCAGGTGGGGTGTCGAGAGGAAAGGCAGGTAGGGAGGCAATGGGGTTTGGGGGAGGGCTGAGAGCCAGGTGGGGTGTAGAGAGGAAAGGCAGGTAGGGAGGCAATGGGGTTTTGGGGAGGGCTGAGAGCCAGGTGGGGTGTCAAGAGGAAAGACAGGTAGGGAGGCAATGGGATTTGGGGAGGGTTGGGAGCCAGGTGGGGTGTGGAATGGAAAGGTAGTTAGAGAGGCAATGGGGTTTGGGGGAAGGATGAGAAGCAGATGGGGTGTGGAAAGGATAGGCAGAGAGGGAGGCAATGGGGGTTTGGGGAGGACTGAGAGCGAGGTGCAGTGTGTAGAGGAAAGGCAGTTAGGGAGGCAATGGGCTTTGGGGGACGGCTGAGAGCCAGGTGGGGTGTAGAGAGGCAAGGCATTTAAGGAGGGATTGGGGATTTGGGGAGGGCTGAGAGCCAGGTAGGGCGTGGATTGGAAAGGCAGGGACGGAGGCAATGCGGGTGTGGGGAGGGCAGAGAGCCAGGTGCAGTATGGAGATGAAAGGGAGGGAGGGAGGCAATGGGGCTTTGGGGGAGGGCTGAAAGCAAGGTTGAGTATGGAGAGGAAAGGCAGGTAGGGAGGCAATGGGGTTTTGGGGAAGGCTGAGAGCCAGGTGGGGTGTGGAATGGATAGGCAGGGAGGGAGGAAATGAGGGTTTGGGGAGAGTACAGAGCCAGGTGCAGTGTGGAGAGGAAAGGCAATTAGGGAGGCAATGGGTTTTTAGGGAGGGATGAGAGCCAGGTGGGGTGTGGAATGGAAAGGCAGGGGGGAGGCAATGGGGATTTGGGAAGGGGTCAGAGGCAGGTGAATGTGTGAGGTGAGTAATGGCAGTTAGGGAGGCAATGGGCTCACATCCAGAGAGAAACTGGCTGCTCTGGAGGGTGGACAGTACCGCAGATTAACCTGCTGATCTCTACCCCTCAAACGCCACTCCCTTCAGGCTTCACCCCAAATCCGCAGGCATTTCCTAACCTGAAACAGACCACCCTATTGCCAGCTCTCGGTTGGAACTGCCTGGAGATTTGGGGGTGGGGCTGGGGCCTGGGGAGGTCAGGGTTTAAGGAGGGGCTTCATTGCAGCAGGTTATAATGCCATCTAGTCTACCCACAAAAAGAGCCATTTTCTTAAGCGGAGGTGACTTCTGTGGCTTGGAGATCATATATATAAATTCCAGGAGATCTCTAGCTGGGGCTTAATCCTAGCAGGTTATAATGTCATCTAGCAATCGAGAAAAGAGCCATTTTCTCCATGCCTCTGTTGCCTGGACATCCTATAACATACTTCAGTAAGCATGCTTCCAATGACTCACCTTAATTTCATTGTGCGGGTGCGCTCTTGCTTGCCCCTAGTGGGAAAGAGGCAAAATCTTGGGGAGGACTGAGAACCAGGTGGGGTGTGTAGCGGAAAGGCAGGTAGGACTGAGAGCCAGGTGGGGTGTGTAGAGGAAAGGCAGTTAGGGAGGCAATGGGCTTTGGGGGAGGGCTGAGAGCTAGGTGGAGTATGGAGAGGAAAGGCAGGTAGGGAGGCAATGGGGGTTTGGGGAGGGCAGAGAGCCAGGTGGGGTGTGGAATGGAAAGGCAATGAGGGAGGCAAAGGGGTTTTGGGGAAGGCTGAGAAGCAGGTGGGTTGTGGAAAGGATAGACAGGGAGGGAGGCAATTGGGGTTTGGGGAGGGCTGAGAGCCAGGTGGGGTGTCGAGAGGAAAGGCAGGTAGGGAGGCAATGGGGTTTGGGGGAGGGCTGAGAGCCAGGTGGGGTGTAGAGAGGAAAGGCAGGTAGGGAGGCAATGGGGTTTTGGGGAAGGCTGAGAGCCAGGTGGGGTGTGGAATGGATAGGCAGGGAGGGAGGAAATGAGGGTTTGGGGAGAGTACAGAGCCAGGTGCAGTGTGGAGAGGAAAGGCAATTAGGGAGGCAATGGGTTTTTAGGGAGGGATGAGAGCCAGGTGGGGTTTGGAATGGAAAGGCAGGGGGGAGGCAATGGGGATTTGGGAAGGGGTCAGAGGCAGGTGAATGTGTGAGGTGAGTAATAGCAGTTAGGGAGGCAATGGGCTCACATCCAGAGAGAAAATGGCTGCTCTGGAGGGTGGACAGTACCGCAGATTAACCTGCTGATCTCTACCCCTCAAACGCCACTCCCTTCAGGCTTCACCCCAAATCCGCAGGCATTTCCTAACCTGAAACAGACCACCCTATTGCCAGCTCTCGGTTGGAACTGCCTGGAGATTTGGGGGTGGGGCTGGGGCCTGGGGAGGTCAGGGTTTAAGGAGGGGCTTCATTGCAGCAGGTTATAATGCCATCTAGTCTACCCACAAAAAGAGCCATTTTCTTCAGCGGAGGTGACTTCTGTGGCCTGGAGATCATATATATAAATTCCAGGAGATCTCTAGCTGGGGCTTAATCCTAGCAGGTTATAATGTCATCTAGCAATCGAGAAAAGAGCCATTTTCTCCATGCCTCTGTTGCCTGGACATCCTATAACATACTTCAGTAAGCATGCTTCCGATGACTCACCTTAATTCCATTGTGCGGGTGCGCTCTCGCTTGCCCCTAGTGGGAAAGAGGCAAAATCTTGGGGAGGACTGAGAACCAGGTGGGGTGTGTAGCAGAAAGGCAGGTAGGACTGAGAGCCAGGTGGGGTGTGTAGAGGAAAGGCAGGTAGGGAGGCAATTGGGTTGGGGGGGGGGCGTGAGCCAGTAGGGGTGTAGAGAGGAAAGGCAGGTACAGAGGCAATGGGCTTTGGGGGAGGGCTGAGAGCCAGGTGGGGTGTGGAGTGGAAAGGCAGGGAGGGAGGCAATGGGATTTGGGGGAGGGCTGAGAGCCAGGTGGGGTGTTGAGAGGAAAGGCAGGTAGGGAGGCAATGGGGGTTTGGGGAGGGCAGAGAGCCAGGTGGGGTGTGGAATGGAAAGGCAATGAGGGAGGCAATGGGGTTTTGGGGAAGGCTGAGAAGCAGGTGGGGTGTGGAAAGGATAGACAGGGAGGGAGGCAATTGGGGTTTGAGGAGGGCTGAGAGCCAGGTGGGGTGTCGAGAGGAAAGGCAGGTAGGGAGGCAATGGGGTTTGGGGGAGGGCTGAGAGCCAGGTGGGGTGTAGAGAGGAAAGGCAGGTAGGGAGCCAATGGGGTTTGGGGGGACGGCTGAGAGCCAGGTGGGGTGTAGAGAGGCAAGGCATTTAAGGAGGGATTGGGGATTTTGGGAGGGCTGAGAGCCAGGTAGGGCGTGCATTGGAAAGGCAGGGACGGAGGCAATGGGGGTGTGGGGAGGGCAGAGAGCCAGGTGCAGTATGGAGATGAAAGGCAGGGAGGGAGGCAATGGGGCTTTGGGGGAGGGCTGAAAGCAAGGTTGAGTATGGAGAGGAAAGGCAGGTAGGGAGGCAATGGGGTTTGGGGGAACGCTGAGAGCCAGGTGGGGTGTGGAATGGATAGGCAGGGAGGGAGGAAATGAGGGTTTGGGGAGAGTACAGAGCCAGGTGCAGTGTGGAGAGGAAAGGCAATTAGGGAGGCAATGGGTTTTTTAGGGAGGGATGAGAGCCAGGTGGGCTGTGGAATGGAAAGGCAGGGGGGAGGCAATGGGGATTTGGGAAGGGGTCAGAGGCAGGTGAATGTGTGAGGTGAGTAATGGCAGTAAGGGAGGCAATGGGGTCACATACAGAGAGAAAATGGCTGCTCTGGAGGGTGGACAGTACCGCAGATTAACCTGCTGATCTCTACCCCTCAAACGCCACTCCCTTCAGGCTTCACCCCAAATCCGCAGGCATTTCCTAACCTGAAACAGACCACCCTATTGCCAGCTCTCGGTTGGAACTGCCTGGAGATTTGGGGGTGGGGCTGGGGCCTGGGGAGGTCAGGGTTTAAGGAGGGGCTTCATTGCAGCAGGTTATAATGCCATCTAGTCTACCCACAAAAAGAGCCATTTTCTTCAGCGGAGGTGACTTCTGTAGCCTGGAGATCATATATATAAATTCCAGGAGATCTCTAGCTGGGGCTTAATCCTAGCAGGTTATAATGTCATCTAGCAATCGAGAAAAGATCCATTTTCTCCATGCCTCTGTTGCCTGGACATCCTATAACATACTTCAGTAAGCATGCTTCCGATGACTCACCTTAATTCCATTGTGCGGGTGCGCTCTTGCTTGCCCCTAGTGGGAAAGAGGCAAAATCTTGGGGAGGACTGAGAACCAGGTGGGGTGTGTAGCGGAAAGGCAGGTAGGACTGAGAGCCAGGTGGGGTGTGTAGAGGAAAGGCAGGTAGGGAGGCAATGGGGTTTGGGGGGGGGGGCGTGAGCCAGTTGGGGTGTAGAGAGGAAAGGCAGGTACAGAAGCAATGGGCTTTGGGGGAGGGCTGAGAGCCAGGTGGGGTGTGGAGTGGAAAGGCAGGGAGGGAGGCAATGGGGTTTTGGGACGGGGTCAGAGGCAGGTGGGTGTGAGGAGAGTAATGGCAGTTAGGGAGGCAATGGGGTTTTGGGGAGGGCTGAGAGCCAGGTGGGGTGTCGAGAGGAAAGACAGGTAGGGAGGCAATGGGATTTGGGGGAGGGCTGAGAGCCAGGTGGGGTGTTGAGAGGAAAGGCAGTTAGGGAGGCAATGGGCTTTGGGGGAGGGCTGAGAGCTAGGTGGAGTATGGAGAGGAAAGGCAGGTAGGGAGGCAATGGGGGTTTGGGGAGGGCAGAGAGCCAGGTGGGGTGTGGAATGGAAAGGCAATGAGGGAGGCAATGGGGTTTTGGGGAAGGCTGAGAAGCAGGTGGGTTGTGGAAAGGATAGACAGGGAGGGAGGCAATTGGGGTTTGGGGAGGGCTGAGAGCCAGGTGGGGTGTCGAGAGGAAAGGCAGGTAGGGAGGCAATGGGGTTTGGGGGAGGGCTGAGAGCCAGGTGGGGTGTAGAGAGGAAAGGCAGGTAGGGAGGCAAAGCGGTTTTGGGGAAGGCTGAGAGCCAGGTGGGGTGTGGAATGGATAGGCAGGGAGGGAGGAAATGAGGGTTTGGGGAGAGTACAGAGCCAGGTGCAGTGTGGAGAGGAAAGGCAATTAGGGAGGCAATGGGTTTTTAGGGAGGGATGAGAGCCAGGTGGGGTTTGGAATGGAAAGGCAGGGGGGAGGCAATGGGGATTTGGGAAGGGGTCAGAGGCAGGTGAATGTGTGAGGTGAGTAATGGCAGTTAGGGAGGCAATGGGGTCACATCCAGAGAGAAAATGGCTGCTCTGGAGGGTGGACAGTACCGCAGATTAACCTGCTGATCTCTACCCCTCAAACGCCACTCCCTTCAGGCTTCACCCCAAATCCGCAGGCATTTCCTAACCTGAAACAGACCACCCTATTGCCAGCTCTCGGTTGGAACTGCCTGGAGATTTGGGGGTGGGGCTGGGGCCTGGGGAGGTCAGGGTTTAAGGAGGGGCTTCATTGCAGCAGGTTATAATGCCATCTAGTCTACCCACAAAAAGAGCCATTTTCTTCAGCGGAGGTGACTTCTGTAGCCTGGAGATCATATATATAAATTCCAGGAGATCTCTAGCTGGGGCTTAATCCTAGCAGGTTATAATGTCATCTAGCAATCGAGAAAAGATCCATTTTCTCCATGCCTCTGTTGCCTGGACATCCTATAACATACTTCAGTAAGCATGCTTCCGATGACTCACCTTAATTCCATTGTGCGGGTGCGCTCTTGCTTGCCCCTAGTGGGAAAGAGGCAAAATCTTGGGGAGGACTGAGAACCAGGTGGGGTGTGTAGCGGAAAGGCAGGTAGGACTGAGAGCCAGGTGGGGTGTGTAGAGGAAAGGCAGGTAGGGAGGCAATGGGGTTTGGGGGGGGCGTGAGCCAGTTGGGGTGTAGAGAGGAAAGGCAGGTACAGAAGCAATGGGCTTTGGGGGAGGGCTGAGAGCCAGGTGGGGTGTGGAGTGGAAAGGCAGGGAGGGAGGCAATGGGGTTTTGGGACGGGGTCAGAGGCAGGTGGGTGTGAGGAGAGTAATGGCAGTTAGGGAGGCAATGGGGTTTTGGGGAGGGCTGAGAGCCAGGTGGGGTGTCGAGAGGAAAGACAGGTAGGGAGGCAATGGGATTTGGGGGAGGGCTGAGAGCCAGGTGGGGTGTTGAGAGGAAAGGCAGTTAGGGAGGCAATGGGCTTTGGGGGAGGGCTGAGAGCTAGGTGGAGTATGGAGAGGAAAGGCAGGTAGGGAGGCAATGGGGGTTTGGGGAGGGCAGAGAGCCAGGTGGGGTGTGGAATGGAAAGGCAGGGAGGGAGGAAATGAGGGTTTGGGGAGAGTACAGAGCCAGGTGCAGTGTGGAGAGGAAAGGCAATTAGGGAGGCAATGGGTTTTTAGGGAGGGATGAGAGCCAGGTGGGGTTTGGAATGGAAAGGCAGGGGGGAGGCAATGGGGATTTGGGAAGGGGTCAGAGGCAGGTGAATGTGTGAGGTGAGTAATAGCAGTTAGGGAGGCAATGGGCTCACATCCAGAGAGAAACTGGCTGCTCTGGAGGGTGGACAGTACCGCAGATTAACCTGCTGATCTCTACCCCTCAAACGCCACTCCCTTCAGGCTTCACCCCAAATCCGCAGGCATTTCCTAACCTGAAACAGACCACCCTATTGCCAGCTCTCGGTTGGAACTGCCTGGAGATTTGGGGGTGGGGCTGGGGCCTGGGGAGGTCAGGGTTTAAGGAGGGGCTTCATTGCAGCAGGTTATAATGCCATCTAGTATACCCACAAAAAGAGCCATTTTCTTCAGCGGAGGTGACTTCTGTGGCCTGGAGATCATATATATAAATTCCAGGAGATCTCTAGCTGGGGCTTAATCCTAGCAGGTTATAATGTCATCTAGCAATCGAGAAAAGAGCCATTTTCTCCATGCCTCTGTTGCCTGGACATCCTATAACATACTTCAGTAAGCATGCTTCCGATGACTCACCTTAATTCCATTGTGCGGGTGCGCTCTCGCTTGCCCCTAGTGGGAAAGAGGCAAAATCTTGGGGAGGACTGAGAACCAGGTGGGGTGTGTAGCAGAAAGGCAGGTAGGACTGAGAGCCAGGTGGGGTGTGTAGAGGAAAGGCAGGTAGGGAGGCAATGGGGTTGGGGGGGGGGGCGTGAGCCAGTTGGGGTGTAGAGAGGAAAGGCAGGTACAGAGGCAATGGGCTTTGGGGGAGGGCTGAGAGCCAGGTGGGGTGTGGAGTGGAAAGGCAGGGAGGGAGGCAATGGGATTTGGGGGAGGGCTGAGAGCCAGGTGGGGTGTTGAGAGGAAAGGCAGTTAGGGAGGCAATGGGCTTTGGGGGAGGGCTGAGAGCTAGGTGGAGTATGGAGAGGAAAGGCAGGTAGGGAGGCAATGGGGGTTTGGGGAGGGCAGAGAGCCAGGTGGGGTGTGGAATGGAAAGGCAATGAGGGAGGCAATGGGGTTTTGGGGAAGGCTGAGAAGCAGGTGGGGTGTGGAAAGGATAGACAGGGAGGGAGGCAATTGGGGTTTGAGGAGGGCTGAGAGCCAGGTGGGGTGTCGAGAGGAAAGGCAGGTAGGGAGGCAATGGGGTTTGGGGGAGGGCTGAGAGCCAGGTGGGGTGTAGAGAGGAAAGGCAGGTAGGGAGGCAATGGGGTTTGGGGGACGGCTGAGAGCCAGGTGGGGTGTAGAGAGGCAAGGCATTTAAGGAGGGATTGGGGATTTTGGGAGGGCTGAGAGCCAGGTAGGGCGTGCATTGGAAAGGCAGGGACGGAGGCAATGGGGGTGTGGGGAGGGCAGAGAGCCAGGTGCAGTATGGAGATGAAAGGCAGGGAGGGAGGCAATGGGGCTTTGGGGGAGGGCTGAAAGCAAGGTTGAGTATGGAGAGGAAAGGCAGGTAGGGAGGCAATGGGGTTTGGGGGAACGCTGAGAGCCAGGTGGGGTGTGGAATGGATAGGCAGGGAGGGAGGAAATGAGGGTTTGGGGAGAGTACAGAGCCAGGTGCAGTGTGGAGAGGTAAGGCAATTAGGGAGGCAATGGGTTTTTAGGGAGGGATGAGAGCCAGGTGGGCTTTGGAATGGAAAGGCAGGGGGGAGGCAATGGGGATTTGGGAAGGGGTCAGAGGCAGGTGAATGTGTGAGGTGAGTAATGGCAGTTAGGGAGGCAATGGGGTCACATCCAGAGAGAAAATGGCTGCTCTGGAGGGTGGACAGTACCGCAGATTAACCTGCTGATCTCTACCCCTCAAACGCCACTCCCTTCAGGCTTCACCCCAAATCCGCAGGCATTTCCTAACCTGAAACAGACCACCCTATTGCCAGCTCTCGGTTGGAACTGCCTGGAGATTTGGGGGTGGGGCTGGGGCCTGGGGAGGTCAGGGTTTAAGGAGGGGCTTCATTGCAGCAGGTTATAATGCCATCTAGTCTACCCACAAAAAGAGCCATTTTCTTCAGCGGAGGTGACTTCTGTAGCCTGGAGATCATATATATAAATTCCAGGAGATCTCTAGCTGGGGCTTAATCCTAGCAGGTTATAATGTCATCTAGCAATCGAGAAAAGATCCATTTTCTCCATGCCTCTGTTGCCTGGACATCCTATAACATACTTCAGTAAGCATGCTTCCAATGACTCACCTTAATTCCATTGTGCGGGTGCGCTCTCGCTTGCCCCTAGTGGAAAAGAGGCAAAATCTTGGGGAGGACTGAGAACCAGGTGGGGTGTGTAGCGGAAAGGCAGGTAGGACTGAGAGCCAGGTGGGGTGTGTAGAGGAAAGGCAGGTAGGGAGGCAATGGGGTTGGGGGGGGGGCGTGAGCCAGTTGGGGTGTAGAGAGGAAAGGCAGGTACAGAGGCAATGGGCTTTGGGGGAGGGCTGAGAGCCAGGTGGGGTGTGGAGTGGAAAGGCAGGGAGGGAGGCAATGGGGTTTTGGGACGGGGTCAGAGGCAGGTGGGTGTGAGGAGAGTAATGGCAGTTAGGGCGGCAATGGGGTTTTGGGGAGGGCTGAGAGCCAGGTGGGGTGTCGAGAGGAAAGACAGGTAGGGAGGCAATGGGGTTTGGGGGAGGGCTGGGAGCCAGGTGGGGTGTGGAATGGAAAGGTAGTTAGAGAGGTAATGGGGTTCGGGGGAAGGCTGAGAAGCAGGTGGGTGTGGAAAGGATAGGCAGAGAGGGAGGCAATGGGGGTTTGGGGAGGGCAGAGAGCCAGGTGCAGTGTGGAGATGAAAGGCAGATAGGAAGGCAATGGGCTTTGGAGGAGGGCTGAGAGCTAGGTGGAGTATGGAGAGGAAAGGCAGGTAGGGAGGCAATGGGGGTTTGGGGAGGGCAGAGAGCCAGGTGGGGTGTGGAATGGAAAGGCAATGATGGAGGCAATGGGGTTTTGGGGAAGGCTGAGAGCCAGGTGGGGTGTGGAATGGATAGGCAGGGAGGGAGGAAATGAGGGTTTGGGGAGAGTACAGAGCCAGGTGCAGTGTGGAGAGGAAAGGCAATTAGGGAGGCAATGGGTTTTTAGGGAGGGATGAGAGCCAGGTGGGGTGTGGAATGGAAAGGCAGGGGGGAGGCAATGGGGATTTGGGAAGGGGTCAGAGGCAGGTGAATGTGTGAGGTGAGTAATGGCAGTTAGGGAGGCAATGGGCTCACATCCAGAGAGAAACTGGCTGCTCTGGAGGGTGGACAGTACCGCAGATTAACCTGCTGATCTCTACCCCTCAAACGCCACTCCCTTCAGGCTTCACCCCAAATCCGCAGGCATTTCCTAACCTGAAACAGACCACCCTATTGCCAGCTCTCGGTTGGAACTGCCTGGAGATTTGGGGGTGGGGCTGGGGCCTGGGGAGGTCAGGGTTTAAGGAGGGGCTTCATTGCAGCAGGTTATAATGCCATCTAGTCTACCCACAAAAAGAGCCATTTTCTTAAGCGGAGGTGACTTCTGTGGCTTGGAGATCATATATATAAATTCCAGGAGATCTCTAGCTGGGGCTTAATCCTAGCAGGTTATAATGTCATCTAGCAATCGAGAAAAGAGCCATTTTCTCCATGCCTCTGTTGCCTGGACATCCTATAACATACTTCAGTAAGCATGCTTCCGATGACTCACCTTAATTTCATTGTGCGGGTGCGCTCTTGCTTGCCCCTAGTGGGAAAGAGGCAAAATCTTGGGGAGGACTGAGAACCAGGTGGGGTGTGTAGCGGAAAGGCAGGTAGGACTGAGAGCCAGGTGGGGTGTGTAGAGGAAAGGCAGTTAGGGAGGCAATGGGCTTTGGGGGAGGGCTGAGAGCTAGGTGGAGTATGGAGAGGAAAGGCAGGTAGGGAGGCAATGGGGGTTTGGGGAGGGCAGAGAGCCAGGTGGGGTGTGGAATGGAAAGGCAATGAGGGAGGCAATGGGGGTTTGGGGAAGGCTGAGAAGCAGGTGGGTTGTGGAAAGGATAGACAGGGAGGGAGGCAATTGGGGTTTGGGGAGGGCTGAGAGCCAGGTGGGGTGTCGAGAGGAAAGGCAGGTAGGGAGGCAATGGGGTTTGGGGGAGGGCTGAGAGCCAGGTGGGGTGTAGAGAGGAAAGGCAGGTAGGGAGGCAATGGGGTTTTGGGGAAGGCTGAGAGCCAGGTGGGGTGTGGAATGGATAGGCAGGGAGGGAGGAAATGAGGGTTTGGGGAGAGTACAGAGCCAGGTGCAGTGTGGAGAGGAAAGGCAATTAGGGAGGCAATGGGTTTTTAGGGAGGGATGAGAGCCAGGTGGGGTTTGGAATGGAAAGGCAGGGGGGAGGCAATGGGGATTTGGGAAGGGGTCAGAGGCAGGTGAATGTGTGAGGTGAGTAATAGCAGTTAGGGAGGCAATGGGCTCACATCCAGAGAGAAAATGGCTGCTCTGGAGGGTGGACAGTACCGCAGATTAACCTGCTGATCTCTACCCCTCAAACGCCACTCCCTTCAGGCTTCACCCCAAATCCGCAGGCATTTCCTAACCTGAAACAGACCACCCTATTGCCAGCTCTCGGTTGGAACTGCCTGGAGATTTGGGGGTGGGGCTGGGGCCTGGGGAGGTCAGGGTTTAAGGAGGGGCTTCATTGCAGCAGGTTATAATGACATCTAGTCTACCCACAAAAAGAGCCATTTTCTTCAGCGGAGGTGACTTCTGTGGCCTGGAGATCATATATATAAATTCCAGGAGATCTCTAGCTGGGGCTTAATCCTAGCAGGTTATAATGTCATCTAGCAATCGAGAAAAGAGCCATTTTCTCCATGCCTCTGTTGCCTGGACATCCTATAACATACTTCAGTAAGCATGCTTCCGATGACTCACCTTAATTCCATTGTGCGGGTGCGCTCTCGCTTGCCCCTAGTGGGAAAGAGGCAAAATCTTGGGGAGGACTGAGAACCAGGTGGGGTGTGTAGCAGAAAGGCAGGTAGGACTGAGAGCCAGGTGGGGTGTGTAGAGGAAAGGCAGGTAGGGAGGCAATTGGGTTGGGGGGGGGGCGTGAGCCAGTAGGGGTGTAGAGAGGAAAGGCAGGTACAGAGGCAATGGGCTTTGGGGGAGGGCTGAGAGCCAGGTGGGGTGTGGAGTGGAAAGGCAGGGAGGGAGGCAATGGGATTTGGGGGAGGGCTGAGAGCCAGGTGGGGTGTTGAGAGGAAAGGCAGGTAGGGAGGCAATGGGGGTTTGGGGAGGGCAGAGAGCCAGGTGGGGTGTGGAATGGAAAGGCAATGAGGGAGGCAATGGGGTTTTGGGGAAGGCTGAGAAGCAGGTGGGGTGTGGAAAGGATAGACAGGGAGGGAGGCAATTGGGGTTTGAGGAGGGCTGAGAGCCAGGTGGGGTGTCGAGAGGAAAGGCAGGTAGGGAGGCAATGGGGTTTGGGGGAGGGCTGAGAGCCAGGTGGGGTGTAGAGAGGAAAGGCAGGTAGGGAGCCAATGGGGTTTGGGGGACGGCTGAGAGCCAGGTGGGGTGTAGAGAGGCAAGGCATTTAAGGAGGGATTGGGGATTTTGGGAGGGCTGAGAGCCAGGTAGGGCGTGCATTGGAAAGGCAGGGACGGAGGCAATGGGGGTGTGGGGAGGGCAGAGAGCCAGGTGCAGTATGGAGATGAAAGGCAGGGAGGGAGGCAATGGGGCTTTGGGGGAGGGCTGAAAGCAAGGTTGAGTATGGAGAGGAAAGGCAGGTAGGGAGGCAATGGGGTTTGGGGGAACGCTGAGAGCCAGGTGGGGTGTGGAATGGATAGGCAGGGAGGGAGGAAATGAGGGTTTGGGGAGAGTACAGAGCCAGGTGCAGTGTGGAGAGGAAAGGCAATTAGGGAGGCAATGGGTTTTTAGGGAGGGATGAGAGCCAGGTGGGCTGTGGAATGGAAAGGCAGGGGGGAGGCAATGGGGATTTGGGAAGGGGTCAGAGGCAGGTGAATGTGTGAGGTGAGTAATGGCAGTAAGGGAGGCAATGGGGTCACATACAGAGAGAAAATGGCTGCTCTGGAGGGTGGACAGTACCGCAGATTAACCTGCTGATCTCTACCCCTCAAACGCCACTCCCTTCAGGCTTCACCCCAAATCCGCAGGCATTTCCTAACCTGAAACAGACCACCCTATTGCCAGCTCTCGGTTGGAACTGCCTGGAGATTTGGGGGTGGGGCTGGGGCCTGGGGAGGTCAGGGTTTAAGGAGGGGCTTCATTGCAGCAGGTTATAATGCCATCTAGTCTACCCACAAAAAGAGCCATTTTCTTCAGCGGAGGTGACTTCTGTAGCCTGGAGATCATATATATAAATTCCAGGAGATCTCTAGCTGGGGCTTAATCCTAGCAGGTTATAATGTCATCTAGCAATCAAGAAAAGATCCATTTTCTCCATGCCTCTGTTGCCTGGACATCCTATAACATACTTCAGTAAGCATGCTTCCGATGACTCACCTTAATTCCATTGTGCGGGTGCGCTCTTGCTTGCCCCTAGTGGGAAAGAGGCAAAATCTTGGGGAGGACTGAGAACCAGGTGGGGTGTGTAGCGGAAAGGCAGGTAGGACTGAGAGCCAGGTGGGGTGTGTAGAGGAAAGGCAGGTAGGGAGGCAATGGGGTTTGGGGGGGGGGGGCGTGAGCCAGTTGGGGTGTAGAGAGGAAAGGCAGGTACAGAAGCAATGGGCTTTGGGGGAGGGCTGAGAGCCAGGTGGGGTGTGGAGTGGAAAGGCAGGGAGGGAGGCAATGGGGTTTTGGGACGGGGTCAGAGGCAGGTGGGTGTGAGGAGAGTAATGGCAGTTAGGGAGGCAATGGGGTTTTGGGGAGGGCTGAGAGCCAGGTGGGGTGTCGAGAGGAAAGACAGGTAGGGAGGCAATGGGATTTGGGGGAGGGCTGAGAGCCAGGTGGGGTGTTGAGAGGAAAGGCAGTTAGGGAGGCAATGGGCTTTGGGGGAGGGCTGAGAGCTAGGTGGAGTATGGAGAGGAAAGGCAGGTAGGGAGGCAATGGGGGTTTGGGGAGGGCAGAGAGCCAGGTGGGGTGTGGAATGGAAAGGCAATGAGGGAGGCAATGGGGTTTTGGGGAAGGCTGAGAAGCAGGTGGGTTGTGGAAAGGATAGACAGGGAGGGAGGCAATTGGGGTTTGGGGAGGGCTGAGAGCCAGGTGGGGTGTCGAGAGGAAAGGCAGGTAGGGAGGCAATGGGGTTTGGGGGAGGGCTGAGAGCCAGGTGGGGTGTAGAGAGGAAAGGCAGGTAGGGAGGCAAAGCGGTTTTGGGGAAGGCTGAGAGCCAGGTGGGGTGTGGAATGGATAGGCAGGGAGGGAGGAAATGAGGGTTTGGGGAGAGTACAGAGCCAGGTGCAGTGTGGAGAGGAAAGGCAATTAGGGAGGCAATGGGTTTTTAGGGAGGGATGAGAGCCAGGTGGGGTTTGGAATGGAAAGGCAGGGGGGAGGCAATGGGGATTTGGGAAGGGGTCAGAGGCAGGTGAATGTGTGAGGTGAGTAATGGCAGTTAGGGAGGCAATGGGGTCACATCCAGAGAGAAAATGGCTGCTCTGGAGGGTGGACAGTACCGCAGATTAACCTGCTGATCTCTACCCCTCAAACGCCACTCCCTTCAGGCTTCACCCCAAATCCGCAGGCATTTCCTAACCTGAAACAGACCACCCTATTGCCAGCTCTCGGTTGGAACTGCCTGGAGATTTGGGGGTGGGGCTGGGGCCTGGGGAGGTCAGGGTTTAAGGAGGGGCTTCATTGCAGCAGGTTATAATGCCATCTAGTCTACCCACAAAAAGAGCCATTTTCTTCAGCGGAGGTGACTTCTGTAGCCTGGAGATCATATATATAAATTCCAGGAGATCTCTAGCTGGGGCTTAATCCTAGCAGGTTATAATGTCATCTAGCAATCGAGAAAAGATCCATTTTCTCCATGCCTCTGTTGCCTGGACATCCTATAACATACTTCAGTAAGCATGCTTCCGATGACTCACCTTAATTCCATTGTGCGGGTGCGCTCTTGCTTGCCCCTAGTGGGAAAGAGGCAAAATCTTGGGGAGGACTGAGAACCAGGTGGGGTGTGTAGCGGAAAGGCAGGTAGGACTGAGAGCCAGGTGGGGTGTGTAGAGGAAAGGCAGGTAGGGAGGCAATGGGGTTTGGGGGGGGCGTGAGCCAGTTGGGGTGTAGAGAGGAAAGGCAGGTACAGAAGCAATGGGCTTTGGGGGAGGGCTGAGAGCCAGGTGGGGTGTGGAGTGGAAAGGCAGGGAGGGAGGCAATGGGGTTTTGGGACGGGGTCAGAGGCAGGTGGGTGTGAGGAGAGTAATGGCAGTTAGGGAGGCAATGGGGTTTTGGGGAGGGCTGAGAGCCAGGTGGGGTGTCGAGAGGAAAGACAGGTAGGGAGGCAATGGGATTTGGGGGAGGGCTGAGAGCCAGGTGGGGTGTTGAGAGGAAAGGCAGTTAGGGAGGCAATGGGCTTTGGGGGAGGGCTGAGAGCTAGGTGGAGTATGGAGAGGAAAGGCAGGTAGGGAGGCAATGGGGGTTTGGGGAGGGCAGAGAGCCAGGTGGGGTGTGGAATGGAAAGGCAATGAGGGAGGCAATGGGGTTTTGGGGAAGGCTGAGAAGCAGGTGGGTTGTGGAAAGGATAGACAGGGAGGGAGGCAATTGGGGTTTGGGGAGGGCTGAGAGCCAGGTGGGGTGTCGAGAGGAAAGGCAGGTAGGGAGGCAATGGGGTTTGGGGGAGGGCTGAGAGCCAGGTGGGGTGTAGAGAGGAAAGGCAGGTAGGGAGGCAAAGCGGTTTTGGGGAAGGCTGAGAGCCAGGTGGGGTGTGGAATGGATAGGCAGGGAGGGAGGAAATGAGGGTTTGGGGAGAGTACAGAGCCAGGTGCAGTGTGGAGAGGAAAGGCAATTAGGGAGGCAATGGGTTTTTAGGGAGGGATGAGAGCCAGGTGGGGTTTGGAATGGAAAGGCAGGGGGGAGGCAATGGGGATTTGGGAAGGGGTCAGAGGCAGGTGAATGTGTGAGGTGAGTAATAGCAGTTAGGGAGGCAATGGGCTCACATCCAGAGAGAAACTGGCTGCTCTGGAGGGTGGACAGTACCGCAGATTAACCTGCTGATCTCTACCCCTCAAACGCCACTCCCTTCAGGCTTCACCCCAAATCCGCAGGCATTTCCTAACCTGAAACAGACCACCCTATTGCCAGCTCTCGGTTGGAACTGCCTGGAGATTTGGGGGTGGGGCTGGGGCCTGGGGAGGTCAGGGTTTAAGGAGGGGCTTCATTGCAGCAGGTTATAATGCCATCTAGTATACCCACAAAAAGAGCCATTTTCTTCAGCGGAGGTGACTTCTGTGGCCTGGAGATCATATATATAAATTCCAGGAGATCTCTAGCTGGGGCTTAATCCTAGCAGGTTATAATGTCATCTAGCAATCGAGAAAAGAGCCATTTTCTCCATGCCTCTGTTGCCTGGACATCCTATAACATACTTCAGTAAGCATGCTTCCGATGACTCACCTTAATTCCATTGTGCGGGTGCGCTCTCGCTTGCCCCTAGTGGGAAAGAGGCAAAATCTTGGGGAGGACTGAGAACCAGGTGGGGTGTGTAGCAGAAAGGCAGGTAGGACTGAGAGCCAGGTGGGGTGTGTAGAGGAAAGGCAGGTAGGGAGGCAATGGGGTTGGGGGGGGGCGTGAGCCAGTTGGGGTGTAGAGAGGAAAGGCAGGTACAGAGGCAATGGGCTTTGGGGGAGGGCTGAGAGCCAGGTGGGGTGTGGAGTGGAAAGGCAGGGAGGGAGGCAATGGGATTTGGGGGAGGGCTGAGAGCCAGGTGGGGTGTTGAGAGGAAAGGCAGTTAGGGAGGCAATGGGCTTTGGGGGAGGGCTGAGAGCTAGGTGGAGTATGGAGAGGAAAGGCAGGTAGGGAGGCAATGGGGGTTTGGGGAGGGCAGAGAGCCAGGTGGGGTGTGGAATGGAAAGGCAATGAGGGAGGCAATGGGGTTTTGGGGAAGGCTGAGAAGCAGGTGGGGTGTGGAAAGGATAGACAGGGAGGGAGGCAATTGGGGTTTGAGGAGGGCTGAGAGCCAGGTGGGGTGTCGAGAGGAAAGGCAGGTAGGGAGGCAATGGGGTTTGGGGGAGGGCTGAGAGCCAGGTGGGGTGTAGAGAGGAAAGGCAGGTAGGGAGGCAATGGGGTTTGGGGGACGGCTGAGAGCCAGGTGGGGTGTAGAGAGGCAAGGCATTTAAGGAGGGATTGGGGATTTTGGGAGGGCTGAGAGCCAGGTAGGGCGTGCATTGGAAAGGCAGGGACGGAGGCAATGGGGGTGTGGGGAGGGCAGAGAGCCAGGTGCAGTATGGAGATGAAAGGCAGGGAGGGAGGCAATGGGGCTTTGGGGGAGGGCTGAAAGCAAGGTTGAGTATGGAGAGGAAAGGCAGGTAGGGAGGCAATGGGGTTTGGGGGAACGCTGAGAGCCAGGTGGGGTGTGGAATGGATAGGCAGGGAGGGAGGAAATGAGGGTTTGGGGAGAGTACAGAGCCAGGTGCAGTGTGGAGAGGTAAGGCAATTAGGGAGGCAATGGGTTTTTAGGGAGGGATGAGAGCCAGGTGGGCTTTGGAATGGAAAGGCAGGGGGGAGGCAATGGGGATTTGGGAAGGGGTCAGAGGCAGGTGAATGTGTGAGGTGAGTAATGGCAGTTAGGGAGGCAATGGGGTCACATCCAGAGAGAAAATGGCTGCTCTGGAGGGTGGACAGTACCGCAGATTAACCTGCTGATCTCTACCCCTCAAACGCCACTCCCTTCAGGCTTCACCCCAAATCCGCAGGCATTTCCTAACCTGAAACAGACCACCCTATTGCCAGCTCTCGGTTGGAACTGCCTGGAGATTTGGGGGTGGGGCTGGGGCCTGGGGAGGTCAGGGTTTAAGGAGGGGCTTCATTGCAGCAGGTTATAATGCCATCTAGTCTACCCACAAAAAGAGCCATTTTCTTCAGCGGAGGTGACTTCTGTAGCCTGGAGATCATATATATAAATTCCAGGAGATCTCTAGCTGGGGCTTAATCCTAGCAGGTTATAATGTCATCTAGCAATCGAGAAAAGATCCATTTTCTCCATGCCTCTGTTGCCTGGACATCCTATAACATACTTCAGTAAGCATGCTTCCGATGACTCACCTTAATTCCATTGTGCGGGTGCGCTCTCGCTTGCCCCTAGTGGAAAAGAGGCAAAATCTTGGGGAGGACTGAGAACCAGGTGGGGTGTGTAGCGGAAAGGCAGGTAGGACTGAGAGCCAGGTGGGGTGTGTAGAGGAAAGGCAGGTAGGGAGGCAATGGGGTTGGGGGGGGGGGCGTGAGCCAGTTGGGGTGTAGAGAGGAAAGGCAGGTACAGAGGCAATGGGCTTTGGGGGAGGGCTGAGAGCCAGGTGGGGTGTGGAGTGGAAAGGCAGGGAGGGAGGCAATGGGGTTTTGGGACGGGGTCAGAGGCAGGTGGGTGTGAGGAGAGTAATGGCAGTTAGGGCGGCAATGGGGTTTTGGGGAGGGCTGAGAGCCAGGTGGGGTGTCGAGAGGAAAGACAGGTAGGGAGGCAATGGGGTTTGGGGGAGGGCTGGGAGCCAGGTGGGGTGTGGAATGGAAAGGTAGTTAGAGAGGTAATGGGGTTCGGGGGAAGGCTGAGAAGCAGGTGGGTGTGGAAAGGATAGGCAGAGAGGGAGGCAATGGGGGTTTGGGGAGGGCAGAGAGCCAGGTGCAGTGTGGAGATGAAAGGCAGATAGGAAGGCAATGGGCTTTGGAGGAGGGCTGAGAGCTAGGTGGAGTATGGAGAGGAAAGGCAGGTAGGGAGGCAATGGGGGTTTGGGGAGGGCAGAGAGCCAGGTGGGGTGTGGAATGGAAAGGCAATGATGGAGGCAATGGGGTTTTGGGGAAGGCTGAGAAGCAGGTGGGGTGTGGAAAGGATAGACAGGGAGGGAGGCAATTGGGGTTTGGGGAGGGCTGAGAGCCAGGTGGGGTGTTGAGAGGAATGGCAGGTAGGGAGGCAATGGGGTTTGGGGGAGGGCTGAGAGCCAGGTGGGGTGTAGAGAGGAAAGGCAGGTAGGGAGGCAATGGGGTTTGGGGGAGGGCCGAGAGCCAGGTGGGGTGTAGAGAGGAAAGGCAGGTAGGGAGGCCATGGGGTTTGGGGGAGGGCTGAGAGCCAGGTGGGGTGTGGAATGGAAAGGTAGTTAGAGAGGCAATGGGGTTTTGGGGAAGGCTGAGAAGCAGGTGGGGTTTGGAAAGCATAGGCAGGGTGGGAGGAAATGGGGATTTGGGAAGGGCAGAGAGCCAGGTGCAGTGTGGAGATGAAAGGCAGATAGGAAGGCAATGGGCTTTGGGGGAGGACTGAGAGCTAGGTGGAGTATGGAGAGGAAAGGCAGTTAGTGAGGCAATGGGGTTTGGGGGAGGGCTGAGAGCCAGGTGGGGTGTGGAGAGGATAAACAGGGAGAGAGGAAATGGGGTTTGGGGGAGGGCTGAGAGCCAGGTGGGGTGTGGAACGGAAAGGTAGTTAGAGAGGCAATGGGGTTTGGGGGAAGGCTGAGAAGCAGGTGGGTTGTGGAAAGGATAGACAGGGAGGGAGGTAACGGGATTTTGGGGAGGGCTGACAGCCAGGTGGGGTGTGGAGTGGAAAGGTAGTTAGAGAGGCAATGGGGTTTGGGGGAACGCTGAGAAGCAGGTGGGGTGTGGAAAGGATAGGCAGGGAGGGAGGCAATGGGGGTTGTGGGAGGGCAGAGAGCCAGGTGCAGTGTGGAGATGAAAGGCAGGTACGGAGGCCATGGGGTTTGGGGGAGGGCTGAGAGATAGGTGTAGTATGGAGAGGAAAGGCAGGTAGGGAGGCAATGGGATTTTGGGGAGGCCAGAGAGCCAGGTGGGGTGTGGAATGCAAAGTCAGGGAGGGAGGCAATGGGGTTTTGGGGAAGGCTGAGAAGCAGGTGGGGTGTGGAAAGGATGGACAGGGAGGGAGGCAATGGGGGTTTGGGGACGTCAGAGAGCGAGGTGCAGTGTGGAGAGGAAAGGTAGTTAGGGAGGCAAAGGGGTTTTGGGGGAGGGCTGAGAGCCAGGTGGGTGTAGAGAGGAAAGGCATTTAGGGAGGGAATGGGAATTTTAGGAGGGCTGAGAGGCAGGTGGGGTGTGGAATGGAAAGGTATTTAGAGAGGCAATGGGGTTTGGGCGAACGCTGAGAAGCAGGTGGGGTGTGGAAAAGGTAGGCAGGGAGGGAGGCAATGGGGGTTTGGCGAGGGCAGAGAGCCAGGTGCAGTGTGGAGATGAAAGGCAGATAGGGAGGTAATGGGGTTTGGGGGAGGGCTGAGAGCTAGGTGGAGTATGGAGAGGAAAGGCAGGTAGGGAGGCAACGGGGGTTTGGGGAGGGCAGAGAGCCAGGTGGGGTGTGGAATGCAAAGGCAGGGAGGGAGTCAATGGGTTTTTGGGGAGGGCTTAGAGCCAGGTGGGGTGTGGAATGGAAAGGCAGGGAGGGAGGCAATGGGGTTTTGGGGAAGGCTGAGAAGCATGTGGGGTGTGGAAAGGATAGACAGGGAGGGAGGCAATGGGGGTTTGAGGATGGCAGAGAGTGAGGTGCATTGTGGAGAGGAAAGGCAGTTAGGGAGGCAATCGGCTTTAGGGGAGGGTTGAGACCCAGGTGGGGTGTAGAGAGGAAAGGCATTTAGGGAGGGAATGGGGATTTTGGGAGGGCTGAGAGCCAGGTGGGGTGTGGAATGGAAAGGCAGGGAGGGAGGCAATGGGGCTTTAGGAAGGGGTCAGAAGCAGGTGGGTGTGAAGAGAGTAATGGCAGTTAGGGAGGCAATGGGGTCACATCCAGAGAGAAAATGGCTGCTCTGGAGGGTGGACAGTACCGCAGATTAACCTGCTGATCTCTACCCCTCAAACGCCACCCCCTTCAGGCTTCACCCCAAATCCGCAGGCATTTCCTAACCTGAAACAGACCACCCTCTTGCCAGCTCTCGGTTGGAACTGCCTGGAGATTTGGGGGTGGGGCTGGGGCCTGGGGAGGTCAGGGTTTAAGGAGGGGCTTCATTGCAGCAGGTTATAATGCCATCTAGTCTACCCACAAAAAGAGCCATTTTCTTCAGCGGAGGTGACTTCTGTGGCCTGGAGATCATATATATAATTTCCAGGAGATCTCTAGCTGGGGCTTAATCCTAGCAGGTTATAATGTCATCTAGCAATCGAGAAAAGAGCCATTTTCTAACTCTCGAAGAAGGACGAGCTAACATCTCTGCAGCACTCTCTGAGTCGTTGTTCGGCATATGCCCTCCAGGATCCAAGTTTCATAACCAGATTTGGCTGATTGGTAACGAATGAGGCAGCACGAAAGACCCAAACAGAACAAATCGAACTAAAAGATCTTTATCTGGCTTTCGGATTTTAAAAGAGCAGGAAAATTTCTACTAAAAATGAAAATTGTCCACTGAGATGATAGAATAGGACAAGAGCAAGGCATCTTGAACGAAGAATTGAAATTTGATAGACTATAAAGTGGAAAAGAAAATAACTTTTGTTTATGTATACTTTCGATTTTGAGAAAGATAGCTGGGGGGAGGAGGGGGGATGTATGTTGTTAAGATTAAAAGTTAATTGAAGAAATTAGTAAATTAAGATAAATTGAATAAGGGAAATGTAATGTTAATTAGGTAAACTGGTATTAAATAAATTTATATATAAAATGGTAGAAGGAATTAAGAGGAAGGTTAAATTGTTAAAAGTCTTTTTTAGATAAATGGAAAAATTGAGAAATGTAAGGCAAAGTAATTATGCAAATTGATATTAATTAAATTTATATACAAAATTGTAGAAGGAATTAAGAGAAAGGTTAAATTGTGAATCTTAATTTAAAGTGTTATAGTAGAGAATAAATTAAATTAAAGGATTGGGAAAATATTAAGCTAAATGTATGTTAAAAAAAATGGGAATTACAAATGAATGGCTTGAAGAAATTTATATGTGCAAAAGAAATATGTTTTCATGGCTTTTTGATAGTTTATTAATAGCTATAGAATTGTATTAAGAAAAAGTAAGTTAGGATTTTACCTCTAGTTAGTAGGGACGAATGAGAAGCAATATAGAACAAATGATAAGAAAATATGGGACCGTAGTGTTGTCGGGAGTCTACACAGAAAAGGGGGGAGGGGGAGGGGTTGGGATGCATCTATGGATATAGGGGGGAATGTACTTGTAAGATATGAATGAATTGTATGTCAACCCATCCAATAAAAATGTTTTTTTTAAAAAGGAGAAAAGAGCCATTTTCTCCATGCCTCTGTGGCCTGGACATCCTATAACATACTTCAGTAAGCATGTTTCCGATGACTCGCCTCAATTCCATTGTGCGGGTGCGCTCTCGCTTGCCCCTAGTGGGAAAGAGGCAAATTCTTGGAGAGGACTGAGAGCCAGGTGGGGTGTATAGAGGAAAGGCAGGTAGGGAGGCAATGGGGTTTTGGGGAGGGCTGAGAGCAAGTTGGGATGTAGAGAGGAAAGGCAGGTAGGGAGGCAATGGGGTTTGGGGGCGGGCTGAGAGCCAGGTGGGGTGTCGAGAGGAAAGGCAGGTAGGGAGGCAATGGGGTTTGGGGGAGGGCCGGGAGCCAGGTGAGGTGTCGAGAGGAAAAGCAGGTAGGGAGGCAATGGGGTTTGGGGGAGGGCTGAGAGCCAGGTGGGGTGTGGAATGGAAAGGTAGTTAAAGAGGCAGTGGGGTTTGGGGGAAGGCTGAGAAGCAGGTTTGGTGTGGAAAGGATAGGCAGGGAGGGAGGCAATGGGGGTTTGGAGAGGACAGAGAGCCAGGTGCAGTGTGGAGATGAAAGGCAGATAGGGAGGCAATGGGCTTTGGGGGAGGGCTGAGAGCTAGGTGGAGTATGGAGAGGAAAGGCAGTTAGGGAGGCAATGGGGTTTGGGGGAGGGCCGGGAGCCAGGTGAGGTGTCGAGAGGAAAAGCAGGTAGGGAGGCAATGGGGTTTGGGGGAGGGCTGAGAGCCAGGTGGGGTGTGGAATGGAAAGGTAGTTAAAGAGGCAGTGGGGTTTGGGGGAAGGCTGAGAAGCAGGTTTGGTGTGGAAAGGATAGGCAGGGAGGGAGGCAATGGGGGTTTGGAGAGGACAGAGAGCCAGGTGCAGTGTGGAGATGAAAGGCAGATAGGGAGGCAATGGGCTTTGGGGGAGGGCTGAGAGCTAGGTGGAGTATGGAGAGGAAAGGCAGTTAGGGAGGCAATGGGGTTTGGGGGAGGGCCGGGAGCCAGGTGGGGTGTCGAGAGGAAAGGCAGGTAGGGAGGCAATGGGGTTTGGGGGAGGGCCGAGAGCCACATGGGGTGTGGAATGCAAAGGCAGGGAGGGAGGCAATGGGCTTTGGGGGAGGGCTGAGAGCCAGGTGGGGTCTGGAATTGAAAGGCAGGGAGGGAGGCAATGGGGTTTTGGGGAGGACTGAGAGCCAGGTGGGGTGTGGAATGGGCAGTTAGAGAAGTAATGGGGTTTTGGGGAAGGCTGAGAAGCAGGTGGGGTGTGGAAAGGATACGCAGTTAGAGAGGCAATGGGGGTTTGGGGAGGGTAGAGATCCAGGTGGGGTGTGGAATGGAAAGGCAGTTAGAGAGGCAATGGGGTTTTGGGGAAGGCTGAGAAGCAGGTGGGGTGTGGAAAGGATAGGCAGTTAGGGAGGCAATAGGCTTTGGGGGAGGGCTGAGAGCTAGGTGGGGTGTGGAATGCAAAGGCAGGGAACGAGGCAATGGGGATTTGGGAAGGGATCAGAGGCAGGTGGGTGTGAAGAGAGTAGTGGCAGTTAGGGAGGCAATGGGGTCGCATCCAGAGAGAAAATGGCTGCTCTGGAGGATGGACAGTACCGCAGATTAACCTGCTGACATCAAACGCCACCCCCTTTAGGCTTCACCCCAAGTCCGCAGGCATTTCCTAACCTGAAACAGACCACCCTATTGCCAGCTCTCGGTTGGAACTTCCTGGAGATTTGGGGGTGGGGCTGGGGCCTGGGGAGGTCAGGGTTTAAGGAGGGGCTTCATTGCAGCAGGTTATAATTCTATCTAGTCAACCCACAAATAGGGCCATTTTCCTCAGGGGAGGTGACTTCTGTGGCCTGGAGATCATATATATAAATTCCAGGAGATCTGTAGCTGGGGCTTAATCCTTGCAGGTTATAATGTCATCTAGCAATCGAGAAAAGAGCCATTTTCTTCAGGGGAGCTGACTTCTGTGGCCTGGAGATCATATATATAATTTCAGGAGATCTCCAGCTGCCACCTGGAGTTTCAGAACTGAAGTGGAGCGAGATCTCTTCCACGGTTGAGATACCAGCTAATGGTGGAAGTGATTTGGAGGATTACTTAAGGTGTCAACAGATCCTAGTTCAGTGATCCAAGGGTCGCTGGGACAGGAAGTATTTCGTGGGAAAACCAGGAGGAACCAAGGGTTTCCAGCTTGACTTTTGAACATCCCCTGGTGGCTGGAGAATTCCAGGAATGAAGGGGGTCATAGAGTTCACAGAGTGTCTGCCCTAACGTATCGTAGTGGTAGCTATGAAGTCCTTACTGCAAGAGATCAATTGTCCGTTTTCAGGAAAATACTTGCTTACCTTGACCTCATTCCCTAATAAAAGAAAAGGCTTTCCTTGGTCCTCCAGGGGGAATCACTGTGGCTCTGCCAACGGCCAATTAATACAGCAGGTCATCTTTCCGATGGCACTGCCAGAGCCAGACCTCTTCCGGTTGTCATCAGGTGCCATTCTTGTCTCACGCCTACAGCCCTAGCTCCCAGTCGTCTCAGTTCTTCTTGCTTCCACCCCCCATAAAAAAGTCCAAAGATGATAAAGTCATGGGACCAACTTATCATTGACCAAATAACAGAACATTTAGCCAGCATCCACGTCCAAGTTCTATGGAAAATGGTGGCACTTTTTAGACTTTATAGATAAGACAGAAGCCCCCCCCCCAAACCATTTATATCAAAAACATTTGGATAGTTAGTTCCTCAAGCAAAATTACTTTGAAAGTATATTGTATATTACTTCTAGTTGTAAAGGTTAAAAGCTACAGTATTTTGTTGTGAAAGCATATTTGTAAGCAACCTTATTGTTATTCAGCAGCATTACCTTCTGTGTTCACGGTTTAATATTTAATGTTTACTGGTGTTTTTTAGTATTATTTTAAATAAATAAATAAAAAGTTTTTTTAAAAAGATGATAAAGTCACTGCCATGTCCTTGGGGTATAAACAATGCAGTTTACACCCCCTTGTGGCCCATAAACACTGGACATGTGGCCTTTTTCAAAAAAGAAGGGAAGAGCCCCCCTCCCATCCCACTTTCTCCCAGTGGCGCTTTCTTGGTTCACAGCAAGGATCTGACTTTACGCCCTTGATCCTTTCCTCCAAGGGAGGGCGCGCTCAATTCAATTCACCTCCCTGCCTTTTAGTAATCAAGCAACATTCATGTGAGCAAGCCCCAGGATAATGTACAACAGGTGGGCAGTTTTGCGACTAATTAGATTCCGGACAGCTTGTTTGCTTGTAGTAAAAGCATGTATATTTGCCGATTTCACACTTAGTACAGTGACAACAGATTAGTCAAAGGCCAGGAGAGAATACTACATTACTTTCTATTAAGCCTTGATGTGGAAGACTGAAGCAAACTCCTTGACTTCCTTTTTTTTTAATAAAGACCAATCACTATGCTGTAAATAAGTTACAACGTATATAGTTGATGCAAACAAGGGCTTCTAGTTAGGTGATTCTTATTGGGTGTTAACAAAGCTGGGGGCGTGGTCTGGGGGGGGTTGAAGTTGTGTATAAATATTTGCGGCTTGCCCCCTGTGTTTCAGCGATGTTCCTGCTGAATAAAGAACTTGTTGAAATCACTTTAGAGTCTGAACCCACTACTTAGCACTCAGGCATGTTGATTTCAAACATAAAACACTTACACACCAATGATGACGGGGCACACCCATTGTGGAAATGGCCTGTGACATTCTTAACACTCAGTGAAATGGAAGCCTGTCCCAGGCATGCTTGGGCCCGACCCCTCTTCTTCGGTCCGCTAGTTGTTTGCACCGAAGAGGGTGTGTGGTCCCTTTGGTCCATAAGCCTGGTGCCTCTGAGCATGTGCAGAGTCTCCCCTTTTATATACAGACACACAAACACACATACAGGAAGTTTCCTGAAAAAGTAATTTATGGTTCAAATTCCTTTATGCATTTGCAGAGGGCTCCTCCCAAACTCCCACACAAGTTAAACTTTTTTTCCCATTCTGTAAACTGCCCCAGCGCAGTTCACAATGTCTCTGAGAAAATGCAGACTGACTTTATCCTAACTTTTCTTCCCCCTGGGAAAAACTGGATTCTTATTTATACTCACAAAAATCTTCTGGGATTTGGAGGCCTAAATTCCAATTCCTTCTTATCCCAGAAGCTTCCTTGGCCAGTCATTTAACACCTACTTCAGAGGGTTGTTGTACAGACAGACTGGGAATGGGTGCAAGGACGGCCTTCTAGGATGCTTTGAGGTCTGGGAGAAAAGGGTGGGGGGAGTGGATAGATAGGTAAATGGCTGGAACCCAAATATCGACAAGAGCATTATCTCCATATCTCTTTAGAGTTCAGATTAAAATCTAACCAACCAAAAGATTAGGCGGGGGCATTTTTCTGGCCCTGTATTTATTAAGTATCAGGTTCCAGATTGTAGAATGAAAGCTGCTGCTTTTTTCACTTCTGATTGCTTTTGTCAATCTGAGCCTTGCATTCCCCTCGGAGTCTCCCTAAACAAGACATTTTACATGGGGACGCTCAAGGGTAGGGAGATGCAATGTTAGCCAGGAAGAGTAGTTTAAAAAGACAGAGCTGGCAGAGATTGCTCCTCAATGGGTTTGTTAATTTCATCTTCCCCTCTCTGAAAGGGAGGTGAAATTGATAGAGCATTCCCAGAGCTAAAGATGAAATTTACAAGCCCTCTGAGGAGCTCTCCCCGCTGGCTCTGTCTTTTTGAACTATACTTCCTGGATAACATTGCATCTCCCTAAACCTGAACATCTCCCAGGGCCAGATCAACGTGGGCGGGGCGGGGGTAGTCTGCCCCCGGCTCCGCCAAAGAGGGGGCACCGGGCACAGCTTCCAGCCCTGGGAGTGCGCCTGACTGTGGGGCAGTGAGACCCCTCTGGCTGAATTTCCATACTAGAAAATGAATTACCCAATTTTTGGTTGGGCCCTGAAGAATTGGCAACCCACCAAGGTCTAGCCTTATCAGTTTCTCCCGGGCCCCCTCCCTTCTTGTAGCGTGCCAAGTGGGGGAGGTTATGTAGTCAGAGCACCACAAGGTTCTTTATATTCAAAAAGTGTAATTTAATAACTATATACAGAGCACTTGCACACAAAGCAGGTAAAGGCAACACACATAGGGGTAGACCCCCCCCCCCCCCGCTTTTCAGAACCCCTAGGGCAGAAAATCAAACTGAGGAGAACCGCCGTCTGCTTTCCCTACCCCACTGTTCCCTACTCTACCTTAAGGGGTGGGGGTCTCAGGGAAGAAGGTTCCCCCTTCCGTTCCTTTCTGCTGCCTCCCAGGCCCCCCAAATTTAGGGCCCAGGCACCCGGGTCTCACCCAGCAGCAGGAGCCTCTCCTTCTTCAACCAAGAGGGCGACTAACTCCCTCTCAGGATGGGCTGGGTATTTCTATTCAGGCTCCACCCCTTGTTTTCCCCGCACTTCCTTGGCCCCGGGGCAGCTGGGAGTTGTAGTCAAGGAAGAAGGGCGTCCCACACCCAAACCCCTGCAGGCCCCTCCCTGGCCCTACAGCCCACAAAACCTCATGGGGAACAGTCCCTTTTTCTTAAGACAGATCAACTGCAACCAGCGCTCATCTCACCCTTGGTAACCATTTCGTTACATGCTTAATGGAGGATTTCTCCCTATGAAGGGGAGGGATTACTTCTCTCCCTGCCTTAAACTACAGGGAAGTTCAAGTCTCAGGAGTGGCCCTTCCCATTTTGGAAGGGAAATGGTAGCCAATCCTGCAAAAGAAGGCAGGAATCTGGAGAGAGACCTCTGCTAAATCTGGTAGCTGTAAGAAACGAGGCTTTGACCAATTTGAATCCAGAACAAACTGTATTGTCTTAGAACATACCAATGTAACCCTGAAGTCTGCCCCTTTCGATCCCTTCTCAACCACAGAAGCTAAAGAGGTCCACTCCAAACCAGCTTCCTTAAAGGCAACGCGCCATCATCGAGACACAATGCCCTCTTCAAAGCTCTGTGTGCCTTTCCTTGGGATTAGTTATCAGGGGGGCTGCTGCCAGTAAGGGGAAGCCCTCCAGGTGGGGTAGCACGGGACAGGCTGGCAATGCTCTGGAGAAGGACTAAGAAGGGGTGTGTAAATTTTTTCAGCGAAGAAGTTTGGTTCAGTTGCTTAAAGGAAGCTTGACTGGTTTCCATTAGCACAGCAACCTTAACCTCCGTCAACATGCTTATCACTTTTTGCCCAAGAACCTCCCATTTGGGATTCCATTCTTTTCACGAAGAGAGTTATGACCTGTTCTTTGCTACTCCATTTGCCCTATTTTGAGGGCCACCATTCATATAAAACCTTTAAAATGTTTGCTGGTGTTCTTCGTACATCTCAGACTCAGAGCCAAGCTACAAGTGACGGATGACACTTGCCTGGCAAGTGAACAGACTCACGTGTATTCCTCCCTGTTCACTTGCGCTCCACTTGCCCTCCACTTGATTTGAGAGCTCCCATGGCAGATTGGAGGACTTGAAGAGAGCATCGTTGGCAGAGTGGAGGGCCTGACCCTGGATCTCCCAAATCCTAGTTTGACACTTTAAACTGCTTTCTTTATTGTTTGGACATGGTCAAACTGAGGGAAGGAAGTGATTTTTTTTTTAAAGTTAAATTGTGTTGCTGCTTAACAGGCTGGCTGTTTGTGAGAGGCTGTGGGCATGAGAAGGAAGTTGTGTAACACCCTCAGGTCACATGCAGTCCTATCCATGTAGGGGGGGCGGGTAGAAAAGCTGACCAGATAGGGCCTGAAGGTCACTAAGGGAGAAAAAACAAAGCAGAAAAGTTCCACTCTCAACCAGGTTTATCTATTTTCAGCCTGGACGGCTACTTGGGGTCCCCTCCCCCTTTCCTTGTAGAGGGTGGGAGCAAAAACTGCTTACAATTTCTTTCTTCTCCAGCTGCTCCCTTCTAGACTTGCTCTTTGCAATATTAAGCTCATAGCACTCACACAAGGAGCATGTTCTTAATGCAAGTAGTTAAACTGTAGCATTCGCTGCCACGGGATGTAGTGAGGGCAATATGCACAGAAGGCCTAGAAGAAGATTAGACGCATTCGTGGAGGAGAAATACAAAAATGGCTTCTAGACATGGTAACTTTGTCCAGAGGTAGTCAAGCTCTGAATACCGGAGCTAGGAAGTGCCTTCAGGGCAAGTTGGGCTCGGCTTCTAGGCCTTGTTCATCGACCCTGCGAGGGAAATGGATGCTCAACAAAAGGGATCTTCTCTGGACTGAGCCAACAGGGCTTTTCTGACTCCTTAGAGGTCTACATGGCTGCATCCAAAATTCTCTTCCAGATTAAACAAGAATTGAAAAAAGGCTAATGACAAAAACTGCAAGGGGTTCAAGTAGCAGAGGATTTAAACTTTGGTTCCTGTGGAATTGGTATAATGCAACACCGGAGGATAATGAGAAGTAGCAGGAGCCGGTCAGCAGCAGAACAAATTCCAAGAACAATAGACATTTTGTTCAGTGAAATTTTGGCTGCTCATCATAAAATGCAGTTGTTTCGGGAACTGATCTGAGGAGGCAAGCCAGCTCCTCCTGGATTTGCATCTGTTCTGAGCTTCCCACCTCCTTCACCTTTGTGCACTATCAAAATCTGATACACAGGATTGTTTGTTGGGCAAAACAGGAGAAGTTGTGGGTGGGGCAGAGGGGTCCTACTCCCTCTGCCCTAAACAAGGTGGGTTATCACTTTGAGGGTGGAGACCTGGGTCGTTTCTAGACGGCTTACCTGCAGCCGCTCCATGCCGCAACGTCGCGGATCGTGCCGGGGAAAACGCGAAATATCGCGTTTTCTCGCGCGAGTTTTGCGGCATGGAGCGGCTGCAGGTAAGCCGTCTGGAAACGGCCCTGATCCCATCAAAATCTCCTGCCAGGCTCAGTTGGAAAGCTGCATGCGCTCAGTCTGTAGCCCCACACAATGGTTTTGCCTTCTGCAAGAGTGGAACCCCCTAAAATGGAGAACGCACTTGCAACGGCTGCAGCCTGCGACCTGACTGGTAACTGGCACTGCCAATTCCGCATCATCCTGTTGGGTGATGCCACCGTGGGTAAAACATCTCTGGTGAGGAGCTACACAGAAAGGTGCTTCCTGCCGGATCCCCCACCGGTGCCCCACCGTGGGTGTGGAGTTCTACAGCAAAATGATGGAGCTACCACCGGGCATCAAGGTGAAGCTACAACTGTGGGACACAGCTGGTGAAGAAAGGTTCAGGTAAGAGGGGACAAAACCACCACCCCTCCATGGCACCAGACTGCGACAACAGCAGTTCTGGGTTCCTTGACTTTGCTATGCCCTTTTCTTTTTTTAAGATATAGACTGTTGGTGTATTTTTTTTATTGTCATGTTGTTTTATCTATAAGATGCAATATACAAAGATATCGTTACAATTTCTGACTTTTTCTAACATATCCAAATTGTACTTAATACAAATAAACTATTTACATCATTTCTATTCTTATTATCCTCATTGTGTATATATATATTATTTACTATAAAACTTAGAAGAAAAAATAATACAGAATAATTAAAACTATATTTATTTAACTTTATAAGCTTAAGATTGTTCGATATGATGTTTTAAGGGGTTGAATATTGATTGTAATGAACTCAAAAAAGGGGAGCCATTTTTCCAGAAAATTTGTTGAGTTAGGAAAGTTTACTTCTTGGTATATTTTATCATTGATCTGTTCTAGTATGAAGTCGTCCCAGATTTAAAGACCCGTTTGGAGGGTTATGTGATTTCCATTTAGCTGCAATTACACTTTTAGCTGTGACTAGTAGATTGTTTATGAGGTCATGTCTGATCTGGGGAATTAATAAGTCGTTCCATTGATTGAGGAATATTGTTTCTGGTTTGAAGGGTATTTTATACCCTGTTATGTCTGTCTTGTATTTGGCTTATCACTTCTTTCCAAAAATTTTCTGTGTTTTGGCATCTCCTCCAGCAATGAACAAACATGCCAAGTTCACTGCATCTTTTACAGCAAAGTAAGGATTTTGTTGATGAAATCACTGACAGTTTTCTAGGGGTGAGATACTATCTGGTTATTATTTTGTATGTGTCATGCCTTCTTTGAGGGCTTTCCCTTTAAGGTTACCAATTACAACTGATCTCGCATCCAGACTACAGTTCTCTTCGTCAGACGCATGTTACAGAGACTGGTCAAATATAGAAGAGGAGGAAGGAGAAGGGGAGGAGAGAGAAGAGGCAATTAGGGGGGGGAGGGGGAGGGTGCAACCAAAACATTCCTTTGCTAGTATATGTAAACATCTCCTTTTGGTGTGTGGATCAGTTGGCTTCAAAGGACCTCCTCTGATTCTTGGGTGTGACAGCGAGTCAGGACAAACATTCACATAAGATATGACATTTAGTTTGAGCCAGAGTTATAGCTTTATGAGAGGGGGAGAAAAATACTTTCTCTCTCTCTCTCTCTCTCTCTCTCTCTGTGTGCGCGTGTCACTATTTTTTGTTAGGCATAATTTTATAGACACCCCCATCTCTCTCTCTCTCTCTTTTTAAACTGAAAAGCCACAAATGCTGTAGACTTAGACTTCCATGGGGAAGGGAAGTGGAATGCTTCCTTGTGAAAAATGTTCCCGCACATACAAAACTAACATAACAAAGAAAAGATACAAGTTTCCCTGACTGGTGTCTGCTATTCACTATACAAAGGAGCTTTTAACCTACAGTCCTTTTTCTATTCACATACACCGTCTGTACACACCATTAGTTGCAGTTTGTGGGGTTGCCCCTAAATGTACAATAGCAACAACTAATAAACCTGGAGATCTGTCCATTGAACCTTGGTGATTTGAGTGCTGGCCTGACTAAGGAATCTTTTTTCCTTCCTTTCCCTAAGACTGGAGTACTGCCTCCGCTGTCTCAGCAAGCTTTGATTGATTGCTCCTGGGGCTTTGGAAACCATGCTTGTGATGGCGGCGAGGAGTGGTATGCATACGAGTGGATCATGAGACACGGCGGAATTCCGAGCACAGAATCCTACGACTCTTACCTGGGCCAGGTGAGTCCACCGGTGACTTGATCGCCCTCACACATTTTTATCTCACAATTCCCCCAAGAAGCTGAGAAACATATGGTTCTTCCTTCCCTCATCTTGCAACAACCCTGTAAGGTAGGTTAGGGAGATAGAGAGTGACTGGCCCCTGAGTTACGTAACAGGGATGTCAGACCACCTGGTGTGCCTGGGAGCTTCGGGGACAGGGCAAGAGTTGGACTTGATGTTCTGCTATAGGCTGACATCACATCAGGGAAAAAACCTGGACATGATGTCAGCATGTCAGTAGACACTTTAGAAACTCTATGCTAATCCAACTTCTGGTTTGGATTCATGGCGACCTGATGTTGTTCAGTTAGCTGAGCAATCAAGGGCTTCTGTTAAGGCAGATCAGGTACACTGGATACCTGCTGCCACTCTTCTACAGGGAGAAGAGCTAGGAAGCTATGAGCCCCTGAGAGTGAGCGATCTTGGTGCAGGGGGAGTCCTGAATCAAGGATTCTCCCAGCACCTTGAGGTCCCCTCAGAGATGGGCAAGCTGTGATCGCTGCAGAGCCCTTTTTGAGCCAAAACTTGGCATAAGATCGCCAGAATCCAGACTTCTTCAACAGATTTGAGCAACATTGACTAAAAGAAGCAGCACGAAAAACCCATAAAGGACAGATCAAGGTAAAGATGATTATCTATTTTCGGGACTAAAATACAAAAGAAAAAAACATTAAAAAGTTAAAGTAACTCAAGGATACAGTAGAGTACAAGTTGAGGAAGGAATCTGGTGGGAAAATTAAGGAATTTAATGAAAATTGAAGTGATAGATGAGGAAAAACAAGATTGTTTATACATACCTGTGGTTTACAAGTGTTGATAAAGAAGCCGCAGACGGGGAGGGAGCACAAGAGAAAGTTGAGAAACATTGTGAGACAGAGGGAGTGATAGAAGAGCATGAATCTGTGCCTAGAGAGGAGCCGAAAACGACTGAGTTCATATAGTTGCTACGAACAGGAAGGAATTAAGAAGGAGGAAGCTGCGAAACATCGCGAGATGGTGGAAGCCACAGGAAAATAAGATCGTGTGCCTAGAGAGGAGAGTAAGGTCGGGAAGGAACAGGAAATAACCAGCGACCATCTTTGAAAGGGAAAAAAGAAGGGTAGAGATTACCATAGAGAAATTGCGCCTGACATCTTGGTGAGGTCAACTTTGGAATTTGTTAAAAATAAGAAACAAAAAAAAGGACTGAACAAATGAGACGAAGAAGTTGTTGTCTGAGTTAAGGGTTAAAGGCTAATTTAAACAACAGAACTCAGAAATAGGGCCACAACCTGGAGCGGCGCAAAAGTGAGTCCAAGGATGAAAAAAGCAGAAAAACAAGAATGGCAGGTAGCTATGGAAGCATTGGAGAAGAAAATGTTGGAAGGCACAGAAGAAATATGCCAAAAGATGGGAGAAAAGTTAATTGAAAAATTGACCAAAAATATGAAACAGTTGATACTGGCAGAGGTGGCAGAATTAACAAAAAACATAGAGGAAATGAAGCAGGAACTACAAGCAACAACACAGACAGTGCAAGAAGTGGAGCAAAAGACCAGCAACTTAAGTGAAGAGAACCAAAAGCTTCAAGAAAGTGTGGCAGTGATGGAATGTAAAGCAACGGAGACCCATTTGAGAATGAGAGGAGTGCCAGAGACCTTAAAGCAAAATGTTCAGGAACAGGTAGCAGGAGTACTGGCAGAGCTTTTAGGAAAACACCCAAAGGACATAGAAGAAAATTTGGATTTGGTTTACAGAGTGAACTCAACTTATGCACAAAAAAAAAACTTACCAAGAGATATAATTATACAACTGACAACAACCAAGAAAGTTAGAGAAGAAATCCTGAGAAAACACTACGTTGACCCACTGGAAATTGAGGGGAACAGAATCAGAATTATGAAAGAACTGTCCAGGAAGATATTACAAGATCGAAAGAAATACAGAGAATTGACTGAAAAGCTGAGGGAGAAGGATATCAGATACAGATGGGAAATACCCGAAGGTTTGAGTTTCTTCTTCCAGTCTACAAGAATCAGTATCAAGGCAGTAGAGCAAATGAAAATGTTTTTGAATGAAAACCAAAAGGACTTTGCGGGACCTATCAAAAAGTAAACATTATGGAATACAAATTGATTTCTTGGAATGTTAATGGACTTAATTCACCCCAGAAGCGCAAATCAGTTTTTCATTGGTTAAGGAAACAAAAATGTAATATAATCTGTTTACAAGAAACACACATTAAAGAACAGGATAGCAAATTTTTAAAAAATGGATTGTTGGGAATAGAATTTTTGGCATCTGCAAAACAAAAGAAAAGAGGAATTATGATTTATGTAAAGCAAGAATTAGACCCCAAAATGTTTTTTAGGGATAAGGATGGAAGGTATTTGGCGGTGGGAATAATGCTGAACTTCAAAAAGACATTGGTCTTAGGAATTTATGCACCTAATGGTGCTAAGGATGGTTTTTTCAAAGAAATAAATCAGAACTTAGACCAAACGACATATGATCAGATAATGTTGATGGGAGATTTTAATGGAGTGGTTGATCTGCAATTAGATAAACAGTCAAAGAAAAATGGAACCCCAAGGTAAAAGACTTTACATACTACTCTGCAAGACATCAATCTTTTTCAAGAATAGACATGATTTGGACTACAAAAGACATTAGCTTATTGACAAAAAAAAATGAAATGATGCCAAAAGTGAGCTCTGACCATAATCCAATGGCATGGAAAGCTTTGACGGGTTTTAGAAAATTTAGATGGAGACTAAACAAAGACCTACTTCAGAGACAAGAGAATGTGGACCATATTCAGAAGGAAACTAAATATTTTTTTCAATATAACATTGGTAAAGAGCTGCCAATACAAACGGTTTGGGATGCTTATAAAGCATTGATCAGGGGTAACCTGATCACAATGAATAGCCAAGAAAGAAAGAACAAAGAAAAGAAATTTCAGGAAATCCAGGAGAAAATAGCCAAGAAGGAACAAGAATTAAAGAAAAGACCAGGAAAGAAGAAAATATTACAAGAAATCAGAATTTTACAAGAGCAACTGAGGGCCTTTGCAAGTAAGGAATTAGAATGGAACTTAAAAAGATTGCAACAAAAATCTTTTGAAGGAGTAAATAAGCCAGGGAAATTTTTAGCCTGCCAACTAAAGAAAAGGAGGGGGAAAAATAATTGGCAAATTTTGGAAGATGGGAAAGAAGTAGTGGAGCCCCAAGGAATAAAAAGAGTTTTTTACAAGTACTATGCTAAATTATTTCAAAAAAAGCCAGTAAGTAAAGAAGAAAAAGATTGGTATTTGGATAAAATGAAGTTACCTAAGATCTCAGACTCCATGAGGACAACTTGGAATACTCCAGTTACCGAAGAGGAAATTTTAAAATCCATAGATTCAATGAAAGTGGGCAAAGCGCCAGGTCCAGATGGAATTTCAGCTAAATTTTATAAAATTTTGAAAAAAGACTTGGTGAAAATTTTACAGGTGTTGATGAATGAGATAATGGGAAAAAGGGACTACCAAATACATGGAATGAAGCAAATATATCATTAATTCCAAAGGAGACACAGGCTCTAACAGATGTTAAAAATTACAAGCCTATATCCTTGTTAAATAACGATTATAAGATTTTTGCTAGAGTCTTAGCGGAAAGACTGAAGATATTCCTAATGGATTTTATTGGAGAAGAGCAAGCTGGGTTTTTACCTAATAGGCAAATAAGGGACAATTTAAGAGTGGTTATTGATGCAATAGAATATTGTGACAAACATCCAGAAAAAAAGGTGGGTTTTTTATTTGCGGATGCAGAGAAGGCCTTTGACAATTTAAACTGCGATTTTATGTTTGGAACAATGAAAAAGACGAGGTTGGAGCAAGAATTTATAGAAGCTATAAAGGCAATTTACCAAGACCAGCAAGCGACACTTTGTATAAATAATGATTTGACAGCAAAATTTGACGAAAGAAAAGGTACATGTCAAGGATGTCCACTTTCACCTTTGTTGTTTGTCATGGTTTTGGAAATACTGTTAAGACAGATAAGAGAAGATCAGAGTATCAAAGGTATAAGACACAGAGGTTTCGCCTACAAATTCAGAGCATTTGCAGATGATGTGATGTTTATTATTGAAGATCCGGTTCAGACATTGCCATTACTGTTAAGTAGGATTAAAGAATTTGGGGACTTGGCAGGTTTCTATATTAACAAATCAAAATCTAAATTGCTCTGTAAAAATATGACGAAAGTGAAACAGGTTGAATTAATGAATATCACAGAGTGTGAGGTGGTTCAAAAAACAAAATATTTGGGTGTAGAACAAACAATGAAAAATATAGATCTATTTAAAAATAACTATGAAAAATTGTGGATTCAATTGGGAAAAGATATGATAAAATGGAACAAATTGAATTTGTCACCGCTGGGTCATATATTGGTTGTAAAAATGCATGTATTGCCAAGAGTGATGTTTTTGCTACAAACAATCCCAATTGTAAAAGAGAAAAAGCAATTTGATAAATGGCAAAGAAAACTACTAAGCTTTGTATGGGTTGGGAAAAAACCAAGAGTTAAGATGAAAGTACTGTGTGACGCGAAAGAAAGAGGTGGCTAACAATTACCAAGTTTGAGAGTATATCATGAAGCGATATGTTTGACATGGTTAAGAGATTGGGTAAATTTATCTAACCACAAGTTGTTAGCTTTGGAGGGTCATAATAATCTTTTTGGTTGACATGCATATTTATGGTATGATAAATATAAAATGGATGGTATGTTTCAGCATCACTATGTAAGGAAAAATCTTTTTTCATTTGGCAAAAATATAAAAAATATGTAGAGGAGAAAAGACCTTTATGGATTATCCCAGCAGGACTGATAAAGCCATATACAGACTATCAAGGGAAAGATTGGATAGCATATAAGGACCTACTGATAATAGAAGGGAACACAGTCAAAATGAAGAAAGAAGATCTACCTTTTAAATATGGATGGTTACAATACAGACAAATTAAAGACCTATTTGAATCGGACAAAAGGAAACTTGGTTTTAGAACCAGAAATGCAGAGTTAGAAGAACTTCTGTTAGGAGAGGGAACAAAGATAATTTCTAAGTTGTACAAATTGCTATTGAAATGGTATACAGAAGACGAAGTGGTTGATTCAAATGGTGAAATTGGCATTAAATTTTAACAAAGAAATTACAATGGAGGCATGGGAATATTTGTGGAAATTACAATGGAGGCATGGGAATATTTGTGGAAAAATACTATGAAAATATCTACATGTATTAATTTAAAAGAGAATGGATATAAGATGATGTATAGATGGTATCTAACACCAAAAAAATTAGCAAATATGAGTAATGCTATGTCAAACAAATGTTGGAAATGTAAACAACAGGAAGGCTCTTTTTACCATATGTGGTGGACTTGTGATAAGACAAAACAATTTTGGTGTAAGATGTATGCAGAAATGCTTAAAATTATGAAGGGCGATTTACCGAAAAATCCTGAAATGTTTCTGTTGGGACTCAATATGGAAAATGTTAATGTAACAGATAGAACATTATTATGGTATATGACTGTAGCAGCAAGATTACTATATGCGCAATATTGGAAACAAGAAGAGATACCGGAAGTTGAAGAATGGATACAAAAACTGTTGTACATGGTGGAAATGGGTAAGTTGACCAGAAAATTGAAGGAACAAAGTGCAAATGAATTTTTCAAAGACTGGGGAAAACTTAAAGAATATCTAGAAAATAACTGGGATGTAAAAGGCCACTTGTGGTCTATGGATAACTTTTAATGTCTATGTAAGAACTTTACCTTTGAAATTAAGGAGAAAGAATAGAATAGAATGTTTTTAAGAATTAAAAGGGTTTTAGTGCTGTTGGGGGTCTAGAGAGAGCGGGGAGGGAGGGTGGGGAATATATACTTCAATAGGTAATTGTAAGGTAACTGATATTTAGAGAATAAAATGAAAGTTGAATTTATATGTAATACTTATTGCAACCTAACCAATAATTTTTTTTCAAAAAAAAGAAAAAGAAACTCCATGCTAATCCCATACAGTTTCAAGAGCATCAGCTGACATTGTATCTGAGGTTTTGCCTGGACAGGATGTTAGCACAATGTCATTGCCACTCCCCACTGTTCTCCTGCAGGCATGGAAGCGAGGGATGGGAGGTCTTCAGTAGGAGAATGACCATCCAAAGTAGGCGTGCGGCATCCCTACTGCCCAGGGAGATTTGTTTCAGAAGGGATTATCTGGTGAGATTTGTCTCGCCAGGCCTAGTTCAAACTCTAACCACAATGCCACACAGCATCGGATGTTCCAAACTAAAGCCATGTGATCTGGGAACAAGTGCATACATATCTGTCCAAAACAGTGCAATTTAATCAGAGTTATTACACCCTTCCGTATCCAATGCTTAGGACTGCACTGCAATTTGTCCACTTCTTGTTTTCTCATAGGAACAACCCCACCACCACCCATGGACTGGGATTGACAACCCTAATAAAATAAAAAAATTTAAAAAATTATAAAAACTGCTACTAGCATGATATCACTTCTGGGAAAACTCAAAACTGATGTCATACCTCTGTAGGAATTGGCCAAAACTCTATGGTAAAACAGACTCCCCGCCATGGTCTCCCATCGCCCACTGGTTGCTAGGCCAGCCCAAGCAACCGTACTGTGGACACTTTGGCAATTCTGAGATCAGGTAGTAGGCACAATAACAAGATGGCTGCCACAGTGAAGGGACCAACCACAAAATGGCTGTTTCTAATCACAAAACACTGGGAGGTTTTACAAAACAGGAGCTTTTTAGCCAAACATCCTTCTGTGATGGAGACAGCTGTTTTTGAGTTGGTGCTCCCTTGAGATGCAAAGGGAGATGGCATCTTCTGAAGCAACTCTTACTCCTGTGAAGTGGAGGAAAGCACTTTGGGGAATAACCATCTGGGCACCAGGAAACATACTGGGAATATATTGGCAAGTCCCACGGTGCCCATGGGCACCACCCGGTAGGAAATCACTGTTTTAGGGATCTGGCAAACCTAATTATGATCCCCCAGGTAGCCCATTAGATTCATATCTTGCACCCAGCATTGGCAGTTTAAAAATCAGATGGAATCTCTGAACTGTAGGCTCACAGCCAGATCTACAAGAGCTTTTTCACCCCCTTCTATTGTACTTGCTTTCCAGAACGGCTATTGTCACTACAACCAATCAGAACTGATGGCAAAAGTCTCTGGCTATTTCAATGTGGAATCTGGAAATGCCACGGCCCTCAAGGCTGCTCTACACAAGCATGGCCCTGTGGCTGTGAACATCGAGGCCTCCCACAAATCCTTTGCCTTCTATGCCAATGGCATCTACTATGAACCAGACTGTGGTAAGTACAATTTGGCTCCTGAGCTTGAGGTCTCTTTGGTGGGTAGAAGTTTCGGTGGGTTTGACTCACACTATAGAAAGCTTCAATAAACTTCATCAGTAAAAGGGGGACAAGTCTATGGCTCCTTCCACGTGGCATGCCCCCCCCCGCCCGGAATACATCATCCTTCCACATTTTTTAGAATTTCTAAGCATGACTTGCAGGGCTTTTTTTGTTTACATTGGATCAAAGGAGAACCTCCTCATCCGATTCAAAGGAGGAAATAGGGGGTGGTGATAAGCAGAGAGAGTCCACGTGGACACTCTATCCATAGCCAATCCAGGCAGGGATATGGAGCTAAATTTTGTCTTCAAAATGGCGGAACTAAGCTCTGTATTCCTATCCATGCCCCCTTTAACCCTTTAGCAGCGTCTCTTGATGGAACCATTCTAAGTTTTCTTTTCCCCTAAAAGATACAAGGTTTCTTGTCTGTGACAGACTTCTCCACACTTTCCTAGAACATGTAAGCTTTGAATAAAAGATTTAGACCGGTTGCATGCACTTGTGAATAGCATGTCTTTGCTCTGGTTGGGAGTTTGCAGAACCTGTGAACTTTGTACAACAACCAAGATTGAAGAGGATTGTCTTGGTCTTTGTGAGGAACTGTAAGATCTGGAAGCTGTACGACATGATAACTACCCCATTCTTTCCACATCATCTTTTGTAACCAGAGGACTAAAATCTTTGTGGGTTTTTTTAAAAGCCTGAAATCTTGCAGAGCCCGGATTTGATCATTTGTCCCAACGTTCTTGCTTCTGCACAGTAAAGCCACTTGAATGACTCCCCTGCCAACTGGTATTTCATTTTTTATGTTTGCAATAATAGACCAGGTATGGTCTATTAAGGCTCCTACTTCTCTTTCATCTTTCACGATCATTTTGAAAGACTTTTTTCTAAAGGGAGGAAATGGGGCAGATACAGTGGGGCCGCTAACCTCCTCCTACCCTGCCATCTTCCTGCTTTATGTATTGGAGGAAAGGCAGGGGAGGTCAGAGCTCCTCTTCTCGGTCCTTCCCCTCTAAAAAGCAGCCCTGAAAGATGAGTGTCTTTTGAGCGCAAGATGATTGCAATAATAGTCCAAACTCTTCTCAAAAATAAGAGTCCTGAACTGACTTCCCCCTATTTTTTCTTCCAGGAAATCACACCGTGATGTTGGATCATGCAGTCCTAGCTGTGGGATGTGGGGTTCTTCAGGGGGAGAGCTACTGGCTTATCAAGAACTCCTGGTCCACCTACTGGGGAAATGATGGCTACATTCTCATGTCCATGAAGAAGAACAACTGTGGGGTAGCAACTGTGGCCACCTACCCGATCTTGGCCCGACAGCCCTCAAGAATACAGCTAACTAGTCGATATGCAACTGACCTGCTAACTTTGGAAGTGGCAACTGAATAGTATTTTGTAAAACCTCAACATTAGAACGGAGTTTCTTGAACAAGGGACTGCCCCTTCAGGACTATCCATGCTATCATACAGCATCGTATTGCTGTATGCTCTAGTGAGCCGGATCCTGCAAACCATCACGTTTTCCCCAGTGCGAGGGGGAAACTCCTTGCAGTGGGGAAAAGCAACCTCATGGTAGCCAGGCCAAAGCATCCTATGGAATTAACGCATTGCAATTTGGCCTAGATTGTGTATTTTCATGACTCGGCGTCTTTATCCATTTACTGTTTTGACAATTAATACAACTTTCATTGGCCATCATTGAAGGGGAATTTCATTTGAAGTACTCTGTGTTTTGTTCATTACCCCTCTTTCAGCCAAAACACAATCAAGATACGAAAAGCAATGGGTTTATTGTTTACGTTAATAAATCCATGACACATCCACCATTTTAGGCTGAAATGTGTAAGGACCAGTAGCATTGGAGGGCTTTATATACCCTTCAGCCTCGATTGTTTACAGAATAATTGCTATTTGTTTACAGAATAAAAGATCAACGTTTAGGATAAAACCCTGTCAAAATGATGCATACACTCTGTCAGAGTGATGCAAAATGATACATTTCCCAGAGAACAGGATATTTGACAAACTTGAGTGACAAATGAATTCTACAAACATTTGAGAAGCTGGAGCCATGTATCTGATATATTCCTTGGGAAAGAATTCATTCAAGGTTGAAATCTGACTTATCTAATTAGAGTAACCAAAACAAGGCAATGTTTATACTTTGTTCAGTGATCTTTCTCACCTACCCCTTTCTGCCAAGCAGGATATGTGACACTTAGAGCAAGCCTTTCTTACTTGTTTACATGTTTTGTGTCCTGGCAGCTTTGAATATATGCTCAGAACAAGATTTTATGAAAAGGGGCCTAAAAATCCTTTAACAATCATGATCATCTCTAGGTCATGGAAAGAGATCGTATGCACTTTGTTGTGAGGAAGGGAGCAAGGAACAGCTGCGGCCAGTCACCAGAAACACTCCAAAGTTGGGGATCTGAATTCCAGGGAATTCTATTTAGTGGTCTGTCCATTCCAGACCACTAAATCCTGTCTCTCTTTCTGTGTTTTTCTGCAGTTGTTGATTAATGCAATAAATTGTATGGGGAAAGCACCTGCAGTACGTTTCAAGGTTATTTTCTTAAAGAATGTGTTTCAAAGGACAGAGACAAAACATTTTACACATTCAGCACCAGAATTCTTTATTCGGTACCAGCTGGAAAACTCGGTTTCTGAGATCAGAGTAAATTAGCAAACAAAATGTACACAGATGATAGGCTAGGATTTAATTTTGTTTGTTTGTTTGCAGAGCTAGACTTGCTGTATGAAAAGCTGACAGTCTATTCCCAGCTGAGGCCAACTTGTGACTGTAGCTTTCCCCCCTGCATGTGTTTTTGGGCACAAGCCCCTATGAAATTTTATTCTGCAAGCCACATTAAAACAACATTGCTCTTGGACTGTAGATTTCCACTGCAATGACCAAAGCGCTTCTGATCAACTGCAGAGGGCTCTGAAATGGGTAGCTTATGAGTTCTACACGCGGCTGTCCTTGAGCGATGTGCAGACATTTCTAAATGTTTTATCCAGACGAATGGATCAAACGTTCTCTCTGCCATCTAATCATGAGCTATAATTCTCTCCACATAACCACCTCATAGGGAGAGCTCTGCTGGTTACCCGGAGCAAATTATGTCCTTCCTTATTGCATCTTGCTTAATAGCTGGGCACTGGCCTCACATCCCTCCTGTGCACAGCCTGCGATTCACCGTCTCCTTTTTTATTCTTGTTGATAACTACAATGATGCTAATGAAAGGACATAAAAGGAGCAAGAATTTCCCCACAGGGGCCAAGCAGATGCCCTGAAAGCCCCCAAAGCCTATCCCCCTTTTAACACCCCCTAGCAGGGGGTATTCAGAGGTACTGTTTTTGAACACAGAACTCCTCCTATTTTGCCATGGCAACAAATAGCCATTAATATATCTAATACAGTTTTAAAGCCATCCAAATTAGTGGCCATCAGGCGTAAGTGAATTCTTTGAAGAGGCACTTTTTCATATGTATCCTGAATCTACTACCAATCTACTTCATTGGGTTGTACCAAGAAATGTTTTCTCTCAGCTTTCTCTATGTGGGAAATAATTTTTAAAATCTCTATCTTATTCCTCCTTAGTCATATTTCCCCCTAACTAGGCCATAGGCCAAGAGCTCCAAAATGGCACATGGGTATCAGATACAGTGGCAAAACGTCTTTATGTTTTTCTGAAAGGTGTATGCCTATGTATTATGTTTTGATGTGATAACCCATTCTGATTGGTTGCTTAAGCTTTTTATGATGTCACTGAGATGGCCAAAGCCAATTTTTCTTACCGTTTCTAATTTGAGCTATAACGTTATTCAAGTGACCAATTTCAAATTTTACAAAAAGAAACTCCCCTCCTAATGCTAATAATGCCTCTATTCTTTGCCATTTTTGTAATATAAGCCATAAATCAAAGGAAAAGTTTGGAAAAAAAATCCCTTTTTTAAGGTTTATGGCATTTGGCATTTTCTAATCCAGATAGTCATGTAAAGTATATTAGACAATTGTAGCAAGACAATGTAGACTTAGACTTTTCAGAAAAACAAAAAACCTTTTGCCACCTTACCTGATACCAGCATCTAGTATTAGATGTTTGGTCCATGGACTAACAGTGCAATCCTAAACAGAGTTACACCAGTCTAAGCCCTTTGATTTCAGTGGGCTTAGACTGGAGAAACTGTTTAGGATTGTACTGCAAAACCCGAAATTCTTTTGCCTTTCTTTTTAGGGAAAGTGCTCCAACACCTTGATTCTTTTGGGCGCCCTTTTGTAGCTCTATCATTACCTTTTTGGAGATGTGAAGACCAGAAGCATTCCAAATACAGTTACACCTCAGAGCAGGGCATCAGGAAACATCCCACACCTTTTCCCAATAGTCCAGAGCACTTCATACCAATACTGAATCTACTCAGATTCAAGACCAGGTCTTTTTTCCAGGTATGCTATAAAAAGGTACCAACATACAACGTCCAGTAATATAAAAGTTTCTGGGTAAATCATTTTAAAGGGGGTTGTCTTACATTTGGGGCCATCTTCCTTTTATGTAAATTCAGTACATTGTTGTCTTATACTCTTATTATACCATGATCTGTGGCTCTCCAAGGTTCGGTCAGTCGATCTCTTTCTCCCACATGCAGCCTGAATAAAAACAGACTCGGAATTAGGATTAAGAAGTTTCACACCAAGAAGGATTTGGGATTTCTTTGTTGTCTATTTTAAGCAATTTGGAGGGGGGGGGGTCTCCCCACCCGTTTCAGGTGTTAAGTAGTTTTGCATAAGTCTTTGATTTTGCTTACTTTGATTTTTGCACAATCCCATTTCAATTCCTGCATTTCACGCCCATTTGCCACTACTACTTTTATTTTCATATTTTCTATGTAAAATGTCTGCGTTGTTTAAAAAACAAAACGGGCTGTAGCCCTGAAGGTTAATACTGGAACGAAATCTTAAGGGTCTAACAGACTCCTGTTTATTTCTACCTGAGTTCCTTTCAGGTAAACCACGGACACTCAGCATGCCACTGGGCGGGGGGCGGCGTTTTGCTAACGAGTTGTTAACCAACACAGAAATCGCGCGCCAAACCAACTTTTCAGGCAACTACATTTCCCAAGAGTCTTTTCACCGGGTTGGGTTTTCTTTTGGGAAAAAGAGCCAATCAGAGCCGACGTTAGTTGAAGCGGCTATAAAAGGCCAATCCCGAAGCTTGTGCGTCCTTCCCTGCGTTTTCTCTGTTCGTTCTGGAAGGAGGCTGGTAAGGGGTGAGGGGAGGCGAGGAATGTAGACCGTCGCCGTCCTCCGTGATTCCGGGGCGGGGGTCTTTGTTGAGTGTCGCTATTATCCATTGACGTGTCTCATTTTCTGCTCAATAACAGAAAACCATTGGCTGGCTGGTAGTATTCCAGATTTGGCGTGGTGTGGTGGGCTAGCCCAGTTTGGACAGATCTCGAAAGCGAAGCAGGGTCGGTTCAGGACCTGGATGGGAGACCACAGAGGAAGACGAAGATCGCAATGCAATGCTAGGCAATGGCAATCCGCTTCTGTTCGTCTCTTGCCTTGACACCCCTACGGAGTTGCTTTAAATCCGCTGCAGCTTGACGGCGCTTCCCACCCCCAAAGTTGGCAGGGCTGGGGGGTTCTCCAGTCCCTTGTATAGGGGCGAGGGTGGGGGGAGAGACCAAGTATCCTTTAAGCTGCTGGTTATGGGAAGTGAGCACGGCTGTGCTGCTGATCTGAAACGTGCCTCCTGTTTCGCTTAGTGTAGACTTGGAGGAGGGGGCCGAAACGCTTGCATTGAAGCTGCTCCTAATAGTGGTTAAGCGGTTGGGCTGTGATTCAGCACTCTGCGGGTAGAATCGCACTACTATCGTGAGCTCTGCAGGGGGGCTTGGGTAAGCCTTTCCTCTCAGCCCCCTGCTGTATTGTGGGGATAGCAATAACACAGACTTTGTTCACTGCTCTTTGTGGGGCGCTGATCTGTCTTGAAGAGCGGTAGCTAAGCACACTGTTGTTGTGGTTAATAGCAGAGGGTCTCCCCCATTTCATGCAAGTGTGTTAAAGCCTCACTGCCTGTTGTTATTTAGACCATCATTGGAAATGATGCTTTAGCAGGCTAAACCTGTGCTACTGAGGTCTAATAGCTTATGGGTGGAGGGTGAGTTTGAGGCGGTTACATCCCGTTACATGTGGGGATGCTTGCTTTGAATACTTCTTTGCATTAAAAAAGCTCCATATCCAAAAAAAGTTATACAGTGGGGAGCCAAATTTCTTCCCCCCTCATTGCTCATTGTTTCAAAACATGATCTAGTTTACAGCTGGTCGTGAACCGAAATAAATGAATGAGATCCTCAGCTGGCAGTATGGTGTGGTATAGTACATTAAAAGCCAGCTGTGGTGGCTTAGATAGCTTTAGAGAACTGCTGTAGCACAGTGGTTAAGGGGTTCAGCTGCGAATCGGCACTCTACTGGTTCGAATCCCACTACTGCATGAGCTCAGTAGGTGGCCTTGGGTAAGCCACTCCTCTCAGCCCCAGCTGGATTGTGGGATAATAACAACACTAACTTGTTCACTGCTCTGGTTGAGGCACTAATCTGTCTAGAAGAGTAGTATATAAGTGCAATGATGATGATGATGACTAGCATCTAAGTTAAAAAGAGTCCAGTAGCACCTTTAAGACTAACCAATTTTATTGTAGCATAAGCTTTCGAGAATCAAGTTCTCTTCGTCAGATGCATGATACAGAGACTGGTCAAATACAGAAGAGGAGGGAGGAGAAGAGGAGGAGAGAGAAGAGGCAATTAGGGGGGGAGGGGGAGGGAGCAACCAAAACATTCCTTTGCTAGTATATGTAAACATCTCCTTTTGGTGTGTGGATCAGTTGGCTTCAAAGGAGTTTGCCCTGTTAGTTTGTAGCAGCCAAACAGCTAGACCATCCAATTCCAATGCAGTATGAGCCTTCGATAACCACAGCTCTCCCTGCCAGATGCATCTGACAAAGAGATCGGTGGTCCCCGAAAGCCCACGCCAGGTGCCACTGAGCTCCCCCAGACCCCGCCTCTGTAAAGGAAATCTGTTACCTGTGATAATGTGATAACCATTCATAGTCCCTATTCAGTCCCAGCTTGACAGAGTCAAATTTGCATATGAATTCCAGTTCAGCAGCCTCCCGTTGGATTTGTTTTTGAAAGGTTTCTGTTGAACTACAGCGACCTTTAAGTCTTTGATGGAATGTCCTGGTCTCCCTGTGGCTATGAAGCTTGCTGGATGGCCTTAGTTGACCTTGCCTTCCTTGCAGGGTTATTGTGAGGATGGAACAGGGAAGGGAATGTCATGTATTCCACCCGGAACTCTGGGTTCTTCCCTCCCATGCTCTTGCATGTGTGAACCAGCCCTCTGACATGTTCAGCTTGATCATAGAAACCATTCTGGGTGAAACATTTTCTGCTCTGACTTGACAACTCTTAGGGTTGAAAGTAGAGCTTTATCCTCATTGAAATTTATACCCTGTCCTTGCACATGTTGTAATCTTGCCGCAGTATGAAGCTAAGGCCACTCCTTGTAGCGGTTTAATTCTCATTACTCCCCCTTCTGTTGAAGCCAGTATGGCAAAGTGGTTATCCTGGTGAGCATATGCAGCAGGATGAGGTGGGAGAGCTTGCTTGGGAAGAGAAGGGATGCACCACTGCAGACACTATCAGAATAACTTTTTTCAACTTCTGTGTTTATAAATATATGTTTAGATATACCCTGCCTTACTTCCCAATAAGGACCATAATAGTAACAGCAACATTCAATTTATATATCACCCTCCAGGACAACTTAACACCAACTCAGAGCAGTTTACAAAGTATGTCGTTATCCTCACGACAATCACCCTGTGAGGTGGGTGGGCTGAGAGAGCTCTGAGAGAGCTGTGACTGACCCTAAGGTCACCCACCTGGCTTCAAATGGAGGAGTGGGGAATCAAATCCGGTTCTCCAAATTAGATTCCTACCACTCGACCATTACACCAAACTGGTGTATTGTAAGCAGCTCACAATAGTTTTCTCTCCTTTTTGCTGTATTTTATCCTTACAACAACAGCCCTGTGAGGTAGCTTAGAGAGAGAGAGAGGCGCTGGCTCAAGTTCACCCAATGAGCTTTCATGGCAGGGAGGGATTTGAACCTAGATATACCGATTCTAGTCTGACACTCCAATTGTTGGATCACACAAGGCCTAGGTTTAATATGCTAATGTTGTATTTGCTTTTTACAGCCGCTGGGGGGACATTAAATGTGATTCCATCTCCCAGCCACTGTGTGAAATGGAGAAACCCCTTTTGCCTTTGCAATTTTCTCCCCCTTTATGTGTTGCTCAAGCTAATGTTAGGGAGATGGTGGTTCATAGCTCGGCTTGGCTGCAGAGCTTGCTGGGTGACTGTGGACAAATACCTTTTAGGCTAGTCTGCCTTACAGGATTGTGATGTGGAGTTAAAACAAGAATTCGGCATGCCATCATGAGCTCCTTGGAGGAAAGGTGGGAGAACTACGGATGTATGCCAGAGAGGATTTGGGGCCCGGGTGCTTCCCACAGCTACTTATGCTCAATAATGTCCTACTCTGGGTTTTACCGCCGTGTTGGGAATCCCCAGTGGCTTATCTGTGGGACTAGGCTTCTCCCAGAAACACAACAGGTAGACTTACCTCCTCCTCTAGGGGGACGCGGAGAGGAGTGGGTAGCACTAACCCATGCAGTAAGCTGCTCCCAGGTGAATTAGAAAAGCCAGCATTGGCTCCTTAGGCTTTTATTGTGGTGGTCTCAGGTTGCTAATTTGACACCCCGATGGGCCACTGACACTCACTACCTTTGCTTAGAAATCCTAAAGTGCTTGCATGCACAATAGCCAGGGGCGGGGGGGTGGCTGGGAGAGAGGCCCTGCTAAGAAAGCAAAAGTATTTGGTGTCCTCTACCCTTAGAGGCGCACACAGGTGTAAAGCGGTTTCTGACCTAAGCATCTTTCTTTCTGAAAAAGCTCCGGACTGAAGATGGAAATGAAGTGCAGTGGCTCCCTCGGGTCCAGCTGTTCTTCTGCAGGCCAACTCGGCTACTGGACCGCAGAGGGTAACACTGATGGCTCTCTTGCGTCATCCTGGCCAGTGACCTGAGCAGCTGTGGATTTTGCTGGCTGTAAGTTAAAACGAACGCCTCTGCCTCTGTTGGTTGGGTGCAGGTCGGGTCTTGATGCAGCTTTCCTGTTGCAGCTGTATAGTTGCTCCTGGGTTGCCAAGTGGGACAACTATGGTATTCTTTCCCTCTCAACTATGTTGCCTCTGTCCTTTGAAAGCTGACTTAACAGCTGTCCCCCTTGGCCCTGTCGAAGCCGCGTCTGTCTCTTGTGTGGCTGATGTGGTCAAAAAGGTGCCAAAAGTAACTCTCTTCCTTGACGGTCGCAGTTCAGTTGGTCTCCGCGTAACTGTCCAGCAACATTTTTTGGAAAATACATGCAAGTTCAGTGTTTAGAACCCACCCAGTGTCGGCCTTACCCAAGTTTCCAAGTGTATGCAACAGTAGAGGGGTTGTTTCTTTGGGATGGAATGGGCTGGATCGATCTTGGGGCATTTGTAGTGGAGGAGGGGGGGAAATCTTGCATGGACCGGGAACTGCTGACTCCAATGAGCCCCAGTGCCGTGGTGCCTGCTGATCTGCTTCCTGGTGCTTGATTCCCTTGTTTCCCAAAGCAAGGAGCCAAGCTGGGCTTTCCTCCATGTCCTTGAAGCACACAGTGCTTCACAAGCACCCAGGAGGCATCACCTTAGAGTCTGTAGAAAGTGCTGATTCTCTCCATTGTAGGAGGAGGCTTAGCTTAGAACCTCCAAAAGTGCTCATGTGTGCTCAAAAAGTTTGATCTAATACAAGACATGTGAGTTGCTGTCATGCATTGCCTTCCCTCTCTCCTACCAGGTGAAAGAATAACATGTCCGTGGGTTTCAAGAAGTTGCCTTCTTCACAGCCTGTTCAGAGCACAGGTAAGGAAGATGCTTCAGCACGAGGTCTAATGTTCTTGCCTGCCCTCTTACCGGGCAAGTGGAATGCATGTTAACCAAGAGCTGTGGCTTTGCAAGTAGCCACCGGATCTCCAACAACATGCGAGAACAAGGCGGAGAGACTTTGACTCTTCAGACTTGGTAGTTGGGGATGTCACTCGACTCTCCTGTATTGCTGCAATCTGGCAGGAATATATTCCTTTGTAGGCTTTAAAAAAAAACCCTCCTTTTATTGAGCCATTTGCCTGTGGGATTTTCAGAGGTTACCTTTGGAGGAGGCTGCAGAATGGAGCTGCCTTATAGATGGCACCCACACCTCTTGGTGTTTTTTCCCTTTGGGAATCTTGAACTCTTGAAACTTGACTTTGTAGAACTGATTGCAACTAATGTACAAGATGCAAGCAGCCGTGCTTGGATGTCTCTACAGAGCCTGAGTAGCTTTGATGCAGAGAGCTGCATTTCTTTTGGCAAATGTTTGAAGTGTGTGTATATATACGGTTTTGTTTTTTTAAAAGTAGCTATCATCTAGAGCCATTCAAGAGCTAGAATATTGATAGAAAATAAATAGAATATTGATAGAAAATAATTAATTATAAGGATTAACCATAAGGATTGTTTAATCAATACTATTTTTGGAAAAATTGTATAATGTACCAAACTGAATAAGTTTATTTGAAGATATATAAGAGTCAAATTGATTGGTATCATATGATGATAGATATATAGATCTAAGGGGAATTAAAACAATAATGTAATCAAATATAACTAAAGTAGAAAGAAGAAGATATGTAGAATGAGTAATATATAGAGTATAAGTTAAATTGGTTGACTTATATGAATGTATGATCTATATGGTTTATGATCTATAGAAATATCTGAAATTATGAACTATGAGAACTATGAACTATGAAAAATGGGATAAATTGTTTATCCAATATGGAAAAAAGGGACTCAAAGTTAGGGTACAGAGTAATAAAAATAGTTAAAGAATTATTGCTTAGAATAAAGGGAGAATGTATATTTGTTAGATAGAGGAATATAAAAGGAGTAAGGGAAAAGGGACAAAGGGTTGGAAAACTGTTGGAAGTCAACAAAAGGGGGGGAAAGGGAGGGGGTTAGAAATTGGGAAATGGGAGAACTGATTGTAAAATGAAAATAATTGATCCTAACCCAATAAAAAAATTAAAAAAAAAAAAGAGCTGGAACAGACGGAATAGTTTTTCTGCTGCTACAGAGAAGGTTCCTAGCGGCCCGTTTTAAAATGAGATAACCATGAATGGTTATCTCATTATCAGAAGTAACTGATTTCCTTAACAGAAGCAAACTGATCTCCATATCAGAAGCAGCTGTTTGCATCTACTCCTCCCTCCCCTCTCCACCTATATATCTGACCCGTTTCTTCTTGCCCTCCATGCATCTGACGAAGAGAACTGCGATTCTCGAAAGCTTCTGCTACAATAAAGTTGGTTAGTCTTAAAGGTGCTACTGGACTCTTTTTGATTTCCCTGTGTGAAAGAACTGGTCTTTCTGAGGTACCTCTCAGTTTTATTTGAAAGCAGCCATGGAGTCGGGAGTTATATTTGGGAAAGAAGGCAACTTCTGCTAGGCAAGGCCCAAACAGGGCGTTTGTTCTGTGTACATGTCTGCCTGTAAATTGGTGTGGGGGGTGAAATGGAGCAAGACCAGAATGGGTACGCGAGAGGGGATGAAGTCTGTTCTCTCCCATACCACATTTGTAAATTGTTTTTTCCGCTCTGCTTTGTTGAGCTAGTAGAAAATTCAAGTGTCTGAGCCTAGGAAGATAAGATGTGAGAGAGGACAGTGGTTAGTTCCCCACATCCACTGGGCCCATTGCTCTTTAGAAACAAATCTATGAGGATTCCATGAAAGAAGGGGGCGAAATATGCAAAACTGCACCTCACTGAAGTGAGAAGTTGAATTGCCTGTGAAATAGGATTACCTCCTTGAAAGTCATTTACTAAAAGCAAATACAAAACGCTAAAGAATGGAACAAACTGAAAATTTCCCAAGAAAAATATCTGCACATCTGTAGACAGCAAATTATTCTCATGTTGGAATATGTCTATCCAGACAGTCTGAGCACTGATATTTGTTCCCTGAGGAATTCATGCTGCAAGTCCCTCAGGGAAAATTCCTTGAAGTTATTACCCCGATGCTATATCACCCCGGTACGTCTTGCTAGAATAAATAACACAAACTGTTAGAGGAGTCAGCCAGGCTATTATATACATGTGTGGTGGTTGTGCCCTGCAGTATCCTCCAGGCATCTGACGAAGAGAGCTGTGGCACTCGAAAGCTTATGCTACAATAAAGTTGGTTAGTCTTAAAGGTGCTACTGGACTCTTTGCTATTATGTTTTATACTGTGCAAGATAAATTTGAAAAGTCCTCCATAAACAGTTTAATTCAACATTGCCCGTTTTCTTTTTCATCTTTTCTCTCTCATTTTTGTTCCTTATTTAATCTTTTTGGTTGTTGTTGTTATATTATATGCTCACTCCTTATTCTTATATATAATATTGTATGTTATGTATGTGGTTTAGATGGTTTTGTTGTTGTTGTGTTTGAAAAATTAATAAAATAATAGTTGTTGTTATTTTTAAAAAGAGTGTTGTAGAACACAGCCTCTGTTCCCATGAACATCCTATCATGCTTTTGATGTCATGTTCGGGAGACACCTGCTGGGCTGTTATTCCGTCGCTAGATGGCAGCTGGGCTCCATGAGCTTTAATCTTTCCCCTCCCCTCCTCTTCTGTATTTGACCAGTTCGGATCAGGCATCTGATGAAGAGAACTTGATTCTCGAAAGCTTATGCTACAATAAAATAAAATTGGTTAGTCTTAAAGGTGCTACTGGACTCTTTTTGATTTTGCTACTACAGACTAACACGGCTAACTCCTCTGGATCAATCTCCAAACAGGATCGGTTGAGCAGAGGTGGCAATTTTGAGAAGGGGATTTCCCTTAGCCCTGGATAGTGCAGTAAAGATCTGGGGGAAACCTAGATGAACATTTTGATTTTTCAGATGGAAAAAATGAGATACTGGTTAGCACGCTTATCAAAATATTTTCTCTATGAGTGAAATGATTTTAAAGATAAGGTTTCACTCATATTTTATAGTAGGGAAATTGCCCTTCATAAAAATCTATAGCATTAGATAATAATTGCTATGCAGGGCTTTTTTTCAGGGAAAAGAAGTGGTGGAACTCAGTGGGTTGCCAGCAGAGGGGGCAACTCTTGGCGGAAGGCGGTGCCCTTGGTACCACATGCATGTGCACAAAGTGTGCACATGCTTTCAGGGCTGCACAATGACGTCACTTTGGGTCAGCTGGAACAACGGGGAAGTTTTTTAAAGTTTAAATCAGCCTTGGTGAAAATGGTCACATGGCTGGTGGCCCCGTCCCCTGATCTCCAGACAGAGGGGAGTTTAGATTGCCCTCCATGCTGCTCCAGCAGCACGGAGGGCAATCTAATCTCCCCTCTGACTGGAGATCAGGGGGCAGGGCGGTGCCGGAACTCCATTCTGCTGCAGTCCAGCTGAAAAAAGCTCTGTTGCTATGTATACTGTAGATGTATAAAACGTATATATGTATGTATAACTATCTGGAGCTTTCAGATGGTACAGAATGTTGTGGACAGATTCACTCCGACTGACGAGTGAATCGTAACTGACCCTATCACTGCAGTCTTGTTCCATCTGCTCTGGCTCCCAAATTGCTTCCTGGCCCAATTCACAGTGCTGGTATTGACCTTTAAAGCCCTCTATGACTTGGGACCAGCGTACCTTAAGGACCACCTTCTCCCATATGACCCTACCCATTTGCTCTGGTCATCTTCAGAGGCCCTGTTTCAGGTGTCCCCGCCATCTGAGGCTAGAGGCTAACCTGGGAAAGGGCCTTCTCAGTCATGGCACCAGCATTTTGAAACTCCACGGAGAGATTCCTCTGTCCCCCTCTATTGCTGTCTTCTGCCTGCGAGTTTCTTTGTTTCATCTGGCATACTTCTGATAACTGTTATTAGCCCTTCTCCCTGTTCTTTGTGTTGTGTGTTCATGTGTACGTGTTTATTTATTTGTTTTTATATTTTAAATTAAAATTGTTTTAAAATGTCGTAAATTGTTGCCCTGACCTGGATAGCCCAGGTGAGTCTGATCTCTAATCAAGGGTCAGCCTTGATTAGTAATTGGATGGGAGACCTCCAACAAAGAGGCAGGTAATGGCAAACCACCTCCGCTAGACTGTTGCCTTGAAAACCCCACCAGGGTTACCATAAGTCAGCTATGACTTGAGGGCACTTTCCACCACCAACTTGTTTGTTAATGTTTTAATGTTCACCATCTTGGAGACCTTATTTTGGATGATAAGTCAGCATGCAAATGTTTAAAATAAATGTTTAAAATATTTAAAATAAATATTTTCAATAATTTTTCAATTTGGGCAATATTCTCTGATGTCAATATTAAAACATTATTAAACAGTTTAGTGTTCAATGTAATAAAATTTAACTTGATATCCTGGCAAAACTACCTATTGTAATTGTATGAGAGAGCTATTGAGATTGTATGAGATAATACACTTTCTTTTGTTTACTACAGAATTTGTTCCTTCAACTTTTATTTTTTCCTACCTCTCAAATGGCAAAAAAATGTCATTTGGCAAATATATATGCTAAGTTAGTTTAGGTGCAGCAATTTGTATAAATATGCCCGATAGTACAATTGTATATACTAAGTTATAGATTAATGCATTTTACATTAAATCAGGAAAATAATTTCAGGTTTGATAGGACAATAAAAATTTTGTTTATTGCATTTTTTTTTCAATTTCCATCCCCCCAGCAAGCCAAGAAAGACTTTTATCCCCTGTGGCTTCAGAATTTTTGGAAATTTTTACCTCTGAGGGCAACCCAACGCCACAATATTTGAGTCTTTCTTTGTGCCAGAAATATCCAATTGCACAGTATTCCAATGTGCCCTGCAATAGTCTTCTGTTACAACCCATTTGCACTTCATTTTGGTCTTCTCAGTTACAGTTAAATGTGCATTCTGTTGCTTAACCAACTAGTTTCAGTCACTGCCCAGCCATGTTGTACGTGCCTCATGAATCTTGTCTAATTGCTTACATCCTGATTAAATAATCCCCATAAAATTTGAGATTCCTTCTTGGCTCTTGGTAGTAACATATTGTCTGCTGTTCCAATAAATACCCAGCAGGGTCACATGTCCTTTCGGATGTCGTTCCACTGGTCTCTTTAGTAATTCCTCAGGATTACAGATTCTAATTACAGCTTCTGCTTGTGTGGGTGGATGGAAATATTTCTAATAATGCCATTTTTAACAATGTTATTAGGTTTATAATCTGCTTATCAGCAAGCCATTGCCTTCCCTTCAGGCTAATGGAACCTGCCCCCAAGCTGGCAGGTTGTAAGTGCGATCCTTTTCATACTCGTTGGACGTTGTGCCCTCTTTGAGGTAAAAGGAGAAAGTCCTGTGTTTCTGTATGCTTGAGCGTGTGTGCCACATATGTTACGATCTTCCTCTTGTGGGTGGCCCCGTTTTGAAGCCACCATGATTAGCAGTCAACCGCCTACTTTTTGTTAAAAGGAATGGGTATCATTCCCCTCTAACCAGTGTTTTATTCTCTCCATTGTTATCTGTGCATACATCTTGAGTGTCCTCAAACTGCTTTTTCTGTAAACAACAGTAGTGCTTGTCTATTCTGCAGTGCCGCACCACTTTTGATGGGGCCTGGAATTAAGTATCCTACAGGATAGGGTTCCAACTACAGCTTTAATTCCCTCCATCTTTCTTCCTGTGTGTCTTTGATATTCCCTTCAGCTAAGCACAGACTTAAGTGGGTACTATTGCAAATCAAACCTGAATTCTCCCTAGAAGCTAAAATGACACAACTGAGGATATCATACTTTGGTCACATCATGAGAAGACAAGATTCTCTGGGAAAGTCAATGATGCTAGGAAAAGTGGAAGGCAGTAGGAAAAGAGGAAGACCTAAAAGGAGATGGTTTCACTCAATAAATGAAGCCACATCCTCCAGTTTGCAAGATCTGAGCTAGTCTGTTAATGATAGGACATTTTGGAGGTCTTTCATTCATAGGGTCGCCATAGGTTGGAGGCGACTTGATGGCACCACACACACACACACACAAGCACAGGTTTGCTCAATATGTGATCCATGGAGCAACTGTTCTCATGTAGCCTTTCCAGTTCTTAACAACCTTCCCTTGTTTGCAGACCCAGAAAAGTTGATCAGACCTTTTAGGTTTGCAGTATGTGTGACTGCAATGACTGAGAACTTACTTGGGAGGCTTCTAGAAGGGTTTGGGGGAAGGTGGTGCCTGGGGTTAAAAAATAGGAAGATGGAAGAGATGTAATTTATATACATGGATATAGTGGTTGTCACCCTAATTTAAAAGGCAGGAAATAAATAATGAATTTTCCAGCCGGAGGTAAATTGGGAACAATTGCAAGTTGCCCATCACACAGGACATCTTCACAAAAGGACTGCAGAAGGTTTGACCCTCAGGAGAGGGCAGGAAACTTTGGCCTGATTTCTCCTCTCGCATCTCCACCTTTGTAGGTCAGCATCAGACAGACGAGAAACATGCGTGTTTGAATGGGAGGGGGGCACAAAATGGTTTGTCTCATGTCCTTTAAACAGCTCCTTAGTTAGAGAGGCTCTTTAAAAAGTTCTGATTTCTGAGAGCCAAGCTGCAAGTGACGCCTGACACAGGTTGGACACTTGTCAGCTTCCCTCAAGTTTTGATGGGAAATGTAGGCGTCCTGGCTCTTCATTTAATTGAAGTTTACAGAGTGGCAATCTATGGGAGGGAGAACATGCGGTCAGGAGGGGAGTGCAGGCGTTGGGCTCTCGCTGGGCCCCCGCTTCCCCTCTAATGGGTGTGTGGGGGGGGTTCTGTAAACGTCAATTAAAGGGAGAGCCAAGCTGTAAGACCAGGATGCCTACATTTACCATTAAAACTTGAGGTAAGCTGACAAGTGTCCAACCTGTGTCAGGTGTCACTTGTAGCTTGGCTCTGAATGGCTTTGTTGCTGCTTGAAAGGCTGTGGGAACCAGGTAGTCTGAAGCAGGAGGAGCCCTGGTGCCCAGGATAAAGTGTGAGCTCTCAACAGTACTGACGGTATTTTCCAAACAGCCATGGTAGATACTCTGTTCCCCCAATAATGCTACCAATGGCAGTGGCCTTGATCCAGCATGGAAAGTTAGAAAATGGTACTAACACAGAGAAGTCATTGTTATGAGGAGGAAATGGTTAATTCCAGTCTTAATTCCTGATCGGAACTGCTTTCTCCGTATCGGTCAGTGGATTGTATCAGTCAATGGACTGATAAATAGATAAATAAATTGGCCTAGCCAATTTTACTCCCAAGAGAAACCTTTAGAAAGGAGGAGGAAGGGAAGAAAGTGTTCTTGAGTAAGGTATCGTTGAACCAGAAAGGTTAGCCTTCCATTCTTCTTTCAAATTATTATAAATTATTCTTGTCATGGATATTGCACAGTAGCAGCCCATAATGATTGCAGTGCAGATTGAAGCAATACAGGAAGCAACAAAACTGGCTCCCATCAGAGACCATGGGGGGCCACTCGCATTTGATGGTGTGTATTGTGAGCAACAGAAGTTGTACACTAGAGATCTGAAGTCAGATGGTAACAGACTCAAGCCAAATACAGCCCACTTGTTAGTATATCAAGTATAAGTTTAAAAAAAGGCGACTTTCAAAATAATCCTTAAGAGTTATTAATCCTTAGTGTTGTCACTTTGCTGACACTATGGCCGTTTTCACACTGCTTACCGGCCACGGAACATCGCACCAAGCTCCTGGAACAACAGCGTCTTGCTGGTGCGATTTCACGCGAGAACTGCAGTTCTCGTGCAAAATCGCACCAGGATGACGCTATCTTTCCGGGAGCTTGACGCAATGTTCTGTGGCCAGTAAGCAGTGTGAAAATGGCCTATTTTATTATGGTGAAAGTAATGGGAGGGGGAGAACAGAAGGACGTGATTTCGACTCTAGCGGCGCCTTAGAGACCAAGGAGATTTTCAGGGTATGGGCTTTTGAGAATCAAAGGCCCCTCCTTCAGAACAGAAGAAGAGAGCGTTGCCTCTCAAAAGCTTATACCCTGAAAATCTTGTTGGCCTCTAAGGTGCCACTGGACTCAAATCCTGGGCCGATTCTAGACGGGCACAAATAAAGCGAGTGCTTTCGCTTTTCCAGCGACCTCACTCGTAAAAACCCGTAATGTCCCGTCCCTGCTTACTTCCGGTTCATGGCGCTGTGTTGCGCTCCAGAAGCAGACGGTGTGAATGCGGTATTGCGGGTTTGCACACTTCTGGACGCTTTGTCACCATGGAGAGGCCCTCCCCTTTCCCTCCTTCCTTTGCTGGCTGGCCGGCAACAATATTCCCTTAATTTTTTTTTTTAAACCGGGCGCCATTTGCGCAGTTGCACGTTTGCGCACATCGAACTGCGCAAATGTGCACAAATGCACAAATGCACAAAAGTTGATGCTGCATATTCGCATACCTGCGCATTTGCGCAAAACACGTAAAAAAATTTTTAAAAAAACCTGAAATGCGAACCAATGAAGGCCGCCGACGTCAACTGTGACGGGGAGGAAACAACCAATCCCGGGTACCTCAGTTGGCCGTGCGAACATCCGGAAGCGGGATGGCACGGCACGCTGCAAGACAAAGTGGATGGAGACGAAATTGAACGTGTGGCTGGTAAGTGATTATTTCCGCAGAAAAACTGCAATTTCTGGCCATCTGGAATCGGCCCTGATCTATTTTAGACAAGCAGGGCTGCTTACCTGAAACTATATTCAGGAATGAGGAGACAGCCTGTTTGGTGTAGTGGTTAGGAGTGGCGGGACTCTAATCTGGAGAGCCGGGTTTGATTCCCCACTCCTCCGCTTGAAGCCAGCTGGGTGACTTTGGGTCAGTCACAGCTCTCTCAGAGCTCTCTCAGCCCCACCCACCTCACAGGGTGATTGTTGGTATGGGGATAATAATAACTCAATTTGTAAACTGCTCTAAGTGGGTGTTAAGTTGTCCTGAAGGGTAGTATATAAATCGAATGTTGTTGTTGTTGTTGTTATGAGCCTGTAGATAATGTAAGTAACAGGCATGTTGACAAAATAACACCGTGTATCAGTGTTGCCACCGAAGTCAATTGTCAGGATGGGCTTTTCTGATACAGTATAAGCAGGGGTCATTTCATGGAAAAAGAGCTGGAGGAACTCATTAACATAACTCATTAGCATATGTCATGCCCCTTGACATCACCAGAAATGTGTCATTAGCATAACTGATTTGGGTATGTCACACCCCCTGATATCGCCTATCCTGGCTGTTTTGGACCCAATCCTGGCCATTTAGGGCTGAAATTGAGCCTAAAATGACAAAAAGGGGCTGAAAATGGCCAAAAAGGGGCCCAAAATGGTCAGGATTGGGCCGCTGCTGAGCAGGAGAGTGACCCACCACCCGTAAGAGGCCCGATCCGGGCTCTTTTGGCACCAGTAAAGGCCGAAACGGGCCCAAAATGGCCGAGAGTCAAGTGGGCAGGGCCATCTGACATGTGACCTCATTGGGGAACTGCTGGAACTGCGTTCCTGTGCGTTCACCCTCGAAATGAGCCCTGAGTATAAGTATGATCTATGCCATTTTCCTGCCCACGTCAAGTCCTCTTTTTGGAGCAGTTATATATACAAGTTCTTTGTCACTTGCTTTGCATTTACACTTTGAGAACCCCTCCGCACATTCCCACATGCCTCACCATTCAGTGCTCTAAAATGTTCAAAGGGCACTTGCAAGTGTTTGAAGGGAATGTGTGAAGAAAGCTCACATGTGCATACTCACAGGACAGTTACTTCCACTTTCCAAGCTGCAGACTTTTTGATGGGTAGAGGCACTAGCTGGCCATGAGGGATAGCTCTTTAAAGAGAAGTGAGCCTCCGACTAAAGCCAACAAATTATCCAAACAGAATAATTTCCTGCTTCACTTGACGGCAACTGTAGAGTCCTTAGCCTCATGCAATAAATTAGATGACCAAGGAAACTGCAGTTTCCATCAATCCCAGCAAGAAGTCACACTGGTGAAATTTGGAAAGATTAATCTGCAGCAAAGATTGCCTGTCCTATATTTAAAAAGCCATCCTCTGCAGTATCCCCCTTCGGCGGGGCTTTTTTTTCTGGGAAAAGAGGTGGTGGAACTCAGACTGCACAATGACATCACTTTGGGTCAGCTGGAACAAGGGAGGAGTTTTTTTAAAGTTTAAATCGCCCGTGGCAAAAATGGTCACATGGCCAGTGGCCCCGCCCTCTGATCTCCAGACAGAGGGGAGTTTCGATTGCCCTCCATGCTGCATGGCACAGAGGGCAATCGAAACTCCCCTCTGTCTGGAGATCAAGGGGCAAAAATGGTCACCGGCCATGTGACCATTTTCAAGAGGTGCCGGAACGCTGTTCCACCACGTTCCCGCTGAAAAAAAGCCCTGCCCTTCAGAATGGTTAGATTAGTGGCTTAGGAAAGAAGCTGGGTGTCCCAAATGGGGTATCAAGTGGGGCCCAGCTCTGCGATTGGCTAGAAAATGGTGCAAACTGTCAAGCAGGGCAAGTTTGTTCTTCGAGCTCTCCTGCTCCAACTTCATTAGCCAAACACTTTGTATTGCTGTTGCTGTCAGGTCTGTTGCCCACAGTCCCTCCATCTTCACTTGATTTACAATCATCCTTTGTGCGTGTGTGTGTGTGTGTGTAGTTTTTCACACAGGCCGTCCAGCTCCTGGGAAGACAGCACGCTTATCTCTGATGGCTCGCCACGGAGGCCTTGAGACGGTTCCTGCCTACTCTCCCACTGACTATGCCCAGCTGGTTGGGCACTGAGGGTGGGGGGCTCACAGGGAGGGACTGGATCTTCGAAGCAAGCACTCCATACGTCATTCTCAGCAAGAGTTCTGTGTACAGCCAGGCGCTTTATTTTGCTTCTGTGTAATCTATGGACATATATATGCTTTAGTTACGGTTTCCCAATAAAAAACCTTGATTCAAGAGAGCTTGGATTTCTTGCTGCAAGGGGGGCATCGGCTTCAACGTATCCTGTTTTCCATAGCCTGACAATTGCTTTGCAATTGCTGTGGTATGTAGCGTGTGATTTATTGGCTGCTTTCTCTGTTGGGTTGCCAGATCCCCTTACCCTCCTAGTGGGAGGGGGGATCCATCGCTTAGCTGTTGGATGTCCATGTGTGCATACGAAGTGCACACGCAATCCCTGCGCAGCAAAACAATGCCACTTCCAGGAGAGGCATCATCACGCAGGCCCTGAGAGTGCTCTCGGCCTTTGTGCTAGGCTGAGCTGGGCCTCCAGATTGGTCAAATCAGCCCAGCATGGAGCCTGGGAGCACTCCCAGGGCCTGCAGGGAAATGTAACTCCCGGACATGACATTGTCATGCCACACTGGGAGCATGCCCTGGTAGGGTTGCCAGCCTCCAGGTAGTGGCTGGAGATCTCCCAGAATTACAACTGGTCTCCAGGCCACAGAGATCAGTTCCCCTGGAGAAAATGGCTACTTTTGGGGTGGACTGTATGGAATTATGCCATGCCAAGGTCCTTTCCCTCCCTAAATCCCACTTTCTCCTGGTTTCTCCAGGTTTCACTCCCCAGACTCCAGGAATTTCCCAACTAGAAGCTGGCAACCCTATGCCCTGGGAGGCCCATTCCTGTGCCTTTCCCCCTCCAACCAGGTGAGTGGTGGCAGGGGAAGGAGGCGGGGAGGGACCAGCACCCCTATTTCTCTGATAGCCAAATGCTCCCAATGCAATATACACCATAATTAAATCCCACTGATTTCAGCTTTAGCTGAATCAGGACCAAGATATTAAGGAAAGGGTCATCAGAGGGCAGGAAGTGAGAGTGGGCAGATGGTGTAGAAATGCATATTCCAGCAGACAGATCAAGATGGATAGCCGTGTTAGTCTGTAGCAGTAGAAAAGAGCAAGAGTCCAGTAGCACCTATAAGACTAACAAAACTTGTGGTAGGGTAGGAGCTTTTGTGAGTGACAGCTCACTTCTTCAGGTATCTTCGGGTATCTGAAGAAGTGAACTATGACTCATGAAAGCTCCTACCCTACCACAAATTTTGTTAGTCTTATAGGTGCTACTGGACTCTCACATAGTCCAGCAGTTGCACTTGCCTTTTATACCAGTGTTAGTTTAACTATCTGGTTACCGTAGGGCCAAGCTACAAGTGATGAATGACACTTGAATGTCATTCGTCTCTTGTAGCTTGGCCCGTAGTTCAACAGAAACCTTTCAAAAACAGAATCCAATGGGAAACTGCTGAATTGGAATTCATATGTAAATTTGACTCCATCAGGCTTGGATTGAATAGAGACTATGAATGGTTATCTCATTATCAGAAGTAACTGATCCCATTATCAGAAGCTACTGATTGTATCTACTCCCTCTTCCCTTCTCCACCTATATATCTGACCAGTTTCTTCTTACCCTCCATGCAGCTGACGAAGAGAACTGTGATTCTCGAAAGCTTATGCTACAGTAAAGTTGGTTAGTCTTAAAGGTGCTACTGGACTCTTTTCTATCTGGTGACAAACATCATCTAATTAACATGGAGATGCTTATGTCAGAAAAACTCAGCCCGTGTCAACTTTTATTTGGGCCATGTGAACACACAGAGAATGTTTTTGTCAGTGAGTTATAAAAGCGGTGACTGTCACTCAAGAATGTGCCTCAACGCACCACAATTTTTATAGTGGAGCCTGAACTGTCCTAGGCTGGCCCTGGGAAAAAAAACATAATCCAGGAATTTGTCATCTTTAAAAGAAAGTGAGATGAAAATGGTTTTGTTTTGTAGTTAAAACAGTGTATCAAGGTCTCACGATAAAGTTTGCTTGTTTGAAAATTAAAATGGTCACAAAATCTTTTTTTAAAACATTTACTGGGATGCTGTGGTGTTATGATTTTTACCAGGGGACTAGCCCAGGATGGCCTGGCTATAAAATGTGATGCGACTCGGTACATTGTTGAATGATATTGACCTTTTTCATAATTCACTTACAAAAGAAACATTGTGCATGTGTTATATTGGAATACCAATGTCTTTGCCAAATCCCATGCAAACACTTTGCTTAGTGTACAAGAAATGAACAACGATCCCTCCCATCTTTTAAAACGATCGGTATCAGATTAGAGATTATGATCTTCACTTTAATGCGGAAACGGAGTGGATACAAAGCAAAGGCTACCGGAACGTGATAGTAAGAGTCCCCTGCTACATGTTCTTCAGATTAGTGTTTTACAGTTAACTAACAGCAAAGGTCCATCAGATGGACAGAGATGGCCTCAAAAGTATTTGCAGGAATTACACAGCCGTGGAGTGGACCCTCTCAGCTTTTTCAGAAGTGCAAGAGGAAGAAACCATGATCTCATACAACGCAGTCCCATCCCGTGTGGCTATTTATCTGCAAGATTCTCACAGTCCTGATAATTTTCTGCAAACCTGCATCTGCCATTAAGTTCGTTGAGAAACTTCTCCTGTCTGTCCCTGGCTCCAGTTTGTAGATATTTTGATCCATACCCTGTGGCCTGAATCAGAATTAGATACATGATTATTACTACTGATGTTCAAATATTATCTTGAAACATTACACAATGGCTGATTCCGCACTTGTTGGATAATGCACTTCCAATCCTCTTTAGAGATCATTTGGAACTGAATTTTTCGTGTGTGAAACAAAAAATCCAATTCTAAACGATAGCTAAAGTGCATTGAAAGTGCATCATCCAACATGTGCAGAATCAGCCAACATTACAGTGAAGACAGTGTCAAAAGGGTGTGTCCAAAGAGTGATTTGAGTCCATATTGGCTGGATTCTAAAAGCCAAACTAGACAGTAATGTTCTTTTAAGAGTAGAGTCTTGGTTCCCTGAACTTTGTTGTCAAAATGAAATGCATAGAAATAACAAAAAATATGGTCAAGAGACTACAGAGACCAAAGATATAATTAGGCAAATAAAAATGCGTGTCAGGAAGTTGGACATTACTAGTACATCTGTTAGGGCATGGAGGGTAGGTTCGACTCTTTGCTTAGGTATTACCCTCCCGATGCAACTGCCAAAGTATTTTTATCATCTGACAGTACCAAAGCTCAGAAGAGCTTTTACTCTGGCAAGAATGAATGCCCTTCCCTTGGCAGTTTTGGAGGGTAGATACAAGAAAGTACCATATGCCAACAGAACACGCAGAGGCCCATATGATAAAACTGAAACCATTAAACATACGATTACTGAGTGTCCCATATTTAATGAGCTGAGGACCAGCTTAATCATCCCTCTACTTAAAAATATGAAACTACCTAACATGAGAGCCCAGGTGACGTGGTTACCATCGGATACAGATGACTCCGATATATTGTCGAAGGCTTTCACGTCCGGAGAACATTAGTTGTAGATTTTCCAGGCTGTATGGCCATGGTCTTGGCATTGTAGTTCCTATTTCGGTGCTACACCTCTGAAGATGCCAGTCACAGCTGCTGGCGAAACGTCAGGAACTACAATGCCAAGACCACGGCTATACAGCCCGGAAAATCTACAACAACTAACAGATGATTCCGTTACTCTTTCTGTGGCAAAATATATAGGGGCAATAATTAAACATGATATCAAGTAAGGTTCTTCCCATTTTAATTTCTGCTTAAGGCAATAGCTGTAGGAGCAGTACTAGACAGACAGACGGACAGACAGACTTTACTGTCTCTCCCCACAGCCATACAGCAGCTGTGGGAACTGTCTGTTCAAAAATAGAGCCTGATACAACTGGAAACTATGTCATGGGGGAGAGGGGCTCTTGCCTTCTCCTCTGCACCATTTTCCAACCAGAAATGGCTCTCAACAAAGGAGTCTGGAACCTAGTCTGTGGCCACTGGGAGTTGTGTTACAACACACCAGCGTGCCATAAGATAGCTGTTAGTATGTTTAGTGTACTCCTGCGCAGAGTTAACCCAGTCTAAAACAATTAATTTCAATGAGGACTAGAATGACTGCATAGGACTGCAGTCGGGGGAATCATATGATTGCCCTCCTCCATCCAAAGGACCACGCTTGCACAGGAAGCTGACCTCTGCATCACTAGACAATTAACTGCTTTGACTTGGTCTCCTTCCCGCCAGCATCTTCTGAGAGCAAGAGATTCTGCTGCAGCACTGCATTGTGTGCAGCTGAATCACTCGGTATCAATTATACAAAGCATATGAGAATTACCTGCCCTCAAGAGGATGGTACCTATTTTCTGCATGTGTCAATGCTATTCTAATCAGGGTCACATCTAGGGCTTTTTTTCATCTGGAACTCGGTGGAACGGAGTTCTGGCACCTCTTCAAAATGGTCACATGGCCAGTGGCCCCAAAAGCAAAGCCCCGTCAAAAGCCACATAAGAGAATGGAGGCACAGGTCAGAGTGGTTGTCAGGTCCTCTTTTTTTCCATCTGCGGCAGACCAGGCAACTTGTCCCTTACCTGTCAACCCGTGACTTAACTACAGTGATCCAAGCAACTGTCATCTCTAGGCTAGATTACTGTAACTCGCTCTACGCGGGGCTGCCCTTGAGCCTGACCTGGAGATTACAGCTGGTACAAAATGCAGCGGTGCGTGTTATTACAAGAGTGCCTAATAAGGCGCATATAACACTGTTCTTACGTGAGCTGCATTGGTTGCCAGTGGAGTACCAGATCAGATTCAAGGTTCTGGTATTGACCTATAAGGCCACGTGTGGACTGGGACCAGCGTATTTACGGGACCGTCTCTCTCCATATATTCCCCAGAGGACACTCCTATCAGGGGACAAACAGCTGTTGGTGGTCCCTGGCCCCAAGGAGGCCTGCCTAGCCTTGACTAGAGTCAGGGCCTTTTCAGTCCTGGCTCCCACCTGGTGGAACGCTCTGTCTGCTGACATCAGAGCCCGGCAGGACCTACTCTCCTTTCGCCGGGCCTGCAAGACAGAGTTGTTCCGCCAGGCATATGGCTGAGGCTGGGCCTCCGCCAGCCTGGAAAAAAGGGGTGTATAAATCTTAACCCTCCCTGTGAAGGCTGTCCACCATCCTGTTTTAAATGTATTGTTTTTAATGAACATTAATTTTTAATTGTATGTTTAATATGTTGTTATCTGCCCTGAGCCTGCTCATGGGGAGGGCGGAATACAAATTTGAAATAAATAAAATAAATAAATAAAATAAATAACGGTGCCTACAAACCGGCATTGACTCAATGGATCTCTTGTGCCGGTTAAATCACCTAATAATATCTTGTCTCTTTATAAGTAATTCTAATCTGATGTTGGCCATATGACAGCAGTGTTATGGATGAACACAACGTGCCAGCTAATAATTAATTTCAATTAACACAGGAATGTATTGTATGATTGGAATTTTTACATTCAGATTCATAGACAGACGACTTGGTTTAAATAAATGGGGAAAGTTTCCCAATCCATAAACACAGTCACAAAATTATATATCAAAATTAGCTCCAGACTTTATAGTGGATATTAGAATGCTGAATTCTTGATATGAACACAGCAGGGAGTCTTGCGTGACTGTGGGAAATCATCTTGGTAGGACAGGACTCTAAAAATTAAAACACTTGACTATAACAGTTTTGCTCCTAAGAGCACTTTCATGATGCCACCTTACCCTGATTTTTCTCTGGTGCTGCCTCATCTTTCTCTGAAGACAGGTGGCAACGGAGATTTCAGACCATGGCTGATTCTGCACACGTTGGATAATGCACTTTCAATGCACATTATCAATAGTTTAAGGTGGATTTTTTGTTCTGCACACAAAAAAATCAGTTCCAAATGATCTATAAAGAGGATTGGAAGTGCATTATCCAATGTGTGCAGAATCACTCAGTGTTTAAAAGAAGGGGAAGGGAAAGGGGGAGTCAGCCCTTAAAAGTAATGCACTGCAAAATGTCGTTTCCATCTGGGGACAGGCTTATGTGGTTACCCTGTTGCTGGAGCAGCTACTGATAAATCACCCAGCAATAGGGCTTCCACATGGCAAATGTCCCTGCCCCAGTCCCTCAGCAACAGCCACCTTCCTTCCCTGGGCCTTTCCCCTTATATCTCTACAAGGGAAGAGGCTAGAGACTTACTTTAAAAAAAAAATGAAAGCTAGTAATTCAGAGAAACTTTTACATATATTCTTGGTATATTGATATGATTATGGCTTTTTTAAAAAAAAGACCCCCATGGTGGGGGGAGGAAATGGCTGCTGCATGAATGGTGTCAAGGAAAGGAGCTGCCATGTGGGCAGGAATATCCAAATTTTCCCACTTACACAACAGCCACCCAGGCTTTACTATAACTTCAGAGCAAAATAGGTTTGAGTAAAGTCAGAGAAAAGCCAGGGAAACCCTGGGAGATACAAGAATGCACTACCATGCTGTGGGGAAGGGGTGGAGGGTGGAGAGTGCTTCCCAACAGCACTGAAACTGGGGTAGAGAACCCCAGGGCTTTTTTTCTGGGAAAAGAGGTGGTGGAACTCAGTGGGTTGCCCTCGGAGAAAATGGTCACATGGCTGGTGGCCCCACCCCTGATCCCCAGACAGAGGGGAGTCTAGATTGCCTTCTGCGCCGGTGGCGCAGAAGGCAATCTAGACTCCCCTCTGCCTGGGGATCAGGGGGCGGGGCCACCAGCCATGTGACCATTTTCAAGAGGTTCCGGAACTCTGTTCCACCGCGTTCCCCCTGAAAAAAAGCCCTGGATAACCCAACAGTTATTGTCCTGGCTTAGCCTGCAGAAGCAGACAATCCCTGTCACACAGCTAATTGGTTGCTAGGAGACAAGGTCTGCAAAGACAGTTTAGATGGTTTGCAGAAACGGCAGGGGCAGAGGCTGGGAGTGGGGGATCTCTGTATCTGGGAAACCCAGGCTCAGTTCCCCCCTCTCCCATGAAGCTCACTGGATGACCTTGGGTGAGTCAGATGTTCTCAGCCTGACCTGCTTCACCTGAGCCTGACCTACTTTATCATGAGGATGAAACGAGGAAGAATTCTATACACTAGCCTGTTCTTCCTGGAGAAAGGGTGGCATAAAATGTACTAGATGCTAGATGCTGAAGCCTCCAATTTCATACCACATGCAATGGAAGGAGGGAGAGGCAAGTGCGCACCTGAATAAGGCAACAACCTGTGCTCACACCCAGCACAAGCAAAAACAAACTTGCTCTGTGCTGGGAGGACTATATGTGGCTCCAGTTTCCCTGTGTCATCTAACTTCTCTTGGAAGATATCCCTGGAGAATGTTACAATGTATTTTACTAGTCTTTCTAGTTCCCCCGGAAATGGACGAGGAGCCAGGTTTCTAACTTGCAACACAGTCCTTAACATACATATCTGGTTTCATTCCAGTATTGTACCTCTTCAAGGTGGTGATAGAATTGTATTACATTTTACATCTTTCTCTCCTTCCTGCCCCCAAATGTACGTGGACAGCCAGCAGAGGTTCAAAATTGAAAGCCAGTTTGGTGTAGTGGTTAAAAGCGTGGGACTTTAATCTGGAGAACTGGGTTTGATTCCCCACTCCTCCGCTTGAAGCCAGCTGGGTGACCTTGGGATAGTCACGGCTCTCTGGAGCTCTCTCAGCCCCACCCACCTCACAGGGTGTTTTGTTGTGGGGATAATAATAGTATACTTTGTAAACTGCTCTGAGTGGGCATTAAGTTGTCCTGAAGGGCGGTATATAAATATAATGTTGTTGTTATTATTATTAAAATGAAAACATTTCAGAACAGTGTTCTAAATGTGCCCCTGACTTCCATTAGAATATGTCAGCCTTCAAGTGCAGACTGGTTTTATATCTTCCGGGACCCCCTTGATATTGGATGTGGGAGCCAACCTGGAACTTGAACTTGAAATATTCGACAGTGTCCTGAACACGTTTTCAAACCTCATTTCCAATACTTCACTGTTTAAGGACTCTTCCATATTACAAACACACAGAATGCTAAGTAGATGAATCAAAGAACCAACTTTCCTTTGCCTAACAGTAACATTTTCTGGGAAACTGAGTGGTAAACTCTTCAATACATATGGAGATTGATATAGAATAAGGGCCGTCTCACAAAAGAGTTTGCAAGTGTTTCTCAAAAGATCTTTCAAACAACTTTGAATCACGTAACATAACTTCTAAGAGTCTCTCTACACAAGACATCTTATATGGGGATACTCAAGTGTGGTCTTATATTCAAGTGTACTCCCATCTCTCTAGTGGTGCATGCGTGTCCACAACAGGAAAACAAGTGAAGGATCTTTCACTTGAGCATCTCCGTGTAAGATGTCTTGTGTAGAGAGACCCTCAGACTGGAGGGAGCTTCTATGCCCCCCCTCTCCGTTTGCTTCCATATACTATAATTATAGTTGACAAAGCAGACAGAGGTCCACTGTAAAAGAAAATTGTTTGAAGAAACTATCCAACTGATGCATGTGCCAAAGACCACCTGTGATTAAATGCAGAATGCAAAATAGTTGGACAAAAAAGTTTGATGAAGAATCTTCAGACCCTGGATTGATTCTGGTTTAAGGAATAACAGAAAGACAAAGCCAACTGGTTTGTACAGGAGAAAGAATCCACGCTGAGTGTGTACATTCTATATGATGACTTAAGCAATTTATAATCACCATAAATGGTATCTTCGCCATTCTGTTATGCAATAAGGGTGTTTCTGTTTGTAGTTCACATGAAGACACGGCACAGCCTTATGTTGTTTGTGCTGACCAGGAGTGGCTCTCCAGGGTCTCTTTCCCATCACCTCCTGCCTGGTCATTTTGACTAGAGATGCTGGGATTGAACCCAGGACTTGTTGCATGCAAAGAAAGTATTCTGTAACTGAGCTATGACCCTTCCCAATTGTACCTAATAAATTTTATTTATAGCCTCTTGATCAGTTATCTCAATATTTGGCAATATTGAATTTTTTTTAAAAAAATGGCTGAATATTGCATTTTGACAGATAAGCTTGGTGCAGCAAGCTTTGATAACAACAGCAACAAAAACCTTTTACATACTTCTCGCTGAAGGGAGTGGCTTGTTTCCATACTAAGGAGCTCAGTTGAGAATGCGTAACTGCTGAAGAGACAGAGGAGTTAGCCGAGTTAGTCTGTAGTTGCAAAACAGTAAAGAGTCCACTAGCACTTTTAAGACTAACCAACTTTATTGTAGCATAAGCTTTCGAGAACCACAGCACTCTTCATCAGATGCATCTGACAAAGAGAGCTGTGGTTCTTGAAAGCTTATGCTACAATAAAGTTGGTTATAGTCTTTTTTAAAAAAAAATTATTATTAATTTTGAATTAGTTTACAACATATAACTCACAAAACATAACATTAACAAACTTCGACAGAGGTTTAAAACAGTTCGTTGTAACCATATTATGAGTTATTAACTTACATTAAATTAACAAGTAAAATGTTGTTATAGCAAAAGCAGTATTAAATAGAACTTTATCTGGGTAAGACTACCACAAACCCCACGTTTCCATATCTAGGATATCTTGATAGGGCAACTTTGTTAACAAAAGCTCATTTTTAGAAAGGAATTCTAAAAAAGGTTCCCATTTAGTATAGAAGTCTGAGGGCCAAGCTACACATGACGAATGACACTTGAATGGCAAGTGTATTTCTCCCTGTTCACTTGCCCTCCACTCAATCCACTTGCCGTTCAAGTGTCATTCGTCATGTGTAGCTTGGCCCTGAGATACCCGTGGGGTTAATTTGGAGATACAATTTTTCTGTGATTTTTTCCATTAAAAGTAGATCCCAAATTTTGTTAAACCAGGTGTTGATCGTAGGGATTTCTTTTGATTTCCAGTATAGGGCTAATGAGGTTACAGACTTAAAGGTGCTACTGGACTTTTTACTATTTTGCTGAACAGACTTCTGCCTTGGCTGGGAAACTTCCTCAGGTCCTGCAGAACCCAACCTTGTCACAGGGCCTCGAATCTTTTCCTACCACTAGCGTTGGTTTCCTGCGGCTGGATAGTTCTTACCTGAGATTGGCTCTGTAGGCCCTTGACCCAGCTGGGAGAGAGAACCGATAGCTTCATGTATCAATGGAAGGCGTCAGCCCTGACAGTGAAAACAGGCCTTGGAGCTGAACTCTGGCAAGCTTTGGTTCCGGCCAGCCCTAGGATTTTTGGTGCCCTAGGCCAATGACTTTGCCGCCCCCCCACCCCCACATCATGGGGAAGCTTCTACCCACTCCTTCCTCCCCACCACACAGGGAAGTTGCCCCTGTTCACGCCACCCTCACAGGGCAAACCACAGCACCATGCCTCTGAAGAAAGGCAGGTTGAAAGGCAGAAATAGTCCTGAAAAAGGGCCCTACTTTCAGTCTCCCCACAGCCCTGACCCCTAACAGGGAAGGAGGGCGAGAGCCCACCCTTGTGCCCCCAAGGGAGGGAAAGAATCAGTTTGGTATAGTGGTTAAGAGTGTCAGGTCTCTAATCTGGAGAACCGGGTTTAATTCCCCACTCCTCCGCTTGAATCCAGCTGGGTGACCTTGGGTCAGTCACAGCTCTCTCAGAGTTCTCTCAGAGTTCTCTCAGCCCCACCCACCTCACAGGGTGTTTGTTGTGAGAATAATAATAACATACTTTGTAAACCGCTCTGAGTGTGAAATTGCCCTGAAGGGTGGTATATAAATCAAATGTTGTCGTTATCATTATTGTTGTTTTTGTTGTTATTATTGTCATGAGCCTCCCTCTGTGGCCAGGGCCAGCTATTGCTGCCGCTTGCTGCAGCAGACCCTGATGCCATGGGTGGGGCAGCAACAGGACTGGTTGGGATGCTCTGCCTTTGGTACCCTAGGTGTGTGTAATAGACAGGCCAGCCCTGGCTCCAGCTGAGAGCTGCCTTATACTTCCATTAGTCAGTTTCTGCTAGCCCTCCTTTCGCGTTTTCCAGGGTAAAAAGAAGTGTAACAGGAACATTCAAAGATACATGATAGGGAGGCACAATTGCTCCCCTTGGGAATCCTTTAAGCACCTGTACATTGGTGGTATCGGGGATGCCTTGTAGGATCTGAAGCTGCTTTGGGGGCCTGATTACCATTTTGAGAAACCTTTGATAGAAGCAGGGCTTTTCGTCAGCTGGAACGTGGTGGAACGGAGTTCCGGAACCTCTTGAAAATGGTCACATGGCTGGTGGCCCCACCCCCTGATCTCCAGACAGAGGGGAGTTGAGATTGCTCTCTGTGCCGCCGAGCGAGCGGCATGGAGGGCAATCTAAACTCCCCTCCGTATGGAGATCAGGGGGCGGGGCCACCAGCCATGTGACCATTTTCTCCAAGGGCAACCCACTGAGTTCCACCACCTCTTTTCCCAGAAAAAAAGCCCTGGATAGAAGCATCCAAATCTTTGGCTCCAAGTTCAACAAGTTTCAGTTTCATCAAATGTTTCATCGTTCCAAGCATATTTAGGAAAGCAATTGGTACAGGAATGTTCAAAATTGCATTTACAGCGCTCCTGTGGTGATTTTGTTTCAGCAACTTCCTTGCTGTCATTGACCAAACTCTTGTAAATCCCCTTCACTTCCACATTTTGTTACAGAAACTTTATAGTACCATTCTGTGCCTGGCTTATCAGTCCTGTTGACTGTTTGCAAAGAGATTATTCGACAGATTACATCTATTTTTGTGGTGATTATAGTTTATGCTCTGCAATAAAATAAACTGCAGGTTAGTGTTATCCATAAAGCCCGTATCTGAACACACAGTTTTCTATGGACAAAAAGCAAGTACGCCTGAAAAACTAGAGAACGAATGAACTACGGGTAGCAACTAATGACCTGTGAACTCACTGTTGCACTGGCTCTTCTTCCACCTTTGCATTTTTACACACATACCCTAATACTATCTCCATTCAACACTCTTTCTATGCAACTAGAGTATATGTCTGAAAAATATGCATTATCAGTTAGTAGTACAGCTGTGGAATATTTGGAACTGTGTGGCTTGGACACATAAGTAAGTTGTTTACATGATACTTCAGTTCTATGAAAAGATCCTAAAACCAGGGCTCATTTCGAGGGGGAACACGCAGGAATGCGGTTCCAGCAGTTCCCCAAAGAGGTCACATGTCATGTGGCCCCGCCCACCTGACTCTTGGCCATTTGGAGCCTGTTTCAGCCTGGATTGGGGCTGAAACAACCCAGATCAGGCCTCTGACAGGTGGTGGATCACTCTCTCACTCAGCAGCAGCCCAGTCCTGATCATTTTGGGCCCCTTTTTGGCCATTTTCAGCCCCTTTTTGCCATTTGGGCCCAATTTGGGCCCTGAATGGCCAGGATTGGGTCCAAAGCAGCCAGGATAGGTGATGTCAGGGGGTGTGGCATATGCAAATCAGTTATGCTAATGACACTTCTGGTAATGGCAAGGGGTGTGGCATATGCTAATGAGTTATGCTAATGAGTTTCTCCAGCTCTTTTTCTACAAAATGACCCCTGCCTAAAACCAAAAGGCAAGAATCATTAATACATCCATAAAGCACATGTTAGGCATTTTTAGGGGTAAACCATGTGCTTTTGCCTCCAGAAGGCTCCCAGCAAGAATCCCTGGCTTTTCAGTGAAATAATAACAGAGATTTCTCTCTCAGGGCCAAGCTACACATGACGAATGACACTTGAACGGCAAGTGTATTTCTCCCTGTTCACTTGCCCTCCACTCAATCCACTTGCCGTTCAAGTGTCATTCGTCATGTGTAGCTTGACCCTCAGTTCTTGGAGTGCAGCTGCCAACCAGAGTGCAACCAAAACAAAAATTGCACTCGATGCTTAAATCCTGAAATGCAGCTTCTAGTTATTTAATTTGTCTGCACTAATCAATTATTGACACCAACATTTTAAGTAGTAACTTTGAGAAACAAATGTTTGCATTTGCTCACTAAATTGCGTATTAGATTTTTAAAACAGAATATTAAAGGGCTTAAGTACACATTTGTTTGTTTGTTTGTTTGTTTGTTTGTTTGTTTGTTTGTTTGTTTGTTTGTTTGTTTGTTTGTTTGTTTGTTTGTTTGTTTGTTTATAGTCCGCCTTTCTCACTGATACTCAAGGCGGGATTACAGAGTGTGAGATTAGTACAATCCGTATCAAGGACATTTCTATAAACAATGCCATAGGGTAAAATAAATACAAGTTTACAAAGACAAAGCATTAGCTAGAACCCAATACAGAGTTGAAGAAATGCTGAAACAGAAGATAATCCATTTTAGGACTGACATTAGACAACGTGAAGCACAGGTAGCTCACAGGAACACATATTTAAAGCAACAGATAATATGTAAGGCAACATAGTGGTGAAGTCTATAGTCCCTAACTCCAAGTGATCAGATATGCACCTGGAGTTCTGTGCTGAGAACTGAGAGCCAAGCTAGAAGTGACGCCTTACACGGGTTGGACACTTGTCAGCTTACCTCAAGTTTTGATGGGAAATGTAGGCATCCTGGTTTTACAGCTTGGCTCTCCATTACAGCTGCAAGACCAGGATGCCAACATTTCCCATCAAAACTTGAGGGAAGCTGACAAGTGTCCAAACTGTGTCAGGCGTCACTTGTAGCTTGGCTCTCAATCCCCAAGTGTGCATGGGCTCAGTTCAGATTGGGAGCATTTTCCTGACCTGAAACAATCCCAGGGAAAACACTGTTTGACCCTTTGGGGAAACTTAAAGCCCATCCATGCAATAAGTATTCCCTTGGGACTGTCTTGGGTGGGGAAAACAGCACAGGACATGGGAGGCAGAAGCCCCCACATTCTGTAGTCCTTATGTGAATCAGGACCTCTCACACCTTGTTGTTGAGTTTCCAGTACAAGCTTACAGCCCATACACAATCCCCTGGGGGAAAAGGTAACATTAAGACCCTTATGGAAAATTGGGCTGTGAGCACAGATCTGGAAGGAAAGTTTACCAACTTGATTAAAGTTACGGTGAGACCAAGTATTGTCTTTTGGCAGTAAACATTGTCGAGGCTTTTTAAATTAATTGAGAAGTGGTTTGTGTGAGAATTAGACAGGATAGCTCTCCAAGTCCCTCCTAAATGCTGTAAATGCTTTTCCAAGGGAGATTAAGACCTCTTGCTGTATCTTCTTTTTTTTTCCAGAAAGTCCTCAGAGGAGAGCATGTCTCAGCAGAGCAGAGACTCCTCCATTATCTGTAGCTTTGGAAAAAGTGACGATTGAAAAAGTTATATGATTTGCTCTCTTCTGTCTTAGGGCCAAGCTACACATGACGAAAGACACTTGCCTGGCAAGTGGATTGAGTGGAGGGCAAGTGAACAGGGAGAAATACACTTGCCATTCAAGTGTCATTTGTCACTTGTAGCTTGGCCCTGTGTTTACAAATAACAGTGCATTTGGGGCAATTAGTCTCAAGTCACTAACCAGTTATTTATTTCAGCTGAAGTACTCGGGCCTAAAACCAAGGTAATCTCACTGGTTTCCACAAGACACAAGGACCATAGCTTTGCTAAATTAAGAAGCGGACTATTAGTCACCTTGCTAGCCACTAATACCTGAGCCCTTATGAGCTCTGGGCATTTCTAGCACCCCAGTAATAGAAGTTATTTCATGGTGTCCTTTCCATCTCCATGTCAGTGACAGCAATTAGTAGCAGATTCCTCAAATATAAGTATCCAACCAATCTTAGGGCCAAGCTACTTGAACGGCAAGTGGATTGAGTGGAGCGCAAGTGAACAGGGAGAAATACACTTGCCGTTCAAGTGTCATTCGTCACTTGTAGCTTCGCCCTCAGTAAAGCAATCTTTGTTAAGCATCACCGTTAGTAAGAGACGTTCATTCCAGTCAGTGGAAAGAATTAGATACAAAAAGCACCCTGATTCATAAGCTTTATAAGTGGCTCAAATTAAATAGCAACTGATTTATACTGGCTTAATATTTGGCCAGTTAAACCACAGGCAGGATGTACAAGGACAAGCAATTTTTTAAAAAAAAAACCACCGGTCCAGTGCCTGATGTAACAACGAAAATAAAAAGAAGAGGCTATGCTCTTCAAAAGTACTAGTACAAAAGAGCGGGAAACTACAGGAGGAAAGACATGCACATATAGCCAGTGAAAAGCATTTATTATCATGGCATCAGTCTCTTAAAGGGCAATACGCCTGAGCAATTGTTCAATCAATAAACATAAGAATCATACAATTATATTCACAAATGGCAACTGCCAAAATAAACCAATATAATTATACAATAGGTGCTCTATAGCAAATGTCCAAGGATCAAAACAAAAGTCTCCTGTGTGGCGTGAGCTGCCAGTTCATTCAACAGGTACAGTGTAGATCCAAGATGGACGTCAAAAGTTAGTATCCTTCAGGTAAGTGTCCAATGTACATAGAAATGTATATAGAAACTTGTATAGAAGAATTCTTGATTTAAATATACTTAGAGTGTGCTGCTTTTTTGCAAGTGGTGTGGAATATACACGGGTAGCCCAAGATACCGCCCATCCACCCGACATACAACACTGGCAGGTGACCTGATGTTTAGTCCAGAGGGAACTCCTTAGGGGCGGCTTCAACACCAAATATATAACATCAAATAATTCAAAAGCACCACAGTTTAGACCTGAGAGCCAAACTACAAGTGACGCCTGACACAGGTTGGACATGTGTCAGCTTCCCCCAAGTTTTGATGGGAAATGTAGGCATCCTGGTCTTGCAGCTGTAATGGAGAGCCAAGCTGTAAAACCAGGATGCCTACATTTCCCATCAAAACTTGAGGTAAGCTGACAAGTGTCCAACCTGTGTAAGGCGTCACTGCTAGCTTGGCCCTGAGTCAGCCACGGTCTACTGAACCCTATCAAAGGTCAGAAGCACAATGTCCTTCAAGACCTCTACTTTTCCAACCAGCATTACTTCTGTCTTGTCTGGGTTCAATTTCAGTTTGTTTGCTTTCAACAAGTTGACAATAGCTGTCAAACAGTGACTCAGTACCTCTACTGCATCACCAGGGGATTTGGATAATGAAATATAGAGCTGGGTGTTATCAGCATATAAAGGGCATCCAATTCTATAGCTACGAATGAATTCTCCTAAAGGTTTTACATAGAGGTTGAATAATGGGGGATAAGATTGCTCCTTGTGGAACCCCCACAAGATAATTCCCACAGATGGCAGAAAGGCCATCTTTCAGTTACCACAGAACTGTATAATCTCTGTAGATTTCATGGGTCAGAAAGAACAGATTCCTCATGAAAGAACAGATTCATTTGCTGGGCTGAGACTGTGCTATGAAAGGTTGACAAAATTGTTGGAGGAGTTTTTCCTGTGGCTGCAGTATACATGAGGCTAGACAGTTCCTTGTCTTTCTGTTTCTTCAGGGAGATGAGTTGCGAGTTGTAGAAAGCTTGTTTTCTTCTGCAAAAATCCAGGTAACCTGGTTGATGCCTAATGTAAATTTCTAGTTCAGAGAGGTTGTAATTGATGTGTTTCTGCTTCTGATCAGATGTTTCAGCAGATTCTTGGAGAAAGGATGGCACAGATTTTCCCCATAGTTTGTAGGGTAAGTGGTTTGTAGTGGATTTTTTTATTTTCAATCCCTTAGATATAATATCCAGCCTTCTGCATTTGGTGAGAAAGATAACATCAGTTTGTACCTGTACAAGTTTCTTCTTGAGATTGATAGATTTCCACTTCATGTGGCTGAATGTGGAGCCCTCCATGAGGATAATTTAAATGGATAGCCATATTGGTCTGCAGTAAAGAGCCCCGTGGCACAGAGTGGTAAGCTGCAGTACTGCAGCCCAAGCTCTGCTCACGACCTGAGTTCAATCCTGGCGGAAGCCGGGTTCAAGTAGCCAACTCAAGGTTGACTCAGCCTTCCATCCTTCCGAGGTCAGTAAAATGAGTACCCAGTTTCATGGGGGTAAAGCGTAGATGACTGGGGAAGGCAATGGCAAACCACCCCATAAAAAGTCTGCCACGAAAATGTTGTGATGTGATGTCTCCCCATGGATCAGTAATGACTCGGTGCTTGCACAGGGGACTACCTTTACCTTTTTATTGCAGTATAACAGCAGCATTTTAGTCCAATGGCACCTGGTTGACTGTGTGTGACTTTATTTTGGTTATGAGAAAGGATCATTGGCTTGAGATACTCGCTTCACTTGCTTTCAATATTGGCAAAACTCTCTTCCCCACAATGGTGAATTTTCTTATGGAGCCTGTAAGTATCAGAAAGAGGGTCACAGTGACTGGTTACAAAATGTAACCCATAGTATGTCATGTACATCCCAACCCTACAATTATAGAACTGTGTTGTGTACATACAATATACCTTATATATACTTTACACAGAAGTTTATGATGCAGTATTCTCAACTGGGGAGAAGTCAGTACCTCATAAGCAATAAACATCATTTTAAAAAGAAGTACGTCCTTCTAAACTATTTTGAGAACAAAATAAATGGATTCAAGTTTTTAAAAACATTGTCAGTTGGCAGAATCCATCCCAGCAACTGGTTGACCTTAAAGAACCATCCTGCCTTGGCTCTTTGGAATGTTCTGCATTTCTTCAGAAAGCACACAGGCCCAGTATCCCTAATCAAACATTAACGGGTTTTAAGAAAGCAGAATCTGTTAAGAGTGAAACTTTCTTTTAATGGCTTGTCTTTACTAGTTTAACTAGTAGTAAAAATAGCCATCATAGGCACACTGAATGTCCCTGTCTTTTGAAGTTCTTCTAAAACATGAAGAGCAAGATTCAAGTCCAGTTGCATCTTAAGAGACCAACTAGATTTGTATCTGCTGAAGGGAGCTGTGGCTCTCGAAAGCTCATAACCTGGAAATCTAGTTGGTCTCTAAAGTGCAACTGGACTCAAATCTTATTCTACTGCAGACAGCTACCCACCTGAAACTATAACATGAAGCCTTTCTCCCACCCAAAAGCTGTAGTCCTTGAGTGGTTCATATTAACTTGGGTTGCAAATCATCACTCTGTTGGTTTGAATCCCACTTCTGCTATGAGTTCAGGAAGTGCCCACTCCTGTCAGCCTCAGCTCCCCAGCTGTATTATGGGGATAATAATAACACTGATTTTGTTCACAACTCTGAGTGTAGCACTAATCTGTCTAGAAGGAGGTTCGCCTTGCCTCAACCAGGGCCAGGGCTTTCTTGGTCCTGGCACCTACTTGGTGGAACTCTCTGTCTGTGGAGGCCCGGTCTCAACAAGATCTGCTATAGTTTCGCCGGGCCTGGAAAACGGAGATGTTCTGCCAGGCTTATGGGGGTTGAGGCGGACAAGCCACCCAACCAGCCCCTTCCAGTGAGGTGGGGGGGGGGGAATATGTCCCAATTCCATACTGGCTGAGTTTTAACTGCCCTGCCCTGTAGGGCCAAGGTGCTATGTAGGGGCAAAATGAGCTGGCTTCCCTTGTTTATGTTTAAATGTGGATCTTATGGTTGCTACCAATGTTTTAAATTGTTTTTAAATTTTTGATGTAAATCTGATCTGAGCCCACTTGTGGGGAGAACAGACTATAAATTAAATCAATCAATCAATCAATAATAATAAGAGTGATATATAAATGCAGTTATAGTTATTATTAGTATCAGTATTATTATTACTTATTTATTTATTTATTAGACCTTCAGCTTGAAGGCTTGCAGTGGCAGAAAGGAAGGGCTCGTATTCCCTACCCCAATTCTTCCAGATCTTGTGCAAAGATGGGAGGAGGAAGGAGGTGCGCAGATTCTGTGTGAGGAGAGACACATTGTGTCCTTCACTGGGAGATTGTGCATCTTCTCCCACACGCACATTCAGTCTTCAAGCATGGGCAAAAGAAGCAGGGCTGACTCACACTTCCTCTCTCACTGCTTCTGTGGAATGGGCAAAGTGGCCCTTCGGATGACAGTACAATTATTTATGTATCTGACACAGGATATGCGTAGTTACCCCTCAGCACCTCGCCAACGGTTAAGAGTTTTCATAAAGCCATAAGAGACAAGGATCTTGCGTGAACTATTCAAGATATAACTGTATTTATCACCTGCAGGCACAATGCAACACCTTAAGATGAAGTCTTAGCCAATAGGTAACCAGGGCAGCTGCCCCAGGCCCTGATCTAGGGTGGGGGCTCAACCACCCATGGCTCTGCCCTTCTGGTGAAGGGGAGAAAGGCGAGGAGCAGGCTGTCGTTGACATCAGGGCCTGCCTTGTCTAGGACTCAGGCCACAGGCTTGCTGCGGCTTCTGCCTTCCTCACACGGGACAAGAGTTGCTCCTTGCTTGGCTCCAGTAGAGGTGGCTTCGTGTGTGCGCGCGCATATACGTGTGCATGTGTGCAGTGATCCTGCGGATCCTCCTGGGCCCAGGGCCCCAGAATTACTCAGACTGCCTGGAGGACCTTGTGCCTCAGGACATTGTGGAAAGTCCCAAAGAAGCTGCTTGAATTGTCCACAGATAACCAAGGCCAAAAGGCACACACACTTCACTTATGAAGTTTGCTCAGTTTTTACCTTTGAAGCGCACACTACAAGACAAGTTTTACCTTTGAAACACACAGGGCCAAACTACAAGTGACGCCTGACACTAGGTGGACACTTGTCAGCTTCCCTCAAGTTTTGATGGGAAATGTAGGCAGCTTGGCGGAATGTTGGACAAGTGACAGTTGAAAAGTCCATTGGACAGCAGTCGGAGAGCCAAGCTGCAAGACCAGGACACCTACATTTCCCATCAAAACTTGAGGGAAGCTGACAAGTGTCCCACTAGTGTCAGGTGTCACTTGTAGTTTGGCTCATAGATCTCCTGGAATTATAACTGATCTCCAAGCAACAGAGATCAGTTCCCCAGGAGAAAATGGCTGCTTTGAAGGGTGAACTCTATGGCATTATACCCCACTGAGGCCCCTCCCCTCCCCAGACTCCACCCTCTTCAGGCTCCACCCCCCCCCCCCCCCAAATCTCCAAGAATTTCCCAACCTGGACCTGGCAACCCTAAGCACATTACTAGACAAGTTTTACCTGGCATGACTGGCTACTCTTCTCCAAGGCCTCAAGAATCTGAGGATTTAACTGGAGGGGCCAGGGATGCTTTCTGCAACTAAAGCTCTCTAAAGACCTCACTTGACTAATAGAAAGGCATGGGCTGCTTTTATATGTATTTTCAGGGCTTTTCTTCGGCGGGAACGCAGTGGAATGGAGTTCCGGCACCACTTGAAAATGGTCACATGGCTGGTGGCCCCGCCCCCTGATCTCCAGACAGAGGGGAGTTGAGATTGCCCACCGCTCTGGCGTGGAGGGCGATCTAAACTCCCCTCTGTCTGGCGATCAGGGGGCGGGGCCACCAGCCATGTGACCATTTTCACCTAGGGTGATTTAAACTTTAAAAAACTCCCCCCTTGTTCCAGCTGATCCCAAGTGATGTCATTGCGCGGTCCTGAGTTCCACCACTGAGTTCACTCATCTCTTTTCCCAGAAAAAAGCCCTGTGTACTTTAAACAATAAAGTTATATACCCACTTCATCACTGACAGAGTAGGTGAGTATTTTATTCTTGGATATCTGTGACAGAATTCAAATTATCCCATGGAGGCAGCCTTGAGATCCTCAAGAATCAAGGAACTCTGCAATTCACACCCCACCCCACCCCTGCACCCTGGGTGGAATTGCAAAGTCCCTCTCCCGCAGTGATCTTTGAACACTTTTATGTTAAGACTGGCAGATTCCACCCAGAGTGAGGGGGGCAGGGGGTGGGGGGACTAAAGGCATGTGCCCATAAACTGCACTAAAAAAATGTTTCTAACCTAATTTTTCTTGTGTTTTCAACCTTCCTCTCCATGGTGATCCCAAGCGACTCTTTTAAAACTACAGGTCCCAGGAAACATTGGATCACCTGATGCTTGAAGAACATGTGCCAGATGCCTTGTGGTGAGACACGCTGAGGCGGTGGGTGTCCTGCATGGGTGCCTGAAGGTGGTAATCAGGGCCGGCGCCACCATTGAGGCGGTGAGGCAGGTGCCGTGGGGCCAGAGGAGGCGCTGAAGGGGGTGCCGGGGGCAGAGGCGCACACCACGGAGCTGGCGTGCTTGGCCCGTGGCTGCTGCTGCAGCCGGCCAGCCCTGTGCCGCCGCCACCACATGCCCCCAGCTGGGCACAGCAGCCACAGGCCAAGCACGGCAGGTGGCCGGGGTGGCGTGCAGAGCGTGGGCAGCCTTCTCGCGCTGCCCCAGCCACCCGCCAGCCAATGGCCCTGGCTTTGCTGCGTGATGCCGTCATCACGTGATGATGTCATCACGCAGTCTGGGGGCGCATGCATGCATGGGAGAGTGGCCGCAGGCACTAGAAACCCTGACGCCGGTGGTGGTGGTAATGGACTGGATGAGGAATAATAACCGCACGTGAAATGCAGACAAGTACAGTTGGTTGACAATGGGGCCAGTGGAGGGAGGATAACAGAATTAGCCTCTTCTGGACATGGTTGCATTTCACCGGAAAGAGCAGGTACTGGCCTGCAAAAAAGCAGGTTGGGCGAACAGTTATATCTAGGTTTAGAAACGGATGCCAGAGTATATATTGTGACCCACAGTGCCCTTGCCCAGATTCAGCTGGTGTGCCACCTGTAGCCCTTCTTCAAGAAACTGGGTCAGCCACAGTAATACATGCTCTGATCACATTCACATTGGACTACTGCTAATGTGGGGCTGACCTTGGAAACAATTTGGAAGCTACGAGTGGTGCAAAATGTAATGACCAGATGATTGTCAGGTGCTAGTTATAGAGACAGACCGTATGTGTTTTGGCCCTAAAACCTTCCTCAGTGGTCAATTGTACAATATTTATAATCAAACACGCCCACACATTCAGAAGCCAACATAGAAATGCTCCTGATGCTTTCTCTCTGGTATTGTGTGGTATAATACAAATGTTGCAGCAGGCCATGGACTGCACTCACACAATGCTCTTCATTTGATATTGTTTTCTGAGCCTTGGTTTCCAATATATTTGGGTGTGTTTCATCAATCTGCGGTTGAAATAAAGTGGCCACTTTAAAGTGGTGCAACTGACCACTGAGGAATGCCTTAGGGCTGAAACGCATCTGGTCTGTCTTTGTGTCGGTCATTGGATTGTATCATCATCTGCGTGCGGAGAACGTTTTAGCAATTTTTAGCATACGCTTATAGCCTGCCGTTCAGGCCTTACGTTTTTAACTTGTTTTTAACCTATATTTTGTGCACATCCATAATAAATATCTTCTTGGAATATATTTTACATTTTACGTTGTAACATGATCCCTTTACTTTCCCCCCATTTTTTTCTTCACTAGTTATGGAGATCACATCATGCCGACTTTAAATGAGCTTCACTGGCCCCCTAGAAATTGGGGATACACCCTCTAAGCCCACTTACTTCTGCTTAAGGTGGAACTGTTACAAACTTGATTCAAGATGCTGATTATTAAGTGTGGGGGTGTATTAAACAAAAAGCGTCCCTGTGGATTGAGACTGGCATACATTTAAGTGTGGTTTTGACACATATTCATTGCATTCAGAGGTATTTGTTTTCAGGAAAGAGAATTATCAAAACTCTTGCTAGTCACATTATCCTACAATTATCATGTACTTCTCTTCTTCGGCTGAATTATATCATAAGAACAAAGCTGTTTACAGCCCTACTGGTCCATAAGCAAAATCCCAAACCAGCTTGGCTGTAAACCTTTCTACTTTTATGATTCCTGAATTCAGCTGAAAAAGATAGGTTGGTGATGGAGGATAATCTGAATAGCGTCTGAGAATGCAATGTGAGGCAAAATTACCCAGTTTGGCCTCAATTACATCTATACGTCATGCACCACCTTATGTTTATGTCTTGAGTTAATACAATGAAGTGATAAGAGATTATCGGTCTTGCTGATTTACAGTGATGAGACATCTCTTAGACTTGTGTTTTTCTTATGGAGTGTAACCAGGGCTTTTTTTCTGGGAAAAGAGGTGGTGGAACTCAGGACCACACAAAGATATCGCTTTGGGTCAGCTGGAACAAGGGGGGAGTTTTTTAAAGTTTAAAAAGTCCTCGGCGAAAATGGTCACATGGCCAGTGGCCCCGCCCCCTAATCTCCAGACAGAGGGGAGTTGAGATTGCCCTCCATGCTGCAGCGTGGAGGGCAGTCTAAACTCCCCTCTGTCTGGAGATCAAGGGGCGGGGCCACTGGCCATGTGACCATTTTCAAGAGGTGCCGGAACTCCGTTCCCCCGCGTTCCAGCTGAAAAAAGGCCTGAGTGTAACCATTTTGTTTTGAAAAAACCCAAGTGTAACATGAAACCGGCACCGTTTGAATCTTCTCTGTTCAATGGACACTTGAACAGAACTTGAAATCATGACCTGAGGCATTTCCCCACCCCTCAAAAAAACCTTTCTATCTTCCAGCCTGAGGAACAGTTCTGGCGAACTCAAAAGTTTGCACACTGCTATGTGTATTTCGGTTGATCTTGATAAAAGTTATTACATGTGCAGATTGTAATTATGGATATTTGGTTTGTGTCCCACAATCTGGAAGCAGTATGAATGGGGCTCCCCTCTCTGCAGTTTACTTAGACCACAGAAATTCCACTCCTGGGAGGATCACAGACAGAAGCGGGGGCAAAGTGGGAAGGGAGAATTTGCAAAAGCTACAACCCTTCCTCGGCCAATAGAAGGGTAAAAAATGGCAATAGGTTACAAGATACTGAGCAAACCTGCTATTATAGCAATGTATTCTGTACACATTCTGTACCCAAATTCCTAATTGCATTGCATACAATATTGTATTGGGAATGCAGTGTTCTCGGTGGGGATAGGTGCACCAGCAGTCATCGGTAACAATTATGTCTGTTGGAAAATTACCCAGAACATGAAGAATCCACAAAAGCTGTTTAACTTTCTTTTTAACTTGAAAGAACATCAGAGGGCTATTCAACTAGGTAAATAGAACAAACCTGTCTTCATCATGCCCAAATGTTGAGCCAACACCCATTTCCTTGTGCATGCATGCCAAGATTCTCCCAAGTGCCATGAAAAATTATTTGTAGGCCATATGATATCTTTCCAGGGGGAAATGAAGATGAAGATAGAAGTAGATAGAGGTTGTTCCAGGTTGGGGCTGGTTCTTGTAATTTGCTTTGGGTTCTGTGGCCTTGGAGAAGGAGAATGTGGTTTTGTAACATTGCTCAACCAGCTGGGTCACTTGCAATGATTGTCCTCTGACACCCCTAGGAGAGAAGTATAAAAGAGCATGACACATCTCGAGAAGAATGGCAGCAGGACTTGAGGCAGCAGAACAAGGAATCAGGACTGGAAAACTAATTGGGTAAATATTGGCCAGTTTTCATCCTGGCGAGCTCTGTTTTCTATTGTCTTGCCCAGATTTCTTAGTGGCAAAATGCCTGTAATTCTTACAGGTGGGATTTATATGAGGCAATAGGGCTTCTTTTGTGCAATGGCCCTTGGTCTTGACAGATTAAATACACATTGCACCCACTCACAGTCTGGAAAGACACACTTTAATGTTCAGACAAAAAGAATGAAGGGGATTTGATTTTTCCCAGGTAACAAACAATAATCTACTGATGTTTTCGTACAGCACCATTCTAAATAGAGTTACACACTTCTAAACCCAAACAGAGTGTAACTCTGTTTAGGATTGCACTGTTAGTCTTTGTAGTCATATGGAAAATCAAAGCAAGATTCTGGTCAGGTAGCACCTTACAGACCAACCAGATTTCCTGAGTATCAGCTTTCAAGAGTCAGAATGCCATTTGTCGGATACAAGAAAAAGGGTCCTCATAATCCAAGCAGAGGGTGGGAGGGGTATTGTCCGTTAGAGTGTTAGGAAATTAGCTACAATACCAGTTGTAGAGCAAGATCAGTGTCTGAATGTGAAGTGCAGAAAATTAGCATCTGTTATGTGAGAAAAATCCTGTGTCCCCAATTCAACCCTGGAGGACCCATGGTTCCAAATTTGAAAACAAACTCAATTTCAACAATCTCACATTATAATTTTCCTTTGAAGTTTCTCTGCTTGAGAACTGTTACTCTTAAGTCAATGGTGAAATGTCCTGGCAGACTGAAATGTTCCCCCGCTGGTTTTTGCATGTTTTTGATATCAGATTTATGTCCATTCATTCTTTTGCAAAGGATTCGACCTGCTTGTCCAATAGAGAGCTGAAGGGCATTGCTGGCCCTTGATGACATATTTAAAGTTGGAAGATGAACAAGTGAATGACCCTGAGATGGTACAGCTGATGCTGTTAGGTCCAGTGAGAGTGTTGTTGGAGAGGATATGTCGGCAGAGTTGGCATCTTGGTTTATTTCAGGCCCTGGTTCCAGAGTTCGTGTCCCCGTTGGGAAGTGCATCGTTGTGAGTGAGGAGTTGTTTAAGATTGGGGTGCTGTCTGTGGGCAAGAAAAGATTTGTCTCCCATGCCTGTGAGAGAGCAATATCATTGTCCAGCATAGGTTGAAGGTCATTAATGATGTGTTGAACTGGTTTGGGCTGGGAGCTGTATGTGACTGACTACCAATGGTGTTCTGTTATTGTTCTGGCTGGGCTTATCTTGTAGCAGGTCATCCCTTGGTTTCATTCTGGCTTTGTCGATCTATTTTTCTTACTACATCAGGTGAGTATTTTAATTCCAGAAATCTTTGTTGTAGATCACATAGGTGAGACTCTCTATCAGAGGAATTGGAACAGACGCAGCTGTAGCATAGAGCGTGGCTGTAGACAATGGATTGTTTGGTGTTTTTTGGATGATGACTAGAGGCATGTTGATATGTTTGGAGATCAATTGGTTTCAGGTATAAGGTGTTCTTAAGGATCCATTATGTATTTGTACAGTGGTATCTAGAAAATGTACTTCCTGTTTGGATTGCTTCATTGTCAGGTTGATGGTAGGGTGAAAGCTGCTGAAGGCCTGGATAAATTCCTCCAGTACTTCTTTCACATGTGTCCAGATGATAAAAATGTCATTCATGAATCTCAAGTACAAGAGGGGTGTTAGCAGGTGGGAGCTGAGGAAGCTCTGCTCCAAGTCAGACGTCAATATTTTGGCACATAGTGGTGCCATGCAGGTGCTTCAAATGCAGACAGCAGAAAAAGGCCTCCAAATCAGCATATAACTGTATAATCTGTGTGGATTTGGTACAGTTCTGTGGTGACTTGGAGCCCTTTCCCCACCATCTGCATTTGAAGGAGCACTTTCATACAGCCCCAGAACAGACCACGAATGGACAGACATATTTTTTATCATCACCTCAACATTCCATCACTGACCTAAGAATATCTGTTCTCAAGCAGAGGAACTTCAAAGGAAAATTACAATGTAAGTTTGTTGAAATTGAGTTTATTTTCAGATTTGGATCAATGGATCCCCCAGGATTGAATCAGGGACATAGGATTTTTCTTGCATCACTGATGCTGATTTTCTGCACTCCCCACCTAGGCTCTATCAAGCTAACTATAACATGTATTATAGCTAGAGATGGGCACGATCCCAAAAAAATAATGAGCCAGCGGATCGTGGTTTGGCACCGGCGACGATCCCGAATTAACGGTCCACACCGATCATCTCCTGTTCCCGAACCGTGGATCGTGGATGCCAAAGCGGGGCACAGTGGTATTCCCAGCTATGTGGGAAGGTGGGTTGTGGCGGCGGCCAACTCTCTCAGTCTCTCTCTCTCTCTCCAAAGGCTAGTAAGTAGCAAGCAAGAGCTCTGTCCCACTCCACTGCTCGCAGAAAGTGAAACCCAGCCTGGGAGACCACGGCTATTTATAAGCATGGGTCCCATTCAGCAACACACGAGGTCTGTGTTTGGCCGTCAGAGCTGCCTATCAGGGTTGCAGGGATGAGATTGGAGTGCCCATGGCTACAGAACACCCCCTTCCCCCTCCCTCCCCTGGGTGTTTTCTCCCAACTTGTGACTGCTTTGCTGCTCCATGGTTGGAAGGAAGCCCTGCTGATCAAGGAAAGCTGGGCTTCCATTGGGGTTTCCAGGGTGACAGAAGGAGGGCAAACAGAGCTCAGGCATTCCCCTGGCTCCGTTGCCAGGGGAATAGATTGCTGGCGCCTGAGTGTCTGGATCCCCGAACCGAGCCTGAATGCCCTGATCCAGGGCTCTCCCGACCACTGGATCGTTGGCCGTGGACAATCACGATTCGCCGGGTCACAATCGCGCAATCGCCATTATCGTAGGTTTTTTTCGTTCGTAATGCGGATCATGCCCATCTCTAATTATAGCTACCTACCTGACATTCTCATTTACAACACTCCTCCCATCCTCTGCTTGGATTATAAGGACCTCTTCCTTTCCCCACTCCTTGTATCTGATGAAGGGAGCTCATACGCTGGAAATTTATTTGGTCTTTTAAGGTGCTACTGAACCTGAATCGTGCTCTTCTACTACAGACCAGCACGGCTACTCTCCTGTGTAAATGAAATGTTTAAGTGAAATCCTTCTCCCCAGAGAACATGCAGTCTTTCTATATGCAAATCACTGTTTTAGTTGAGGAATATTAAGACATGCTCACCTGTATCTGTGGTCTAGACATTAGTGAGAGTATTCAATCTGTCACAAAAATGCATTATCAAGAGCTTTCATTTTTATTATAATTTAATTTGTCAGCCACAGTTGTAACAAAAGCAGGTTCTTTAGGTTTTGATTTTACATATATTGACATTGATTTTTAAAAATAAAAATCAAAGTCAGTTGACATATTCTATTATCCAGTCTATCGAATGATGCTGTGTACATTTGGACAAATTTATCCCTTTCTCTATCCTTTTGTGTCCTATTGGTAAATAGACAAATTATGTAGAGGATATTAGGTGAAGAAGTTATAGCACTATCATACAAACATGAGAATTGCTTTGTTTCCATTTCATTCAGCTGGTGCCTACGCCTTATGTTCTTTTCCTTTACTTTCCCACTGTGGCAGCTTTTAATCCTGCAATTCTGGGTATTCAATGTGTCACAAAAATGCATTATCAAGAGCTTTCATTTTTATTATAATTTAATTTGTCAGCCACAGTTGTAACAAAAGCAGGTTCTTTAGGTTTTGATTTTACATATATTGACATTTCAGGTACTTATGAAAATGCTTGAGTTGGTATTAAACCCATATAGGAATTAATTGTATTATTTTTATGCTAGAAGTCGGACAGGTCAAGATAAAGGATTCATTTAGCAGTAAGGATCCCAACACAAGTTTTCCTAAGTCCAGGCTGGCTAGTAGTGCCATAACACATTCTGATGAGGCAGTATTTCACTTGGAGGATTACAAGTTGTGCTAGCCTTTCCTAACAAGTTAAAACAATAAAAATGAGGAGTCTGGTTGCATCAATGGATGTACTAAATGGCACTCTAACCTGAGCCACCTTGAAGGACATTCAGGAGCACAATGTAAGTGTGATGGACCACAGCTCAAGGGCTAAGCAACAGAAATTAGAACAAAGCAGGAGAATTTCTGCTTCAGCTCGACCCTCTGCCCCCAATGCTGTATCACACTCTGTTCCAAGTGGCCTGCTATTCTCCAAAGCAGGGAATAGGAGAATGCAAAGGGACTATAGGAAAAGAAGAAGTGTTCCTTTCACTTGTTCTATTCATGGTTCATTTGTTCCAACCTTATGTGTTTCAGTGATATTCTATATTCTATTTAGCACCACGCAAACAGGAAAAAAATGTGTAAGTGAAATCCTTCTCCCCGGAGAACATGCAGTCTTTCTATATGCAAATCACTGTTTTAGTTGAGGAATATTAAGACATGCTCACCTGTATCCGTGGTCTAGACGTTAGTGATTTCCCTGGAGAAGAGAGACATTGGTACACTGGAGAGGTATACACAAGCTTTGGGTTGTGATTTTTCTGCAATAGTACACAATGAATTACTGAAATGAACACCCTCAGGAAACACAGCATCCTGTGAACATCTGTTCCTTATGAGTTGTGCCTGATTTTATTTTTATTTATGTTTTTTATGTTATTTATACCACACCTTTCTCCCCAATCGGGACTCAAAGCAGCTTACATCATTCTCCTCTCCTCCATTTTCCCTCACAACAACCCTGTAAGGTAGGTTGAGAGTGTGTGATCGGCCCAAGGTCACCAAGCTTCCATGGCAGAACAGGGATTCGAACCTTGGCCTCCCCGTTCCTAATCACTACACCGCACTGGGCCTGAATGTAATACAGGTCACTGCAAAGGAGTCTAGGGCTTTTCGGTGGTTACATTTTTAAATTTTTTAATACAAAGATTAGAATCCTACTGAAGGGAAAAGTAAAAAAGAAATTATATGAAAAGAAAAAAAAGAAAAGAAAAAAACAGGAAATAATAAGTAAAGAAAAGAAACTAATACATATATAATAGACCAAGTATAACATCATTATAAACAATATTCTTGTAGTCTTATGAATACAAAAACTTAACTTTATGTCCCCCCTTTATTTAATTTCCCCAAATTATCTTCTTAAAAGTCAAATCCACAGATCATAAACTCATTTTTAATAATAATAATAACATTCAATTTATATACCGCCCTTCAAGATGACTTAACACCCACTCAGAGCAGTTTACAAAGTATCCCATCATTATCCCCACAACAAAACACCCTGTGAGGTGGGTGGGGCTGAGAGGGCTCCGAGAGAGCTGTGACTAGCCCAGGGTCACCCAGCGGGCTTCAAGTGGAGTAGTAGGGAATCAAACCTGGCTCTCCAGATTAGAGTCCCGCACTTTTAACCACTACACCAAACTGGCTGTGTTTTGATGGAATAATTTTATACTGTCAAATCCACAAATCATAAATTCATTTTTTCCTGTTTCCCACAGAAAGCCAATAAGGGATTTCCAATTCATTTTCATCAAATATCATCGTATTGCCTTTCTTCCAGAAATCTTGCTTAAAAAGTTCCCAGCACAAATAGAGCCTTCAAGAGCCTCCAGGCTGTACCTCTTGACACAGTTACCTCAACTGACACATTGTCTGGACTCATCCATAAACATCTCTACATGAGCTTTATAGAACCAATTAAAACTTGCATTACTCTTCTTTATTTGATAACCTCTCATTGAGCCCTTCCCTGTCTTGGCATCTCATTTAACTCTTCCCTGACTCTATCGAATTATTCCATCAAAATTATCTCTTTTTCTGTCTACATTAACTCAAGTTCCCAGGTACATAATGCAGTTTTATATGACAACACAAGAGCCATCAGTGAGAGCAAGAAATGAATAATAGTGAGATTATTAACCACCTCCCAACTCTCCTAAACTCTTTGGGTACAACCAATGCGGTAAATTATCTTTTTTTACTGAGAAACTCAACCTACTGGCCCTATCTTATGCACTCACAATGGAGAACAAACTAATGTAAACAAACGATACCCCCCACAATGCCTAGGAAAAGTTGTGCAGTTGAGCTAACAAAGGTAATTGTCAGGGCTTTTTTCTGGGAAAAGAGGTGGTGGAACTCAGTGGGTTGCCCTCGGCGAAAATGGTCACATGGCCGGTGGCCCCGCCCCCTGATCTCCAGACAGAGGGGAGTTTAGATTGCCCTCCGTGCCACTCAGTGGCGCAGAGGGCAATCTATATTCCCCTCTGTCTGGAGATAAGGAGGCGGGGCCACCAGCCATGTGACCATTTTTAAGAGGTGCTGGAACTCCGTTCCACTGCGTTCCCGCTGAAAAAAAGCCCTCCTTATCTGTGCTTCTGTTCAAAGTGGACTACCCAAAGGGTCGATTTTGTGTCTCTTCTTTGGGGTGACCTATCAGTGAGCAAACCTGTCATCCATGGCAGGTCTCCCCCTTCCCAAAGTCAACTGGGGTTCTTCATTTTCTGGATTAAGCTAGAACAACTGAGCCTGGCTGTGTTTGGAATGTCCTTGGCAGAGATCTAAATTTTACTTTGTAATCCTAATGGATTTTGTTATCTGTTTTGGAAAAATACAGGCAATGCCATGACCAACAGGGAGCATGGCACAACTGCACTTTGATCTGCCAAAGGAAATCTTTCATGCTGTGCAGCGCTCTCCCGAAGTGATGCTAAAACTGTGTTTAGGTGCAATTACATAAATGAGTAGCATGTTAGTGAATCATTCATATGGTCTCGCCTGAGGGGAAAGCATCTTTCTTAACATGTAGGATTTTGAAAGCATCACCTCTGTCATAAACATAAGCAAGATCTTCTGTTAAATGACTTCTCTGGCTGAGTGAAGACTGAAAAGAGACGTGATCTCTGAAGGGTTGCCACATGGAAGAGAGTCAAGATTGTTCTCTGTTGCTCTAGAGGGTGGGATGAGATCTAATGGGCTTAAATTACCAGAGGCATGAGAGGGGGGAGTAGATTTCTATCGAGCATTATAAGAATCTTCCTAAAGCACTCCAATACTGGAACCAGTTGCCTTGGGGTAGGGGCTTTCACACCCTTCTTCACATGTTTGGTTGAAGCTGTACAAAAGAGAACAGCTGAGCAACCCACTGGGATTGGAACTTCAGTGTGGTACAGTATTTAACAGGTTAATCTACTGCTAATTAAATAGGGTCGCCATCCTCCAGGTGGGACCTGGCGATCTCCCTGAATTACAACTGATCTCCAGACAACAGAGATCAGTTCCCCTGGAGAAAATGGCTGCTTGGAGGAGGGACATTAGACCCCACTAAAGTCCCTCTTAAACTCCACCCCAGGCTCCACCCCCAAATATCTCCAACAAAGAATTGACAGCCAACTAAACATCATTAAACTAACTAAAACTTGTAGGAGCTGTCGTGCACTTCTTGGAGGTGTTACAATAGGAATTTAGGAAGATTCTCCAGGTTCCCTGAAGAAATGGTCTCAGCCACTTGTGAAGGAACACAAAAGGTGTAACTGTGGGCCTACAGCCACCAACACATAGCCCTTCTTCCCAGACACGACCAGGACACAGAGGCCTCTTCTCCAAACATTTCTTAACTGCATCGTTTGTAACTTTTACCTCAGGAAAGAGAGATGGAAATAAGTGTAATAATGTATTTATTTATTTATTTAATTCTATTTATATTCCGCCCTCCCCGCATCAGCAGGCTCAGGGCGTATTAGCACAATTACTATTATGTATGTGCAGATTATAACATTATAATCCTTTTTTTTTTTGAAAAGTTTTTTATTGGGTTAGAACATTATTATTTTTACATTACAATCAATTTTCCCCTAATTTTTCGTTTCTAACCCCCTCCCTTTCCCCCCCTTTTGTTGACTTCCAACAGCTTTCCCACCCTCTGTCCCTTTTCCCTTACTTCTATTAAATTCCTCTATCTAAAACAGATATACATTCTCCATTATATTAAGCAGTACATCTTTAACTCCTTTACTTATTATACACCCAAACTATACGTCTTTAGATAAACAATTTATCCCATTTTCCAGTTTTGAATATTTCTATATAAACCTATATATCATAAACCATAAAAATTTCCCACATTTAAATCAAACAATTTGATTTGTTCTCTATGTATTACTCATTTCATCTTTTTATGGTAATTCTATATAACTCCTCAGATACTCAATCAATTTAACTCTTCTGTACATTCAGTTTGGTGCATATAAATCTTGTCAAAGAAAGAAAATATTGTTAATTACTCAATCCTCATGTTTAAACCTTATCATTAATTATTCTCTATCAGTTAACCTATACATATCTATATATATCTCAATCAATTAATCTAACTGCTTATAAATTCACATTTCTCTTCCTCCCCCGGTAAAGTCACCCCTCTCTTTTATACTTTTATTATACTTCAGTAGTTCTCAAACTGCCACAGTTTTCCTCCCACCTCCCATTTCTTCTCCAGATATTGTTTCAGCTTCTCCCAGTCTGTGTTAAACTGCCCTGAGTCCAGATCTCTCAGTTTTCTTGTCATCTTGTCCATTTCAGCCATATACAGCAATTTGTAGATCCAATCTTCAATAGTTGGCACTTCTTGTACTTTCCATTTCTGCGCATACAAAAGTCTAGCTGCTGCAGTCATATAAAAAATCAACGTCCTATGATGGGCTGGAATTCCCTCCATTCCCAAGTTTAGCAGCAGGAGTTCTGGGTTCTTATTTATTTGAAACTGTAAAATTTCACTCATTTCTCTTATTATTTCCCCCCAGAACTGCCTAGCTACCGCACACGACCACCACATATGATAGAGGGAGCCCTCATGTTTCTTACATTTCCAGCATTTATTAGAAGTATTCAAGTTCCCTAGCGCAATCTTCTTTGGTGTCATGTACCAACGATAGATCATTTTGAAAATGTTCTCTTTAATATTGATACATGTCGTTGTCTTCATTGTAGTTTTCCACAAGTATTCCCATGCCTCCATTGTTATTTCTTTATTGAAATTTATAGCCCATTTCACCATCTGTGTTTTAACTATCTCATCCTCAGTATACCATTTCAACAGTACTTGGTATACCTTGGATATTCTTTTCTTGTCTTCTTTAAGAAGGGTCTGCTCTAGTTCCGAGTTCTCTGTTCGTATGCCCCCTTTTGCAGAGTCCGAATTGTATAAATCTCTAATCTGTCTGTACTGGAACCAATCATAGTTAGGTGATAGTTCCTCTTGCGTCTTTATTCTAAGTTTAGATACTTCAATTTTAGTTATTTCTTTGTATGTTAAACATTGTTGTTCATTATCAACAGCTCTCGGATCTATCACCTCGTATGGAACCACCCACAAGGGGGTTCCTTCTTGTAAGTAAATTCTGTACTTCTTCCAGATTGTATATAAACTTCTCCTTACAAAATGATGTAGGAACATCGAGTTGACCTTTACTTTGTCGTGCCATAGGTATGCGTGCCATCCAAAAAATTTTTTATATCCCTCTAGGGCTAATAGTTTCTTATTCTTTAACGTCATCCACTCTTTTAACCAAACTAGGCAGATTGCATCATGATAAAGTCTCAGGTTGGGCAGTTGCATTCCGCCTCTTTCCTTTGCATCTTGTAGAACTTTTACTTTCACTCGAGGCTTCTTGCCTGCCCAAACAAAATCTGATATTTTCCTCTGCCATTTTTCAAATTGTTTAGAGTCTCTGATGATTGGTATTGTCTGTAGCAAAAACATTACTCTTGGTAACACATTCATCTTAACTGCTGCAATCCTGCCCAACCATGACAGATTCAGTCTATTCCATTTGATCAAGTCTCTTTCTATCTGAGTCCATAATATAACATTATAATCCTGACGATATTCTCATAGCAACTGCAAAGGCAAAATGTGATTGTTGAGGTTATAATTGAGTACAGTTTTGTGGTATGATTGAGCTCGGTTTTGATATTATTGTTTTGGTGCTACCTATGGCTGTTTGCATAAGTGGCAATGAGTTGCCATTTAGGGCCAGAAAGGAGGGATATACATATTTGAATAAATAAAATATTAAAAATTGTTCCCAAGGAGCATGATGTTTCAGTAGTCAATCAAAGCAAGAGGTTTAGAGTTGGCCAGCTGGACAACTGCAGGACATGTGCAGTATTGCATTTGTTTTGCGGAAAGGCTGGTTTGACTAGGGGGAAAGCTCAAACTGCCCGTTCCTGTTCCAGGAAATCAGTTAATATACCATATATTTGGAGCACATATTCAGCCTATGAAATGTTGTATTTATTAGAGTAAACCTGAAAACCCTGTCTCTCAAAGAAAATGAAACTCCCTAGCCGGGGGATTCCTTACCATGCCAGAAATGACTGAGCAGGGACAATGTGTACCTATCAGGGAAGGGGTCAGGGCTCACTTGCAGAGCATCTGCTTGGCATGCGGAAGGTCCCAGGTTCAAGCCCCAGTTCCAAGGAGCAAGTGGTAGGGGATGTAAAAGACCTTATTTGAGACCCTGGATAGCCACTACCAGTCTGAGTAGACAATGCTGACCTCAATGGACTGGTATAACAATGTGGTCCTCAATACTAGTGCCTTATTTCTCCAGTTGACGTGAAGTTCTAGGGTTGGTTCCCTTTGATGAAGAGAGCTCTGGAGACTTAGAGCATTTTTATATTGTTCAGGTATGTGTGTGCCATCAAGTCAGTCAGTCAGTCATTTTTTACCACTCTCTTATTATTGAGGAGAGAGAATACTGAAATGAGGCAACATGTCTTATAACAGGGGAAAGATTTCTGAAATATTTATTTTTATTTGGAAGGAGCTGACTTCTATTAGGACTGATTTGGCCTGTCTCTTCTCTCTCTCATTGTGTGTCTTTTATTTTTCCTCTTCAAAGGGACTTGCCATTTCTTAATTGCTTTCATTCTTTTCCTTTCTTTCCTTTTTGTTTCTTGCTTGCTGTTGGGAAAGTTGTGAGTTAAATATATGCCACCTGTAGATAGTAATCACTACTCAACATTAATTTGACAGACCACCTCTTTGGATGACGATTTATTGACCGCCCATCATTTTACCCGTCTGAGGGCCAAGCTACACATGACGAATGACACTTGAACAGCAAGTGTATTTCTCCCTGTTCACTTGCCCTGCACTAAATCCACTTGCCGTTCAAGTGTCATTCGTCATGTGTAGCTTGGCCCTTAGAGGCAAAAGAACTTGGACACCCAGGGACTTTTGTGGCCCCTTTTTTAATTCTAGAAATCTAATTATGTTGCTTTAATGGTTTCTTTAACAGTCAGAAGTAGCTTCAGCCTGAATTTTCTTAGCTGCCAATGCATAGAGGGATACCACATGAGTTACAGAGTCATCTGTATCAGATAATAAGTACATTATTTTCTCCACCACTGAGCTTTAGTTAAATAGGTTTAAAAAGCCATGAGAAATTTATACCGAGGTTCAGAGCAGAGGGAGATCCTCTATTCTGAAGTTCCACAGAAACAGAAGTGCTGAGCCACAGGTATTTGCAGGGCTTTTTTCAGCTGGAACGTGGTGGAACGGAGTTCCGGAACCTCTTGAAAATGGTCACATGGCTGGTGGCCCCGCCCCCTGATCTCCAGACAGAGGGGAGTTTAGATTGCCCTCCGCGCAGTGGCGCGGCGGGCAATCTAAACTCCCCCCTGTCTGGAGATCAGGGGGCGGGGCCACCAGCCATGTGACCATTTTCTCTGAGGGCAACCCACTGAGTTCCACCACCTCTTGTCCCAGAAAAAAAGCCCTTGGTATTTGGATACATTGATCAATTAGCATAGCTGTTGGCATGGGATGAAAACTGATGGCCATAAAGGCTAACCTAAGTTTCTAGAACATGTGATTAGGATGCTCTGTTATAGTCCTTTTAAAACACCACTGAGAAGATCAAGAATCACCTATAATTTGCCTGTCTCACATGACATCATGGGTGAATATTCAGTCCCAGAGTTTAATGGCAGCCTGGCAGAAAACCTGAAGAAATACCAGGATAGAATAACAATGAAGAATTCTGTTATCATCTGCTAAAGGCCCAGTACTTGAGCATAGCTGATGTTCTATACCCTAATGCCTACAAATATCAATTCATGTGTGCAAGTATGTGAACGCACACAGACACACAAAGGTGTAAAATACTGATTTTCAAAATATGTTCTGGAAAACCTTAGTTTCCCAGAGGTGTGTGTTGGGAATTAGCAAGTGTTTTCGTTCAGTCATGAAAGAATTAAACTGTGTTAGTTAGTTAGTTAGTTAGTAAACCTGTTTGCATGTAACCACTTAGGCTTTGAGTGAGGATTCCCGCCACAGAAAGAGGAGTATTCTTAATGAAGTAGAATTATGATCCTCTATTGGGCAACCAATTTATTGAGGGGCGGGGGAGGAATTAAGTAAAAGTTATACTGCAGTTTTATTGCTCTTCAGTTCTTGTTAAGTTCTAGTTTAGTCTGTCTCAATCTAAGTCAGTCTAAACTCATTCTTAAGCTAGCAAAGATGTAGCCAAGTTACGCATTTCTTATTTTCTTCCAATGTAACATTTTTTATCCTTTATGTAGTAAATTATTTTTATAGAGCTAAACTGGAGTGTGTGTGTTCTCATTATATCCAGTGAGCATATCTGCTACTCTGCTTAATCAAAAATGAAAATATCCCTACAGTGTGTAAGGAATTCCTCAAGAATAGGTGACAAATTTCTCTGAATGACATCTGTCCATCATGACCAGTGATCATATACAGGAACACAGAGCTCTCATCCCCAAACCCGATAATCATTGGGAAGGTTCTGATGATGTTATGGGTAAGATCCTGTAATGAGATCCATTGCTGTCATCTGATGACATCACAGTGAATAGCAGTATTAATGTTCATACTTCCACACACATGGAAGTATGCGCCACATGGTGTCCTCGAATGTATGCAATCACAATTATGTGGCTTTGAAAAGATAGGTTATTTAGCAGACTCAAGATAACAAGGAGATTAGCTATGTCCTAATTGTGATGTGTGTAGTGGAGCTGTTAGTGACAGATTATTGCTTCCCATCTCCAATTTTCATGTGTAGCAGTTATCACAAGCTGAGAAGTCTTAGAAGAAGCCAGATATCTGTAATATTGTATCCTATCAGCCATCCAGGGAAAAGTGATTTGCTTATGATCATACTAGAAGTCTTTCGCTGATTTAATTCAACAAAATGGATTTATATTCTTCTCTCAAGAAAAGTTGCAGATGGGACAGATTCAAACTGTGTCGGGAAACCAGGAGTGGGTTGGCGGAGATGACAATGAATCACTGTTTTAATCAGTAAATTGTGAGATTCTTGAGTTACATCTGCCTGCAATCCACTTCCTCCAGCCAAGCAATTATTCATTTATAACAGGTATATAGATGTATATGGTCACTGTGTAGTGAGGAGCCATCTTGGTATGCAAAGAAAGGATTATTCTTGGCCCAAGACTTTGGTAGGGACATGGACTATATGCTATGCTATTGGATACTGTATGCGGGTGTAGCTATGTGCCATTGGAGAGTTTCCACATTGCTTAACATGCCATGTAAATTAATTATGAGTTGTTTCAGAAAGATTTCATCTCTATGCTGGACTTTATGCTTATTTTCAATTTTTTTGCTACTATACCCTATTGTATCTGTTTCACTGAATGCCCTATGCTCATTACTGTACTTGCTTAATGAATGTCCTACTTGTTGATTATATTGTATTTAACTTGCATTGTGTAATCCACCCTGGATCACAATAGGAAAGACGGACAACAAATAAATAAATAAAAGAAAGAAAGACTTCTGTAGTGAGAGGTAATAGGGCTCAAGAGGGATATTATGGCTGGATATTATGCTCCCGTAGCCCTTTGGCCTTCAGCATTAAAATATTTCTTTTTCTGTAGTGAATAGTTGTGGAGTCTGAGCTCCCAAATAAATGTGAAGGCACTCTCATGGCCACCACAAGGACACTGCCACCATTTTAAAGCAAGTTTAAAATGCTGGGGGGGGGGGGCTGATCACGGCATGAGGCTTTTGTCACCTCCCGTGCCTTTTCAAGTGCTCAAATAGCCACCTGTGTGTGGAGAGATGCAGCCATTTTGGAACTTCATAAGGTGTAAGGGGGGGGGAACCTCAGCCCACCACGCTGCACCTCCACAGTATTTTAAAATCACTTTGAAATGGGGGCAGTGTTCTCATGGCATCCACAAAGATTCTGTCACAGTAACTTTGGCTCTCAAACTGCCTGAGCATTGCCCATCTTTTATTCCTGATCCCAGATTTTGGGAGAGGCAGGGCTTTTTTTCAGCCAAAATGCAGTGGAACGGAGTTCCGGCACCTCTTGAAAATGGTCACATGGCTGGTGGCCCCGCCCCCTGATCTCCAGATGGAGGGGAGTTTAGATCATCCTTCACGCACAGCACAGAGAGCGATCTAAACTCCCCTCTGTCTGGAGATCAGGGGGCGGGGCCACCAGCCATGTGACCATTTTCGCTGAGGGCGATTTAAATTTTTTAAAATTCCTCCCCTTGTTCCAGCTGACCCAAAGTGACATCATTGTGTGATCCCGGAAGCATGCATGCACTTTGCGCGCGTGCATGTGGTACCGGGGGCATCACCTCCTGCCAGGAGTTGCCCCCTGTGCTGGCAACCCACTGAGTTCCACCACCTCTTTTCCCAGAAAAAATGCCCTGGGGAGAGGTAATAACAGTGGTCATTCTTTGGTGAGTAAAAGGCGGCCATTTTCACACGTTGTTAATGTTGCGCAATATTGCACAACACTCACAGAATGGTGGTGTCTTCATGGCACAATTTCTGACGTCACCCCATCATGATCCCATTTTCATGGCACGATGAAGTCAGAAATCATGCCATGAAGACACCACCATTCTGTGAGTGTTGTGCAATATTGCGCAACATTAACAACGACGTGTGAAAACGACCAGCATTCTGTACATGCTCTGAATCATAGTCTTTCACACAGACAGGATGCAGCAAGGCAGCTGAGTGAAAGAAAGCAGAAAAAGGTCCCTTTTACTGCTCCAGCCCACCTCAGCATGGCCCCACCTACTCCAGAGGCCAATTCCCCACTGCATACAGAGGAGGCAACCCAAAAATATAGCATAAACCATATGCCAGTTTTCTGCCCAGTACTCTCACTTGTGAATGTTGAAGAGGAGAGAAATAAACAAAAGAGAAGCAAAAAGTTCAAGGTGAAAATGTGATGGGACAAAGCAGTTGAGATTAAGGGGTTTTTTTTTCCAGCCACCTTGTAGTTCTCCTTCCCTGTGCCTTCCCAGATATTCAGACAGAGTCTCTTTGCACATTTTCACTAATTTCTTCTTAACAAAAAGGGTGAGAGATTTATTTTTGAAAAATACAAGCTGGGAATTCAGAGAGGAAGTACTGCTCCCATAAACCCTCTTGTAGCTACAGACCACATCGTGCCCTGCACTGTGCAACCACATAGGAGATGGTTGGGTGTGTTTTAGGACTACAGTCCTGAACTGTTGGAAGAGATTACACCACTTCAGCTTCCAGGAGGTCTTTGAGCGTCCATGGATCACAGACTGAACACTCTGTTAAGAACTCGGTGCAAAGAGAAAACCAGCATAATGGGCAAAGGAATGGATTAAAGCAGGGGTCCTCCTCAGCTTTGCTGAGCCAGTGTTAAAATTCTTGCGAAAGGGCAGTGGGCATGATCACAAAATGGCTGCCATGGGACGGGGCAACCTCAAAACTGGGAAGCTCCAAGAGGAAGGCAGTTGTTTCTGAACTGATGCTCCCTGCAGACACAAAGGTGGTGCCTTCTGAGATCTTCTGAATCATCCCCTGCTCCAACGAAGTAGAAGCTTTGAAGAAGGGATGCTTCTGGGGAAGGAGAAACTGAGGCACCAAGACTGATGGGCAGCATGGCGTTTGTGAGTGCGATGTTGCGTATTGCTGGATCAGAACATTTCTCTCAATGCACTACTCTTTTAATATGGGGGAGCAGGATCCCAGGGACCATTTCTGCTGATGGAAGGGATTTTGGTTAACAAAGCATAACTTTTCCGGCTCTCCTCTCCTGCTGCATGGAATACGGCAGGGACGCACAGAAAAAGTATGAGAGAGAAGCTGGAGTTTGCTGCCGATGGGGGAATTTGAACCCCCCCCTTCCACTTGTAGAAAGTCTCCACTAGATCCAACCAATTTTTCAGTGGCAACCCCCTCCTGCATAGGTAGCTGATAGGCTTGCCAACCTCCAGGTGGAAAGACAAAGGAGAGGCTCCCCCAGTAGCCATAGAAGAACGAAGAGTGGATTAACCACTCCCCAAATCCCACTGTCTCCAGGATACACCCCCCAAATCACCAGGAATTTCTAACCCAGAATTGGCAGCTGAGCCCATTCATTCCCTCTGTTCCCAGCTTATTCTACAGGCTGTGCCGATCCATCCTCAGTTCCCATGAGACAATGGTGAGGCCTAAAAGATCAGATTAGCCTCCCTCAACCCCATCTCCGCGCCCTAAAATGCTCCCACTCCATAGAATATTCTGTATGCGCTGAGTTTTATAGGACTTCTAAATGAGATTCTAAATTTGCTGTGGTTCCTCGGCAGACATTTTAATATGAAAAAGGTTTCCTAAAGGGAGTCTGAAAAAACTCACAGATACAGAATTTAATCTGTTGCTAAAACCTTAGTAGGACAGGCAGCTTAGGGAGAGGAAACCGGAGAATAAATTCTGGCTGCCATCCTGGAGAAAGAAAGAAAATAATTACCCCAAAGCCTTTTGAATGCCAGAAAGAAAAAAAAAAGAGAGGATCAATTAGGATATGACTATTTCCATCATTGCCTTAAATTCTATTAGCAAGACTCATGTGATCAAGTACTATAAGAGACTCAGCTTCCCAGGCAGTAGCAAGCAACTACTCCCCAAGACTCACTTGACTTGCCTTTTCATCTCCTGGCCTTGTAAGGTAGGAAGGATTCATTTTTCAAAAGATCTATGAATGCAGTAATAAAACAGACCTTATACTGCTAGGAAAAGTAAGACTCAGACTGAATAAGAAGCAACTCCTGTAAGACTGACTTGGAATCAAATCCCTTTGAACTCCGGTAGGCTTACTTCAAAGTAGTGTGGATAGAGCTGGGCTTCCTGTGAGTTTCAGGAGCTATACCGGAAAAAAGAGTTTTGTGATGGGGAATTTATAAAAAAATTACTTTATAAATGTGTTCCCTTAAATTTCTAAATTAATGGAATAACAAGCGTAATTTACCTTTGTACTCTTTCAGTTATAATGTTTTTAAATATAATTTGCAACGCCCAGGGAATAACGGCAAATAAATTAAGTCAGTAAACGGTTTAATGTCTCAATAGCCAGTCCATTTTAGTTACAGTTTCTGTCACTATTACAGACAGCGAAGGAGTCTCCATGGCTGTTCTGGTTGGTTTATGTTTTGTAACTGCTCTCTTTGGTGAAAAGCTGCAAACGTAATGAATGGGATCAGATCTTCTTGCTGCATCTATTGAGCCATCTTGTCTATTGAGTATGACCTTGCAGGAGAAATTGACGGTGTGTGTGTGTGTGGGGGGGGGGGGCTAGTTCAAGATTTTGCAATTTAAAGGGCCAGGGAATTAAATCTTTAAGTTAATTGACTAATCATTGCAGCCACATTAGTCCATTTGATTTTTTAAAAAAAGACATTGATAAGATAATCCCTTTTTAGTGACCAAAAAGTTACGAAATAATTAGCAAACGTAGTATTTTCCGGCTTGGTGTTATCATTAAACAAAAGTTGCAAACGCAGGGAGGATATGTTCGACTCTTTACTTATGTATTGCCCTCCCGATGCAACTGCCAAAGTATTTTTATCATTTGGCAGTACCAAAGTTCAGAAGAGCTTTTACTCTGTCAAGAATGAATGCTCTTCCCTCAGCAGTTTTGGAGGGTAGATACAAGAGAGTACCACACGCCAACAGAACATGCAGATGCCAAGATGATAAAACTGAAACCGTTGAACATATGATTATCGAGTGTCCCATATTTAATGAGTTGAGGGCTAGCTGACGACGCATTGAAAGTTTTAACTTTATTGTAGCATAAGCTTTCGAGAACCACAACTCTATGAAGCATCTGACGGAGAGAGCTGTGACTCTCAAAAGCTTATGCTACAATAAAGTTGGTTAGCCTTAAAGGTTCTACTGGACTCTTTGCTATAGTGGAATGAAAGAAATGTCTATCTACAGTACACCATGGCCAACAATAGCAGGAATTTTAAAGACCCAGTGATGAGGCTTTGCAGGCCCGAATTCCTGCTATATTGGGGCCTGAAGTTCAACTGTAATTAGAACTGATTTCTAGACTACAGGCACCAGTTCCTGTGGAGAAACTGGCCACTTCGGAGGGTGGACTGCCTGTTGCGTTGCCATCACTGGGATGGGAAATTCCTGAAGATTTGGGGTGTGTGTGTGTGTGTGAAGAGCCTGGGAAGGATGAGGTTTGGAAAGGGAAGGGACCTCAGAAGGATACAATGCCGTAGAGCCCACCCTTCAAAGCAGCCATTTTCTCCAGGGAACTGACTTTTGTAGTGTGAAGATCCGTTGTAATTTCAGAAGATCTTTAGGCCCCACCTGGAGGTTGGCAACTCTAACTCTAGGCGATCATTTCCTCCCTCCTCTCCCCCCACCCCCGCTGAGCTCTAGGTCCTACTTAGTGGGCTGATTGGGGGGGAGGGGGAGGAGTTCAGGAGCTTAAGGTTGTCAGGTCCACTGGGGGCCAAACTGGGGGATGGGGTTGTGCGGGGGGGGGGGGGATGCTTGTATGAGGTAAGTTCCCCATGCACAAACTTCACGGGCATGCACACCAGAGAACTTCCTTGTCATGCTAAGAATGATGTAATTCCCAGCACGACAAGGAAGTGAAGGCCCCCAAGCAGGTGGTTTTGTTAACTAGTATTGGGGGCCGGTTTTTATCAAATCAACCCCACTCAGGGGCCTTCACTTCCTTGTCATGCCAGGAATGATGTTTGGCCTCCTGCCAAGGGGGAAAGACTTGCCTGCCCTGACTGTCTTCATCTAGTAGCTGGCCACCCTGCCCCACGGATCTGTTTTAATATTTGGTGGATGTGCAATATGGGCATGACTGTCTTATGTAGATTTTATTGAACTGACTGAAATGTTTTAACTTATGCTACCTTGTTTTTACCATCTGTAATCCGCTCTGAGACTAAACCCACTTGCAAGGACAGCAGAATATAAACTGAATAAATTAAAATAAGTTCCCCGTATGACAGGGAAGTCTTCTGGAGTGTGCTGGAGTGCACTCTGGAGCTCCCAGGCCCATTTCTCATGCCTCCCACCCCCGCCAGCCAGGTAAGCAGTGGTAGAGGGCAAAGGCTGGGTACGGGAGATCTCCCACCCCCACTGGGGAAATACGGCCCCTACAGGAGCCATGAGAGCATGCAGTAAAATGGCACATGCATGCTCTGGAGCCCCCATGATGTCATTTCCTGTTGAAATCTGGAAGCGATGGGACCTCAGCAGGGCCAAATAGGCCCCAAACATAGTGAAAATGCTATGCTTGGGGCCAATTTGGGCCTGGCTGAGATCCCATAGCTCCCAGATTTCAACCGGAAATGACATCATTGGGGGCTCCAGAGCATGCACACAAATGAGGAAGAAAAATTGCCCCCCTGCCTGCCTAATGACCCCCCTCCCCACTTTAACAGTAAGAGGGGCTGGGAACCATCCCTTTTCTCTCTGAACTCCCTCCTCTCCCCAGGTTCTGCCTTCATTTCTCCAGGAATTTCCCAACCCAGAGCTCTCTATAACTAGCTCTCTGTGACCTGGTCTCCCATCCCGCCCCACTCCCAACTGCTCCTGAAAGTCAGGGGACCCTCCAGAGCTTTTTTTTTTGCCTAAAAAACGTCTCAGCTGTCTGGAGCAGCCTTCCTGTTGTGCTAGTGTCTGCAGCCAGACGATCCTTGTGCCCAAGCAAACTATCGCCTATTTCTGGGCCAGACTGGGGAAGGGGGCTGGCTGCTTCTTCATCTCCCTCGTACATAGTGCTGTCTTTGTGCCATAAAGCATGTCACATTGTTGTATTACTAACATAAAAGAGGTGTATTATATTTCCTTGCAATTTTTTGTGAATCTGCAATGCTTTGACTTGGATCCTACAGAGGAGTTCCATAGGCAAAGGACGGGGTGGGTAAAATTTTCATTGATTTTTATGCAGACTTCCAATTTCCACTTGGTGATGTTCCTGGGGGTTCCCTATCTCCCTCAGGAGCAGCAAGAGATGGGGTGTGATATACAGTTGCCAGGTCCCTATAACCTCCTAGCAGGTGGGGAGGACCTGGCACTTATCTCCTGCCTTGTGGGTGCTTGTTTTTGGTGCTTGTGTGATGACGTCACTTCCAGGAAGTGATGTCATCGCACCCCATTAGGAGTGCACCTGGTACTGACTTTCCTGGTTTGCCTGCCGGTGATGGGCAATCTCCAAAGGGCTTACCACCTCCTGCTTATCACCAGAGATTGGTGGGCAATGAGGCAAATCCCCAGGAGATTTCCTGCCACTAGCAGGCAACTGGGAAGCCTATTTGCGGAAGTTGTGCTCCATGAATGGAAATCTCTTCTGTCTGCAGAAATTTCCAGTCGACCCAGGTCATACAGGGGAGTTGCAGTGCATTTTTCCTCTGCTAGGGCTTCTTCTTCCCAATCGGCAAGACAAATAATCAACAAATCATGCACCAACCTATTTAATTATCTTTTGCTTTCACCATGTTATAGGTGGGCTTTCTGCCATGTCTGTTTTTTATTCAGTTTTTCAAAATATGACATAACATATTTCATAGTCCTAACTACAGAAAGAAACAAAGAGGCACTAGAGTAACTCCAAATGCATAAGGAAATACTTCCTCTCTTTGTTTTTCCAAAAACATTATAAATGATTCCTAACAGTCAATAAATTTACCTGAATGCTGAACAGGCCTCTGAATAGGAGGCATAGAAATTTCCTAAATAAATAAGCAGAAAATTATTTCTCCAGGTCTTTGGAAATACCTTAATATAGTTAGTAATGCAGCAGTCCTCACAGGGTATAACTATTCAACCTCTAAACTGTATATGACCTGCGGAGTGGGGTGCAGGCACATATGAGTGCTTGATTTATTTGCCGTTAGTTGAATGTGTGTGTATCAAGTTTTCTCTGCCTAATCCAGAATCCAAGTTTCCCAACTGCCTAGAGAATGCCTTTCTGCATACAGTTTCAATGCAAAAGTTCATCCACCGTGTGTAGTCAGAGGATCTTGTTCCTGCCCTTTGCCATCCCAAAGTACTACGTATACAGAGTTTTGACTAATAAACTCTAAATGCAGAACAAGCTTACAGAAAAGCATTTGACTTTTTGGAAAATCAATAGGAAGGGATATTTTTGTCAGCGTTCTTTAAAGCTGTTACAGAATTGTCTGGTCATATCCAATTACAACCTTGCAGTGGATCAAAACACATCTATATCAATCAACAAAGGGATAGAATTAACCACTGATCAAATAAACATACCCATGTAAGTGTATTATGTTCTTTCTTTTGCCAGCTGGGTCAATTTCCAGTACAAAGCAGACCATATTTATAGGCTCTGAGCTTGGTAGGAGACATTTATCATAATTAGTCTCTCTAATTCTTCATATTTCAAGGAAGACTTAAGGTTTCGCCAAAAATAAAATTGTGAACAAGCACTGAAAATATTGTTGTCTGCTGGCTGTCTTCTAAATGACCAGTGATTCAGTTTTAGTGATTTAAAGATATATGGATTTCTTCTCTCTAATAATAACAGCAACAACAATTGTACCTACGTACCACTGTTCTAGACAGGTAAGTGCCCCACTCAGAATAGTAAACACTCAATGTTATTATTATCCCCACAATACAACTGAGGAGCTAGGGCTGAGAGGAATGGCTTACCCAAGGCCACCTACTGAGCTCATGGCAGTAGTACAGAGCCAGATTGAGGGGGGGCAGGGGGGTAGTCTGCCCCCGGTGCCGCCAGGGAGGGGGTGCTGGGAGCAGCTGCCAGAGTGCGCAGACGGCAGCACGGGCAGCCTCGCAGCCCCCTGCGCTGCCTTTCGCCTACCCCGCAGGACAGGGGGCGGTCAGCTTGCCGCCCGCTCCCTGTCCTGCAGGGCAGGCAAAAGGTAGCGTGCCCCCCCACGCCAATCGCCTGTCCTGCAGGACTGGGGGCAGCCGGCTGCCCCCGGTCCTGCAGGGCAGGCGAATGGTGCGGGCGGCCTCGCAGCCCCCCGCGCTGCCTTTCGCCTGTCCTGCGGGACAGGAGGCGGCCGGCTTGCCGCGCACCCCCTGTCATGCTCCGTCCTGCATGATGATGTCATCGAAATGACATCATCACGCAGCACCGGGAGCGTGCACGCGCAAAGGGTCACACTAGCCCCGGGCGCCGGCAACCCTAGATCCAGCCCTGCAGTAGTGAGACTCAATATCTCCCCTTAACAAATATTAAGAAGGATACCTGGTACCACCAACCCATATCCCTTCCTAATAAAGTCTAGGAAAGAAAATGTGTTCCATAACATCCTGAGGTTCAGAGTTTGTCCCTTCACTCCAATTGATTCGTTTCCAGTTAGGGATGTGCTGAAAAACTAGCCCTCACTTGCTTCTCCGTCTAAACCTTACCAGAAAAGGATGGAGACAGGGCAGCTAAGGTCTTGCTGTAGGCAGTCTTTCAGGAGTTCTACTGGGAAAATTAATCTTGTGCTTAAATGTGTAATGTCCCAACTAGGACTAAATACCTATTCTGTGGCAAATTTGTTTTGTGATCCCACCCCCCCTACATTTTGTGAAAAGAACTTTTTACAATTAGTTCAGTTTTTTCATAGCTGAGTATTTTTGTCTAAAGGAAAACTAAGCCACAAAATTAAGAGAGCAATCCTAAATACGTCGACTCAGAATCCAACTTAAGCCTGTCCAATGTGCCTTACTCCCAGGAAAGTGTCCTTAGGATTGCATTGAAAGAAAAGCAGGGGCTCCCACATGGGGGAAGGATACACTTTACAGGGGCCCAGCCCAGACTGCTATTCCTATTACCATGAGGAAAAAATTAAGGATAGACTGTAGAATATTTATAGAAACTCAGGGCTTTTTTTCAGCTGGAACGCAGTGGAACAGAGTTCCGGCACCTCTTGAAAATGTTCACATGGCTGGTGGCCCCACCCCCTGATCTCCAGACAGAGGGGAGTTTAGATTACCCTCCACACCATTCCAGTGGCCCGGAGGGCAATCTCAATTCCCTTCTGTCTGGAGATCAGGGGGCAGGGCCACTGGCCATGTGACCATTTTTGCCAAGGGTGATTTAAACTTTAAAAAACTCCCCCCTTGTTCCAGTGGACCCAAAGTGACATCATTGTGCGGTCCTGGGAGCGTGCACGCACTTTGCATGTGCACATGTGGTATCAGGGGCACCCCCTCCTGCCAGGAGTTGCCCCCTGTGCTGGCAACCCACTGAGTTCCACCACCTCTTTTCCCAGAAAAAAAAGCCCTGTAGAAACTTATTTCCTTGTACCTGAACTTCTATTATACAGATCTTGTGAAATTTGCTAGAGTCGATCAGAAGCAATATTAGAGCAGCAACCATGAGCAAAATTCGGAACTGCTGGGCCCCCTGGGTCTGTCATCTCAAGAACTCCCAGTCCCAGAGTTCATTTTGCACAGGAAGGAGGGAAGGCCACCTGGCAGGAAAGGCAAAGCAGTTCCCCATGAGACAGCGGGAGCAAACGCTGCTGCTGCTTCTGGTAGAATTTGCATACCCAACATATATGTAAATGTCTGATTCACTCAAAGTGACAAACACACACTATGCTGTCATGTCTGGTAGGGGCAATGAATACACATTAGGCAATCATAAATGTAAGGAGGTAAAAGAAAGGGAACAAAGGGAAGCTAAAGGAAACCAATCTGTCACCCAGTTTTTCAAATCAAACAAGTCCTTTCTGCGGTCAGACAACAATAAAGAAGGAAGCAGATTAACAAAATCGAGATGAAAATGATTCCTGCACACTAGGGACTGAGTCTGTGGCAACTAATTTTCAGTGCACTGTGCATCCCTAAAGATACGTCACACACTGCCAGTGACTGCGGAAGAAGCAGAGCAAAGTTTGAGCAAGCTAGAACCGCACGTTCCTTCAATGGGGCAATAACGATTAAGCTACCTCGCCATCTTGTCTATTGAGTGTGACCTTGCAGGAGAAAGTGACTGGGGGGATGTGGGGGGGGGGGGCTAGTTCAAGATTTTGCAATTAAAAGGGCCAGGGAATTAAAGCTTTAAGTTAATTGACTAATCATTGCAGCCACATTAGTCCATTAGATTTTTTTTAAAAGACATTGACAAGATAATCCCTTTTCAGTGACCAAAAAGTTACGAAATAATTAGCAAACTTGTAGGATTCTCAGGCTCAGTGTTATCATTAAACAAAAGTTGCAAACGCAGGGAGGATATGTTCGACTCTTTACTTATGTATTGCCCTCCCGATGCAACTGCCAAAGTATTTTTATCATTTGGCAGCTCCAAAGCTCAGAAGAGCTTTTCCTCTGGCAAGAATGAATGCTCTTCCTTCAGAGGTTTTGAAGGGTAGATACAAGAATTTCCATATGCTAACAGAACATGCAGATGCCCATATGATAAAATTGAAACCGTTGAACATATGATTATCGAGTGTCCCATATTTAATGAGTTGAGGGCTAGCTTAATCATCCCTCTGCTTAAAATATGATACTACCCAGGGCTTTTTTTCTGGGAAAAGAGGTGGTGGAACTCAGTGGGTTGCCCTCAGAGAAAATGGTCACATGGCTGGTGGCCCCGCCCCCTGATCTCCAGACAGAGGGGAGTTGAGATTGCCCTCCGGGATGCTGCAGCCACATGTACAGGGGATGCTTTCTTGTAAACTCCCTGGTAATATTGAGCATTCACTGGAATTGTTTTTGTGGACTGTAACAGAAGGAAAGAGAAGGGAAGAAAAGAGAAATGGCCCCCACCCTTCCCTCCCTCCTGCTCTTGCTAAGCAAAAACAGAATACAAAACACACATGCACACAGCCGGTAGTGCTGGCCACCAGTCAACAGAGGATGAATAGACCCATGTTCTAAATGCACCCCCCCCCCTTATGCACCACTCCTTGAATTACCCGCCTGAGCTACTCAACATGTGGTTATTTATTTATTTCAGATTTCTATTCCGCCCTTAAAAATCCATGTACATTAAAAACAACATATTTAAAACAGGATGGTGAACAGCCTTCACAGGGAGGGTTAAGATTTATACACCCTTTTTTTTTCAGGCCGGTGGAGGCCCAGCCTCAGCCATATGCCTGGTGGAACAACTCTGTCTTGTAGGCCCGGCAAAAGGATAGTAGGTCCTGCTGGGCCCTAATTTCAGCCAACAGAGCGTTCCACCAGGTGGGAGCCAGGACTGAAAAGGCCCTGGCTCTAGTCAAGGCTAGGCGGGCCTCCTTGGGGCCAGGGACCACCAACAGCTGTTTGTCCCCTGATTGGAGTGTCCTCCGGGGAATATATAGGGATAGACTGTCCCATAGATATGCTGGTCCCAGTCCGCACAGGGCTTTAAAGGCTGCTGCATTTTGTACGTGCTGTAATCTCCAGGTCAGGCTCAAGGGCAGCCCTGCGTAGAGCAAGTTACAGTAATCTAGCCTAGAGATAACCATTGCTTGGATCACTGTAGTTAAGTCACGGGTTGACAGGTAAGGGACAAGTTGCCTGGTCTGCCACAAATTACACAAAGATGTGACAGAGTCTAACTCTGGGCAACAAAAATGTTCGGAGGAGGTACTGAGATGTCAGAGACTGTAAGGAAATGAAGGGTGATTTGGATGAGAAGCCCATATGGCTGGGAATGCAAACACTCAAAGAAAAAACAAAACCTAAGCTATTTAAATGGTACCCAGCCTGGCCTCATATCTTCTCAGAGGGTTGGAGCTCTGGTTCCTCACCCGGCCAGACGATCCCTGTGTGGGAAACGCTCACAGGATTTCCTGTCTTCTGGGATTTTAAACAAGGTGGCCAAACTCCCACCCTTCACTTGAGATTGGGGTTGGCATTTTGATAGGCATTTGCCAATTCCCATTTCTGGGGGAGCAGCCAAGTGTCAGTGGGTGATCTGACATCTCACAAACAAAGGACTTCCAGCTCCATTACCTGGATGTTTGTTTCTGGGAGCAAGGAGTCATTGAGAAGGAGTTGGGCATCTCTGAAAAGCTGACTAATGAAAGAAAAAACTCCACACAGAATGAGGCACATCTGCAAAAAGTAAACAAAACCACTTGGAGCAAAATGGGAGCATCCTGAAACTCCTCTGTTAATCCAAGACCATAGGGAACTGGTCCAGGACCGACCCACAGTGGCGAAGGTCTACACAGCAGGAAAGTTCACTAGCTAACTCACACAAGCTCTATACGCATACTAAACATGTAGTCATATATGAACCATCCAAAAAATTCAAAACGTATAAATGTAATCATGCAGCCAGTAGTCTTAAGGGTCAGCAGGTCATAAATCTTCACATGTTCCATAAAACAAAGCATCCACTTGAACTAGATACTCTAAAATCTAAAATTTCTTTTGGCCCTCCATGCATCTGACGAAGAGAACTGTGATTCTCGAAAGCTTATGCTACAATAAAATTGGTTAGTCTTAAAGGTGCTACTGGACTCTTTTTGATTTTGCTACTACAGACTAACACGGCTAACTCCTCTGGATCTAAAATCACAAGGGATGCACAAATCCAGTGGCAAGGAGTTCTGTAGACGTCAAAGATCACATCCACCTCCTGGAATGTTTAGTGACAAAACCATAAAGGCCGCCTGTGATTACAAACTAAATATGCAAATCATGTTATCGAGGTATATCACAGATATAAACAAGCATTTTTATAGGCATAAAGGTTAGCAATACAAAGAATATAGGCAGTAAAAAGGACCTTCCTGAGCAGAAATACCATACGCAGTCACTTGACCCACCGTGTAATCTTTAGACAATTCTTTTGCCAGTCTTTTCTTACCTAAAAGAAAAGGAAAATAAAGACCAAATTAACCTCTTGTAAAACACAAATGTGCAGAATGTAGATAACAGCAAGGACAGCCTAGCTAGAACTAACATTTTAAAAGTTCATCATATCAGGTGTACCTGGGAAAGAAGCAGGAAGTGAACGTTTCAGAAGTATTTAATGGGGAGGGGAGTTCGAGGTCTGCCGTGGGAAGTTGGGTGGTGGGACTCCATCAGTGAGTGGAAAATTCCATTCGTAGATCCAACTCTTCATACTGTACTTCTTCATACCTGGACGCTTGCTGCTATTGTCAAACCCTGCGTATTGTGACAAGCTCCTGCTTGATGTATTTTCTCCATTGAAACATCACAAACAGTGTAATCCCAAGTACACTTTCCTGGGAGTAAGACCCATTGAACAGATATGAGTAGGATTCCAAGTAGACTTGCTTAGGATGGCACGGTTTATGTTTAAAAAAGATTCCGTTCTGATTCTTACACAATACTTGCATATAATACACCAGGAACAGGGCAGTTCTGGAGAACTTGGAACCACCAGCTTCCACCAAAAGCAAAACTGAGCTCACGTTGGAGCAAAACAATCGGAGAAATTCCATGAAAAGCTAAAAGAACTGACTTAGTAGCGTAGCATCTGATTGTAATTAGTGTATATTTTATGAGTGAATTCTCTTTTAAATCTATTTATGGCTTTAATTGTATAAATTAATTCTAATATGTTTTTAAACTGTTGTAATCTGCCCTGAGCCCTTCGTAGGAAGGGCAGAATAAAAATCCTAAGTAAGTGAATGAATGAATGAATGAAATTATTGAGGAGAGTTCACAAATGGTTACATTGGTGCAGAATTCCAACTCAAGCTGAATTCAAGGCAAATTTAGCACTTCCTGATTAAGCAAAACATCAAGAATTTTGAGTTCAAGGCACGTTGATAAGACTGGTAACATTTCTTAAGGTAGGGTAGAGCCAGTTTGGTGTAGTGGTTAAGAGCACGGGACTCTAATCTGGAGAGCCGGGTTTGATTCCCCACTCAACCACGAAGCCAGCTGGGTGACCTTGGGCGAGTCACAGTTCTCTGGAGCTCTCTCAGCCCCACCCACCTCACAGGGTGTTTTGCTGTGGGGATAATAACAACACTTTGTAAACCGCTCTGAGTGGGCATTAAGTTGTCCTGAAGGGCGGTATATAAATCGAATGTTATTATTAATGTTATTATTATTATATTTGAACACTCTAAACTAGTTTCAGCACAGTATTTACCAATGTGCTTCCCATCCCCTGTACAAATACTGGCTTTGCCATGATAAATAGTACTACCTGAAAATAGGGTTGCCAGCTGCCTGGGGAAAAAATGACCTGTCTCTTTAATAGAGATTTACTGGGATGTAGTTTATCTGGTAGTGCTGTTGACTTCCACACCATGAAAAGCTTCACCTGTCCCATTTCCACGCATGAAACCTCTTTTAAAGGGACAGGCCATTTTCCTCTAGGCCACTTGACAAGCCTATCTGGAAATGAACAATCAGACATAGGATGAACCCCTCAAGTGCTGACCTGTGTTGTGCTATGCCTGGCTCAGAACCCACACAGTACTCTACGCTTAAGTCAGCATTCAGTAAAAAAACCCCAGTAATTTACTGTTTGCTATTCAAATACTAGGGACACAAATATTCCCAAAAGCAAACAGTTTCCTGTCCTTTCCTGTGAACTAGCAACAGAATGAAATGTAATAATAATATTATTTTATATCATCATCATCATCAATAACAACAACAACAACAACAACAACAACAATACGGCAAAGCCTTCCAATATGTTGTGTGGGGAAAATGACATTAGCTACACAATTAAATATAATAAAATTACAGTCGTGTGCTGCCTTTAATGCATCTTCTAAGGAGATCAAGTCACTTATAATTAGGGCTGGCTTCTTCCACAACACAAAACTTGTCAAAGCACATAAAGCATGTTCTAAACCCTGAACTCCGTTGCTTTAGGTCCTTTATTAATGATCTTGCTGCTTTTAATGGCTTGTTTGCCTTTGATATGCAATCATCATGTTTCTACATGGAAAACCTTTTAATATACGAGATAGTTTGGCATCTGCTCCATGCTTCTTTATGCTACAGACTTGCATTAACTGGAGTTCCATGGTGCATGCTCCGTGTGTGTGTTTCTTTCTCTCTTTCTCCCCAAGATCCTCATGAATCTTTATGTTTCCAATGGAGACAGTTTTAGCTGTGTTTCTTGAACTTTGATCTTGGGGCAAGACTCAACCAGATTGCATATAATGGGGCTGTTCCATTTATCTTCCTTCTAACATTTTTGAGGGAAACCTACTGTGCAAAACTGAGACTGTAAGAGCTTCTCTAAATGAGATGAATTACGCGAGGACGCTCAAGTGAAGTGAGGCGCAATGTTAGCCGGGAAGCTGAGTTCTAAAAAGTCAGATTGGAAGGCTTTGTCAATCTCCCTCTCTACAGAGCCTGCAAAGATTGCTCCTCAGGGGGGTTTGTTTTCTCTTTGGCTCCCAGAAGGGGAGGTGAAACTGACGGAGCCTTGGGGGAGGCAAAGAGGAAATAAACACCCTGAGCAGTGATATTTGCAGGCTCTATAGAGAGGGAAACTGACAGCGCCTTCCAATATGTCTTTTTAGAACTCGGTTTCCTGGCTAACATTGAGCCTCCCTTCACTTGAGCATCCTCGGGTAATTCATCTCATTTAGAGAGACTCTAAGTTGTGCGTGTGTGAGGAAGAAAGAGTGAAAATCTATAAATTGCTCTCTCTCTTCCAGTGGTTTCTCCACTCAAAATCCCCCTTCCTAAACTGCTTATCTGTGTTTCATAAATAAGTTGCCTGCATTTGTAAGAATCTGGCCTGAGGAGGAGAAATATAATAATAATAATAATAATAATAATAATAATAATAATAATAATAATAATAATCGATTTATATACCGCCATTCAGGACAACTTAATGCCCACTCAGAGCAGTTTACAAAGTATGTCATTATTATCCCCACAACAAAACACCCTGCAAGGTGGGTGGGGCTGAGAGAGCTCCAGAATGCTGTGACTAGCCCAAGGTCACCCAGCTGGCTTCAGGCGGAGGAGTGGGGAATCAAACCTGGCTCTCCAGATTAGAGTCCTGTGCTCTTAATCACTACACCAAACTGGTCCACATATGTTCCCCACATCTATTTTCCCCATAGATAAGAAATAGGATTGCTAAGAGGCCTATAGAAAACATCCTGCTTCTTGAATAAAGGCTTAATGTGTGAGAATGGAGCAAGTGAAGCTTTACAGGGTATGGAGAAAAATAACACCATTTTCAGCCTCTATTCAATTGAGAGGCAGTTGAGGATTCCAGTGAGAAAACTGCTCCAGAAGTATAATTTTGAGCTGCAAATATGACCATATGGGGAAGCAGCCTGTCTCTACCGCCTCTTTCTCCAGTCAAATGCACAGCCTGCCCGAGCTGCATTTAAAAAACACAAAGGAGAGAATTGCACATCTCTGTGTTATGTTTTGCCCCCTGCTCGTAGCTTAAATCTCAGACTAATTGAGATGAAGTGTTTTATTCTAAACTGAAGGTCCCCTGATCCATGGAGTTCTGCTGCCAAAGCTGTAGGACCTGAGACTTGTGATGAGCATCCCTGTACTGACCTGAGAAGTCCACCCATGGCATGGCTGATCATCTCTGCATTTGGCAGTAAGGGTGTGCAAAATGAAACCAACGAGCCAGAAATACACCCAGAATTGGCGGTTTTATTTCATCAAAGTGGCCTCTAGAACAGTGAACCAAATCTGGGAAACCAAGTTATAATGGTACTCTCCCACCGAAAAGTTCATGTGTTTCATTTTGGTTCTTATCCTGTACAGCAGCAGCACAGGCAGGCAGACTGGCTGGCAGTAGTGGGCCAGCAACATCCTGTTTTCCTTAATGGCAAGTCTACTAACCAATCAGATTCCAAGGGAAGAGACCGAGCCTCCTGCGTTATGCCAATTAACTCTGTTGGCAAGAAGGGGAATGGACACGGTGTGCATGAGTGCATTTTTTGTTCCACACTTCCTAGGAAATGGCATTGTGTCCCTGGGACTTAGGAGACCACTGCCTCTCCTTCTTGCTCATCAGCTTTGGAAACATTTGTTCAACTCGGTTGGAGAAGAGGGGAGAAGGTGCTCGCCCCTGCCCAACCACACAGCAAAACAAATGGTTATTGAAAAACAGAGGTTTGTTTGCAGGGTAGGGGTGATGCCACCTGCCTGCTTGCCTGCACTTGGGCAACCGAGGAGATTGGTGGTGATTAAGGCGTGACCCATTTCCAATGAAACAGAAGAATTTATCATCAGCCACACCTCATAGTGGGTCCGAGAACAAAACTGGAAAGAAGTACAAGGAAACCTGGCAGCAAGCAACATGCAAGGACCCGAAGGTAAGAATAATTTACTGGCACTATCATCATTGGCTTCTGACATGCACTTTCTTCAGGGATCCGTGGTTGTGTATGTCTGTAGTCTACTTGAGGAAAAACATGGTGGCTTGACGGTTTAGAGGAAAGACTGTCTTCTGTGCAATTTTGGTGCTATTAAGTGCAGAAACAGCTGCCCCAGGGCCTCATTTCCCCAAGAATAGCGTGGATGTGTTCATGCACAGCCAACACTCGCCTTGCATGCTTACAATGGGCTGAAACTCATGAAAACAGGAAAAAATGGGTTAAATCTGCACTGGCAATGGCCCACCTGGAACAAACCAATAATGGAATGGTGTTCATTCGGAAGCCCCAAGTTCAAAACTGAAACAAATTTTCTCAGTGTATACCTCTATTTGAATGGAGCATACTTGTAAAGAACAAAGGATTTTCACAATTTTACTCAATGCAGTACCAAGCAGAGTCACAGTCTTCTAGGCCAATTGAAATAACTAGGCTTAGAAAGGCATAACTCTTCTTAGGATTGCACCACGGGTGGTTGAGTAGTGGCTGCATCCTATGGGCTGTTAGTTTTCCTAGGAGCCTGGAAACATCAAGCCAATCTATAGCCATAAAGTTTGGACTGGGATCATGAGACCTTGAGCCAGATATCTCGGTCTGCTTTGTCCATCACAAGACGTTGCATCAGGCCTAGGTAGCCATGTTGGTCCACAGCAAAATCCAAAAACCAAAGCAATGGAATGTTTAAAGGATGCATCCAGTTGTGCAGCTGCAAAGAGACAATGAACAGAAAGTGATTTTACACTTTACAATATAAGTTAGAGCCAAAACACACGAGAAGAAATACCTAGGTTCAGCACGTGTTCTCTTACCTCAAGGTTTGCCAGGATCTGTAGGCGTCCTGGAAGCTTAAAGTTTAGCATTTACAGAGCAGCAGGAAGGGAAATACAGGCGCCTGAATTTCCCTTCCCCTTCCTGCTGCTCTGTAAATGCTAAACTTGTTCTCTTACCTCAAGGTTTGTTGGGAAGTGTAGGTGTCTTGGCAGCTTAAAGTTTAGCAGCAGGAAGGGGAAGGGAAATACAGGCGCCTGTATTTCCCTTCCTGCTGCTCTGTAAATGCTAAACTTTAAGCTTCCAGGACGCCTACAGATCCCGGCAAACCTTGAGGTAAGAGAACACGTGCTGAACCTGGGTATTTCTTCTCGCGTGTTTTGGCTCTTAGTGTGTGTGTGCCTCAACTCAATAGAGAAAATTTAGATCTAAGGCCAGAGGTGGAATGACCTGGCTGTACAGAACAAGCAGCTTATATACTTTGATGAACGTTAACAACAGCTGTCAGTCAAGGTGACCTGATCCAGAGCTTGCCTTGCACGTAAGCAAGTGAATTGAGCAAGGTAAATTAGCCTGGCCCTCACATTCACGTCCAAGTTTGCAGCATGCCTGTATTCTGCCCCTGTTAATGGCATACTGAACAGGATCAGAATTTCTGCCACATCGACTTCAAGTGCTCTCTCTTATCTGGGAAGTCAATATTTGAGTGATACAACTGACAATTTAGAAATACTTATCATTACTCTTTCAACAGTGTTCATGGCTAAGTTTTCAGTCTGTGCTAAATCTTAAGTCTGTGCACTCTACGACGATGTTTCACATATAGGGAAAAGGAAAACATTTATTTAAAATTACTTTTAAAATGTTGCATAAAAATCATTGCTTACACATGCTAAGTTAACAACTTAGGAGGTTAAAGTCCTTTTTTTAATCTACTCTTCCCTAGATAACTTTCTCCTCTCTCTTACGAACAGATCTAGAACCGGCTGCCATAAAGATTCACACCTTGTATTCTTGGTGCATCAGCCAGTGGGCGTTCCCCACATTATGGTTTAACGGCACAGGAGTAATGGTATAAGCCAGTCCCATCTCTGAAAACACAATAGAATGGAAAGAATGAAATAGCACAAGTGCATTAGAGAAAAATGCAGGCATCGCTAAGCCATCACATGCTGCCCCCTACTTCCCTGCTTCTGCAATCCACATCATATTCCTTGTCCTGTTTTGCTTATGTGTTAATATTGCACGAGAGTTGGTGCCTAATAAAGTAGGCACTAACCTTTTTGCAATGTCCTTTTGTACTATCAATCACTGTTAGCACAAACAATACATTGTTCTTTTACTCCAGGTGTCTCCTTCAATAAGCTGATTAGAACTGGGGCAGAGGGCATAGCCCATTGCGCCCCTTTGCACACAGAAGCCCTAGAATTAGTCCCTGACATCACCAGTCAAAACAATCTCTGGTATTCTGGCTGGGAATGACGTCTACTTGAGACCTTGGAGGGTCACTGCCGCTCTAAGTGTTGCACTCATCATATCAAACAAGTCATGTGAAAGCCAGGCTCTGAGATGGGATTGAAATGAGAGGCCAGAGTAGATGTTGTGCTGGTGCACTAATGTCACATGCATTGTGGGATTTTGCGTGTTACAGACCTATTTTAGTGAAATACTGAGTATGCACAATATTCTTCAGGTGAGCTTTTCTTGTGCATCAGGATCACAATAATAATAATAGTAACAATAATAACAACAACATTCAATTTATATACTGTCCTTCAGGACAACTTAATGTCCACTCAGAGCCGTTTACAAAGTATGTCATTATTATCCTCACAACAATCACCCTGCGAGGTGGGTGGGGCTGAGAGAGCTCTGAAAGAGCTGTGACTGACCGAAGGTCGCCCAGCTGGCTTCAAGCAGAGGAGTGGGGAATCAAACCCGGTTCTCCAGATTAGAGTCCTGCTGCTCTTAACCACTACACCAATGAAATTGGACTTGACTGCTAGGGATTCTTTCTGATGCTTTCCCCGAGGGCAGAGAAAGCTCTGAGCTATTCAAATCTCTGGTGTCAGTTTTTATTATTGCTTATTTTGACTTTCCTTTAGCACTTTAGAATCATAGAATTATCGGGTTGGAAGGCACCTCCAGGGACATCTAGTTCAGGCCCCTGCACAATGTAGGAAATTCACAACTACCTCCCCTCCTACTACTTAACTGCCCCTGCTTCTCCATCTTTCGCTTGTGACAATTAGCTGCAAAGAAAACAGAAGAAGACAGAAGAAGCCCTCTTGGCAGAGATTTGCCCCCAGATATCTTGCCTGCCTGGGAAATTCTTTAGAATTCCTAGCTCGTAGAAAAGGTGGTGGTGGTTACAGCTAACTTATGGCTTTTTAAGGAAAGAGACATTCATTAGAGGTTTGCCATTACCTGTCTCTGTGTAGTGACTTCCTTGGAGGTCTCCCATCCAAGTACTAACTGTAGCTGATCCTGCTTAGTTTCCAAAATATGATGAGATTGGGCTAGCCTGGGCCATCCAAGTCAAAAGAGATGGTAGGAGGAACAAATCCAGTTGAGGCTGTTGTGGCATTGGGGGTGTTTGTTTTTTACCCTCCCCTTCCCATGCTGTTTTCCCTATATAAATCCCTTCTCCAAACTTATAGTAATAACAACATTTGATTTATATACTGCCCTTCAGGACAACTTAACGCCCACTCAGAACAGTTTACAAAGTGTGTTATTATTATTATTATTATCACCCTGTGAGGTGGGTGGGGCTAAGAGAGTTCTGAAAGAGCCATGACTATCCCAAGGTCACTCAGCTGGCTTCAAGCAGAGGAGTAGGGAATCAGACCTGCCTCTCCAGACTACAGTCCTGCCGCTCTTAACCACTACACCAAACTGACTCCATATAAAAGCTATGGAGGGGGCTTTCCAGACACCACTTTACCTGTTCCCTGGGAACAAGAGCATAGATAACAGGGCATTACAGATGACAGCCAAAACCTTTAATTAAGTCCAAAAGCTTACTGGCAGTCAGTGTAATTGATGTGTTAGTGGCATTATACACTCCACCATGCTCTGAGCATGAAGCAGGCTGCTGTGTTGCATCTGCTGCAGTTTCTGAACTATCTTCGAGGGCATACACATCTCTTAACCGCTACATCAAACTGGCTCTCCTTGCAAAAAAGTATACAGATACTAGATAGAAAGAAGCAGCACCAGTATGTGTGTGTGTGTGTGTGTGTGTGTGTGTGTGCTGTGATATAGATCAGGAAAAGGTGCAGGAGCAAAGGGTTAATACTTCCCTTCCCAGAACAGATTAGTGTTTCCCCATGGCTTCTTTTATTTAAGAAATGTATCTTGTCGTCCTCTCTAGTTTGGCCCTCAGAGAGGGGCTTACTTGGGGTTACCTCTGATGAGATGAATGTACCTTGTAATTGTTTCTGTGATTCATCCGTGCAAGTCACTATGCAGAATGCTTCCTTCGTGATTTAATAAACCTTAAAAAGAGTTATGTGCCCCCCATCAACATCTTTTTAAAATGTCTGCATGCTCAGCCATGTAGGTGTGTGGCTCTGAATGTATTTGTGCCTATATGTGGGCTTCTAAGTACCTACTTCTGTCCATTAAAAATAGTTGGAAAGGCTACCAGACACTTACTGGACAATAATTAATCAAAGCATCTAACAGGGGGCAAATTAAGAAATGCTTACATTCCAGAGATGCTGTGAAATGTTTCTGAAATCACCGTGGAGTTGCTTCACATTTCCTGTTGACTATATGCCATCCTTAAACCGGGCACGATGCATGCTTTAATCTTTAAATAATGTTGTGTGACTAATTAGATACAAGGAAAGAGGTAGTAATTATTTTAAGTTTCATCACCAAACCAAAATGGTCAGTGTAAACCTGATTTCACCTTGTTTAAAGACTGAGTATTAGAAGAGGGAAAACCAGTTGGGATAGGCTTGGTAGAATCCTGTGGCGTCTGACTTAACTGTACCACAGTGGGAAATGCCAATTATGAATGATTTCTTTGTATTAAAAATACTTTGTCAGTACAAAACTGGCACCCCAGGGAACAAGTTCCAGGCTGGATTGCTTCTCACATATTCTACCAGCAAGGAGCTTTTCATAGAAGGAACATTTTAAAAAATTGCCACCTCACCTGGTCTGAAGTCGTACAATTCATCCTACCACCTCACGATGTCTAATGTCTCATTCTACTGTAAATGTAGGCCAGCGCATATCAGTTTATTAAATTTAAAAATCTCTCTGAGAGCTAAGCTACAAGGGACGAATTACACGAGGAGGAGCACGTGAAGGGAGTCGCAATGTTAGCCGGGAAGCTGAGTTTTAAAAGAGTTCAGAAGGCTTTGTCAATTTCCCCTCTCTACAGAGCCAGGGAGATCCCTGCTCAGAGGGTTTGTTAATTTCCTCTTTGCCTCCAGAAGTCTCTGTCAGTTTCACCTCCCCTTCTAAGAGGTGAAAAGGAAATTAACAACCCCTCTGAGGAGTGCTCTTTGCTGGCTCTGTACAGAGGGGAAATTGACAAAGCCTTCCGATCTCTTTTAAAACTCAGCTTCCCAGCTAGCATTGCGATTCCCTTCATGTGCTCCTCCTTGTGTAATTCGTCTCTTGTAGCTTAGCTCTGAGACACATCTCTTTATTTTCAATAGGTTTGAGCACAGAGCTACCAGAAACATGAGGAAGCATGTTATTTGCACTTGATCAGTGTGTATGTAGTATTTGCATTGCTCATTCTTCCACAGTGGCACAGGCTTAGCCAACGTTAAGAAATTGAAGGATGCCAGAAGAACCAGTGTGGTAGGAATGGTGGTCAGTTTCAGGCCTCAGCCTATCATTAGCTATTCTCTATCTGAAGTGTTGATAGCCCTTTGGTCAGAAGACCTCAGAATTTTGGTAGGTGATTGTTCAAGAGCAGCATCAACTTTGCGAGATGTTTGTATTCTGATAAGCTGTTCCGTGCAAAGAGGTCCTTCAGTAGAAAAAAAAAGTTGTACGCATTTTTCACTTTATTTATTGAAGTACACTCTTTTCCTTTTAAAATTCTCTTCAATAAATGTTACATTTTGAAATTCACTTAATCAGTTTTAGGCATCAATATGCTCCATTTTTTTCAAACACCTTTGTGAAGTTCGGGTACTATGCTATTATACTACAAAACCAACTCAAAAAAACTCCACAAGCCAAAAAATGTTACGTACCCATAAGTATTATAATGGGATTTAAACTAGTGAAATATGGGCATCGAGCTTGTGTGTGTGTGTGTGTGTGTGAGAGAGAGAGAGAGAGAGAGAGAGAGAGAGAGAGAGAGAGAGAGAGAGAAGTGGTGCTACTGAATGAACTGTGTTTTCTGCATTCAGACCACAAAGAACAGTTGAATCAAACCACAGTTAACATGTTAGGTCCAAACCATAGTTTTGAGCCTGTGCTTAGCACCCAGGTTTATAGAGCCTGCATTCAGACATTATACTAAGCCAGTGTTTAATCATATCATTTCTTATAAATGGTGGTTTATTATGGTGACTGAAAGTTGCGCTGGCACCTCATCGGTCGCTTTGTTTGCAAAATGGCAGCCAACAAAAACCATAGTGTGCCACCTGTGACTGACATTTCAGTTATAAACAGTTAATTAATATACATATGCAGGGCTGGCGCCTCCATTGAGGCAGGTCCGGCAACTGCCTCCAGTGCTGAGGTGCTGGAGGGGGCGCCAGGGGCGAGGGCGCATGCCGCAGAGCTGGCGGCAGCAGTGCGCGGGCGGCTGAGCAGGAGAGATGGGAAACCACCCGCACTCTGCCCCAGCCGCCTTCCACGCCTGGCCCACAGCTACTGCAGTCTCCCAGCCCTCCCACGCTGCTGACGATGATGACACGTGCCCCAGGCCAGAAGCAGCAGCCACAGGCCAGTCGCAGCAGGTGTCCGGGGTGGCACATGGAGCAATGGAGCAAGAGGGCTGGGGAGATGCATGCGCACCTCCCCAGCCACCCGCTGTGTCTGGCTGGGAGCACAAGCCAGCGGCGGCAGCACGGGGTAGTCTGAGTGGGCAGCCCTCCCACCCAGCCACCCGCTGCCCTGCAGTCCAGGTTCACATGCTCACAAAGCGCACGTGAGGGGGGCAGGAGCAGACCTGAAGCTGCCCCTGGTCTCAGGGCCAGAAACCCTGGCACTGGCCCTGTACATATGAATAACAAAAAAAGAGATAAGTAGAAGGAAAGAGGCCCATTAATCTGGTTAATGCAATTAATCAAGTACAGTAATATTGTTCCAGGAATATTTTATACACTGGACTGGGAGGTGGGAAAACCAGTTTTTACAAAAAATATTTTCCAGGAAGATCAGGTTTTCTACTTTGCCAAATGTGAACAAATTTGAAGTGAAACCTGCAACATGAGACCCACTTTTGAATCATTTTTTTTCTTTATATGCTTTCCTTTTTCCTTTTTCTTGGGTAACCAGATTAAAGGCTGGGAACTTGGGCAGATGCAACTTGTCATATGAGGCTGTCCTGGTTGAAATTCCTTTCCCAGTTATGCAGTCATTAGAAGAAAAGTTGCTCCATCATGCTTTGCCTGAGATCACCCTTCTCTGTCTCTCAAGCTGTTTTTTTAATCTGTTTCTTTGAAGAAAAATGTGGATTTAATCTACTTTTGATCTGCTCCAAGCCAGCGGATACCTTTTGAAGGCAGGGGGAGTACAACCAAGATGGCTACAGAATTTCTACAGGCATCGTTTCATTGATCTTCCTCACAGTAGCTAAATTGCTCAATAGCACTTGTCCAATCTTATTGAGGCAAATGTTTCAGCCAAATCTGTTTTTTCCCCATGACCCTTTATGGGGGCCCATTATGTCCATACCCTTAGCAGGCCAAGAGAGAGAACATTTGGTATTGTGCTGAAGAACAGGAGGCAAGATACTAAATCCTCATCTCCCTCAATGTTTAATTTCAGGTATAGTGGGAACGCCAGTCACACTCAAGGTTAAGCATCTAGTTCAGGCAGTATTTAGAGATCAATTTGCACTGCTTCAAAGTTTCTGTGTTACTTCTGCATTACTCAGGAGGTGGTAATTAAATCAGCAACAACAGTCATGGGAGACGTGTAATAAGTAACTAATTTGGACCACGCAATTTTGGGGAAAAGCAAAAGACATTGCTAGACATTGCTGCTTTTAGTTTATATTTCTTTGGGAATGTATTTCCTGGTGCCATTTTTGCTGGAAAATCTATTGGAACAGTTAGTTACAATTGGTCTTGAGAAAATATTTGAGATGGAGGCTGCTTCCAGAAGCTTGCAAGAATGTGCCCCTGCAACGGTGGCAGCAGCAGCAGCTGGTGGTGTAGGAACGAGTACAGATAGTGGCCGTTTCCACACTACTCACCTACATTCGGAACGCCATGAAAAAATGTGGAAGATAGCATTTTTTCGCTCGCGTTTTGCACCATGTCGCACAAAACTCGCGCGAGAAAATGCTGTCCTCCATGGCTTTTTTGCAACATTCCGCAGCGTTCTGAATGAAGGTGAGTAGTGTGGAAACGGCCAGTGTCTACGCACACCCACACAATTTGCGGCTGCTGCCCTGCCCTCTCCTCCTCCCTGTTTGGATGGTTTTTGCATCAGGACCCCTATCCAGAAACACAGAAGGATCTTTGGCCAGTTGTGTGCTCTCTCTGTTTCTGTCTCTCTCTCTCACACACACTTTCTCTGTGCATCACAGGGCTATTAAAAGAATAAAGGCATGTTATGCTGTGGCTTCTTTAAGGGAGTGGTGGACAAAAATGTGCAGGGTTGCTCCTTGCTTACGGGAGCTTCCATGCACACAGCCAGTGCAGGTGTGTCTCTAAATGAGCAACCCCTCGCTCACATTGCACAGCTTATCTGTTGTGTAAACAGTACCTACTTCTGTCTGCCTTGAACTTATTGCCTATCAGTTAAATAGAGTAGCCCTGACTCCTAGTATTATGGAAAAGGGAGAAAAGTCCTCCCCTCTCCCCATGCCTAATTTTGTAGACATCTGTCATGTTTTTGGGACATGCTCTTTTTTCTTTACAGTATGCAGGGCTTTTTTTCTGGGGAAAGAGGTGGCGGAACTCAGTGGGTTACCCTCGGAGAAAATGGTCACATGGCTGGTGGCCCCGCCCCCTGATCTCCAGACAGAGGGGAGTTCAGATTGCCCTCGCAATCTAAACTCCCCTCTGTCTGGAGATCAGGGGGCGGGGCCACCAGCCATGTGACCATTTTCAAGAGGTTCCGGAACTCCGTTCCCCTGCGTTCCCCCTGAAAAAAAGCCCTGACAGTATGAATGTTGACATTACCGATTTATGATCTGATCTTTTAAAATGGTTCAATAGCTATGTGATATTTTCCCCTTTTCTGAAACATGCACTATTAAAAGAGTCAAGTGTAATAATCGCTCAGAGGAATTTACCTCGGGTGCTTTGACCTGTTTAAGTGAGGCAGGTCTAATGGTATGCAAAATGAGCTGGTCATAGACCCAAACCAAGAAGTTCTTCCCACCCACCCCAACCCCCGTGCACACATTAGTTTGTGGCTAATTTGGGGTCTAAACCCACATTTCTAATTAATTAATCCACTATTGCACAATTCTGCTCTACATTATGCTTGTATTTGGCATTTGGGAATATTACAAATCTGACTCTACAAATCCATTCTATTTTATTTCATTAAAAAAAAATTCCTAGCATGTATTTTGACATTAGGCACAAACGAAACCTTTATCAGGGAGTTTAATGCTATTTAAGTGATTGGCCGTACAATGCAAACAGAGTCATGCCCTTCTAAGTCCATTGCTTAGGATAGTAAAGAATCCAATAGCACCTTTTAGACTAACCAACTTTATTATAGCATAAGCTGTTGAGAACCACAGCTCTCTTCGTCAGATGCATCTGACGAAGAGAGCTGTGGTTCTCGAAAGCTTATGCTACAATAAAGTTGGTTAATCTAAAAGGTGCTACTGCACTCTTTACTATTTTGCGACACATGGCCAACTCCTCTGATTGCTTAGGATGGCACTATGAATGACACTTTTGCTGTTCCTAATTTTCTGAAAGTTGTGGTGTTTGTTTTGCGTCATTGCTATAAATGCCCATTGTGAGAAGCGGTACCTCCTTTTGTCTGCTTCAAGACAAACAGCTGGGAGGCACGGTCTCATATTTTAAACAAAATAACAAATGTGTCAATAAAATAGAAGAGCTGGCTTATGCCCAAGGTTATTATACCAGGAATTATTATTTGGCTCAGTGCACAGGCTTAAGTCCAGCTTCCTTTCTTCCTTCTATATCTTTAACCAAAGCAAGGGAACAGAAAGGATGAAGTTAAAATGCATAGGTAGTCGCACGTTTTAAAAGAGCTGACAAAGAAGTTTGCAATAAGGAAAACACGCATTTTGCAATGCAATAGAATGCAAAGTCATAACCTATTTTAGGATACAGTAACAGATTAATCAGGGGTGCAGGTGACGGGAAGTTATTTTTTTTGTAGAAAAGAATGAAGTTCCTTGTTTCATTTCTTGGTATTTATGGTTCCACCTAGGTATGCTTGGATGATGAAAGTATATGAGTCATACATTGCTAGGAAATTATTTTGCTTTGAAAAGTACGGCAAACTGTATGTGCTGACCACAGGAACTTCATAGGTTAGTTTCGGGGAGGGGGTTGATGTGAAATTACATATTCGGCTTGTTGAAGAGTGGAAAGAGTTTTCTCTCCTCATTTGCTGTTTGTGCGGTTGCCCACTGTGGGTTGTGAAATTCTGGGGACGGATCCTGAGGTTGATGGGGTCTGAGGAAGGAAGGGATCTCAGTGGGATAGAGTGCCGCAGAGCCCTTCCTTGGAAGCTGCCATTTTCTCCAGAGGAATGGATCTCTGTAACTTGGAGACTGGTTGTAAGATCTCCAGGCCCCATCTGGAGGTTGGCTACCCTAACTGCTTGTGAGAATGAGTGTCTGATGGTTCTGGCCCAGACAGAATAAATATAGACTGTATCCATCCAAGACCAGTTTGCAGCCTGAACTTGTATCCTGTTAGGGAGTAAAGAAAATGTGACTCCTTGTCAGAATTATGAACACAACGTAACAAGATGTCCTACCATGTAACATTTGTCCTCAAATTTACGCACTGATTGATGGACTGAGAAGGATCAGAATAACTTTCCTTATCTCCATTCGATGCAGTGATATTTTTTTAAAAATCTCTCTGGAATTGAGATGATTTGCCTTCCCTCGAGGTCAGCCATTGCCGGAAGAATCTTTCTGGAATTTCTAGTTGACATCAGCTGTGTGACTGCACGGAGGATTTGACGAAGAAATTGTTGCTCCTATCTTAGTTTACAACTTTGGTTTAAAGTAAATTCTGCTGCTAGTTCCTTCCACTATCATATGCAATGTTATAATAACAAATAATAGTATTTATAATGGAATGTTGAGCCTAGGGTTGCCAGCTCCAGCTTGGGAAATTCCTGGAGAATTTGGAGGTGGAGCCTAAAGAGGACAGAGTTTGGGGAGGGGAATGACCTCAGCATAGATTTGCCAGGTCCAGGTTGGGAAATTCCTGGTGATTTTGGAGGGTGAGCCTGGGTGGTATTGGGGAGGGGAATAATTCCAGTGGGGTATCATTCTATAGAGTTCATCCTTCAAAGCAGACATTTTCTCCAGGGGAACTGATCTCTGTTGCCTGGAGATCAGTTGTAATTCTGGCCTTCACTTTAGCCAGGTGTTCCATTCTTCCTTCTGCCATACTTGAAGGCAAGTATAAGAATATCCCCTATATTAAAAGACTTCGTACTTGCCAGTCAAGGGAAGTAGAGACTGTGGAACACATCTTTGTTCATGCTTACATTATAAGGTGGCAAGCAGCAAGTTAATCACCTTCTTGTTTGGAATAAACCTGCATCTCAGGAACTGAGGCACCGCATATGCAGAAACGGAGAGCCATTGGGGTTTGATGGTATCTTCCTGTAAGTAAAGCTGTCGGCATTGTTTGAAAGCGCAGGGGGGTAAATGATTTTCTGAGATTTTGGGATGTGATATTCGCTAAATAAGGAGATCTAACATGATCTCTTTTGATCAGTTTAAATCAAGGGGAAGATCTGGACTGGGAAATTGTAAGACTGTCCAAAAGAGCGTCACATCTGTAGACCCAATTTCGTAAGTTGGAGCCATTATTTAAGACCCCCAACAAATCATCTGGAATGGTATAACGAACAAGAATGTTATTGGTTGTTGTGGGTTTTCCGGGCTGTATTGCCGTGGTCTTGGCATTGTAGTTCCTGACGTTTCGCCAGCAGCTGTGGCTGGCATCTTCAGAGGTGTAGCACCAAAAGACAGAGATCTCTCTTTTGGTGCTACACCTCTGAAGATGCCAGCCACAGCTGCTGGCGAAACGTCAGGAACTACAATGCCAAGACCACGGCAATACAGCCCGGAAAACCCACAACAACCAACGTTCTCCGGCCGTGAAAGCCTTCGACAATACAAGAATGTTATTGTAGCAAGCTGCCCAGGGTGAGTCACTGTGTGTCATCAGCTGAAAGCATTGCTTGCTGAAAGTGTTGGTAATAACAGTATTGCCCTTGCTCCAGAATTTAAGTATGGCCAAATGAACCCTAGCTGTAACTGAAGGCAGACCGAGTTCCGCCCTCATTAGGGCTGCAGGGGTCCCCCTGGGTAGTGCAAGCAATCGCCTAATGAAAAGATTTTGAATCGATTCCAGACGGGTTATGATATGTTCTTTCCAACCCCAGACCTCTATACCATAAAGGAGGTGGGGGATTGCCTTACATACATACAGTTTTATTGCAGGGTCTACAAGAGATCCACCCTTGGTATAATAAAATCTCAGAACTGCCCCTGTTATTTTTAAAGTGGAGGATTTGGCAATATCCAGATGTATATTCCAACTTAGGGTCTCGCTAAAGGTCACTCCCAAATACTTAAAGGAGCTGCACTGTTCAATGGGAATTCCATGAATACTCAAGGTGGTCCTTCTGGGCCGCCTTCTAAACACCGTGACCTTGGTCTTGTCATAATTTATTTTGAGGGCCTCCTCTTTGCAGTATTCACCTAGTTGGTGCAGTAACCTTTTTAGTCCAGTTTGGGTAAGGGAGAGCAGGACCATGTCATCAGCATATAAAAGAATCGAAATTTTCTGATGGCCAAATGAGGGGGCAACAAACTCGGGATTCTATCTATAGAATCAAATGCAGCAGCAAGATCTACAAATGCTACAAAAAGGGCTTTAGTGGGGCCTTTTATGCCTGATAGGGCTAATTGATAAAGATTTTGACAGTGCTCAACTGTACTTTGGCCCTTTCTAAAGCCAGCCTGATTGGGGTGGATTACATGATTAGAAATTTCCCAGTCCTCCAATTTATGCAGAAGATATTTACTATAAAGTTTTGCTGTAATATTCAACAAGCTTATGGGACGGTAGCTTTTTGGATCTGCTTTATCACCTTTCTTATGAATAGGAGCTACAATACTCAGTTTCCATCTTGATGGGAAAACGCCAGTTTCATTAATCTGCATAAAGACTCTGGCAAGTATTGGCGACCACCAGTCAGGAAAGGACTTTAGTAGTTCCGGAGGAATAAAATCCTCTCCTGGAGCTTTTCCTGAGGCTAAAGAGTTGATAAGATCTCTAATCTCAGGTTCAGTAACTGGGAGCCAATTAGGAGATACAGAGAATTCGGAGTGGGAAATTTGCCTCTGTATGCCATCAATCAAGGATGGGAACGAAGGCGCTCCAAAAATTTTGCTGAAATGTGTATGCCAGTCTTTCCCTGAGATTTGAGCTTCAAGCTGAAAAGGAGGCTTGCCAAGCCCAAAAGAAACAAGTTCCCCAAAACGCGACTCTTTTCTTTGTGACTTCCAAACCTAATTTGTGCCATAGGTGTTTTGCATGATCAAGTTTTTTTCTTTTAAGCAGATTTTTATAATTGGATCTAAGGAGTAAGAGTTGGGTTACAGATGCTTCATCTTTGCGGTAACGAATCAAACATGTACAGTTACTTAACTCTTTCTTAGCCATTTTACACTCCCAGTCAAACCATCCACTGCCATGAGGTTTTTTTAGATTTTAATGGTCTCTTGTTAGAAATCATGGGTTTTAAGGAGCTAACAATCTCATCAAAAAGTTTGATGGTGTTACTACCAGGTTGCAATAAAGTCTGACGCTGGGACAATAGTGCATCATTTGTCAATACCTGCACCAGGTCTGTGAGCAACTGGCCAGACCACTTAATTCTTCTAGCCCCGGGAAGAATCTCATCTGGAGGATCTAAAGTAGGGCTTAGATAAATACCCTGCTTAAAGTTAAGAAGTCTCAAAGGGCAAAGGGCAGTGATCACTCTCAACTCTATTATCTATCTGAAAGCAATCCACATGGTATAATAAGGAGGGAGAGATGGCCAGGTAATCAATTATACTGGCCCAATGTGAGGACAGGTAAGTAAATGTACCACCAGAGATTTCACATTTGGAACCATTCAGAATACACAGATTGTGAATAGAGAGCAACTCCAGTAGGTGTAAGCCAGGCTTGTTAATGACCAGATCTTGAGAGGATCGGTCGAGCAAGGTGGCTTGTTCAGCAATCAAGGTTTTGGCGCCGGCCACCACTGAGGATCTTCTACATTACACCTTATTTTGTCCCACGTATGCAGAGGTTAGAGCTAAATTTCTTGCCAATTTATTAGTGGGGCGTAACTTTACTTCTGATATTGACAAATTAGTTTTTTTGTTATCTGATACTGATTCTTTTGTCACTAGCAGAGTATCCCTGTTTGCCTTAGCTGCAAAAAAAGATTAGGGCCAAGACTGTCTCCTTAGAAACCTAATTTTCCCATAACTGTCTGGTATTTATTAAGGTCCCATTTTAATCGTGTTCTATTTTTATTATTTTAATAACTGTATTTTATGCTTGTAAGATAGATTTCTATTTTTACTGTTTTTAACTTTGTATGTGACGGCCTTTGGCCATATACAATTAAACCTTCACCAACCTGCATCTCTCCGAAAAACTTAAACTTGAGTTTCTTTTAGCAGACAAAGATCACTTATCAAGTAGCCAATTTCTGTATGGTGATTCTCGGGTTAAATTTTCTTTATGATACTTAAATGTTATATCAATTTTTTAAAAAATCCAAATTGTGAAATTTCTTAAATTTTATTTCTCCTATATGTCTGGTCTAAGGACCGCAATAATAAAATCTAATCTAATTCCAGGAGATCTCCAGCTATCACCTGGAGGCTGGCAACCCTACCTCAGCAGGGTATAATGCCAATGGAGTCCATCCTCCAAAGCAGCTGTTTTCTCCAGAGGAACTGATCTCTATGGCCTGGAGATAATTCTGGGAGATCTCCAGCCACCCCCTGGAGGCTGGCAACCCTAGCTGGACCAAAAAACCAAAAACTGCATCAGGAATAATCCAATGATCCTAAAACACAAAGATCCTATAACCTTTCATTGCAATGGGTTGATTTTCAGAGAAGATGGGAATATGACCTTCTGGCTCTATACATATTCCATTAAATCTGTTTGATTTGTTTCCATGTAATATGTTTGGGATGGGAGTGCAAGGATGCTAATGAAAAAGATTCTTCATTGTAACAATGGACCAGGGAAAGAGAGGAAGAATCAGTCATGTGCTGTTATATGTTTATTTGATTTTTAAGAATAGACTCATGGTTTTGCTGGATTAGACCAACAGTGTGAAAAGGAGGTCCTTTTATAACCTCACTAGGCAATTGCTGGCCTAGTAAAGAAGACACAGGCTTCACACTTAAGTGAAATAGAAGAAGCAGTTTATTGGGAGAAAGAATAAAAGACTACATGCAAGCAGGGCTTAGTTCGAGGAAGAACGCGCAGGAACACAGTTCCAGCAGTTCACATGTCAGGTGGCCCCGCCCACCTGACTCTCGGCCATTTTGGGCCCGTTTCAGCCTGGATTGGGGCCGAAATGGCCTGGATCTGGCCTCTGACAGGTGGTGGATCACTCTCCCACTCAGCAGCAGCCCAATCCTGACCATTTTGGGCCCCTTTTCAGCCATTATCAGCCCCCTTTTGCCATTTTGGGCCCAATTTCGGCCCTGAATGGCCAGGATTGGATCCAAAACAGCCAGGATAGGTGATGTCAGGGGGTGTGGCATATGCAAAACAGTTATGCTAATGACACACTTCCGGTGATTTCAAGGGGCACGGCATATGCTAATGAATTACGCTAATGAGTTCCTCCAGCTCTTTTTCTACAAAATGACTCCTGCATGGAAGCATAAAAAGAAGTTAGGGAAGGAATAAAAGTACACATTTATGTGGAAATACAGCTGCACTAGGTTGGCATAGTGCTAAACTGACAGATTGATAGCATCTTCCTGCTGCGATTTCTAACATCATCACGCCACAAGAGCGGAATCATGGCACAATGGCATCAGAAATCGTGCCAGGAATCGGGCAAAATTCCCAGATAACAGTGTCTTCCTGGTGCGATCTCGTACGAGAAGATGGTGTCTTCTGGGTCTTTTGTGCAATGTTCCTCAGGCAGGTAAGACGTGTGGAAACGGCCAGAGTTGGGTGTCATCTGCATATTGATGGCATCCAGTTCCATATCTATGTTGTTCAAAGCCTTCTACAACAGCAGTTATCCTGACATCGCGTGGCAGTGAATGTCTCCATTTTATTACCTGTTGAATGAAATACTTCCTTTTGTTCCATTCTGAATCTGTTGCCCTTCAACTTCCTTGAGGGTCTGCAAGGTCTAGCATTATGGATGAGGAAGGGAAGGAAAAGTCTCTTTCCAGTTTTGCCGCCTCGTGCATTATTTTATAAACTTCTATTGTACCCCTCCAGGTATCTCTTTTGTAAATGAAAAATCCCCAAGCTCCTTAGCTTTTCCTCACAGGGAAATCGCTAAAACCCCTTGACCAGTTTAGCTGTTATTTTCTATGCCCTTTCCAGCACTACAATATCCTTTTTGTGATATGAAGTCTAACGCTATACACAGTATTCCAAATGGGGCGGCTTCACAAAGTTACACACATTCATTGCCATACTGGGCCATTGTCCTTAATCGTTCACTTTTGAATAAGTTTTCTACCAAGTTACCCACAACAGTCATTAAACTAACTGACCAGAAATTTCCTGACTCTCCAATGAATCCCATTTTTAAAACTGGCATAACGTTTGTTACTCTCCAGGCCTCAAGAAGAAAGGCCAGTTTTAGCAACAAGTTTTCATCTCTTTGTTAGGAGATTACAACAATGTTTGCATTTTCCAGTTCTTTCATTAATTTAATTTAATTCATTTTAATTTATTAGATTTATATTCTGCCCTCCCCTCACCAGCAGACTCAGGGCGGATTACATTACATTTTAAATACATCTAACAATTCAACAGTTTAAAATTATAAATATATAAACATCCTAACATTTAAAATACATACATACATACATATATATGTATACACATATATACACATACACGTATACTCAGCAGCATTATAAAATGCACCATATGCATACACAAGGCACCTCCCTTTCACCTTCACCAGAGCATTTACAGTGGAGCTCAACAGACAGGGCCGGCGCACCCATTGAGGCCAGGTAGGCAGTGGCCTCAGGGTGCAAGGGCACCGGAGAGGCGCTGGAGGGGGCATCGGGGGTGGAGGGGCACACTGTGGAGGTGGCGTGGCTGGGACGCAGCTGCTGCAGCCAGCGAGCCCCGTGCTGCCGCCACCACCACCACATGCCCCCAGCCAAGCGCAGCAGCCACGAGCCGCTGCCGGGGCGGTGTGTGGAGCGTGGAGCAGCCTCCGCCCACCACCCCAGCCATCTGCTGGCCAACGCCCCGGCTTGCACTGTGTGATGACATCATCGCATGTCGATGTCATCACGCTGTCTGTGGCATACACCTGGGGGAGTTGCCGCAAGCACCAGAAACCGTGGCGCCAGCAGTGTCAACAGATGGAGCATGTCGCTAGTGGGGAGGGCACAGACCATGCTCAACTGAATGGGGGGACTCTGCCTGGCATCAACCATACGCCTGGTGGAACAGCTTTGTCTTACAGGCCTGGTAAAAAAACAATAAATCCTGCCAGGCCCTGGTCTCATTAGACAGAGCATTCCACAAGGCTGGGGCCAGGACCGAAAAGGTCCTGGCCCTGGTCGACTTTCAGCAAGTGTTTGCCGTTAGAGCGAAGAGTCCTCTGAGGCTCATATGGGGAGAACCATCTAGTGTAGAACCATCTAGTGTAGGCAATACCTGGGCTGCTGCCACATACGTTGGATGTGGCACTTTCAATGCTGTTTAGTGATCATTTGGAACTGGGTTTTCATGTGTGAAACAAAAAATCCACTTCCAAAGGATTGCTAAAGTGCATTGAACGTGCGTTATTCAACATGTGCGGAAACGGCCCTCGTAACCGTTCATCAGAACTTTCGCTCCCATCATGCCATTTTAACGCGGTTCGTCAAAAACTCTTTCCTGAAAATGGCTTTCCTGGCCCAATAACTGCTCCATTTACTTATGGAAAGACCACGGACGCGTAATATCCCCAGCCATTGATGTTGCCACGAGTGACTGTTAGATTGCTGGCAGTTGTCAGGTGTTGGTACACAACTCTTGCAGGAAATTCAGAGGAGTAGTTACATGAATTCGTTGCAGCAAAAAAAGAGTACCACGACTCCTTTAAAGAGTAACAGATGTACTGTGGCACAAGCTTTCGTGAACCAGAGTCCACTTCATTGGATGTATGAAGCAATACTTTCAGTTGGTAGTTAGGTATATCCAACAGAAGACGTGCGGGAAGGAAGAGGGAAGCTGTAATTATGACATGAGATGGTCAAGCAGTCCCACACATGGGAATGTGTCATTACATATGAAAATAAGATTCAGTCCAAAGAGTAAACAAACCCATCACAAGTGGGCGTGGGACACTCCTACCTGGTGGTAAATGAAGTTGACAAGTGCACAGAAACCGCTAACACGAGACAAGTTTCCTTCTGTAATAATCACTTCCAGTATCTACCGTAGCTAGTGTCAAATCTGCATATGAATACTAACTCTGCGGCTTCCTGTCAGCACCTTGGAGGGAGCTTTAATTCATGTGTAATAATGTCTCACCTATATTCAGACTTGTAGTGTTGCCGTAAATGTTTCTTGATCGCTTTTTCCAAATTCAGTGTCCTTTGTGTATAAACAAACTTTGGATGCAGCCGTTGAATGAAACTTTGATTTAATAGCTTAAGAATGTACTTAGTCGTGTGTCGTAACTATTGGTACATTCTGTTTTAAGGATCCAATGCATGATATGCTTTTGGGACTGATTTATGTGGAGTTACACCCTTCTGCAAGAACCACAGAGAGAGTGACTGGGAAGAATCATAGAATCATAGGGTTGGAAGGGACCTCTAGGGTCATCTAGTCCAACCCCCTGCACAACGCAGGAAATTCACAACTGTCCCAGTGACCCCTGCTCCATGCCCAGAAGACAGGAAGGTTCTACTTTACCATAAAGATCATAGAGTATAGCTAAATGGCCAGCAGTTATGAATAGAGTTGCCAGGTATCTGGTTTCGCCTAGACACCCCAGCATTTAGGGTGTTTGGAGGAAATGTTCCCCAAATACCAGATACCTGGCTCCTCCCCTCCCCCTGCTTCCAGAGGCAGCTCCATTGCTCAGCCCGGGCACCTGGCCTTATGCATGGCACCGGCGGGTATAGGCTGCCCAGCCGGCCTCCTATGGCTGCACGACTCTAGTGGGAGTGGCCAGCCAGCCCAGGCACCTGGCCAGCTCCTGTGGCTGTGCAGCACCACCCAGGGTTGGCCAGCCAGACCAGGTGCCCAGAAGTGGGGTTGGGGCAACAACATCACTTCCAGTAGTGATGTCATTGCACTGGGACAGGAGGGTCTGCATGTGCTTTACACAGGCGAATATTTTAAAAAAGTGAGTGCCGCCATACTTTCCTCTCCCTGTGGTCTGGTATTATTCCAGACCCCATCTGGCAACCCTAGTTATGAAGATAAGGGGAGGGGGCAGGGATTGTATGTTCTGACCCAAAGCAAAACTACGTCCTATATTTCCTATATATATAAAACTTGTGCACACACACACAAATATGGTAAAAATAGGGCTTTTATCGAACTATTCACTGTTACTGAGTACTGGTACCTTTTGAGGGGGGGCTTTCTCAAGTCCAGAGGGGGGAATTGGTGGAAATTACTGCAACTTTATACATGAGTACTGGCCTTTCTTTCTTTCCCTTTCCCTTTCCCCTTCCCCTAAAAAAGTACTTGGTAAAAAGTGTTTTGCCTGTTACACTTTGAGATTGAAGGTGGACCTCAATTCACAATTAATTGGAGATTAGTAATCCAATCCGCTTGTGATGTGATCTTGACAGCCCTCTAGTGGAGAGAGTGGTCCACAATTCTTTCATGGTTGCCTATTTGTGCCAAGAATGCTACAATCACTGGGGATGAAGGGAAGGTTTATTAAAAATGACCACCTTCTCTTCCTTTATAACTGTGTTCTGAAAAGACCTCATAGACAGGACTTTTTTTCTAGGAAAAGAGGTGGTGGAACTCAGTGGGTTGCCAGCACAGGGGGCTACTCTCGGCGGGAGGTGGTGCCCCTGGTACCACATGTACACATTCAAAGTGTGTGCATGCTCCCAGGACCAATGACATCACTTTGGGTCAGCTGGAACAAGGGGGGAATTTTTAAAAATTTAAATCACCCTCAACGAAAATGGTCACATGGCTGGTGGCCCCGCCCCTTGATCTCCAGAAAGAGGGGAGTTTAGATTGCCCACCACGCCAGTGCAGAGGGCAGTCTAAGCTCCCCTCTGTCTGGAGATCAGGGGGCGGGGCCACCAGCCATGTGAACATTTTCAAAAGGTTCTGGAACTCCGTTCCACCGTGTTCCAGCTGAAAAAAAGCCCTGCTCATAGAGCTTGATGTGCCCCGGAATATACAGGAATGATATTGAGACTGGACTAGCTAAAGGTTTGAAGGCTGCAGAAATGGAACTTCTTTCAGTCGCACTTTAGATAAGAGATCTGATAAAGCACGCCAGAATCTGGCATAGATTGCACATAGTCCAAGGCCAGGAGTGCAGAGTTGTAATATAATATAAAACTTCAATATTGTCTTGCCTGCTTGTCATTTTAATACGCAGATGCTTCTAGGATTTTACTGACACATCGATCCTGTCAACAGTTGAACGTGTTTGTATATACTGGGCTTACAGTGAGGCTCCTTCTCATCCAGAAGTCCTGATAACATACACATTACACTCCTAAGCACACACACCAGACCTACTGTGATAGAAAGCTAGTGATTATTTATTTATTTATTTATTTATTTATTTATTTATTTACTTATTGTCCACCTTTCTCACTGAGATCCAAGGCAGATTACACAGTGCAAGTGAAAATACAATCTAAGCAAGGCAGATTACACATTGCATGTGAAAATACAATATAAGCAACTGCTAGGACATTCATTGAGCAAAGTACAATTATGAGCAGCAGTTTCAACATCCAGAGAAAGAGATACAATAGGGAATGGAAGCAGAAAAGTTTGGAGAGGGGAGCATGAAGCTGTGCATAGAGATGAAATCTTCCTAAAACAAAGCATAACTAGTTTATGTGGCATGATTAGCAATGTGGAAACTGCCTAGTAGAAGCATGTCTACACCAGTAGATAGTGCCCAGCAGAGTAGCGTATAGTTCCCGTCCCTACCAATACATCTCTCTGAGCTACTTTTTACGACTCAGCCCTATAATCTGGGTAGAAGGTCCTTCTGGATAATTCAGTTTTGCATAGATTGTGGGAAACCAGGAGAGCAGAAGCTTTCCTGAACTCCTCAGGCAGGCCATTGCATAAGGTGGGGGCTAACGCAGAGAAAGCAAATCTGCAGGCAGCTGTTGATTTTGCCCATCTGCAGGGTGGTATCTGCAGAAGGCTCTATCCAGACAAGTGAAGCGACCATGCGGAACATAGGGAGAGAGGTGGCCCCACAGAGCTATAATAGGAGAGCTATATTGTAGGGATAGGGTCTCAGATGCTTTGCTGATGAGTTAGGGACCATAGACTTCATCATTATATTGCCTTACGTATTATCTGTCAGGGTTTGCTGCAGCCACCGCTGGGCGGGGCGCCGGCATGCCTGGCCCTGATGTCAAAGGGGTGTCAGGGATACTGCAGGACCCTGCTCTGTGGAAGGAGGAGCAGTATACATCACCCAGGCTCCCTCTCAGTCCACTCGCTGGCCTGCTCAACCTGCCCCAGCCCTTCCCCCGTGATCCTCTCCTTCCTCCACCTTTCTCACTCTATCACTCCTACTCAACCCACCACACCCTGTTGGAGGGCTTCCCTTTTATCCCCTCAGCCTTGCCATGCTCCACCTGCCAACCACGCCCTCCTGCTGCCTTCTAACCATGGCCCTAGCTGGCTTAGGCAGCTGCACCTGTGCTCATTTGGCTGGAAGCACTGGGCTGGGCCACCTGTGCCTCATTGGCTGGCTATCCAGCCTCTCTGGCTGGGTTGACGGCTGAAGGCAGGTCCAGCTGAGCCTCCTTGACTGGCTGCCCATCTTCTCCCCCAGATTGCCTCAGGCAGCTCTACCTGGTGTTGCTTTGCTCCTGGCATCCCTTGGGCTAGGTTATTGCTTTCAAGCTGGGCTGCAGGCTGGGGCATGGCTCTGGGTTGCTGAGGCTGCTTCTCCTCCCTGGCTGGTAAGACTTCAGTTTGCCCAGCTGCTGGTTGTCTGTCCCCACTGAGTTGCTGAGGTTGCTTCTCCTCCCTGGCTGGTAAGACTTCAGTTTGCCCGGTTGTTGGTTTCCTGTCCCCACTGCCTTTGCCCTCCCCCTCCCTGCCTGGCACCCTGGACTCCCACTAGAGGGTGGACTAGCTGGCCTCCACCTGCCCCTTCTAATCCTCTGAGGCTTGGGTGTTATTTTCTGTCCCTCCTGTGCAGGTAGGTTCTGGCCGAGGGTGCCTGCTGGGGTGACTGGGCAGCTGTCTCCCGGCCGGCTCCCGGCCTCTCCTCCCAGTAAGTCTAGGGGATCTGCTGCTTTAAATATGTACTCCTGTGTACCACCTGTGCTCCATGTTGTCTAATGTCAGCCCTAGAATTATGTTCTGCTTCAGTATTTTTTCTGCTCTGTATTGGATTCTTGCTAATACTCTGTCTTTTAAACTTGTATCTATTTACCCTATGGCATTGTTTATGGAAATGTCCTTGATACTATATTGAAATGTACTTGATACTGATTGTACTAATCTCATACTGTGTAACACACCTTGAGTCTCAGTGAGAAAGGTGGAATATAAATGATGTAAACAAACAAACAAACAAACAAATATGAGGAGTTTAGGCTATGAAGGGCTTTGAATGTGATAATCCCAAGGAGTGTGCACTAAGGAAACTTCCATTTCCGTTTCGGTTCTAGGGCATGGTGTTCCAGAACTATTCCATTCCACTACAATTTGTTCTGGTTGGGGCAGTGCTGGGTCAAAACTGGTGCATTTTCTTTTTTCATTGTCATGCGTTTCAGTCTGTTGTGTGCGCGTTGGCTGCGAATACATGAATACACACAGTTTTTTCCAAGGGGGGAGGTGGGGAAATGAGGCTCTGGAGCAGCTGCTTTCGGACACAACAGCACCAAAATCGCACAGAACACAGTCTTCCCTTGAAACCATCAACCCACCAGTTTGAGCACATGTAACAATGGGACTCTGTCTTTATGGACCCTGCGGAATGCTTGAGGAAGGTGCCCATCAAGGCAAGTGTTGTGCAACCTGCGAAGTGCACAACTATGCACACACTGTTCTTTTCAGGGCTTTTTTTCTGGGAAAAGAGGTGGTGGAACTCAGTGGGTTGCCAGCACAGGGGGCAACTCTTGGCGGGAGGTGGTGCCCCTGGTACTACATGTGTGCGCGCAAAGTGCACGCATGCTCCCAGGGCCAATGACCGCTCCAGTGACGCAGAGGGCAATCTCAACTCCCCTCTGTCTGGAGATCAGGGGGTGGGGCCACCAGCCATGTGACCATTTCCAAGAGGTTCCGGAACTCCATTCCACCGCATTCCAGCTGAAAAAAAAGCCCTGGTTCTTTTCAAAGGGGAGAGTTGGCGGAATGAAGCTGTATTTCAGTCTAGCAAAAACCCACATCATGCCCAAACCCATCAATCCAATGAGTTTCGCCTCAAGCACGTGAAAACTCACCCAACCATGGACTCCCCCAAAGGCAAGTGTTGACAGCTGGACACATACAGTGGTGAGAAACGTACTGGCAAAGTGGTGCCAGCTGGACACATCAGCACAACGTGCAGGCAGGAAAGTTCTCCACTGACAACCAGTACAGTGCAGTGAATTTTTTTTTGAAAAATTGCTTCTTTATAATAGTGACAACACCAATTAATCATTGCATTTGAGTCCTGATGTTTTCCCCTGTGCCTTGTAGTTTAATTTCCGTGATAGGGGTGTGTGAATCCTCCTCATATGAATCAGCTTTGCAGCATTCTGGGACTCCTTTTGAAACTGCTGTCTGCCAACCTGTCCTTGCGCTATGCGCAGAGCACACAGAAAGGGAGGGCTAGATGTTGGTTTTTCCTTCACGGAAAGGGAAGTAGAGGGAGGACTTCTTCTTTTCCTCCTATTTTTTTTTTACTAATAGAAGAGGGAGACTGGGCAGGTTGCTGGCCACCTGTCTCCCTTTTGGTTTAAAACCATTAACCCAGAGTTGCATGAAAAGGAAGAAGAAACAATGGCGAGAACAGCTGAAAATGAAAAATCTGGCCAGACCAGTCTTGGGCAGGCATGTGCGAGCGTCCAAAGCCCACACCTGCTACCTCACTTGTCATTTCACGCTGGATTAACAGTTTTGATCCGAAAAGCACCAAAGGCTAGAAAGCTTTCTGAGCAAGATGAAGTTTCTCCTGGTGCTGCTCAGCCCATTATATTTGGAGGACTTCTTAAGTCACAGGGGTGGCTCTGGCACCGTGGCACCTAAGCGAAAGGCAGCAGCAGCAGAAGGCCACTCAGTGGGCACCAACCAGCTCCAGATGTCTGGGTCTTCTTCAGTGTGGCTCTCCTTTAATAATTGCCCTTTTTCTTTTCAATTGTCACCCTAATCTGCGTAACATGAACTTTTCCAGCAGCCGGGGGCTCAGAGGCTGAAGGAGACCCCTCCCTCCTCAACCCCACATACACACGCCCACGTTGGTGTTGCTAGCCTTTCCTTGCATTGTGCATAAAAGCACACAGAAAGAGATGGCCATGGTGTCGTTGGCACGAATGGCACCATGCCATCTGCTGCTCCTCTCCCCAGGGCAAAGCAAACCTTTTGTGACTTGATCCCGATGAGCCACTCAATGCCCATGCCATTGCCAAGGAAGTGCTGAAGAAAAAATGCACGCACACACGCTGCGCACATCCCCATTCCACCAATGGAGTTAACTCTAAGGGCTCGTGATGGATCCAGCTGGTCGCATGAGGCATGCAGACAGTCTTGCCATTAAGGAAAACAAGATGCTGCCGAATGGCGCGCCCCACTGCCTGGCCTGACTGCACAGCCTTCGCACAGTAAGAACCAAAACAACACACAAACCTTTTTCAGTCGGGGTAGGGGCTGGAGAGTGGGGAGCTCATTGCAGCCTCTTTTCTTGACTTTGTTCCGCCATTCCGGAAGTCACTTTAATGAGCCAAATCAGGGATTCCTTTGTGTATTTTTGGCTTTCTTTCATTATGCACACCCTTAGTCATGATGTTGAAATGAGCCTGGTATCTGATGGGAAGCCAGTTGAGTCACTGCAGAATGGGAGTGATATGCATGCTCCGTCTACTTCCTGAGAGTAAGCAAGCTGTGTTCTGCACCAGTTGGGGTCTCCTAGTCAACTCTGAGGGAAGACCGTTGTAGAGTGTATTGCAGTAGTCTATAGGGTTGCCAGGCCCCTCAAGCGCCCAGCAGGGGATCGGGGCCTGGCTCTTACCTCTGTCCTGCCTGGGGGGTGCACTTCCAGGAAGTGATGTAATTACGCTGCGTACACCCCCCCCAGCGCGCCCACGCTCCACAGGGGCTTGTGTTGGGGGCTGCTGTGGAGTGCAGGAATGCTCCTGCACTCCATAGCGGCCCAAAACGCACCTGCAGATCGGGCCTGTTTTGAGGCACTGCAGAGCGCAGGAACGCTCCTGCGCTCCACAGCGCCTCAAAACGGCCCTGTTTTGGCCTGGATTGGGCCCATTTTGAGCCGCTGTGGAGCACCTGTGCGCCGCAGCATCTCAAAGTGGGCCCGATCAATGCCAAAATGGGCCCAATCTGTGGGAGCGCGCAGCTCCGCAGAGGAGCGCACATGGAGGGTGTGCACCCCCCACTGGCCAGGTAAGTGGGGCAGGGTGTGGAGGGCGAGGGCGGGGGATCCCCCGCCCCCACCAGGGGTCTGGCACCCCTAGTAGTCTATGTCTTGATTGTACCGTGCTGTGAATCCAGGTGGCCAGATCAGCCATGTCAAGGTAGGGGGCCGTCTTCCAGGCTAGTCTGAGTTGTGAGAAGGCCTTTCTTGAAGCTTCATTTATTTGCTTCTCTAGCAGCAGTGCTGGAAGAAGTATAACCCCTACGCTCTTAACTGAGTCAGCCAGGGCCAACTGAATCCCATTAAGGACCAGAAGCACAATGTCCTTCAAGTTCTCTGCTTTTCCAACCAGCATCACTTCTGTCATTGTCTGGGTTTCATTTCAATTTGTTTGCTTTCAGCCAGTTGAGAACAGCTGTCAAGCAGTGATGACTAAGTAAATGTGTATGTTCTGAGTATATTTTACATTAAAAAAAAACTATAAGGGCATTTTGGATGCTGACTCTAAAATCATTTAAGAATAATGATTAACTGAACATAAAATTCCACAGTGAGACAGGCAACTTATATATTTCATTAGCTCATCTTACAGAGGGATAAATAGATATAAATATGTACCTAGTACAATTGTGAGTCACTTTGCAAAAAATGGTATGCAAAAAAAAATGTAAATCGCAATTAAACAAATAGAATAAACAGATCCTTTTTTAAGATGAAGTTTCCCCAGTCCAATTATGTCTCATCTATTGCTTCATAAAGTTTAGGTTAGGCAGCCATGTTAATCTGTAGTAGTAGAAGAAACGCTCTCAAAAAGTGAGTTTTGTGCAAATCCGTATCTCCACTTATAGTAAGTTCTGATTTAAATTGTTAGATGTTAGTTGGCATATTCTGGCCTTTTAGTAGCATTGCATTAGTATGTTTTAGTCTTTGATTGGTCCTGATGGATTTCTTTTAATTTTGCAAGTTAGTGTTTGTTATGAAATTATGTATCCACATATAGTCTTGTTACACTCTTGCTGTATTTTTTATATGCTATATTCTGGTCATTTTTATCTCATTCCTTTCTGGTCGCTGACTGTAACAAAGAATAAAGAAAGAAAGACTCTCAAAAAGCTTATACCCTGGAAAATATTGTTGGTTTTTAAGTTGCTACTGGACTTTATTTTTGTTCCATTGCTTCACAGATACCTTTGCTTAGATGATTTTTTTTAAAGAAACACATTTGAATAGAAATAACTCCTTTCTCTCTTATAAAAATACCAACATTCCAGTACCAATGGAAGCAGTGTGATTTTTTTTTAAAAAAACGGATCCTGTATCACTTTAAATGTTTTATTCACATTTGAGGGGGGTATTCCATCATAGTTGTCTAATGAGTTTATCTGTACGATGCATATCTCCAAATCTGTGCTTGTTGTAGTCATTACAGGTTAAAACTCTTCTTAAAAAATCTTAGGTGCAAACCTGATAAAAGTAATGTCTGACCTGTTCCTTAGATACACCCATATTCACAATTGAATTTACTTTCCCTTCACTTCCCCTAAATTACTCTATTATTTATTATTTATACATTACAGAATAAATATTTTAACCCTTAATGATTACAATAACTATTTCAGTACATAATGACTTGATTTGGTTTTTCCTCATTGTGTTGTACTGAACAATCCATCTCTGACAATCTTGATTAGTTAATGAGTCCATATCAGAGGCTTTAATTAATTTCTCCACAGTTGTCGGGTTGGAGCTGCTTTCTGTTTTGACCCCAATTCACAATATCACAACAGCTTAGCCATTGGTAAGGTAGAGTTGGCAGGCAACCAAAAAAAGCCATTTTAAACTAAGTATAGATCTAATGCAGCTAAAGTTGAATATCTAATTTTGATTTGCTCCAGTAAAGCAAAACCCTCCCTGAAAATTTGAAAATTCAATATTCATTAGATTAGGAATTTCAGACTCTGTGGAATTTTGAGAAAGAGTTTTGGATTTTTTTTTCTATGCTGGCAGAAGGAATCTGTTAGAATTTAGATTTGTGAGATGGGTTTTGGATTTTTAAAGGCCCCCTCCTTCTTGCATATTTTAAAATAGGATTCCAAAAAAATGAAATGTTTGGAAAAGGGTATGGAAGATTTCACTTTTTGTAGAGGATACAGAAAGGAAAAAAACCCTTTCTCATAATAGTGTAATTTCCCAAGCTTACTAACATTTATCTCGTCATAATGCGTTGTGCTGGGTTCCGGGAAGTGGTGTCACTTCCGGAAGTGACATCATCACGCATTTCCAGGAGCGCGGGCGCACTTCGGGTGCACACATGTGATAATAGAGAGTTCCACCTCTTCTTTTCCCAGAAAAAAAAGCCCTGGTTACCTTGTTAGGGCCGCGTATTGCTGAAAGGTTAAGGTTAGTTTTGAGTTTATCTTAAAAGTCAGGACGACAAAAATATGGAATTGAATTATGAATTTCTCCCTGGGAACTGCCTCCTATATTCTTCCACCAATAGTTGGAGGAGGGTGGTCAGAAAGGGCAATATTGCTATTGAGAAATATGAGTCTATTCTATTTTTATTGCTTTGTCCCTCAAAGGTGTAGCAAATATAGGCATCAGTCCCATTTTAGCCTTATTTATTTTAAACTTTTATATGCCTCCTTTCCACCCAAACAGGATTTCCAAGGCAGTGTACATCAAGGCTTTAAAACCTTAAAATATCCTTTAAAATGTATAAATGTTTAACTATGCATTACAAACCTACAGACATACACACAAACACAATCGGAGAAAAGGGCCAGTACGAGTTCCACAAAGGGAAAACAGAAAGCTTGAGAGGAGTGGAGGAATTTTGGTATGACCACTTTTTTACCCCAGGCTTCCTCAATGAACTCAGGCCAAAGGTAAATTGTTTTCACCTCTTCCAGTTTCTCATCACAATGATCCTCTGAGATAGTTTAGGATGAAGGAGAATGACCATCCAGAGGTCACCTAATTTGTTTCATGGCTAAATTGGGACTTGAACTTGCATCTCAGTTTGGCACCTAATGACTATATCACACTGGTTCTGTGGTGTAGTGGTTATGAAAATAGCCAGCAGAGAAAGGGTTAAGAAGAACACCCTTCCTACTCGCTCTTCTGCTTCCAATTGCAGCTATGGGCCCTGTTACCCAGTGGGTCTCCTTGCAAGTTTTGTGGGGTAATTAGTAGCAAGGAGAGGCTAAGCAAGAGGAGGGCTGACTGCAGGATCTTTTGACCGATGTATACGAGGATTGCTTCCTCTGGAGAACACTTTAGTAAACAAACAGATGGCCAACAGGTGTGGTTTTTATTAAAGAAGCATTAAAAGAGCAATGGCACAGAACGTCCATAGCACTCACACACAGATCTAGCTAGAAAACAGTAAGAAAAGTGGGAAATCAGTGCCAAAGAAGACTCATAGGGCCAAGCTACACATGATGAATGACACTTGAACGGCAAGTGGATTGAGTGGAGGGCAAGTGAACAGGGAGAAATACACTTGCTGTTCAAGTGTCATTCGTCATGTGTAGCTTGGCCCATAGTTACCAATCTAGAAGAGGAGAAGGCAGGACATCCTATGGAGCAGCAACCTTGAACAACCAGCAGTTCATGGCAGGGAGAAGGAGGGGACTCAGACAGAAGTCTGAAGGGGCAGGGGAAAAGATCCTAGAACACACCAGGCTGCTAGAAAGCTGCCCTTTTTATAGGAAAATTCACCCTTTGGGGCAGGATGGAGCCTTTTGCCCATCACAATAATTCAACAAGCTGTCTCTGGAATTGTAAGGCAATAAAACCAGAGGCGGTTTGATCAGGCACATCTTTTGATACCAAAAGGTTGATTTAAGGCTCGCTGAGGGTGGGACAGGAAAAGCCCTCAGATTCCTGAGTGCCTGCAATTAGGGAGGAGGTGAGGGGGAAGATCAGAGGGGTTGGAATCAGGAACTCTGGCATGGTCACTTCTTTGATCTGCAGATTGTGCACACCTCCGGGGGGGTTGTGGGGCTGTTAGCTCACCTTTCCCATGATCCCCACAATTCAGTACTTTTCCAATCTTCTGGTCAGGAGATGGCAACTGTATTCCTGCATTGCCAGGCAGCATGTGTTGAAGTGTAGGCCTGTTAGGGTGGCTTACAACCCAGTGCTTCAACTCACATTGTGCTCAACAGTTACAAGCAGGGAGATTATTTTTTTTCTTAAGCCTTTTGTGAGCAGCTCCTGCCTGTTCAGCGGGTTACTGCCTGTGTATTCTATCTATATTGTTCTATAATCTATATTGTTCTGACTTTGTTATATTAAGTTTAATCATTCATGTTTCTGTTTATACACTCTGCTATTTGTGATTTGTAATGGCCTATGGCTAAATACAATAAATTTACTTACTACTACTGCCTGTGTATTCAAACAGTACAGTATGAAGGGCTTTTTTTCAGGGGGAACGTGGGGGAACGGAGTTCCGGAACCTCTTGCAAATGGTCACATGGCAGGTGGCCCCGCCCCCTGATCTCCAGACAGAGGGGAGTTGAGATTGCCCAGAGGCAATCTAAACTCCCCTCTGTCTGAAGATCAGGGGGTGGGGCCACCAGCCATGTGACCATTTTCTCCGAGGGCAACCCACTGAGTTTCACCACCTCTTTTCCCAGGAAAAAAGCCCTGACAGTATGGTTCAATATTTCCCATGCCTGATGACAGTCCTTGTCTGCCCCTTCCCACACCTATAATTGCTACATAACCTCTGCAGCCAATCATTATAATAAAAAATGAGCAAACTAACCAGTCAGCCAATGATTATAAACTTTCTCCCTTTCTTTTTATATAGATAGGAATTGTGGTCTGTTTATGTGATCTTTTTCTTGCTGGTCATTTGACTGTACTAAATTTGAATTTGAAAATTTGATTATAAACTTTTAAAAATAAAAATACCTTTGATGTTCATTTAAGTATCTGTTATCAAGCTCTCTTGTGCATATGCATTTTTTGCACAATCTTATACTGCCCCTACCCCCAAATCATTAATTGTCTGACTTTCAGCTAAACATTAGGAAGAACTTCCTGACAGTCAGAGCAGTCCCTTAGTGGAACGGGCTTCCTCAGGAGATGGTGGGCTGTCCTTCTTTGGAGGTTTTTAAGCAGAGGCTAGATGGCCATCTGACAGCAATGCTGATTCTGTGAACCTGGGCAGAGCATGAGAGAGAGGGCAGGAAGGCTTACATCAGTGCTTAGTTGTCATGGCCCTTCTTACATGCCCAGGGTAAGGCCAATTACAACCTTGGGGTCAGGTAGCAAATTTCCCCAGGCCAGTTTGCCTAGGGACCCTGATTGAGTATTGCCATCTTCTGGGCATAGAATAAGAGTCACTGTGTGTGAGGTGGAGGAAGGGCTTTTTTTCAGCTGGAACGCAGTGGAACAGAGTTCCGGCACCTCTTGAAAATGGTCACATGGCTGGTGTCCCCGCCCCCTGATCTCCAGACAGAGGGGAGTTTAGATTGCCCTCTGTGCCAGCACGGAGAGCAATCTAAACTCCTCTCTGTCTGGAGATCAGGGGGTGGGGCCACCAGCCATGTGACCATTTTTGCTGAGGGTGATTTAAACTTTAAAAAACTGCTCCCTTGTTCCAGCTGACCCAAAGTGACATCATTGTGCGATCCTGAGTTCCACCACTGGGTTCCACCACCTCTTTTCCCAGAAAAAAAGCCCTGGGGGGAGGTATTTGGGAAATTCCTGCATTTTGCAGGGGGTGCACTAGATGACCCTAAAGGTTCCTTCCAATCCTGTGATTCTATGCTTCTATGACCCAACCATTCATCATGATCCTGGGGGAGAGCCAATTTCATGTCCCATACAGATGTGAAAGCATCTGCAAGGCAGAAGGAAACAAAACTGAAAAGCCATGGCTACTTCACAGCTGCAAAACTGTTCGGCAGTTGTTCAGGTCTGCTGGCAATGAGGGGAGCAGAGTCGAGGCTTAGTTTACGAGTGAGCACTGCTGTCAAAACTAGAATATTTACCTGCTGTACATGTTCACCAGAGTGTTTGTGGCATCCCTTATTGCAACACTGTATGGGTGCAGGTCTTTTTTTTAAAAAATAGAAACTGGGGAAAGTACAAATGCAAAGAACTCCGTTCCATGCACAGCTGAAGTCTGACATTGCAATTCTCATTGTAAATAAACCTCAGCAACAGTTTTGAAAATGTATTTGTATTCTTGACCGCATCTCAAGACCAAACATTTGCTAGTCTGTTTGAATGATGATGATTTGCTTTTTTAAAAACTTTGTTTCACTTTATTCTACTACATTTTTTAAAAAAAAATTCTCAGTGCCGTTTCAAACTCCGTAGCCTTCATATTCCTGTCTAATCCTTGAGATTAGCATCTTGTCTAATGTAGCCAAATTTGTCATTTTACTGAATGCAGGAAGTAAAGACTTTATGAGAAAGGTAAAGTCAAAGAGAAGACTGGGGCCAAAGCAAACAACTGGGGTTGTGAATAGCCTTGTTGCAAGATTTATGGAATGGACAGTCGAAATTTTTTTCTTGTGTTTTGTTTCCTCATATATTGATGAAGCAGATTTACGCCCCCCCCCCCCAAAACCTTGGCTGATCTTTCAGGAGATAAAGCTGAGGTTAATGATTCACCATTTGGGAGAGGTTATAAAAGAGAAAAGTTCCAGGTGGGTACAGGTGGGTTTAATGATTGATTAGTCATTTTTAAATCATCCTTCTCTAGGTGGCTTATATCAGTGCTCTTTAGACTGTGACTTGATTTCAAGTTGTTGCAAACGGCATAAAGACCTTTTGAGAAATGTGAGTATCCAGGAGGGTTCAATCGTGTGTTCTTTGTTCATAGGTTTTTAATTCTGAGCAAAGCACGGATGGGTCTTGATTAGGAATGTCATTAATGTGCAAATGCTACTTCTGTTTCTTCTACTAACATCTTTTTGAGAATCTTTAAGTGTATTGATATGTATCTTGTCTTATGATTGTCCCTCTTCAAGATGGTTAAACTTAACACTATATATTATGGGTTTTAGAGAATATGTAGAGAATCTGTAGTACGCTGGTAGAAAATAATCTTACTTTCTGGAAGCTAAGTGTATGGTTCTAGAGTGCTGTAACTATATCTTTCAAGTGTTAAGAGCACAACTTCTGCTGCCAAAACTACTGAAACACGTTTTCTCCGGTATAAAAGCAGCAAACTTGTTCCTATTAATTTCTTTCTTTTCCTTTCCTTTTTGGTCTAATAGGCACCTGATCATTATTAACATCTGTGCTACAACTGGAACAGTGCTGTCTATAGTAACTATTTCTAGAGCATCTGATTTTCTGAATTTCTACATTTACCTTATGCAGTTGCACAATTTTGATGGTGTAGAACTATCAATACAAAACAACTAACAACACAAAACAAAAACCACTTCCCCCAATGCATAAAGCAATAAATATGTATTACTCTCTTTCAATAAAATTACTTAAAAAAAAAGGATACTCTCATTTGAAATCAAGGCATCTGGACAATATTAGTAATTGCAAATGGGTTACATGAACAAATGCAATTTAGCCAAAGTTCATTCCTTGTCAGTCTTATTGATTTCCGTGACACAGAACCAACTTCTTGCTTTCAAGGTAAAACCAGATGTAATGGGAGTAATGAGAACAGCTCACCTTTTTTGGAGGTATTTCTTTTCACCCAGGACAGCAAACTACCATGCAGTGAGCTCGCATTGCTTTGGAAAGTGTTTTGTCTGTCTTCATCCTTATTTGCTTAACCCCTCCTTTGAAATCAATGGGACTTAATAGTATTTAAATATGGCTTCACTGAATTCAATGGGTTTTTTTGTTTGTGTGTAACACATTTGTAGTTATGTAACATTTCAGAACTTCCTCCAGTATTGACTGTGATAATACAATTTGACAATTATCAGACAAAAGTGGAGCCAAAATAATATACAAGAAAAGAAAGAGCCACAGGGAAGCATTTTCCAATTTTTATGCCTCAGTTTTGCGATTTAACTAGCAGCCTAAATAGCCCAGTTTAGCCCAAGCGTCAGGCTCTGGATGACAGGATATGGCAGACAGATCCCTGGATCATTATAGCAAGACACACGTCCTTGGTTAAATGACTTTTATTCAGAAATCAGATCTTTTCCATATTTAGGTCCAAAGGTCTACTTAGGAGTAAGGCAAGCATCTAAGTAGCTCGAGTAGAAGTTTGACAAGAATGGGAACATGGGAAAAATACATCTTTTTTCTACCCTGCTTTTCTTCCCCCTCCCAATTCCCAAACAATACCGGCTTTTTTGGTGTGAGAACATTTTTCATATTTGTGCTATCATGTTGTGCTACTAAGAAGACAGACATATCATAGTCGGGGGGTGGGGGGAGTCCAAGGTCGTAAATAGTCGAGCTCAACAGATAACCACTTGTGAAAGCCTGAGAAACTGTTAGTATACTAGGTAACAGGAAATTGAGTTACTCCAGGATCATGGTTACAATAACTGGCATTAGAACATAAGCATTAGAACTAACATTGGCATGGATGAATGGGCACAGTCATACATGACACCAAGCTTGTCAGAACGTGGGAGCTAAGCAGGATGGGCCTTTTCTGCCCTGGCCCTGGCCTGGTGGAATGCTCTCCCAAAGGAGATCTGGGCCCTACAGGACCTTTTACAGTTCCGCAGGGCCTACAAGATGGAGATGTTCTGCCATAAAAATGGGATCACTGCTCACTCTGCAGAAGAAGGCAATGGCAAACCACTTCTGCTCTTCTCTTGTCTGAAATGCCCCACGGTGGGGGTCGCCATGAGTCAGTTGTCTCAACAGCACCTCCACCACCACCGCCTTTTCCATCTCCTTGCAATTAACCAGGCAGTCTAAATCTGTAGAAAACTGCAATGGAAGAAAACTGTTTGTAATCAGGAGTTACAAAGTGAGCATTGCCTTTCTGAAACCAAACAAACGAGTAATTGGGATTAGAGATGGGCACGAACCAAAAAAAAACCTGAACCATGTGGTTCGTGGTTCGTCAAATTTCACAAACCACGGACCATGAACTTTCACGAACCTGCCCCTAGTTCGCGAATGGGTTCATTTGTTTCATGAAAATGGCACATCCAGGTCAGAAAATAATCACTTCCGGGCCAGCAGAAGGTCACTTCCAGGCCAGCAGAAGGTCACTTCCAGGCCAGCAGAAGGTCACTTCTGGGTTAGCAGAAGGTCTGCAGGAAGTCCATCCCCTGTTGCCTAGGAAACTGATTGATTGGCACCAGGCTTTCTGCAGTGACGAACCAAAAAACAAACCAAATGAACCAGCCTAAAAGTTCGTGGTCGTTCGTCAGAAATGGGATCTGACGAACCACGGTTCACAAACCACGAACTGGCCTGGTTCGTACTTAATTTTCGTTCGTATTTCGGTTCGTGCCCATCTCTAGTTGGGATCCATGTTTGCATCACATTCATACAAACATGACTGAATGAATGAGAATTTGTTGTCAATCTTAGCTATGTTGGAGGGTGGTGCAGTGGTAGAACATCTGCTTTTTATACAGAAGGTCACACATTCTATCCCTCGTGTCTCCAGTTAAAAAGCTCAGGTGATGTGGAAAACTTCTATTCCAAGATGTGGAGCAGAAGAGTTTTTAGATTTAGATTTGTTTTTTAAAAAAGAATTATGTGCTGGAATGGTTTCCATTTCTAAAGATTCATTGCTTCATAAAATAACAAGGATGTCATTGTCAATAACATATTAGGCAAGGCAGGGCAATTTCAAGGTTATAAATATTGTTATTGAGGTGATTAGCTGTAGGAATCATGTGAGAGAATATGTATGTGTTATTGATTTGTCAGTGGGGGAATAAAACCACAAATACAAGTAATAATCCAAATAAAAATCAAGTTATGAATTTATTTATTTATTTCATTTATAATCTGCCTTACTCACTGAGACTCAAGGCAGATTACAGTGTGAGATTAGAACAATCAGTATCAAGGATATTTCCATACAGTCTCAAGGACATTTCCATAAACAATGCCATAAGGTAAATAAATACAAGTTTACAAAGCTATCGCATTAGCAAGGATCCAACACAGAGTGGAAGAATTGCTGAAACAGAACATAATCAGTTCTAGGACTGATATTAGACAACATAAAGCAACAGGTAGTATATAGGAGTACATATTTAAAGCAACAGATAATATGTAAGGCAACATGGTAGTGAAGTCTATGGTCCCTAACTCATTAGCGAAGCATCTGAGACCCCCTCCCTACAGTACCACCCTCCTATCTGAGTAAAAAGCCTTTTTGAATAATTCAGTTTTGCATTCACCTGAGTGTCCCTGCAGGTCACATCAAAACCAAAGCAAAAATTCTTATTTACATCTCTCCTTCGTACATAGTAGAAGGGATGTTGTAGTTCACCAGTATGATATGAAATTAATACAAGTGATATTATGGAGAGCCAGAGAAGTTAGCTATGTTAGTCTGTAGCTGCAAAATAGTAAAGAGTCCAGTAGCATCTTTAAGACTAACCAACTTTGTTGTAGCATAAGCTTTCAAGAACCACTGCTCTCTTCATCAGATGCCTCTGACGAAGAGAGCAGTGGTTCTTGAAAGCTTATGCTACAACAAAGTTGGTTAGTCTTAAAGATGCTACTGGACTCTTTACTATGGAGAGTGACAGTGAAATGGAGGTGCCTCACAATGTCACCTTAAGCAGAGTTACACCCGTCTAAGACCATTGACATCAATGAATAGCGCTGAAAATTGTGGACAACCACAACCATGCCATATCATACACAGTTGTGCTAAAATTAAAGTGTGGTTGTGTTTTTATCATCAATTGAACCAATAGAAGTGTATTATCTTTAATTTTTTTGCAAATATTATTTCAATAAAAATAAATTCCACATAAAGCTTGGAATTTAATATAATGTTTAAATCTCGCTAGATTATTTTTTTCCCTAAACAGGTATCTCAGTTCATGTATTTCTTGCAATGGGGACATAAAATTAACACGAGGAATTTTTTAACATCTTGTTACTAAATAGAAGTTGAAATAAATACAGTCGATTAGACCATGTTTTGTATAGGGCATTGGAAAATGTTCTGATTCAATATTTTTGTGTCATTAATTTTAGTAACCTATACAAACTGTGATAAGGGATTTAATTGTTTATTGGTCGATGCTTGGCGAATTGTGATGCCCTATGGCTATAGACAATAAACTCTTTTTTTAAAAAAAAAATTATTTCAATTATTAACAAAACTGTTTACAATATGAAATACAACATGGATAAATCGTTGAAAACTACATAACAGGGAAAGGTAAAACATGGAAAGACAAATTCAAGTGGAATGATCTGATATATTTTGGATTATAGATTCAGGATTGTTTGGACAATAAACTCTTTTGATTTGATTTGATTAATATTCTTTGTTCAAAACCCACATCAGTGCCTCTGCCAGTCAGAGCAGACAATCTTGACCATGCTAGACTAACCATCTAACTCAGAGCCAAGCTACAACCTTACACAGGTTGGACACTTGTCAGCTTCCCTCAAGTTTTGATGGGAAATGTAGGCGTCCTGGTTTTACAGCTTGGCTCTCCATTACAGCTGCAAGACCAGGATGCCTACATTTCCCATTAAAACTTGAGGGAAGCTGACAAGTGTCCAACCTGTGTCAGGCATCACTTGTAGCTTGGCTCTCAGTAGACAGAAGCTGCATGTGTCCTCTGTTACCCTCTAAGCCCATCAAATAGCTTTGTAAACCACGATCTCCACCAGCATGCGTCTCACTGAAATGATAGCACCTGCTTTATGAGGTATTTTAAAACAAAACCTCCAATTTTTATGGATTGTTTATATTATTCTGGTAATTAAACATTAACCAGCCATTCAAACGCAGCACCTGAAAATTGGATTAGGTGCCAGTGAGAAGACTGCAAATTCATGGAGCCATTTGGTGTCAGCTCGTCAGTAACAAAGTTACGCCCCCCCCCCCGAAGGCGTAACCAAATATCTCAATGGTACATAAATACTCTTACATATAAATATTATTATATATATTTTTTAAAAAATTAAATATATTTATTTTAGAAGAAAGTGCAATGTGCTAAAAGTGCGCAGGATAATAAATGCAATAATCCATAAGTAATCAATATCATAACACCGGTTTGGTATAATCCTGACAGTGATGGATTGCCTGTCGTATTGATTTATGAGCCTTTGATAAAGTGGAGTATGAAACGGGAATTTATATGCTGGCTGCACCTGTCAGGCTGCTTCCAGCAATGCTCTGATTTCAGCATGAGCTTCTGAAGTGACTTCAAAGAATCTTCTTCTTTCAACACAAGAAAGAGAACAAGAATAGAGTATTTAATTACTTATCTTGCGGATTCTTGTTATTTCTCTTCAGCGGCTGGATTTGTGGCCATTGTGCCTGTAAGGAATTGTTTGCTGTATATGTCTGAATATTTATTGATGGTTAGGATTTAAAATATTTAGCTTTGTATATAGTTATTGTATTTATTATCTTGAGCACTTTTAGCACATTGCACTTCCTTCTAAGACAAATATATTTTAAAAATTTTCTTAAAAAATATAATATTTGTATGTAAGAGTATTTATGTACCATTGAGATATTTGGTTACACCTCCGGGGGGAGGGGGGGGTCCCATCTTTGTTAGTGCCGTTTCAGATTCCGGAAGAGCCCTTCTTTGTTATTCTATATTTGGCTTTCTTCAGCTCAGCAGAACCATGTTGACTGCTTGAAAAAAAGGCTGTGGTGTCATGATAGGAACCTAAGCCAGTCCAAGTTCTTCATTTGAAGAAATCATGAAAATCTAAAAGATGACCCACTTCCAAGTACCATTGTAATTTCAGTGGAAGACTTAAAAAAACAGTTTATTGAAATTACCAATATAATTGTAATGATTTCAAGTAAATGGGTGCATGTGTCTTTAAATGCTTGGTGTGAGCTAGGTGAAGAGTGGGGGTGAAAGAGAGGGATGCGTGAGCGATATGATTGGTTGGTGACTGAGAGGCCGTTTCCACATGCTGTTAAAGAGACGGTCTACTTACTGAAGGGTGGCGTTTTTTCCCACAGATTCCAGATGCCTCCGATTTCAGAGCGGAAGCAGGCCGTTTGTCTTGCGTCTGATCAGCGTCCTTGACCCGGCACAGGAAAGAGCGGGAAATCCTGGTCTCAGAAAAGACGCTGATCAGACGCAAGACAAACGGCCTGCTTCTGCTTTGAAATCGGAGGCATCTGGAATCTGTGGGAAAAAACGCCACCCTTCAGTAAGTAGCCCGTCTCTTTAACAGCATGTGGAAACGGCCAGAGTGTGGGCGGAGTGAATGCAGTTTAGACTGAGGGAGAGAGAGAAAGGTTTCAGTCAGAGGAAAGCAGGCTAGCTGTGTGCTGCCTGAGTATATGTGGAAGTGTTCATGAGAGAAATATAACCTGTGTGGAACCTGAACTGAGCATGTTTGTGAAAGGACACTCAGTCAGGGAAAGGGAGGCCGGCTGTGGGCTGCCTGAGCAGGTTTCATATTTCTGTGAATAGGAGTCAGAGGAAAGCAGGCTAGCTGTGTGCTGCCTGAGGAGTTTAAGCATTTCTGTGAGAGAACTACTGAGTTAGAGAAAGAGGCTAACTGAGTGTGAAGCCTTAGAAGACATCGGTATGATTGAGTTTAAATGAAGTAACTTTAAGAACCGAGAACTATGTTTATGAAACCGATATGCTTCTTGACTAAATAAAAGTCTATTTTGTTATATCCCAGAGTGGCTGTCATTGCTATATCCCATTCCTATCCTCAGGGCCACATAGAACCACGAAGGAGCCTGACACTTAGGAACGTTGCCAAAGGCAAAACTTAATTAAAACATATTGGAATATAATATTCTTGGTGGCAGCTAACTACCCAGAGGGTGTAAGGGGAAGATTAAAAGAAAAATATACCCCAAAGAAAGTAAAGGTCATAACAATAATGATCTGCTGTAGGGCCATATTATTCATAAGGCTGACTAGGCCGAAGCCTAGGGGCCCCACATGGACTAGGAATCCATCAAATTTTTTTGCTGAGGCATACCCCCACATAAATTACAATTGATTCTCTTATATAACCTCTATTAATAAGATAATTAACTGCTTCCTTATTGAAGTGAAATAAATTATCTCTTATATTAAAACAATTATCCATAAATTATATATTTTTAATAAATAATAAAAATTGTATTCACTTCAAAATATTATAGTATTGAACAATTATACCCCCAAAATGTGCTTTCCTGAGGAGTTTTACTAGCACAATAAAAATATTTTTAAAATTGTGGATAGGATTCTTCAGAAGACCCTCAAAACGGATATAGGGCTACATACTGCAGTCTAGTACCTACCGTGCCGGGCTCAGGCTGTCAGCAGTAGTGGGGTGAAAGACTGAAGTTCCAGACGGGGCCCCAAATACCTGAAAGCCTAGGGGCCCGGCCAGGGGATTAATACAGCCCTGATCTGCTGCAACTTAGAGCCAAAACACACGAGAAGAAATACCCAGGTTCAGCACGTGTTCTCTTACCTCAAGGTTTGTTGCGAAGTGTAGGCGTCCTGGAAGCTTAAAGTTTAGCATTTACAGAGCAGCAGGAAGGGGAAGGGAAATACAGGCGCCTGTATTTCCCTCCCGGCTGCTCTGTAAATGCTAAACTTTAAGCTTCCAGGACGCCTACAGATCCTGGCAAACCTTGAGGTAAGAGAACATGTGCTGAACCTAGGTATTTCTTAACGTGTGTTTTGGCTCTTAGATGCCAAGGTTGGTTTGATTCAGTCAATGGATGCTATTGGAGGGCGGCCTTTTCCTGGCCGTGGGAGCAACTTTCAGTTGGTAAGGACTTAAAATGAACAAGACAAGTGTGATTTATCATGTCTTGATTCTTACTCTTTGTGGTTGATAGCATTGTGCCAAGTTGGGGTAGTCGATTGGGTAATTGTCCAGGACAATATGTGACATCAGGCCTTGTCCACACTGCCCAGGTCATCACTGCAGCCACATCACTATGGCACAAGTTAGTGGCAGGCAGGACTTCCAGCCAGACTTCTGCTATCCAGGAGCCAGTTGGGATATAACTCTGAAGCATGATGGTGTCCTGGTGGAGGCTTCATCTGAGAATCTCCCCAACCTGGAGAGGGAGGGAAAACTCTTGTGAGACAAGCCTATATTATGGGACCAGAAGGTGAAGGAGAGAGACTTGCAAGGTTGTGAGGAGTTAAGCTAAGCTCCCACAACTGGGGTCTGAGGAATCGGACATTGAGGCTGCTCTTCTCCCGAGGGCAGCAGCCAGAAAGAGAGAACGAACCCACCTCCACACAGTAATAAAGCATCTCTGGGAGAGGGTATAGTTCTGACTGCTTTGAAAGAGACAGTAATGAGTAGACATGGGCACAAACATGAAAAAAAACCAAACAACGAACGCTGACGAACATGATGCTGTCATGAACACGTTTGTTGTTCATGGGGGCCTGCAGCTCCCCCCCCCACGTAGCCTTCCCTCCCTTCTAATCCACTTACCTGGCCCTTTAAAGATCCCTTTAAACTAACAGCTGGCAGGCAGCAGGGAGGATTCCTGCTGGACGTCTTGCTCCCAGGGAGCTGCTCTGGAGAAAGCCGACATGTCAGTGAAGCTGAGCAGGACGCCCAGGGAGAAAGTTGCAGCTGCCCGCCCCCAAAGATCGTTGAGAGCAGGCTTGTGACTGGAGGAACGATTTGCAAAAGCTGCTGCTGCTGCCGGCTTTCTCTGGCTCTTCAGGCAGCGATTCTAACAGAGAGGGGAAGGACATTGGGACTTCAGTTCCCAGAAAAACTTGCGAAAACGATCAAGTATTCTCCACATGAAAAAAGTCACGTAGTTTGGCTCTCACGTGTATTCCTCCCTGTTCACTTGCCATCCACTTGCTCTCCACTTGATCAAGTGGAGCACAAGTGAATGGCAAGTGAACAGGGAGGAATACACGTATGGGCCAAGCTACAAGTGACGAATGACACTTGAACGGCAAGTGTATTTCTCCCTGTTCACTTGCCCTCCTCTCAATCCACTTGCCGTTCAAGTGTCATTTGTCACTTGTAGCTTGGCCCTGAGTCTGTTCACTTGCCAGGCAAGTGTCATTCACCACTTGTAGCTTGGCTCTGAGAGATGTGGTTTGATAAGTGTGAGGATGCGAAGCATTTTAAAGGAATGAACCAGCACTTAAACTGGGCCTGGTAGCCAGTGCAGTTGCCACAGCACTAGAGTTCCAAGCAGCTGAACCCCAGAAAGAAATCTTGCTGCTGTACCAAGTGGAGCTTCCAGGATGCCTTAAAGGCAGCCCTACATAAAGCATCTTACAGTGGTACATCCACACTGGAGGTTACGGTAGTACAAATCAATGTAGCCGGGTTAGCAGAGTTTAGATAAGGGGCCAGCTTATGAGCTAGATGTAACTGAAAGAAAGTGCTCTTAGAAACATCACCGACCTGCTTATCCATTAGCAAGACTGGGTTCAGGAGCGCCCTCAAGCTCTGAACTTCAATCTTGATGGACAAGTTAACCCTATCTAGTTTGGTAGATCAGCTCTGGCCAAACATTCTGCCTTTCAAATCAGCATCTTCTCTGGGATAACGCTTCAGCCACTTGACCCCAGCCTCAAAACTCTGAGGGTCAAGCTACAAGTGACGAATGACACAGGTTGGACACTTGTCAGCTTCCCTCAAGTTTTGATGGGAAATATAGGCGACCTGGTCTTGCAGCTTGTCTCTCCGTCTGCTGTCCAATGAACTTTTCAACTGCCACTTGTCCAACATTCCACCAAGCTGCCTACATTTCCCATCAAAACTTGAGGGAAGCTGACAAGTGTCCAACCTGTGTCATTCGTCACTTGTAATTTGGCCCTCAGTGTCATCATCATATTGGTGTGAATGGAACCCAATTCAAAGCTCCTGATGATCTTGGCCAATAGTCTTACATAGAGGTTAAAGAGCTTTGGGGTTTAAATGGACCCTTTGGGCACTCCACACATCAGGTGCCCTCTAGCCAAATCTCCCTCTCCTAGGGTAACTTTCTTAGCAACAAGAAAAGAACAGAACCTTGGTCACAAGGCTGTACAAGTTATGAGGAAGTGACAGAGTCTTCATTCCTTTGAAGTTTCACCTGGAAAGGTGACAGCTCCACCTAGTGAGGAAGGCTGGCTACAACCTTGGGCCTCTATGAGACTGTGCCGAAGTTTGGAGGTAGGTTGTAGAAGGAAAAATGGAAATACATTTAGCCAAAGTAAGAACCATTCATTTCAATAGGACAAATTTCAGTACACACGTAATTGTGATCATACGCTTTTTTTTGCTGGAGCGTTGCCTTGTAGAATTTTGTGAACTACAAGTGGGGACCCATGAGAATCACGTGGGGATGGGGTGTGGATTCCGTACCCCCACATACACACTGTGGCAGGGACCAGCAAAACGCCCCGCAACTTCTCCAGAAGCGTCTCACCTGTTGATTTAGGGATGAATTTCAGTTATGACTGCTTGAAGATGCTGGCAGGGGGACTGGAGGGCTGTGACCCATCTTCACATCTAGCCAAAGGGGAGTGGCTGGTATGGGCTGAGTGAGAAGAGTAAACGTGTTGCCGAAGTAAAAGGTGGTTCTGGTGACCTTGAAGATGTGGCTGTACGGCCATTTCCGTAGAAATGCTCTGTTAGATCCTGAAGATTTTAACCATTATTGGTCGGTCGCAATCTACCCTTTGGGAGGCAAAATGCTTGAGAGGGTGGCAAATGCTCAACTCCAGATATTCCTTGGCAAAAGGTCCATTTCCATCTGGCTTCTGACCCAGTTATGCTTTGCTTGTCCTATTGGACAGGGACCGGAGCATCCAGTCCTCTTTATTCTCCTGCATTTCTCAGTTACTTTTGATAAAACGAATCATGTCTTCCTTTTGAATCAGCTGTCTGAGATAAGAAGTGTGAGTGTAGGGAGGGGGAATACTACATTGCAGCGTGTTCAGCAGGCTGGTTCCACATTGCGGTGCTCGGGAACCTGTGGTGTTTATGCAAGTTTCACAAGATGGCTTCCCGGAGGTTGCACAAGTTGGCTTCCCAGAGGTTGCAGAAGTTGGCTTCCTGTCTTCTCTCCCATACTGTTAAACTTCTGCATGAAGCTGCTAGTGGTGGTGATGGTGGGGGGGTGTATGAGCAAAGCGCTATCATGATGACTGTCAGTTTTGTTTCTCCTTTTCGTGAATTCACAAGACTGTAGATATTATGAACAGGTGGGCTGGTGATGGCCAGTGGAACAGTCCAGATAAGATCAAGAGTATTGTTGGTTGGTGAGAGAGCTTACCAGGGAGTGAGAATTTTCCCTCTTCTGAATGGGTTTGCACTCCTTCTCGCAGATTGGGGCTCAGAGCTTCAGGATGCTGGAAATACCAGCCCTGCAGATAGATGCTCACCCTCTTTCACATGCCATGATGACTCTTTCAGCAAGTTCTGCTGCTGTCCCACCTCTGGCCGTTGCGGAAACCTGTGGTCTGGCCACTGCTAACCAAGCCCTGCTAACATCCAGGGTAGATTAGGTCTAAGAAATAACACGGATGACTCTGTTTTTGATGATGCTGTATACAAAGATATTGCTATTTATTCTGAGTAATAAATTCTGAGTGCTGATTATTAGTACAGGAGTGAATGGCGAGTGTTGTTTGCACACCCATAATTGGTGTGCCCTGATTGAACTGGGCAGGGAAATCCAGTTGCAAATAATTGCTAAAGTGTGTTGAAAGTGGTGGGCAAATTGCGGCCCGAGGGCCACATACGGCCCGCTACAGAGTTTTTTGTGGCCCACCAAGACAGTCAGAAAAAATTAAATGTGCTTGCAGCTATAGATGATATGAAATTAGCACAATAAATAAATTGAATAAAACTACCACTATTTAATTTATATTTATTGATTTTTATGATACAATTTATACCTTTTCTGAAATGCAAAGTTAACTAATGAATGCAATCATTTTAAAAGGTGTGGCCCTCCGCTAACCTCCGCTCCCACAAAGTGGCCCCCGAGCCAAAACAATTGCCCACCCCTGATCTAACGGGTGTGAAAACATCCAACGTATCACAGAAGCAATTCTCCTTTTAGGACTTCAGTCAAGCCTATGTACCTTCTGAAACATAGCATTATACGTTCTCTGATTTTTTTCCCCTGTTGCTTTACAGAATGCAGCCCCCAACACTGCAGTTCCCGGGTAGAATGTGGCATGGAGTGGCTGTGAAATTAAAATGTTTCACTCCTTGCTCCATTTTCTCGCTGCCAATACCCTCCCCCCTCCAAAAAGCTGTCTTCACACCCACTGGGTGAATCTGTGCATTTTCCCAAGTAGAAGTGAAAACAGTTTGAGAGTTATGTATTTCAGTGAGAAACTGTCAAACCACTCAGAGGCCCCCGCCTCTCCCATGCCAGATCCCCCCTCCACAGCCTGAAGTCGGTGGAAGACGTGGTTTTGCAAATGGTTTTATATGTACTGGTTGCAGATTGTAACAATAAACTTGAACTTGAACCTCCCTGTCCACTTGCCCTCCACTTGCTCTCCACTTGATCAAGGCTGTGCAATCCAGTGGTTAGACATCACTCTGGTTTATATGGCTTTGCCTTTAAAATGTTATCAATAAACTTTCAGAAATATTTTTTTTCTAAAATAAGATCCCAGTGTTGCTGTGTTCTGATTGTATGATGCCACACAGACCTCACTGCAGAGGCGTGTGACGTTTTGCTTGCTTCTGTAAGTGCTCTTCAGTGGGTTTGCAGAAGTAAAATTCTGCCAGACAGTTAGTTATCAGAGGATTCACTGCAAACATCTTTCTGTATCCCCAACAGATCTCAAAATGAAAAACAACTGCACAGAGACTAAAGAGAAAAGCAACGGCGAAGTTCAAGATAATTCTGTAGTGAAAAAAAAAGTTGTAAGTGGTACTTTATTTTTTTTCCATTTTAAAAATAATTTAACACGCAAACAAGAGTTTTGATTTGGCAGTCCAGTGATGCTCTGATTGTTAATGATCAATCTATGTGAAGTCACAGACCTCAACTACTTAGCAATGGAATCAAGGGGCTATCGTTTTCAGGGTGTGTGGATCCAAGTTATTGTTTTTGCTTCTATTATTTTAATTACATGTTGCAGATTCACTTTTAAAGGGTTTTCACATTTTATGGTTTGATGTTATGGTATTTATGCAGTGCTCGTAAACTGCTTTGGGTATTTTTGCGACAGAAGGGGAAATGAGTGTATATGTCAAAAAACAATGGCAATAAACAGAACTTCCAAAATTCTTTCTGGTATTAGACAAGAAACTTGCAACCTTGGAAAACAGTATGAGATTACTTTGCAAGTGGGTCCCACTTTAGACCTGATTTGTTCCTAGGTGGTTCACCGACACCTTGGGGCATAACTTCAGAGGGCTCTGCAAGGGGGACAGAGAAATCAGAAAGCTTTCGTCTTGCGTTTAAACTAAGTAGCATCCCATCCACCATGACCATTGCCAAGGCTGTTTCAGGGCTTTCCCACACACTCAGCTTATTCCTGACTTTCTTAGCAGTCAATCCCCAAGCATTAGAATGGGTTTGGGTACTGTTCTTCTCCACACCTACCCTCCCTTCACACGTGTACAGTTTTGGAGTCAGCTTATTTTGGCTATTTCTCGCACGGGCGATTTTTGCCACTTTCAGCCTCATACCTCTTCAGGTTTTCTTCCAAATTCCAGATGCTTAGCTTCCCCTTCAAACTTCAATGTGGCATTTCAAGGGTACTCTTCCAAATTTTCTGTCTGTGCAGCATTGCCTTAAATCATCAGGATTTTCAAGTGAGAGTGCTATGGGGGCATCATCAATGACGTCGGAGTGCACATACCCCTTTTAAAGTTTTTGAAGATGCTTATTTTGCTATATCCATATAAGGGCTGCATTTTTTTAAAAAAAGATTGAAAATGAACAGATGGGGAAGTCTTTGTATGGGGAAGCCTAAAAGGTGACCAGCTCCAACACACGTACCTAAGCTCTCCCCCTGCAGTCCAAACTGGAGAGCCTGCCTAGACTGACCCACAGCCAGAAGGTTGAGGCCAGCACCAGCAGGGCAAACCAACCTGTGATGGGACAGATCCTGGAGCAGCAGTGGCTATGCACTTTTCAAACAGTGCTGCTTTTTCTGGTGCCACCCTCTTTCCCTAGGCCACCAGGGCTTTTGCAATTTTTAAGTCATTTTCATATTGCTGTATCAACCTACCACTGTAATAACAGATGCAGCAGATTCTCTGAATTCCCAGCTTTCACTTTTAAAATAAGTACATCTCTAGTCCCTTCCCTTGCAGAGATATAAGGGGAAAGGTGTATCTCTGCAAGGGAAAGGACTAGAGACATGTTTTTAAAAATAATAGATGAAGAATCTGCTGCATCTATTATTACAACAGTAATATGAAAATGATGATTTAAAAAAGATAGAAAATGAAACCAGGAGGGGGAAGGAAAGGGGGGGGGAGTGTTTCAATAATGGTGAACGTCCAGTCATCAAAAAGTAGGTAGGAGGAGGGTGGGAGTGGGCAGGATAAACGAAACTGAGAGAAACATTATGTACAAGGGAAAAATCAACTCAAAATTGGCTTCCAGGAAAAGATAGGGGAAATAGTAGTCTCGAACTGGGAAAAAGTGAGGAAAAACCGAAAAACCTGCAGTGAAAACTAAAGGCAAAAAAAAAATGTGTGTGGAAATCAGGGGATAAATTGAAGCAATATGTGGCCAGAACTGATGGGGAAAAAATCATGTGGAAAGCCCCATCGTTCTCCAGAATCTATAAAACGTCTGGGCCCCATGCACCCTACAACTGGTTTTACCAGAGCATTTTTGCGAGTACTCATTTCTTTGTGCTGACACCGGGAAGTGGGGAAGACATCTCAGTGCAGCATGGAGTTGAGATATAACTACTCGACGTTCAGTGTCCTTTGGTAGACTCTTGATCTTGGCCAATATGACCCTACTTAATGAATAGCAGTCATGGTAATGACTGTTTCCTATTTTTGAGGCCTTGCACAGTGGTAGGGGTACTAGGCTATGCCTGGCATCTGGCAGGAGCTTGGGGGCACAGGGACATGGGGGGGGGGGACACCTGTGGCATTGTTCATGCCATGACATCTCTTCCAGGGAAAACCTGGAAATGAAAGCTGCTCACTCTGGCCAGGGTCTTCCATCTGAGCAGTTCATCTCTCTGGCGTAGATGGAGCTTGCTTCAGCAGGCGCAGCCTTTCTTGGTAGTGTTGCCAATTGGGTTGCTATCCCCCAGCCCGGGGCGGGGGATGCCCTGATCCCACCCTTCCCACCCCGCTCCCATTTACCCACCTGGCAGGGGGTGCGCTCCTTGGGGCGCTCCCTTCCTGGGGGGTGCATCACACCCTTGGGTGGGGGGGCGCGTTCCCGCACCATGAGAGCAGGCGACAGCAGTGGTGAAAGCAGGCCATTCTCAATGTTGCCACTGCTGCCAGCGACGCCTGCTTATGCTACCGCCGCTTGCTCTCGTGGTGCGGGAGCCACAGCGCTGACAAAAGCGGCTTACAGTGGTAAGAGCTAGTGGTGGCAGTGGCAGCAAGAGCAGCTCGCTGTCACCAGTGCCTCCCGCTGCCACCGCTGCTTGCTTTTGCCACTGCAGGCCGCTTTCACCAGCGCAGCGGCAGTGGCAGTGGCAGTGGGTGGTGCTGGCAACAGTGAGCCACTCTTGCTGCCGCCGCTGCTGCTTCTGCCACCGTGAGCAAGCTCCAGCGGTGGTGGCCAGGAGAAAGGAGACACAAGCACCCTTTCTCCTGCATGCGCGGCGATGCCAGTCCCAGAAGTGTCATCATCACGCATGCCGAGAAGTTGAAAAAGGAAAAGAAAAGGTAGGGTGGGTGCCAGGAACCCAATCCCCTGCCGGGGGACATGAGAGACCTGGCAACCCTAGTTGCCAACCTCAGGTGGGGCCTGGAGATCTCCCAGAATTCCAACTGCTCTCCATGCTACAGAGATCAGTTCCCCTGGAGAGGAAATGGCATCTCTACTGCATGACACCCCTGCTGTGCTCCCTCCACTCACCGAGCCCCACTCTCCCAGGCTCCACCCCCAAATCTCCAGGCATTTCCCAAGCTGGAACTGGCAACCCAATTTCTTGGCCTGTTTGTTGCAAAAGGCTGCAAATCGTTTTATTTACATAAATCCTTTGTGGAAACCATTGAAGTCCTTTCCCAAAGGCAAAATCTCCAACAAATCAGACCTAAAAAGTGGGAAAAAATACAACAGACTCTAGAAAGGGGGGGGGCAGGCGGGCATTCCCTTCTTCTCCGTCACTGATCCCGGCTGGATGAAGAGCGGGGGGCAGGCATGACCACGGCCTCTGTACCTGATCCTGGCTGGGTGAAGGGGAGACGGGCATTGAACAGGGGACGGGCATTGCCTCCTACTCTGTGCCTGACCTAGGCTGGGTGAAGGGGAGATGGGCATTGCCTCATGCTCCGCTCCTGATCCCGGCCAGGTGAATGGGGTGGGCATTGTCACCTTCTCCTTGTCTGATCCCAGCTGGATGAAGGGATGGGCACTCCCTCCTGATCCCAGCCGGGTGAAGGCGGAGGGTGGATATTGCCACTGCTCCAATACTGATCCCAGCTGGGTGAGGCAGGGGGCAGGCATTGCCACCTGCTTCGCCACTGATACCAGCTGGGTGAAGGCAGAGGGCGGGCATTGCCTCCTCTCTGCTCCTGATCCCAGCTGGGTGAAGATGGGCATTGCCACCTATTCCCTTACTAATCCCACCTGGGTGAAGGGCAGGCGGGCATTGCCACCTGATCCCCTCCTGATCCCAGCTGGATGAAGGCAGGGGATGGGCATTGCCTCCTCTCTGCTCCTGATCCCAGCTGGGTGAAGACGAGGAGCACCTGCTTCGCTCCTGATCCCAGCTGGGTGAAGGCAGGGGGCAGGCATTGCTCCCTGCTCTGTACCTGATCCCGGCTGGGTGAAAGTGGAGGGCGAGCCTTGCCACCTTCTCCACTCCTGATCCCAGCTGGGTGGAGGCAAGGGCAGGCATTGCTGCCTTCTCTGTACCTGATTTTGTCCTGGGCTTCCCACCACAGCATGCTCTCTTGAGGTCTGGCTGCCTCATCTGGGCTTCTCTCCACAGCTGCGCCCTCTGGTGGCGCACCAGGGTAGGAAGTGAGGTGTCTTGAATACACTTAGCCTTTTATATAGTGGGATACCTCTCTGTAACCAAAATCTTCCATAGCATTTCTCAAATAAAATAGTCATATGAAGGCACACGTTGTGTATGAATGAAAAACAGTGTGTTGCAAAATCAAATTATATGGTATTGTTATAAGTAATTTTCTCATGAATATTAAACCTCCATAAACCAGAAAATGAATTAAAGTGATGGACATAAAATATTTTAAAGCACAGACGGTGGCTCTCAAGTGTTGTCCAAGCAACTAAATCACACTTCTGCAACAGACTTTAGTATGATAGGTTTAAAAATTCAGGAGATGGCGTATCTTTCCCTATTGCACCCATATATTGGTAGTGGTACTAAAGTTTCAGATTCCTAAAACAAAGACTGCTAGATATTGATAGGCAGACCCTCAGCTCTCTGGCACAGCAGACCTGCTCCCCACTGGAGTTTGGAATCATCCCTGCCCCTTATTTCTCGTTGCTGTCTTTCCCTCACCTACGCCGAGCTTTTATGCTTGCATGTTTTAACATTTTACCCTCTGAAATTCTGTTTGGGAGATTTACAAGCACACCCTACCCCAATAGATTATGTCCTTGTGAAAGGATGCAACCCGAATCCATACTTCATGTTTTATTTTATTGTGACTTTTATGTTCCCGTGTGGGACTCCTTGGGCCAAGCTACAAGTGACGAATGACACTTGAACGGCAAGTGTATTTCTCCCTGTTCACTTGCCCTCCACTCAATCCACTTGCCGTTCAAGTGTCATTCGTCACTTGTAGCTTGGCCCCTTGATTAGCCCCCTGCTGATCAATCGTCAGGGTCAATCTGACAGAGGATTCACTTCTTTCCGACTATCAGATCATTCAGCCCACACTACACATACGGTTGCTTTGTATTTCTCAATTGCCATGTGGATTAGGGAGTATATGGTAAATTCTATCGATTGATTTTGCTGTTCTTTTGGTTCCTGCCCTGCTCGTCGTAAATTGTTTTATTGTTTTATTGAATGCCAATAAAAGGTTGCTGATCTAGTAGTGCCTCATTTGAGGATGCTGCAAACTCTGCTAAAATAAAATTCTGTGACAAGGTAATACGAATTCCGTGAGAAGAAAAACAGTGCTAAGCAATTTGTATGAATGATGAAAACCTGGCTAAAACCTATCATGCTGCACAATTCATTCTGGCCCTGAGGGCTGTATAGAGCATCCCCTAGCCTTATTCAGATCTGCCTCGGCTTCTAAGATCTCAGCAGGAATTAACTCTAGAACTTCCACATTTATCTTGCAAACCAACATACCAGAAACTGCTTTTTTAGGTGGGGAAGGAGATAAAGGAAGTTGAGTTTCAGTGCCTTATACCACATTCTGTACTTTTTCTGTATTTCCATTGTGGCGTAATAATAATTAGCATGTTATTTCAGAACTCCTATTAATTCTCACAACTCACAGACGCTAGACTAGTATTATTATCATTCCTGTACTGAGGATGGAAAGTCTAGTTGAGAGGCTGTGGTTCATCTAAGGCGGCAGAAGAAGGATTTGAACCAGAGATCTCCCAGGTCACAGCTCACTTTTTTGGGATACACCCCCACACTGACAGTTCTTTACGTTGCTTTCATTGCCACTGCCAACTGTCTTGCTGCTTCTCCTCCTCATTCCTTTCTGACAAAATTCCCTGCACTTTTTCACTTATAGCTCTACAACAAAAAGAGCTAGCAATTTACCTTTAAAAAAAAGGTAGCTGGCAATTCAGAGGAACTATGAGACTATGGTAATAAATCATTATAATATTAATGCACTGTAGCACAATAGCATTTGCTATTTTTTTAAAGCTCCCATAAAGCTCTCTTGTGTTGGGATGTTTGAAAATGCACACCTTCCCATCCAGGTGGTGTGAAAACATGCTTGGACTGCATCCTTTCCTTAAAGATTGTGGCAAAGCAGGTTTGGGAAATATTGGAGCCAAGCAGGGGGAAACCTGGAAAGTGGCTAGTTAGGAGATGGTAATCATGTGGCTGCTGCAAAAAAGTGCTCCGTGTTGTTGTTGTTGTTGTTGTTAAATCATCATCATCATCATATGTTGCCCTTTGGGACAACTTAACACCCACTCAGAGCAGTTTACAAAGTGTGTTGTTATCCCCACAACAATCACCCTGTGAGGTGGGTGGGGCTGAGAGAGCTCTGGAAGAGCTGTGATGGACCCAATACCACCCAGCTGGCTTCAAGTGGAGGAGTGGGGAATCAAACCCGGCTCTCCAGATTAGAGTCCTGCGCTCTTAACCACTACACCAAACTGGCTCCATGTGGAAGCAGCCTTAGGTCCCCTCCTACACTAGGTCCCTATGTGCAACAGGCCTCTAAGTCTCCTCTGAAGAATCTACCCAGATGTGCCCTAACCTGGCATCATCTGCCGAAAGCGAGCTGGAGACCCACACCATCTAGTAGATTCATCTTGGAAATGCCATCTAGTACTCTGAGGTTTTGATAGCTATTGTGTTTGTGGCAAAGGGCAGTCTGCTTATCTTTCTCTGTGGCTGTGACTAACTGGAAGAACAGCCCCCCAAAGTCCAGTCTGTTTGCATAAATAGTTCAAATTCAGAGAAAATGAGAGGAAGACAGAGTTGATTCAGAAGGCGGGTTGAATCTGTGGTTTAATTTCCAAATAGAATCCATGCAGCAGGATAGCCCTGGGGAAACCATGATAAATGCTGGCATTGTCTCCATAGGAAGACACAATCCTTCTGATGAAGTTGAAGCTTATGCCATGCGAAACGTGCTGGCATTTGAGGGTGCCACAAGGCTCCTCGTCATTTTGCTACAACAGACTTAACATGGCTCGCCCTCTGGAGTTTGACTTGATCTGCTTTCCCCCTCAGCTAGTAAGGAATAATGTAACTTAGACGCCAAATCCTTCAATGGCTTTCTACCTGCATAATATGCAAGGAGAGGAGAATGGGAGGGGGCTGCAGGGAGGCATGTTGTTTTGTCACTCAAGAATGCTGCCGTTGTTGCTGCTGAGTGTATTTTGTTCTTGGAAATGGAGATGAGAGAACTTAACACAGTGCGTAAAGGGGACTAAGAGAAGGTCTAAAATGGAAATTCCTGCCGATTTTATATCTTTGTGGCACATCACTAATTTTTCTTATGTAAACTCGTCATGGTTTTATAATTGGCCTATTAAGGTTAGGAAACTTAAAAGGCAGGGATTACCTTTTGCACACAACATGCCTCAGTATCATCAGTTATAAAACTCTCCAGGGGTGTGTCAAGCTACTTTGCCCCCGGGACTGGGATAGTGCTTAATTGTAGCTTCTTTAACTGCTTCCGCACCTTTTAAAAATGTTTATTGCATTTACAATGAAATGGAAAAGAGGAACTTCGGTGTGGCTGGGTGAAAAAAAAAGGCTCATCTTCGCTGAGATAAAATGCACATTGGTGTATAGATCTTGCAAAATGGTAAGAGTTGGGTGTGTCCGGGCCTTCCTTCACATGGTAGTGGACGCAACCCGGTTCCTTGGAAAATGTTGGCAACGGCAGAAAAGCACCTTGTTTGCTCTGCCAAACCTCTAGGGAAAACTACGGAATTGGGAATGACTCTAGAGTCTACTCCAGGCATGCGACAACATGACTAGGCCTCTCTGCACATGCTCGGAGGTCTCTGGCGTGATATGATGGTGAATGCTGAGAATGCCTAAATGGTCAGCATTCACTCATATGTGTTTTAATGCTGGGGCTATCGATGCCTGGTGAGAGCTGCTGTGGTCTTCCTCATGAGGAGGTGGGCTGCCACACCTGCTGAAGCTTCTGGCCAGCCAGGAAGGGCAAGCCCCAAGCAGTGTGTTGCATTAGTCCAACCTTGAGTTTGTAGAAGGATTTAGACTGCAGTCCTAAGCAAAGTTCATCTCTTCTAAATCCACAGAAGCCCATGGGGTTAGCGTGCATAGATCTGCACTGCTAGAAAGCAACCCTATCCTGATCATATGTGAGACTTCTCATGAGATGGGATTTGAGTAAGGTACATTGAACCACAGGTTCACCAAAGGCATCCCATTCCCAGTGTGGACTGAGAGCTAAACTACAAGAGACAAATGACACGAGGAGGCGCATGTAAAGGGAGTTGTGATGTTAGCCAGGAAGCTGAGTTTTAAACGAGATCAGAAGGCTTTGTCAATTTCTCCTCTCTACAGAGCCAGCAAAGATCCCTCCTCAGAGTGTTAATTTCCTTTTTGCCTCCTAGAAGGGGAGGTGAAACTGACAGAGCCTTTGGGAGGCGAAGAGGAAATTAACAAACCCTCTGAGCAGAGAACTTTTCTGGCTCTGTAGAGAGGGGAAATTGACAAAGCCTTCCGATCTCTTTTAAAACTCAGCTTCCCGGCTAACATTGCGCGACTCCTATCACATGTGCGTCCTCGTGTCATACGTCTCTTGTAGCTTAGCTCTGACTAGGCAGCTAGAAAGGCCTGACCCCCTTGATGTTTATGCATGTGCAGCTTCCAAAAAGGACCCCCAAAATAAAAGCAGCTATATTAGCTGCGGGGCTTTTTCACCCACAAGGCCTACAGTCCATGGGCCCTAGAAGATCTGGGTGCTGCTGGCTGTTCTCAAATGCGGCCCTTTTTCTTAAGCTGATCTCTCCCTTAGCACCATGTGCTGTGTTGCTTTAAGGCTCCGTTGTGCTTTCAAGAAGCTGTAAACCTGCAAAATAAATGGGGCCTAAACCAGCTATTGTGAGTATCCCAAACCCCATCAAAATGCCAGACCTGCCAACCCTCATTACCTAGCAAAGCTTGTGGTGTCTGGGATCTCCAGACGAATCTTACCAGGAGTGCCAGTTGGGTAGCTGTCAAACATAAACGCATTTGCATAGAGGAGGTGCCTTTTGAATTGATAGACTCTGCCTGACCTGGGTTTGTTTTAACTTGCCTTGAGTGTTCTGCCAATGCACAAGCCATGCTTTGCCCTGCCACTCTGCTATTACCTGGCATGCCAGGACAATGCCAGCATTAAGGAGAGGGCTCCTGGGAATTATCACATCCATTATCCAAGTCTGTCCTCTCTCCCAAACTTTGACTAGAGCCCCTTCTGCACCGGGGACATAACTGCTCACTATCCCTGAAGTCAAGCCGAAAGGCATAGAATCGGCTTGTAGGTGGCCATTCCCACTTCTCATGTTTGATCTGTGCGGCCCCGTTTTTTGGGTGATGGGTTGCCATATGTGGGCAGCTCTGTTCTGGCTGGTTCTCAGGATGAGAACTGGGGGAGGGGCACAGATGATGACAAACTGCCCGCCCTCAAAAAGGTGGCAGCATTTTAAAAAATGTTCTAATCGCAACACCTGTGGGTGGAAATGGGATGAAATTGACTAACCTCCTCTACTTAGGGAGGAGGTGAAATTGACAGAGGTCGGTCAATTTCAGCTGTAAGGTCTCTCTGCAAAAAGAATGAAAGGAGAACTTCCCCCTCTCTGCTTCCAAACCAGTGATTCATCAATCCTGTGTTGGGCTTAACATTAAAAAAAAAAAGAGGTGAGGATGGGAGATGGAAAGGAGAGTGGCTGGATAGATGAGTAGTGTCATGTCTGAGCCACGTCCATGCCATTATTGATGCTGTTGTCAGCAATGCTAATGCTAATGCAGACCTGTTGTCCTGAACCAATGCTTCATGCTGTTACTTGCTGTAACTCGCTATCATATTGCCAAGGCCTCTCACAGGCTTAGTACAGGTGCTTATCTAATGGACTGCAGAATCTTTCAGTGTTCATGACCTTGTATAATACTCACTCCCATGTATTGCTATGTATTGCTATCTCTGTGACTCAGTTTGGTAGTACAAAGATGTGAGACGTTCTCACGCCAAGTTCGCGCCAAAAGCCCTGTTTATTGTTGGGAGGGGGGAAGGAGCAAACATGTGTGTTAAGAGGAAGGATTTTTCCACATATCACTATTCCTGTCAATCTTGCTCTTACTGCTTAGACACTTACCTTGCTTCTGAGTAATCCTATGGACATCTATAAGGAAATGATTTGATTTCTGAATAAAACCATTTAACCAAGAGCCTGGACTTCTTGTTGCAACGGTACAGGGGTCTGTCTACCATATCCTGTCATCCATAGCCTGATAAGTAGTTAATCACAATGAAGTGGGCTGGCATGGGAACTGGAGAGAGGGGAAGAGGGGGGAACACCCCAAAACAGGATGAAGTGTGTGTACAGAGAAACAGCAGACCACAAAGTGGATTTAAAAAAAAAAGTCATGATATAAGCACTCCTAGGAAAGCCGGGGAAAAGCTGCATAAGGACTGAAGTGACTACTAATGGCAGCAAATCTGGTGCAAATGGTCAGGAAAAAAGCACAATATGGGAACTGAACCAGCGAAATAGACTCGTGCAGAAGGGGTTGAGGTCTCAGGCAGACGTGCCAGTGGTGCTGGCTGAGAGCAGTGCAAAGACTGGAAAACCATCCACATGGATATGATCATCAACAGCCATCGTACCGCTTGGCTATGGAGACTGCCACACGGTTGGCACAACAGCCCAGAAGTCCTGAGTCCCACGGATCAAGACTGTGGAAGCTGAAGTCCTCCAGCACCAAAGGACGAGAACATTTCGATACCCGTGTCTGCTCCGTCAAGGAATCTGTGGGGAAGGAAGCAGGGTGCCCGCGCCCTCTTTTTCTCCGCAGCCCAGCACTAACTACAAGCATTGGTGACAGGGAGTCACTGTGCTGCGGGATGCAGGGATGGGTATTGACCCTGCATGTCACTGCACACCTGGCCATTCAGGCTACAGCACAGGTAGATGGAGCCTGGGATCAGGAAGGGCCAGGAGGCTACAAACTGTATTTCCCAATGCTCTTTAAAGGTTGCATTGTGGTATCCTAAATTAGAAGTTAGCAAGGCATGAATAATTTTATTATTTACGTATTATTTTTATTATTATTCAAATTTCACACAACACGACCAATAATACATAAAGATCGTCTGTTATCATTGATTGGTCTTGCTGAGCGGTTACGAGTTTCCGCCGGAGACCTAAGTATCAGCCAGGTATCGGTGCAATAAGTATGCCGTTCCAAGTAACGTCGTCCTTTGCAGTTCTGTAGGTGTTCTGTCAGAAAACTGCAGTTTTTCCATATAAATTGCAAAGCTTTTCAAAGCAGTTCCCAGTGCCCTGATGACAATGGGGAGTACTCTTGTGTTCTTCATCCATAGTCGGGTGGTTTCTATTGCCAGATCTCTATATGTAATCATTTTTTCTTGTTCTTTTTCTTTGACTCTGACATCCCCCAGAATTGCAGTGTCTATCATCATCATCATCTATAGCTTGCGTTTCTCCCCAGTGGGGAACCAAAGCAGGTGGCATCATTCTTCTCACCTCTATTTTATCCTCACAACAACCCTGTGAGGTAGTTTCAGGAGGGTATCCATGTTGGTCTGCAGTAGAAGTGTGTGTGTACATGCCTTCAAGTGGCCATCGACTTCTGGCAACCCCTGCAAGGGGCTCTCAAAGCAAGTAAGGTGGCTTGCCATTGCCCTCCTCTGCAGTCTTCCACGGTGGTCACTCATCCAAGTACTGGCCCTGCTTAGCTTCCGAGATCTGGTGAAATCAGGCTATTTCACCTCCACTTTCCCTGCTGCAGTAGAAGAGAGAGATTCAAATCTAGTAATATCTTAAAGGCCTTGATCTGGATAGCCCTGGTGAGTCTGGTCTCGTCAGATCTCAAAAGCTAAGCAGGGTTGGCCTTGGTTAGTAGTTGGATGGGAGACCTCCAATGAACACCAGGGTTGCAGAGGAAGGCAATGACAAGCCACCTCTCTATTAGTCTCTTGCCATGAAAACCTCACCAGGGGGCGCCATAAATCAGCTATGACTTGAGGGCACTCTCCACCACCAACACCTTAAAGACCCACCAGACGTCCAGGAGCGCTTGGGAGCTCGACTCTTCAGCGTTTAGACCCTGAAGACGTTGTGAGTCTTTAAGGTGTTACTGGACTCAAATCATGTTTAGGTAAGTTAGGCCAAGAGTGTGACTGGCCTAAAGCCGCCCAGTGCGTTTCCGGGGCAGAGTGGGGATTTGAACCTGAACCCAGATCCTAGCCTGGTCACTACACCCCATTGAGTCTCATTAATAGAACAACAGAAGCACGGTCTTGAGCCCGGAGATGGATCATAGGGTTGCCAAACTCCAGGTGGGACCTGGAAACCTCCTGCGATCTCCAAACTAGAGATCAGTAGAAAAGAGCAAGAGTCCAGTAGCACCTATAAGACTAACACGTTTGGGGGGGGGGGGTAGGGTATGAGCTTACCTGAGTCACAGCTTAACAAAAGCTCACACCCTATCACAAATTTTGTTAGTCTTACAGGCGCTACTGGACTCTTGCTCTTTTCTACTGCTACAGGCAAACTAACACGAGTAAACCCCTCTTGAGACTAGAGATCAGTTTTCCTGGGGGAAATGCCGGCTTTATGACTTTTTACGACATTATGACTTTCTACTCCCCTCCCCCACAGAGTTTCCCCCTCCCCTCCTCCCCCCAAATCTTCAGGAATTCCCCGACCCAGAGTTGGCAACCCTTCAATCGGGCCGATCCGCGCGTGTGAATCTGGCCCTCGAGCAGATCCTTCGCTCCTCCAAACCTCCTGCCCCGAGCAGGACTCCCCAAAGCGAAGCCTCCCGCCGCCCGGCGGCTCGCGTTGCATAAGGCGCTGCCTTCCGCCATGTGCTGGCGAACAAGCGGCGCCGCCTTGGTGCGGCGGCAGGCAGGCAGGGAAGGCGGCCAAGAGCGAGAGCGGAGCCGACCGCGCCGGGCGGCGGGAGGGAGGCAGGGGGAGGGGGATCCCCACCAGCCAAACCGGCTTTCCGCCCCAGCCGGAGCGGGAGCGGGCCGTGGGGGGCGTGCCGGGCCCGCTCGCTCCGCCTCGGCGCAAAGCGCAGCAGCCGCCGCAGCAGCCGCCGCCGGGCCCCCCCTGGCCGCGCGTCCTTGGCGACACCCGGCCCGGCTCCGCCTCGGGGCTGCCTCCGGGCTCGGCCTCTGCACCTGGGACGCCCCGCCCGGGGGAGCGGCCGGCAGGGCAGAGCGCACTGGCTGCGCCGCCGCCCCGGGCGCCGCGGTGTGCGGGAGGCGGAGGCGGCCGCCCGGCATGGCCAACCTGGTCCCGCTGCTGCAGAGCGGCCGCAAGGCAGGGAAGCCCGTAAGTGGCTCGCCGGGGGGCGGGCGGCAGGGAGGGGGAGCGCCGGGAGGAGCAGGACGCGGCTGCAGGGAGCGAAGCGGGGGCTCCGCGGCGGGCAGCGCCGCTCGCCGGGCTGCGGGCGCTGGAGGCTGCCCGGGGCTGCGCTTTGCACCTGCTCAGGAGCCCCGGGCTCGCTTCGGCCCTTGCTCCGGAGCCGCGCCGGTTGCGCTGCCCTTTCCTGGCCCCGAGGCTGAAATGCGCGTGGAGCGCACAAATGCAATGGGGCGGGGGCGGGGGGCGCTGGCGATGCAGCCTGCGGCGGAGGCGAACTCGGGAGCGGCGGTTCCTGTCCGCCGGCGCGGGCCACGTTCCCGCTGGGCTGGGCACAGGAAACCTTCCGGCTGTTCTTTGGCAACTGCAACGCCTGAGCTTGCCTTATCTCTTTCCGTCGTCCTTGCTCCCGTGCCAACCTCGAGCCCTTGGGAGGTGCGGGTGCCTTTGCCTTTCCAAGACCTTTGGCGCGGCAGCTGCTCAGTTGGAGGGCTAAAAATACGGGTTGCTAAAGGGAGAGAGAGGAGCCCGGTTATTATTAGCCCAGGGGCACCGAAAAGTTTGCTGTTTGCCTCCCGTTTCTGGATTTTCACTCTCGGTAGCTTCCCTGTGGGCTCAAGTCAAACCGCACAATACACGGATGGTGCGTGACCGGAGCTCTGGAAGTCCGACCAGATCCAGTGGGGCTCTGGATCCGCCTTCCTTCTGCCTGCAGTTCTGGCTGCCCTGTCTCAAAAATAGATCACTATGCGTAGCCGTGTTAGGCTGTCTGTAGCAGTAGAAAAGAGTAAGAGTCCAGTTGTCCCTATAAGACTAACAGAATTTGTGGTAGAGGGTATGAGCTTCCGTGAGCCGCAGCTCACAAGTATCTAAAGAAGTGAACTGTGGCTCATGAAAGCTCCGACCCTGCCACAAATTCTGTTACTCTTACTCTTTTCTACTGTCTCAAAAATGAAAATGCAGAGCTGGGGAAAGCGCAGGAGAGGGCAGGTGAAATTATTAAAGGGCCAGAGTGCTTTTCCTGTGCCCCATTTTACCAAGGGGCAACACGACCAAAATTTATCAAAATTATGCATGGGGAAGTGAAAAGCGGGTAGAGAGAGTTTTTTTCCTTCTTTCCCACAATCCTAGTACTCCTGGGCCACCCAGTTATGTTAATTGGCAAATGGCACCAGGATGGGCGAAAGGAACTCCTTCTTTACTCTAGGAGTGATTGAATTCTGCAGTGGTAGCGATGGCCACGAGGATTAGACAGAGGTGTGGAGTTTAGGTCTGTCCGTGGCTATTAGCCACGGTGACTAAAAAAAATGCTCAGCGTCAGAGACAATGCAGTGGAAGTCAGTGGCCGCTATGCCGTGTTTTTTGGCTCTCAGAACTTTTGTTGCTTGGGAGCAGAGAGAGGCACAAAACAGAACACGAACCAAAAAGAACCACGAACCAGCCCAGTTCATGGTTCCCGAACCAGCGGTTTGTGGAAGCTCATTTCCACGAACTGCCAAAGTGGTCTGCTGGTTTGTTTGGTTTGTTTTAAATGCCCCTTTCCCTGTGCTGCTGCAAAGTGGCATGGAAAGGGGCATTTAAACCTGCCAATCAGCTGCTTTTCGGGGAGATCCCTGACAAGCAGCTGATCATTTAAACAGTGGGGCTTGGCTGCCCGGCCGGGAGTTCCCGTCCGGCCAGCCAAGCCCCACCTACAGTTTAAATGGCCATTTCCCCACCACTCCAAGCCATTTAAACTTCAGGTGGGACTTGGCTGGCTGGCTGAGAACTCCCGGCTGGCCAGCCAAGCCCTGCTGTTTAAATGATCAGCTGCTTGTCGGGGATCTCCCTGACAAGCAGCTAATCTGCGAGTTTAAATGCCCCTTTCTGTGCTGCTGCCCACCTCTACTTGGGAGCAGTTTAGATCAGGAAAACTAAATGGGGGAAATTGTTAACATTATCCCCCCCCCCCGTTCCTTTGACAAAATTCAGTGTCTTCCCCTTTTGAATTGGGGAAAAAAGGAAAACCAGATATGTTGTGTCATTTGTGGCTGTGCCCTTGCCTGTTCTATTGTAGCTGGGGTGAAGGCCAACGGAACTTACAATTTACCCTGAGCGCCCGGAAGGGAGTCCCACCAAGTTCAGCGAGGCTTCTTTCCAAGTGTCTGTGGGTAGGGCTGCTGCTTTGATCATACGAATCCTTTGCTTATGTTTGCTCCTCTCCGTTTTTGCATCTCCTCAGGTTAAAATTCTACATTTTTCTTTGCAGAGATCTTTTCTTGGGGCGGGGGGGGGGGTGCAGTAGTAATTCTAAAGTCCTGCATACATCAAAAGTATTGCACAAGTTGGCAATAATGAAATCATCACCATGAACAAGAACGGTGTCAGAAGTCTTCCCCCCAAAGTCTTTCATTGAATAGAAAGAGAGCATAAAGGCTGAAAATGTGAACAAGGCATCCTCCATTGTTTAAATCTGACCAGGGCTTTGGAATAACTAACAGCGAGTCCTAAACAGAGTTAAGATCCTTCGAAGCCCATTGCTGGCAACTGACTTACAAGGATGTAGCTTTGCTTAGGATTACACTGTGTATAACTTTAGACTTCTACACCCCCAGATCTACAATTAGGGCCATAGCTGTGGGGCAGAGGGGGAGGACTGGCTATTTGAGGGACATTCACGGTTACCAATCTGGACCTGGATTTCTCCCAGAGTTGCAATTGATCTTTGGACTCCAGAAATCTTTCCCGCTGGAAGAAATCTAAACCTAATTGAGAGACAACCTCATTAACAGAACAGCCTATGCCAAGAAGGGGAACTATCCCACCAAGTCACAGTACAATACTCATATATATAAATATTTGGTCATTTGTGTTGGATTTTGAATAAATAAGTTATCAAGTGCTCTCGTGCTATAATCTTCCCCTGGAAGAAATGGCAGCTTTGGAGGTCAAACTCTGTGGCCTCACATCCCTGCAGAGTCTCTTCCAAGACTTTCTCAAGCCAGGGCTGGCGATCCTCTTCAGACCCCTTCCCAGACCCCTTCTAGCCTTTTCATTTGTGGAGATGCAAGTGGAAATATGCCCACAATATTGTGTTGAATTGTTCAGTGATTAACAAGAGCCCTTTCCAATCCTTTTGTTTGGTGCTCTTACCACATGCGCTAGGAAGAGAGCATTTTGATATGCACGATTGTGACTTTGTGGGAATAGCACAATGCACATATTTTTAAGCTTTGGTACCTGTGAACATATACAACAAACAGATTTCTGATCATGTACCAAAGGAAGAAAACTGGCGTGTTGCCTTAATGGCAATTGTACATGGTGAGAAGATTGAACACAATGTGCTCTCTTGGTATGGGTGGTATGAGCATCAAAAAAACTAGGAAGGGTGTAGGCTCTTCCGTCTTCCAGTGTTCTGTTCAATGAATGCAAAAGCACTGGGCACATTTTAAATTAAACTAGATTTTATTAACATTTATAACTAAGCTATTAAAACACATTGAACTGTCTGTATTTAGATACGGAATGTTCTGTGCAGCTTTGCCCCACTGGCTGCAGTTATTTCCTCCGGTCGCCTTACTACAACATTTCTAGATATGGGCCGTCCATATATGCAAGTAGTAATCCAGACCTACCTTACAGAAACGTTGTGATGGTGATTCAAAAAGTGTATGTGAAAAGCTTTGTATACTGTTGAAATCAATGTGTCAAATTTTCAATATGGCAGGATCTAGGGATACTTAAATTCAGAGACTGGAGCCATGAGCAGACAAGACAGATCTTTCTACAAAATTGAATTTTTTTTTAAACACCCTGAAATCTAATATAAACACATACAATATGGGGTGAAACCCCTTAAATGATAGAAGCCGTACCTGCAGCTTTAAGAAATGAATGCCCTCAGTGGCTGTTGCTGGGCAACCAGAACCATATTGTCAGCATTCAAGCCCTGGCTTCAGTCAATAAAAGGCAAGGAGAGGAGGCAGGGCTGCTTTGGCCTGTGAGGGAAAACTCATTGGAGCCAAGTCCAGCAGCGTTCATTGGGCAACTTGATACCATGTTACTTACGTGGGTCACCCAGCCCCAGCGGCTCACTACTGTTCAATAGCAGTCACCTCAAAAAGCCAGTATGGTGTAGTGCTCTAGGATCAGGAATATTCAGGTTTGAATCCCCACTCTGCCATGGAAGCTCACTAGGTGGCTTTGGGCCAATTACACGTTCTCAGCCTAACCTCCCTCACCGTGGAGGGAGAGCAGGGCCGGCGTGCCCATGGAGGCCAGGTAGGCAGTGGCCTCAGGCGCGAGGGAGCTGGAGGTGCGCCGGAGAGGGTGTCGGGGGCTGAGGCGCGCGCAGCAAAGCTGGCATGACTGGGCTGCAGCTACTGCTGTAGCCAGCCAGCCAGCCCCGTGCTTCCGCCACCACCACTGCCGCACGCCCCAGCTGGGCGCAGCCTCCGTGCACCGCCCCAGCAGCAGCTCGCGGCTTCTGCGCCCAGCTGGGGTGCATGGCAGCAGCGGCATGGGGCTGGCTTGCGTGCTCCTCCGCTCCCACACGCCCCGGCTGGGCGCAGAAGCCGTGAGCTGCTGCTGGGCGGCGTGCGGAGCAGCCTCCATGCGCCGCCCCAGCAGCGGCTCGGGGCTTCTGCGTCCAGATGGGGCACATGGCAACGGCAGCGGCATGGGGCTGGCTGGCTGCAGCTAGTGCTGCAGCCAGCCATGCCAGCTCTGCTGTGCGCTCCTCCACCCCCACATGCCCCAGCTGGGTGCAGAAGCTGCGAGCAGCTGCTGGGGCGGCGTGCGGAGCACAGAGAAGCTTCCATGCACTGCCCCATCCATCTCACACAGTCAGAGGTGTGCGTGCGCGCTCGTGGCCGCAGGCGCCAGAAACTCTGGCGCTGGCCCTGAGGGAGAGAGTGATGTAAGCTACTTTGGGCTCACATTGTGGAGAAAGGTGGGGTGTAAATGAACTAAAATAGTACATCTAGCTGAAAATGGGGGGGGGGTGCAGTTAAAAGGTGGGTGGGTGGGAAAGAGAAAAGGAAGCAGGGAAAAGTGAGGATATGGGGGTTGCCAGGTGTAGGACAAAAGGGAATAGTGTGGGGAAGACGATTCAGGAAAAAGTCTTCCCCTAAGTCCTTGTCGGTGCTCTACCATGCAACTGGGCTTAGTCCAGCAGCCACTACTGGACCAAGTTTTCCCAGGATGAGTCTGCCAGGTGTGTGTATGGGGGGGCAGAAATCTGAACAGACGAAGGCAGACGAAGGCAGGCAGGCCAGTGCGTGGAAAGGGAAGAAGGAAACAGGAAAAGGGGAGAGTCCATGGGGGCTCGCAGGGAATGGAAAGAGTGCAAGAGGAATGAATGAAATGCCCCCCCCCCCACAACAGGTCCTTGCAGGTCCCCTGCTTGTGCTGTCGAAATTGTAAGCAGCACAAAGCAAGGTGTAATCCAAGTATTGCAGATATTCCGAAAAGGAACATCTTTGCCTTTTTCAGTGGCAGAGCTCTCCTCTGATGAAAACAAAAGCTTAGTCATCCAAGCATTGTGGGGCAGTGCTGTAAGGTGCTCTTACATGGGGGCACAAACAGGTGCCCCCATGGCAGAAACAGCAGCAGTGGGCAGGGATGGTTGTCCTTGCTCCCACCGCCCCTGCATCTCTGTGGCATCTCCCCGCACCTCATTCCCCACAGACTGGCAAGCCTCCTTCTCAGCTGACCTCCAGTTAAAGCTTCACTGCAGGTCAGCTGGGAACAGAAGAAAAATGCCTCCAGGGCTAATGGTGGCGGTGGAGACGCTGCTTTGCTCTGTCCCCTGTCCAGTTTGGCTGTGGGTGGAGCATCCACATGTGAATGAAGTTCCGAGCATGAAACTCCCCTCGTGCATGCATCTGGTCAACAGGGACAGGTTAGACGTGGGAGAGACACGAGAGTAAGGTACGGTTAGATCCTCAGTCTCTGCAAGAGGATGGTAAAAATGCTCATCTGCCTTCTAGGTGGTTGCTAAGGATGATTCAGAAGATATATATTTATCACCTAATATATGGAAGGAGCTTTGAACCTGATAAAATACCATAATGTTATTATCATGGTCAATGTACGGACTTTATGCTCAGATAATGTTTGATTGAGTTCATGTTTACCTGCCATCAGATAAGCTCAGGGCTTTTTTTCTAGGAAAAGAGGTGGTGGAACTCAATGGTGGAACTCGGGCCACACAATGACGTCACCTTGGGTCAGCTGGAACAAGGGGGGAGTTTTTAAAAGTTTAAATCGCCCTTGGCGAAAATGGTCGCATGGCTGGTGGCCCTGCCCCCTGATCTCCAGACAGAGGGGAGTTTAGAAGGCAATCTAAACTCCCTTCTGTCTGGAGATCAGGGGGCAGGGCCACCGGCCATGTGACCTTTTTCAAGAGGTGCCAGAACTCCGTTACACCGCAGTTCCGCTGAAAAAAAGCCCTGCTGTCTATGCACTTTTTAGAACTCTTTGTCCTGTTCTGACTGTTACCATTTCAAAGAGGTTCGTTATCATAATGGCAGGCATAAATCAACCACAATGTTCTGGTACGGGAACCCGGGAAGGGGGCTAATGTTAAGTTGTTATGTGACCAAAATGAAAGCAACGCCCATGAGGGTCAGAGAAAAAATGGTCCCAGCTTGGGTCGCTTGCCAAGAGTTGCTCATATCTTTACTTAAACCTTTTAAAGGAATTCCCTCTTGGGAAATTCAGATGTTGCAATTATTATCACAGGGACTTGGTGTGTGATGACTCAATGGTAGAACAACCACCTTGCACGCAAAAAAAGTCCCAGGTTCAGTGCAAGGTTTAAAGGATTGGGTTAAAGTTGATGGGAAATACCTGAAACCCGGGAAAGCAACTATCAGGGTGGCCAGTATTAGCCTTGATGGAGCCATTGGTTTGATTCAGTAGAAGTCAGCTTCTACTGAGCATTAATGGGTGGAAAGTTGTACTTGAAAAAGTCAAAATCTTATGACACAACCCATCTGAAACTCTACAGCACAGTCACCTGAAATTCTGCACAACTGATTAGAGTAAGCAGATGAGGGCAGATAGATTTCTAGGCGCCTTTGGCTGGCTGGTAGACTGGCTTGCTATCCAAAGAAAGTTCTGCATGCAATATGTTAAGTGTGGTGACTATTGTTTCAGCAGAAGCAGCCTGGGAGCTTTTGAGCAATTTCTGGCAAACAGAAATTTCCCGTTTGGCATTCCAAGCCTTTTATGGCTTTAGAAAAATTCCAAGCACATTGCAACAACAACAAAAATCCCCAATACGTGCTTGGGCAAATAGTATCAGTACTGTCTGTAAGTATTTATTGGTAGATTAATTTACTAGAGTTTTACCATTAAATAAGGATGCAATTTCTCTGAAAGCGAAGAGTGCACTTGTTTAATTTCGAAGCTGTTTTGGACCTGGGGTGTTTCAGCCCACGATTAGGTTTGATGCAAGCCATCTCTAGAACCATAAAGTTGGAAATGGCCATACAGCGATCTGCTCCAGGGTAGAATCACAGAATCATAAGGTTGGAAGGAATCTCTAGGGTCATCTAGTCCAACCCCCTGCAGGAAATTCACAAATACTCCCCCCCCCCCCACACACACACAAAGTGACCCTTACTCCGTGCCCAGAAGATGGCAAAACACTGCCAGGATCCCTAGCCAAACTGGCCTGGGGAAAATTGGTACCTGACCCCAAGCTGGCGATCGGCCTCACCCTGGGCAAGTAAGAAGGAGCAAGGGTAAAGCTAGGACATCCCGGACTAGATGCTTGAAAACCTCCAGTGAGGCAGAGCTCGCCCCTGTGCCTGGAAATTGGTCCCAGTGTCAAACTGCTCCCACTGTAAGGAGATTTCTGCGAATAGTTGACCGAAGTCTCCCCTCCTGTACATTAAGCACCTTAGCCCCAGAGTTGCCCTCTGGAATGCAGAGAATGGTGCTTTGCCTATATCACATCTTCTGGTGATTTTAAAGTTTAAGGAAAGCTGAGGGGGAGAGGTAGTTTCCTTCTCTACTAATCCCAGGATCAAAAATGCCCCCTTCCTCCAAGCCACTGTACATGTTTTCACCTACTAGGCAAATAGCAGCTTAGAGGGGATGTGCGGTTTTGGAGACATTACAGACCTTAATGGTCCTTAATGGGAAGTGAAAAATAAAATACTGAATGATGGCTCTTCTTTTTAGCAAGGTTTGGAACTTCGGTCAATTAAGTTGTTATGCCCTGTGTGTATTTCCTTACACGTTAGAAAACTGTTGGATGTCACATGCAAATTAAACATTCAATTAGTTGATTACTCAATTAAAGGACTGATCATTAGTCAACCGTTTTCATAATTAGTTACCAGCTGTAAATAATATGCCTGTGCAAACATCTCCTAAGAAAACTCTTTAGCTCCACAAGACAAGGAACCCCGCTGAGGGCTTGGAACTGCAGCCTAGTGGACTTGCATAGGTTCAAGCCAAGGACCCTGAAGAGTTTCTGCTAATGGAAAGATGCTACAGTTTCAGATGGCTTTAGGCTTTGTGTGTGTGTTATAAACAAGTCACCTCCAACCTATGGCGACCCTATGAAGGAAAGACCTCCAAAACATCCTATCATTAACCGACTTGCTCAGATCCTGCAAACTGGAGGATGTGGCTTCTTTTATGGAGTCCAGCCATCTCGTTTTAGGTCGTCGTCCTTTCCTACTGCCTTCCACTTTTCTCAGCATTATTGAATTTTCCAGAGAATCTTGTCTTCTCATGATGTGACCAAAGTACGATAGCCTCAGTTTTGTCATTTTTGCTTCTAGGGAGAATTCAGGCTTGATTTGATCGAATACCCACTTATTTAATTTTTTGGCCGCCCATGGCACCCACAAAACTCTCCTCCACATTTCAAATAAATCAATTTTCTTCCTGTCAGCTTTCTTCACTGCCCAACTTTCACATCCGGCGAGATGTCCTCTCGCTGGCCATACCACCGAAGACCGTCCATCACCCATGCAGGAGCTCATAAGTGTGGCGCAGGGCATGATGTAAGAGCCAAGCCCTGTGCCTAAAATGCTGTATTTTAATATTTATTCTGCCAATCGAGAAATGCTATTGTATATGGAATAGTGTTTTAATGTTTATTTATAATATTTTTATTGTTTTTAAACTATGTTGCAAATTGTATGCTGTTATACCGCCCTGAGCCTGTCTGATGGGGAGGGCGGTCTCGAAATGCAATAAAATAAATAAATAAATCAAAAATCCATTCATAGTAATGGGGAATACTGTAGTTTGGTTATCTTGATCTTGGTTCCCAGAGAGACATCTTTCTCTTTAGATTACCAAACGTGTAAAGTGCCAGTTTCCTGTTTTAATACAATCACGTTATGTTGGTGTATTGTAGTAATTTTTACCTCTCTATTATGCGACTTTTTCAGAATTTTATTTACTTACTTATTTACTTCATTTAGACCCCGCCTTTCCCCCAATGCCCTCTAAAGCAGCTTAACTCGTCCTCCCCTTCTCCATTTTATCCTTACAACAACCCTGTGATGTGGGTTAGCAGAGAGATTGTGATGGGCTCAAGGACACCCAACAAGCTTCCATGGCAGAAGGAATCTGAACGTGGGCCTCTGGTTTTCCAGTCTGCCTTTCTGCAGTCAGCATTCAAGATGTGCCAGGGAGCATGATGTTGATACCAAAGCAGGCTTTTTTTTCTTTTTAAAAGGTCTCTTGCTGTAATAACTAGCAATATTTTGATTTTTTCATTCAAGGCAGACCGTTGTGATCGGGTATTTGATTTTGTTGTTGTTAAATTATTTGTTAAAATAAAAAAAAAGTCAAAATAAAAAGTTTTTACAAAACGTGTGGTTTATGATTTCTTCAAATCTGGTCTGTTTTTCCCCCTTTGATTAATAATGTTTCTATATCAATTCCATTTCAGGAGTGGTCTGCTAAACTCATTGTTGCTGCGTTGGCTGGAGCATTTGGATCCTCCTTTCTGTATGGCTACAATCTGTCCGTGGTGAATGCGCCAACAGTGGTGAGTGAATAAATGTTTTAACATCTAAGCTCAGCAGAGGGCACTGTTGCCACAGAGTTGCGCACAGTTCAAAAGCAATTTCCACTGCAAATAAATCAATGTATGGGTATGTTCCAGACAGCCTTAATGTGTTGGTTTCGTTACCCTTCAGTGCCCACTTTTTCATTGTTGTGTACAACTTCCTTAACATTCCCTTGCTGTCCCAACTTTTCTGTTTTTCCTCCCTGCTCGTTCTCAAACCTGTTTTCCCTTGATCTTTTCCTCCCAGAAACGGCTTGATATTGTTTTTTCCCCTGTCTGTAATAGCTGTGGTTTCTCTTTGTTCTACCCACTTTGCCATTTTTGCCAGATCTGTACCTTGAAATATATAAAGGTAGAAATAACTGCAGAAATCAAGGGACAGGTTTTGCACATCTCTAAGTGGTGAAAAAAATCATGGTCTTTGGAAACAAGCAGATAGCGGAGATTCCTTTTCCCTAGGAAGACACAGGGACAAGCTACAAGTGACGAATGACACTTGAACGGCAAGTGAACAGACTCACGTGTAGTCCTCCCTGTTCACTTGTGCTCCACTCGATCACATAGGGCCAAACTACAAGCGACGAATGGCACTTGAACAGCAAGTGTATTCCTCCCTGTTCACTTGCCCTCCGCTGGTTCTCCACTCAATCCACTTGCCGTTCAAGTGTCATTCGTAGTGTGGCTGTTAGTCTGTTCACTTGCCGTTCAAGTGTCATTCATCACTTGTATCTTGGCTCTCAGTTGCTGTAACATGGCAATTAAAGTGAAGAAACTCTTCTCGAAAGGGAAGCTGCAAAAGAGACCTACAAGGCTCTGGTTGATGGTCACCCATAATGAGGTTGTGAAATGCTAGAATTAGTCACGGTCAAGTGGAATTTATTGTGCAACTTTGATCTTTACTATTTGCTCTTTGCTCCTTGGTTAAATCCATTACAGGCTTGAACAATTTATCCAGCGAGAGAGTTGACAGTGCCTACGGGTGAAGTCTCCTCCTTCAAAGCGAAGGCCTATGCAGTCCTTTCATTTTGCCCCTTGAGGGCATAAAACCAGGAAACAGTATTATCGTAGGTTTTGAGCACTTTTTGAATGGGTAGCAAAGATTTAATGTTAGAGCCTCATTGTCCACAGAATTGTTGTGGGGTGAAAGCGAGGAGAGGAGGAAGATGTAAGCCACACGGAGCCCCCAACTGGGGAGGAAGGGGAGGTATAAAGTAAATAAATTTAGGTGAACAACCTGTTGCTGGTGGGTGGGGCAAAGAGTGTGTTTATAGGGAGCAGGGGGGAGGGAGGCATTGCTTAATCCTGTTCCTTTGGGAAGAGGGACTGTGGCCTGAGGAGAGAATTTCAGCTAAACACAAATTTAAAAGCCTCTTTTAAACAGCAACAACTAATACCTTCTAGGAAGGACTCTTTGTTTCCTTTCTTATTTAAAATCTTTCTTGGCTGCCTTTCCACCTAGCTTAGGGTCTGCAAAGTGGCAAGCAATCGAAAGCATTAAAACAAGGCTTCAAAAATATGCATTGTAAAGCAAATGAAAAACGACAAATAAAACCACATAAACAGAAAGGAGGGTCCTTTAGGCAATGCCATATGAAACAGATAAGTCATCTTCAGCTTTTGGCAGAAGGGAATGATAGAAGGGGGATAGAAAAATGTCTTTGGGGATGGAATGGCGTTTTAAGTTCTTCTTGATGAGAGAGAAAGATATGCCAGTATTTTAGAGTCTCTCCACAGGAGACACCTTACACGAGAATGCTCAAGTGTAGGGAGATGCAATGTTAGCCAGGAAACGTAGTTTAAAAAGACAGACCTTGCAGAAATTGCTTCTCAGAGGGTTTGTTAATTTCATCTTCTCTTCCTCAAGGCTCTGCCAATTTCACTTCCCCTCAGGGGAGGCAAAGGTGAAATTAACAAACCCGCTTTGGAGCATTCTCTGTCTGCTCTGACTTTTTAAACTAGCCTGGTGTAGAGAGGTGAAATTGACAGAGCCTTCATTGCCATGTTGACAATTAAATATATTGATAAGCATTTCCTTATTTTCATCTTTGAAAGGTTGGAAGGTGTGGGGTGGATCTTACCCCTATCCTACCTTTCCACTGAGCAACATTTTTGTCGGTTTATTAAAATAGTCCTTTTGACTCAAATTTGAAGTCTTCTTCAAAATCTGAGGAAATTTCTGCCAAAATAGTGTAGGAAGAGCCTCTTTAAGTTGGAGGAAGGCTCCTTCGACTGGTGGATAGCTGAATCGACCCCAGGGACTCCAGTATGTAGGTTAACGTAAGAACACAGGAGCAGCCATGTTGGCTCAGACCAAAGGCACATCTTCTCCAGCGTCATGTTTCCTGTGGCTGGTTGGGTAGGAAGACCAAGAGTAGACCCAGCTGACAGCAGCCCTTCCCTGCTGCCTTCTCCCCAGCAGCTGACAAGCTGAGTCATTCTGCCTCTGAATCTGAAGGTCCTATTTGACTATCACGGCTCATAACCAGTGATAGACCTGTCCTCCATAAATTTGTTCACCCCCTTTTTAGATGCATCTGAGCCATTGGCCACCAACACCTCTCATGGCAAGGAACTCCACAAGTCCAGTACATGTTCTATGAAGCAGTACTTCCTTTTTTCTGAATATGGTACCAATCAGTTTCATAGGGCTCTGACATGGATAGCCCGGGTGAGCCCGATCTTGTGAGATCTCAGAAGCTAAGCAGGGTCAGCCTTGGTTAGTAACTGAATGGGAGACCTCCAGGGCTCATTTTGAGGGGGAACGCACAGGGACACAGTTCCAGCAGTACCCAAAAGAGGTCACATGACAGGTGGCCCTGCCCATCTGACTCTTGGCCATTTTGGGACCGTTTCAGCCTGGATTGGGGCTGAAACGACCCGGATTGGGCCTCTGACAGGTGGTGGATCACTCTCCCACTCAGCAGCAGCCCAATCCTGACTATTTTGGGCCACTTTTCGGCCATTTTCAGCCCCTTTTTGCCATTTTGGGCCCAATTTCGGCCCTGAATGTCCAGGATTGGGTCCAAAACAGCCAGGATAGGTGATGTCAGGGGGTGTGACATATGCAAATCAGTTATGCTAATGAGTTATGTTATTGAGTTCCTCCAGCTCTTTTTCTACGAAATGACCTCTGGAGACCTCCAATGGAGACCTCCAATGGAGACCAGGGTTGTAGAGGCAAGCAATGGCAAACCATCTCTGTTAGTCTATTGCCATGAAAACCCCACCAGGGGTGGTCAGCTATGGCTTGAGAGCACTCTCCACCTTCTGTTTCATAGAGTGACCCCATAGTTCAAGTTTTATGGATGAGGGAGAAAAGTTTCTCTCTGTCCACTTACGGTCCGCCGTGCATCACTTGTAAACCTCTAACATGTCATCCTCCGGTCACCATTTTTCTAAACTAAACAGAATCATTTACTGTGCCTCAGGCATTCCGGAGGGCAGGCATTCCAGCCTCACAGTCGTGGTTACACTTTTCTGCACTTTTCTTCACTATTCTTTTTGAGACGCAGCAGCCAGAGATGATGCAACCGGGTTGCACTCAGCGTTGTAACTGAGGCTGTGTTTGTGAAATGCTCGTCGATCTCAATCCAGTCCTGACAGTTCTACAGTCATAACTGTACTGTTGTGAGCCTCTTCTTTTTTCTGCAATATGAGTTTCTTATTTTTATTGTTTTTTAAAATCATTGAAAGGCCCTTTGGAATCCATCTGGAATTCTGAATGTTAGAAATGCCAGGGTTTTGTTGTTGTTGTTGTTGTTGTTGCTTATATTAACTTGTAGTCAGGGCTTTTTTCTGGGAAAAGAGGTGGTGGAACTCAGTGGTGGAACTCAAGACTGCACACTTTGGGTCAGCTGGAACAAGCGAGTTTTTTAAAGTTTAAATTGCCCTTGATGAATGGGGGGAAATAATAAGAGTAATAAGTGAGATTTTACAATTTCAAGTTAATAAGAACCCAGAACTCCTGCTACTGAACTTGGGAATGGAAGACATCCCAGCACAACACAGGACATTGCTATTTTATATGACAGCAGTGGCCAGACTTTTGTACGCGCAAAAGTGGAAAGTACAAGAAGTGCCAACTATTGAGGACTGGATTTACAAATTGCTGTACATGGCGGAGATGGACAAAATGACAAGAAAATTGAGAGACCTTGATCCAGGGCAGTTTAACATGGATTGGGAGAAGCTGAAACAGTACTTGGTGAAAAAATGGGAGGTGGGAGGAGAACTGTGGCAGTTTGAAAATTACTGAAACACAACAAAAGAAGAGAGAAGTGACTATACCGGGGGGGGGGGAGAGAGTTAACTGAAAATTTCTAAGCAATTATTTTATTCGACTACTATGCATAGTATTAAGTAATAGTGGTGTTATTATAAGATTTATAAGGACAGAAACTAATTAATCTCATTGCTGGCTGATAATGGTATAATGGTATAATAGAGAATCTATATAATTAAAATGAATGAATATAAGAAAGGAGGGGAAAACATACAGTAGCATACAGAATAGGGGTCAAATTGATTGACTCATGCCGAATGTGTATATATGGGTCAAAGTGACTGACTATCTATGATAGAGTTGCATAATGGAGATATTAGATAATTAAAACAGTATGAAAATAAGATATATAGAAGGAAGCAAAGAGTAATACATGGTGTAGAGGTTAAATTGATTTATATTGAAGGTATGAAATGTTAATAATGTACTTAACGCTATGTATAACAAGGGACAAATTGTTTGTCCCATATAGATGAGACCAGAATGAGTAAGATAGAGTATAGGCTACTAAAATGATTATTGAAGAATATATGCCAGAAATGTATTATTTAGTTGTTAAGTCAAATGGGAAGGGAAACAGAGATAGCACTGTGATATAATAGATAAGCTTAGAAGAGAGTGAAAGTATATGTTTAATAGGTAAAATAAGTTTGGAACAGGTAGGGGAAAATAGACAAGGGGTTGGAAAATTGTTGGAAGTCATCAAAAGGGGGGGAAAGGGAGGGGGTTAGAATTGGAATATTTAAAAGGAATTGATTGTAATGGACATAAAATATTTCTAATCCAATAAAATTTTTTTTAAAATAAATAAATAAATTGCCCTTGATGAAAATGGTCACATGGCTGGTGGCCCCGCCCCCTGATCTCCAGACAGAGGGGAGTTTAGATTGCCCTCTGCGCCGCTCAGCAATCTAAACTCCCCTCTGTCTGGAGATCAGGGGGCGGGGCCACCAGCCATGTGACCATTTTAAAGAGGAGGCAGAACTCCATTCCACCGCGTTCCCGCTGAAAAAAAGCCCTGCTTGTAGTAAACATTTTAAAATACAGCTTTTTAGCTGTGAAAATGGCACCATTGAAGGAGCTGTAAACGCTGTCTGCTCTTGGCATTTGATTATTTTTTAGTGACAAGCTCAGAGGATGACATAAAACGTCTCCGATAATAAATTGCTTCTGGTTTTACGATCTTCCAAATGTTGCCAGTAGGGTTCGCTGTTGGCTTTTGAATATCCTGTTCCTGGCTATGATAGAACTTACAACTCCAAAAGGAGCTCCTTGAATGTAACAAAGATGAGCCTTCAAAAACTTGGGAGTGTCAGGCCTGAACCCCACATGAGGGAGACTGAGGCGATGAGATGGTCCCGTGAGGGGTCCTGCTTCCGAAGTCAAGTACAGGACCCCCGCTTTGGATGCTTTTTGCATAAACTCTCTGCCAGGTAGAAGACACTACAGCAGGGAGAAAGGCCCTGCCTTTGCTCTTTGCTGGCTGTGTTGGTTTTCTAGTTGCAGGGATTTTTTTTAAACATAGGAAGCAATCAACAATATGATCCTCTATGCTCTTAAAACCTGCAGCCTGAATTGGTACAGTCCATTTTGCCACTGCATGGCTCTGCTACTTCACATGCCCCTCAGTCTTTCTGCACATGTGAATCAGGCCTCCACCTTGTATGAGGAAGTGGCAGGAGGGAGTCTGGCTCCATTCCCTTCAGTGGGTGGCTGTCCTAACTTTGAATGAGTCAGGAATATAAGGAAGTTCTTTCCCCTTGCTGAATAGAGATCCTAGAATGAAAAGCAGCCCAAGTTGTCGGTTCAGGGCTGTTCTTGCACAGGGAAGGAGGCAGTTCCAAGTAGGCACACGACACACAAGGCAGGGTCTGGGGCTCTGGGGTACAGCACTGTAATAAAACAGCAATTAAAAGAGGAACAGGCAGGAGGGTCAGTAAAGAACACCAAACAAAACAAAAGAGGCATCACCAGAGGGCAGAAGACCATAAGAGATGTGGACAGATGAATTTCCCTCAGGAACGTTTGATTCCCTGCTCCTCTGCTTGAAGCCAGCTGGTGACCTTGTGCTAGCTCTCTCAGAGCTCTCTCAGCCCCACCCACCTCGCATGGTGATTGTTGTGGGGATAATAATGACATACTTTGTAAACCGCTCTGAGTGGGTGTTATGTTGTCCTGAAGGGCAGTATCAAAATTGAATGTTGTTGTTGTTGTTATAGGAGCATTAAGACAGCCAGGAGCAAGCTGAGCCAAGGAAATATGGGCCATAGCCACAAATATGTATGCAAGTTAAGAGCGCACTGGTGGGCACTGTACCGCCAGGTTCCCCTCTCTGATCCAGTAGTTCATAAAAAGCAAACATCTGGATGATTGTCTGTTTGGGAAGGAGAAAGGGGCTGGATTCAGTAATCCACTGTCCCCGTTCCTTGTCAAATACTTCATTGTTGACAGTTGTATTTCCATGGCTAGTAGACATTAATGGACGTGTTCAACATCCTGGCTTTAAAAGACAGATTCATGGAGGAGAGGCCCGCTGATGACTGCTAGCTATGGTGACTAAAGGGAACTTCCACAGCCAGAGGCAGTAAACCTCTGAATATCAGTGCCAGGAGGCTTCTGTGTCCTGTTTGTTGGTCCTCTGGGGTAGGGTGAGGGTTGAGATGGACACCGCATGAGACAAGATGCTAGAATAGATGGTCTACTTCAACCATCTATTCAGCTTCTTAAGTCCTAGCTTTTAAATCAAGGAATCTGCTTGTTGTCCGCCACTCAGCACGAACTTTATCGGGTTGGGGAGTTTTAATATGCTTGTTTTGTTATAAATGCATTATCCATTGAAAACCAGAATAATTATTAAAAATGAAAAGCTTTCAATTAAAAAAGTGGTTTGAATGGTTTTAAAATTTAATTTTTACCCCGTATTTGTTGTTGTGCTTTTCTCATAGTTTATCAAGACATTTTATAATGAAACTTGGGAAAGAAGATATAACGAAACCATCACCGAGGATACAGTGACCCTGCTATGGACTGTATCTGTTTCTATTTTTGCCATTGGTGGACTTGTGGGTGCTTTGATTGTGACACCAGCTGTCAAATATTTTGGGCGGTAAGCAAAACACAAACATTTCTATGTTGCATAGGTTTGTTCGCTTGCTGCTCGTGCACTGTATGACTATATTATATAACAACATGCCTTCCTTCATAGGCTAAGTATTGCTCAAAACACAGTTATGGTTATAATAAGCATCAAGATGGGAGACTGCCAAGGAAGATCAGGGTCACTGTTAGGCTTGCCATTCCCCCTCTGGGGGCGGGAGATCCCCTGCTCCCACCGCCCACCCCCCTCCCCCACTTACTGGGCCAGCAAGGGGGCATGCCCCCCAGGGCACCCCCCCAACAGCACAGCACACCCCCGGGGCACGCGGCGTACTCCTGTGCCCTGCAGTGAGCCCTTTTTGGGCTGAATCAGGCCCCGTGAGAGGGCAATTCAGCCCTTTGTGACCGCAGGAGCACTTCCAGGTCACCCTTTGACTCACATGATGACGTCACTTCCCAGAAGTGACATCATCACACCAGCTGGGATCACGCACAAAATGCATACAAGGAGAAGGAGGGGAGGTAAGAGCCAGTGTCCCAATCTCCCGCCAGGGGAGTGAAGGGACCTGGCAACCCTCGTCACTATGCACAGACAGGCAATGGCAAACCGCCTCTGTTAATCTCTTGCCTTGAAAACCACAGCACTGGTTGCCATAACTCAGCTGTGAGTTAATGGCACTTTTTGCACAGAGATGCAGGCATCACTTGCGCGCGCACATATGGAAATGGCCAGTGTCAATCCCACCTGTGCAATTAGTTCTGTATATCCAAGGATGCTTCGAATCTGGTGCGTGTTTCTCATTCCAAATGTCTGTGAACAACAGAGAATGTCGGATGTTATTATATGACATTGCCGGGGGAATCAGCTGTTCAGAATAATAGAAATCAGAATTTCCCTTGGAAATCCTTAAAGTAAATACTTCACATTCCAGCTAGTATGTGAGGGAGATCAGTGGAAGTGAGGATTTCTACAGCTGTGGCTAAGCTTTTCACCTGGTTGGTATACCTGGTTCACCTGCTAGGTTTTTCAGCTCCTTCAGTGTGGAAGAGTTCCAGAATTGACCTTTCCCAGGTGTAACTGTCTTGCTTTTATGTTTCAGAGCTGTATGCCTGTAGGCAGAACTACATGCAACCAAAAACATGGGGGCTCAATGAAATGCTGAGTCCTCCTGCCCTACTGTGCTGTGTAATACAGCTTCTGCTGTGTTTTGGTCTCAGCATGCTGTGTTTTTCTCAGTACCAGCAGCCAGTGGACCAATGTAATGCACTTAAATAAGAAAAGAAAAATGAGTTTCACTGTAACATTGAAACTATTCTGTCTCATCATATGTAATAATAATAATAATAATAACAACAACAACAACAACATTTGATTTATATACTGCCCTTCAGGACAACTTAATGCCACACTCAGAGTGGTTTACAAAGTGTGTTGTTATTATTATCCTCATGACAATCACCCTGTGAGGTGGGTGGGGCTGAGAGAGCTCTGAGAGAGCTGCAACTGACCCAAGATCACCCAGCTGGCTTCAAGCGGAGGCGTGGGGAATCAAACCTGGTTCTCCATATTAAGAGTCCCACCGCTCTTAACCGCTACACCAAACTGGCTCTGAGTTTTTGTGATAACTGTCAAATGCTGTCATTTACTCACCTGTATTTATGTTTTATATGTATTATTTATATAACAACTGCTTAAGCTGCCTCTCCAGAGACCTGCTTTGAGGTGGTTTCCAACTTAAACAATTAAGAACAAGCCATTAAAAACAAGTCACAGCCATTAAAAGCAAACCATAAAACCAGCTTAAAAAGCAAGTGATGTATATGAATTCTGAACAATGCATTTTATCTTGCTTTGTGCTCTGATTTTATTATGTATAGCTGGTCTAATGACCGTTACAATAAAATACATACAAGTTAAAAACCTGTTATTAAAACGAAGCCTGGGCATAATAATAACACAGAGGAGCCTAGAAAGATATGGCTAGAACAGTTCTCAGGCCAGACAGAGACCATAAAACAGCTTAAAAAGGTAGAATCCTCTTAGCTGAAACCCGGGGGGGGGGGGGACAGGTTTTGGTCTGGTGCCTAAAGGAAAGCAAGCTTCAAGTGGGGAGGGCATTCCAAAGCTGAGGAGCCACCACAGAACAAGCCCTGCCCCTGGTTACCACCGACCTCTGCACACGGAGACACAGTGAGCAGGGCTTGAGAAGAAACTCTTTAATGGTAGGCTGGATCAAATGGAGGTAATCCTTGTATATAATGTAAATGTAGACATATATATTTATTTCCTTTCAGAAAACGTACACTTCTGCTAAATAATGTATTTGCCATTGTGGCTGCCTTGTTAATGGCATTTTCTCGACTGGCAGGATCCCTCGAAATGATTATTCTGGGACGATTCATAATGGGTATTGACGGAGGTAGGATTTAACCTGTGCTGTGAATGCTTGAGAAATTTATGCTTGGTAGGCTTGCCATCTACCTGACCGCACCTGCCACCCGCCCTGGCCCATTCACCTGGCTGGCGAGGGGAAGCACAGGGGTGGGGAGAAGTGTGTATATGCACTCCCACGGTTGCCTGTTATAGAGGAAACTGAAACAGAGCTGAGTGGAAACCGCCCCTTTGGAAGCAGTTTTCATTTGCTGCATGCACGCACCTCGGCTCCTTCGTCCTGCTGGAAAATGCGTGCAGCAGAGGAAGGCAGAGTTCTCCCTCCTCCCTCATGCTCATTTTCCAACGTGACGGAGGAAGGTGTCCCAGTATGTGCATGCAGAAAACAAAAACTGCTTCCCAAGGGGTGGTTTTCACTCAGCTCCATTTCAGTGCGCAACCGAACTCCTCTGCAAAGAGGGAGTGTGAGAGCATGCATGTGCTATGCACGCACGTGGAAGGTTAACACCCTGCTGTCCTCTACCCCTCGGCCCCCTGCACCTCTGCTTGGGCCCCTGGGACCCCTGGCAGTCCTTATGGCCAGGCAATTGTTATTTATCCAAAGTCCTGATATTTCAGTTGATCTGGGAGAGGGTGAAGAGGAACAGTAGAGCCTAAATGCTTAGAAATGGAATCTGTCAGTGCCACTAAAAGTCAGGATTCTGAATGAATTTTCTGAGCACAGGGTCTCTCTCTCTCTCTCTCTCTCTCATTACAAGACTGAAATCTCTTTTAAAACACAAAAAAGCATCTATCTCATTTGCATTTGGGGTGAATCCCAGCTGCGGGTACAAAAAACCCCTAAGTAAGTGATTTGGGAAGATATCGCAAAGACATTCAGTACACTGGTGAAAGTCAGAGATAAGTAAATGTTACTTAAAATCATGACCTGAATCCAGGGTAATGTGCAAGACACTGCTGGGATCACACATGGGTGGGCCTTTTACAATGCTGAAGTTCCACCAACCAGCTGTTTATAGGAGGAGTGGGGGCAGAATGGCCGAATCCAGTCTCTTCTTGAACTAGTGGGATTTTATCCTTGTAAAAAAAAAGTCCGTAGTGTCCTTATAGTGATCCGTTCTTCGCTTGATAGATAAAATGTATTCTGAACTTTAATTTATGCGCATGACTATGTGCTCCCCAGACATCAGGGATCAAATAATTTTCAGAAGCTTTGACAACAGCTTCATTCTGTATCTCGTTAAATCTATCTTGTAGATATTGCTTGAGCTTTGGGTCTAGCCGGGATGGGAGAACCGTGCAGTAGACTGGGCCTCACTTCTCATTGAGCCCATAGTCCAGATATACTTGTTCGATCTCTGTAATGCTTGCCAATGATTATACTTGAAGATCGCTTTTGCTGCAAAGTTGCCTTTTCCTGTCTCCCCCTTCCCAGGCATATCTCTAAGTGCTCTCCCCATGTATTTGAGCGAAATTTCACCCAAGCAGATCCGCGGATCCTTAGGGCAAATTACCGCTATTCTCATCTGTGTTGGTGTTTTCACTGGACAAGTTTTGGGGCTACCGGAAATATTTGGGAAGGTTAGTAAGATGCTGAATATGACTTTTATGTTTAAAGAACGCCGAACTATTGCGCAAAGCCCATGCTAGGTTTGCACATGTACTTCTTTCCAAGCTGTTCAGTAGCGTCTAACATTATATATAGCTCTTCATGCTTTTCAAAGAAGTAAAATCACACTAATGGTAGAAAGCAGGGCTCATTTTGAGGGGGAACGCGCAGGAACGCAGTTCCAGCAGTTTCCCAAAGAGGTCACGTCAGGTGGTCCCGCCCACCTGACTCTTGGCCATTTTGGGCCCGTTTCAGCCTGGATTGGAGCTGAAACAGCCCGGATTGGGCCTCTGATGGGTGGTGGATCACTCTCCCACTCAGCAGCAGCCCGATCCTGACCATTTTGGGCCCATTTTCGGCCCCTTTTTGCCATTTTGGGCCCAATTTCAGCCCTGAATGGCCAGGATTGGGTCCAAAACAGCCAGGATAGGTGATGTCAGGGGGTGTGGCATATGCAAATCAGTTATGCTAATGAGTTATACTAATGAGTTCCTCCAGCTCTTTTTCTATGAAATGACCCCTGGTAGAAAGTGTTTAAAATTCTTGACTTTGTCACACATGACTAATACTGCATGAATATATTGCAATTATAGCTTGAGTGTATTAAATTAAGGAATGTATTTTAGATATTAAATAAAGCTTTGATCCATCTTGGAATAGGAGAAAAGGGTGGGGAAGGGGGAAAGACATTCATAAAGCATTTGAATAATGAGTAAAATCAAAATAGAGTACAGAATATTTAAACATTTATTAGGAAAATATCCAATCCACAAAAATGCATACAATAAAATGAGCCCTTATGTACTGTCAGAAATGGGAGTTTACAGCTTTTCGATTCCATTTACGGCTTTTCTGTAGTAAAAAAAAGATAGCATTTTAGCATCCGAAAAAGTTTCCATGTATTAGACTATAGCTGTAAACTATATAGCTATAGATGACTGGGGAAGGCAACGGCAAACCACCCCGTAACAAAAAGTCTGCCAAGAAAATGTCATAATGAGACATCCCCCATGGGTCAGTAATGACTCGGTGCTTGCGTAGGAGATATAGCTGACAATTGATATAATTAATATATAAAGGTTAAAAACATCTTCTGTAATAAATCATAAAGGTCTTTGCAGGGAAGGATACAATATCAAATGGAAAGAACTTTTATACTTAGGAAAAAATGGTTTATTGCCATTATCCATGGTGACTAATTGCAGAGCAGAACCAGATTCTTGTTCCTTAATAGTCTGGTAGACCCAGGACTTGGCGAAGGTGCCGTGCAACTTGCAGAGACGAGAAAAGATGTACCATTTTAAAAAATCTCCCTTTTGCAAAGATGTTAAAGTTTGGAGGCCTGTTCTCCTTTGCAAAGATCACATTTCCTAATCTCCAGGGCTGTCAATAACCTTCCGAGGGTTCTTTATTTCAGAGGAATATTTAGGCTGAAGTGTGTGCGTGGATTGTCCCATCAGTTTTAATGGTGTTTATGAGTGCATCTGACTATACCTATTTAGAAATGATTTGAATACTTTGGAGTTCCAAATGCTGCCATCCCATCAGCTTGTGTTGATGATGACAGATGCTCTTTGATTCCGTGATTAGATCATCCGTGCTGCTTCCTTTCCTTGGGCAGGGTCGAGGATTAGGGCTTTTTTTCTGGGAAAAGAGGTGGTGGAACTCAGGACCGCACAATGACGTCACTTTGGGTCAGCTGGAACAAGAGGGGAGTTTTTTAAAGTTTAAATCACCCTTGGCGAAAATGGTCACATGGCCGGTGGCCCCGCCCCCTGATCTCCAGACAGAGGGGAGTTTAGATTGCTCTCCGCACCACTCGATCTAAACTCTCCTCTGTCTGGAGATCAGGGGGTGGGGCCACCGGCCATGCGACCATTTGCCGGAACTCCGTTCCACTGTGTTCCACCTGAAAAAAAGCCCTGTGGAGGATACTGATTGCTACGTAGGTTTTACATCATGGCTCCAGCAAGAGATTTCTCTTTGCACTGGTGATTCTTTGTGGAGGCTGGTCTGGTTATATGCCACCATATGTGTCCTGTTATCCAATATGTACCCCGACCTGGATAGCCCGGGAAAGCCTGATCTTGTCAGATCTTAGAAGCTAAGCAGGGTCATAGATTAGGGTTGCTGTAGCAGACAATGGCAAGTCACTTCAGTTAACTCTCTCGCCCTGTAAACGTCACCAGGGGTCAGCATAACTCAATTATAGCCCTCTAACCCCTATACCCCTTGGTTATGACCGGAGTTGCACTCATTCCCTCAGTTTGGCTCTAAAGAAAACTTTTCAAAACTAAACCCTTGTGTGCTGAAAAACATTAACTGTGATACTATCCTTTTTGGCACATAGAGGACTTTGGAGAGGATTTCGCTTCTTTTTAAATACTGCTTTTTATTTATCACGCAACTCCAGAAGAGACCTCATACTTTGACATTATTTGTTCCATTCCAAATGTTCCTGACAATGTAGAACTCCAAAGTCCTGAGCCAACTAACTGGCCCTTGTAGCCTGCACTTGTCTATTCTGGCTGGCAGTGGCTGTCTAAGGCCTTGGAAGTTTTTACTTGCCTCAGTTCTGCGAGCTGATTTTTCTTTCTAGCTGGATACGTGGGGGGATAGAATCCAGAACTGTGTGCAGGCTGTACCCATGCCCTGCCGCTGAGCTATGCCCCCTCTTTATTTCCTGTGAATCAAGACCTGTCAGAGTAATCTTTTCTTTGTTTCCAGGAATCGCTGTGGCCTTACTTGTTTGGGGTGATCGTTGTTCCATCAGTCATTCAAGTTGTGATCTTGCCTTTTCTTCCAGAAAGTCCTCGCTACCTGCTGCTTGAAAAGCAAGACACAAAAGCAGCAGAGAAAGGTAATCGCTGAATGGTCATTTGCTACGCTTATAAGTTTGATTCCGGTAACCGAACAATCTTCTAGCACTCCTTGATCTGCAGCGTCTTCCTGACTTTTAGACCTGGGTTTCATGAGAGGAAAAAACACCTGAGAATGAAAACATGATGGGCAACAATAAACCAGCATCCGTTCCCAGGCGCAATGGTGGACTTAGCCCTTGCCCAGTAATTAATAGCTAAAGCAAACAAATTATTTATGTGAAAAATCCGTACACCTCTTCTGCTTACAAAGCAGCTCACAGGAAAGTACAAAACATGCATGCAATCAAGCACAGCAAACAACAGTCATAATAAAATCTTCAGCCCCGAACCAATACAGAAACAGCCACCATCAAATACACAATAAGGTTAGCCCTTAAAACAATCCAAAATACGCACTTTGCTATGTGTGAAGCTCAGTGAACGTGGATAGCATGCAGAGGCCAGTTTGGTGTAATGATTAAGAGCAGCAGGACTCTAATCTGGAGAGCCGGGTTTGATTCCCCACTCCTCCGCTTGAAGCCAGCTGGGTGACCTTGGGTCTGTCACAGCTCTCTCAGAGCTCTCTCAGCCCCACCCACCTCACAGGGTGATTGTCGTGAGGATAATAATAACACACTTTGTAAACCACTCGGAGTGAGTGTTAAGGTATCCTGAAGGGCAATATATAAATAGAATGTTGTTGTTATTAAAATGTGATGGTCTTGCACAATTTCCTGAACCAAGAAAAGGAGCAGGGCACCCTACATAGGCAGGCCAGTCCTAAGGTTGCTATCTCTGAGAAGGCTGTTGATTTGTCAGAGAGCAGCTATACCTCCCCAAGGAGGGCACCAGCAGGAGAAGGGGCCGATCATAGCTACACAGGCCTATTGAGGCAGGGAGAGTTCTTCAAATTGCACTGCAGTTTCCATCTAGGCTACACATGCGTTGTTGTGGATCGGTTATGTGGGCAAGTCAGTGCAGTAAGACAGGTGCTGCTGTTCCTTCCATGAGAGCCAAGGGTGTAGGCATAGTCACATCACATATATTCCAAGCATCTGTTGTGCATGTGCTGGGGTGGGTGGGGGATGGGTTTCTGATGCTATCACCAGTGCAGCACCAAGCTCTTCCCAGTAGGCATGCTGAGGAGGCACTTCTGAGAATGCAGATTTTGGAACAGCATTAAAGGGCAGCAAATTGCCAGTCATTTGGTTGCCTCCCATGAGGTAGTGCCATTTGGCTTTTCTTCTCAGGGCCAAGCTACAAGCGACGAATGACACTTGAATGGCAAGTGAACAGACTCACGTGAAGTGAACAGGGAGGAATACACGTGAGTCTGTTCACTTGCCGTTCAAGTGTCATTTGTCACCTGTAGCTTGGCCCAGAGACACCAGATGCTTTGGGACATCTGTTCTCAGGCCGCTGGGCTCACATATGTCTTTCTCCTCATAGTGCTGCCTTTATTATCGTTATTGTTGTTGTTGTTACTATTACTACTACTACTATTATTACTATTATTACCATTGTTGTTTATTCAATTTGTAGTCCGCTGTCCACGCAAGCAGGCTCAGAGAGGATCACATCCAATTAAAACACAGTGCAATATACAATATAAACAATATGGACAGTTAAAACTGCGGGGGGGGCGGGGGGTAGTCTGCCCCCGGCGCTGCCAGGGAGGGGGCACTGGGAGCAGCCGCCAGCGGCTGGGAGCGCATGGGCAGCAGTGTGTGCAGCCTCCCAGCCCCTCGCCCTGCCGTTCACCTGCCACGCAGGACAGGGGGCAGCCAGCTTGCCGCGTGCCCCCTGTCCTGTGGGGCAGGCAAAAGGTGGCACGGGGGGCTGCGAGGCCGCCCATGCCATTTGCCTGCCCCACAGGACAGGGGGCGGCCGGCCACCTCCTGTCCTGTGGGGAGGTGAATGGCATGGGCGGCCTCGCAGCCCTGCACGCTGCCTCTGTTGGTGCACCGTCTGGGTGGCATGCTCTGCCCTGCATGATGACGTCACAGAAGGCATCACGCAGTGCCGAGAGCATACGCGTGCTGTGCGAGGGGTCAGACTAGGGTTGCCCTGGGCGCCAGCAACCCTGGATCCAGCCCTGCCCTCAGCAGCGCATATTGGACAACTTCGCATGTAATCATTTGGGTCCTTGATGGCTGATGGCAAAGAACAAATAAAAGCAGAAGCTGGGAGGGGGTACTCCTCCCCCTCCCCGCACAGTGAGAGGCTGGAGAGGAGGCCCACTCGCCTCCGCCACCAAAGGCCTGGCAGAACACACACTTTAGCTGTGAGTCCACATGGTTCAGACAAGCTGATGCACTAGTCCTCAAGAGAATCGCTGGGTGAGCCTGCAGGGAATAATGCCATGGGATGAAGCCATGGTTGAAGCCACATCCGTGCTGCTTGGGGAATGTATAAATCGGCTGCGACTAGCCAACGCCTCCCTGGCAATGATTTCATAACTCGAAATGATTTACTACTGCTAATGGGTTTTGAGCTATTAAGTTACAGAAAATTACTTTTGAGTCACCATCTATAATAACGGACTGCTTTGAAAGCTGCTCTTTTGAAGAAAATGAAATGGGGGGAAATGCACATAAAAGCCATTAAATAAATCTTTTCAACGACTTGTTACTAGACAAAACAAGCAGTGACATTTTTTAATCAACTTTTGGAACTTCACTGGAACAAGTCTGTCAAACTCTATTTCTAGCACAAACTCTTTAAAACAAAACTCGGTCGGTTGCAAGCAAAAGAGAGAAGGAATTGCTGCCCCGAAGGCCTTTTATCACATGCACCAGCTCCTCTCAGCATACTTTCCCACACTGAAGTCAACTCTCAGGGGATCTGCTAGTAGAAAGAAAGGAGGGCTTGAGTTTAAGTAAAATAACATTAGATTTTCTTGTCTTAAGTGGTTTAAAAACAGGCTGGTGAGAGCAGGCACCAGAACACTAGAAACCACTCAGGGGGCTCCTCGGGAGTCAATATGCAGGCTTGTCCTGTACCAGATCTGCAAGAAATGGATCTTGTATAATCCCCAGTTTTGCATAATGTGGATTGTGTTGTCCAAGTACAACTGAGCCAAGATACTCTTATTCTCTTATCTGCTCGTCCTAAAGGCATATATTTGATCCAAAACATGTTTACTCAAAAGGAAGCTTAATGTTTTAAATTGGATGTACTTCTTTATAGCTTTGTTAATGATGCAGCCAGAGGGCAGAGGCAGTGGAAGGAAGGCAGAACTGAACCTGCTGGTCTTCGAGCGAGGGAGAAGTTTTCTGGCTAAAACAATGACAAGGATTTTGTAATCCTATAAAGACGCGGCATAGTTCTTGAGGCATTTGTTTTCTTGTGAGTTCTCTTCATCAGCTGTACCAAGTGTCAGTTTAAATTGGCGGGAGTCTTTAGTGTGATGACAGAATGATGCCAGAAGTCCGAAGTGTTGGAAAGATAATCAAGCTGCATTATCACTAGGGTTGCCAACTCCAGGTTGAGACATTCCTGCAGGTTTAGAGGTGGAGCCTGGGGAGGGTGTGGTTAGGAAGGGGAGTGAGCTCAGTGGGGTCTATTGTCATAGACTCCAGTCTCCAAAGTAGCCATTTTCGCCAGAGGAACTGATCTCTGTCATCTGGACATCTGTTGTAATTCAGGGAGATCGCCAGGTCCCACCTGGGGGTTGGGAAGCCTAGTTAACACACACATCCCTCTGGCTCATGTGAATCTGGTTGCAGGCCTTGTTCGCCCTGAGGCAGCCAAGCTCCTTCGGGGCTGCCGCACTTCACAAGGGGTCTCACTTGACATAAATCACTTTCATAGGAAGACGTTACACTGTTTTGAATCAGGTCCAGCCCCGAGTGTTGTAAAAGCAAAGTGGGTTCATTTCAAAGGGGGCACTTTCAGATGTGCGTTATAAATTATATGCACAAAGCATTTGGACCAGATTTAGAATTTCAGGTGGTATCACATTTTCCCATGGGGCCTGCCATTTTTAAAATCTTCCCTGATGGTTTTTTACTGTATGGCTTATATTTTGAGAACTGTTTCCCACCCCCTCTAAAAAAAACTATTGAAGTGGGCGGGAAATAAAAAGTGGCTCATTATGAAGTGCTATAAACACTTCAGGTAGTCATCATTGGATGCAATTCAGAAATGCAATCAGATCTTTTTAATAAACTCAAGAAAAGTGTTTTTTTTTAAAAATGAATGAAACCTTCCTAACAAATGAGACAACAGAGCTTGCCTTTTAAGATTTCTGAAATGAAAAAAATAAATCATTTGCCATCAGAACAGGTGGCAGTTTAAAGAGCCCACCTGTCTGAAACACAACCCGCCACCCCCGTACTCCATCAGATACCAAAGTGGATTAAAGAGCCCACCTGGAAGTGCCCCCTCCATCCCTAAAAATTCTCTCCACATAGAGGCATCTTGAGCCACAAGGGAACGATAGGGTACCCATATTTTAATAAAATAAAAATTTATTTATTTATTTATGTCATTTATAGTCCACCTTTCTTGCTGAGACTCAAGGCGGATTACACAGTATGAGATTAGTACAATCAGTATCAAGTAGATTTTAATACAGTATCAAGGACATTTCCATAAACAACGCCATAGAGTAAATAGATACAAATTTAAAAGACATAGTATTAGCAAGAATCCAGTACAGAGTAGAAAAAAATACTGAAGCAGAACGTAATCAATATTAGATAACATGGAGCATTGGTGGTACATAGGAGTACATATTGAAAGCAGCAGATAATATGTAAGGCAATATAGTGATGAAGTCTATAGTCTATAGACCCTACCATACAGCCCTCCCATTTGAGTAAAAAGCCTTTTTGAATAGTTTGGTTTTGCATCGTTTATGAAAAGCCAGGAGAGTATACTGGTCTAGCTTCTCACTGATACACTACTTTTCTTCATTAAATAACCCTCCCCTCTTTTATGGAAAGTCCTGTAAGCCCCCCACCACTGCAGTCTGACACGCTACAGTCCTGACATAGACTTACCACCTCTCTGAGCATGAGCATGTAGTGACCAGCTTGTTTCATTAATTTCAATGGATCTTAGCTGTGATTCCTTTTAGCAGATGGTATTGATTATCTTGTACAAATGGTAATAGGGATACCATACCCCCGGTGGGGGGTATGGTGCGCCCCCCCCGCCCCCACTTACTGGGGGGGCACACCTTCTGTGCATGCTCCCTTGCGGTGCTGCACGCTCCCCTGCGCAGCAGCCGCCTGGATCGCCCCAGTTTGGCCCGGATCAGGGCCGCTGCGGAGCACGGGAGCGCTTCTGCGCTCCACAGCGGCTCAAAATGGGCCCAATCTGAACCCAAATTGGCCCGTTTTCGGCGCTGTGGAGGGTAGGAGTGCTCCTATGCTCCGCAGTGGCTCAAAACAGGCCTGATCTGCGCCAAAACGGGCCCATTTGGGGCCATTGCAGAGGGCAGGAGTGCTCCTGCCCTCCGCAACGGCCCCTATCCAAGCCCCGGCGCACCCCCCAGAAAGGTGAGTGCCAGGCCCCAATCCCCCCACCGGGAGGTTGAGGGGGCCTGGCAACCCTAAATGCACATTTATAAAGGTGGCAAATTTCTTTCTCTAATGATCTCTCATACAACCAAGGACTGGCCACTTTGGCTGCCACCGGCAGTTGAGTGATGTGAATGGCTGCTGAAGATATGGAAGCAGCACCTGTCCTGGGCCCCTTCAATGAGCCTGAACACCCTGAAGGTGCTGCAGTGCTGATAATAACAAAGGTTATAGTGTGATAGCAAGGAAAATAATATGTAGCTATTTGAAACAATGCTACATTTTAAAAGTCATGTTTCTGTCAAAGTATGAGGTCCAGTCCTCCAGCTGAGTTCCCAAACAGCTATTTGGGACAGTCAGGAGCCACAAGCTATGGGGGAAGGGGACTGACGCACCCCCTCCCAACCTGCAGGGCCAGTGCGCAGAAGCATAATCCCAGAAAGGGGTGGGTGCATCTTGCTTGGGGCAACAAAATACCTCAATTGTGCCCTGCTAACCATCTTAGAGTCTTGTAGCAGTGAAGTAGGGTTGCCAGGTCCAGGTTGTGAATTTCCTGGAGATTTTGGGGTGGAGCCTGGAGAGGGCGGGGTTTGGGGAGGGGAGGGGAGGGGCCTCAGTGGGGTATAATTCCATAGAGTACACCCTTCAAAGCAGCCATTTTCTCCAGGGGAACTGATCTCCGTTGCCTGGAGATCAGTTGTAATTGCAGGAGATCTCCAGCTATCACCTGGAGGCTGGCACGCCTACAGTGAAACCTTGGCCATTTCCAGATGGCTTACCTGCACCCGGAACGTCACGCCATGTTGTGGGGAAAACGCGAAAAATCGCGTTTTCTCGCACCAGTTTTGCGCGACGTTGTCTCTGTGTGTGTGTGTCGGCCACACATTGTTCCCAATCCAGCTCCTGTGAAAAGAGGTAATGTTCAGATCAGGATAAAAGTCCTGTGTGGGGAACACTATTTACTGGGACAGAAGTCACAGAAGATGCTACCAAATGGAAGGTCAGAGAGGTCTGAGACAGGCTGACTGAAGGAAAGGGGCCAAATAAGCAGTGGGTAGAGGAAGCTGTGGAAAGGGAGGTGAAATAGAAAGAGTTTGAGGCTTGGAGATTGTGTGTTACTCCTTTGTTAAGCTTCTGACTAGCCCAGAAAGACGGACCATGGAGTGTGTTGTCATCTTAAAATATGTAGGCCTAAGGAATAAATAGGGTTTCCTTGCCTTTGTAATAGTAGGAGGGTTTTTTCCCAGCAGGAACGCAGTGGAACGGAGTTCCGGCACCTCTTAAAAATGGTCAGATGGCTGGTGGCCCCACCCCCTGATCTCCAGACAGAGGGGAGTTTAGATTGCCCTCCATGCAGCTCAATCTAAACTCCGCTTTGTCTGGAGATCAGGGGGTGGGGCCACTGGCCATGTGACCATTTTCGCCGAGGGCAATTTAAACTTTAAAAAACTACCCCCTTGTTCCAGCTGACCCAAAGTGACATCATTGTGCGGTCTTGAGTTCCACCACTGAGTTCCATCACCTCTTTGCCCAGAAAAAAAAGCCCTGAATTGTAGGCTTTGATTACTACTAAAGTAGGGTCAGTATGGATGATCTTTACTAATAGCTGCTTCTTCACCCACCTTCAGCAAGGGAAAGAGTGACCCTGAAACATCCGGGAAGTGAAAGGGCATGGAAATCTCAGGGGACAAATGGAAGCCTCCTGGCTATCTATCGGCACATTGTGAAAAAAAATTGTGCCAAGAAAAGCTGAATTCTACAGCCTGGGTACATAATATGAATGGAGAGAATCTGCAGTGTTTCTCATGTTTTGTACAACATGTTCTGCCACTGTTGTGTTATTTACTCTGTTTCTGCTGGTCTTAAGGAAGGGGCAAGGGACTCTGCCGCAAGCATTGAAAATTTTATTCCACAAGAGCTCTGGCATCTGAACTCTCAACACGCCTCCGTCATGTATTTCTAACCATAATTAACATTCATAATGTCTAGAAACATGCTCTTTTTAAAAGAAAAAGAAAACGATGGGAACTGAATTCTGTATCATTACAGAATTGAGAATGGCTGCAAACACCCCTTCCTTTGTATGCAGCATTAACTGATTATATGCTGGAGATGTGTAAAGTATTTTGTGAAAATCAGTGCCAATGAATGTTTTTTCCCTAAAGGTTGCCCTTTTTTTTTTTTTAAAAAAAAGAACATTTAATATGAGCTGCAAACTCATTTCGAGCCATACTTTCGAATCCTGGTTTAGGAGGTGTATTTGAATATCACAGCAAATAGTAGCTGGAATAAACCAGGGTGGCTTGGCCACAAGTGGAGGAGGGGGTGCCATCCTGTGGCACAGTCCGATGCAGATGTATTCATGATGGGAAGGAGATGGGATGGGACGGAGTCAGGTTTTGGCTTCCAAATTCTGAAGCAGCCCGTGTCAGTCCTTGCTTGTGAAATATTCCAGCTAACATTTTCCTGAACTTTATACCAACATCTCTGGGGGAGGCGTAATGTCCTTTTGTGCTGAATGTAGTCCAGCTCTTACTTTGATTTGTTTTGGATGGAGAGAAGTTATGTAGATTATTCTGCCTGTGCGCCGCAGCATGCACATCCGCTCGTAAGTGGATTTTGGACACTTTCTGTTCCCAGCTGAAGCCAGCAAGGTCTTTCCAATTATAAAAATACTGGGATTGTGCTCTGGATACATTTTTAAAAGAAAGAAAAAACTATGGTTGTTGTGGGTTTTCCGGGCTGTATTGCCGTGGTCTTGGCATTGTAGTTCCTGACGTTTCGCCAGCAGCTGTGGCTGGCACCTTTAGAGGTGTAGCACCAAAAGACAGAGATCTCTCAGTGTCACAGTGTGGAAAAGATGTTGGCAGGTCATTTGTATCTACTCAGGAGGGGTGGGGTTGAGCTGAGTCATCCTGTGAGAGTTTCCCAGGGTGTGGAATGCTAATGGCGGGAGGCTTCACTGTATCCTGAGGAGGTTCTTTTGCATATGGATTGGTGCTTGATGTGCTAATCTTCTCTGCAGGGCTATTGTCGGGGATAGAATGTTTTGTTAGCCTGGTGTTCTCCAGCCGTGAAAGCCTTCGACAATACAAAGAAAAAACTACCTCTGATGTCTTTCTGTTTGAATAATTCAATGCATTTTAATGCTTCTGTTCCAAATAAGATAACAAGCACTGTGATTTCTATTACGGAAGTGGTTTAAATTGAGCATGCAGAGGTAAGAATGGTTTTTGAAGTAAGCGGTCTTCAGTCTTGAGAACAGCCCTGGCATAGAAATTTCTGCTATAATTAAATCTTTTTTCCTCTCTACATTAGAAAACATTCCTAACTGCAGAATATTTAAATATCTGTTATTAAATCAACTTCTGATGTACATGTTTGAAAATCAAAATGTTTGTGGTGCCCTTGGCCCAATGAGAAATGCTTCCTCAGTCTGTGGCCCAGCTACTAGCATGTTCACCCGCCCATTCGTTTATAATGGGATAACTCTGGGCCAAGATACAAGTGACGAATAACACAGGTTGGACACTTGTCAGCTTCCCTCATGTTTTGATGGGAAATGTAGGTAGGTGTCCTGGTCTTGCAGCTTGGCTCTCTGACTGCTGTCTAATAGGCTTTTCAACTGTCACTTGTCCAACATTCCGCCAAGCTGCCTACATTTCCCATCAAAACTTGAGGGAAGCTGACAAGTGTCCAACCTGTGTCAATCGTCACTTGTAGTTTGGCCCTCTGTTGAATACTGAAATATTCGAATGAACTTTAGAATGGTTGTTCAGGGCATACTTGAATATTTCAAGTTCAGATAATAGCTCGGGTTTCATACCAGCTGTCAAAACAGCACCGAATGTAATGCAAAATTTCCCTTAAAGATGGCACCCGCAGAATGAGTTGGTAAGCACATTCAGGACAACATTCTGCATCTTCAGTACAATTCCAAGCACAATCCCCACATCTGTTTTCCAGGGTATTAGGAAAGATAGGGCCAAGCTACAAGTGACAAATGACACTTGAACGGCAAGTGGATTGAGTGGAGGGCAAGTGAACAGGGAGAAATACACTTGCCGTTCAAGTGTCATTCGTCACTTGTAGCTTGGCCCATAGAGAATATACACAAGGCTGGAACACTGAGGCATTGGGGTGAAAGATAGAGTACAGGTTCAGAACATTTTGAGCATGGCCTTCTGAATCTTGTTATGTCTTGAATTTTGTTATATCTGAATGGGCTTAGATGTGCATAATTGTGCATGAGAAGTTGGTCTGTTTATGTGTCTTATACAAATACTAATAATGTAGGAAAAAACTCAGACGGGGAAAAAATCAAATATGTATTCTAGCCAATGCAGGTCTTACATATGTGCAAGTGATTAGTTTAGAAGAAATTGTTTCTAGTCAGATCAGGGAACACAACTTCAGAATAATGGATTTGGTGAATATACATTTGTAATGTACAGAGAAATTGAAATCTTGACTGTTTCCTGGCAGCCTGAAACATCCTTTGGTGCCATCTTCTCTAACACTTTGTCCCTTTAATAGGTAAAGGTAAAGGTAGTCCCCTGTGCAAGCACCATTGCACCACGACGTTTTCTTGGCAGACTTTTTACGGGGTGGTTTGCCATTGCCTTCCCCAGTCATCTACACTTTACCCCCAGGAAACGGGGTACTCATTTTACTGACCTCGGAAGGATGGAAGGCTGAGTCTACCTTGGGCCTGCCATCTGAACCCAGCTTTCGCAAGGATCGAACTCAGGTCATGAGCAGAGCTTGGGCTACAGGACTGCAGCTTACCACTCTGCACCACGGGGCATCTTTAATACATGCTAGAATGAAATCTCTTTGTTTGAAGACTGAAGTTCTTAGAAGTTCTTAGTTTGGGAGCCAGTTTGGTGTAGTGGTTAAGAGCAGTGGAACTCTAATCTGGAGAACAAGGTTTGATTCCCCACTCCTCCGCTTGAAGCCAGCTGGGTGACTTTGGGTCAGTCACAGCTTCTCAGAGCTCTCTCAGCCCCAGCCACCTCACGGGGTGATTGTTGTTGTGGGGATAATAATAACATACTTTGTAAATCGATCTGGGTGGGTGTGGTCTTGAAGGGTGGTATATAAATTGAATGTTGTTGTTGTTGTTGTTGTTATTAGTAATAGTAGTAGTAGTAGTAGATTTTGCCATTTTATGGAGTGTCATCATTAATCCCTCTGATTGGTGACATTACTGTCCCTGTGTTACCAGAACTGCTTTTTGAATGGGGAATTAGCTCGCAGTCTGGAACTAAATTTAATGCAGATCTTAACCACTGTATACCGGCGTCCCTCTCCAGACGCTCATGCAATAAAGAGGCAGACTAAATAACCTTGGGCAACTCACAGTTCTCTTGAGCTCTCTTAGCCCCACCCACCTCACAGGGTGATTGTTGTGGGGTAATAATAACACTTTGTAAACCGCTCTGAGTGGGCATTATGTTGTCCTGAAGGGCGGTATATAAATCGAATGTTATTATGTTATTATTTACTAAATAATGTGACGTATGCCTGAACTTTCACACGCATACAAGATTACACACAAGAGCTAGGAAAAACAGAGTAAGAAAATAGAGACGGTTGCATTAGCGGGATAGCCCACTTGAGAGCGATGAAGTTGGGTATACTCACAATCCCGACGTGGAGCAAAGACGTAGCAGCGAGGTGGTCTAATGCCAGCACTAGATCCACAGGTAGAGAGACGGCAAGGAGTCTGGATAGGAATGGCATGCGCACCATGTGGCCTGGGAGGCCAGCTTAAATACCCCAAAACGTATCCTGGGGCTGGTGCGGCTCCCAGTGGTTCTCACGGGTGAAACAAAGGTTTTAATGGCTCTACAACTACCCTGGATGGGCCATCTTTAGAGTCTGTATTATTGTGACACCTTGGGAAGAGGGGACAAAGGAAGGAGGGGGAGATCCGGGCGTGTTGAATGGATGTTCCAGCAAACAGGGCTTGTCCCGATGTCATCATCTCTGGAATGTGGAGGCTGCTTTGAGATGCATTCTCTAAGTGCTTGGGATGGTCGGCACTTAGCTTCCTCTCCTGGGCGGTTATTAAGATATGCAGAGCGAGGCGAGGTTCGCCTCTGCGGACGTGATCTGCTCGCTTCTCCGAAATGGCTCCTCTCAGCAGGCTGCTCAGGCTGGTCTTCAGGCTGCCTGGGAACATGGCTGCCGGCTGGGCATGGCTGGGGCTTGCTAGCAGGCTGCCCGGTAGCGAGGGCAAGCTGGGTGACTGGCCCGCGGGAGGCTCCAGGTGGGGACTGGCCAGGGGGTGCCTGGTCAGGCTCACTGATGGTCTCCCCGGCAGGCACCTTGCTGCTAACAGCGTGGCTTGGGCCCAGGTGAAGCGAGCTTCCATGGAGGCAGGAAACAGCAGGTACAACACAGTCCATAACAGAGATAGGAGACAGGCATAGTCCATGGTAGATCAGCAACAGACAGGAAACAGACATGTGTATTAAAGTGCACACGTGCCAGGCAGTCTCTGGTGTAGTTATAAAGCAGCAACACAGGAAACTGCTACAGTCCATTGCAGGCCTTAGAGCAGGAGAGGGGGGGCCCCTTGGCAACACCTGGCCCAGAGGGCAGAGGGGCAGCATGTGCTAGAATCACTTTCTTATTTAGCTTTTGGGGCTGGGCTCAGTCTTACATGTGCAGATTAAGATCAGGGGCCATTGTGCCAGTCCAGTAAGAGAGAAGTAGCTTCCCCAGGCAAGACTGTGAATGCAGATTTCAGATGCACATTGCCACTCCCACCTGCTTTTGGTGGGCATTCAGAAATGGGGAGATAAGCAAGGGAAGTGCTTGCTGTCGCTGGAGAATGCACAAGCTTATGAGCAAGTGTACACCCCAGACGGCTGTCTCGGGCTTCACATATGTATGACTATATTGGATCAGGTTTTGCAGTTTCTTTGAAATGAGGACCTGTTGAATGTATTTTCTTCTCATGCAGGTTGAATTTTTCTCCCTTCAGGCTTCAGGTGGCATTTAAAACCTTGTCTGCATTTTACAATAAGCACCTTTTAATTAATTAAAGCAGGGGCAGGAATAGCAGAGTTTTTCTTACCATCTAGGAAAGCAAATAAGCTACTCAGAAAAAAAAATAAGTTGCAATAATAAAGTTCTTTCTCCCATGTGTTAGGTTTCTTTTAAAAAAATGTGCCACAGTGATTGCATCAGACATTTACATATGTTCTGGATTGAATTGAGTTAGATGAAATTGTCCTTCGTTTGTACTTATTATCTCAATTTCACAGATGCCATTATCCAGTACTCTACAGCCTACTGCTCTGACTTTATTGAAGACAGTCATCCCATGATCATGCTCCTTATCAGGGCTTCTAGCTGCAGGATTGTGGACAATGGAACAAAGAAATTTACAAGAATCAGAATTACAAACAAATTAATTTGTGTTTGTGTGTTTCAGAATGGCATGAGCCATTTAAAAATTATGTAGCGTTGTAATAATACTACTCATTAGGTTTAAGTACCTGTATTCTAATACCAGCCCAGGTGAGCCTGATCTCGTCAGATCTCAGAAGCTAAGCAGGGTCAGCCTTGGTTAGTAATTGGATGGGAGACTTCCGACAAAGACCAGGGTTGCAGAGGCAAGCAAGGGCAAACCACCTCTGATAGTCGCTTGCCATGAAAACCCGGCCAAGGGTCGCCATAACTGACTTGAGGGCATCACATACATACATTCTAATACCATGGTTGCTTTCCCACATCCTTAAAATAGCATGACCCTCACCAAATGCTAGCGTTTCCTCATCCTATTTCTGACGTCACTCGGAGGCAGGCAGTGATTATTTCGTTTTCGTAGCGCCTGCCTATGGGTGACGTCAGAAATAGCACGAGGAAGCTGCTAATGTCCGGTGAGCGAGCTGTTTTAAGGACGTGAGGAAACGCCCCATGTTCCTATTTCCCCCCCATTTCCACAGAACTGAGGCTTTTGTGAAGCCTCATCTATGAGCCAGGTCTAGCTATAAACTAACACTTAAGGAAAACTCTGCAATAGTTTGGATTACTCTTAGAGGGATTAAAACTCGGTAAAACTGAAGTATTTAATGGTTGTGAATATTGTCCATTGATTTATGCATATAGCTACTGTTTGCATTCTAAACAGATGTGTGGATTGTGGGTTCACAGCCTTTCAGGCCTTCCGTGGGAAATCTGACGTGTCGTGTGAAGTTGAAGAAGTTTTGGAAGAGAGTCGGTTGCAGAGGAACGTCCAGGCGGCCTCGATCCTTCAGCTCCTGTGTGACAGCAGTAAACGCTGGCAGGTCCTCACCGTGATCGTCACCATGGCCTGCTACCAGCTCTGTGGCCTGAACGCTGTGAGTAATCTTATTCAGTGAGCCATTGGTCCAGTTCAGGGCTTTTTTTCAGCTGGAACGCGGTGGAACGGAGTTCCGGAACCTCTTGAAAATGGTCACATGGTTGGTGGCCCCGCCCCCTGATCTCCAGACAGAGGGGAGTTGAGATTGACCTCCGCGCCACTCAGCGGCACGGAGGTCAATCTAAACTCCCCTCTGTCTGGAGATCAGGGGGCGGGGCCACCAGCCATGTGACCATTTTCTCCAAGGGCAACCCACTGAGTTCCACCACCTCTTTTCCCAGAAAAAAAGCCCTGGTTCTCCTCCTGAGCTCTTTCTGAACCAAGTCCAGGAGCCTTATTTGAAAAGTGCTTGATTTAGAGACATTCTCTCCAAATTCCGAACCTAGACTTCGCTTTCTCAAATTTAGGCTGCCGAAGGGAGCCCTGCATAGAGGAAACCTCTTCACATGTCCTGGATGCTCCTGTGGGCATGCTTAGGAGCATCCATCGGCAACAGAATCATGGGATATGTAGTCCTCAGTGGACATCCAGAATGCTTCTTGGTTGCAGCGGATTGCCCTCCAGTCATTCATAGATAAACTTAGGAACGTGCTTGTCCTCTACTTTCATACCGTGGATCACTTTAAAGGCTCTTTAGCACCTGCTAAATGCTTTAATAGCCACAGGTTTGAAAGCCAGGGAGGCAATCATTCTTTCTTTTTTTGAGTGTTGAAATGTTCATTTTATTAATAAGATTAAAAGCCCAGTAAAAAGGGCAAAGAATCGCCCTGAGGAGAGAATTTCATAGTTTTGATGCCGTGACCAAGAAGGCAGTTTCTCGAGTTATTACCCATCTAGTGCAGGTGACAGATAGATAGCAAAGATACCAGAAATTTTCAGGGTCCCTGAGAATTAGGGCCACTTGAGAGTATATGCAGTGGATACTCTCTTGAATGTTCACCTGTACATCCAGTGCAACCAGCCCTCTCTGCTGCTTCCTGATTCCCCCCTCCAAGTTTGGGAGTCAGTTTGGTGTTGTCATGGCCCAGTCTGAGGGTGGGGTCTCCTCGGGAGGAGAGGAACCTCGTGTAGCCAGCCAGGACTCCTCAGGAGAAGAGGAGCCCTGTGTAGCCAGCCCTAGCCCTGATTCAGCAGAAGCCAGCAATCAGGAGCAACAGCTGCTGGCCGATCAGAGCTTACAGCCAGCAGCTGAGACACCAGCACCCTCTGGCCCCAATACCACAGGGGAAGCTCAGCCAAGGACATTCCAGGCTACAGGTGCAGCACAGCCAGGGGCCTCCACCCCCCCAGGTTCGCCCACGCCCAAAGAACGCCGCAGACAACGCCAGAGACTGGAACTGCAGGAGAGACAGTGCAGTGCTCGTCTCCTGAGCCGACGCCAGCTGCTGGAGAGCGACGATGAGTAGCATCAGGATGGAGCCCCAGCAGCTGGCTGAAAACCATGCCTGGCATAAAAGCCAGTCTGGAGGAACTGCCAGGTGTGGAAGCAATGTGTCAATTATCTGCAACCACTTCCTGGTACCTTGCATCTTGCTCTTGCCTGCACCTTCCCTTGATACCCTCGTGCTCTGACCTACGGACTGGACTTGGCTTGGCTTTTTGGATCCTGGACACACCCCTCGCGTTTACCTTGGGCTCTGACTACGGACTGGACCTGGCTTGTGACTCTTGAACACTCCTTGGCTTTGTGTTAGTACCTGGGCTACCAGCTTGGGCGGGCCCAGCCCATGACAGGTGTAGTGGTTAAGAGCGGAGGGACTCGAATCTGGAGAACCAGGTTTGATTCTCCACTCCTCCACTTGAAGCCAGCTGGGTGACTTTGGGTCAGTCACAGCTCTCTCAGACCCACCCACCTCAAAGGGTGATTCTGAGGATAATAATAACACACTTTGTAAACCGCTCTGAGTGGACATTAAGTTGGCCTAAAGAGCAGTATAAACATTGAATGTTTAGTAGTAGTAGTATTGGTATTGGTGTTGTTGTTGTTGTTGTTGGAAAAGGGAACAGTGGAGAACTTCAGGTAGCAGGTGAAGCTTCTTCAGTTTCAGTCCACATTATACATGTCTTGATCCAAATCAAGCCAACTTGTTTGAGTTGGACTTATTATGAATTAGGCCTGAGGAACTTACTCATCGAATTAGGCCTGAGGAACTTACTCATCGAATTAGGCCTGAGGAACTTACTCATCGAATTAGGCCTGAGGAACTTACTCATCGAATTAGGCCTGAGGAACTTACTCATCATTGGAAGCATGAAATAAACACACAATCTGTTTTCTGAAACCTTCAAACTAATAATTTGGAGGCTGGCTGATAAGCTAAAAGAAGAGAAGCTTAATTGGGTCGGCCGCAACAAATGTCACAGTTAGTTTAGTGTCCCGTAGCTTGACAGAATGAGATGGGGAAGTTTGCGTTCCCTTGAGGGGTGTGTGTATGTGCTTTGCAAGCAGCAAACAAGTGACCCATCCTAGGCAGTAAAACAACTACAGCATGAAAAGTGGCTTTAATAATCCACAAAGCCAAACTTAACCTTGAAAGCCACAAAAGAAGGTGCAATTAAAGATACAATCAAGGAGGGATGATTCCAACATGTGTCAGGGTTTTGGGGACAAAATCTAAAAACAGAAGGGTGGAAGAAGCGAGAGGCGCCTGTGAAGTTTCTAAACAGAATTGTACCAAAGTATTATTTTATCCTGAATGCTATTGGGTTTTTAAATCCTTTTTAACTTTAATTTTCATTTCAAAAGCTTTGTTTGTTTTGCTGCATTTATTATTATATTTCCTCTTATTAATGTGTTCATTTTTGTTATATTTGGGTTTTGCTTCCATTGGTTAAAGTAGGAGACCGAAAGGGTCTTTTACATGGTGATTCGTTGAACAACTGCCAGCTAACTCTACGCTACTTTACTTTAATGATATTGCTTTGACAGCCAATTCGACTCTGAACAGTGTCACTCTAGAATTAAAATAAGAGAAAGTTTATTGATACTGGGACCCAGTTTGGTGTAGTGGTTAAGAGCACAGGACTCTAATCTGGAGAACTGGGTTTAAAATAGAAAAGGAATCATTAAAAAGAAAAGTCCATACATATACTCTGCACAGCAACAGATACAGCAAGGAATACAAAGAAAAGGTGCAAACATGCAGTACTCTGTCCATCATGCTGTAGCTGGTCTTGTTCTAAGGCAAGTTCTTTAAACTTAAAAGTTGCAGCATTCTAAAAGATTCCATTCCATTGGAGTCTTTGGCCATTTCCACACACGTTGAATAATGCACTTTCAATGCACTTCAGCAATCCTTTGGAAGTGGATTTTTTGTTCCACACATGGAAAAGCAGTTCCAAATGTTCACTAAAGAGTATTAAAAGTGGATTATCCTACATGTGTGGAAACAGCCTTTGTCTAGGTGAATGTTTTTTTGTCTCCTTCATGTGGTAGTGGCCAAATAGACCCTGTTCCCTCCATTCCAAGGGAATTTATCTTCTCTGTCTGCCTACACCCTGTGGGTCCTATGTTCCCTTCCTAAGAGCCAAGCTACAAGTGATGCCTTACACAGGTTGGACGCTTGTCAGCTTCCCTCAAGTTTTGATGGGAAATGTAGGCATCTTGGTCTTGCAGCTGTAATGGAGAACCAAGCTGTAAAACCAGGATGCCTACATTTCCCATCAAAACTTGAGGGAAGCTGACAAGTGTCCAACCTGTGTAAGGCGTCACAGTCACCTTCCCAGTGTCAGATTCCAGCAGAGGTGTGAGCTGGTCATTTCATTTTCTCCCACTGAAAGAACCAACTGCATTTATAAAGATTTCATGGCTGGGTACACCTCAGAGCTGTTGACAGCATGAGGAGCAATTAACTTCCCTCTTCCTGCCCCATCTTCTGCCAACAGGAAAAAAACTTTTAAAACCAGGTGTGGGGGTTTGCAGTGCAAGCCCCAAACCTTGAAATATTATGAAGTAGCCCTAAAGAAAAAGTCATTTCTCCACAACCCATGTCAAATTAAAATATCCAAAAGGTAGCATTTGTGATGCTTTTGTGAAAATGTAATTGGTATTCAATTGAAGATCATGAATTCACTAATTCAAATTTAAAGAAAAATATTGCCCAACAAAATATTTTACAAGATGTTTTCTGGAACTCTGTGATGCTAAAATATCAGAAGATGACCTTCATTAACAGTCTTTCTATTGACGTCTGTCACTATCCTTTTTCTCCCAGTTTCTATGTTGTTGTTGTAAGTAGGTTGTTGGATTAGACTGAGTTGGTTAGAGGAGATTTGCAGAGGGTCATTGAAGTATCATTTACCTCTTCAGATAATGCAGAAAACAGAATAAGAAAAGATATTCTACAAGTTCCCAAACGCTTACTGAGCACAGGAGCCCAGCTAAAAACTGAGAAGGTGCCAAGATGCCTCTTAAGCCCTGCCACCTCCTGGTCTCAGGTCGAACTTTGCTTGTAAGGACACCTGGCCAGCAATGTAGTACCTATCCTTTAGGAGCCAGCCATAATCTGATCCTTTACTGCCTCCAGCACTGCCATCGCTGATCAGCCATTCATCAAATGCCGTGGCACTCTGTTCTCAAGAAAAGCAGATCTCTGGGAGCAGAAATCTCTCACTGAATGTGAAGGCAAACGCCCCTTGGGCCATCAAGGAGTTGGGTGGGAGGGAGACATGAGAAACTATAACAGGTGGAGAGATGGGAGCTGAGCGGAAAACAGGATGTGGGCATTCTTTGAGCCATAAATAACCAGGCAAGTCATCCACTATGAGCTGCACCTGCTCAGTCCAAGTAGACAGTGCAAAACAGGGAACTGTAATGGAAACAACCTTTATGTAAAATGGAATCCAGTTGCCTTCTCAGCAAGCTGTCAAGGCTGCTGTTGTGACCACAGCTAATTAAGACATAACGCGGAAATTGCTTGGTATGTGTCAGATGACAGATAAGACTCTTTTTTAAAAAACCCAGAAACCTGCCCTCTCCAAATCTGTTTGTTATTACTTGTCAGGAATGACTGGTTTATACCCTGAACTTCTTGCAGTATCACTGGTAAGAGTTAATTATGTGTTCCTGACAAACTCTTCGCTGCCTGCTGAGAATCAGATGAAAAATACGTTTTATCACATCTTCAGTAAGCCTATCAAAAACACCCCGCCACAAGTATAGCTTTCTGCTAACTGCTGGATTTCAGGGCTAATGATGGGCTTGTTCTGTTCCCTGTTGTGGATACTTTGCGGAGACAAGATGTGGAATTATCTTGTCACCTTCCCTCTTTACAGCTCTGCATATAATTACACTCACAAGTGACAGGAAAAATGACATCCAGAATGAAATAATGCAGCTTAGTCGTGTTCTGTAGTTGAAGAACTGCAAAATAGCAGAGGAGGAAAGATATCTCTTGCTTCGTAGTGAGAAATGGGTGCTGTGCTTTCAAGAATGACTGGAACTGGATAGGGTTTGATCCCTATAGGAGCTACTCATGGGTATTAAATAAAAGACTAAGATTGCATCCTCGAGGTGATGTTTCTCTTGTTTCTCTGTCATCGCCATCACTAACAACAACAACAACAACAACCGATTTATATACCACCCTTCAAGATGACTTAACACCCACTCAGAGCGGTTTACAAATTATGATATTATTATCCCCACAACAAAACACCCTGTGAGGCGGGTGGGGCTGAGAGAGCTCTAAGAGAGCTGTGACTGACCCAAGGTCACCCAGCTGGCTTCAAGTGGAGGAGTGGGGAATCAAATCTGGCTCTCCAGATTAGAGTCCTGCGCTCTTAACCACTACACCAAACTGGATGTCCAGTTCAGAGACATTTGTAATAGCAAGGGAGATTTGTGCGCACTTTCTTCCATCAGGTGCCATTTCCCCTGCAGCACTGTATCACCAGAGTGTTTTTAGAATAGTCCATCAGAGAGTTTTTTAAATAGTAATTGATATTATGATATAGTGCAGTCAGATTAAAATGGTTTGGTGCCATGATCTCCTATGTCCCCTGCATTTCCAGTGTTCATTTTTTTAAAAAAGCAGGTCTCTAGACCTCTGGCAAAAAAGTTCTCCATTGGGTTGTGGGGAAAATGGCAGCCATGAGGGGCTGACAAGAGGAAAATGGTGACATTGTGGGCAGGGTGATACACATCGTCCCATCCAGACAGCTTTGCTTACATGCTCAGATAATGTTCTTTCCCAAAAGATCGTACCAAACCAAGTTTCAGAGACAACATGTCTTCAGAGTAGCAGTTCTCAAGCAGAGAAACTTCAAAGGAAAATTACAACACGAGATTGCTGAAATTGAGTTTATTTGCAAATTTTGAACAACGGATGCCCCAGAGTTGAATCGGAACATATGATTTTTCTCACATTACAGATGCTAATTTTACACACTTCACACCTATGTTCTATCAACCTAATTACAACATGTATTATAGCTAGCTTCCTGAAAATCTAATTTGCAATATCCCTCCCCATTTCTACCTGGATTTTAAAGACTCCTGCCTTTTCCATTTCATGTGTCCGATGAAGGGAGCTTTGTCTCTCAAAAGTTCACACCATGGGAATCTAGTTGCTCTCTAAGGTGCTACTGGACCCGAATCTGGCTTGTCGACTAAAGACCAACATGGCTACCCCCCTGAAAATGTCTTCTGTCACTCTTCTTTTAATTCTTACAAATCCCCTGAGAATAGGCTATACAGAGAGATTGTGGTCAGTTTAAGGTCACCTGGTGGTCTTTTACAGCTGAGCAAAGATTTGAACCTAGGTTATTGCAGTTAACATCTGTCATTCTGTCAATTACACCAAGCTGGCTTTCACTAGAAGAGGGAAATCATTTATTTCTTTCACAAGTATGTCCTTTGCTGGCACAATTCCAAAGGTGCTATAAGTCAGATTTTGCAACCATCTGTAGAGATATATTACAGCAAATATCTGGTTGTAAGGGTTCCTACTTGATCGTTCCTTGGGCTAGTCACAGCTCTCTCAGAGCTCTCTCAGCCCCACCCACCTCACAGGGTGATTGTTGTGGTGATAATAATAACATACTCTGTAAACCGCTCTGAGTGGGTGTTAAATTGTCCTGAAGGGTGGTATATAAATCGAATGTTGTTGTTGTTGTAGCTGCTGTTAGCCTGGAAAAGTTAAATAACAGATCAAATAAGTACAGAGGTGTTGAAATGTATATAACTTTTCCATTTGAACTAGATGCTGAAGGCTCCTCTTGGAAATGTGACTGTTGAATGCTGTCTTCTTGTTACAGATTTGGTTCTACACAAACGACATTTTCAAGGGAGCAGGGCTCAGTCCAGAGATGATCCCGTATATCACATTAAGTACGGGAGGGGTTGAGATTTTGGCTGCTGTTTTCTCTGTAAGTATTGTGAGAATTGCAATCTCTGTAAGTATTGTGAGAATTAAGGCATCCAAAATTTGGGATTTTCAGATTGTGGATTCTGTTTTTTTTTAGGTTTGATTTGATATTCTCAGGTTATAAGCAAACACAAACATTCTGCCTTGATGCCAGATATAATGCATTTTATGGCCTAGCATAGAATGTCAAAAGTGTGTGTTGCATGCGTTAGATGGCGGCTGAAAAGGAATGAATGAAGGTGGGGAAGGGGCTGATTTAGGGCCTGCAGCTTCTAAACATATTAATAAATGGCAGGGTTGATGAAACCAAGACAGGCTAGACAAGGCAGCAAGAATGTTTCGTTGGTTGTGTTAATTTGTTAGACCTTTCCACCCAGAAAATTCTCCTGCTTTGCTGCCATATGTGGTTCTGGCAGAAGGCAAGTTCCCATAGCAGCAAAGCTGAAAATGGAATTGGAGGTCAGGAACATAATAGCAAGAAGAAATCCAAATCCATTGCTGATGAAGACAGTTGGACTTGAACACATGCTTGAACAGACACATTTTGTAGGCGAGAACTGTTATAGTACGGCTAAGACGGAGGGTGTGGAAGACCCATGCTTCAAGCTCACCTCAGTGGCAAACCTACTTGGGCGTAGGCGAGCTCTGGTTCTGGTCCTCTTTCTCCCACCTGCGATGTCGAGATGGCAGTAATTCTAGCCTTCTGTTGGAGTGATTGAGATAGCATCTACGACATATTTTTGAGCATTTGAAAAACACTGGAGGGTGGTGGTTTGTTTCTCTTGAAATCAAGATAATCAGTATTCAGAGATGAAAGAGAATATTGATGAATCATTACACTGCTGGCCACATTATCAAGATGGCATGCAAGTTGGTATGTGCTTCCCTCTTTATTTCCCCAGAAAAGCCAAGCATAGGCTTATTTTTTTCCATTTCCTAACAAAATCAATGAAACGTAAACATTCCCAATTCTGTGGAATTGCACTAAATATCCTAAGACTATTTCAGCTTCCCTATATCCATTGAGGGGGGAAAAAATCCTATCCTTTTAATAGAAGCTTCACACATCTACTAGCTGAAGCTTTTCATGACATGGAGGTTAATAACATCCCTTGCAAATAACAGCCCGTTAAATCTCTATTAAAGCGAAAGGACATTTTTCTCCTAGCTTGTTGACAACCCAGCTTATAAGGCATAGATTGTTGAGCTAAACAGCATGAAGATTTGCATGAGAGCACACGTTAAAAGTGCCAACAATGGGTGAACACAAAACAACACCAGCAGAAAATGATTAAGAGCTTTTGTCTTGGAACCTCGCTTCAGATACTGCCCCCCACCAGCACTGGGTTTCACAAACTGGAAGGAAGGGTGTGCCTCTCTCTTCTCCGTCAGGCACTTTTGAGCCAACAGCTCCCCAACCCACCCATTTTGGCACTTGGTAAATGTGTGTCCCCCCTGGTCTGAAAAAGAGGGAGAGATGGTGTACAATAGACAGAGAGGTGTATATATCATACAAGGAAACAAGGAAAGCATCAGGGCTTTTTTTCAGTGGGAACATGGTGGAACGGAGTTCCAGCACCTCTTAAAAATGGTCACATGGCCAGTGGCCCCGCCTCCTGATCTCCAGACAGAGGGGAGTTGAGATTGCCCTCTGCTCTGCGGAGGGCAATCTAAACTCCCTTCTGTCTGGAGATCAGGGGGCAGAGCCACTGGCCATGTGACCATTTTTGCCAAGGGCAATTTAAACTTATAAAAACTACCCCCCTCATTCCAGCTGAAGGAAAGTGACATCATTGTGCAGTCCTGAGTTCCGCCACTGAGTTCCGCCACCTCTTTTCCCTGAAAAAAAGCCCTGGAAAGCATAGTAGTCCCTCCCTACAGTTTACTGAGTGCCAAGTGCTGCTGTAAGGATCACCAGGACGCTGGCCCTTCCCATGTGTCCTCAAAAGCATTTGAGGTATCTGGGAAGGAGAGCTGCTTGCCTGCCTGGAGCCGCCCTCAGCCTGGCCTGGCCCTGGCCCAAGACTCAGAGCTCCTCAGAGAGTTTGTTAGTTTCACCTCTGTCTACACAGGCCACAAAGACTGCTCTTCAGAGGGTTTGTTATTTTCCTCTTTGCCTCCCCAAAGGCTCTGTCAATTATTAACAAACCCTCTGAGGAGCAATCTTTGCCGGCTCTATAGAGAGGAGAAATTCAAACTACACTTCCCAGCTAATATTGCATCTCCCTTCACTTGAGCATCCTCATGTAATTCGTCTCGTGTGCTCCTTTTTTTGTAAGGGTCCTTACAAAAGCAAGCAGGTGGGTCCTTTTTTTCGGGCGCCTTCTTCTCACATGGCACCCACTCCCTTGTTCTGCTTCACGGGTGGGGCTTCAGGGTACAAAGGATGGCGTATAAATGCCCATACAAGCAGAAGACTGTTTTGTGAAGCCTTTGGTTTCTTTCAACACAGCATGAATCTCTACTAATTTTGCCGCCTTTAGAGATATCTGATCGTTTGTATTGACATTCACTTTTCGTTAGCCGTCTTTGACATCAGTTTGATTTCACTGGGCGAAATTAATTTTCAAAAGAATTAATCAAGCAGAAATTACAACGCAGCAGCCCTCACCACCCTCTGCATTTCCTTGGTTACGACAATACCCTCGGAGCTATTCAGAACCTGCTAGTAGCAACATTCTCCGAGTCATTAGAACAAATCTCCCCCTGGCATGTTCTCTTTTGCCGCAGGAATTCCAGAGAGTCACAGCGCCAGGAGTAACACGTCCCCCACCCCCAGGCCATATTAGCCAGAATATGGGGACATAACAGGATACCAAAGGAAGGTCAAAACTCTGCTTGAGAGCCTGTGGGAACTTGTGGGATATTGAGAAAGGGTAGCAGCTACCACTTCCCGATTGCAGCCCAGAAAATCCCCTCTCCGAAACTCTGCAACTCACCACAAATACATCTACAGAGCAATTAACCTCCACAGAAGACTCCAGGGATAGACTCATTTTTGTCACTAAACCCCCGTGCCTCCCTCCTGTTAATTTTTATATGGAGTATTAAGTCGAGGAAATGATTTTGGAGCATGAGGAATGGAAAATTTCAGTTTTTTAGGGGACCAAGAAAATTTCAGGTTGTAATCAGGTTGCCTAAATGTAATAATATTTATCTGATTGGTGAGCAGCCTTAGCAAACATTTGTGTGGGTTTGTGGAATCGGGAGATCTGTTAGGGCAATCCAGCTAGAACCACTTCTGGGGAGTCCACCAGCCTCTGTGCACACTGGATTTTATTTGGAGTGTGTGCGCGTGTGTAAAGGTACGCTGGATGTGTCAGGTGCTGAGGAGAGGTGGGCATCCCTAGCCAGTTTGGTATAGTGGTTAAGAGCAGCAGGACTCTAATCTGGAGAACCAGGTTTGATTCCTCCGCTTGAAGTCAGCTGGATGACCTTGAGTCAGTCACAGCTCTCAGCTCTCTCAGCCCCACCCACCTCACAGGATGATTGTTGTGGGGATAATAATAATAGACTGTAAACTGCTCTGAGTGGGCGTTAAGTTGTCCTGAAGGGCAGTATTTAAATCCAATGTTGTTGTTATTATAGCTCAGACTGGGGGAAATCTAAGGGCCAAGCTACAAGTGACGGATGACACTTGAATGCCAAGTGAACAGACTCACATACATTCCTCCCTGTTCACTTGTGCTCCATTTGATCACATGTGTGATCGAGTGGAGCACAAGTGGAGCGCAAGTGAACAGGGAGGAATATATGTGAGTCTGTTCACTTGCCGTTCAAATGTCATTAGTCACTTGGCCCATAGTTCTTGGGCTAGTCACAGCTCTCCTGAGCTCTCTCAGCCCCACCCACCTCACAGGGTGATTGTTGTGGGGATAATATCACACTTTCGAAACCGCCCTGAGTGGGCATTAAGTTGTCCTGAAGGGTGGTATATAAATCAAATGTTGTTGTTATTAAGAAAGAAACAGACGCAGGGAAAGGGGGAGGAAGGATTGTGACAAAGAAAAGAGCAAGAGAGGAAAAAGAACAGCACAAAGGAGGAGAGCAAAGAGTGTTTCATTTAGAATTTTGGTATTGTTAGTATGACTTTGAAATGTTTTATTTTCCTTAATGTCACAGAATGCTGCTATTAATACTGATTGTACTAATCTCACACTGTGTAATCCACCTTGAGTCTCAATGAGAAAGGCAGACAATAAATGACGTACATAAAATAAAATAATCAGGTTACAAATCATAAGTATGGCCCAATGAGGCACTCTCCTGCACGAGCTCGTTGAATGTTCTGCGCATTGGAATGTGCCCTAAATGATCGTGTTGTAATGATGTGTTATATATGTAGAACGTTGTAAAGCTACGAGGTGAAGATGTTTCTGATGTGTATTCTTCTTGGGGGAGTTTTCTTTTGTTTGCTTTATAAAAAGCGTTGCCCTGTGATCTGTGTGTCTAATCTGGAGGCTTTACTAACCCCTGGGAATAACGGGTTCCTATTGCCTTTGGATTAATCCTTTAAGAATGATCAGGCAGAACATTTCCCGAACACAACGAACTTTACTGAGAAATGGTATCCGGTCTTTGATTATTTAGAAAATAATAGTTCTCTACCTGGATTAAAAATCTTTAATATATACATAAATGTGTAAAATACCTATATGTTGTGGCACCACGTTTGATATTGTTAACATATTCTCCCTGAAAATGTACTTATATAATCAGATATGTCTTCTTGTATTTTAGAGAGTTATACATTGTTTATTTTAATGATTGTTATTATTAATATTATTATTGCTCTATATTGTTATCTTATTGTAGTTATAGACTTTACAGTTTCAATAAAATTTCCAAAAAAAAAAAGAATTACCAGAGTCAACTACGGTCATTCAGAACTCCTCCAGTTTTACAGAATACCTGTCCTTTCCCCCTGCTTCAGGGCTTAGTGATAGAACGGCTTGGGCGCAGACTTCTTCTCATCGGGGGATTCGGCTTGATGATCCTCTTCTTCGTAATACTCACCATCTGCATGACTTTGCAGGTATGTGGTCGTTCTTAATGGCGCTGCTTTTTTCTTTTAGCTCATTCTAATACTCAAGTAAGGAAAAGGATAGAAAACCTAAGTGACTTGGAAACTGAAGCAGTATCCGCTTTGAGCCCGCTTGCGGGGCAAGCGGAATATAAAACAAATAAAATAAATAAATATGTCCGGCTGAACTGTGGATTTATAAGAGTCAGCCCTTCGTCCTTTCCCTTAATGCTTATACAAAAAGAAGCCAGCAGCACCTTAACACTGTTCTTGCCAGATCTGAGACGTTTAGCAGAGGGGCCGTAGTTCAGTGGCAGAGCATCTGCTTTGGTATGAAGAAGGTTCTAAGTTCAATCCCCGGCATCTCCAGCTGAAAGGATCAGGTGATGGGAAAGGATCAGGTGATGGGAAAGACGTCGACCTGAGACCATGGAGACCTGCTGTCAGTCTGAGGGCCAAGCTACACGTGACGAATGACACTTGAACGGCAAGTGTATTTCTCCCTGTTCACTTGCCCTCCACTCAATCCACTTGCCGTTCAAGTGTCATTCGTCATGTGTAGCTTGGCCCTCAGTAGACAAGATTGACCTTGATGGGCTGATTCAGTACAAAGCAGCTCACTTGTTCATGTGCTTAAAGGATAAAGTGCCTTGGCAATGAAGCATAGTTTGAGAAGTGTCTTATTCATTATCTTGTACGAATAAGAGACAGTAGGATCCAGCCAGCTTTCTTGTTCAATCTTAGCCAATCCCTCTCCTTAGCCCCATCCTATTTGGCTTTTGTCCATAATCACCAGCATCGCCTTTTTGATGGCGGTCAAAAGCAATCTCTCTACTTGCAGTCCAAATGTAACACTCCACTTGCCTATTCTTTTTGGCTAAATAAGTAATTCTTGGGTTCAAGCTGCAGCAATTTTTAAAGTTTAATTATATAGGCAGCATATTGGTAAATGCTGACACAGACTGGCACAGGAACTCTTGGGCAAAACCATAAACCTTAAAGGCCTTTTACTGAACAAGTGGTTATGTAAACCAGGTAGTACCTATTGCATTGTTTTAAATGTTGTAATCTGCCTTGAGTGTCAGCGAGAGAGACAGACTATAAATGAAGTAAATAAATCACTGTCTAGCATTTGTGTAGATGTGTAGAAGTGTAATTCATTGTAATCCTAAAATACTAATTAGTGACCCACACACCCTGATGTGTTTTTCAGGATCGAGGAGAATGGCTCAGCCACCTCAGTATATTCTGCATTCTTGCTATAATTGCATCATTTTGCATTGGACCAGGTAACAAACATGTTAAAGCACATATGCTCTTCCATTCTGCAGTAATACCCAGTATGTCTTCTACAAGTCATAGACTTAATTTTGTACTAGACAAGATAACACGGCCCAAAAGACAAGTGGGTTCTAGATCAAATCAAGGCTGAATTCTCCTTAGAAGCGAAAATAACAAAACTGAGTCTATCATACTTTGACAAGACTCACTGGAAAAGACAAAAATGCTAGAAAAGGTGGAAGGCAGTAGGAAAAGAGGACGATCCAGAACAAGATGGCTGAACTCAATAAAGTAAGTCACATCTACCAGTTCACAAGATCTGAGCAAGGCTGTTAATGATAGAACATTTTAGAGGTTTTTCATTTATAGGGTTGCCATAAATTGGAAGCGACTTGATGGCACATAGCATACACACACAAGATAACACACACACACACACACAAATTAAAACACAAGTGCTTTTGTATATAATGGATATAGATATAATAGTGAAGAAAAAAACTGGGTGGTGTGGCTGGGGTAGGGGAGGTTCCAGGGCTCAAAAGAAATTTCTACAAACCCCAGGGAATTCTCAGACCTACAGAAAAATCTTAAGTTACTTTAAGTCACACTCATGCCTTCTAAAAGTAATGTGAGAATTAACTCTCGGAGAACAGGCTGTCATGGAATGCTTATCTGCATCTCATTAAGGCTTTCCAACTGTCCAACGTCCATATTTGTATTTCAACTCGGAGCACCTCCAAGGCCGTAGTGGCTTAGACCTAAAAATCGAAATCTCTCCTTTGGAGAGCATGTCAATTAGTACAAATAACTGATATGGGTTCTCCTTGCTGTACTCTTTCCATCAAGGCACACAGAGACTTCTCTTAGAGTTTAATGTTCGTTCTTTGCTGAAATAAACTCTAATCTTAATAAAGCAAGATTACCAAATATAAAGGATTAGTAATTCATTACTTTTAGAAGTCTTCAAGCGGCCCCACGTACTTCCCTTTGGGGGGGCACTTCAGCCTGAACCTGCTGGTGATGTTTATCCTTAAAATGTGCAGGTACAACCGAGCATCTGGGAAAGGAATCCCCAAGGGACAGAGGAATCAAAACTGTGTGGTAGGCTTGCTGTCCCAGCGCTCTGGCGATTGGTTCTCTGTACGTGCTTGACATTCTCCTAAGAGGTCTTTGTGCTTCATCCCAAGATATTTGCATTGCAAGTAGCTTGAGATCACAGGCAAGGCCACCCAGTGTCCACCATGCCCAGCTGACCAGACACTTTACTTGGGGCTGGGGCTGGATACATCATGGGATTGGCATCTGCAACCCACTAGGCTTTTGGGCCCCCAGTAATAACAACAACAATAACAACCATAACAATAACCACAACAACCATAACAACAACAATAACAATATACCGCCCTTCAGGACAACTTAATGCCACACTCAGAGCGGTTTACAAAGTATGTCATTATTATCCGCACAACAAAACACCCTGTGAGGTGGGTGGGGCTGAGAGAGCTCTGAAAGAGCTGTGACTGACCCAAAGTCACCAGCTGGCTTCAAGTGGAGGAGTGGGGAATCAAAAACCCAGCTCTCCAGATTAGAGTCCTGCCGCTCTTAACCACTACACCAAACCATGATAACGCCCAGGTTTGGGTTTTTTTTGAAAGATTGAATTAACACTGGGTACAGGATCAAATTGCACTTCAGCAAGCAGATTTGGGAACAAAGGCGTTTGATCTCCACCCAGCTTTGCTTGAGGGCTAATTCTTTAGCTCTAATCTCACTCTGTTTTCGACAAATTATCTGTGCATAGTAGGAGGGTTGTAGGCATAATTACCATTGCAAAGAAATATCTGCACCAAGGAGACTGGGGGAGATGAAGGTAATATTTGATTAGAATAATACATGGGTAAAATTCTGACTCACTGAACGAAAGGACTAAAAGCCTTTTAAGTTAGTATATTAGAAAGAACACTGTGCCTCTCATGGTATCTGTTTCTGAATAAATAATTGTTTTTCATCTCCATTTATTCATTTCTGCTTCATCCTGGGCACACATCGTGAGGCCGATTTTTTGAAAAAAGGCTGTGCCTGGAGGCTTCAGCCATACTTCTTAGCAGCCCCTGAGGTATTTGATACTTCCTCTGCCCAGTGAAGAGTTGTGTTTCCTTCTATAACTTAATATTTAAAAAACAAATTAGTTTAGGGAACTGAATGTTCTTTTCATCTCACAGCACTGATTGATAGTCTGCGATACACTCTGTACGGCAGTAAGGGAGATCTAGCCGAGGCACTGCTTGTTGTTATGGCCAAGAACTTATAAGAGATCCAGTTTGGTGTAGATCCAGAGGAGTTAGCCGGGTTAGTCTGTAGTAGCAAAATAGTAAAGAGTCCAGGAGCACCTTTAAGACGAACCAACTTTATTGTAGCATAAGCTTTTGAGAGCCACAGCTCTCTTCGTCAGATGCATGACGAAGAGAACTGTGGTTCTCGAAAGCTTATGCTACAGTAAAGTTGGTTAGTCATAAAGGTGCTACTGGACTCTTGATCAGTTTGGTGTAGTGGTTGAGAGCAGCAGGACTCTAATCTGGAGAACCAGGTTTGATTCCCCACTCCTCTGCCTGAAGCCAGCTGAGTGACCTTGGGTCAGTCGCAGCTCTGTCAGAGCTCTCTCAGCCCCACCCACCTCACAGGGTGATTGATGTGGGAATAATAATAACATACTTTGGAAACTGCTCTGAGTGGGCATGAAGATGTCCTGAAGGGGTGGTATATAAATCAATGTTATGGTAATTATCACAAACTGGTTCATACATTGCAATATTTGGTAGCAAGGAAGCTATTGTTTAATTCTTTCCACCTGTTAAAGTAGAGCAAAACCTGTGATCCCTGCTCCTTTTGCTAATGCACTTGAAGCTGATATGTATGTGTTATGTGCCATCAAGTCGCCTCTGACCTATGGCGACCCTATGAAGGAAAGACCCCCAAAACGACCTATCATTAACAGACTTGCTCAGATCCTGCAAACTAGAGGATGTGGCTTCTTTGGTTGAGTGCAGCCATCTCGTTTTGGGTCTTCCTTTTCCTACTGCCTTCCACTTTTCTTAGCATTATTGACTTTTCCACAGAATCTTGTCATCTCATGATGTGACCAAAGATAGCCTCAATTTTGTTATTTTAGCTTCTAGGTAGAATTCAGGCTTGATTTTATCTAGTGCCCACTTACTTGGTGTATGTTTTATTCTTGGGAGTAGAAACAGCAGAATGCTGGCACAGCAATTCAGAAAGGGCTTCTTGGTTACGGCATGAATAGTACTTTGTACTAGTCCTTGATTTCATAAAGTCATTGAGCTGATTCAATCTGTCAAGGATCTGATATACATGGCAGAGAGAGATCTCGTCTCACCATACATGTAACACCTATATGCATATATCTCTGAATTGTGCAATCCTTCTGTCCCTTCCTTTAGAAAGCAGGGCAGATGGATCACACGTGACCTCGTATGCCTTATATGTGCCTCTCCACCAGATCTCTGCCAGAGGAGTGTACAGGCCAGGACAGTGTCTCCTGAAGAGGCCCAGGAGCACCATCCATGTGTGGAGTTGACTTTTTCAGTTCCTTGGGTATACGTTTCAACCTCTGTCCAGATCTGTTGTGCCTAGAAAATGTTTTTCCTTTCAGCAATGATTTGAAACAATCTAACCCTAATTTAATTTCTGTGAATTTGAGAGCCATTGTAAGGCTTCAGAGGTATGGCTGCGATCTTTCCCAAAATGTCACAGCAAAACAGGTTGCTGTTGAGAAAGATCAGAGAAAGCTGGAGAAACCTTGGGAGGTACATGAATATACCACAATGTGGAGGAGAATTGGAGAAACAGCTTGCTTCAATCCCAGGACTAATAACTCGTATGGAAAAGCTCATGGTTAACACTAAATATGGTTTGTTTCCTTAACTCCGGTTAAGTTCCCAAATGCATAATAAAACCATGGTTTTGGTTGCTGAACTAAGCCCTGCCCCCAAGAAGATGCATAGGGAGACACCAACATGACTTGCTTGTCACTATGCAAACAGAGAAAGTATGCTTTAATTATTGTTTACTCATTCCAGATCTATTGCTTACAGGGGTCATTTTGTAGAAAAAGAGCTGGAGGAACTCATTAGCATAACTCATTAGCATATGCCACACCTCTTGCCATCACCAGAAGTGTGTCATTAGTATAGCTGCTTTACATATGCCACACCCCCTGACATCACCTAGTCTGGCTGTTTTGGACCCAATCCTGGACATTCAGGGCTGAAATTGGGCCCAAAATGGCAAAAAGGGGCTGAAAATGGCTGAAAAGGGGCCCAAAATGGTCAGGATCAGGCTACTGATGAGCGGGAGAGTGATCCACCACCCGTCAGAGGCCCGATCCAGGCCGTTTTGGCCCCAATCCAGGCCGAAACGGGCTCAAAATGGCCGAGTCAAGTGGGCAGGGCCACCTGACCTGTGAACTCTGGGGAACTGCCGGAACTGCATTCCTGTGCGTTCCCTCTCGAAATGAACTCTGATTGCTTAACTATGGTTAATGTAAACCAATCCTTCACTATGGTTTAGGTGTTCAGACATAACAATGTGTTTTAAGAAAACAAACCATAGTTAGTCATTATAGGTTGGATTCTGCAAATCCCTGTTGCCAAGGGAGTTTGTAAGAGCCAATGGAGGAAGTCTTGCTCCATCAGAGAAAGGGAGAGACTCATAGGATCCAGCGTTAACAGCTGTAGGATCCAACCCTACACCTGCATGTAGCGTCAAATGTGTCTTGTTTTTGCAGCTTCACAAATATTTCTTCAGCCAAAATGTAAGTGTGGGAGTTTTTTTAAAAGGTAGCTACAGAATTCTATTAATTTATTCTTTTATTCTTTATTCTATTGTTCTAGTACTTTAGTCTATTTCTTTAGGTAGAAAAGGCCTTCAAAATTACATGGGAATTTTTAAAAAATGACAAGAGTAGAAGTCTTCTCACTTCTTTTCCACTGATCTGAGAAGAGACGCCACCTTCTTAATCCAACATTGTTTCATATTCCACACACGTTGGATAATGCACTTTCAATGCACTTTAGCTATCGTTTGGAAGTGGGGTTTTTGTTTCAAACTCGATAAATTCAGTTCCGAATGATCTCTAAAGAGGACTGGAAGTGCATTATCCAACGTGTGTGGAATCATTATAATGCATAGCCAGATCTTTTAAAGAGCATTGTGCGGAGTGCTTGTACTGGGATTTCCATTAAGGAAATAGTTTGTTCATAATTAAATTTTTCTTGTCCCTAATCTCTTCTGTGTATGACTTTATAGAAATGTTTTGCTTATTTAGGACTCTTCTTTCCAGTACATTGAATATGACATGCATTAATATTTTGCACAATAAAACCTATGGACACAAACAGATTGTGATTTGCATCAGAGCAATTAATACATTTTCTCTGGAGCTGTCAGCTTGTAAATCGCTTTGTGTTTGTTTCTAAATTAAACAGATAATGAATGCAGCTTTAGTGTCTCTGAAAATATAAATCTGTAATACATGAGAGAGAAATCAGGTGGTGTTTCCTGTACTGTGAAATTCTCCAGTTATCGAGACGGGAACTTTCCAGGGTTATTATTTCAGTGCCTCTTCACAGACTTTAATGAAGGGACATAACTTTGCCTGCATAAAGTCTCTTGTTACAATCCTCCACTTAAAGATCTGCTGGAGACCTTGGAAAGACACTAATAGACCAGGCAGAAAATACTGGGACAAGGAGACTAAAGGTCTGACAAAACTGCTTCTTTTGTGCCAAATCAGACAGTAGTCCAGTGACACCTTAAAGATGAGCAGCATTCTTTCCAGCCAAAGCTTTCTTGAGTCAGAGCTCCTCTGAAGCAATGAAGTGAGTTCTGATTCATGAAAGCTTCTGCTACAATAAACGTTGCTTGCCTTTAAGGTACCACTGCATTCCTTTTTTACTTTGCTTCTACACACTAACATGGCTGCTAGAGATGGGCACAAACCGAAATACGAACCAAAGTTCATCACAAACCGGGCTGGTTTTTGGTTCATGAACCAGTGGTTCATTGGAGCTCATTTCTGACGAACCATGACAAACCACTATGATTTTTAGAGTGGTTCATATGGTTTGTCTCTGCAAATCAATCCGTTACCTAGGCAATGGGGGATGGGCTTTCTGCAGACCTCCTGCAGCCCCAGAAGTGACGAACCAATGAACCAAATGAACCGGTTCATGAACTGGGCAAGTTCATGGTGGTTCATGGTTTGTGAAACGTGGCAAACCATGAACTGCAACAAACCGCCATTTTCCTGGTTCGTGCCCGCTTCTAAATCCATGAATTCCATTTGGAATTCATGTATTTTCAGTGCATTTTCATTAGACGATCATTTCCTTTCACTACTATGTATGTGTTCTGTGCTGTCAAATTGCTTCTGACTTACGGCGGTCCTACGGATTAATGACCTTCAGAATGTCTTATCATTAACAGCCTTGCTCAACTCTTGCAAACTGGAAGATGTGACTTCCTTTGCTGAGTCAAGCCATCTCATTTTGGGTCTTTCTCTTTAATTACTGCCTCCAGCTTTCCTAGCATCGTCTGTTCCAGTGAGTCTTGTCTTCTCATAATATGACCAAAGCATGATAGCCTCAGTTTTGTCATTTTGACTTATAGGGAGTTCGGGCTTGATTTGATCTAGAACTTATTTGTCTTTTTGGCCATCCACTGTGTCTGCAAAACTCTCTTCTAGCACCGCATTTCAAATGAGTCAACTTTTTTCTTGTCAGTTTTTTTCACTGTCCTGCTTTCATATCCATACATAGTAATGGGCAGGGCTTTTTTTCAGCTGGAACACGGTGGAACAGAGTTCCGGAACCTCTTGAAAATGGTCACATGTCTGGTGGCCCCGCCCCCTGCTCTCCAGACAGAGGGGAGTTTAGATTGCCCTCTGTACCGCAGCGTGGAGGGCAATCTAAACTCCCCTCTGTCTGGAGAGCAGGGGGCGGGGCCACCAGACATGTGACCATTTTCTCCGAGGGCAACCCACTGAGTTCCCCCCTCTCTTCCCAGAAAAAAAGCCCTGGTAATGGGTAATATAGTAGTGTGAATTATCTTGATCTTGGTCCCCAGAAACACATGCTTATCCTTAAAAATATTTTCTAGTTCCTTCATGGCTCTCCTTCCAAGTCTCAACCTTCTTCTGATTTTTTGGTTGCAGTCTCCCTTTTGGTTGACAATTGAGCCAAAGACTAGAAAATCTTTTAACTTCAATTTCTTCCTTGTCAACCTTAGAATCGGTTAATTCCTCCGTAGTCATTACTTTGGCCTTTTTTGAAGTTCAGCTGCGATCCTGCTTTGACACTTTCTCCTTTAACCTTCAGTAGTCATTTCAAGTCTTCACTATTTTCTGCCCGTAATGTCGTATCATCTGCATATTTCAAATTGTAAATGTTCCTTCCACCCACTTTCACTCCACTCTCACCTAAATCTAATCCATTTTATTTTATGATATGTTCTGCATATATGTTGAACAGATAGGAAAATAATACACATCCTTGTTGGACATCTTTGCCACTTGGAAACCATTCTGTTTCCCCATATTCTGTCCTAACAGTTTCCTCTTGTCCAGAGTACAGGTTGTACATCGTCCATAGCTTTTCATGATCCACACAGTCAAAAGCTTTGCTGTAATCTAGAAAACATAGGCTGATCTTCTTCTTAAATTCCTTGGTGTGCTCCATTAACCATCATAAATTTGCCTTACGATCTCTAGTGCCACTTCCTTTTCTGAATCCAGCTTAAACATTTAGCATTTCTCATTCCATATATGAACAGTGTCTTTGTTGTAGAATCTTGAACATCACCTAACTTGTGAGGAAACTGCTACCACATATGAATTGAACTTTGTATGTACTTGTATTCATCCTGATTCAGAGATCAGGACTTCTTACATTCTTCAGTGTTCTCTTTCTTCTTCTATGAGTCGAACCATACAATATGAATTACACGAGACCGAGCGAGTGTCAGGAGTCCTGTCTTACCCCAAATGCCCGTGTCCAGAATTCTATCGATGAGCATGTGTCCTGGTCCAGGCATGCATTCAAAATTTTCTGCTCCAGTGTAGCCGCAATGGCGCGTGTACATGGTCACAATCAGTAAGTCGGCAATGCAGAGCATCCTTATTTCCTATATCTTCCGCTTCCTATCTGTGCAAAGTGGAGATGCATGATGGGATATCTTGGAGGCATGCAGAGAAAACCCATGCCACCACGAACATGGGTTCGATGAAGGTCCTGCAGTCCTGGCACGTGTAATTGAAAACAACGTTGGAACACGTGTAAGTAAGTTTTCGTGTAATTTGTATCGTGTGGTCCGGCTCTCTGTCTGGCAGATGAGAACAATAACATTATTTGGGAGCCCAGTGGACTGCCCCAGGTGGCCTAGCTGTGGTTTTCAGTTTCCATGATGAGCTAAAACTCTTCCTCGTTCTTTCAGTGCAGTAACTTTATTGCGTATATTGCATAGATAACTTCCATGTCCTGTCAACCCACAGATACTTTCTGACACTCTAAATACACTTCTCACTTGTGAACCTGAAGGATAAAAAGCCCACACTAGTTGTTTATTGGAAGACAGCAACATGTTGTAAATGCTTCTGATCAGCATCATCTTGCAGAAAATAGTGTATGTGGAGATTTTTTTTTCTAGGTTCACAAAATCTTTCAAATGACAGAAGAGTTGTCATGTTAGGTCCATTTTGTGATCTCTGAAAGTATCTGTTTGGATGTGTAAGAAATCTTTTACCTCACACATTAAACACAGATGTTTTGGAAGGCAGAAAACACTTTCACTTCCATAAACAATCCATAGGAAATTATATTAGACCAGCTCTGTGTTTGCTAGTTTGTTATACCTGAAAACATTCAAGACATCACTTGTTAACTATTAAACATATACAATTCAGGCTGAATTGAAACCAGCCAAGCAGTTTCAATTTCCTGAGCTATTACTGGAGAAAAAGAACATTGTGAAGATCCCTAGGAAGAAAGAGCTGTACATTCCCTGAGCTAACTAAAAATGCTTTTTGAGTCTTAGTAAGTCCTAAAATATAAGAGCCCCATGGCACAGAGTGGTAAGCTGCAGTACTGCAGCCCAAGGTCTACTCACGACCTGAGTTCGATCCTGGCGGAAGCTGGGTTCAGGTAACCAGCTCAAGGTTGACTCAGCCTTCCATCCTTCCGAGGTTGGTAAAATGAGTACCCAGTTTCCTGGGAGTAAAGTGTAGATGACTGGAGAAGCCAATGGCAAACCACCCCGTAACAAAAAGTCTGCCAAGAAAATGTCATGATGTGACGTCCCCCCCATTGGTCAGTAATGACTCGATGCTTGCACAGGAGACCACCTTTACCTTTACCTCCTAAAATGCATGTGACTGTGAGCAGTCCCACCTGTGTCCCACCTGGCCCTACCCACAATCACAGGGACAAATTTACACAGTGAGTAAAGAGCAGATGGCTTAGCTGGTGGTCAATTTGGATGAGAAATGCAGCTGTTCAGGACCAGCCCTGGGACTGCACTGAGGAATTTCCTTGTGCCGGATTCTTCTGAGAAGCTTCTTTGGACTTCTTAAAAACACAGGTTTTTTTCTCCTGGTTTTTAAATGGAAAAAAAAACATCTACCTTTTGGAAAAGATAACTTTGAGCAAATAGTGAAACCCATAAAATGCATTCAGTGCTGTGTAAATTGTATGTGAGGGACAATGTTGAAATGATGATGGGGGAGAGGTCCACAGGAGATGGCGATAAAAGAGCTTCAGGTGTTATAGATGTGACTAAAGCTTCCTTCTCATTTCTGGATTCAAGAAATAGTTTTGCAAGAAAAGAACGAGAGACCCGCTAAATTGCTAGATTAAAAATGCTGCCTGGAGAGCGCAGTCTTTCAAAATTGGACATATATTAAAACACATTCATTAGTATTCAAGAAAACATCCATACTTCTGCAGAGAACGAGTCATCGGATGATTCAGACCAAAGGTTTTCTACATCTTTTCCAAACAAAAAGTTCGTATGCATAACGTGGACTTAATTACCCTAATGTACAAACCAAAAGTATCCAGTTTTTCTTGGATAATAGATCTATTGTTATATGTATAAGACAACAATTTATCAGAAGTAAAATACAGGAAGAACTGTCTATATATTCCTATTTCCTCTTTCTAGTTACTTTAAGCCACAGTCTGTACAACATTGTTATCACTGAACCACTAGCGCACATGTTGTATGGCTGACATGAGTGTCCGACTTCCAAATTGTGAAGAATAGAAGTCCAAAACATATGAACCATTCATCTACATTCACATGTGTAAATTTCAGATTTTAATATTTGCAGTGCCTGAAATACAGAGTCTTTGTTGTTTTAAAGTTACTTAATGCAGCAATCATGGCTAGGGTTGCCAGCCCCCCACTGAGGATGGGGGATTCCCACCCTCTACCCCCCGCTCCCACTTACCTGGCTGTTGAGAGAGGCATGGGCCTCCCAGGGGCGCAATCCCAGGTGGTGCAGTGTGCTCCCACAGGCCCAATCCGGGTCAATATAGGCCCGAATTGGCCCAGATCAGGCTGCTGTGGAGCGCGAGAGCGCTCCCACACTCCACAGCAGCCCAATCTGGGATGAATCAGCCTGAATCCAGCCCGATCAGGCCCAATTTGGCCCGTCCCATGGAGTGTGGGAGCACTGTTGGGGACAGGTGTGGCCCACGCAATGACATCACTTCCTGGAAGTGATGTCATCACACAGGCCTGGGAGTATGCATGCCTCAGACTACAGGACAGGTAGACGCATAATAAAATAAAATAAAACTAATCATAGCAGATGAAATGATAAGCATTTTTGTCTTCCAGCTGTATTTTTCTTTTTTGAAGGTTGAAATATGAACTTTAAGTCAGAGCTGTGCAGATTCTTCAAGTTGTTTCAGGCTGGTGGAGGGCACAAGCCTCTCCCTAAAAAGCATGAGTGTACGCCCCACTTTCCATTTATGCTCAGTTTGGTACCGAAAGAGGCCGTGCAAAAGTGGAGTGAATCACTGCAATAATTACATTCACCGCATTAACTTTGTAAATTCCTCTAGAAGCTGCTTTGCAGTAAAACTCCTACAGAAGCACTTCCCAGGGCCCTTCTCAGTGATCAGTGCCAAAAAAAATTAGTTGTTTTCACTTAAAAATGTGTCCACAGGCTTCCAGAGGTGGTGATCATATGTGGCTCATTTTGAGTGGGCAACGACATCGTGGTGATGCGTGGTGAATCAACACCAGCCGCATTTATAATCTACCCCATGGAGACTGCCAGAGATCACAATAGGGCTTCATTAGCTGTGCCGACTCTTACTGCGTGCTTTTCTAACAAAAATATCTCCCCGAGAACAGATTGCAATTGCTTGTGTTTTTTCACACTGTCGATGCAGTGGGTGTAGGAGTGAAATAAGGGAGGACAAATCAGAGGGAGGCCACTGATCAGGGCGAGCTGTCAGTGGGTACGTGGCTGCCGGTTTCTACCCTCCAATCACAGCAATATTACATACAGAAACAGCATCTTGGAATGAGATCCTCAAAGAGGTCTCTTTGGACTGTCTAGAAGCATCTTTTGATACAGTCAAGGGTGTTCATTCCACCCAGGACCCTTGGCTAGTTTTCCAGGGCTGTAAACAATGACATTTCACTGTGTTGTTGAGCCTGCAGTTGCGCCCTGTGTATTTGGGGAGGGAGAACAATCCCTCCCCCAAACAGTTTTCTGCATACAGAGAAAATTGTCCACGCAAAGTGTGTCTGTCCTTTTGCATATAAATGCTCTGTTTATTGTGAATCTGGTTTATGAGTGTGGACTGGAAGACAGGAATCAAGAAGTGGTTACGGGCAGGGCTTTTTTTCAGCTGGAACGCGGGGGAACAGAGTTCCAGAACCTCTTGAAAATAGTCACATGGTTGGTGGCCCCGCCCCCTGATCTCCAGATAGAGGGGAGTTTAGATTGCCCTCCACGCTGCCAAGCAGCACAGAGGGCAATCTAAACTCCCCTCTGTCTGGAGATCAGGGGGCGGGGCCACCAGCCATGTGACCATGTTCTCCGAGGTCAACCCACCAAGTTCCACCACCTCTTTTCCCAGAAAAAAAGCCCTGGTTACGGAGAAGAAAACAGGAGCTCCTTGTCAAGATTTCTTACCAGATTCTGCATGCAGAATCACTAGATGACTAGAAACTCAGATTTATAGCTGATATAAGCTGTGGGGGTTTGGTGTTGGTTATATGAATACCTGAAATGGATGAAATTTCACAACCCACTTAATGTCCCAGATCTCACCATTACTTTTACAACCATCATAGTACCATAGTTGTTGGCAAGTTGGTAAAAGCAGTTCCCTGGCCAGAATCATAACACAGCATGGAGTAGAGAAGGAAATGCCTTAATTACCAATGACCATTGGCCAGTGACTCAGCCAGCCCTGTGGAAATGTGACTGTTCCGGTCACATGTAACACCGGTTTTGCGCTAGCTACACTGGCTCCCAGTGGAAATCCGGATCAGGTTCAAGGTTCGGATCAAGTTCAAGAACTTAACCTTTAAAGCCCTTGTGGACTGGCACCAGCATACCTGTGGGACCATTTCTCAACATATGTTCCCCAGAGGCTGTTCTGTATGGCAGACAAACATCTACTGATGGCTCCTTGCTCTAGGGAGGTTTGCCAGGGCTTTTTCGGCCCTGGCACCAACCTGGTGGAACTCTGTGGAAACCCGGGCACAATTGGATTTATTATCTTTCTGCCGGGCCTGCAAGACAGAGATGTTCTGCCAGCCATATGGTGGTTGAGACAGGCAGGTCACCAAACCGTCTTCTTGCCGGGGTGAGGGTGTTGTCCCTCCCAGACGGTTTTCATCTGGTAGCTGGCCACCCTGCCCCACAGACCTGTTTGGTGTAGTGCTTAAGAGCAATGAGATGCTAATCTGGAGAACCGGGTTTGATTCCCCGCTCTTCCGCTTGAAGCCAGCTGGGTGACAGCTCCCTCAGAGCTCTCTCAGCCCCACTCACCTCACAGGGTGATTGTTGTGGAGATAATAATAACATTCTTGTAAACCACTCTGAGTGGGTGTTAAGTTGTCCTGAAGAGCGGTCTACACATCAAATATTACTATTTTTATTAATGTCTGGTGGATTGTGTAATATACGTACGACTGTTTAAATAGATTTTCTTGATTGTTTTAATTTATGCTACCATATTTTTAATGTATTTATTGTATTTTGTGATCCGCTCTGAGCCTGCTTGCAGGGAGAGTGGAATATAAATTTAATAAAATAAAAATAAAAATAAACTGTGGACTGGCTAGCTGCTCTTGCTGACCTCAGTGGCCTATGTCTGTTCTGGGGACTGCTAGCCAGTAATCAGCACTGACTCTGCACAGTGCTAAGATGTCCCCTTTCTAATCAGATAGTCATTACATTCCCAGACAGGGGCCGTGCCAGGGTTTCTGGTGCCCATGGCTGCCCCTACGTGCATGTGCACGGAGTGCGCACGCACATCCCCTGGACTGCATGATGATGTCACTGTGTGTGATGTCATCATGCAGCAAGCTGACCCTATTGGCCAGTGGGGGGCTGGGGGTCGGTGTGCAGAGGCTGCCTGTGCTCCCAGTCGGGCACGGAGGGTGGCTGGGGAGATTCCGCACACTGCCCTGGACGCCTGCCGTGCCTGGCCCATGGCTGCTGCACCCAGCTGGGGGCACGTGTTGGCGGCTGTGGTGGCATGGGGCTGGCCGGCTGCAGCAGTTGCAGGCCAGGCACGCCAGCTCTGTGGCACGTGTCCCCACCCACGGCACCCCCTCCAGCGCCCCCTTCAATGCCTCAGCACTCGAGGCGGGGGCTGGACCTGCCTCAATGGGCGCACCAGCCCTGTTCCCAGATAGTCATTATATTCCTCTCAGTAAATAGCCTGACTGTTAAATCTCTTTCTGCTTAAAATGAAGACCAGTAGAAGCCATTACCCAAGAACAGCATGCCTGTGTCAAGCTTTCTTGTTTAGCAGAGGTGTTAAGGAGTCAAGAAGAGAGGGGATGTGGAGGAATGCTCTAGATGATGGAAATAGTTAAATAGTTCTCCGAATGACCTTTATTGGCACAGAGAGATACTGTGGCCATTTCCACATGTCTTTAAAGGGATGGCCCACTCAACAAACAGTGGCAGCTTTTCCCTTTCACTCCGCACAACTCTGATTTCAAAGCAGTAGCAGGCTGTTTGGCTTCCATTTTTTCAGTGCCTTTTATGAGAACGCAATTTCCTGCACTTCCCTGTGTTCCTGAAAAGACGGTGAAAAAAATGGAATCCAAACAGCCTGCTACCGCTTTGAAATCGGAGACGTGTGGCGTGAAAGAGAAAAGCCACCAGCATGTGGTGAGTGGGCCACCACTTTAAGGATGTGTGGAAACGGCCACTGCCTCTTCTGTGTAGCACTCTGTCATACTCACTCTCAGTACTTGGAAAAGTTTGAGTGAAGCCGGAGGTTGAACTGCAGGATGAACAAACGGTTTCTGATGTATAAATCATGTTAAAATCAGCTGATATCTAGAAATTATTCTTAGAAACATGCCCGGATTGCCTTTGAGTGGCACTAAGGTTAACAATGGTGAAGTTACGTAGACTCCAGAGATGCATGTATAATTACATTAGAATAGTGCTAAATGAAAGTATTTGTGAGCATTTATGGGGCTTCTCTAATGAAAGGGAAGAGAAGGATGTTAACAATACTAAATCAGAGAAATGCGCAGGCTAATGAAGGTTGCAAGTTTGCTTTCTCAACTTTTTTCAGCTTCGGTATCATTTAAAGAGAATAATTTCTAAGTTTTTAGTTTAACTGGGCCATTTTTAATTTTTCTGGATCCATAGTCCTGTATGTTATCTTGGCAGTAAAAATATCACAGCTACAATTTGCCATCTTTTCTCCATTAAATCTGTAAACATGACTTGTAGATATTAGACCATTGTATTCCTCTGGTGCTTTATCTGTTTAAATCTAAAGGAAAGAAAATGACAAATAAGTCCCTTCAGAGCAAAAACCCCCACTAGTGAATTTTAATGCCAGAAATTAGAGGAGGTATGCTACAACAATAAAACTTCTCTGTGATTAGCAGCATCATTTAGTAAAACTCCTTCTTCCTTCTTCTCATGCAGGCGGGATCCCATTTGTCCTAACGGGTGAGTTCTTTCCCCAGGCGCAAAGGCCCGCTGCCTTTATGATCGCTGGGATAGTCAACTGGCTCTCCAATTTTGCAGTTGGACTTCTGTTCCCTTTCATTCAGGTATGAGTGCTGAATTATATTCCCTAAATAATCACTGTTGGAGTGGAATAATCATAAAACAGCAAAGTAGAGTTTATGAGTGCCACTGGTGCTAAATTGTTGAATACTGCAACATGTTGAATACTGCAACATGATGCTAAATTGTGGACTTCTATGAAGTTTTTACCAAGAGAGAATCACAGAGTTGAAGATATTGGTTCTGTTTTAAAGAGTCAGCACATAAAACATCTCCTCTCTTTTCTCTCCCTCCCCCAAGTTTTTTCTTTGCTTAAATAATGGGAAACTGTGCATGTAGCTGTACAAAAATCATACACTGCTGGGACTCTGCCTACTTTATGGACCACTGTATGTCATCAGAGCATACCACATAAAAACATCTATGGGATATGCAACCATGCTTTCTGTGTTGTAGTGTTTATCCTTACAGGATGGTCTTAGACATCTGTGTGCTTTCTTTTATTATTTATTGATTTAAAGCTACCTTTCCACCCAACCTAAGGCCACCCAAAGCAGCAAACAATAAAAGCATTAAAACAAGATCAAAAACATACAAAAGTATATAAAACAACACAGAACTCATAAACAAATTAATACATGGACAGAAGAAAAGATCAATGAGAATCAGTGAGGAAACACCAGAAAAAACTGGAAGTCGACAGCTGCTGATGGAAGACAGTGAAGAAGGGGATAGATCAGGGGTGGGCAAATTGCAGCCCGCGGGCCACATGCGGCCTGCTACAGAGTTTTTTGTGGCCCACGAAGACAGTCAGAAAAATCCGCCTTGAACCGAGATTTCCTTCCCATGCGTGACCGAAGATTCGTCTCATATTTTCCACTAGGACGGCTACGTCAATACACATGCGCATTGTAGATACACGCTTTTCCGGTTGATCTGGTTAAGTTCAATTTTGTCTTTGCAACAGTAAATCTATAAATTTCCAACTTTAGTGAAACCACTATTTTATGTATTGTCGAAGGCTTTCACGGCCGGAGAACGATGGTTGTTGTGGGTTTTCCGGGCTGTATTGCCGTGGTCTTGGCATTGCAGTTCCTGACGTTTCGCCAGCATTCACAAGCCATTGAAATTCACAAGCATAAGCAAAACTTCAACAGGAAAGAAGAAACCTTAAGAATGAACCGAGCATGGTTTCCAGTTCTGAAAAACACCAGGCTAACAAAACACGCCACACCCGACAATAGCCCTGCAGAGAAGATTAGCACATCAAGTACCAATCCATATGCAAAAGAACCTCCTCAGGATACAGTGAAGCCTCCCGCCATTAGCATTCCACACCCTGGGAAACTCTTACAGGATGACTCAGCTCAACCCCACCCCTCCTGAGTAGATACAAATGACCTACATCTTTTCCACACTGTGACACTGAGAGATCTCTGTCTTTTGGTGCTACACCTCTGAAGATGCCAGCCACAGCTGCTGGCGAAACGTCAGGAACTACAATGCCAAGACCACGGCAATACAGCCCGGAAAACCCACAACAACCAAACCACTATTTTATTTAATTTATATTTATTGATTTTTATGATACAATTTATACCTTTTCTGAAATGCAAAGTTAACTAATGAATGCAATCATTTTAAAAGGTGCAGCCCTCTGCTAACCTCCGCTCCCACAAAGTGGCCCCTGAGCCAAAACAATTGCCCACCCCTGGGATAGATGAATATCCCTAGGCAGGGAATTCATAATTTTGATGCCACTACCAAAAAGGCCCAGCATTGCTAGGGTTTCCTGGGCGGCTGCTCCTCTAGCCTTGATGGCAGGGGCACCCAAACAGGGCCTCTAAAGATGACTGTAGTGGCTGAGTAGCTTCATATGGGAGCAGGCAGTCCTTAAGACATACTTGCCTCAAGCTATATGGGATTTTAAAGGTCAATAGCAGCACCTCAAATTGAGCCCAGAAGCAAACTGGGAGCCAGTGTAGGTAGAAGTGGAGTGATAGGGTCTCTGTGACCCGCTCCAGACAGAGATAGGTCATGCCTCATTCCACAGGAGAACATTCGTGTATAGACTTGATGTGCCAGAAAGCCAGGCGTTTGGGAGATGCAGAATGCTAGTTGCTGCTTTCCCAGGCAGCCCATCCCAACTGGGCTCTAGTGACGATCCAGCGCCTTTCAAAAAGTTGCCATCACCTCAGTATTTCAGTAGGAGACAGAGGATCCAACTACATATGATGCTTGGAGTGCTGTGAAGAGAATTCCCAGCATTTTAAAGTTTTTAATTCTCAGCTGCGTGGGAGCCTTAATTTGCGTCAGCAGGACCTTAGAGACCAACAAGTTTTTCAGAGTGTAAGTTTCCGAGAGTCAGAGCGCCCTTCTTCAGACACCTGTTGAGTCAGGACAATGACATGAGGAGAGAGGGAGTTAAAGGTCCTCTGAACACCATTTTCCCAATTGGAAACAGCCCCAGAGAGCTGCTATTTGCCCCACTGGGGAAACAAAGAGGTAATCAGAGCCAAGCTACAAGTGGCGAATTATACTTGCCCGGCAAGTGAACAGACTCACGTGTATTCCTCCCTGTTCACTTGCCATTCACTTGCTCTCCACTTGATCAAGTGGAGAGCAAGTGAATGGCAAGTGAACAGGGAGGAATACACGTGAGTCTGTTCACTTGCCGGGCAAGTATAGTTCGTCACTTGTAGCTTGGCTCTCAGTTGTTTATTCCAACAGGGCACCTTAGGGCCATTTCAGATTGGGAAAATACTTGTTCACAGCCCTCATCTATGGGCAGCCTTGGAATTGTTTTTAGGGGTTCCTTTTTCTTCACTATGTGTGATCCTAGCCAATCAGTGAAGGTATTAAAGCACCAAATCATGTTTAACAAAATGATAATATCACTGAAGGAGAAAAGGTGCTACTGGACTCTTTTTGATTTTGCTACCACTGAAGGAGAAGACATTCTTCCCATTCTCTCACTTTGAATCAGGGACAGTGAAAGTGTCCCCCTTTCAAGACTAGACCAGATCGATGCTTCTGAAGTGGTCACACTGTGCTTGTCAATTGTGTTGCTAGCCAACAATGTTTTCACTTAAGTCCACGTCTAACTCATGCATATAACTAGTCGGGGCAGACAATGGATACAAATGCATCCCACTGAAAACCAGAGAGTAGTTTGTAGCCGTTAAAAGCATAATAAATGTGATGCAATTACTGAGAGAATTGCTTTGTATAAGGCACTTGGCACTCAACTGAAAGGGTTCCCCCCCCCCCCCATAAAGTGCTGCTTGTTGGATGTGATGGGTTTTGCTTTAACCATTTCAGAAAACCAGTGCACTACCATAAAATAAAAATGTATTTATTTTTTAAAAATCTTTGAAATATTAAAGCATAAAAACTTCTAGAAAATGAACGTCCATCCTGCCTTTCTGTTTAAAAATAGCTATCAAGAAATAGCTAGCAAGGTGACACACAAAAAATAAATAAGGCATTAGAAATAACCAACAACAGCATAAAATTATAGCATATCCCATATTAAAGTACAGAGAAGAGAGTACAAATTGGACAAACAAGGAATACTAAAATTAAATCAAGCATCAGATGCCCTGGGAGAACAAAAGCAGTTTAAGACAATGCGTAAAATCTCCACATTACACCATTGTGAGACACCACCACAGAGAAGACCCTGTCCCCCATCACCACTCACCAAATTTCACAAGACAAGAGAACCCAGAACGGCTTCAGAAGATGATTTCGGTGAGGATAAAATGGAGGTGTGGAGAATGTTGTAAGTCACTTTGGGTCCCCATGGAGGAGAAAGGCAAGGTATAAATGAATTCAATAAATAAATAACTGGCTTTACCGTCACACAGTTAAAATATACAGCATAATCTTATATTCCAGGAGAACGTCCATCTCCTTTTCAAATGCAATCAAAATGTCAGTAATCACGGCAGGCAAAGAGAGCTAGCCAGACTGGGCTATCCAGAAAAAGAATTGCCCTGCTGGACCATTCAGTGCACTAAACACAGGAAAGAGGGACGAGAGGAAAACCACATGTAGGTGACACAAAGCTTCCCAGCGGCTTACTGGCTAGCAATTAGGGGTGTGCAAGCCAAAAATTTTCGGCTATAGCCAAAAGTAGAAAGCCGAAAGAAGATTCTCTATCGTTAAAGCCGAAAGCCGAAACAAGAAAGCCGAAAAAAGCACAATTCCTGTCAAAAACACTTTATTTCTTGAACAGCTTTAGGCTACACAGCAGGGGGGGAACACCAAAGGGCATGGAAGCAGTCTCTTACACAAAAATAACACAACTCACTTCACATTAAAGAATCACCCCAAAAAATTGCTGTCAAAAGCACTTTCTGTAACTGCTTTAGGTTACACAGTAGGAAGGCACCACAGAGCAGGAAAGCAGTGTACTACACAAAAATAACACAACTCACTTCACATCAGAGAATCACACAAACACAATTGCTGTCAAAAACGGTGAAGTGGGTTGCCCTTTGGTGTGCCCCCCTGCTGTGTAACCTAAAGCTGTTCAAGAAATAAAGTGTTTTTGACAGGAATCGTGTTTTGTGATTCTCTGATGTTAAGTGAGTTTTGTTTTAATTTTTCTGTGTGGGGGACTGCTGGTGTAATGTGTCATAATGCTTTGCCTACTTGTACTTTGGAAGGGAGAAAAAAAAATTTAAAACTTTATTTTGTGTTGTTCTTGTTTTATTCTTTGTTGTGCAGTTGGTTCCCATCATAGGGAACAATGGGGCTGGCTGGCCAGCCATCTCTGTAGGTGGTGGGGGAATTTGAGGGAGGGTGTCTGTGGTTCAGGTGCTCTTTCACAGGGACCAGCTGGCACTCAGAAGTGTGCCCACCATTGTGGCACCCCTGGGCTGTGCAGAATTGCCCAGGGAAAGAGAGTTTAGAAGTTCCCAGCATAGGGAACAAAGGGAGAGGGCTTGCCTTTGCCAGCCTGTTCCTGGGGTTATGGGTGTGGGGCAGGTGGGGGTGGATTTAGGTCTGTGAGGGGCTAATGTGGGGATTTGGGTCTGTGTGTGGCAGCTGGGGGGGAATTGGGTTTGTGTGGGGCTGTAAGGGGTGGACTTTAGGGGCTGAGAGGACCTACTTGGGGAGGCCATGAAATGCCCCCCCCAAGTGGGAGCAGTCTGAGCCTTGGTGGGGGGTGGGAGGAAGGGTGGGAGAAGGGCCCCAGAGGGCTGGGGGGCATTTTGCATGCAAAATGCCACCCCTGGCAACACAAGCCTCCCCCAGCTGTCAGTGGTAGAGATTAGAGCACCTACTTGGGGAGGCCATGAAATGCCCCCCCCAAGTGGGAGCAGGCTGAGCCTTGGTGGGGGGTGGGAGGAGGGGTGGGAGAAGGGCCCCTGAGGGTGAGGGGGCATTTTGCATGCAAAATGCCACCCCTGGCAAAGGAAGCCTGCTTCTTCATTTTTTCCCCATAGGAAATAATGAAGAAGATGAGTAGCAGCATGCTAACAATATGCTGCTCCTTCGCTTTCTTATGGGAGGATGGGGGGACCTGCTTTGGGGGGCCATAACATGGCCCCCCAAAGTCCAATCTGTCTGAAACTTGGGTGGTTGTTAGAGAAGGGTTAGAGGAAGGTCCCCACCAATTTTGGGCTTATTCGGTGGGAAAATGCCTCCCCCAGATGTCCGGGAAGACGGAGGCATTTTCCCATTGAAAAGCCGAAAGAAATCCGAAAGAATCCCGAAACGTTTCGGCTTTTTTCTTTCGGCTACCCGAAACGTTTCGGCATTCCCCGAAACGTTTCGGCATTCCCCGAAAGAAGCCGAAACACTTTTGTTTCGGCATTCTTTCAGCATTCTGAATGCCGAAACGCACATCCCTACTAGCAATACTACGCAGGTCTGAAGCAGTAGAGACCACACCGAGTAAGGTGAACTATATACAGATTTTATTTACAGAGATATATATACACAGTCCAATAGCCTTTACAAATCAGAGCAACAAAGTGCTTCGCCAAGCTCTGAAACCTTTGCAGGCTTCCAATACACTGTACATAGAATACATTTATACAGCTTACATCCAATCAGCTTTTACCTTTGCACTCAGCACATCTGGCTGATGCAACCTTGTAACCTTGGATGATCATATGACTTAGCTGTCACTTAGCTGTCACTTAGATTAGAATGATCTGGCAATGCCTGAATCTTGCCAGAGTTATTTTCACACTCTGACAGTAGGGCCTGATGCCAGTAGAGGCTGGAAGGCATTGGACAGGCAAGGAGGGCTGAGTGGGGCTGAGCCGGAGAGACTGAAGTGACAATGAGAGAACACGTTTGAACTCTCCTGCCACTTCTGTGGAGACCGATCCCCTGTCAGTTTCCATGACACACCTTATAGTATCCTTTTTCCAATCAGCATGCCACACTCCAGGTACTGCCCTCTTAATAAAATTGACTTTCAAGATTTTTGATGTTTGGGCATTTCCCCCAAACTACTAGTTTTAAATTGTTCCTGGGGTTCAGGGGTCATTTTGTACAAAAAGAGCTGGAGGAACTTATTAGCATAGCTCATTAGCATATGCCACACCCCTTGACACCACCCGAAGTGTGTCATTAGCATAACTGATTTGCGTATGCCACACCCCCTGACGTCACCTATCCTGGCTGTTTTGGACCCAATCCTGGCCATTCAGGGCTGAAATTGGGACCAAAGTGGCAAAAAGGGGCTGAAAATGGCTGAAAAGGAGCCCAACATGGTCAGGATTGGGCTGCTGCTGAGCAGGAGAGTGATCCACCACCCATCAGAGGCCTGATCCAGGTCATTTTGGCCACAATACAGGCCAAAATGGGCCCAAAATGTCTGAGAGTCAGGTGGGCGGGGCCACCTGTCATGTGACCTCTTTGGGGAACTGCCGGAACTGCGCTACTGTGCGTTCCCCCTCAAAATGAGCCCTGCTGGGGGGCGGTTTCCCCAGCTTTAAAAAAAACTTTATTAAAACAGAAACATTGTACAATGACAGCTTAAAAACAACTTACATCAGAAATTAGAAATCAAAACGTTGAAAGACGCTTAATATTCAAGTATCCACAAGAATGACTAAGTAATTAAAGAACAGTGGGTCAACTAAATTTACAATCATGGATAGAACTACAGCTAATGATATATCTACATCACAAAAGTAGGAACTGTTTGCAGTGGTGAAGTGGAATGTTGCCTCATTTCTTGCTATAAAGTCAATTATAGGTTGCCATGTTTCAGCAAAATCAGAGATATATTGGTTTGACTTGATCTGCTTTTGTTGATCTAGAATTTTCTCCATTACAAATATGTCCCGTATCTTCTTGTACCAATCAGATAACAAAGGGAGTTTACTGCTCTTCCAAGCTGCCACAAAGACTAAGCGGGCTGTGGCACATAAAAACGCTATTAGGTTAAGTCTTAACCGAGGTATACCTGTATTTTGAAAGAAATTCAACAACATTATTTCCGGCTTAAAAGGAATTAGACATATTGTAATAGTAAATATTTGAGTTCAAATTAAACACCAGGATGATTGGATGTTTACGAGACTAAAATTGTCCCTGGTTGAGGAGAATGTATATTTGATGCCCTTTCTTTATTCTGTCCCCAATCAAGAACGTTTCCATGGGGCACTCTGGGCCAAACTACAAGTGACGAATGACACTTGAACGGCAAGTGTATTTCTCCCTGTTCACTTGCCCTCCACTTGCCGTTCAGGTGTCATTCATCACTTGTAGTTTGGCCCTCAGAGTCCATGCAATGTTCTCATATACTTTTCATTCTGGCCACTGAACGGCCAGGCTCTTTTCCATGAGGGTTTTAATAAGGCACCATCAATAGGAGGGGTGAAACAGAAGACTTAATTGTGGATCTTTAGCATCTATAGTGAAGAATTTAAGTAAGATTCTGTTGGAATTATGATCTGCTAATGTGAGTTCCGTAGTACATTTTTATGCCCTGCCCTCCAGGATGGTTAGAGTAGCATATGTGGAGTTTTCTCTTTTAGCTTCACAACAACTTCGTGAGGTAGGTTGGGCTGAAAGGTGGTGACTGGCAATTGATCAGCCAGTGAGCTTGATAGCTGCATGAGAATTCGAATCCAGATCCCCCTGGTGGTGCTATCCTAAGCAGAATCACTCCCATCCACTGAGGTCAATGGGCTTAGACTGGAGTAACTCAACATAGGATTGCTTTTGTGTCAGAGCCATCCCAAGCAGAGTGCCATTAAATCAGTGGGTTTAGAAGGGTATAACTGCTTAAAATGGCACTGTGGATCTCTTAAATAACAACTTTTGATAGCAGCAGCTAGAGAGAAGAGTGAGTGTGTGAGTGTCTTTGTGTGTGTGTGGTTTGAACGCAAATAAGAAAGCCATAACTCATTTTGTGCTCCGTTTGAATTTCTCAAAGGAAACTTTATTCCCCAGGAAATCCAAATTCTCTTTAAACTCTTTGATAAAATTTTCATTGCTTTAGCTTAAAAGGATCAGAGCCTCATCTTTTTTTGACAATCATTTACTTGATTACAAGTTGTTTTCTTCAAAGTGATAGATTTTCCTTTCTTCTTCAAAATAACAACATAGAAAGGAAATGCTGAATTGGTCTGACCCCTTTCGCTTCCTGTCTGGGAAATTCTCTGCACATATATTGCTCAAATTCTCTGAGCTCTATATGGCTTTGAGCTGTAATATAAAATTTAAAATATAAAGGGATGTATGCATGGCTTTTTTTCTGGGAAAAGAGTGGTGGAACTCAGTGGTGGAACTCAGGACCGCACAATGACATCACTTTGGGTCAGCTGGAACAAGGGGGTTGTTTTTAAAAGTTTATATCGCCCTTGGTGAAAATGGTCACATGGCCGGTGGCCCCGCCCCTGATCCCCAGACAGAGGGGAGTTTAGATTGCCCTCTGCGCCACTCCAGCGGCACGGAGGGCAATCTAAACTCCCCTCTGTCTGGAGATCAGGGGGCGGGGCCACTGGCCATGTGACCATTTTCAAGAGGTGCCAGAACTCCGTTCCACCATGTTCTTGTTGAAAAAAGCCCTGGCTGTATGTAAAGTATCTTAAGTATATATGGGGAAGGAGAGGGGAAATATTATGTAGTTTCACTGTTCTGATATATTTTGCTTGTGAGTATTCTATTTGTTATATGTTTCTTTCATTGTTTATTGTTTAAATTTTAAAAAACCCTGGAAAACAATTTTTAAAAACCCACTGGGCCAGCCTTATGTACATTCTGATGAGGCAAGCCCTACATAAAATAAAGCCATGAACCAAGATAAAGACATAGCACGCATCCTTGGCGTGATCTGTGGTGCGTTCTCCTAGGGCAGCTGATGGCATGCTCATTTCACCATCATGAGCCTGCCAAATGTAGCACTAGCAGAAGGCGACACAGTTCACGCCAGAGACAGCAGCACAGTGCTTTGCACACCAACACTATCATTCTCACAGCGCAATCCTACGCAATGTTACTCCAGTCTAAGTCCATTGAAATCAACTCTGTTTAGGACTGAAGTGTAAAAAGATGGTTGGGTCTAGTCAAATGATTTTAGAGCCACTTCACACAGTACATTTATTTAGATAAAAAGGTAACGGTAGCCCCCCGTGCAAGCACCGAGTCATTACTGACCCATGGGGAACATGGCATCACGATGTTTTCTTGGCAGACTTTTTAATGGGGTGGTTTGCCATTGCCTTCCCCAGCCATTTACATTTTACCCCCAGGAAACTGGGTTCTCATTTTACCGACCTCAGAAGGATGGAAGGCTGAGTCATCCTTGAGCCAGCTACCTGAACCCGGCTTCCGCCAGGATTGAACTCAGGTTGCGAGCAGAGCTTGGGCTGCAGTACTGCAGCTTACCACTCTGCGCCATGGGGGCTCTTTTATTTAGATATGTTTTTAAAAATGTCTAAAAATAAAATATTTCAGACTATTCCTTTTTTTTTGCATAAAAGTCTCGTTTTGCTTACTGCATAATTGAACAACAAAGGATTTTAAAAAATTATTTATGCCAGTGGCAAGCTATTAATGCAACTATTTAAAAATAACTAGTTCATAAATTAAAATTCACTCTTGAATACTCTTCTATAGGTTTGGTTCCCTGTGACACAATCAGCATTGACGCTGTTACAGAAATGCACACATGTGGATATGCATTCAGATTCTAAAATAAGAGAGTGTTGGTGCACAATCTTTTCATCTTTCTATGCTAGAAACCCTAATCTCAGATTAAGGGGGCAGGGAGAAGGCTGTGGTTACTGGTTGGGAATAAAAACATATTCTGTACATGCCGAAAGAGCTTTCTGTTTAGAGGTGGGCATGAACTGAAATATGAACCAAAGTTCGTGATGAACCAGGCTGGTTCGTGGTTGGCAAACCAGCGGTTCGTTGGAGCCCATTTTGGATGAACTGCCATGAACTTTAGGCTGGTTCATTTGGTTTATTTTTTGGCTCATCAATGCAGACAGCTGGTGCTGATCAATCAGTTTCTTAGTCAACAGGGGATGGACTTCCTGCAGACCTTCTGCTGGCCCAGAAGTGGCCTTCTGCTGACCTGGAAGTGACTATTTGCTGACCTGGATGTGACATTTTCACGAACCAAACGAACCGGTTCATGAACCGGGGCAGGTTCATGAAAGTTCGTGGTTCATGAAATGTAATGAACCACAAACCGCATGGTTCATTTTTTCTGGTTCGTGCCCATCTCTATTTCTGTTGCAGTTTTGTATTTTCCAACTGGTGTCCTGACTTCAGTAGCCATATTAATACTGTTCCATTTCCTTTTGCAGAGAGGCTTGCAGACATATTGTTTCCTGGTGTTTGCAGCCGTCTGTCTGGCTGGAGCCACGTACCTCTTTTTCGTCCTTCCTGAAACAAAAAACAAAACACTTCTTGAAATCAACCAGGCATTTGCCAAAAAGAAAGGACATTCAGAAGTGCGTGAGATGGACCAGTTTGCAGAAACGAGAAAATCAAGTGGAGAACAAGAGCGACACTTCACTTCTACACTGGAAAATGGGGAAATCAAAGCCAGAATATGTTAAACCCTGTTTCTTCCTGAGAATATGTTTGTAATATATGTATCAATACCATAGCTGTTCCGTCTGCCCAGATCTCACTTTAAAAAAAAAAACCCGCAAAATGATTGTAGGGGAAATTATTGTAACTGGGGCTGACCTACAGTAAGAGAGGTGGGAGGAAATAATATCTTGTTAACAGGGAAAGTCAGGTTATTGGAAGAAGTGAAAGTGGTAGTTGATTCACGTTAAATGTATTTCAATTCAAAACGGATCAAATTAGCTGGTTGTCATTTCACAGGAGACATAACCAGGATCTTCCATTGTGTGGGAAGATGGTGCCACGTATTTTTCTCCTGGTCCCACACTCTGAATTTTGTGGATCTTCATAGAAATAAGACCTTCCCTCTGTGGGTTCGTCTGCTGGGTTTTGATCCTGCTCAATTTGCCCTGTAATTTTGGGGACAAGAAGCTCTTGAATGCTGCCTGGCAGTTTCCCCAAGGTGCTTTCCAAAGTAAGAAAATGCCTCTACGGATAGCAGGAAAGGGAAACAATAGGGAAGAATATTGCCTGTGAGTTATGCCTTCGCTGTCTGGCCTGGACTGCTTCTTCTCTTCCTCCCAAAGACCTGCAGAAGAGATGCAAGCTGTACCCAGCAGAATGCAGGGCTGATTCAAGGTCGTTTATTGTGGTAAGCATGGGAGCCCATTCTCTCCTGGTCTGGATCCAAGCCCTGCAAGCAACACCAGAGGGTCTTGGCTCAGACCCAACCGGTAGCAGTGCCATATCCAGGTGGGGATGCCAGCCTCCGTCCATGCGGCTCATGGCTGGGAGCAAGTCTCCCCTGCTATGGATCTCTCCCTTCTTGTCTCAAGCGGTTGCCTGGATGACTTGCCCAGAGAACAGGCCCCGTGGCAAGGAACACTCTCCGGACAGGCCAACAAAGGAGACGGGTTGCTCCAATGGAAGCAGCTTCTGTACAAGCTGTCGTCTGCTCACAAAATATCAACGGATGTTTGCGTGCCCTACTAGAAAGACGTTTTTCCACATTTGTGTTGTGCAATCTGATCAACAGCTCATCATTCTCTTGAATTTGAAACAGTTTTCCAGGAACTACCTGGGCTCAGGGAAGAAGCATTGGCTGTTATCCAGGTATTACTGATTTCTTGGACTCAAATCAGGATATAAGCCATTGTTTAAATCTCAGGCCACACCATCTTTTTTCTTTGTCTTTTTTGCCTATATTTCAATGAAATTAAGGAAATGAATGAAATCAAACTCTCCAAGGTAAGGACTCTGCTGTGCTTTGAAGTGGAGCATCTTTATGATAGTCAAATTGCAACTTTTTAGTAACTTCAGAATAATTTTTTATGGCAGAACAACTACTTTGTAAATAAAATAATTTAATATCTGTATTTGGATATTATTTGGGGGCATATCAGTTCCTGGGAATATTTCTGGCATCCTGTATTAATTTTTAATTTAATACATTTTAATCAAACTATCTGTTGATTGTGAGAATTAAAAAGGAAAGAAAGTACTACATATCGGGGAAAGGGTACATTTGGTAAGAAAATAAAGAATATCTAACTAACTAGCTACATCTTGATGGTTAGAAAGAAAAACTGAGATAGACTTAGAACTGAGAGTGAACAAAGAGCAATAAAACCTTAGTATATGTTGCTAGCTAATGGCCTCCAATCAACTGACTCATCCAATAGACAATCCTAGATTCCTTCCTTAGGACTAAAGACTCCCCTTTCTAATGGTGGGAACATTGAGCAAAGCTACAAGTGACTTTCTTCACGTGGAGAACACTAGATTTTTCTTGCAAGTTTACCTGGGAAGTGAAGTCTGAGTGGTCCTTCCCCTCTCTGTTAGAATCGCTGCCTGAAGAGCCTCAAGAGGGCTTCGTTTGGGAGCGGGCAGCTGCTACTTTCTCCCAGGGCGTCCTACAGGCTGCCTGCTCCCAGGGAGCTGCTCTGGAAGTGGCCGCATCAGTGAAGCTTCAGCTGCAGCGACAGCGGAAGAATCTGATCCACTGTCGCTGCGGCTGAAGCTTCACTGACGCGGCCGCGTTCTCTAGAGCAGCTCCCCGGGAACAGGCAGCCCGCAGGACGCCCTGGGAGAAAGTAGCAGCTGCCCGCCCCCAAACAAAGCCCTCTTGTGGCTCTTCAGGCAGCGATTCTAACAGAGAGGGGAAGGACCACTCAGACTTCACTTCCCAGGTAACCTTGCAAGAAAAATCTAGTGTTCTCCACGTGAAGAAAGTCACTTCTAGTCACACTCATTTACTCAAGGCCTAAGTGGTCCTATGCTAACTAGCTATCTGACTAAAGAAACAGAATATCAATTTAATTCTCTCATGACTGAACGTAGCAGACTTGCAAAACTCCCAGCACTGTCTTAGTGTAACAATCACTTTGGCGACAAGGGCTTGTTACATTTTACAGAGGCCATGTTGTATCGCCAGCTTGCATCCCATGTGCACATCCCGTCCTAAATAACGTTGTCCAAGGAAATGCAGGTGCATTTTTAGTCAATATGTAAGAGGAAAACTGTCAGTTTTAACTTTGTATTGTTGAATCCTACTGATGGAAAACTTGAGTACAGAAAGCTAACTTATACTGAATCTGACCCACCCACCATCCAGGTCAGATTCTGGGAGATCTTCCAGATGGTGGCTGGAGATCTCCCGGAATTACAGTTGATCTCCAGGCCATAGTTGGAGAAAATGACTGCTTTCAAGGATGGACTCTGTGGGATTATACCCTGCTGAGGTCACTCCCCTCCCCAAGTCCTGCCCTTTCCAGGGGTCACCCATCAAATTTCCAGGAATTTCCCAACCTGGAGCTGGCAAGCCTAGTTGTCTACTCAGACGGACAGTGGCATTCTGGGGTCTCCGGTCTTGGCACATCAGCTCCTATCTGATCCTTTTATGTGGGAGGTTGGACATGGGCCCTTCTGCTTGCCAAGCAGATGCTCCGCCACTAGGGCACAGCCCCTCACAAATTCTTAAGGTAAGGCAGCAGATTAATCCTGTTTGGGAACCATTGACAGCTAGACTTTGTAGTTTTTTACATTCTAGTACTTTTATTTTTTTAAAAAAAAATTGTTGTGTGCTTGACCATGTTTTTGAGTTTGGTGTTTCTTGAGTACTGGGGGTTAAAAATTGCCCAAGTAAGACCTGAGTTCAGGCCTTGATCAGGAATTGGAGTCTAATATGTCAAACTCTCTGGTTCCTTGTAAATCCACTGAAGCCACCACATTTCTTCATCCAGGGGCCGCAATGTTATTCAGGGCTCTTTGAAATGAGACCACTCTCCACTCCTTAACTGTGGAATATATAAGCCAAAGTTCAAACTTACATGTACCATCACCCTGGGCGACTTCCTAGAGCCTTGGAGGTAGGGTTGCCAGATCCAGGTTGGGAAATTCCTGGAGATTTTGAACTGTGGAGCTTGGAGAGGGGGGGGGGTTGGTGAGGGGGGGGGCTCAGTGGGGTATAATACTGTCCAAAGCAGCCATTTTCTCCAAGGGGACTGATCTTTGTCACCTGATAATCAGTTGTAATTCCAGGAGATCTCCAGCCACCACCTGGAGGCTAGCAATCATACTTGCAGGTATTGGTGATGAAACCCTGTACTATAGCAGGGGTCCCCAACCTTTTTGAGCCTGTGGGCACATTTGGAATTCTGACACAGTGTGGGAACAGCTGCAAAATGGCTGCTGCAGGAGGCAGAGCCAGCCACAAAATGGCTGCCACAGCTTACCTTCAGTCGCATAGTGAAGATCCTTGTGCAGTGGAAGCAGCTTCTGCTAAAGCAAAACTTTTAAAAATCTGCACAGCCAATCACATATTCAATGACTAATCAGAAGCCATGCTTGGCAAAAGTCCCACCTGGTATTGGTGGGCGCAGTGGTGCCCATGGGCACCACGTAGGGGACCCCTACTCTATAGTATAAAGTTTAACAAACAAAAGCTGCTTACATGGATTCATACCAGCAAATGAACTCTAGTTAAACCTTGATTATATAGATTTTAATAATTGACAACAAAATGAGTATAAGATGAATGACAGCCCCTCATTCTGGAACATAACAGCCCCTTTGCTTTGGATCCCCATAACTGAAGGCACAAATATTTGATGTCTCATTTGACTGTGGATTATGGGGGCTTCAACAAATGGTTCCCTTGCCTCTTGCCTCTTTTCTTTTTCAATAAACAAATCAGGGTTGGATGTGATGTGACAGATTGTTTGAGAGAGAGAGACATTTTTCCTTAGCCTGGTGTTTGTACATTTGTATCCTGCCTTCCTCCTAGGGGCTTCAGGCCATGTTTGTGGTTTTTTCACCCCCATTTTATCCCCACAACAACCCTGTGAAGTAGGTCAAGCTGAGAGAGGGGGAGAAAGTGACTAGTCCAAGATCACCCAGCAATGGCTGTTGTGGGTTTTCCGGGCTGTATTGCCGTGGTCTTAGCATTGTAGTTCCTGACGTTTCGCCAGCAGCTGTGGCTGGCATCTTCAGAGGTGTAGCACCAAAAGACAGAGATCTCTCACTGAGAGATCTCTGTCTTTTGGTGCTACACCTCTGAAGATGCCAGCCACAGCTGCTGGCGAAACGTCAGGAACTACAATGCTAAGACCACGGCAATACAGCCCGGAAAACCCACAACAGCCATCGTTCTCTGGCCGTGAAAGCCTTCGACAATACATCACCCAGCAAGCTTCATAGCAGCATGAGTATTTGAGCTCTTGTCTCCTAGATCTTAGCTTATCACTGTAACCACTCTCTGAGGCGTTTTTTAATATATGGAGCAATATCTTGCCATTCCCATTTGTACCCTTACAGAAGAATATGGAAGTCTCTGTGAAATTTTGAGCTGAACAATTTCTGTGGCTGTCTCTTATCTACCTCAGGCTTGAATGGCGTCATTTCAACAGTAAACAAAACACTGAGTCTGGAGTTAAACAAAACTGAGAGACTGAAAAGGGCACACTCCTTGTTAATAGTCGGGTGGTTTTCACAGATTCACACATGAGAGAATATACTTCATCTATCAACTTCAGCAGGGAATTCGGCATATTCCATTTTAAAACATGCCAAGAATATCAAAGATCTCGCTGTCCAGCGGTTCTTTACAATTTCCATTGTACGCTACTGTAACTTCAGGGAGAATAGAAACTCGAAAATATGCCATCGATACTTAGGCGTGGCTAATGGTTTTCAGTTGAAACAAATGCATTTCTGTTTCTGTTACATAATGTTTCACCAAATTCTGAACTTTGAAGGGGATGCAGCTGGCCCTGCCAGCGTTTGTTTAGTCTTACGGACTGTCTGTTCCCTGACTTCCAAGCGCCTTATGAGCCACCTGAGACTTCTGCGCTTGAACTCAGCCATGATGGGGTCAGTATATAACAGGTATTTGGAATGCAATCAGGAAATGAATAAAGTACAGCCAAAAATTCTCACAATTTGTGTTTCTTTGATTCACCTACAAATTAATGTATGTGTATCCATCTACTGAAGGTAAACGTAAATATGGCCCCAACACCCCGCAAAATGGCAGGTCCAGTTAAAATGATTCACCCACAAAGGCTCATGGACCCTTCTAGATTCCAAAATGCCTTGGGGGGGGATCTTAGAATTCCAGTCATATGCTCCATAGAAGTTGCTGTAGGAATGTGGAACGCAAAGCTCCTTGAAGCTATAGACATCGTTGCTCCTTGTTGACCCCTCAAGCCCCTGCAATGGAAGTAGGGTTGCCAGGCCCCCTCAGCCTCCGGGTGGGGATTAGGGGCCTGGCACTTACCTTGGGGGAGAGGGGGTGTGCACACGTGCAAAGCGTGCGCCTGCCCAAAAGGCGCAATGATGTCACTTCAGAAGTGATGTCATCGCGCATCCCCTGGGAGCACGTCCAGGCTCTGCAGGGGCTCAAAACAGGCCCAATCTGCACTGAAACGGGCCTGTTTTGGGGGCGCTGCGGAGTGCAGGAGCGCTTCTGTGCTCTGCTGCACCTGAAAACGGGCCCGTTCTGCCACAGATCAGGCCTGTTTTGAGGTGCTGCAGAGCGCTCCTGCACTCCACAGTGCCTGAAAACGGGCCTGATTTGTGCTGAAACAGGCCCGTTTGGGGGTCTGCGGAGTGCAGGAGCTCTCCTGTGCTCTGCAGCACCTTCAGTTTGTAGATTCTCATTCAGATCACAAAAGCAAAACATGAAGTAAATGAAAAAAGAGACAGAGTTATGTATCATCAGCATATTGATGACATTTGGCTCCAAAATCAAGAAGAGTCCAGTAGCACCTTTAAGACTAACCAACTTTATTGTAGCATAAGCTTTCGACGAAGAGAACTGTGATTCTCAAAAGCTTATGCTACTACAGACTAACACGGCTAACTCCTCTGGATCATTTGGCTTCAAAACTCTGGGTTACTTCTTCCAGCAGTTTCATGTACCTGTTATACATCCTGGGGGAGAAAACAAAACTTTGTGACAGACCCGGCCATCACTGTCATGTCATTGAACAGTGAACACACTGTTCAAGCAACTTGCCCCCAAAGGGGATATTTGCAACCAGTTTATAATTGTTAAGATCTTCTGCATTCAAAGAGTTTTCAGTAGAGGTTGGACCACTACTTCTTTCAAAGCAGATGAGGCTGCTCCCTCCTTCAAGGAAGCATTCACCATCACTGGATCCATCTGGCTACTACTCGGCAAGCTTTTAAGGAGGATCAAGCAAAGAAGCAGTCGGTCAAACGTCTCCAAGCAGCTTCAGCCGAAATCACCCATCGTCATCGAACAAACTGTCCAGCTGACATGCTATTTTAAGATCTTTGCTGTTTCAAAGCGATTCGGTTATTCTTTCCTAATTTGATATTTTCATAATGAAGAAAGTTAGTATTATTACATTTTAGATATAGTCCTTGTTCATCTCTCTGCAAACTCGCAGTGCCTCACCCACCCACCCCCATCACACTAAAATAGAATTCAAGTATCCTCAGCATGTTCCACTCATTTCAGTGAAACTTGCACTGAAGATTTTCTAATTGCAGCAATTTCTGTAGTTTCTGGAAATTGCTGTAATTAGCACCAATGCATGTAATGAATTGACTATGATCGGATATGCAGTTTAAAATGTTGGTTTATGAAGAAGCGTTATGAAACGGGATGTTTTAAGGGCTGGTGCACCTGTTGCCAACTCTCCTGGAATATTGCTCCATTGTTGGTAACTTCGTTTTTTCACGACGGGCATCTGCCTACAAAAAAGGAAAGAAAAGGGACGTATATGAAATATAGATTTATACTGTGAACTATGATACCTTCTCCATGAACATTAGTTTGGACTGGATTTAGATAAACTGTGATACTGACCTTATTTAGAAATATTAGCAATTTGGGGTATTATTATCCTATAAGGATTAGATATATGGGATATTTTGGTTTATAGTGTATGTTTATATAATATGTTTACATTATTTGCACTTGCACTTTAAAAATTAAAAAAATTATTAAAAGTAAAATTCAGGTCTCTTAGGACTTTGTGTCCCCTTGGGTTTATGTGGTTGTGTGAGTCCTGCCCCTCTTTTTCTGTTTTGGGCTTGCATTTCCAATTTAAACCAGGTACTGGTGCAAATATATTATATGGCTCTTTAAAGCAAAATAAAACAAGAAAAGAGGGACATAAAATGTGTGCAGTGATAAGCAGAGCCATTTAAATGTGTTGCAGTTTCCAAGAAAACAATACTCACAAGAGATCACTAGTAGTAACAGATGCAGAAAATAACCTTTAGCTGTCACTTATCAAAAAAAAAAATCAACACAATGACAGCAAAGGAATTCGGTGTCTCTAATTATCCAGAAACAATGGTATATTGTAAGGAAGGTAGAATCAAACCAAAATATCAAATGAAAATCAAATGCTATTTTAATTGCCAATTGTACGAGGAGAATGTGGAACATTCAGTCAATAAAGTCATGCAAATAATTTAATACAGGAAAAGGACAAGACAAGGGGAATGTCTTCGAGAAGAAAAAAAGATTCGGTTTTTAATGTCTGGAACAAAGGATGCGTCAGGAAATAAATTCAATTTATTACTTTACTTTACTAAGAACCTTGTAACGGTTTATTTATTTATTTATTTTTAACCTGCTCTCCCCGCAAGCGGGCTCAGGGCAAGGTACAACATTGATTAAAATACAACATAAAAACAATAATCACAGTATAAAAACAGCAATTAATAAAACCATTCCAAGATGGGCAGTCCTGCACTCCTGCCCGTCAGCATACAAAAAGGGGAGGTAGTAGTGGATAGATAGAATACTGTACCCCTTTTCGGGGCAGCCAGCAGTGGACTCTCCATAACCCCTCATAGAGGGAGACCAGTGGAAGGCTTGGCACTGATGGACTAAAAGATGGACTAAAATTAGCCTCAACCATACGCCTGGCGGAACATCTCCATCTTACAGGCCCGCTGAAATGATAGAAGATCTTGATGGGCCTGGGTGTCTTCAGACAGAGAGTTCCACCAGGTTGGGGCCAGGACCGAAAAGGCCCTGGCCCTGGTAGAGGCCAGCTGAGCCTCCCTAGGGCCAGGGACCACCAGTACGGGAAGATACAAGCATCTTATAATTCCCCCCCCACACACACCCAGCCAGCCACAGATGTATTTAAAATGGGCACAGGGCCGGCATTTTAAGTCCCATTGATTTAATAGGGAAATGTTTCTGCCTGTGCTTAGAAATGTTTAACCTTGACTGGACAATGTCCATTGTATTAATCTCTGTGTTTTCAGAATTAAGGGGAGGATCAGATTAAATATGCACTGCCAGTCCATGGTTGGTTTCCTCCTAATAGAAGCAGTCATCTCATCAACCACACACCCAGACGAATGCAGATTTGGCTAGGCATCGGAGATAATTTGTGCATGTGAGTATATATGCATTTAAGAACAAAGCAGACAAATCGCTGTTCATGTTGCCCGGTAGCGCTGAGGGTGATGGTGCTCGCTGTGTTGGCTTAAAGACAGTCCCAAGTGGGAAAGGAATGGGAGCCACAGAATGACTGGAACAGCTGCTGGATCATGTTCTTAACAATGCAATTGAAAGCAGAGTTAAACGCTTCTAGAAGAGTGTTGCAGCATGGCCTTGCCAACCGCTGAAGGCCATTCCACTTTGAGTAGAGAATGAGGTCAAGATACTCAGTGGCTGTCCCAGCGCACCACTCCCCCAAGCCCACCCAGATTCCAAAGGAGTTCTTTGCTTCTCTTTGGGTACCTGTGTTGCCACCAGCCAGACATTTAGACTATCTCCTGGTAAGAGAGCCAGCACTCCTAACACTCGGTCTGTATTGTTTACAGGCTCCGCCCAGTGCCCACAACTCTTAATCACTCTGATGAGCTACTGCAGGAGTAACTGAGAGCCAAACTACAAGTGACGCCTTACACAGGTTGGACACTTGTCAGCTTCCCTCAAGTTTTGATGGGAAATGTAGGCGTCCTGGTTTTACAGCTTGGCTCTCCATTACAGCTGCAAGACCAGGATGCCTACATTTCCCACCAAAACTTGAGGGAAGCCGACTAGTGTCCAACCTGTGTAAGACGTCACTTGTAGTTTGGCTCTGACTACACTTGTGCATTCCAGGGCTGTAGTGATCTATTCAACAAACGCCTCTTTTCCCCAGTGGCTTTTTAGTAATGTGTTTGAGTAGAGCTAACCATGGTTATGGAGAACAAACTTCCAATATTCAAAGTAACATTTATTTTTTAAAAATGTCCACAGACATACTCTACACAGCAACAGATTGAGCAAGAATACCAAGTAAAGGTGCATACGTGCAGTCCTCTGTCCCTCCTCTAGACACACCCTCACTATTGTTACACTAGGGTAGGCTGTTTACTTTTACGGAATTCTCTCAGTCATCCAATACCTTCAGTCTGTCTAGGCAACCTGCTCTTTGTGAGCTCCATGTGGCAATGACAGACACCAGGTGGAGCCCACGAGCGAGAGCTTCTCCCAGCAAGTTATCCCCAAATAGAAAAATCCAAAATGGACTTCATTCTCCTTGTGTCAAGGGGATGTTTGGCCACCCTTCCTTGGGTCAGTCTTTCTCTTCCTGTTATTCCCAGGAGGAAACAATCTAGCAGTTGGCATCTCCACATCACCGTCCCCTCCTAATTGTAACATTTCTGCCAGGGTGTGAAGTGGCCCTTCTATTGTTCTCTTTGGGCTAAAAATATTTGTGCAGCCAAATTTAGGTGCTGGGTGCTTTTGAGAGCCACTGCAGGCATGAGGGAGGTTTGAAAATCATTAGCCTCTCGCCAGTGTCCAGTCCTCTTACTGACAGTGAAACTTGTTGGAATGATTGTGTGGGTTTTGCATCCACAAAACTCCCCATGGGGTGATGTAGTCCGAAGTGGAGGGTATTTCCCCACAAAAGGTCTAATTCTGCTATGTCAGTCTTCTGACAAAGCTCTTAAAATGCCATATACATACCAGTTGGGTGTTGATCAAGTTCATTATTCAATTGAACATCCCTTTTTCTTCAGTCAAGCTCCATTAAGGATGAATATCTCTTTGTGACATGTGCAGTAAGAACATTAATCTGCATTGTGAAAAAAAACCCTGAGTTAGAAACAGGGGTCATTTCGTAGAAAAAGAGCTGCAGGAACTCATTAGCATAACTCATTAGCATATGCCACACCCCTTGACATCACTGGAAGTGTGTCATTAGCATAATTGATTTGCATATGCCACACCCCTGAAATCACCTATCCTGGCTGTTTTGGACCCAATCCTGGCCATTCAGGGCCGAAATTGGGCCCAAAATGACAAAAAGGGGCTGGAAATGGCTGAAAAGGGGCCCAAAATGGTCAGAATTGGGCTGCTGCTGAGCAGGAGAGTGATCCACCACCCGTAAGAGGCCCAATCCTGGCCGTTTTGGGACCAATCCTGGCTGTTTTAGGCCCAATCCAGGCCAAAACAGGCCCAAAATGGCCAAAAATCAGGTGGGCAGGGCCACCTGACACGTGACCTCTTTGGAGAACTACCAGAACCGCGTTCCTGCGCGTTCCCCTTCAAAATGAGCCCTGGGTATAAAGCAACTGGGGCAAGTAGAATTGTTCTGGGGCTATCTCAATGGATGTGGCATTCTGTCATATTATGCTACACAGGCATTTTTCTTTTTTTTGCTGAGCTAAAGATCTTGCTGCTCTGACCTGGATAGTGCAGGTGAGCCTGATCTTGTCAGATCTCAGAAGCTAAGCAGGATTGGCCTTGGTTAATAATTGGATGGGTGACATCAATGAAGACCAGGGCTGCAGAGGCAGGCAATGGCAAATCACCTCTGTTAGTCTCTTGCCATGAAAACCCCACCAGGGGTCGCCGTTAATCAACTATGACTTGAGGGCATTCTCCACTCCAAAGATCTTGTTATTTTAATGTTATTTGAGTAGCATAACATGGAACTGCATGTTCTCCTTATGTAAGGCCAGCTCAGTCAGATAAATGGTAACCTTCACAAAAGGCTCTGTAGTTCACATTACTACCTCAGAGAAGGCCACATAATATGAATTAAGAGTTATTAAGATAAGGTGGGTTCTGCACATTATTGCATATTCTCCTGGAAAATCTGTGAAGATAGTTTCAGGTGGGTAGCCCTGTTGGTCTGCAGTAGAAGAACAATATCTGTGTCCAGATTTCTGATGAAGTGATCTTTGACTCCTGAAAGCTTATACCCTGGAAATGTTGCTGGTTTTTAAGGTACTATTTGACTCAAATCTTGCTCTTCTGGAAAATCCAGTAAGTGAACAATTTTTATAGCACAATATCAAATGATGTGTGGATCCAGTCTAAAACTTTTGTGACACATGTAGGTAAGAGAGCCACTGTGGTGTAGTGGCTAGAGTGACAAACTAGGATCTGGGAGACCCAGGTTCAATCCCCGCTCTGCCATGGAAGCTTGCTGGGTGACTTTGAGTCAGTCACACCCTCTCTGCCTAATTTACCTCACAGAGCCTTAGTGAGGATAAAATGGAGGAGAGGAAAACAATATAAACTGCTTTGGTCCCCCACTGGGGAGAAAGGCAGGGAATAAATGAAGAAAATTTTTTAAAATTGAGGGAAGGATTGTTCTGTTGAGGAGGCCCACCACTGTAGCTCCAACTGTACCGTTATGTGGTACTTTGAAAACCAGCCATCTGCCTGGCCCCTAGAGATTGACTGAGCTGCTCTGTGTTTCATGGTTGCTTGCAAAACACCCTCCTCATCCATCACGACCCAATATCTTAATTCATACCATTTGCAGGAAGAATTTACATAAATGTAAGGCCAGATAAACCTCAAACTGTCCAGAATGGAAGAATGGCTCTTACAAACCCACACAATTTAGGGTGCTATAAAAAGCCTGTGGGGAAAAACAAAGCCTAAATTATTTGATATGTGTTCCTGCTTACTTTAGGCTGCTGTATATAAAATATATTTAAATATTCTCACAGAGCTTTGCAGAAAAGTTCTCTAATGAATTTTTATTACCTCTTCAATATTTAAACAGTAAACTCTCAACTCTCGCAATATATTCAGGCAGTAGAAAAGGAAAGAATTTTGAACCATTGAACTCTAATCTTTTTTTTAAATCGCCATTTCCCACCAAAATTTATAATTTTAGAGGGGAACATTCAGATTATGATTGGATAACAACTCAAATCTACCAGTGAGATTCTGACTAAACAGTTCATAATGGACAAGGATGTTTATATGTGACTAGCGAAAATGACCATTGTGTGGAAAAATATAATGGGCTCTAGCAAACTGATTTGGCAGGCCCCTCGTGGCAGAAAGCAGGCACTTCGCAGCAGCCTAGAGGCCAAAGAGGTAGGGTGCTGAGGGGAGGTGCGTGGAAGAGGGCTTAGGCTGTCACTTCAGCAAGCCCCCTCCTGGCAGCAAGCAGGCACTTCGCAGCGGCCTCAAGGCCAGAGTCGTCAGCAATGCACTTGTGTGAGGATAAAAAGGGAGTCGTCGCCAATACGGCTTGCCTTTTATATAGTAGAATTTGTGGTATTCTGGAAGGGAATGCCTCTCCTAATAGTAGTGGCTCCTATTGTTGGAATTTTGGCTTAAACAGTACATTCTCCTACTAGATGCAGAATGGAAAGAATCAGTGTAGGATCTGAACTGGTATGCTATTTTGAGGTGAAACAGGAGACATATTCCATGAACAGGAGCATAGGAAAGGAATTGTTAGGGGACATATAACCAGCAGCTACGTTCCTGTTGGGGGAAACTATAAAATTTGGCGGTGGCCAGAAATGTAAATCCTTCATCTTCAAGACAATGTCTTTGGATGAACCAGCTATTAAATCCCAGACAAGCCCCAGACATAGTTTGTTGTTTCTGTTGGTTTAATATTATTAAATTATAATTTGTAATGTATTATATTGCTGTTCGGGGTGGGGTTTGCTGCTGTGAGCAACTTCGGGTCCCTTCAGGGAGAAAAATGGTGTACAGGCATTTAAATAAATAAATAAATAAATTTTTGTTATTTATGACTTCCACAGCACCTCATGAGAGATTCACACACACAATGGGGCAGCACCTTTTGAGAGTCCAACCTATGCGTTACCCAAGGTAGATGAATGAATGAATGAATGAATGAATGAATTTATGTCATTTATAGTCCGCCTTTCTCACTGGAACTCAAGGCGGATTACAGAGTGCAAGATTAGTACAGTCAATATCAAGGACATTTCCATAAACAATGCCATAGGGTAGACAAACACAAGTTTACAAAGTCATAGCATTAGCAGGAATCCAATACAGAGTTGAAGAAATGTTGAAATATTTATTGGCTCTCATCGCTGGTTGTGTTGTTATATGTGTTTATATGTGCCATGCACAGATGTCATATAGACCCTCTGTCTATCACCTAGTTGTCCTGGAAAAAACAGCCATGAAAACCGCAATCCTAAGCAGAGTTACTCCAGTCTTTGCTTAGGACTGCACTGTGAACTTCCATTCTCCTGGTCCAATAGAAAGGCAGATCAAAGACATGGAGATGTTTTCAAGCACAGCTGTAAAGAATTGCCATCCAGAGTTGCAGGTTCCCAGCCTGTGTACAGACTGAAATGCTCAATTGCCACCCTCAAACTGACAGCTGTATTTCTTCCCAATAGACCCCCAGTTGTTCTTGCTCATTTATTTATTTATTTATTTATTTATTTATTTATTCATTCATTTATTTATTTATTTATTTATTTATTTATTTATTTATTTCTATTCCTCCCTCCCTGCGAGCGGGCTCAGGGTGGATAACAACATATTAAAATACAAAATACTATAAAAACAACATATTAAAATACAATTAAATCCATACACATTTAAAACAGGATGGTGGACAGCCTTCACAGGGAGGGTTAAGATTTTATACACCCCTTTTTTCAGGCTGGCAGAGGCCCAGCCTCAGCCATATGCCTGGCGGAACAACTCTGTCTTGCAGGCCTGGCAGAAGGATAGTAAGTCCTGCCGGGCCCTGACTTCAACAGACAGAGCATTCCACCAGGTGGGAGCCAGGACCAAAAAGGCCCCGGCTCTAGTCGAGGCTAGACGGGCCTCCTTGGGGCCAGGGAACACCAACAGCTGTTTGTCCCCTGATCGGCGTGTCCCCTGGGGAACATATGGGGAGAGATGGTCCCGTAGATATGCTGGTCCCAGTCCACACAGGGCCTTATAGGTCAATACCAGAACCTTGAATCTAATCCAGTACTCCACATTATAACATTATGCTATTTATTTCCAATATAATGTCTCAAATATTTTAATGTTGAAATATTGAATGTGTTTGCCACCTTGGGGACCCCACATGACATAGAAATGTTCTAAATAAGCAAATTAAACAAATAAATCAACACCAAATATTTCGGTGTCTGCTTTAGAATCTAGATTGGCCTGCACGATGAATAATAATAAAGAAAATAATAAACAAAGTTGACATCAGAATTATAATTCCTGAACAATTATTGTTCAAACATCTTCTCTAAACGAGACATCTTACACAGGGACACTCAAGTGTAGGAAGACACAATGTTAGCAGAGAAGCGTAGTTTAAAAAGACAGAGCTCTGTTAATTTCATGTCTCTACACGAGGGTAGTATAAAAAGACGGAGCCCGCAGAGACGGCTCCTCAGAGGGTTTGTTAATTTCATCTTCGCCTCCGAACGGCTCTGTCAATTTCACCTCCCCAAAAGGATAAATTTTGTACAAGCACAGATCAGGACACCCGATTACTGCAAAGGGCCAAAAGTGGATGTGTGTCTGCAATGTTTATATCTAGCAATCAAATCATAGGCTCTGGAGTTTTTCACATGGTGTCGGGTGGTCTCTCAACATAAAGTAAGTGCAAGCCTTGCTTGAGAGCCAAACTACAGGTGACACCTTACACAGGTTGGACACTTGTCAGCTTCCCTCAAGTTTTGATGGGAAATGTAGGTGTCCTGGTTTTACAGCTTGGCTCTCCATTACAGCTGCAAGACCAGGATGCCTACATTTCCCATCAAAACTTGAGGGAAGCCGACTAGTGCCCAACCTGTGTAAGACGTCACTTGTAGTGAGGCACTGTGCATTTGGTGCCTTCTCATGCCTGCAATGGGTCTGGGATTAGAGGTGCTGCGTATGTCACTGTGAGCTTGGCAGGTGAAGTCTCTTGTGAGCTGAGCTTCGGATTGCCTTGCCTCCATTTGACATAGGAAGCTGCTGAAACAGTTTGTGGCTGTGCAGCGGCTCCGATGATGAAGTTTCATTTCCATTTGCCTGTTGGCCACTTTCACACCTACACAGTAGGTGAAACAAACTCTCCCCCGGGATCGTGGATGGTCAGATCAGGTAGTTAGGAGACATTGAGGGGAAGGAATGACTTTGAATCCTCTAAGACACGCCGTTTTCATCCCGAGAGCTTCAGGCCACTCCTGGAGTTTGGCAACACTAATCCAGGACCATGTTTCTGTACTCAAAGCATGCACATTGTATTTAGTAGCACATTATATATTAACACCTCCCTCTTGCATATGAAAACTATGTACTGTTATTCACCCTTAAGCTTCAGGGACAGAGAAAGAGAAGGCTTTTGGAGGGTCGGTCATTAGGCTGTATGCAACTGTGCATTGCGTACATAACTTCTTTCTGATGTTAGAGGATTCTTAGCATGGCTTTGTAGTAGCATGCTTTAGCATGTTGTAATCACTGGTCTGTGGGTACTGAATCTCTGCAACTTATTTGCCAGATGTAACTCCTGAGGAACTTGGAAACTTATTACGAATAACATTTCCAAACCTATTCTCTTCAGTAGTTAGGGTGAATGATAGCACATTAGGCAGAGCTCCACAGTAACAGGCTAGCATCTACACAACAACGCAAAGTCTTTAAAACAGAATATAAATAGTTCTTGCTCTGGCCCTGCTGTTATGAAAATCTTCTACTGCAGTAAATAAGGGTATTCTGGCCATAGAAAGCCTCAAATTATGTTGCAGATCGAAGCACCATCTGACGTGTTAGCTCCCCCCGCCCCCATGGTTATATATCCTCAAATATTTTGCACACCATACATATTTATGTTAAAAGCCTTCCTGAAGTTATCATCTAAGCCTTTTCTATCTGTTAACTGCTTTGAAAAATCTGCCAAGAGTGTTAATTTTTAATATATCTAGAAATACAAGACAAAATAGTGTTAAAATAAGATCTAGGGGATTCACAGTGCAAAGCTACTCCACTTTTAATCCACAATGGGTCTAGACTGGAGTAACCCTACATAGGTTTACACTTATTAATATGCCATTTAGAGGCAGGGGGCTTCCTAGCCTCAAAAAGGGATTCGAGAAGGAAGTTAATAGAGGGAAGCAAGGCAGGGGGTTATGAATGCCTGGACTCCTGCTATAGCAGGAAGCCTCCTGGCAGGAGGAAATGAGAAGGGGAAATGAACATGCAACAATGTTGCAGTGACATGTTTAAAACTGGAATTAACATATCAGACAATCTAGCGGTTCACAAAAACTCTATGGTAACCATAGAGTTTTTGCAAAATGCTAGAGCATCTGCTGTGTCACTTCCTGTTTTTGCTTAAAGTGATGTAATCATGTTGGTGTTACACTGGCACATTAGGCCCCACCCCCAGTTCCTCTCAGGGGTTTGGCCTTGTGGCCTGGCAACCCTAGAGGGGACTCTTAGGCTAAGTGAATCCCAGTTTCCAGTTGCACAAAGAGGTAATATATAAGTACATTGGGCAGCATTTTCTGCTATTGTGGCAAAGGCCGAATCCACACTTCCTTTTTGTTTCCGTGCCTTTTCGCAAGCGGTGCGCTTTACATGCAGATACTCACACGCTTTCCCATTCCGCATGTTCCCCGCCATCACTGCACCTTCCTTCCAAACCACGTGATAGTGGCAGAAATCTGTTTTCTCCCCGCCTTTTTTTTTTTTTTTTGCACAGTGCTGAAAGGTCAGTATACCAGTAATCCAACTGTAGTGAGCAGCAGTTTGCGCAGGAAAAGAAACGGTCACCGGAGCATGCACATGTCACACGGGGACTGTTTCCCTACTGTATGCCGCCATTTTTAAGAGCACGAGGAGCCAAGCCAAGCAATCCTGTATTTCCCACAATGATCATCTCCAGTAAACAGCAGGCGCGGAAAACAAATATATTCCTGAAAGCTTAGGACGCAGGTGGGAGATTCTACCATGTGCGAAAGACAGAATGCATCATCTCGTGGTGTTGCATGGCTGTGCTGCAAAGCATGCCAAACACAATCAGAGCCATCATCACAAATATCACACACTGAGCATCCATGTTGTTAACTACTAAAAGCAGAAAACCACTCTGAGCAGCAGAATTTCCGGACAATGCCTTTAATGTGACCATCTAATTTCAAATTTGCCCTCCATACCAACCAGCCAAACGAGCAAAAAATGAGCCATTCAAAGATGAGGGGGAGGGTACATTGCTGTTTCTTAAAAGTCGGAATATCGGTATACCGGAAAATTGAACTTTTTTTTTTAAAAAAAAGGGAAGTGTTGTGCGCCGTCAATTCTGACGGTGGAGGATGGAACCACCCACTATAACGCTTTACTCAGTGGCGTGTGGAGAAATGATTGCGCCATGAAGACGCACTGGAAGGGTGAATGTGAGGATGCACAGCCTGGTAGCGGAATGGACCCGATTGCCACGACTGCGCAAGATAAGCGGATGGCGAGTGAGTGTGGATTCGGCCAAAGTGAGAGAATACAGTTGTGATTTGCTGAAATCACTGCAAAATGTAGTCACATGCTCCGGTCATGTAGTCACATGCACATCATAGTCATATGACAGGAAGAGGGAGACAAAGTTATAACCTTCACTTGTTTCTAGGCCAAGACCATGGTTAGCAGAGCTGGGGAGGGGAAATGCAAGCCAAGCACCAGTAAGTGTATGACAGAGTGAGTTCTACTGTGAGCCAAAGGACAAAGCCATGGAATAATCCTCTTCACTTCTGAGAGTGCCATCATCACCCCACTGACCACTGCTTATCACAGTGGGTGTGCAAAAAAAGCAGCAAGGCACCCTGGCCCTTTACAGGATAAATCCTCCTGACAAAAAGCAGCTAAGGGCGGGGGGGGGGTAGTTCCACAGGGGCTTTGCTACCTACTTGAGAGTTGCAACCAGCCCATGGATTGAAGACCACAGCTCCTGCTAGGATTACCAACACTTGGTTGGGAAATTCCTGGAGATTTAGGGGTGGGATCTGGAGAGGGCGGAGTTTGGGAAAGGGAAGAATTTCAACAAGACAGAATGGCATAGAGTCTATCCTCCAAAACAGCCATTTTCTCCAGGGAAAGTGATCTCTGTAGTCTGAAGATTGGTTGTAATTCTGGGAAATCTTCAGGCCCTACCTGGAGGTTGGCAACCATGAGTACACCTTACTCATAATCCTGCCAGGGGGCCTGACATATGGCATCCAAAGATGGTGAGAGCTCCACGAAAATCAAGAGGGATACAGTCTGCCTCCCAAAAATAAGTATGACCAAAACAGTTTCCATTCCAAAATCGAGCCTGAAACCCGACTGTAATAGATTTTGAACATTTAGCTCTTATTTATATTTTGACTCCAGCATATTTCTAAAGTTGAAGATAATTATTTGGGAAGGAGGGGAGGGGCGCAGGCAAAAGGCAAAACCAGAATAGGCCATTTATAGTTTGAGCCACCTTGGGTTTAAATAATAATCAGGCCCAATTGTCAGAAAGAACAAAAGGAGTTAATTGTAACGTTTTTCCGAAATCAATAGACGTTGATTAATTATGCCAAAAGCACTGGAGAAAATATCTTTTGTGGGAGTCACCATAGATCTTTGCTGACCTTCAGGAAAGCATCTGCATGAGACAGTTCAACATCACATCAAATGAATGAGATGCCTAAAGACCATCTGCTTAGAAATGTTAGCGAAATGTTATTGATGCCTTTGAGGCTATACTAATTGATGACAATTGGGCTTAACTGCATAGTTTCCCTCACTTCCAGAATCTGGTGAATATTCTAAGCAGGGCTTTTTTTCTGGGAAAAGAGGTGGTGGAACTCAGTGGGTTGCCTTCGGAGAAAATGGTCACATGACTGGTGGCCCCGCCCCCTGATCTCCAGACAGAGGGGGGTTTAGATTGCCCTCGGAGGGCAATCTAAGCCCCCCTCTGTCTGGAGATCAGGGGGCGGGGCCACCAGCCATGTGACCATTTTCAAGAGGTTCTGGAACTCCGTTCCACCACGTTCCAGCTGAAAAAAAGCCCTGATTCTAAGTATTGTGAGTACATTCTGATTCCAAGAGATCGTCTCTGCTCTGAGTTACCGGCTGTAAGCTGAGCTTTGTTTTAACCACTGTAGGCCTGCTCCAGAGAATGATACGGATTGCTGAAACTGCTAGATAGGTCGACAAAATGAGCTAAGATGGTTCACGTCATTACATGAATCTTCCCAGTTGTTCATTTCTAGGTGGTATAGACGTGAAAGGAGAATGTATGCCCCATGCTTGTGCTTTTGCATTCTCCATTTTCAAGCATTTACCTCTTTTTTTTTTCTTTCACAAAATTTATACCCCACCTTTTTGCCCTCTTAAGGGTTACCAAGGCAGATAACAAAATATATATGGTAAAATTACATCTTAAAAACCATCAAAAAATAACATCATTAAAAAAATTAAAACCAGAGTCTAAAATCTCTTTGGCGTAGTGGTTAAAAGTAGCAGGACTCTAATTTGCAGAACTAGGTTTGATTCCTCACTCCTCCAACTGAAGCCAGCTGGGTGGCCTTGGGTCAGTCACTGCTTCTCGGAGCTCTCTCAGCCCCACCCACCTCACTGAGTGAGTGTTGTGAGGAAAATAATATAATACACTTTGTAAACTGCTGTGTGTGTGGCATAAGGGTGGTATATATATCGGTTGTTATTCTTGTTGTTGTTATAAAATACATACAAAACCATAAAAACAAAAATTAAAACATTGGGCAGGAAGGAGGGATCCCTGAGGGAACACCAAAAGAAAAAAAGTCTTCACCTGCTGCCAAAGGGGAAAACAATTTAGGGATCTGATAGGGAAGGTGAACTATCCAGGTTATGGAACTAGGCAAGTCATGTGATTTGATTTCAAATGATGTCTAAGAGCCTTGCTACAAGTGACATTTTACACGTGAAGGATAAAGGATCATTTTCGCAAGTCTTTCTGAAACTGAAGTTCCTCTCCCCCACCCCTTTTCCTTCTGTTCCTTCCCCTCGCTGCCTGAAGAGACAGAGAGAGCCTACGGCAACATCAGCTTTTGCAAATCGTCTTGCTGGGGGTGGAGGGGGGGAATGCTCCGGAGAAAGCTGAGAAAGTTGCAGCTGCCTGCCCCAAAGATCATTGAGAGCAGGCTTGTGACTGGAGGAACGATTTGCAAAAGTTGCTGTTGCCGCAGGCTTTCTCTGGGCCAAGCTACACATGACGAATGACACTTGAATGGCAAGTGTATTTCTCTCTGTTCACTTGCCCTCCACTCAATCCACTTGCCGTTCAAGTGTCATTCGTCATGTGTAGCTTGGCCCTCAGTCTCTTCAGGCAGCGAGGGGAAGGAACAAAAGGGAAAGGGGTGGGGGAGAGGAACTTCAGTTCCCAGAAAGACTTGCGAAAATGATCCTTTATCCTTCACGTGCAAAATGTCACTTGTAGCAAGGCTCTGAGTTGTGTCTGTGAGCTATGGGTAAACTGTGTCTGGTGGCCTTAGGGGTCTCTCAGCAGCCCAGACTCTGCGGCATCCACAGGTTGGACCTGTGGATGTCGTAAAAACAAGTTTGATCCTAACAGAGACATGGGAAGGGCTTATTACCTTCAAAAAGGATTTGAGAAGAGAATCAGCAGTGGCAATGCAGGCTGAGGGAAGGGGAGGGCGGCCCCCATTTCTGTTCTTGTGTAACTTCTACCCAACTGAGGGTCTCATAATTTTTCATAGTATCTTGGAATTGTATGAATGGAAACTGCCTACAGTGGGCTCTTCAGAGCATCCACAGCCACACGTTGCTCGCTTTTAGTGCTTCAAAGTATCACATCAGTTATATAGCCGAGCCCCTCAATAAGACAAAGATTCATGTGAACCAAACTGAGATCGTTGTTGTGGGTTTTCCAGGCTGTATTGCCGTGGTCTTGGCATTGTAGTTCCTGACGTTTCGCCAGCAGCTGTGGCTGGCCTCTTCAGAGGTGTAGCACCAAAAGACAGAGATCTCTCAGTGTCACGACCAAAAGATCTCTGTCTTTTGGTGCTACACCTCTGAAGAGGCCAGCCACAGCTGCTGGCGAAAGGTCAGGAACTACAATGCCAAGACCACGGCAATACAGCCTGGAAAACCCACAACAACCATCGTTCTCCGGCCGTGAAAGCCTTCAACAATACATCAAACTGAGATCCTTGTAATAATCTGATGGTGCTAGAAGGCTGGTTCTAACCAAAGTTATGAAATCAAATTGTCAGGGCTTGCCGCCGCTGCCACTGGGCGTGGCACTGGGTGGTCTGCTCCTGACATCATAGGGGGCCAGGGATGCTGCAGGACCCTGCTCTGTGGAAGGAGGGGCAGTATACCTCACCCAGACTCCCTCTCAGTCCACTCGCTGGCCTGCTCAACCTGGCCTGCTTGCCCCCTGTGTCCTTCTTCATCCCCTCCTTCCAGAACTCTCCTCCAAACCTCCACTCTTGCATTGCACCGCTCTCACTCCACATCATCGCTCCTTACTCACATCCACCACCCCAGGGCTCTTCCCAGCCAGCTTTTATAGGGCTTCCTTCTACTGTCCCACCCCTCTTCCAGCCTGGTCTTGGGCTGCACCAAGCAGTTGCAGCTGGGGTAGCTGATCTGGCCCCACTAACCAGCGCCAGCTGTGCCTTGTTCCCTGGCTGCCCAGCCTCCCTGCCTTGGCTGATTGCTGAAGGCCTGTCCAGCTGCAGTTCCCTGGCTAGCAGCCCGGCCTCCCTGGCTGCGCGATGGCTGAAGGTGGGTCCAGCTGCGGCTCCTTGGCTGGTTGCTCAGGGCTTCATGCAGAGTGCCTCCACTAGCCCCACCTGGAGTGGCTTGGCTTTTGGCAACTCCTGGGCCAGGCTACTATTTTCTAGTTGGGGCGTGGCTTTGGGTTGTTGGGGCTGTTGCTGCTTTTCCTCCTCAGGTAAGGCCTCTGGGTGGGTGACTGCTGGGCCCCCAATCCCTCTGCCCTTGCCCCCTTCTGCCTTGCTTAGTCCCCTTTCCTTCCCTAGAGGAGTGGGACTCGCTGGCCTCTCTCTGTCTCCTCCTGCCTCCTGAGGCCCTGGGCCTTTGCCCCTTGCCCCTGGCACCGGCAGGTTCTGGCCCCATTTGCCCATGGGAGGGGTTGGCCTACTGTCCCCCGGCTGCCCCCTCTGCCTGCCAGTCAGACCGGTTGACCTGCTGTCAGCTGGCCGACCAGTTGACCTGCTGTCTGCTGGCGGACCAGTTGACCTGCTGGCTGCTGGCTGCCCCCTCTGTATGCCCATCAGCCCGGTTGACCTGCTGTTCCCTTCTACCAAGTCTGGGGGCTGGGACCCAGGCCCCGGACACAAATATTCATAAAATACAGTAATACATATCAAATTGTATGTGTAAATCACTGTTGTTACACCGCCCTGAGCCCGTCTGATGGGGAAGGCGGTTTAGAAATGTAATATAATAAATAATAAATAAATATATTTAATGTGAATATTGTAACAAAAGCAGAATACAACCTAATCAACAGCAATTTCCTTTAAAAGCAGTTAGCAGATTTCCCACAAAATAAGTTGAGAAGCAAATAGCAGCACAAGCCATTAAAAGACTTAACCAAAGTTGGGGACTTCCGGTTTGGGATTCATGGAGGTCTAACGCAGCTCCACTTGCGGAGCTGACCGGACTGCCGTTTTAACCGGCCGGTGGGGTGAAAATAGCCCGCGGCCGACTGCTCTCAGGCGGGGAGCAGGCAAAGAACGCTCAAGACCCTAGGGTGAGTTAGATCTCGGACGAGGGGGGGCTCTATACAACGGGTCCCCTCCCGATCCTTGAGGTCCCACCTTGCGACGGGTCGGCTATAATCTCTGCGGCAGTTTTGGGGCCAATTCGGCTGGCATAAGACCTACATACCCAAGCTTCGATTGGGGGAAGAAGCTGAGAGGAGAACTTAAAATCGAAACAGCGATTACAACCCGAGAAAAGTGAAGAGAAGGTAAAGATCATTATCTTCCGATACGGGACAGATTGATAAAAACAGAGAAGGAAAAAAGTAGATTTTTAAACTGCAACAGACTAGTGAAAAGGAGGGGAAGACTCGGCAGGAATTGTATTTGAAAAGAGACTAAGCTTAAAGAAGTTATTAAAGAAATCGGACTATTGTTTTGAATACCTGTGGCTTTGGAGCTGTGAGAAAAAGACACCATCGCGAGATCTGCTGTGGGAAGACGGGAGACAGGAAGTGCGTAATAACAATAGAGTGGCTGGAGAGAAGCGGCCCTTGCTGGAGGGCAGGAAGTAGGGAATCGCCATTTTTGAAAGGGGAAGGGTCGCGGCTTCAGCGGAAGAGGAAGTAGGCCATCTTGGATTACAAAATCATAGAGAAACCATAGAGAAAAGACGCCCGACATTTTGGACTCTTTAAAATAATTTTTAAAAGAAGATTGGGACATTTAAAACAGAAAAATGTTAAATTTTACGCCACGGAGTTAAGGAAGAGAGCGGATTCGTGGGAGCGAGCTAAAGCAAGCCCCACGATGTCAAAAAAAGAGTGGCAATCGGCAATAGAAAACCTGGATAAAAACTTGGATAAAAAACTTTTAGATATGATTAAAGAACTTAAGGACACGAAATTGGAGCTGATAAAAGAGGTTAAAGAGGTTACACAGACAGTAAAATCGGAGCTGTCAGAAGTGAAAAAAGGCATGGAAACAATACGAAGTGAATTACAAGGAACGCAGCAGAGAGTTAAAACAGTAGAAGAAGCGATGGAGAATTTAGCAGACACGCAACAAACAGAGATGAGATTGGTGAAGGGGAGAATGTCAGTTGCAGAAACTAAACATATGGAGAAGCAGCTACGTTTTCGCGGCTTGCCAGAAGTGGAAGGGAAGTCAGCGCAAGAACAGATGACTGAGGTGTTGGCTGAATACCTGGGGAAGGAGGAGGAGGAAGTTGTGGCTATCCTAGACGTGGCATACCGTGTGAATTCGAGAATTGCAACCCAGAGGAAATTACCAAGAGATGTGATTGTGCAGTTTACAACACGAAATATGAAAGAGAGGATTGTGACAAAACAGTTTCAAGATCCATTGGAGATTGATGGCAAGACGATTATTATAATGAAGGAACTGCCCAGATCAGTGTTATTGGACCGGAAAAAATATAAAGTGCTAATTCAGATTTTGAAGGACATGAAAATCAGGTACAGATGGGAATTACCGGAAGGTGTGTCCTTTGAGTTTGGAGGGGCAAAAAAACGCATTAGATCTGAGCGAGAGATGGAGCGATTTATTAAGGACAATGAAAAAGACTTACCATCAAGACTATGAATATGGAGTGTAAAGTATTATCTTGGAATGTAAATGGACTAAACTCACCGAATAAGAGGAAAAATATTTTACACTGGCTACTAAAACAAAAATGTGATATTGTTTGTTTGCAAGAGACCCATATTAGAAAACAGGATGTAAAATATTTAAAATCTGGAAAATTGGGCAAAGAATTTGTAGCGGCCTCCAACAAGAAAAAAAGAGGAGTGGTGTTGTATATAAAAGAGGAGCTACAGCCAAAACTTGTCATGAGAGATGTGGAAGCTAGATTTGTAGCAGTGGAATGCATTTGGAATTTAAAGAGAGTGTTGGTAGTCGGACTTTACGCACCTAACGGTGCAAAAGAAAGCTTCTTTGAGGATTTAAGGAAGCATTTAGACGATCTTGCATATGACCAGATAATTCTTGCTGGAGACTTCAATGGAGTGACAGACTTGGAACTAGACAAAAAGACTACAACGGCACAAAAGAAAAGAGGACTATTGCCAAAGCTTTTTTTTGAGTTGATTCAACAAGAGACTCTCGAAGATGTATGGAGGAGAGAATATCCTAAAAGTAGACAGTTTACTTTCTATTCTGCAAGGCATTCTACATTATCAAGAATCGATATGATCTGGGCCTCAAAAGACTTAGCGTTATGGACTAAGGAGGTAGAAATAATGCCGATGGTAGGCTCAGATCACAACCCAATTATGTGGAAATTTGGAAAAAGGAGAAAAAGGAAAGCATGGAGAATAAATGAGGACTTGTTACAGGAAAGAGAGAATATGGAAATATTGAGAAGAGAGACAAAGTTTTTTATACAATACAACGTGAATAAAGAAGTACCAACCAATAAAGTTTGGGATGCTTACAAGGCGGTTGTAAGGGGCATACTAATGGACTTAAATGGTAGAGCAAGAAAGAAGAAAGAGGAGAAAAGACAAGAGATTGAGGAGAAAATAAAAGCCAAAGAAACACAGCTAAAAAAGAGACCAGGGAAAAAGAAGGTATATCAGGAAATTAAAATACTTCAAGAACAGCTAACAGCAATGAGCAATAAAGAATTGGAGTGGAATCTTAAAAGACTGAATCAAAAAGCGTTTGAGGGTGCTAATAAACCTGGAAAGTACCTGGCATGGCAATTGAAGAAGAAAAGGGAAAAGAAAATAATAAATAAAATTTGTGAAGACAACAAAACGTATTTGGAGCAGACTACCATTAGTAGAGCCTTTTATAAATTCTACGCTAAGCTGTATAATAAAAAAGAAGTAAACAAAGAATCAATAGCGTCATATTTGGAGAAAACCAAACTTCCAGAAATCTCGGAAGCTTGGAGAAATAAGTTGAACAGTGAAGTAACTGACGAGGAAATAAGTAAGGCAATACAATCTGCAAATCTAGGAAAGGCGCCAGGGCCAGATGGACTTACGGCTAAATTTTATAAGACAATGGCTAATGAACTGGCACCATTCCTAAAAGAGGTGATGAATGGGGTTTTAAGGGATCAAAGGATTCCAGACACTTGGAGTGAAGCGAACATATCATTGATCCCAAAAGAGGGCCAAGACCTGACTAATGTGAAAAATTATAGACCTATATCGCTACTCAATAATGACTATAAAATTTTTGCGAAGATATTGGCGGAGAGATTGAAGGGGTGGCTCTCGGAAGTCATAGAGGAGGAACAAGCAGGCTTTTTGCCAGACAGACAAATAAGAGACAATTTAAGGACAGTGATCAATGCTATTGAATATTATGACAAGCGTTGTGACAAAGAGGTTGGTTTCTTCTTTGTAGACGCTGAAAAAGCGTTTGACAATTTAAACTGGGACTTTATGTTTGCCACTATGGAAAAGCTACAATTGGGAGAAAGATTCATCAGAGCAATTAAGGAAATTTACAGAGACCAGACTGCAGCAATCGTGGTGAATGATGAATTGACCAAGAAATTGACGATAAGTAAAGGAACAAGACAAGGTTGCCCGTTATCTCCATTGTTGTTCATTCTAGTATTGGAGATTCTGATGATACAAATACGTCAAGATGAGGAAATTCGTGGAATAAAAATAAAGGATTATTCATATAAGGTCAGAGCATTTGCGGATGACATAATGTTAATTGTAGAGGACCCATTGGAGAACATGCCAAGAGTGATAGATAAGATCAAGGAGTTTGGAGACTTGGCAGGTTTCTTCATTAATAAAAAGAAGTCAAAGATACTATGCAAAAATATGACTAAGCAGAAACAACAATTGTTAATGGAAAAAACGGATTGTGAAGTAACAAGTAAAGTGAAATATTTGGGAGTTGAATTAACTGCAAAGAACATAGATCTATTCAAAAACAATTATGAAAAACTATGGACTCAGATAGAGAGAGACTTGATTAAATGGAATAGATTGAATTTGTCATGGTTGGGCAGGATTGCAGCAGTTAAGATGAATGTGTTACCAAGAGTAATGTTTTTGCTACAGACAATACCAATCATCAGAGACTCTAAACAATTTGAAAAATGGCAGAGGAAAATATCAGATTTTGTTTGGGCAGGCAAGAAGCCTCGAGTGAAAGTGAAAGTTTTACAAGATGCAAAAGAAAGAGGCGGAATGCAACTGCCCAATCTGAGACTTTATCATGATGCAATCTGCCTAGTTTGGTTGAAAGAATGGATGACATTAAAGAACAAGAAACTACTAGCCCTAGAGGGATATAAAAAAATATATGGATGGCACGCATATTTATGGCATGACAAAGTAAAGGTCAACTCGATGTTCCTGCATCACTTTGTTCGGAGAAGTCTATACATAATCTGGAAGAAGTACAGAATTTATTTACAAGAAGGAACTCCTTTGTGGGTGGTTCCGTATGAGGTGATAGACCCGAGAGCTGTTGATAATGAACAACAATGTTTAACGTACAAAGAAATAACTAAAATCGAAGCATCCAAACTCAGAATAAAGACACAAGAGGAACTATCACCTAACTACGACTGGTTCCAGTATAGACAGATCAGAGACTTATATAATTCGGACTCTGTAAAGGGAGGTATACGAATAGAGAATTCGGAACTAGAGCAGACCCTTCTTAAAGAAGATAAGAAAAGAATATCCAAGGTATACCAAGTACTGTTGAAGTGGTATACCGAGGATGAGATAGTTAAAACACAAATGGTGAAATGGGCTATAAACTTTAATAAAGAAATAACAATGGAGGCATGGGAATACTTGTGGAAAACTACAATGAAGACAACGACATGTACTAATATCAAAGAGAACATCTACAAAATGATCTATCGTTGGTACATGACACCAAAGAAGATTGCGCTAGGGAATTCGAATACTTCCAATAAATGCTGGAAATGTAAGAAGCATGAGGGCTCCCTCTATCATATGTGGTGGTCGTGTGAGGTAGCTAGGCAGTACTGGGGGGAAATAATAAGAGAAATGAGTGAAATTTTACAATTTCAAATTAATAAGAACCCAGAACTCCTGCTACTGAACTTGGGAATGGAGGGAATTCCAGCCCAACACAGGACGTTGATATTTTATATGACAGCAGCAGCTAGACTTCTGTATGCGCAAAAATGGAAAGTACAAGAAGTGCCAACTATTGAAGATTGGATTTACAAATTGCTGTATATGGCTGAAATGGATAAGATGACAAGAAAACTGAGAGATCTGGACTCAGGGCAGTTCAACACAGATTGGGAGAAGCTGAAACAATACCTGGAGAAGAAATGGGAGGTGGGAGGAAAACTGCGGCAGTTTGAGAACTACTGAAGTACTGAAGTAGAGGGGGGAGACTTTACCGGGGGGAGAAGAGATAAATGTGAATTAATAAGCAGTTAGACTAATAGATTGACATATATATAGATATATATAGGTTAACAAACAGAATATAGATAGAAAATAATTAACTATAAGGATTAAATATAAGGATTGATTAACTAACAATATTTTCTTTCTTTTTGGTAAGTTTTGTACCAAACTGAATGTCTGAAGATATAGATGGGTCAAATTGATTGACTATGTGATGAGAGATATATAGAATTATTATACAGAGATAGAATGAGCAATATATAGAGAATAAGTCAAATTGTTTGATATAAATGAATGTATGATTTATATGGTTTATGATATATAGAAATATTTGAAATTGAAAAATGGGATAAATTGTTTATCTAAGATGGAAACAAAGACTTACAGTTTGGGCATACAATGTTAAAAATAGTCAAGGATGTACTGCTTAGAATAATGGAGAATATATATTTGTTTTAGATAGAGGAAGTTAATAAAAATAAGGGAAAGGGGACAAAGGGTGGGAAAGCTGTTGGAAGTCAACAAAAAGGGGGGGAAAGGGAGGGGGTTAGAGATGAAAAAATTGGGGAAAATTGAATGTAAATGTTAAAATAATGTTCTAACCCAATAAAATTTAAAAAAAAAAAAAAAGACTTAACCAAAGTTATCTGAGCAACAGAATGTGAGTCTAGTGGCACCTTAGAGACCAACAAGATTTTCAGCGTTAAGCTTTCAAGAGCCAGAGCTCCCTTCTTCAGGCACAAGTTATCTGAATTAGCAATCGACTAACTTATCATCATAAGGTTAGTGGCCAGGAATTCCAAACTCTTGATATAGTGCTACAATAATCTTAATTATGCTTCCTTACCCTTCTTTCTCTCCCCTTCTCTAATCGGACTACTCTAGGGGCCTTTCATCATGAGTTCAGCTCTTTCATTCTTACTTCTTCAGAATGAGGGATTTTCCGTTTAGTGGTTTGCATTAGGTCTGTTGCCTCAAGCACCGCAGAGTTTCTGCAATTTAATAATATCAGAGCCGCAGCTGCCTCTAGCAAAAAAGAGAGTTGGAAGCTGTCAGTTTCTCACATCAACAAGAAACAGGGGAACAAGTGCAGGTTTAAGGCAGATTTGTCATTTTTGACCCTGCCATTTTGTGACTTGTTACTTCAAATGTCACAAGACAGCACACTTGCTACTGTCTATAGATGTAACTTGATTCTGATATTATGACAGGACGAGTGAGGGACCTCAAAGACATGTGGGGTGGGGGGCATCTCATTTCCCTTTCTCTCTCTATTTCCTTTTTCCCTTCCCTGAAGGCCTCCAAAGCCCCCTTTCCCGGCTTCCTGCTCTCCTTGTAACCTTCCCGCCCATCTCCCTTTTATCTACCTCACATTTTCAGCCTTATTTATCTACCTAACTTTGACCCCCACCTTTCTCCACAATAGAGACTCAAAGCCGCTTACATCATTCTCTTCTACCCCATTTTATCCTCAGAACAACCCTGGGAGCAGAGACAGAGTGGGTGTGAAAAACCCTGGAAAAGGGTCCCTCCCCCAGCCCACCCTGTCCATGCCCCCCCCTAAAGGAAGGAGGTACAAAGGAAGAGGCAGCAGCTATGTTAATATAACCTGTCCCTTAACAAAGGGCAGTACTAATGCACAAGAACCCCTCCTTTTCCACAGCACACCTCATCAATGTATTGGTCGTGCACGTATGATCCCCTCCCAATTCCAGCTCAGAGAGCCAAAGGGGACATGAAATTGGACGGCTGCTCGAGTTCATGTGCCAGATAAAATGTCACCAGCCGAAATGCCAGATCTTGATTCGAAAACAAAAGAAAAAACCCCCAAGGAACACAGGAACCCTCTGGGCTTGCGAGACGGAAGAAGTGCCAGCTTTTCCTCTCAGAGAAGGAAATGTACTGAAGAAAAGGGCACATCTTCACAGCAGGTTCAGTCTCTTGGAACTGGTATGCTCATCAGCTCCCTTGGGGGAAAATTTGCCCTTGATTCTTCATGTAATTTTAAATGATCTGTTTATTAGCATCATTCATGACTGAGAGGAAAAAAACAAGAATAATAATACTGAATAAATCCTAGGCAGCTTAACAATAAGACCCTTGAAAGAAGGGTCTTTTGTATCCTGTAGGGTTCTGCCCCCCTTTTTTCCTCCCTAACAATAAGACCCACCTACTAATCATATACCCTCCTATGTACTAGAGAAGCCTCTCATATTGGAAATTTAAAGAAAAACAGGTTTTCAATGGGGTAGGCCACCAAGGAAGACCAGGTTGCTATGCAGAGCCAGGCAATGGCAAACCAGCTCTGTTAGTCTCTTTCCTTGAAAACTCCAGCAGGGATCGCCGTAAGACAGCTATAACCAGGGCTTTTTTTCTGGGAAAAGAGGTGGTGGAACTCAGTGGGTTGCCCTCGAAGGAAATGGTCACATGGCTGGTGGCCCCGCCCCTGATCTCCAGACAGAGGGGAGTTTAGATGGCCCTCCGCGCCACTCGGCGGCACAGAGGGTAATCTAGACTCCCCTCTGTCTGGAGATCAGGGGGCGGGGCCACCAGCCATGTGACCATTTTCAAGAGGTTCCAGAACTCTGTTCCACCGCGTTGCAGCTGAAAAAAAGCCCTGGCTATAACTTGCTGACACTTTCTACCACCAGTGATTCCTGAGGTTGGAAAGGAGGGTGTGGGATGTGAAAAGTATTTGTCCTGAGCCCTGAACTTGGGCCCTGCTTCCAGACCTTTCCTAGCTCAATACCCCATGCTGATTTTTTAACCTATAGGAACAATATAGGGAATACTTGTCTCTTTCCCCGGGTGTGTGTCTCTGTGTGTGATTTTGAGCTGAGAAACCGTAGGAGGAGAGTCAGTTGTGCAGCATCTTGTCTCAGCCTTTCATCTGCTCCAAGGATCTTTAAATTTAAAAAGAAAGAATCACAAAACACTACATCATATGAGCTTAATAAGAAACTGTAAAATACTGCATGTGTTGGAGAGGGTGCAGGAAAAGTCCCTGAAGAGTGGGCATGGAATCGAAGGTGATCTTCTCATTGTTTGCATCATGTTCATGATTTTGTATATTTTATCACAAGGAAAAGACACAAATGCAGATTCTTCCCAAGGGGAGCTCATAGACTTGTTGTTGGGTTAGGATTATGTTTAGCAGAGTAGAGTATTGCATAGCAGATAAAGAATCACAGAGACGCGTGTGTTCAGCTTCTAAAATAATGTTTACTACATATAGGGTAAAATAATAAAGGTTACATTGGTGAGAAAATAAAGAAGAGTTAACTTAGTTCCTACATCCTTACATGCTGGAGATAACGGTCTAACTGGCTGATTCCGCACACGTTGGATAATGCACTTTCAATGCACTTTATCAATCGTTTGAGGTGGATTATTCGTTCCGCACACAAAAAAACCCGTTCCAAATGATCTACAAAGAGGATTGGAAGTGCATTATCCAACGTGTGGGGAATCACTCACTGTCTAGGGAGCAATGGCCGTCCTGTGTAAAGGAAAGAATGTTAATTGCCCCCAATAAATCTGGTCAGCCAATAATCAATCCTAGATCTGTTCATTAAGCATGCAACTCCCCTTTTCCTTGGCGGGAAGATCAACTCGACATCTAACTGGCCTTCATGCTAAACTAGCTGTGCCTAACTAAACACAAACAGATTAACTCTTTCATGACAGAAGAGAATGACACTTGTAAAATCCCAGCACTAGTGCTGTAAAAAAAGGAAAATTATGAAGTGGGGGCTGTTTTCACACTGCTTACCGGCCACAGAATATCACGCCAAGCTCCCGGAATGACAGCGTCTTCCTGGCGAAATTTCGCGCCAGAGTTGCTGTTCTCATGTGAAATCATTCCAGGAAGACGCAGTCGTTCCAGGAGCTTGGTGTGATGTCCCGTGGCCGGTATTCAGTATCATACACTGTGTCCGCATACACATGCACACCCCCAAGATTGAAAATGTACACCTCTCCTTGGGTTGGCAGAGTAAGATCTTGTATGACCCCTTTTTAAGTATACCATGTGTACAAGGAGCTCCTCTGTGGGGGGAAACAGAATATTGTAAACATTATCGATGGATTTTCACTGAAAATTAAGCAATTCAAAAATCATTTAATGATTTCTGTAGAGAGGGGAAGATGCCTGCCTCTGAGAGTGTCTATGGCGTGTGGATCAAATACTGGAGAGACGCGTGAATGAATGAATGAATTTATTTGACGTCGGAGACCATAACAATGACAATACATCCTTATCCTTATCAATCAATAAAATAATTAAATCCAGCGTAAAAATGTAAAGGACATAAAAAATACATCTAGCATTTAAAATCTTATCTTAAAATGTATATAGTTCTCTGGGAATTGCAGGAATTCTAATATTTAAAACATTGACATTAAAATAGTTAAAATCGTAAAAAGAGCAGGAGACTATGTATGGCTATTCTTTTTATTATGGAATTTAACCAAATAGAGACCGAATTTGGCTCTTTGCCTGGAGATAGTTGGATTTTCATCAATTATGAGTTTGTCCAGGCAGGCCTTATTTGCCTCTGCAATTGATGTGTCGCTCAGCCAAGCTACAAGTGACACCTGACACAGGTTGGACACTTGCCAGCTTCCCTCAAGTTTTGATGGGAAATGTAGGCATCCTGGTCTTGCAGCTGTAATGGAGAGCCAAGCTGTGGGGAAATAAACTTGTCCCTATAGACTTGATGGAAAGGACAACGAAAGAACTTATGAATAAGTGATTCCACTTCAGCAATGGAGCAACAGCAGCATCTGTCCTCATATGGGATCTTTCTATATTTCCCTGCAATGACCATTGAAGGGATAACTTCACAAGAGAGATGTGTGGAATATTGGCAAGCAAAGACCTATAATATACCTGCTTGTTGCTATTCTGTATCACGAACACTCAATATTAGCCTCCTGTGATGTATCTAATGACCGCCTGAACTGAGTAAAAGTGTCCAGAGAAAAGTACACACAAACACAACCCTTCTCAGATGGCTGTAGGCTCCAAAGTCAATGGGGGAATTATCTCCTCATTAAACTTAATCAGCAGTCACTGCTGGAACCATTACAAATGTGTTTGTAATTAGCATAGAAGATGTTACTTTTTATTTTACTTTTAAAAATAGGTGGCTATCAAATGAATTTCCACAGAGATAAATGCAAAATTCTGCATTTAGGCAGGAAAAATCAAATGCAAAATTATAGGATGAGGGAGACTTGTCTTGACAGTAGTATGTGCAAAATGGATCTAGGGGTCTTAGTAGACCATACACTGAGCATGAGTCAGCAATGCGATGTAGTAGCTAAAAAGGCAAATGTGATTTGGAGCTGTATCAACAGAAGCATAGTGTCCAGATCACGAGAAGTGATGGTATCACTCTACTCTGGTCTGGATAGACCTCACCTAGAGTATTGTGTTCAGTTTGGAGCACCACACGTTCAGAAGGATATAGACAAGCTGGAACGTGCCCAGAGGAAGGCAACGAAGATGGTGAGGGGTCTGGAAACAAAGTCCTATGAGGAAAGGTTGAAGGAGTTCGGTATGTTTAACCTGGAGTGGAGGCAACTGAGAGGTGATATGATAACCATCTTCAAATACTTGAAGGGCTGTCATATAGAAGATGACACCGAGTTGTTTTCTGCTGCCCCAGAAGGTCGGACCAGAACCAATGGGTTGAAATTAAATCAAAAGAGTTTTTGGCTAAACATTAGGAAGAACTTTCTGACAGTTAGGGCAGCCCCTCAATGGAACAGGCTTCCCCGGGAGGTGGTGGGCTCTCCTTCTTTGGAGGTTTTTAAGCAAAGGCTAGATGACCATCTAACAGCAATGCTGATTCTGTGAATCTAGGCAGTTCATGAGAGGGAGGGCAGGAAGGGTTACATCAGAGCTTAGTTCTCGTGCCCCCTTCTTACAAGATGGCGATTGGTAAGGCCAATCGCCATCTTGGGGCCAGGTATCAATTTTCCCCAGGCCAGTTTGCCTAAGGGTCACTGTGTGTGTGTGTGGGGGGGAGGTAACTGAATTTCCTGTATTGGGCAGAGGGTTGGACTAGATGATCCTAGAGGTCCCTTCCAACCCTAGCATAATTCTATGAGATCATTTAAAAACATAGAAAAATTATCTGTTTAAAGAACTGAAGCACCAACAGTCATCTCAACACACACACAGACACCCGCCTCCGAACAGCATCTCTCAGTCACACCAACTGCAATAGACTTTGTGCCTTACTTTGCTTCTTCAGGTGAATCCAAGGCAGCCATAGTAAATGTAGAGATAAATAAGATCTTTTTGGAATATGAATCATGTGTTTTGTGCATCCCAACAGGCAACGGCTAGAAACACTGAAATGTTTGATTGTGGGATTGACTTCCTTACTTAAATTGTCTTTCAAAGTTACAAGACGGGCAGGCAGAAGCTATTGCTTTGGTTAAGGTTGCCAGCTCCAAGTTGGGAAATTCCTGGAGATCTGGGGGGTGAACCTGGAGAAACCTGGATAAAGTGGGTTTGGGGGAGGGAAGGGACCTTGGCATGGCATAATTCCATAGAGTCCACCCCCCAAAGTAGCCATTTTCTCGAGGTGAACTGATGTCTGTGGCCCGGAGACCAGTTGTAATTCCGGGAGATCTCCAACCACTACCTGGAGGCTGGCAACTCTAGCTTTGATTCAAGCTTCCAAGACACATCTCACCTCAAAATTCTTTCAATTAAAAAATAATTGGGCAGAATTCTTCTGCATACTCTTCTCCATTCATGTGGAATAATCTACCTTTCGTCGTTCTGAAATTTGTAATGCTTAACAAGCCCAGGGCCTTGAAAAGAGCTAGAACAACTGTGCTGATTTGTGAGCTCTTGGGGCACAGCAAAAGCTGCAATTTTAACATTGTGATTTCTTTAATAAAGGCACGACTACTTTCCTGCGGGGGGGGGGGGCACAGACTTTGCAGTCCAAATTATGCCATTGGTGTCTGTGCTTCCCACAGAGGAATTGGTGGTTATCGTGCTGATCAATCCCGAAGAATGTATTCTTCCTTTGTTGTGACTCATCCTTTACACAATGGAAACACATCTGTGCATCCATTCATTATGGAAGACAAATAACTGAAAAACAGCAATTTCATTGGGGAAATGTTGAGCTCTGTCCTCCGCTGCACTTTAACTCCCTCCCGCAACTGCTGCTTTGTACGGACTCAGCAGTGATGCGGAACCAGCTCATGGGACCTCTGCTACCACTCCCACTTTGAGGTTCAGCAAGATATACAAACTATAAATAAAACAAACATTTTGTTTGCCCCCTTCAAATGCCACAGAATATGTGTGATGCTGGACTAAAGAGACTCTGCCATAGCTCTTCATTCCATGCACACCAGTACTCCAAATGATTCAGTAGAGTTAGCAAGCTAGATATCCTTCCTCTAGTGTGCTAGGCTCCTGTCCCTTTGTTTACCCAGGTTGCTATTCTCAGGGACTTCCTATCAGCGAAATCCTCTTCCTGCTTCTTGTCTAGACTCCACAAGGCAAGATGTGCTCTCAGCATCTCTCTCCATTGCCAGGCACTCCCAGGAGTTTTGGAGATGATGCAAGGGATGGAAATGACATTGTGTGGCGTATAGATATCATTTCCTGGTGAAAACCTTGATATGACCTCAGCATGTTATACGATGTTCTGGAATTCCCTCTAAATGCTACGGTAATACCACAGAGTCTGGGAGAAATTCCAGAGTAGAGATGGGCACGAACCAAAATATGGACCAAAATTTGTGATGAACCAGGCCAGTTCGTGGTTCATGAACCAGCAGTTCGTCAGATCCCATTTCTGACAAACCACCATGAACTTGAGGCTGGTTCGTTTGGTTCATTTTTCAGTTCATCATTGCAACAGGGAATGGACTTCCTGCAGATCTTCTGCTGACCCGGAAGTGACCTTCTGCTGACCCAGAAGTGGTGATTTACTGGCCCAGAAGTGACATTTTCACAAACCAAAACAAACCGATTCATGAACCGAGGCAGGTTCATGAAAGTTCGTGGTTCGTGAAATGTGACGAACCACGAACTGCATGGTTCATTTTTTTCTGGTTCGTGCCCATCTCTATTCCAGAGTGTCACCTGCTTCGTTGATGTCACTTCTGGTTTTTCACCCAGAACTGATGATGTCGATATGTTATGTGATGTCATTTCTGCCCCTGCATTACTCCTGCCAGCCCAGGAACAAGAGTGGGTGGACCAAACTGCTGGGAAGTTGCTCACCTAAAGCAGGCAGGTAAACTTTCTCTCCATAAAACTAAAATTCCAGTACTTCCTTTCCTGTCATAGTATGGTGTTTCTTAACAATAAAGGACAACCATCTTCTTTCTAAAGCAAGAAGCCTTTTTTATGTATAGAAATTTTATTTAAAAAGAAGAGATGTAACAATAGAAAGTGCATAAAAAGAAATTCATACAAGCAGTACATTTGAAATTAAATTGAGATTTATACAAACTTATACAAACACTCCATTTGAGATTTGTTTGCAACTTATACTAGCGCTACATTTGAGACTGGATTAAACTAAGAGAAAGATACAATCAGAATTTTTAATAACACAACTTAATTGTGTAATAGCTCTCCTTCCCTCTCCTTGGTTGCTTATACTTATGCGAACTTTAATATCAATTATTTTGATTAATAATTTTTCATTAATAATTTTTATCTTATCTTTATACAGAGTTACCTAAATTAATCTTAGTTTTGACCTAAGTAGTCAAAGAAATCCTTCCATTTTTCCCGAAATTCAGCTATTGTTCTATTATGTACAAGTAGTTAATTTGGCCATTGATGCGTATTCATAGATCTTATCTATCCACTCTGACACATCAGGGCACATGTCTGCTTTCTATTTCGCTGCATATAGCACTCTTGCTGCTGTCACCGTGTAACGGAAAAGGTCTCCCTGTTCTTTTCTGACCTTATTTGGTAGGATGTTTAATAGCATGTTTTTTGGATCCAGCTCACATGTATTCCTCCCTGTTCACTTGCGCTCCACTTGTGCTCCACTCAATCACTATGTAATCAAGTGGAGTGCAAGTGGAGCGCAAGTGAACAGGGAGGAGTACATGTGAGTCTGTTCACTTGCCGTTCAAGTGTAATTTGTCACTTCTAGCTTGGCACTAAGTTTGAAAATCTTCCGCATCTCTTCATGTATCTTTATCCAGTATTTTCATGGAAAGGAAGAAACCTTGTGTGGACCTAGAGCAAACTAGTTCTAGGCTATCATGTGACATGGCAGTTCTGTTGCTGGTACTCTCAACATGTAACTTGGCCCTGAAAACGAGGGGACCTGATGCCAACTTTGGCCATGATGTTGGGAAATGGGTTAGTTCTTTGCCATTTTGCTAATTAAAATGGCTCCTTGCCTGCTTGTAGCCCAATGGGGGGAAAGGAAGGCACAGTATCGGCACCTGGTATTTTCCCCTACCAGAGCTAAACGCAGCATTTCAAATCAGGGAAACACCATAAAAAGAGGAAGGCTACCCCATCCCTGTTCTTGGTACTGTGCCCTGATCTACATTCTTGGTGCCCCGCTCCCAGTTGGTCTTTAGGGCCAAATTATATGTGAGCAGCTCAAACTATGGAACAATACTGTCATGTCCTTTTGGATCCCCGTTGCTGAATTTCACTGGGAAAAAAAATCAAGATACTGGTAAAAGCTTTTGCACTCACTTGAGAGCAGGATTGCTTTAAATCCATATTTCTGTATTTCATTCATGACTGAAAATTTTCCTGTTCTTCCTGGGACATTTTTCTGCCCAGGAGTTATATAATGCTCTCTAACAGTTTTCATATAGGATGACAGTCAAAATTAATGCAGCACAAGAGATCCCTATTGGAGTTTTCTTAAAAACAACCACCACCACGTTTAACCAGCCCTGTGGCCTCTGATTTCAACCAGAGCCGAGGTGCTGATGGAATGGGGTGTTTGCACCCATCCCTCCTGCAATTTTCCCAACCACAGTGCAGTCCTATGCATATTTGCAAAAAGTACATCCTACTTTATTCGGGGGGGGGGGTGGCTTTCTTCCATAGGATTGCAGTGACTGAAGTCAATGGCCTACTAGGCGGTAACTCTCCTTAGGACTGAATTGTAAATCACACATTCTTGAAGCTGCTGTTTGGCCCTCGATGGAATAAAATATAAATTCCGAGACCTCCCCACCCCCATTTCAGGTCTAAGAGTGGCTATGGTGGGATGATTTAATCAGGAAAACGGGGCAGAGGAAAGTGGTGACCCAGTTTGGCCAGATTCTCCCCTGCAGCCAGTTTATTTAGTTTCCATTTATTATGATGAAAAATAAGCACAGTTTACACACATGCTATATATACATACACACACACACAGAGTAAAATGAAGTCTCATTTACTCTAATTTTTGTTATTGATTGATTGATTAAAAAGAGATCTCCGTTATGACATCTATTTCAACCTTCAATTGCTTTTCTGCAGCAGTTTCTGGAAATTGAACCTTCTGACAGGTATGATTGATGAGCTTATTAACAAGTTGGCACTTTTGTAAACTTTGTAACCCATGACACTATACTGTAGTTTTATTAATCATTTAGCAGGCCGTTACTTTTTTTTAAGGATGTGGATAGATGCCACAGAACATAATCAAAGGCAGAGAAAGCAACTCAAACTACACCTAGCAGGAGCCTGGAAGGAATGAGGGTCTCTACTGGCTCTTGAAGCACCAGGGACCGTGTTCCAAGAATGTGGCATGATTGACAACCAAGGTGGCCAATCTGGAATGAGGAGCAGTAGGGGTCTGACTGTTCAGACTTCTGTAGAGCAGTTAATGCAGTGGTCCTGTCTCGTGTCCCCCCATGTAGGTCTACACAAGAGATTCAAGCCTTGATGTCCTTTTCCACGACTGTCTGTGCCTCTGTCACTTCATAACTGCCTCAAAGCGGTTGCTTCCTTTAATAGTAACAAAAACAACAACATTTGAGTTGTATACTGCCTTTCTGGACAACTTAACACCCACCCAGAGCGGTTTACAAAGTATGTTATTATTATCCCCACAACAATCACCCTGTGAGGTGGGCGGGGCTGAGAGAGCTCTGAGAGAGCTGTGACTGCCCCAAGGTCACCCAGCTGGCTTCAAGTGGAGGAGTGGGGAATCAAACTTGGTTTTCCAGATTGGAGTCCCACTGCTCTTAACTACTACATCAAACTGGCTTAAGAGTTTCAGAGGGATTCAACTCACTCCTTCTAGGCCAGCCGAGAGAGTCTGATTTGTGCTCAAAAACAGTGGCTCACTCACATCGCTTCTCAACTGCAACATTCCTGAGAAAGCTCTGGAGCCAGCAATTTTGAATGAATTGAAAACCACAAATGAAAATGTAGACAAAAACTTAGAAATATTGTTATTAAATCATTTAGGGTGCTGCCTTTAGCTCTTCATTTTCCTTCTGCATCATTCTGGCTTCTCAATCTCTACCATCGCCGATCCAAAGGTTCACTCACAGCAAAGAAAAGGTTCATAGTGTCCTTCACACCAAGCCTTGATTCCTTCTCCCCTCCACCTGCCCCATAAGGTTTCTCTGTATGGTTTTCCTTCATGTATCTATCTGATGAAGTGGACTGAGACTCACAAAAGCTCTTACTTTGAGCCAGTGTGGTGTAGTTGCTCGAGTGACAGACTAGATTCTGAGTGACCCAAGTTTGATTCCTTGCTCTGCCATGGAAGCTCGCTGGTTGACCTTTGGCCAGTCACACCCCCTTAGCCTAACCTACCTTGCAGGTTTTGTTGTGAGAAAAACTGGAGAATGATGCAAGCCACTTTGGGTCCTCATTGGAAAGGTGGACCATAAATGCAGTAAAATGTTCCACTAGGTATACGGTGTTCCGCCAGGCATATGGTGGAGGCTAATTTTAGTCCATCAGTGCCGAGCCTTCCACCAGTCTCCTTCTATGAGAGGTTATAGAGGGTCCACTGCTGGCTGACCCAAAAAGGGGTACAGCAATCTCTGTCCGCTACTACCTCCCCTTTTGTATGCTGACAGGCAGGAGTGCAGGACTGCCCGTCTTGGAAAGGTTTTATTGATTGCTCTTTTTATGCTGTTTATTGTTTTTATGTTGTATTTTAATCAATGTTGTACCTCACCCTGAGCCTGCTTGCAGGGAGGGTGGGTTAAAAATATAACCAATCAATCAATCAAATAAAAATATTGCAATAAATGTTGTTAGTCTTTAAGGTGTTACTGGATTCCTATATTTACTTACCTGCCTTAAAGCTGCAAAAAAAAAAGCCTAGGCTCAGCAAAACAAGGATCAGGGAAGACAGAGAATGCTTTAGTGTTACAAATGAAGTTAAAGACAGTGGCATGGCTGTTCCACATTGTGCCGGTGAAGGTGTTCCATTTCATGAGTGATGCTTCTTTTTTAGAGTTGTGGATTGCAGCAATTTGGGGGGATTCTATTGCAGTTGTACAGCAGCCCTTGCAATGTGAAACAGGGCATTGTCTCGCCTACTCTGGAGGTGTGTCTTGTGATAGTGCACTTGTGGAAGATGCACAGCCCCACTTCTCTCAATGTTCTGGCCACTCCTCCACTTATCTCAACTGCCTGCTGTGGAGTTCCTAGAGCTGAAATTGCTGAGTAGTTTGTTCCTGTACCGTTTCAAGGCAAAAAGTAGGGAAACTGAAACTAGTCTTGTCGAATTTTACCTTGACACTTTGGTGGGGATTGTAGAAACGAAGGTGGAAAACTTTTAAATTTTGGTCCCATCCCCGCCCCGTGCCAGCACAGGTAGGGACGGCTGTGCATAACAGAAAAAACTAGCAGAAATTACATACAGAAATTGCTGATTCAGCTTGTTAAAGCAGCTTCCGGAACACTGAACCAAATCTGGGAAACTGAGTTGTAACGAGTCCATCTCACCCAAAAGTTTGTGTGTTTCGATTCGCTTTGTATCTTCCAGCAGCAGGTAAACACTGGGCTCGTCTGGCAGGGCAGCACCTTGTTTTCCTGAACAGCATTCACCAATCAGATCCCGGGGGGAGAGAGACCGTACGTTATTAATTAACCCTGTTGGAAGGAAGGGGGAATGAGACTAATGCAGGGTAAGTGGATCTCCCTCCACCCCATAGTTCCCTGGGAAATGGCATTCTCTGCTTCCCTGCCAATCTGGTCCTCGCACGAAGAGACCCTGCCTCCTATCGGCTTTGGAAACATTTAGAAAGGAGACTTCAATCATAGGCTACAATTCAAAAGACATTTCCTGGGAGTAAGCACTATTGAATAACATGGGGCTTCCATCTGGGTAGACCTGTTTCGGATTGCTTCCGTAGTCTTTCAGGGCTCTCTCTTTTTCTGAGTCAAATGGCAAATGTGTGCCTACTCTGCCCTTTCAAAAACAATCCTGCGTGTCCCATAGCAAAAAGAAAACTTATGGGGAAAACATAGGTCTGTTGGGGGAGGGGGGAGAATTCAGACAATCATTCTGCCTGCCTGCCTGCACCTGGGCAATGGAGAAGATTGACAATGAGAGGAATGAGGAGCATCGTAAGGAAGAATTTGGATTTGCTTCATTGAGGGAACAAAACTACAAAGCACAAGGAAACACAGCAACAACAACAGAATGCAAAGCTATTGGCACTATAGAAAAAGGGAAAAAAACGAACACGATGCAAGATTGTTTTTGATGTTGCTGCACTGCACTCGTCAAAGCACTCTCCTACTTGGGAGAATTGGTCTAAATTCTTGTAAATTAGAATTTTTCTAAATGTCTTGAAAGGTTCTGATAATAAAAATTGCCATCAAGTCACAACCAACTCATGGGGTCTTCAAGGCGAGAGATGGGCAGAGGTGGTTCGCCGTCGCCTTTTTCTGCAGTCATCCTTGAGGGGTCTCTCATCAAAGTACCAACCTTGCTAAGTTTCCAAGCTCTGACACGATCAGGCTACTCTTGGCCATTCGGATTCTACAAGCAACTGACATTAAATTGGAAATATACTGCAAGCACAAACAACCTTCTATGGAAAATATTTCCTAGCCGTTTGTTATTGCTTGAAAGAGGTCATAGGAGGTTGTCAAAGGCTTTCACAGCCGGAGAATGATGGTTGTTGTGGGTTGTCCGGGCTGTATTGCCGTGGTCTTGGCATTGTAGTTCCTGACGTTTCGCCAGCAGCTGTGGCTGGCATCTTCAGAGGTGTAGCACCAAAGGATAGAGATCTCTCAGTGTCACAGTGTCATCTCTGTCTTTTGGTGCTACACCTCTGAACATGCCAGTCACAACTGCTGGCGAAACATCAGGAACTACAATGCCAAGACCACGGCAATACAACCTGGAAAATCCACAACAATCAACAAGCATCATAGGAGGTTATTAAGGGTTTTTGTGGGGGGGGGGGACCTTCTTCTAAAACTCACGTGTGAGCATTCATTCAAGCAAGACATGCACACAGAAGGCAAACTTGCCTCTGGCAAATTCTTTCTCCTTCGTTGTTGAGATTTAGCTGCAGGTCAGTGTAAACTCGTAACAAGGAAGAAAGTTTCTGACAACTGTAAACATCCTTTTTTTCATTCCATAACTAAAATTTCAGCCTTGGAAGTGTTACTTCCCAGAAATGTTTTGAACTCATATCAAAAGTATGACTCCAGCATATTATAGTGAGGCCTGACTGACCTGTCACTCAAGCTTATATGGTGCCATGTATTCTGGGAAATGTAATCCGGAAGAGATGTTTGCACCAGCGTTCTTGATCTTTTCTTTTGTAAACAAGGAGTGCTAAGGTATAAAAGATTCTCTGATGTGATTGTTCTTTATGCATATGAGCTAGAGAGACGATATGCATCTGAGCTTTATTTGGAAATAATAAAACTCGCATTTCTTTATAGATCACTGTTTAGTGGAGTCTTAATTGAGTGTGGGTATTGGCCGAAAGGGAAAATAAATTGGCAAGCAGAGCACTTTGAAATAAATTCCCTTTCAGAGGTTTGGTATAATTTTTAAAACTCCCTGGGCAAAAGAACACCAGCCTTATGCTTTCATATTTTTAAAAGCTCCTGTGTTTCATTCATAGCCCAATCTTATAAAGGGGAGGCGGCTGTGGAAGAACATCGGCTTGGCATGAAGAAGGTCCAAGGTTCAACCTCTGGCATCTCCACTTAAAAGGATCAGGTAGCGGGTGATGGAAAGAGATCCAGGAAAGCCACTGCCACTCAGAGTACATAATACTGATCTTGATGGACCAATTCAGTATAAAGCAGTTTTGTGTGTTTGTGTGGTGAACAATATTACTTAAGCCCTAATAATTTCAGTGTGATATGCTTCTCAGTGCCTAAAATAATAATGGATGACATGCATGTTTACTTGGAAGTAAGAGTCTCTCTACACAAGACATCTTACACGGGGATGCTCAAGTGACTTACTTTCTGTGTGGTCTTATATTCCAGTGTACTCTTGTCTCCCTAGTAGTGCATGTGTATCCACAATGGGAGAACAAGTGCAAGATCTTTCACTTGAGCGCCCCTGTGTAAGAGTCTCTCTACACATTATGAAGTACCTAGAAATGCTCAAGTGAACCTCATTTCACATGCCCCCCCTCCTACTTTCCATGCGCTCGCTCGCACAGTCACACTTCAATTTGCTCCCCGTGAGTATATTCACACGTTTGATATCAACTGCTAAAAGTATCCCAGTTTCCCCACCTCCATTCATGGAAATGCAGATCTAGACTCTCACCCCTTAAAGAAATGAAAATTGGCAATTCAAAGGTGCCTGCAGTACTTGTTCTCCCAGTGAAAGCAGAGCTGAATTGACGTTTTGCTCTTTGGGATCGCTCATAGATGCAGTCACACAAAGGGCGCTCCCGTGAAAGTGGCATTCACGTGCACCGAGCAAGAACAGCCTGCACATGAATTGAGGGCTAGACATACAATCCTGCACTTGAGTGTCCCTAGGTACTTAGTAACGTGTAAAGAGACTCTAAGATGTCTTATATAGAGAGACTGAGCCCCAGTAAGTTCAGGCTTACTTGCATGTAAGTGGGATGAGAGAGCACAATCGTAGCCATTATTTTCCATGTGACAGCTTATTTTTATAACTGTGACCTATCCAAATGTAAAAACTGCTCATTCCCACTGATATAATAAGAGAATTAACCACATGCATTGATCCCTTCAGTTCAAATCAATGACCTTTTAGACTGGATTTAACTTTTTGTCTGATCAGTAAAATGCATTCCTATTAACAAAAACTACGTTAGTGGTACCATTCCTTGAAATGTTCATTTAAGGAGCTGCTTGAGCCAGAAGTTCAACTTAAAAGAGTTATTCTTTTGGTTATAGGAAACTGAAAAGGCAGTCAAGATTGTTTTTTTAATAAAAAAATGTAATTAGAAATTACTTGTCTCCTTTGAAAGTATAATGCAGCAGAGATATTTACAAGCAATTATTGAAATGATTGTACATTGCTATCATATTTGAAAATGAGTAGCATTATAAATACATAACCTACAGTTTCATGAACAATGTCAAGAGAATAATCCATTATTACGAACAAGCATTTCATGAGCAGAAGGGAGAACTGGATAAAAATGGTTTTTTTCTTTCTGGGATGCAAAGGAGTAGTTTGGCGACACATAATATTGTGGTTATATCTATCAAAAGAAGACCCAATCCTTCCGAGGGAAGCAAAAGCAGGAAGGCTAAGTGCGGCCTGATCATGTTTACTCAGAAGTAAGTCCCACTGTTCTCAATGGGGTTTACTCCAAAGTAAGAGTGCATATGATTGCAGTCTTATACCTGCACAGGGAAGTGGTCCTCCACAGGGCATGATCCTGTAGGAATCTCTCCTGCAGAAGAACTGGTGTTCGCCCCCTCACCCACTTCTTTCCACAGGCTTAGACAGGAGTTTCCCCCAGAATCGGACTCCAGCCCTTCTCCCTGCCTTGCTCAGTTCAGATGGGGTGAGATTCGAATCCACAACTCCTCCAATAAACTCGTTTTCACAACTCTCGTTTGGTCAGGGTGGTGCCATTCTTTTTAGTCTGCACCATGTCAAAATGCGTTGCAATTGATGAGCGCTGGCACTTTTGTCACTGATGCCGTCATCGGTGATGTCACAGCACCAGCCCTTTCCTTTGAATCGATACTATGAATTGATGTATCGCTGGAATGTTGGATCAATCTATTTCCTGGATTTCTCTCTCTCAACCCATCAGTGCATCCATCTTATGCTGGATTAAAAAAAAAATTTAGAAGAGTGGAAAGGAAAATAAAGAGGAAAGGGGGGGATGGAAAGGAGGGGGAGGGAGTGGCTGGATAGACAACAGTGGCCAATCACATTGCAGTGGGCTGGCAGAGGGTTGGAGGGGGGCAGATGAGGGCGAAATGCTAAAAGACAAGATAAAAAGTGTGCACAGGGAAACAGACTGGAAAATGGATTTTTTAAAAAAGTTGGCGTATAAGTGCTCCCAGGAAAGCCACAGAAAAGCTGCATAGTAGCCGGAATGACTACTCATGACAGCAAATCTGGTGCAGAGGGTCACCAAAAACCGCCCGCTGCAGTATGGGAACTGAACCAGCAAAACTGGCCCATGCAGAAGGCGGGTTTGTTGTCAGGAACACATGAAAAAGGAGCCACAGGGTGATGCCATTGGGAATCACAGACAAGTTGGGCAGGAAGAGAAATGGAGGGGGACTGGCTGGGCGAGGGGAGCCCTTTGGTGTCAGGGCAAAACCCAAACCCCACAGAGGACTGGCCAGTCCAGAGGGAAGTGGAATTCTCTCGGGGATGCCACCCTAGTTCTGTTCCCTTTTCATCAGTTTGGTTCCTGCTAATGCACCACAATTGCCATTGGGGCGGAGGCTGCCAGAAATGTGACCTCGACCCCTGGTCCAGAGCCCTTTCTGTGGCTTCTGTAAAGCCCAAACCTACCCGCCCTGTCAGAGCAGCCCGCGGGGGGTGAAAGGAGGTGCTGCGTCAAGCGAGAGGTCCAGCTCGCAGTCGGTGGGCTCCAGCGAGGCAGGGCTTATCCTGCGGCTGGGCTGGATGGGTTCGGCAGTGGGCAGGTGGTGGGGCCTCGTGAGGGCATCCTGGTGGTAGGAGAGGAGCTCGTGGCTGAGGTTGGCTGTTTCCACGGGTGTTGGGGAGCAGCGGCGGCCGCAGCCCAGGACACTAAAGAAGACTTTGCGGAAGTCGGCATTGAAGGCGTAGATGATGGGGTTGAGCGAGGAGTTCGCCCAACCGAACCAGACGAAGATGTCGAAGGTGGCGTCGCTGACACAGGGCAGGCGGGCTGGCGGTGGGGCACCATCGGGCGCGCGTGGGCAGAAGGGCATCAGGCAGTTGAGGACGAAGAAGGGCAGCCAGCAGCAAACAAAGACACCCATGATGATGGCCAGCGTCTTGAGGACGCGCGCCTCCTTGCGCAGCGAGGCCTTCAGGACTGGCGGTGGCAAGGGCAGGGCTGGCGGAGCACAGGGCCGGCGGGGGCTGCTCCGGCAGCTCTGGGCGTGCTCGGCCGCCCGCTCCAGTGATGAGATGCGGCGGATCTGGCCCTGGGCGATGCGGTAGATGCGGCTGTAGGTGACGAGCATGATGGCTACCGGGATGTAGAAGCTGATCAGCGAGGAGGAGATGGCATAGGTGCGGTTGAGGCTGGAGTCGCAGTGCCAGGCCGCTGCGCCGCTGCCGTTCAGGCTGGCAGGTGTGGCGTCGGGGCCCTTATGCCAGTTGAGCTGGACGGGGAGGAAGGAGACTAGGAGGGCCAGCGCCCAGGCCAGGCCCACCATGGCCAGCGCCACGCGCGGGGTCATCTTGCGCTCGTACCTGAAGGGGCTGGAGATGGCCCAGTAGCGGTCCAGCGAGATGACGCACAGGTTGAGGATGGAGGCAGTGGAGCACATGATGTCGAAAGCCACCCAGACGCTGCAGAAGGCGCCGAAGGGCCAGTAGCCCGCCACCTCGGCCGCCGCCTTCCAGGGCATGACCAGCAGCGCCACCAGCAGGTCCGAGACGGCCAACGAGGCCAAGAAGATGTTGGTCACCTTGGCGCGCAGGTGGCGGCAGCCCAGGATGGCCGCGCACACCAGCGCGTTGCCCAGCAGGGTCCACACCACCAGCAGCGACAGCAGGCTGCCCGCCGCCACCGCCCGCGCCGCCCCGGAGCCCGATGCCGCCGCCGCCGCCTCGCCGCCGCCGCCCGCGGCCCCCGGAGCCGCCTCCGCCGCCTCCCAGCGCCACGAAGGGGGAGCCGCCGTCGGGGCGCCGTCGGGCTGCCACAGCGCCGTCGCGTTCTTGCCGCCGGGCGACGGGAGCATGGCCCTCCGCAGTGCCAGGGGCTTCCTCCCCCATCGGCGCCCGCCCGCCTTCCCTCCGGCCGGCCGGCTCAGGACGGCGCGCCGCTCCCCGCTCTCCGGCCGCCGCTCCGCTCCTCCGGCCCGGCTCTCATCGCCCCGTCCAGGAGGCGGCTGCCGCCTTCAGAAGCGGGCGGGCAGTTCCCAGGCGCGGCCGGGCGTCCCGGCGCCTGCCATGCTGCCTCCCGAGGGCTCCGCCGCCGCCGCGCGTCTGCCGGCTGTCGAGGCGCCGCCTCCCCTGCTCTGCTCAGCGCAGCGCGCTCCTCTGACGGGGCGGCGCGGGCGGCTCGGGCAGGCCTGCTCAGCGCTGCGGCCGGAGCGGGGCAGAGGGGCGCGCTGGGAGCGGAGCGGAGCGGAGCTTCTTCCAGACGCGCGCTGCGGCCCCGGGGGTTGCAGAGCCGAGTCCCCCGCCGCCGGCCCCTCGCTTGCCTGCACGCTGCCTGCTCCCAACCCGACACGGAACTTCCAACGCACGTCTGCCCCGGCGATCCGGAAAGGAGCCGCTTTCCCGCAGGCCTGCGCGTCGCCTTCCGTCCAGGGCAAAGGCGCGCTCTGATTGCCGCCGCGCCCCAGGCTCAAGCGCGACAGAAAGGCTGGCCAGGGGAAGGCCCGCCACCTCCCCGTGCCTGGAGTCGCCCGCTTCAGAAGGCTCGGGAGGAGCCGGCGGGGAGGTCAGGCCCGAGAGGCCCGGCTGCGGCGCGAAGGAAGGGCTCTCCGACTGGGCCGGGCGTCTGTCAGCAGCCCCGCTGTCCTCCCCTTCAAGTGCCAACCCCCAGCCTCTTGCTGGGCAGTGATCTTCAACCCCCGAGTCCAGATTCTTGGGTGGGTAGTGGAAGGGGGTTGCCAGCTCCTGGTTGGGAAATTCCTGGAGATTTGGGGGTGGGGCCTGGAGAGGGTGGGGTTTAGGGAGAGGAGGGGCTTCAGTTGTAGAGTCCACCCTCCAAAGCAGTCATTCGTGGGAACTGATCTTTGTTGACTGGGGATCAGTTGTAATTCCGGAAGATCTCCAGATCCTACCTGGAGGCTGGCAAACTGACTCCCACCTCCTAAGTCAGGAGCTGCCAAATTTGGCTGCTTTTTGGAAAGACTCATTAGGGTTACCAACCTCCAGCTGGGGCCTGGAATTCCCTTGGAATTAAAACCAGCCTCAAGACTAAAGAAATGGTTTTCCCTAGAGGACATGGCAGCTTTGGAGGGTGGACTTCATGGCCGCTGAGCTCATTCCTGTCCCCAAAGTCCTCCTTTCTAAGGCAGCATCCCTGAGTCTCCAGGAATTTCCCAAGCCAGAGTTGGCATCCCAGAACGTATTGATACTGCACTTGGACAAGGAGATGGCGTGGTTCCTGTTTCTCTGTGCATACTTTTGGTGGTGGGAAGCACGCCTCCAGGATCCCGAATGTGGTGTTCTCCCTCTGCTAGGCTTGCATTTCATGCACCTGCTTCTCTTGATCCGCTGCCCACGATCCTAACCTTGATGCTGGTGGGGTCATAACTCTGCCCCCCCCATCTTCCTGTCATGTGGCTGTGATGTCACCTGCTCGCTGCTCAGGGGGTCCATTATGCAGCCTGGCGGGTAAAAAGTTGGGTCCACATGCCGGAAAGGTCCAAGATCACTGCTCTAAGTGGCTCATTTACCCTAGGCAGACCACCCGAATACACCTTGATGCCCCACTTGGGGAAGGAGGGCCCGCATGAACATGATGGCCCTACGTGCACCCCTTGCAGTTTCAAGCTGTGCGGGGCGAGAGTTAGAGAAACAGGAGTCCCCAAGGTGTGCCAGGCCAAGCACACAGTTGCGAATGCACAACACAAGCTGAGCATAAGAGCCTATGGGCCTGACCGCTAATGGGCCTGGACACAGCCTACACCGGAGCCTACCCTTCTGTCTCAACAACAGAGGTGGAAGTTGCCACACCTGACAGAAGCGAGTCCCTCCGTGGTGTGGGAGGAGTCAAGGGACAAGCAACAACTTGTCCATTGACAAGAGGAAGGTGGCTGGTTAGAACTAGACAGCAATGTGAAGAGAGACTGGGCAATCTGGTGACCCATTTGGCCCCCATGCGCTCCTGTCATGGTTCTTATCCACCGACATCTTTGCGTCTGTGTGTGCCATCAAATCGCAGCTGACTTATGGTGCCACCATACAATTCAAGGCAACAGGAAGAGGGGAGGTCTGCAATTGTCTGCATAGTAACCCTTGCCTGCCTTGGTAGTCTCCCATGCTAATACTGACCAGGCCAACCCTGCTTAACTTCTGAGACCTGACAAGATAAGACTAGTCTGGGCCATCCAGGTCAGGGACCAGTGACTGTATCACAACTGATTTGTGCTAGCCATTCATTGTGATTCTGGGAGTTCTTCCTTAAAACTTGGTTGGAAGGGGCTGGAAATAGTTAGACATTGCTGTGAAATTTAAACTGTCCATGCACACCCTTGGCTGCTATTATGTGAGCATTAACCTCTCTCTTTTTATTTGCGCATGACTTTCCCCTGAAGAGGTAAAATCCATGGGCAAAAAAGGTAACATGGTACACAATCCAGAGAGGTAGAACAACAGTTTTGTTCATTTCCTCCTTGATTTGGCTGCATGTGTCCTTCACACATCAGTAGCACACTACTAGCTAAAGTGAAGCCTTAGGTGTGTGTATTATGTGCCTTCAGGTCGCCTCTGACCTATGGCAACCCTATGAAGGAAAGATCTCCAAAACATCCTATCATTAACAGATTTCCTCAGATCCTGCAAACTGGAGGACATGCATTCTTTTACTGAGTCCAGCCATCTCATTTTAGGTCTTCCTCATTTCCTACTGCTTTCCACTTTTCCTAGCATTATTGACTTTTCCAGAGAATCTTGTCTTCTCATGATGTGACCAAAGTATGATAGCCTGAGGGCCAAGCTACAAGTGACGAATGACACTTGAACAGCAAGTGGATTGAGTGGAGGGCAAGTGAACAGGGAGAAATACACTTGCCGTTCTAGTGTCATTCGTCACTTGTAGCTTCACCCTCAGTTTTGTCATTTTAGCTTCTAGGGAGAATTCAGGCTTGATTTGATCTAGTAGCCACTTATTTGTCTTTTTGGCTGTCCATGGTATCTGCAAAATTCTCTTCCAGCACCACATTTCAAATGAATCGATTTTCTTTCCGTTGGCTTTCTTCACTGTCCAACTTTCACATCCATACATAGCAATGGGAAATACCATAGTTTGGATTATCTTGACATCTTTAAGGATCTTTTCTAGCTCCTTCAACAGCTACTGTTCCAAATCTCAATTTTCTTCTGATTTCTTCATTGCAGTCTCCCTTTTGGTTGATGATTGAGCCAAGGAATAGAAAATGTTGGAACAATTTCAATTTTCTCATTGTCAGCTTTAAAATTGTGTAACTCCTCAGTAGTCATTACTTTTGTCTTCTTGATGTTCAGCTGTAATCCTGCTTTGGTACTTTCTCTTTTAACCTCCAACAGTAGTCATTTCAAGTCTTCGCTATTTTTGGCCAGTAACGTGGTGCCACCTGCATGTCTCAGATTGTTGATATTCCTTCCACCAATTTTCACTCCACCTTCTTCTAGATCTAATCCAGCTTTCCTAATAATACACTCTGTATAGAGTTACAGTGATGTAAATAGGAGAAGAGAGAGACAGTGTTGTTTAGTGGTTAGAATGTTGCACTAGCATCTGAGAGACCCAGGTTCAAATCCGCACTCTGCCATGGAATCTTGCTGGGTGTCTGGGCCAGCAACACACTCTCAGCCTAACCTACCTCACAAGGTTGTTGTACAGATAAAATGGAGGAGAGGAGAATGATGGAAGCTGCTTTGGGTCCTCACTAGGGGAAAAGGCAGAGTATAAATAAAAATAAATAAGGGAGTATGTTCTTTTGTATGATCCATTGATTTCAAGGTTTGACCCAATGATTTCAAAGGATTTCATTTTGGCTAGACTGTGCCCCATGGAATGTAATTAACAACATAACAGTAAAGTGTTTGGTTGCACTTTAAATACTAACCTATTTATTGTGGCAGAAGCTTTTGAGAGCCAAAAGCTCACTGTGTCAGATGCACAAAGTTCAAGTTATTTTGCCTGCAGTAGGCTCATGGCTACGTTGCTGGAATGTACAACTTAACGCCGTGCTTGTGCGTGCACAGACACAGAGAGAAATCAAATCATGACTTCAGCAGTTTCAGTGCTGGCCAATGAAGGAAATTATCCAGATGAACTCTTTTTAAAACGTTGCCTTTGCAGACTGACATCGGCGGATGCAATGGCGTCAATTTGCCATGCTTGAAGTGCAGCCTCCAAGGTGTTTTTTTAAAAATTGGCAGTCTTTACTCAATCTATTGATGCAGCAGGATACTAGAGTAGTTCTGAAGAGTCTCATCGCACAGCTAAATGAAATGATTTTCTGATAAAAGTATGCCTTCCATAGGTGATCATCTCCCGCAGGCTCTAGAGCAGGACTGTGACGTTCCACTACAGTACAGCTAGAATCTTTTAACAGGCTTTTAAAGAAAGGCTAACCCTGGAGTAGGAACTGTGAATTTTTAGAAGGTTGTATCAAATTGCCAGGGAGGGACAAGGAGTTCTAGGGGGCAGAACCATGTTTACAGAGCATGTTTTTTTCAAATAAAATTTGGAGCGGGGGAGATCGTCTTGAGGGGCAGCTTATTATTTGAGGAGGGGGTGTGGAGCCATGCTGTGAATGAACCCTATCCCTGCCGGTGAGCATGATGCTGGCGAGAGAGCAAGCGACATTGCAGACAATGGAGCGGTCTTTGTAGCACCAGAGATGCCTTGCTGAGCTCGTTAGAACTGAGCGTTACATTTCAGGTCGGCAGAATTATTCTTTTTCAGAAAGGCTTTTTAGGGTTTTTCTGAGTCATCTAGTGATCGTCGAGAGCAATTCATGCACCTCGGTCCTATTTCTGAGGATGGATAATGAGGTCTGGCAACAGCAAGCATAACCGTTAGTATTGCAAATGAAATTCTCATTCCGATGATCAGAGCTTGTTTTTATTTTCTTGTAATCCTAACAACAAGATGTATTAGTATGGATTACTCCCGCAGAGCAGTGGAGGACCAGAGATGAACAGGGCCATCCTTAGCAAAGTTACACCCTTCTAAGGCCATAGACTTCAATGCTCATAAGGACGTAACTCCACTTAGGATTGTGTATAGGCACTGGGAGTGGGCACACATGGCAGAGGGGCATCCTGGTTTGGAGCCTGGGCATGGGACGTCTGCATTGCGTGAGCTCTCATGAAGCTCATGAGGCAGCCGTGGGCGAGTTACTATTTTCCACCCTCAATCTCTTAGAGTCGCTCAACATGTTACTTCTTTTATGAGTTCTACACAGAGCCGACGTTTGCTCTTCACAGACACACATCAGATTGGGGACTGGTTTTATTAAAAAACGAGAGTGCAAATGGGCTTGGAAAGCTGTTGCCAGGGGAAGAAGAACTGCCTTTCTTTCAAGTTTTTTTTCCACTGTGCAAAAACAGTACAGGGTGGGAGAATTTCCCCCTTTCTGCTGCCACACAATTCTTCCACATGGAGCAGCAGAAATGAGGGAATGTCTCCCCTCCACACTGTGTTTGCACAAGGAAAAAAGCTTGAGAGAAAAGCAGGAGTTTTTCCTCCAACAGCAGCAGCTTTCTGAGCCCATTTGCATGCTTTAAAAAAAAATAGAAGTCAATCCGCAAGGTGATGTGTAACTGCACAGTGCACAGGATGGCTTCATGAGGAACTCGTAAAAGAAGTAACTGAGCAGAGAGACCCTTAGGATCAAGCCACTGGTGAGGCAAAGCGAAACCAGTTTTGAAACCAAAATGATCTGGAGCAAGGGTCGCCAGCGTGGTACCATGGACACCACCTTTCCCGGCTCCCACCAAGGTTTTTTTTTTTAAGTGGTTGAGTGTCCTGTTGAAGTATTTTGTTCAGGAAGCCAAGGTTTGTTAAGACTGGAAGAACATGGAGCACATATTCTAAATATTCTTTTCTGTTGTAGCTTAAATTTAGTATTCTGTATTTTGTACCAGGTTGTATGCACTTTCTATTGTTATATCTATTTTTCCTTTCAAATAAAATTCTAAAAATAAAAAAGACTGGAGCAACATGCAAAAATCCAATTGTCCCTCCATCACTTTAGCTGCTAAACCGCCATTAATACCGCAAGCGCTCCCCTTTTGGTAGTTTCAAGAGAATACCGATTTAATCAGATTGAAGGGACAATTTACTGATGAGAGGGCAAATTCATTGGCTTTAATGAAGTGCTAGGAAAGCTATTTCAATAGCACAAGTCCTGGTTTTCTCCCCCACCACCCTCAACAATATGGAGACTTCAAAAGTCATTTAGTTGAGCTACTGGAATATTGCTGAAAACTGGAATGATTCTCAGTAGAATACTGCAGTTGAGCTATACCTTTCTGATGCAAATTGACTAACACTTGTGAGTTACATATACTTGCAAACTCCTAGGAGGGGCGGAGGAAGCTTGTCAGAAGTGGAGGGGAGTGGCATTTAGTAGAAGAGTCAAGCAAGCACCCCTTTCTCCATGACATTTCAATTCCAAACTGTATCCTCATAATGTTCCTGAACCGCAAAACAGTGAGCCAAGCTACAAGTGACACCTGACACAGGTTGGACACTTGTCAGCTTCCCTCAAGTTTTGATGGGAAATGCAGGCGTCCTGGTCTTACAGCTTGGCGCTCCATTTAATTGAAGTTTACAGAACCCCCTCCCCCACATACACACACCCTGCACTCCCCTCCCAACCGCATGTTCTCCCTCCCATAAACTTCAATTAAATGGAGAGCCAAGCTGCAAGACCAGGACGCCTACATTTCCCATCACAACTTGAAGGAAGCTGACAAGTGTTCAACCTGTGTCAGGCATCACTTGTAGCTTGGCTGAGTGACATCTGGGTTGTAATGTGCAATTTATTCACATGGAACACACAGAGTCTCTCTACACAAGACATCTTGCACAGGGAAGCTTAAGTCGCAATGTTAGCCGGGAAGCGTAGTTTAAAAAGACAGAGCTGGTGGAGATCACTCCTCAGAGGGTTTGTTAATTTCATTTTCATCTCCCTAAGGGGAGGTGAAATTGACAGAGCCTTCAGACATATTGCTGTAGCATCCTAACACTATATCAGTTTCCAAAAAAAAAAAAACCTAGCAAAAAGGCTGCCAGTGGCATGGGGGGTGGGAATGATGGGTGCAAGGGGAGAACACAGATGAAATCCCAGTGTGGAGGCTTTGATGCAGCTATGAATGCCTTTGCATTTGAAGCAGTCCTGAGAGCAAAATTAGAACTCGGCACCTTGGACTTGCTTGGTTTCATCAGGAGGAGGATTATAGTGCAGTGACCAGCATGGGAGGTCACCAGAGCACTTTCTGAATTGTGAGATGTTTATCCTGTGACTGTTTCCAACAATCAAACAAAAAAAGAAAGTCGGTACTAGCAACACAAAGTATTCCTCTCTATTTAAAACCCTGAGAAAATCGTCAGCTCTATTTGTTTAAGTTTGTGCCGTTGTCCTTGAAAGATTATCTCAAATATTTGTTAAATATATACGAAAGTTTTGGGGCCAGAGGTGAGCCGGCAGAGATCTTTTTTCTGAACAGGGTTTGCAGGAATTTGAGAGAAGGCATTGCGGCTTGATCTGCTTTGGCAGCAGCGGCACACACACTGAAGCAAACGTCTTGGGGCATAGTTTATTCCAAGGGGTCATGCACATCTAATTAATTTAAAGGTTCTTACATACATATTCTGAGGGATGTGACTGTGTGTGTGCACTTAACACCCCCCTGCAGCCCATTAACCTGTTACCATCCACATGTATAAATAAGGTACTAGTGAGTTAGTGAGTTTGTAGCTGCATGAGAGCAAGACTGAATCCCAGTGAAGCAACTGTGTTGAAAATGTAATGACATACTTTGTAAACCACTCTGAATGAGTGTTAAGTCATCCTGAAGGGCGGTATATAAATCAAATGTTGTTGCGGTTATTAACCTGTTCTCAAGTCCTCTGTTGTGCAGCCCCCCTGGAGCACACTCAGGCGTTTACTGGGCTGTTTCTTGGGGCAGGGGAGCCGTGTCTTTTTCTTCTTCCTAATTTACAATGTTAGGTTTTTGTGCATGCCTGGACAGTCCCCTGAGTATACTCACACACTTAACTTGTCTATAGATGGACCAATTATGTGGCATTATCCACACAGGAACCAGCTGATTTTCTATCAGGTCTACTAGTGTGATGATAATCACAAAGTTGTTAAGTATTGCCATCTAGAGGATAAGAAGATAATTTATAAAAGCTAGCAAAGCCCTGCCTCTATCCCATGATGCTAATGGGGAGGGAAGGTGCAAGTGGGGCTCAGTCCTGGGCTGCTAGTCCTCAAGGTTTTCATGCAAACTGGCACATAGGATTTTTTAACCCTTTCCCTTCCTGCCATGAAAATCCACCCCCACCCTCCAGTACTTTTTGTTCCACATGGGGGAAATGATGCCCTGGCCCACATTGCTCGGTCATGACCCAACATGTGCCGTCACTGTTTGCATTCCATTTGTATTTCAGATGGCCAGGATACACTCCAAAGTATTCTCAGTGGTCGTCTCAGTTATTGCAATTCTTTCCCAAGGACACTCTCCAATGTTCTTTGGTTATTAAATTCAGAACAAGAAAAAGTGGTAGGCCTACTATGGGGAAAGTGAAATTTTAACAGGTGATAGAGAGCAGAACTGTTCAGTTTTGTTTCGGCCTTCTCTTCCAAGGGGAACTGTGCTCCGTCTGGCAAAAATGGAACCCATGATGAAGGAAGAGAGTTGCAGCCTAAGATAGGGGTAGGGGTAGTATGGAAACACTTAGCAGCTTTAAATGAAATCAAGTCCTCTGGACCAGATGAATTGCAACCTAGTGTATTAAAGGAACTTGCTGATATGATATAGATATAGCCTCTGTCTATAATACCCAAGAATTCTTGGAGAACAGTTAAGGTACCAGAAGACCAGAGGCAGGCAAATGTTGTCCCCATCTTCCAGGAAGAAAAGGAGGATCCTAGCCTGTCAGGTTGACATCCCTACCTGGTAGAGTTGCCAGGTCCCCTTACCCTCCAGGCAGGCGACCTGGTACTTACCATCGGGTTGTCCTCTGGGAAGTGATGTCATTGCACAGGCCACATGATGCCCCAGGGAGCGCTCAGCCCCGAACGGGCTAAAATCAGCCTGCTGCTGAGCGCAGGAGCGCTCCCAGAGGCGGCATGAAGCCCTGCGTGATGACGTCACTTCCTGTAAGTGACATCATCGCACAGCCCAGGAGCACAGGCATGAAGATGCCTAAAAAGGTCTCTTGCGTCACGCCCAGAGGATAAGGGGACCTGGCAACCTTAATCAGTTGCTACTAATCACAGTAACCACATTCTGAGGCAGTAAGCCTCTGAGTATCTGTGCCAGGACAGGAGGCATCATAAGGGCCTCTGTACTATTGGCCCTCCAGAGTAACTGGCAGACATTTATTCCGCACACGTTGGATAATGCACTTTCAATGCACTTTATCAATTGCTTGAGGTGGATTTTTTGTTCCACACACGAAAAAATCAGTTCCAAATGATCTATAAAGAGGCTTGGAAGTGCATTATCCAACGTGTGCGGAACCAGCCAGTGTATCCTTCCACACACATTAGATAATGCACTTTCAATGCTCTTTAGTGATCATTTGGAACTGGGTTCGTGTGTGAAACACAAAATCCACTTCTAAGGAGAACTAAAGTGTATTGAAAGTGCATTATTCAACGTGTGTGGAAACGGCCACTGTGTGAGACAAGATGCTGGACTAAATGACCCACTGGTCTGATCCAGCCGGGCTCTTCTTAGCCATCACTATCCCACCTACGACTCCCATCTCTTAGCTTGCCTGTGAGAAGCCTGCACACCGCCGCAATGAAAAACACCACTCAAGCCCACATAGAACAGTTTCTCTAAGGTGCCACCAGCCTCCTCCTTCATGTTCCTCCAGACTTAAATACTGGGAAATTAATTTTTTGGGAAAGAACAAGTCTTGCTTATTAAAGAAATTAACTTTATTACTTAGTCTTTTCATAAACAAATACAAAAATACATATACAGTAAATACAAAAACACAATGGTGTCATGAACGTGTGTGTGTCGGTCATAGCAAACAGGCTGTGACATTTAAGATTCAGCTGTCAAATTACACCTGCCTTGTGAAATGTTAGCGTAACACTGATTTTCTACATATCAAATATTAAATAAAATGTTTGTTCAACAGTTTTATGGATCATGGCTATGGCGTGGCTGCTTTTAAGGCCCACTGATGTATGTAATTTAACTTTCTCACGCAGTAATCTTTGACAGTGAATGGTGCTTAGATGTGACTGGGTTGTGCAATATCCACCCCCCCCCTTGTTTTAACATACAAAACTTTGGGAACTTGGAGAAAAAAATTAGACTGAGAACACAGGTTGTCTTCCAGTAGTGAAATGGTTCCTAGAGGAAAGTCCAGATGTATCCCAAGTCATCCATCCCTAGGAACTATGTATTAAAAGCTTCCCTAGAATATGAGTGTGTGTATGAAGTCCTCTACTCTATGAAATTCTGTTTTTTCTTAATCATTCATTCCAATAACTGCACACATTGCTTTGGTCAAACAGCTGACTGAGAATTCGTTCTGTCACCCCATCGGTCCTGTTCCATGGCTGTGAAGTTCATGTTATGCAACTGACCTCAAAGAGTGAGGCAGCAGAATGCATCCGATAGAAAATGGAAAAGGGCATCGCAAGGTTAACAATGATGATCCACGGCTCAAATCCAAAAACCATTTCTTCCAATCCGTTGTCATATTCGGGACGGCAGCCAAAAGCTGGTGGAATCCAAAGCTGGGAAAAAGCAAAGGAATACATTTTAAGAAATGGAAAATTTATTTATTTTAGGCTCCGCCTTTCTCCCCAATAGGGACCCAGGGCAGCAGACATCATACACCTCTCCTTCATTTTATCTTTACAACAAGCCTATGGGAATGAGCGTAAGTGAATGGTCCAAGGTCATCCAGCAAGCTTATATAGCAGAATGGGCATTTAAACCTAGGTTGTCAGCTCTCAGAAGCTAAGTAGGGTTTGGCTTTGGTTAGTAATTGGATGGGAGATGAAGACCAGGGTTGCAGAGGCAGGCAATGGCAAACCACCTCTGTCAGTCTCTTGCCATGAAAACCCTACTGGGGGGGGGGGTCACCATAAATCAGCTGTGACTTGAGGGCGCTCTCCACCACCACTTCTGGATTCTAATCTGATTACATTATTGTCCATTATATAGTGTACTCAGAGCTAAATTTTTGGCTAGAATCCTGTCAGTGACAAACACATACTCTGAAATCAAGAAGACTGTGTTTTTGTTATCTGACACTGACAATCATGTGTCCTATAGAGTCAGTTTGCACTTGCAGCCAAAAAATAAGATCTAAGGTGGTTCTGAATGAGGCTGTTTCATGACTCCGGGGGTAGTTTGGCATACTGTATTATTTTTAATTAATTTTAGTAACCTATACAAACTGTGATAAGGGATTTAATTGTTTATTAATCAATGTTTGGTATACAGTAACCCATACTTGGTATACAGTATACAGTTTGGTATACAGTAACCCAATACAGTAACCCATACTGTCTTGTTTTTAATTAATTTTAGTAACCTATACAAACTGTGATAAGGGATTTAATTGTTTATTAATCAATGTTTGGTGAATTGTGACAGCCTATGGCTACAGACAATAAACTCTTTTGACTTGACACTATTCCACAATGGCTTGCAACCTCTGTCGCTCTGTTATATACCCCACATTTCCTCTTCCCTCAAAGTAGTCCCAGGCACTTCTACTAAAGTTTGCTAGCTCGTTTGGTTTGAATGGCACGTCTGTTAAGTGACTCTACAGAAAAACAGCATTACGGCTAACCTTTGTGTAACTTCTTATCTATTCCGTGTAAGCAAGACTTCACCCAGACAAAGCCCCAGACCATATTTTGAAAGTCAGTGGAACATGTCATACAGCTGAAGGTAGGAAGAAGCCAGGGCGCCCAGGTCCAAAGGTGTGGCTTCTTAGCAGAAGTGCCCAGCACATTTTTACAGGGTAATTCCACACCAGTTATTTTTTTCAGGAACATACAGCAACACCATATCTTATCTAACCTGTGCCAAATGACCACTCTTTTTGTGATATTCTCCAGCTAACACATTTGTGGTGTCAGATTTGGGGGGGGGGTGGAGGAGAGAGATAATTCCCAGGATTCCCTCTTTCAAATGTTTATTTCCTTTGCATCTCTGTGTTATTTCCAGCTGCTTCCAGAATAACAATAACAGAGTGATAGAGTTGCTCTTTTGGGATGCTACTCCGATGCCATTTTCCTCTTAATTAGCAGTTCCTATTCCTGAGACTGAGATCTTAGGCTGGTTTGATTAAAGCAAAGCACTGTGTCACAAAAGGCTCATCTGAAGAAAGACCGCTCACGTTACAGAGGCATCTTTTAGGTAGCAATGCTTTGAGCAATGCTCAAAGATGCTGCAGATCTGATTAGGAATCTAGCACTGGCTCAAGAAAATAAGCAGCACCAACTACCATCCCACCACAGTGGGTCAGAGGCACTTGCTTCCAGACTCCCTACAGATGAGGCAAATCTTTTGACTCTCTTCTTTGACCTTGTGTATTTAAAGAAAATGGACATTCCATGCAAGAAGTTGAATCAAGCACAAAATTTCCATTTGTGTGAAGTCAAATTTATTGTTCCCCGATTTGCATTTCTACTTGCTCACGATTTCATGCAACCAGCTCCTGAGCACCACAATATATAGAGAAGAAAGTGCTAGGCGCTGCACACAATCTTGCTCAAGTGGACCTGTGTTACATCCATTTGTGCTTGCGCATCGTTCGGTCCCAGCCATTACTCAAAAATCTGCCTTAAGTCAGCTATATTTTCTTCTACATTATGAGCACACTGAAGAAAAGACCAAGTGTTTAGTCCGTAGACTTCATCATTATATTGCCTTATATATTATCTGTATCAATTAATTATATTATATTCATAATCAATGTAATTATATTATATTGATTATGTTCTGTTTCAGTATTTTTTCTACTCTGTACTGGATTCTTGCTAATACTCTCGTCTTTGAAACTTGTATCTATTTACCCTATGGCATTGTTTATGGAGATGTCCTTGATACTGTATTGAAATGTACTTGATACTGATTGTACTAATCTAATACTGTGTAATCCACCTTGAGTCTAAGTGATAAAGGCAGACTATGAATAAATAAATAAATAAATCTCAAAGAAATCAGTGATGCCTGAATAGCTAACAGTCTGCTTAATCTCCATTAATTTCAGTGTCATTTAAGAACACTTAATTTCCATTATGTGATTAAGACAGAGCTCCCAAATGAAAAAAAGCGCAGGGCTTTTTTTCAGCAGGAACACGGTGGAACGGAGTTCCGGAACCCCTTGAAAATGGTCACATGTCTGGTGGCCCCGCCCCCTGATCCCCAGACAGAGGGGAGTTTAGATTGCCCTCCGTGCCACTGGAATGGCGCGGAGGGCAATCTAAACTCCCCTCGGTCTGGAGATCAGGGGGCGGGGCCACCAGCCATGTGACCATTTTCTCCAAGGGCAACCCACTGAGTTCCACCACTTCTTTTCCTAGAAAAAAAGCTCTGCTTAAGCATATCCCTCAGTTTTCATATGATTGACTACTCTGAAATCAACTGAAAGTGAAGACTTTTAACCAATCCCTCAGTTCCAACAGACAGTAAAACTTCAACTAAATAATTTGTTCAATCTTGTTTGATTGGCGTTTTGTGGGAAACAGACAGACTAATTTTTTCCCCTTTAGGGCACTTCACCCTAAAGAGGAGACTTTTGTAAGTAATGTTTACTTTTGGTGCTGGAAAAAGTTTCGCCTGCTGATTTCTGCAGGCCAAGCTGCTGATTTTTCTTGATCAGATGGCACCTTTGTGAAAGAACTATCCTTGGTTGTTGTGGGTTTTCCGGGCTGTATTGCCGTGGTCTTGGCATTGTGGTTCCTGACGTTTCGCCAGCAGCTGTGGCCGGCATCTTCAGAGGTGTAGCACCAAAAGACAGAGATCTCTCAGTGTCACAGTGTGGAAAAGAAGTTGCCAGGTCATTTATATCTACTCAGGAGAACAGTTCTGAAAAACACCAGGCTAACAAAACACTCTATACTCGACAATAGCCCTGCAGAGAAGATTAGCACATCAAGCACCAATCCATATGCAAAAGAACCTCCTCAGGATACAGTGAAGCCTCCCTCCATTAGCATTCCACACCCTGGGAAACTCTGACAGGATGACTCAGCTCAACCCCACCCCTCCTGAGTAGATACAAATGACCTGCCAACATCTTTTCCACACTGTGACACTGGGAGATCTCTGTCTTTCGGTGCTACACCTCTGGAGATGCCAGCCACAGCTGCTGGCGAAACGTCAGAAACTACAATGCCAAGACCATGGCAATACAGCCCGGAAAACCCACAACAACCATCGTTCTCCGGCCGTGAAAGCCTTCGACAATACATAGAACTATCCTTATTTCTGTAAAGCAACTTACCGACAGATTACACAGGAACAGAAATGCAGCCACATTCTTCAGGATTCGTCTCTTGTTGACCGTGAAGTTTCTTCTGTACCGTGAGGAACCAGAAGCGGAAGGGGCATCCGCTTTGCAGGGTTCACTTTTTTCTTCATCCGGCGAGCCAGTTCCGTTGCTCTCGGGGAGACAAACACTGCCATTGAACTTGTATGATAAATCTCCATTGTGAATGCCGTTGATCCCGTTGTAGATCTCTTTGTAAGAAGGCGCTGGGGAAAGAGTGCTCCCATTGGACACAGTTAGTATTCGAAGCGTTTTGATGTCGTCGTGACTTTTTTCATGCTCACGATGTATGGATTCAATTATAAAAAGATTCTGGACATATTTCTCAATGATAACGAGTATGGAATAAGGCAGGTTGTACCATGTGTATGAAGGGTGGGTTTCAGCACAGATAATTGCCAGGATGGAGCCCCAAGAAAGGAGCCAGGATCCTGAAGCCGTTCCAACCAGAAGGTCCCCGTCAAGTTTTCGGGCTGGGTTTTTGGAAACGTCCAGTGATCGATCTTCAAGCCTGTAAATCACCAGAGCGACAATTCCAGCGGCGCACATGAGGGTCAGGACGATGATCGCATACAAATAAAACATCATAAGTGCAATTTCACTCTTTAGCTTTGTACGCCCAATCTGAATCAAATACACGACCACGATGGCTATTGTGGTGGCAAACACCATCATTCCCAAAATGGTGCCAAGGGTTTTGCCTTGAAATCTGAATGGTATCTTGTGATGCTGCAGGTGTTCGACGTTGCGCCCGATATTCTTCCAGAGCACATACAGCACTGTGGATGCTAAGATGTGATACTCTATGTTGAAGGGGTATAAGTAGTATATTCCTTGTGAAAATATAGAGCAGAGAGACGCAGTGGTGCAATTACACTGTGGCGCATGGTCATCTAGTTCTGAGGAAAGAGAACGAGAGCAGCAGGTGAGACATGTCTTTAGACGTGCAGAGGATCAGACTGCAAAAACGATATAAATGGAAACGAAAGCTTAAGGCACTGGACCATCAGCCTCTGCGTAGAGGCACCTGGATCTGAACAGGGGCCGTCGTCACACGGCCATAAATTTAGCACCAAACTAGTGCCATCTCCTGCTGAATGCTCACCTTATTCCGGTTCTGTTGCGATTTTGCCATTTTCCCCAAATCACGCTTTGTGACTCTTTATGTCATCCACATCTGCTTCCATGTGAATGCCCTGGATCGACTGTGAATGCTTTGCAATGCCAAAGCGCTCACTTCCCCGATCATCTGTCCCACCTAATGCTGATTCTCCCGCCCTACACTCCCACAAGCCCCAGCATGACCCACAATTAAGCCTCAAAGTAATTTTTTTTAAAAGGTAAGCCTTATAGCGCTTTTGTGATATTCTGCCATGCAAGAACAACTGAAGCAGTTTACACCGATTGAGTACACTGACATTTCCTCTAAAATTTTAGTGCCAATTAGCCGTGGATTCTCTGCTTCGCTGCTCATCTTGCCCCCCCCCCCCACTTTTTATATATATCAATGTTGGCCCAGCACAACATTGGCATAACGGAAGTGCGATATAGCGCAAATATGCGGAATTTTTTTTTTTTTTTTTTTTTGAAAAAATTTTTATTGGGTTAGAACATTTTTATTTTTACATTACAGTCAATTTTCCCCTAATTTTTCGTTTCTAACCCCCTCCCTTTCCCCCCCTTTTGTTGACTTCCAACAGCTTTCCCACCCTCTGTCCCTTTTCCCTTACTTCTATTAAATTCCTCTGTCTAAAACAGATATACATTCTCCATTATATTAAGCAGTGCATCATTAACTCCTTTAATTATTATACACCCAAACTATACGTCTTTAGATAAACAATTTATCCCATTTTCCAGTTTTGAATAGTTCTATATAAACCTATATATCATAAACCATAAAAATTTCCCACATTTAAATCAAACAATTTGATTTGTTCTCTATATATTACTCATTTCAACTTTTTATGGTAATTCTATATAGCTCCTCAGATACTCAATCAATTTAACTCTTCTATACATTCAGTTTGGTGCATATAAATCTTGTCAAAAAAAAAAAAAAATATTGTTAGTTAGTCAATCCTCATGTTTAAACCTTATCATTAATTATTCTCTATCAGTTGACCTATACATATCTATATATATCTCAATCAATTAATCTAACTGCTTATAAATTCACATTTCTCTTCCTCCCCCGGTAAAGTCACCCCTCTCTTTTATACTTTTATTATGCTTCAGTAATTCTCAAACTGCCACAGTTTTCCTCCCACCTCCCATTTCTTCTCCAGATATTGTTTCAGCTTCTCCCAATCTGTGTTAAACTGCCCTGAGTCCAGATCTCTCAGTTTTCTTGTCATCTTGTCCATTTCAGCCATATACAGCAATTTGTAGATCCAATCTTCAATAGTTGGCACTTCTTGTACTTTCCATTTCTGCGCATACAAAAGTCTAGCTGCTGCAGTCATATAAAAAATCAACGTCCTATGATGGGCTGGAATTCCCTCCATTCCCAAGTTTAGCAGCAGGAGTTCTGGGTTCTTATTTATTTGAAACTGTAAAATTTCACTCATTTCTCTTATTATTTCCCCCCAGAACTGCCTAGCTACCTCACACGACCACCACATATGATAGAGGGAGCCCTCATGTTTCTTACATTTCCAGCATTTATTAGAAGTATTCAAGTTCCCTAGCGCAATCTTCTTTGGTGTCATGTACCAACGATAGATCATTTTGAAAATGTTCTCTTTAATATTAATGCATGTCGTTGTCTTCATTGTAGTTTTCCACAAGTATTCCCATGCCTCCATTGTTATTTCTTTATTGAAATTTATAGCCCATTTCACCATCTGTGTTTTAACTATCTCATCCTCAGTATACCATTTCAACAGTACTTGGTATACCTTGGATATTCTTTTCTTGTCTTCTTTAAGAAGGGTCTGCTCTAGTTCCGAGTTCTCTGTTCGTATGCCCCCTTTTGCAAAGTCCGAGTTGTATAAGTCTCTAATCTGTCTATACTGGAACCAATCATAGTTAGGTGATAGTTCCTCTTGCGTCTTTATTCTAAGTTTAGATACTTCAGTTTTAGTTATTTCTTTATACGTTAAACATTGTTGTTCATTATCCACAGCTCTCGGATCTATCACCTCATATGGAACCACCCACAAGGGGGTTCCTTCTTGTAGGTAAGTTCTGTACTTCTTCCAGATTGTATATAGACTTCTCCTTACAAAATGATGCAGGAACATCGAGTTGACCTTTACTTTGTCATGCCATAGGTATGCGTGCCATCCAAAAATTTTTTTATATCCCTCTAAGGCTAATAGTTTCTTATTCTTTAATGTCATCCACTCTTTTAGCCAAACTAGGCAGATTGCATCATGGTAAAGTCTCAGATTGGGCAGTTGCATTCCGCCTCTCTCCTTTGCATCTTGTAAAACTTTTACTTTCACTCGAGGCTTCTTGCCTGCCCAAACAAAATCTGATATTTTCCTCTGCCATTTTTCAAATTGTTTAGAGTCTCTGATGATTGGTATTGTCTGTAACAAAAACATTACTCTTGGTAACACATTCATCTTAACTGCTGCAATCCTGCCCAACCATGACAGGTTCAATCTATTCCATTTGATCAAGTCTCTCTCTATCTGAGTCCATAATTTTTCATAATTATTCTTGAACAAATCTATATTTTTTGCAGTCAGCTCAACTCCCAAGTATTTCACCTTACTAGTTACTTCACAATCCGTTGTTTCCATTAACAATTGTTGTTTCTGCTTAGTCATGTTTTTGCATAATATCTTTGACTTCTTTTTGTTAATGAAGAAACCTGCCAAATCTCCAAACTCCTTGATCTTGCCTATCACTTTTGGCATGTTCTCCAGTGGGTCTTCTACAATTAACATTATGTCGTCTGCAAATGCTCTGACCTTATATGAGTAGTCCTTTATTTTTATTCCTCGTATTTCCTCATCTTGTCGAATTTGTATCATCAGAATCTCCAATACTAAAATGAACAACAATGGAGATAACGGGCAACCTTGTCTTGTTCCTTTACTAATCGTCAATTTCTTGGTCAATTCATCATTCACTACAATTGCTGCAGTCTGGTCTCTATAGATTTCCTTGATTGCTCTGACGAATCTTTCTCCCAGTTGTAGCTTTTCCATAGTGGCAAACATAAAATCCCAGTTTAAATTGTCAAACGCTTTTTCAGCGTCTACAAAGAAGAAACCAACCTCTTTGTCACAACGCTTATCGTAGTATTCAATAGCATTGATCACTGTCCTTAAGTTGTCTCTTATTTGTCTGTCTGGCAAAAAGCCTGCTTGTTCCTCCTCTATGACTTCCGAGAGCCACCCCTTCAATCTCTCCGCCAATATCTTCGCAAAAATTTTATAGTCATTATTGAGTAGTGATATAGGCCTATAATTTTTCACGCTAGTCAGATCTTGGCCCTCTTTTGGGATCAATGATATATTCGCTTCGCTCCAAGTGTCTGGAATTCTTTGATCCCTAAAAACTCCATTCATCACCTCTTTTAGGAATGGTGCCAGTTCATTGGCCATTGTCTTATAAAATTTAGCCGTAAGTCCATCTGGCCCTGGCGCCTTTCCTAGATTTGCAGATTGTATTGCCATATTTATTTCCTCATCAGTTACTTCACTGTTCAACTTATTTCTCCAAGCTTCCGAGATCTCTGGAAGTTTGGTTTTCTCCAAATATGATGCTATTGATTCTTTGTTTACTTCTTTTTTATTATACAGCTTAGCGTAAAATTTATAAAAGGCTCTGCTAATGGTAGTCTGCTCCAAATACGTTTTGTTTTCTTCACAAATTTTATTTATTATTTTCTTTTCCCTTTTCTTCTTTAATTGCCATGCCAAATATTTCCCAGGTTTATTAGCACCCTCAAAAGCTTTTTGATTCAGTCTTTTAAGGTTCCACTCCAATTCTTTGTTACTCATTGCTGTTAACTGTTCTTGAAGAATTTTGATTTCCTGATGTATTTTCTTTTTCCCTGGTCTCTTTTTTAACTGTACTTCTTTGGCCTTTATTTTCTCCTCAATCTCTTGTCTTTTCTCCTCTTTCTTTTTCCTTGCTCTACCATTTAAGTCCATTAGTATGCCCCTTACAACCGCCTTGTACGCGTCCCAAACTTTACTGGTTGGTACTTCTTTATTCACGTTGTATTGTATAAAAAACTTAGTCTCTCTTCTCAGTGTTTCCATATTCTCACTTTCCTGTAACAGGTCCTCATTTATTCTCCAGGCATTCCTTTTTCTCCTTTTTCCAAATTTCCACATAATTGGGTTGTGATCTGAGCCTACCATCGGCATTATTTCTACCTCCTTAGTCCATAGCGCTAAGTCCTTTGAGGCCCAGATCATATCAATTCTTGATAATGTAAGATGCCTTGCAGAATAAAAAGTAAACTGTTTGGTTTTAGGATATTCTCTCCTCCATACGTCTTCGAGAGTCTCTTGTTGAATCAACTCAAAAAAAAACTTTGGCAATAGTCCTCTTTTCTTTTGTGCTTTTGTAGTCTTTTTGTCTAATTCCAAATCTGTCACTCCATTGAAATCTCCAGCAAGAATTATCTGGTCATATACAAGATCGTCTAGGTGCTTCCTTAAGTCCTCAAAGAAGCTTTCCTTTGCACCGTTAGGTGCATAAAGTCCGACTACCAACACTCTCTTTAAGTTCCAATTACATTCCACTGCTACAAATCTAGCTTCCACATCTCTCATAACAAATTTTGGCTGCAGCTCCTCTTTTATATACAACACCACTCCTCTTTTTTTCTTGTTGGAAGCCGCTACAAATTCTTTGCCCAATTTTCCAGATTTTAAATATTTTACATCCTGTTTTCTAATGTGGGTCTCCTGCAAACAAACAATATCACATTTTTGTTTTAGTAGCCAATGAAAAATATTTTTTCTCTTATTCGGTGAGTTTAGTCCATTTATATTCCAAGATAATACTTTACACTCCATATTCATGGTTTTGTTGGTAAGTCTTTTTCATTGTCCTTGATAAATCTCTCCATCTCCCGCTCAGATCTGATACGTTTTTTTGCCCCTCCAAACTCAAAGGACACTCCTTCCGGTAACTCCCATCTGTATCTGATATTCATGTCCTTCAAAGTCTGAATTAGCACTCTATATTTTTTCCTGTCCAATAACACTGATCTGGGCAGTTCCTTCATTATAATAATCGTCTTGCCATCAATCTCCAATGGATCTTGAAATTGCTTGGTCACAATCCTCTCTTTCATATTTCTAGTTGTAAACTGCACAATCACATCCCTTGGTAGTTTCCTCTGGGTTGCAATTCTCGAGTTCACACGATACGCCACATCTAGGATAGCCACAATTTCCTCCTCCTCCTTCCCCAGGTAATCAGCCAACACCTCCGTCATCTGTTCTTGCGCTGACTTCCCTTCCACTTCTGGCAGACCACGAAAACGAAGCTGCTTCTCCATGTGTTTAGTTTCTGCAACTGACATCCTCCCCTTCACCAGCCTCATCTCTGTTTGTTGCGTGTCTATTAAATTCTCCATCGCGTCTTCTACTGTTTTAACTCTCTGCTGCGTTCCTTGTAATTCACTGCTAATCGTTTCCACACCTTTTTTCACTTCTGACAGCTCCGACTTTACTGTCTGTGTAACTTCCTTGACCTCTTTAATAAGCTCCAATTTCGTGTCCTTAAGTTCTTTCATCATGTCTATAAGTTTTTTGTCCAAGTTTTCTATTGCCGATTGCCACTCTTTTTTCGACATCGTGGGGCTTGCTTTAGCTCGCTCCCACGAATCTGCTCTCTTCCTCAGCTCCGTGGCGTATAATTAAACGTTTTCCTTTTTTTTTTTTTTTTTTTTTTTTATTTAAATGTCCCAATCTTTGCCAAAATTAATTTTTTATATCCAAAATGTCGGGCGTCTTTTCTCTATGGTTTCTCTATGTTATTATAATCCAAGATGGCCTACTTCCTCTTCCGCTGAAGCCACGACCCTTCCACTTTCAAAGATGGCGATTCCCCACTTCCTGTCCTTTGGCAAGGGCCGCTTCCCTCCAGCCACTCTATTGTTGTTACGCACTTCCTGTCTCCCGTCTTCCCACAGCAGGTCTCGCGATGGTGTCTTTTTCCCACAGCTCCAAAACCACAGGTATTCAAAACAATAGTCCGATTTTTGTAATAACTTCTTTAAACTTAGTCTCTTTTAAAATACAACTCCTGCCGAGTCTTCACCTCCTTTTCGCTAGTCTGTTGCAGTTTAAAAGTCTACTTTCTTTCCTCTCTGTTTTTGTCAATCTGTCCCGTTTCAAGAGATAGCGATCTTTACCTTCTCTCCAGCTTTCTCGGGTTGTAATCGCTGTTTCGATCTTAAATTCTCCTCTCGACTTCCCTCCCCGATCGAAGCTTGGGTATGTAGGTCTTATGCCAGCCGAATTGGCCCCAAAATTGCCGCAGAGATTATAGCCGACCCGTCGCAAGGTGGGACCTCAAGGATCGGGTGGGAGACTCCTTGTGTAGAGCCCCCCCTCGTCCGAGATCTAACTCACCCTAGGGTCTTGAGCGTTCTTTGCCTGCTCCCCGCCTGAGAGCAGTCGGCCGCGGGTTATTTTCACCCCTCCGGCCGGTTAAAACGGCAATCCGGTCAGCTCCACAAATGGAGCTGCGTTAGACCTCCATGAATCCCAAACCGGAAGTCCGGAATTTTTTTTTTTAAGGGGGGGCAGCGGGATTTTTTGGCCCCGTTTCCGGAGGCACTTTGACTGCCCGTCAAATTGCACTTTTTCCTGTTAATGTGACCGACTGGAAGAACAAGCAGTTGTCAAAAAATGGGAGAATCCATTCTGATAACGATAACAGAGGAAACAATTTCTAGTGCAAAACTGACGAATAAGGGGCCGTGTGACGACAGCCACTATTAACAAGAAATAGAGTAATGCATGCATTTGCACTATTGCATTTATTTATTTATATCCTGCTTTTCTCTCCAGTTGGCCTACAAAGCAGTTTAGAATATTGATCTCCCCTTCCATAGTAGAGCCCTGACCAGGAGAGCCTGACCTCATCAGATCTCAGAAACTCAGTATGGCATTGGTTAGTAATTGGATGGGAGACCTCCAACAAAGACTAGGGTTGTAGAAGCAGGCAATAGCAAACCATTTCCTTTTTTCTATAGACGTTTTATTTAAAAAGAAAAGATATAGCAATAGAAAGTGTGCATAAAAATAAACTTATACAAACACTACATTTGAGATTAAATTGAGACTTATACTAACTTACATATTTACTACATTTAAAATTAAATTAAACTAATAAAAATACATACAGAATTTGTCATAACTGAACTTAATTGTGTAATAATGACTCTCCACTCTCCTTGGTTACTTATACTTACACAAACTATAATATCAACTTTTTTGGTTGATAAAACACATTTCCCTGTGTTTTATCTTCTTATCTTTATACTAAGTTACTTAATTAATGTCTATTTTGTTTAAGTAGTCAAAGAAATCCATTTCCCCCAAAATTCAGCTATTGGTCTATTATACACATAAGTAGTTAATTTGGCCGTTGATGCATATTCATAGATCTTATCTATCCACTCTGACACCTCAGGGCAGGTACCTGTTTTCCATTTTGCTGCATATAACACTCTTGCTGCTGTCACCATGTATTGGAAAAGGTCTCCTTATTCTTTTCTAACATTAGTTGGTAGGATGTTTAACAACATGTTTTGGGGATTTAGCTCAGCATACCACTTCTGTTAGCCTCTTGCCATGAAAACCCCACCAGGGGTTGCCATAAATCAACTATGACTTGAGAGCACAATTTCATTTTTTCCCATGGTAAAAGCAGGGATTTGAACCCAGGTGTCTAACCCTAGTCCGATGCTATGTCCACTATGCCACATGTAGTGAATGAGGTATCTACCACCACAGATCTGGTATAAACTCTCAAACATACGAAGTCTCTAGACCATATGGAAGAACCTTGTCCAGTAAAAGGGCTCATGGAAACATTTCTTCTTCTGAACTTTGCTGTCTTTAATGTTTTATAAAACACAAAGCACATGAAAAAAGAAAAAGTAGATACGCATGCTCAGTCAAATGCCAGAGCAAGAGATGAGCTTTTATAAGGTACTTATTGACCAGATGAAAATAAAGAGGCCCAATAACAGAGAATGGCCAGGGAGAAAGGGCCAAGTTGGGGAATGGAAGAATTAATCTTTGGATTCAGGTCATAAAGACACCAGAGGAAAAAAGAGTGCAAGGAGGAAAATTAAGAGAGAAAGTTAAGAAAATGAGGGTGTTTGATAGTCGATACAAGGAATACAAGAAGGGGGGAAAAGGAACCAGCGTAAATGTAGACAAGAGGAATCTCATGGGCATAGCAGCAAATAACATATATTATACATGTCAGGGCTTGCAGTGGCCACCGCTGGGCGGGGCACTGCATGGTCTGCCCCTGATGTCAAAGGGGGGCCAGGTATTCTACAAGACCCTGCTCTGTGGAAGGAGGAGCAGTATACCTCACCCAGACTCCCTCTCAATCCACTCGCTGGCCTGCTCAACCTGTGCCACTCACCCTCTTTGGTCTCTGCCATCTCCTCCTCCTTCATCCACTCTCCTCCTAGCCTTTGCTCTCGCACTGCTCCACTTCCACACCATCACTCCTTACTCACACTCAACCACCCCAGCACTCTTCCCAGCCAGCTTTTATAGGGCCTTCTCTCAGCACCCCACCCTCCTTGCAGGTCCTGCCTGCCAGGCCACACCCCTCCTTGGCCTCCCAGCATTGGCCTGGGCTGTCTCAAGCTGCTGCAGCTGGGGCAGCTGGCTGGGCTGCCTGGATCAGCAACAGCTGTGTTATGTTGGCTGGCTGCCAGGCCTCTCTGGCTGAGCTGATTACTGAAGGTAGGCCCAGCTGTGGCCCCTTGGCTGGCTGCCCAGCTCTTCCCACAGAATACCTTCAGCAGCTCCACCTGGAGGGGCTTGGTTGTGAGCATCTCCTGAGCCAGGCTGCTATCTTCAAGCTGAGGTGGAGGCTGGGGTGTGGCTCTGAGCTGCTGTGGCTGCTTCTCCTCCCTGCCAGGTAAGAGCTCTGTTTGGGCTGCTGCTGGGCCCCTATTCCCTCTGCCTTGGCCCTTTTCCTCTGGCCTGCTTAGCTCCCTCTTCTCCCCCTGAAGGGTGGGCCTAGCTGGCCTCTCCCTGCCCCCTCCAGCCCTCTGAGGCTTTGGCCTTTTGCCCCTTCCCCCTGGAGTAGGCAGGTCCTGGACCTGGGCCGATTCCAGACGGCCCTCTGCAATCCAAAACGTTGAGCGTTGTCGTGCGTCATTGTGCGGAAAACGTGAAATATCGCGTTTTCTCACACGAGTTTTGCGCGAGGTCACACAAAACTCACGTGAGAAAATGCGATATTTTGTGTTTTCCGCACGACGACGTGCAATGTTTCGGATTGCAGAGGGCCGTCTGGAATCGGCCCTGGTTGCTGGCTGGGGCAGCAGGGCCGCTGCCTCCCGGTTGCCTCCCATTGTTCCCTCCTGGCAAGTCTGGGGGCTGGGACTCAGACCCCGGACAATACATATTTACGAGTTCAAGAGAGAAGATAATAGTTTTCAGAGATGAGAGAGCAGCCCAGCAAAAGACAGTTGCAATAGGCAACTTTTTGCCCCTTTCTAGTTACAGACCCTTTATAGAAACCAGTCCAACTTTTAGAAATCAGCAGTACTTTGCTCTTACCTATTGATATGTTTCCAAACCCGAGAGTAATTAGCCTTTCTTTGTGCTCGTTAAGTTGATGCTTGGATTCTGCTAAGACTGCATTTGTCCACAGAAGCAAATTCGTAAACACTGAATGGATCACTCCAAACCTAGAAGTTAATGTAAACGTATAATCAGGGCTTTTTTTCTGGGAAAAGAGGTGGTGGAACTCAGGACCGCACAATGATGTCACTTTGGGTCAGCTGGAACAAGGGGGGAGTTTTTTAAAGTTTAAATCGCCCTTGGCGAAAACGGTCACATGGCCAGTGGCCCCACCCCCTGATCTCCAGACAGAGGGGAGTTTAGATTGTCCTCTTCGCCACTCCAGCGGCCTGTAGGGCAATCTAAACTCCCCTCTGTCTGGAGATCAGGGGGGCAGGGCCACCGGTCATGTGACCATTTTCAAGAGGTGCTGGAACTCTGTTCCACTGCGTTCCCGGTGAAAAAAAGCCCTGTGACAAACGTCTATAAAGCAAGAACATAAATATTTTACTTTCCGATCTTTAAACTGGCACATAAGTTACTGAATCTCAAGCATTAAAATACTGGATGTAAATTGTATCTCCAGTGGAGAAATCCTTGGCTTTCGACTCACTCATTGCCTTACCCTGGGAACGGTATTAGAATTGAAGGAGAACAGGAATATCTGTTTTTGTCATATGAAATTGCATGTGCATTCTACAGCACAGGAAGACTGAATTGTGATTTTAGTCAGCCTTCTCCTTCTTGACCATCCATCGACTCAAAAACATCATAAAAGCGCACCCCAAACTGCTTTTATGTTTATAACATGTCAAAAACCACGTTCACAACAGACAAGCCAGGTGATCGGTATGCCACAAGGTGGTGCCTGCCCCTGCACCGAGAGAAAAGGTGGAGGGAATCTAGTTCATAAGAAGTTTTCAGGGACAGTCTGTGCGCCGTCAATCTAAAGCAGAGATTCCCCAACTCAGCATAGCCTCTTCAAGCCCTCCAGCATAATGGAACAACCAATACCAAATCTCTCAAGTGCAAAGATGTATCTTTCAAACATTCTCTCTTGACTTCAGATGGTAAAAAAAATAGGAAGGATCACAGACAACAATATATACAACACACAAGGCAAAAAACAGAAAAGGCTTGGAGAAAATATGAGACTTCTCCCACTGATGCCACAAGAGCTGCCTCTCTGAGTCTCACGCCAGTAGAGTTAGGGGGGGCAGAAGGAGCTCTAGCACCTTTCTATGGCTCATGACAAAGGACTCAGTGCATGGAATGAGAACTGCTAGTCTACAATGAATAAGTGAATGAATAAGTGCCCTTCAAATCCCAGGATGCCCTGCCCTGGATAGCCCAGGTGAGCCTGATCTCATCAGATCTCAGAAGCTAAGTAGGGTTGGTCTTAGTTAATAATTGGATGGGAGATCTTCAACAAAGGCCAGGGTTGCAGACCCAGGCAGTGGCGACCCACCTCTGTTAGTCTCTTGTAGTGAAAGCCCCACCAGGGGTCGCCATAAGTCAGTTATGACCTGAAGGCACTCTCTACAACAAATCCCAGGATACTATGGTTTCATAAAAACACGTACTCGCTAAAATGTGTACAGTTACTTCTTTAAAAAAATACTGTTTGACATCAGTGAACAGTTCTTTTTGCATGATCTTCATGTTTTCCATATCATCAGTTTTTAGGTATGCCATTCAAAAACGAAAACAAACATTATTATAAATGCAAACAATTCTATTATTTTACCTCTCCAGCGTTTTGAAAGATTGGATAATGTCCTTTGCGTAGCACCATAAGAAATACACCTGAAAGCAAATATAGATAAAGTTCATTCTGGGAAAAGGCGGCTGTATTTGTTTTGTAAATAAACAAACCGAAATAACTCAGACAAATGCATAAGAGATCATGAAAGACCCAAATCTATTCAGATGTAAACAAGCCCTGACGTACTGGTGGACATTTTATTAGTAACATTGTCTAATCTGAAAATACTAATGAACTCCTGTGGGAAAGAAACTGAATTGTGCAATGTATCGAGGACAACAAAAGGTGCAGAAAAGGAAAGGTATAAAACATTCTGTGCATTGCAGTACATTGCGGTATAATCAGAAATGGTACACAAACACTTTGCACTCCCAAATTCCCCTCTCCTTTAAGAGCATTTTTATGTGTGAGAGGTTGGTATCTTCATGCTCTGACCTTTTATGAAGAATGCCTGTAAATATCTTAGCTGCCTCGTAGTTTCAAATCTGGCATTGATTTGTCAGTTAAGGAATAATTTGTGTTTTCCTCTTCCTTCTTGTCCCACAAATGCATCCACCAAAGGAACAACTTTCCTTTATTTGCCTTCTGTATTTTATGTATTAGAAGTTTTATATGGAAATATATTATGAGAAAAATAATTTTCAAGGCAAATCATGTCCCTTATTAGGCAAAGACTAATTCTTCAGTAAGTTATTCCCATTTTACAGATGGGAAAGTGAGGCTAAATTATTTTGATCTGACAAAGCACCGGCAGTGAAATTGTGGTTGAAAACAGATTTCCAAATCTAGGCCAAATAGCCTATCCACTGAATCATACAGGACCTCCTTACACTGAGAGACATACTGTGTGTTTGAGTCATATAATGACTTCTCTTGAAAGGCTTCATCTTTCACATATCTGATCCTAAATAGTGACATGATTATGATAAGAAGCGATTCATAATTTTTTGCGGAAAATTATTAGTTTCACTAACACTCTCAGAACTTGCCCCAACCTCATAAACACATACAGTTTACACCCACATAAGTGCAACAATGCACAGATACAATACACTCAGGGCCAAACTACAAGTGACGAATGACACAGGTTGGACACTCATCAGCTTCCCTCAAGTTTTGGCGGGAAATGTAGGCAGCTTGGCGGAATGTTGGACAAGTGACAGCTGAAAAGTCCATTGGACAGCAGACAGAGAGCCAAGCTGCAAGACCAGGACGCCTACATTTCCCATCAAAACTTGAGGGAAGCTGACAAGTGTCCAAGCTGTGTCAGGCGTCACATGTAGCTTGGCCCTCAGAAGCATTCTCATCTTCCACTGGAAGGAGAGCCATAAGCCTGTCATGAGGAGAAGCCCCAGGCCCTGTGGGAATCTGTTTAGAAAGAGGTTTCTAAGGCCATTGCCAGGCCGTGCAGCTTCCTTGTGGGTAGAGGTTTATAACAACAACAACAACATTCGATTCATATAGCACCCTTCAGGACAACTTAACACCCACTCAGAGCAGTTTACAAAGTATGTTATTATTATCCCCACAACAATCACCCTGTGAGGTGGGCGGGGCTGAGAGAGCTCTGGAAGAGCTGTGACTGACCCAAGATCACCCAGCTAGCTTCAAGTGGAGGAGAGGGGAATCAAACCTGGCTTTCCAGATTAGAGTCCTGCCGCTCTTAACCACTACACCAAATTGGATCCCAGGAAGGCTCAGCTCATTTCTTCCAAGAGCATATCACACCTGAAAGCAACACACCCCGACACGAAAAAAATCCTGATATATGCACAGAATACCAATCACACTTGAGTTTATCGGCAAGTAAGCCTCTTCACGGGCTGCTCTTTGTGGGACTTTCAGGGACTTTCTCACAAGTAGATGTGCTTGCACTCTGCACTTTACAGGGGGCTAGACAACTTTCCCACCACTCAGTCTGCACACAGGAAGAATTGATCTGTTTGCCTTGAAGAAAAAAATAAACAGCGCACAACTAGATCTGCTCCTGGAAAAGTAATTGTCTGGCTTGGGGGAGCAAGTCTTAGCCGAACCACCCCTTTGTTGCTGATACTACATCAATGCTGCAGACTCCTGGCAGCCACCATTTTGTACTGCCTTGAAGGCACTCAGTTGGAAAAAGTATATACTCATCCTACCTACCATAGGCTGATTTAGTGGCTTATAGTATTCAGCTACACAAGGCTAGTTCACAATGTGCAGGCAAGCTTGCTTACTTAGTAGTAATTTCATCTAGTCCTTCGGATACACAGTCACCAAATTGCAAGGTCAAAATACGCCAAGGGATTTTGTCCCTTGCAGGTGACTTCCCTCAGAGCATTTCGGCTAAGTTTAACAGAGATTCGGGTGCGCATAGGCATACCCTGCAGTTTATTTTCTTTGATCTTTTTAAAGCTCAGAAAAAAGGGGCAACAAAAGGTTGAGATTAGAGGGGCATGAGAAGCAACAGAGTTACAGGAGAAGTTTTCGGAAAGACTGAAAAGCCTTTGTTTAAAGCCCAGTTTTGCTGTTTCAGACCCAGGCCAATAATGAGAGTGTTATTCTCTTTTGCTTCAGGTTCTTAGATCATGCCCTTCACTGTAATGCTGAAGTATTTACAAGAGGCGTATTATGTGGTAGTTATGTATGGCTGTATCTCTCGCCGGTCCTCTGTATAGCTCTACAGTATATACGGAGGGGCTAATGTTACCTCTCCGCTTCAAGGTTGACTGCATAAGGAACGGGATTTGTGTTGTTTTCGCCATACTTGGTATTTACAGGGCTAGGAACAAGCCGACTCTGTTTGAATATGAGGCTATTATTTCCGTCAGCACTGGAAAATCTATCCAGTTGCTACTTTCTGCTTCACCAGTAAAATTAAAGGATGCTGCAAACATCCTTTAAACAGAGCAGAAGTTACGCTGTGCCGATTAAAGAGGCAAAAAAATTATTTAAGAAATATATACTTGAGAGTGAAGGAGATAGCAAGGATAGAGGCCTTGCTATCTGACTGCATCTTGTAGAGAGAATGAATGAATAAGGCAGGAGAGGGAAGAAGCAGGATATTGCCCTGTTTAGCCCAATAGGAGACAAGACAAGGAAATGACCCCCAGGAAACAAGAGAGATGCTGCTCTCACTGTCCTAACTAAGTGATCCTTGCTGCCCCCTGCATAGAAGGCTCTTCTTCCCTTCATGCTGCTGCAGTACACCCGACATTGCAATTTTCAACAGCAAGTACGCAACATAGAATCCAAACGTAAATGTCAAACCAGTACATTTCTGGATCTGGAAAAAAATTACTTAATATTTTGGCAGTTCTCTCACCACAGTCTCCAGTGGTATGCCTTGAAACACAAGTAACATGTTTGCAACTGGCGCTTATTTATTCTAACAGAGATGGTGCTAGACTGGCTTCCTAGGCAGGCCGCTGTGCCTTCCGTCTGCTGACAGTACGTAGGGTTAAAACTTATTCTGCATCCCTGATGTTAGAAAGCATTTCCTCGGCAGTCCAAAACTTGGGATGCTGTTTGGAAGGGTCTGGTGTAACTTGAAACAAATAATGACATGCCAATAAACTGATCCTACATGGCAACAGGAAGTGAAATATAACTCAATGGTTTGCCATGAAGAAAGAAGATTAAGGCAGCTTAGCCCATCTTTGTAGTAAAGGGAATTTACAACAACTTTCATGAATTTATGTCACCTTTCTCTTCAACACATGGCTAATATTTCCGATGGGAGTGCAAGCTGTAACTGTATGATCTGTAAACCACATGGGCATCTTCCTGTCTAACTGGCCTATCTACAGTGCATAACATGAGTTAGTCCATACACAGAACAGTACGGGCACTGCATGAACAGTTGTCAAAATAGCAGTCCTCTAAAATTTAAAACCTCAACACCTGTATGTAGGTAGAGAAAGCTGGAAGCAGCCCTTGTTCATGCCTGCTTACCTGCCTCACTTTAGCGGAGAGAGGGCGGGCAAAGAAGGAGCAGGTACAATTAGGTGCTAAAGGGGAGATGAGTTAAGGATCAATCTAGATTTCTCTCCAGCTTTCTCTGCCAGTTTCTGGAGTAGATTCAGAATTCTCTACAGACAAAAGATAGCTTACACTCAGCTAAATGTGATACCTGTAACATGCAACCAGGTACAATATATGCAAGAATTGGGTACATATAGGAGTAACGCCCAAAGTATGTTACCTGTACGAGCGTATGCACGGCGTGTGTTACTGGGAAAATGCCTTCTGTGATCGATAAGCAGTCTGAATATCCAACAAAGTATCCAATTTTGAAAGAGTCCATAATTAAAGTAATCATTGCAAACAAAGTAATCCCACCTAAGAAAAATTTTAAAAGAAAGGAAAATGTTAGTATGGAGGTAGTAACTTTAGAGGCTGTGTAAAGCAATGGGGGGAAAACATTAGGCCAAAATTTCATCTTACAGGCACTGGAAATGCAAACTGGCAATGATGCTTTACACCTGTGCAACATCCTTCCTCTTCTTGGTAATTGACCAAGATACCAGCTTGGACAGTTGATGAAAATATTGCAAGATTTTTCTGTTTGGGCTGAGTTCTAATGGATGGAGAGGGAAATTTCAGTGCTGTCCACGAGTTTTAAAGGATGTTAATGTCACATTTTGAAGTTACTTAATCCAAACAAATCCAGGGCACCTTCTTGCTGAAGGAGTCTATCCCTCAGATTAACAATCCCATTCTTTATGCTTCGAGTAATTTCAGTGGCCTCTGTCCCTTTAAGCTTTCGTGAGCTTTTGGTAGAGCTTGGGTCTTGAACAGGCCTGCTCGATCTATTCAGGTGCTCAAGAGAGCTCAGCTCAGCCCACCCCTGTAGCAATTTTGTATTGTAAGGAAGTTGCCACTAGGAACTCTTCCAGGTCCTGTAGAACAGTTTTGCCCACCTTCTCTCTGAGATCGGTTATCTGACATCTGCTTACCCGTGCCAGATGCCTCCTGTTTCATGCAAGTCAGCATCAAACCTTGCACAGTTGCCACCAGACTTTCAACCTCAGCCCCCTCTTTACTCCCTAAATAACTTATGCATGGATACCCTACTTTGCTCCCAGATGGGGACCCAAAATAGCTTATATCACCCCCCTCCACCTTATCCTCACAACCACCCTGCGAGGTAGGGTAGGCTTAGTGAGTATGACTGGTCCAAGGTCATCCCATGAACTTTCAGAGGCCAGGACCAGGAGGCAAAGCCCTCTTTCCCTATCCCTCTACCTGCTCGTAGGTGCCTCATTTAGCAAAGTCCACTGCTCTTTATTCTGACCAGTCCCCAAAACACAAATTTTGCAGGAGATTCCAATGGAAGTCTGCAATACTATATCAATTATTTGTATATACATTTGTATGGTTTATTGTTATCCCAATATCAATTCAATTCAAATACCTTTAATGGCATACATGTTATCCCAATATTTGACTGATTACATATTTTGCAAGCACAAACTTAGAAAATACTGTGGTTGTACTCCGCCCAGACTTACTCAGGAACAAATCACATTGAACTCAATGGGGACTTACTCCCAAGGAAGCATACATGAAATTGGACTTCATGTGTGACCATTTAGGTTAGCAATAATGCATTCTCACATCCTCCCCCCCACCCCCAAAAACATTTTTCATCTCACTGAACACACATTCTACTAGGAATGGGAATATTGAGGCCAAAATTTTAGGAATATTTACTTGAGAGCTCAGTTGATGATAATAGGGCTGACTTTTGATTACTTATTAGGAAGCAAGGCTATACGATGGGTCACAAAAACATAACCAGGCAACTTTGCACAGACTCTGCATCTCATTAAAACTTGGTTGTCAGCCACTGTGTCCATCTTTAGCATGTCAAAGACCTGCATGTATTTATTGCACTATGTCTATATTCTTGACATTACTTGTTATGAAAATGTGGGGGCTCTACCAGTAAATTTACAGAGCAATCCTAAGCAGCCCCACAATCCTAAACCCACTGATTGCAGTGGATTCAGAAAGATTGAACTCTGCTTAGGATTATACTGTGCCTTCCGAACATTCATGAAAATATGTATGAGACAAGGCTGTGCTGGGAAGAACTTGTGCAGTCTGATCCTATGCATGTTTGCTCAATCCCATAGAATGTAGTGAGATTTAATTCCCAGAGCACATCCCCTGGGGGTCACAATGCATCATGGGCTGGGAGGGACGCACTGCTCTTCCTCTTCTATAGAGGAAGGCAGTCCTGCTGGTTGAGGCAGCAGGTTGGGAACAAGACTCCTAAATACGTCTTGCCAGGAAGTCCCCTTAAACTTTTGCCTGCCCACCCACCCGACCACAACAATCACCCATTCTCTTATGCACCACGGCGCAGCCACTCTCACAGTTTCTCTACACATTACTAAGTCCCTACGGACACTCAAGTGCAGGATTGCATGTCTAGTCCTTAATTCACATGCAGGCTGTTTTTGCTCTGTGCATGTAAACGCCGCTTTCAGGGGAGCGCCCCTTCTGTGACTGCATCTGCCAGTGATTCCGGAGGGCAAAGCTCCAATTCTGCTCTGTTTTTGCTGCAAGAACAAGTACTGCAGGCTCCTCTGAATTGCCAATTTGCATTTTTCTAAGGTGTGAGAAAGTGTCAAGATCTGCATTTCAATGAATGGATTGGGGGGGGGGGGAGGGACTGGGATTTTTTTAGCAGTTGAGGAGGAACTGATATGAAATGTGTGAATGTACTCACAGGAAGCAAACTGAAGTGTGACTGTGCAAGCAAGTGCATGGGAAATTGGACGGGGCACGTGAAATCAGGTTCACTTGAGCATCCCGAGGTACTTAGAGCCAAGCTACAAGTGCCAGGCAAATGAACAGACTCATGTGTATTCTTCCCTGCTCACTTGCCATTCATAGAATCATACTTGCACTCCACGTGATCAAGTGGAGCACAAGTGAATGGCAAGTGAACAGGGAGGAATACTCGGGAGTCTGTTCACTTGCTGGACAAGTGTCATTCCTCACTAGTAGCTTGGCTCTTAGTAAGGTGTAGAGAGGCTCATAGCCAAGCAGCAGGGAAGCCGCTATGTTTCAGTGCTCCACCTGCCCTTGAGTTGCAGGCGACACACACGGCTACCCCGATGGGGTTTTCGAGGCAAGCGAGGGGCAGAAGCGACTTGCTATCGCCTGCCTCTGCGCAGCAGCCCCAGGCTTCTTGCCGGGTGGACTCCCGTCCAAGTCCTGGCCGGGCCGAACCTGCTTAGTTCCGGAGCTCGGGCTAAGCCGGGGTAGCTGCTCTAGCGCCGCCTCTGCTTGCTCGGGGGCTTACGGGGGCGCTCTCCCCCCCCCAGTCTACCCCGCGGGGTGGTTGTGAGGCCCGAAGGGGGCGGGCAGCCACTCACACTTGAGCCAGCGGGCGCCGGCGTGGGTGTCCTTGTCCTGGATGAGCCTCTTCTGCGTGTAGCGGCGGCACACGTACCAGGCCATCCAGACGAGCTGCAGGAGCATGAGGGTGACGAGGTAGGCGAGGACGGCGCTCTTGGCCAGGCCGGCGGCGTGCACCGCCCAGGCGAACATCAGCACCAGGCCGGCCAGGAAGAGGTTCAGGCCGTACTGGCTGCTCAGGATCTCGGCGTTCTTCTGCGGGTAGTCCCGAGAGGCCCGCGCAGCCGGCCGGCCGCCACCGCCGCTTGGGGGCTGCGACGCGCCCTCGGGCGCCGCCTTCTCCAGCTCCCACTCGTCGGGCGCCTTGGCGCGGCTCTTCGGGCCCTTGGGCGCCGCCTCGCCCCCGGGCCGCTCGGCCACCATCTCTGCCCGGGCGGAGAGGCTCTTCCAGCAGGGCGTGAAGTTCGCCTCGGCCGCGGCCGCTCCCACCTGCCCCGTCCCCAGGCGCAGCGGCCACCGCTTGGCCCCCGAGCCCGTCCCGTCGTTTCCACCCGGCCCGGCGGACTGCTCTCCTCCCCGGGTATATATGGGCCCGGAGCGGCTGCGGGGCGGGCGGGCGCCCTCTCGCCATTGGGCTGCGGGCGGAGTCGGGTTGCCGCCTGCGGGGCGAGGCAGGCGGAGTGGGGGCTCGCTTTCCCCCCAAGCGCCCGCGGCTCGGGCTGGGCGCTCGGCTGCGGGAGCCGTCGGGGCGCTGGGGCGACCTGCTCCTTGGCGCCCCTCGCCCCGTCGGCGAAGCCCAGGCGGCCAATGAGGCACCGGGGCGGGAAGGGCGCCGCCCGCCTCGTGGAGCTCCGGCCATGCGCAGGGCTCGCCGCGGCGGCCCAAGGGGAGGAAGCCGGTCGACGGGCTCTTCCCGGGGGCAGCTTGGGGGAGAAGTGCGCGCGGCGAGAGGCAAAGTGGAGGCGCGGGGGGGGGGGGGGGTTGGAGGTTTTTACACCCGAGGAGCACCCCCTGGCCATTTCTCGCTGGGTCAGCCGTTTCTCCAAACTGACCTCCAGTAAGCTGTTGTTCCCAACCATTTGGTATGGTGTCATGGTCTCTCTCTACACCAGACAGCTTACACAAGAACGCTCAAGTGTAGAGGGATTTAGAGCCAAGCTACAAGTGATGAATGACACTTGCCTGGCAAGTCAACAGACTCACCTGTATTCATCCCTGTTCACTTGTGCTCAACCACAAGTGGAGCTCCACAAGTGGAGCGCAAGTGAACAGGGAGGAATACACCTGCGTCTGTTCACTTGCCATGCAAGTGTAGTTCCTTACTTGTAGCTTGGCTCTTAGTGGGGAAGCTTAGTTCAATTTCACCTTTCTACAGAGCTGCAAAGATCGCTCCCCAGAGGTTTTGTTAATTTCTTCTTCCCCTCTGGAAGGGCAGGTGAGATTGACAGAGCCTTCCAGGGAGGCTAAGAGGAAATTAACAAACCCTCTAAGGAGCGATCTTTGCCAGCTCTCATATTCCACCCCCCAAAAATGATGTGTGAATGAGGGAAACTCCTTAGCATAGTATGATAGGGGAACACTTTTTTAAAGGGGGCACATCTGGGTTTCTTGCAGTGTAATGCGTGAAATGGCCCTGGTTATAAAAATTGCAGGAATTAACCTGTGTTCTTCACTGCATGATAGAGTGAGACCTTGGTGAGGGGTCTGGAGCAGTCTGATGATAAACGTCCCCTCTGCCTCACCTGGTCTTGCTCTCAATAAACAGAAATAGCTTCATGTCTGTCCCATGCGTGCGCATTGGTGATCATTCTGTTCCATTTTCGTGATCCTAAATGAACGTGAGTAGAGGATTCCTCGACCTGACATAATGACATAAACTTCACTTTGGGCTAGATCGCACAACCCATGAGGATGAGGACTGGGGAATCTTTCCTGAGTTCCCCTTTCTCCAGTAGTCCCATCTGATAAAGGTAAAGGTAGTCCCCTGTGCAAGCAACAAGTCATTACTGACCCACGGGGGCGGGGGGGGGGGGAACGTCACATCACGACGTTTTCTTGGCAGACTTTTTGTTACAAGATAGTTTGCCATTGCCTTCCCCAGTCATCTACACTTTGCCCCCAGGGAACGGAAGGATGGAAGGCTGAGTCAACCTTGAGCCAGCTACCTGAACCAGGCTGCACACAGCTGAAGTCAGCAGCAGCCCATACATGGGCTTTCTCTGTGGTGGCCCCTATTCTGTGGAACGACCTGCCTGAGGAATTCAGAAGAGCCCCCACTCTCCTGGCTTTCCGTAAACGATGCAAAACCGAACTATTCAAAAAGGCTTTTTACTCAAATGGGAGGGCTGTATGGTAGGGATGGGGTCTCAGATGCTTCACTAACAAGTTGGGGATCATAGACTTCATCCCCATTTTTGCCTCATATATTCTCTGCTGCTTTAAATATGTACTCCTATGTACAACCGTCGCTCCATGCTGTCTAATGTTAGTCCTAGAATTGATCATATTTTGCTTATGTCTTGGATCCTTGCTAATGCCATGTCTTTAAACTTGTATATGTTTACCATATGGTATTGTATTGAAATGTACTTTCTTGATACTGATTGTATTAACCTCATACTGTGTAATCCGCCTCAGTGAGAAAGGTGGACTATAAATGATGTAAATTTGTTATATTTAAAAAATGGAAAATTAATAAAAATATTTTTTAAAAAATAAATGATGTAAATAAATAAATAAAATAAAATAAAAAACCCAGCTTCCGTCAGGATCAAACTCAGGTCGTGAGCAGAGCTTGGGCTGCAGTACTGCATCTTACCACTCTGTGCCACAGGGCTGTTCCATAGTCCCATCTGACCCCAGGGAAATTTATTCCCAGGGTCACTGGATCCAAAGGGGCACACAGTTCCAGGGGAGGGACTGCACTGAGGAAAAGGAAGGTGGCAAAGTTGCCATTTCTGCAACCACCAGCTCTGCCGTTGCAAGAAGCAAGGTGGCAGTTTTCCCCCTATCCCTCTGCCCATTGCATCTCCCTGACCCACATGTGGGACCCACATCTCTAAGAGCCAAGCTACAAGTGACGCCTGACACAGGTTGGACACTTGTCAGCTTCCCTCAAGTTTTGATGGGAAATGTAGGCATCCTGGTTTTACAGCTTGGCTCTCCATTACAGCTGCAAGACCAGGATGCCTACATTTCCCATCAAAACGTGAGGGAAGCTGACAAGTGTCCAACCTGTGTCAGGCGTCACTTGTAGCTTGGCTCTGAGAATAAGCTTTCCTGGGGCAAATGTGACTGTTGGGGAGAGGGGAGGGCGGGAAAGATCCATGGCTGTCAGTGACTTTCGATCCAACTCCTTGTCTGTCCAAAGTCCCAAATGAAATTATTTGCAGTGCCATCCTAGGCACAGTTACACACTTCTCAGCCCAGTCAAGTCAAAGGACTTCTAAGCCCAGCGCCTTCAGAGGAATTAGATAAAGGATCTTTATCTGCATTGCCTCCAGGTCTTCTTTGAGAAGGGATTACCGGAACATATCACATTCCTGGCCACCAAGGTTCAAGATCAAGGCTGTCTTCCCTCTGTTCAATTCCAGGACTAGTTTTACAGGAGGACGGGCATTTATTATGGTATTTAAACATTTTACTGTATCTCTTTGTCAGGTCCTGGACATCAATTTCCCAATTATTTCCATACTTCCTGATTCCGCTCTGTATGTCCATTTTTTCCTGAGGCCCTTTGTTCTCTTAAATGGCTGTTATTTACAGTGAAGTCCCCTCACTGTTAATTCTGTATGCTGACTGATATATTCTACTCTGTTCCCATTTAAATGGTGTAAAATGTTTATAGTATTTACTCTTAACAACAACAACTGCACTTATATGCCGTTCTTCTAGACAGATGAGTGCCTCACCCAGAGCAAACCTTTCAAAAGAAACCTTTCAAAAACAAAATCCAATGGGAAGCTGCTGAATTGGAATTCATATGTAAATTTGATTCTATCAAGCTGGGACTGAATAGAGACTATGAATGGTTATCTCATTATCACATGTAACTGATTTCATTTACATAGGTGGGGTCAGGTAGAGTCCAGTGGCACCTGACGTGGGCTTTCGAGGACCACGGTTCTCTTTGTCAGATGCATCTGGCGGGGAGGGCTGTGGTTATCGAAGGCTTGTGCTGCAGTGGAATTGGTTGGTCTTGGTGGTGCTGCTGGACTCTTTTTGATTTTGCTACTACAGACTAACACGGCAAACTCCTTTAAACCTTTACACAAACAAACTGATCCCCACATCAAAAGGAGCTGTTTGCAGCTCCATATCAAAGGAGTTGTTTACATCCCTCCTCTCCTCCTCCCCTCCTCTCTCCTCCTCTATATTTGACCAGTTTTTCTGCCCTCCATGCATCCGACGAAGAGAACTGTGATTCTCGAAAGCTTATGCTACAATAAAATTGGTTAGTCTTAAAGGTGCTACTGGACTCTTTTTGATTTTGCAACTACAGACTAACACGGCTAACTCCTCTGGATCTATCACCCAGAGCAGTGAACAAGTTAGTGTTATTATTATCCCCACAATGCAGCTGGGGGGCTGACAGGTGTGGCTTGCCCAAGGCCACCTACTGAGCTCATGACCGTAGTGGGCTTCAAACCAGCAGAGTGCTGATTAGCAGCCAAACCACTTAACCACTGTGTTACAGCAGTTCTCTTAGGTAAGAGTTATTCCAAACCAGATATTGCCCCTCTTCCATTGTTTTTTTCCAGATTAGTTTGAAAGCTCTTCTGCGACTGTAGAGCAGCAACCATGTTCCGTTGCAGTTAAAGTGAATCCTGGTTATTTTGTTCAAGCTTGGCCTACTATTTTTTTCTTTTTTCTCTCTTTTTTTTCTTCCTGAGATTACTGCTTTATTTTCCAATATAATTAATGCCAAAGTACTCTATGAGTGCCAACTTTTCCTATCTACTTCATGTGGTATCCACAGTTTTAGCACCAGCCACGCAAGTCACTCATCACAAACCCATGTCTCAATAATCCTAATGACTGAATTTCCCAGTGGGAAGGAACATAGTAAAGAGTCCAGTAGCACCTTTAAGACTAACCAACTTTATTGTAGCATAAGCTTTTGAGAGCCACAGCTCTCTTCATCAGATACATCTGACGAAGAAAGATGTGGCTCTCAAAAGCTTATGCTTAAAGGTGCTCCTGGACTCTTTACTATTTTGCTACTGCAGACTAACACGGCTAACTCCACTGGATCTATGACCAGTGGGAAGAGTGTCCTTCCCCTACAGGGGTATTCTTCACCTGTGGGATGGATCCCTTCTAAAGACATGTTTCCCCTTCTCCAGGATAATACCCTCCTGCCCTGAGACTGTAATTGTCTGACAAGAAAGAGCTGTCAACCAGAGAGTGGAATGCCCCCAACATATCCCTGAAGGTCTCATCGGTGTATCTCCAAGTCAACCACCTGGCCTCAGGGGAACATTCCCTAAGAGTCAGGAAATACTTGCACCCAAAAACAAACAAGCATCCACAACTTCTGCCCAGCAGGCAGGCAATTAATACATATTGACAGGCTGTGCAATATACTTCAAGGCTTTCTATTCAGAAGCTGAAAAACAAAAGCGATGCTGGTGCCCTAGAGGGGGCTGATCTTCCCATTTTAGATGGCCTCAAGATAACATGGTCAGAACAGGTGAAAGATCTGATTCTTTTGACCCTTCTCTGATTTTTGATTTTAAAAACACAGGCTGTAGTATGGACCTTCCCTATACCAGAACAAGTAAGGGGAGTCCTTACACTATGTACTTTTTTAGAAGAAGTGTGAGGCTGTTCTTTTCCAGTAGGTATTTGGCAGCCAGGTTTGATATTGGCTGATTCCTCACACGTTGGATAATGCACTTTCAATGCACTTTATCAATCGTTTGATGTGGATTTTTTGTTCTGCCCATGACAAAATCCATTCCAAATGATCTATAAAGAGGATTGAAAGTGGATTATCCAATGTGTGCGGAATCAGCCATTGTGTGTGTTATGTGTCATCAAGTCGCCTCTGACTTATGGCGACCCTATGAAAGACCTCCAAAACGTCCGATCTATTAACAGACTTAGATCCTGAAAACTGGAGGATGTGGCTTCTTTGATTGAGTCCAGCCATCTCATTTTAGGTCTTTTTTCCCTACTGCCTTCCACTTTTCCTAGCATTATTGACTTTTCCAGAGAATCTTGTCTTCTCATGATGTGACCAAAGTACGATAGCCTCAGTTTTGTCATTTTAGCTTCCAGGGAGAATTCAGGCTTGACTTGACCTAGTGTTCACTTATTTGTCTTTTAGGCCGTTCATGGTACCCGCAAAACTCTCCTCCAGCACCACATTTCACATGAATCCATTTTCTTCCTATCAGCTTTCTTATCTGGAGGAAAAGTTGGGCAGTGGTTCTTTCTTCCTTTATATTTGTAAACCACTCGTTGCTGCTGTGGCTGGTGGGAACTATGGCATATATTTAAATAAATAAAAGAAGCGTTGTCAGTAGCTGGTGCGAGACCATAATAGGTTTGCAGGAAGCTGTTAAGTCTGTTCATCTCCCAGGAGTGGGGAGGGACCTCTCTCGAAATATCGTTGGAGCTGAGCAGTCTTAAAGAGCGATCCTAAGGGACGAGGGCTGAAAGTCCTCAGGGAGCAGTCTAGTGCCACTGAAGTTACCCAGGCAGCTTACATCTCCACTGCCGCGCTGTTTAGTATTGCTCACCCAGCATGCATCTCCAAATAGACTCATAAGATGAAGCACGGCTGCCTATGTGAAATCTACCCTTATCCCGTCACAGTGCTTTTAGAATCATATAGTTCCTTGGTATAACAAATGGATTCAAATAATACCTTGTTTCTTCAAATAATTGTTTTCTCTCTTTGGGTTTCTGACCATGCAGGGGTCATTTCATAGAAAAAGAGCTGCAGGAACTCATTAGCACAACTCATTAGCATATGCCACACCCCTTGACATCATTGGAAGTGTGTCATTAGCATAACTGATTTGCATATGCCACACCCCCTGACATCACCTATCCTGGCTGTTTTGGACCCAATCCTGGCCATTCAGGGCCAAAATTGGGCCCAAAATGGCAAAAAGGGGCCAAAAATGGTCAGAATTGGACCTGCTGCTTAGCAGGAGTGATCTACCACCCATCAGAGGCCTGATCCTGGCCATTTTGGGACCAATCTTGGCTGTTTTAGGCCCAATCCTAGACATTCGGCATCAAATCCAGGCTGAAACGGGCCCAAAACGGCCAAAAATCAGGTGGGCGGAAGCACCTGACGTGACCTCTTTGGAGAACTACTGGAACTGCATTCCTGTACGCTCCTTCTCAAAATGAGCCCTGTGACCATGTATAGTGAAATTGCATGCTAGCAGCACTATTCTACAAAGAACTGTTTTCAAGTTCCCCTGTCTTAATTTTTAACATCACCACAGGGCAAAGGGAGGTAGAGAATAAAAGACAGGACATGGCAGATCTGGACTATGGTTGCCAATATGGTGGTTGTCTTTATTACCATAAAAGGTGACAGAGACAGTATTGTCTACTCATAAGAGGGTCAGACTAGGATCTTCAAGACTCAAGTTTGAATTCCTACTCTGCCATGGAAGTTTGCTGGGTAACCTTCGGCCTGCAGCACACGCTCAGCTTAACTCACCTCAGTCAGTCAGTACCTTTATTGTCATAAAACAAAGTCAAACAAAACCAGTATTTGAATACACAAAATACAATCCAGAATCAGTCATCTGTCCAGAGCTTAAATCTTGTAGTCCCTAATTCTCATAACAATCCAAAGAAATCTCGCTACTGAGATGGTAATAGGGGAGCACTGATCCAACAAAAGAAGGGAAACAGGCCTCACTTCTGAGTGGATATATCTGTTATGCAAAACTAGCAACAGAGCCCATTTTTTTTAAAAACGGGCTACCTCACCTGGCCTTCCCACCATGGCGGCACCCTCCAGATGCCATATTGGTGATGGTTCAGTTTTTATCTTGGCGCTCCTGTACAGGCACACCAGGATAAAAAGTGACTCGTCACCAATACAGCTTCCCTTTAATATAGAAAGAGAAGGTTAGTTACAGCTTCCCGCATTTGGATGTAAAACTTACTTCACAGGGTTGCGGTGAGGATAAAATAGAGGTGAGAACAGTGTCAGCCCCTTTGGGTCCCCTTGGGAGAGAATAGCAGGGTACAAATGAAGGGAATAAATAACCACTAGAGATGAGTTACAGTCTTAACAGAGTCGTGGAATGAAAATCAGTTAGGGGTGGCTCCCACCAGCTTTTCTAGTGGTGAAAGAGGGAGGAGGCAGGGCCGGCTCTTCCGTAGAGGCAAGGCCGGCGGCTGCCTCAGGCGCTTCTTTCTGAAGGAGACGCTGTGTGCCGGCCCTGGCCCCGCCCCCGACAACACCTCAGCCCAACCCAGCACCAGTGCAGCAGTGAACGACGAGCCCACGGGCCACGTGGCGCAGAAGCAACCAGGCTGTGCCTGTTGCTTCGTGCCGTGCTTTTGCACACACCCCCAGCCCTCCCCGGCCGGCACCAGCACGGCAGTGCTGTGACCACCAGTCCCCTCCCTGGCCCTCCACGTGGTGTCTGTGTACACACCGGATCCCCACCCCGCTGCACTCTCATAGGCGCATGGGAGGCCATGTGTCCTGCTGCGTGCAAGACGGAGGCTCTGGGGCGCAGCCACAGCCCCACTCCAAGCAGAAGCGCATGCTGGCCTCTTGTGCTGAGCAGCAGCACGAGGCCCCGAAGTTGGGCAGGGAAAGGCTGCAGGTGAATTGGAGCTGCAAGAGACGTGACCTGCCCGCATTGTGGGGCCTGGCGTGGGGATCAGGTACAGCACAGCGTGCACATATCTGGAAAGCTTATTATCTGTCTGTTTTGCAGCCCAGGGTTGAACTAGCAGGATGATTCTGCTCCTGCTGTAATAAACAGCTTGTAAAGCATTTCTGGAGACTCCCATTCACATTCAGTGTACAGGTGGAACAATGCAAGATGTATGGGATTTCCATCGTTCCTTCATATTTTCCTTTGCATTCCCGCTGTACAAAAGGATGAATGTGCTAAAAAACAAATTTCAGCCATGTAGAATGACACCTTAAAGTCAACCCGGATAGAAGCTCTCTTGGTGACTCACAGCAAAAGAAGAATCCAGGCAAAGTAAATTTCCAAGAATAGTTTTATGAAAACACACACATTGCTGACATCCTCCTCCTCCAATTCTAATCTCCTGACATCTCCATTTTCATCCTGCCAGGAAAAAAAGGCATGCAATTGGAAGGGGTGTGTGTGTTTAATGCAGGGTTTCCATGTCTATGTTGTGTTTGGGCAACCTTCTCTATTTATAGTGTTTAAGACATGGCGGGTGACAAGATGCTGCTCCCCCAGTTTGCTCAAAGGAGAGACAGGCAGACCTTTTAAAACTTGGACTTTCCTAAAGCTTTGGTTGCCAACAGCCAGGAGGCAGTAACAGAGTATAAATTAGTGCTGTCCCTGCCAAACCATTCTGTTCCTTGTGCCATTTATGCTTCTGCAAATTCCTGCCACCGTCCAAGAGATCAAAGTGCTTGGACAGACCACTGTCAGTTCATACTCAACCTTTCTCACTTGGCCTCTCCTTCCTCACAGGGTTGTTGTTGGGAGGATAAAAATGTAAGAAGGGAAGAGAGAACCTTGAGTGCCATTCTGAGCTCCTTGGAGGAAGAACAGGGTGGCATGGCACTAGGAGCTAGGCCTAAGCAATCCAAATGTTTCAGACTGTCCGTCAGCCTTGGGGGCTGTTGCATAGCCCTGCTCCCTTCTGGGCTTGATGAGAGTTCGGAGGCCCCGGCCAGCCTCTGACCCATCCTTGGAGTCCCTGATCAGGGCTGCTGAGAGGAGGAAACTAGAGGGACAAAATTCTGGGGATGCCGATTGCTCTGGGGATCCATGGAGCTAAGCAGGTTATGCAATTTGTTGTCCTATGATCTTTGGTGCATGCTTCTCTGGAAAAGCAGTTTGAAATACAGTGCTTTGAAAAGTATGAGTATATAAAATACTGAGATATATAGTGAGATATTCATTTCTCTAGGGAGCTATGGCTGATAGAAATAATACCAGAATTTGAGACAGAAGTTAAAAAAAAGAGGACGAAACAGCAGTTTGGGTATGAGGCCCTAGACGAGGCACCACAAAATCCAAAGGAGAAATTTAAAGTAGATTTCTATTATACTGTCTTAGACATGGCCATACAGTCTGTTGAAGAGAGATTCCAACAGCTACAAGAATTTAATTCCCTATTTGGCTTCCTGTATGATATATGCAGTAGGTAAAGGTTAAGGTAGTCCCCTGTGCAAGCATCAAGTCATTACTGAGCCATGGGGGGACGTCGCATCATGACGTATTCTTGGCAGACTTTTTTACAGGGTGGTTTGCCATTGCCTTATACAGTATTAACCAAAAAACTACTGAAGATGTACTTAAGGCCTGCAAGAATTTGGAAACACCATTGACGCATAATGGAAACAAAGATATTGATGCTGATGACCTCTGTGATGAACTTGGAGCAGTAGCCCGAAGGCTTCCAGGGTATATGACACCAAAAGAAGTACGCCTCTTCCTACTGAAACAACAAACCCTGAACAGCTTTCCTAATGTTTCTATTGCTCTGAGGATCCTTCTTACACTTCCAGTGTCAGTGGAAAGTGGTGAACGTAGTTTCTCAAAACTCAGACTTATAAAGACATACCTGCGCTCCACAATGCTGCAAGAGAGACTAGTTGGTTTGGCAACTATCTCAACTGAACACACTGAAGCAACAACACTTGACCTGAAGGAATTGGTGAGAACATTTGCAAGAGAAAAGACACGCAAAGTCAGATTTTGACATGCCTGAAATGAAAACATACAAGAGACATAATTTTGACATCACAGTTCACAGGCTAATTCAAAGTTATTTGCGATTTGTTTTCTGTTTCCTGTTTGAGAAAGAAAAACAAAGATTGCTGTTATTTATTCTCACACTTATTTAAAAATTTAAATTTAAATTAAGAAATAAAAATTAAATTAAAAATGTAAAAAGTTTCAAATTTTGTGATTTTCATTTTTCCTACATTTTTTCTGTGTTTTAAAATTGGTTAGCGGGGTGGGGGGGGCGCAAGTAGGTAGGTGCCAAAAACCCTGGCACTGGCCCTGGGAGGAGGGGTCCTTTTTGTGTACTGCAATGACTATGTCATGGTTTGGGGGACCCACATGGACCAACAGTCATGTGAAACAGAGGTTGCAGTGAAGGAGAGATTGGAGAAGGTTGAGCAGAAAACGTGGTAGGATCCAACCCAGGGTCATTATATTTGAACCACTAGGGGCCAAGCTACAAGTGACAAATGACACTTGAACGGCAAGTGAACAGACTCATGTGTATTCCTCCCTGTTCACTTGCGCTCCACTTGCGCTCCACTTGCTCATGTGGAGTGCAAGTGAACAGGGAGGAATACATGTGAGTCTGTTCACTTGCCATTCAAGTGTCATTCGTCACTTGTAGCTTGGCCCTAGGATGTTAGTTCTAGGCACTAATGCTCCTAAATCATGTCCATGTGATTATAGGGCTGGTGCTCAACTGCTTTTCCCACCACCACCCACCTCATATGCTTGTTTAGGGTATGATAGATTAACTAAAATAATCCAGGGAAATTGGCCTCATTCTCAGAATGTTTGTAAGCCGGAATGAAAAATGAGAGTGAATGTGAAATCAGATAGATCATTCCATAGTAATTGCTTTTTTAACATGAAGAACCTAGCAGCTACCATTATTGGGGAATAATAGACGGGGCTTAATGGAACACTGCCCTGACCCAGAACAATCATTGTTACAGCCCAGAACAGAAAGCTCCCTAAATAAAGAAACATTTGCACAAAATGCACAGAATATAACAGAGATGAATAACTAACAAAGCAAGTGAGATTTTGGTTTTAAGTCTCTTCATTGGGATACTCTGTTTTGTAACATTTCTCCCATGAACTGTAGAGATTTCAAAGTGGAAATATGATGCATTGTATTTCAGAACACAATTCTCATTCATCCTTTTTTATTCTATCCTTCCTCGGGGCAGTGTATACGTGGCTCTTCCTCCATTTTATCCTCACAACAACCCCGTAAGAGAGGCCAGGCTGGCAGGCATTGACCAGAATAGGGAGAATCTGAACCCAGAACCTTCACTCCTTCCTGTTCCAGCACTGTCACACCCGCTGGCTCTATACACGTCTACATCTCAAATTTCAAGTCTGAAGGGGAGAGGAGAGGTGTTAAAGAGATTGTCATGCAATATCTCAAGTGAACACTGTTGACCAAGTGAAGACATATAAGTGAATTTGGAGAGAAAAATGTAAAGATTTACCTTGGAAACAGTGGGGAAATAGCAGCTGAGGAACTGATGGATGACATTATGAAACATCACGAAAGACATTCCAATCATTTTTGCAAAATGACTACTGAGTTATAGGAAATGTGCAAAATGACAACTGAGTTACAGGAAATATACCTCTACAATAAACACCTTTTTGTCCTTTAGCTTATTAACTGTATAATTATCACAGTATTTGCAATATATATTTTTTCTGGCAAACATGATGCAATCTTTTACTGAAGAAGTGACATTCTCTTTCCTGTTGGTGCATCTTAATTTTTAGGCAATAGAGAATTTATCCCAAAGGACTCCTGTCTGTTCATTTATTTAAAAGATTACATCTGTTGATCTTATCTGCATATTATTGGTAGTGGACGCTGACACAGCAAGTAAAGAGGACCTTCAGGTACCTGGTTTGGTGAAGAGGTGTGTGTGTTATGTACCGTCAATTCACCTCCAACATATGGCGATCCAATGAATGAAAGACCTCCAAAAAGTCCCGAGCAACAAATTTGCTCATATCTTGCAAACTGGAGGACGTGGCTTCTTTTATTGAGTCCAGCCCTCTTGCTTTGGGTCTTCCTCTTTTCCTACTGCCTTCAGCTTTTCCTAGCGTTATTGACTTTTTTAGAGAGTCTTGTCTTCTCATGATGTGACTAAAGTTTTGTCATTTTAGCTTCTAGGGAGAATTCGAGCTTGATGTGAGCTAGAACCCACTTACTTGTCTTTTTGGCTGTCCATGGTACCCGCAAAACTCTCCTCCAGCACCACATTTCAAATGAATCAATTAATAAGCATTTATTCAAATAACGCTTTCCCCCTTCAATATTTCAGTTGTAAACTGTGTTAACAGAATGACGGATAGAATTCAGCATAATAGCATGATGCACTTCTAAGTTTTAAAAAATCTTCCGTTCATCCATTTGCAGATGTGGTAGAATGGGCTTTAGCTACCCAAGAAAAAGATTTTTGGATTGAAGTGGAAAGCTCATTGAACACATCACCTGAGCAAAGCACAGCGGGGGCAGGGCTCAGGTAACGCCAAGGTTAAGGTTTTTAGGGAAGGAACAGAGGAGGGAGAACCAGCCAAAGTCAAGACCCGCCTACTGTGCATTCAGCTACAAAATCGTGCATGCATCTGGAAAAAAGTATACTGCAGAGTTGGAAAAAGTACAGAAAGGAGCAATTACAGGGAGCAGAGCAGTAGATGGAGCCTTTCTCCCAGTGCCAGTCTGAGGCTTTGGAAAGACGACAAAGGGAAGCCATCCTAGAACTTCATACCAAGATGAAGTGTGGCAAGAGGACCAGGAATAAATTATTTTGTCTCAAGCCACCAGAACGTAGTTTTATTCCATGGCAAGCAAAAATAAGTATCTCTATACAAAACATATTACTACTAGAAGATGTGGTGATAAACACTAGTTTATATGGTTTATAAAGAATTAGATAAATTCATGGATGTTATGTCACAGGGCAGGTAGACCTCAGGGCTTTTTTTCTGGGAAAAGAGGTGGTGGAACTCAGTGGGTTGCCCTCGGAGAAAATGGTCACATGGCTGGTGGTCCCGCCCCCTGATCTCCAGACAGAGGGGAGCTGAGATTGCCCTCCGCGCCGCTCCAGATTAATTCTAATCTGCCTATCTTTTGATAGATTAGAGTGCGTCTCATCCACTCCGAATGGTCTGTTTACTCTTTGGTTGGTTCTCGTTTTACGCTGACCTCTCCTTGCAGCTTCTCACTCTTCCCAGTCTGTTCCTTGAACCCCAACTATAAATGTAGCTGGTTTGGATGGCGACTCCTAAGCATCTGATTAAGTGAGCTCTAATTCATAAATATTTATGCTGGAATAAATCTTGTTAAAATTTAAGGCGCCGCTGGTTATTTGTTTCATATTCAAATATTGTGTGCATGTCTGAAAACAGATGGGGTTATAATTTATAGCCGAAAGGTATTGCTGTATATTGTGTAAGCAGAAAGAAAAGAGGCGAGGGTGCTCTACTTCGCAGGGGGGCATGGCATGTTTTATTTATGCAAGGAGGAAGGAGAGGGACTCCCACAGCCTGGGCTCTCTTGCCGCTTTCTAAAGGCTCTTGAGAGTGAAATTCAAAACCATTCATCTTCCCTCTCAATGACATTCTCTCCACGGCTGCTTTGGGATCAGCCTGGCAACCCACTGTGCAGGGTCTACATGACTAACACAGACCTATGAAAATGATCGCTTCATAAGTAGTGTCAATATTGCTTCAACCTGAGGTACTGCTTGTGAGCGAAAATGCCTGACTTCCCCCCTTTGCACAAGCAATGATCTGAATAAACAAGCAACTGGTTATTGTTTGAGATGAGATCATTCCTCTGGAAACATTTTGGCCTCTGGAGGCGGCAGCAGAATTTGTTTTAGTGAACTCAAAAAAGTTATGGGCAGGGCTTTTTTTCTGGGGAAAGAGGTGGTGGAACTCAGTGGGTTGCCAGCACAGGGGGCAACTCTTGGCGGGAGGTGGTGGCCCTGGTACCACATGTGCGTGCGCAAAGTACTCACACATTCCAAGGACCAATGGCATCACTTTGGGTCAGCTAGAACAAGGAGGGAGTTTTTTAAAGTTTAAATTGCCCGTGGTGAAAACGGCCACATGGCTGGTGGCCCCGCCCCCTGATCTCCAGACAGAGGGGAGTTTAGATTGCCCTCCGTGCCGCTCGGCAGCGTGGAGGGCAATCTAAACTCCCCTCTGTCTGGAGATCAGGGGGCGGGGCTACCAGCCATGTGACCATTTTCAAGAGGTTCCGGAACTCCGTTCCACTGCGTTGCAGCTGAAAAAAAGCCCTGGTTATGGGTATTTTTGCTGATGAAGCGTGTCTTTGTGACTTACCAGCCATCCTAGAATCAGTATCGCTACTAACAGTGACACCGTTTGTTAAATTGTATTTGAGCTGCTCATTTTATTTTTAAGAGCTTTGTTCACAGACCACCCCCCTCCGGCCCTCTTTTCTTCCCTTAGCCGTGCCTAGGGCTGCCGGCCTCCAGGTGGGGACTGAAGTTCTCCCAGAATTACAACTCCAAACTAGTGATACCCCTCACCTGGAGAAAACGGCAGTTTGGGAGGGTGGACTCTGTGGTACCATCTCTACTGAGGGGTCTCGCTTGTGCATCCCCTCTCCAAACTCCACCCTCCCTTGGCTCCACCTCCAAATCGCCAGAATTTCCCCAACCAGGAGTTAGCAATCCTAGCAGTACCTGTCAAGCACTGGGAAATACTGAGCCAACTGAATGGCTTTAGATAAGCCCAGAGGCCTGAGGCTGTCCCTGGGTTTTTCAGGGCTGAACCTGGTAGTGAAAACAATGCCAGGGCTGTGCCCTAGGTGGTTGGCTATCCCAGGGCAGGACAGCTTCTGGTGCAGCAGGCTTTGTGGCAAGGACACTTAGCAACTGCTCCCAGAGCCTTTCCCTCCCGGTTATACTCAATAAAACTCTGGCTCATCATGAGCACTAGACTACTGAGAAAGGCACAGCAATTCTTCCTCCCCAGCTGCCATCATCGTCTTTGGCATCACAGGATACATGCTAGCCGATAAGGGAACTTTTAAGATAGGGACTGATGTAAATTAAAGCAGCCGATACTTTCATGAATGAAAGGAAAAAAATAGTCTCTGTGACCAGGTGAGAAAGTGGTGGCTGTACTTTGGCTGAAATAATTTGGGCATAGAAATCAACCAAGATGATCATAACGCAAGAAAGGAGCCATATAATTTGAGATGGACTCTTGAGAATGTGGTTTAAACGTCAGAATCTACCGAGTCCTCCAAATGTCTTGCTCATGTCCCTGACAGAAGCTTAGTGCGATAAGAATATGAGAAATAAAAGTGGCTTCCTAACATATGGCAATATGGTAAATGCTCAGCAAACTCAAGTCCTGGCAAGATATTACAGATGAAGGAATTAATATTCAGTAGATACCCTGTTACCAATCAGTTTCAAGATTAAAGAAGATTATTGACGCAGAAGGTGGAGCTTTAAGAGAGACGACAGAGTTCGAAAAAGCTCATAATGAAACAAAACCACTTATTACAATGGATATATAAGCTATTACTTCAGTTATTTATGTATTTATTATTTCATTTGACTTTTATTCCGCCCTCCCCGCACAGGCAGGCTCAGGGCAGATTACATTCAGTTAAAAAAAGTTACAATAAAACTTACAGTTATAACAATCTAAAACAGCAATAGCCACCAATACAGTATAAATAATTAAAAAGTACAAGATAGCAGTAAAACAGCCAATCAGAGGCAGTCAATCTACCAGTCAATTTTCTTCAGTTAGAAACAGAAGAAGAACAAATGAAAAAATGTATGATTAAATGGATGCAGAACTTTAAAGGACAAATACTTGAGTTCGATCCTGACAGAAGCTGGGTTCAGGTAGCTAGCTCAAGGATGACTCAGCCTTCCATCCTTCCAAGGTCGGTAAAATGAGTACCCAGTTTCCTGGGGGTAAAGTGTAGGTGACTGGGGAAGGCAATGGCAAACTACCCCGTAACAAAAAGTCTGCCAAGAAAACATGATGTGACATCCCCCCATGGGTCAGTATAATGAACTCAGTGCTTGCACAAGGGACTACCTTTATCTACCTTTAACTATGCAACAATGGGAATGGTTATGGGAAAAAGGAATTAAGTTCACAGTCAGCCAGGCATTAAGAGACAATTGGTACAAAATATTTTTCAGATGATCTATTACTCCAAAGGATATTGAGAAGGTAGATTAAAACTACAAAGGAAAATGTTGGAAATGTCAATATATAGATTGAACTTTTTATCGTATGTCGTGGACTTGAAATAAAGCAAAAAGATACTGGAAGGAAATACATGGAATAATGCTGAATATATCAAAATTTAGATTCCCTTCAGAAGCTAAGAATATGCTATTAAGAATATTGCCAAAAGCCTTAGAAGAAATATTTGAATATATAGTGACAGCAGCTAGAATAATTTATGCAGCAAAATGGAAATCAGACATCTGTTCAAAGTTAGTAGAATGGGAAAACAAACTTGATGAATATACGAATATACAGTTATCAGCTTATTTGAGAAATAGATCCATCACGTATTTTGAGGAGAGATGGAATGTGTATTATACAAAAAGGAGACAAATTTAAGCAATGTAAAAGCAGAATGAAACTTAGTCCTAAATGAATATAAATGTAAAAAGTAGTTCTTTGATCAGAAACATTTTTATTATGATATATATAATAGATCCCTTTTATATATTTTGATAGATTATCTATTTGTTAAAAGTTATATTAGCTATGGAGACGTGGCGAAAGTATGTAATATTAAATATGTAGCAATGATGAAACCATTTATGTAGTTGCAAAACAGATTAGTTATGAAATTTGCAACTTAAAATATTGAATATTTTAAATTACAAATCCTGGCGAAATCGTGCCAGGAAGACGCTGTTATCCGGGAGTTTTGTGTGAAATCACATCTTCCTGGAGCGATTTTGCACGAGAAGACGCTGTCTTACGGGTCTTTCTCATGATGTTCTGCAGGCAGGTAAGACATGTGGAAACGGCCAGTGTCTTAAAGATGTTAATAAAGAGGATGTTCTGGAGAAATATTTTGTGTTTTATATATTTTGTTATATACAGTTATTTCTGATTTACACATTTATGCTATACAATCCCTTTCCCCCCTTTCTGTATACCCTTTTATTATTATTCTGTTTTTAAAAATAAAAATATATTATGACAAAAAAAGAAATAGTTTGTGCATGAAGCAAATTGCCTCAGAGTAAGGTCACTCTTAGTTTGATGGCATGGAGCCAACCATCCGTGGGACTTGATGGAGCAGGGCTTTCCCATGTCACCCCTCCTATTATGACCCACTAAATCCTTTGAAATTTTTGTTTCTGTGAGGGGGGTCAGCAGAGGGGGCAACACAGGTGCCAAAATGGGAGTCTGCCATAGGAAGGGAGAAATGACAGAAATTGCCCCCTCTTCAGCAAACAGAAATGTCGTTCTGTTGGAAGAATTGCATGGCTGGATATACGCTGGTGGCTCTGAGGAATGTAGCCTCAGAGCTAAACCACACGAGACGAATTACATGAGAATGCTCAAGTGAAAGGAGATGCAATGTTAGTCAGGGAGCGTAGTTTGAATTTCACCTCTCTCTCCAGAGCTGGCAAAGATCACTCCTCGGAGGGTTTGTTAATTTCCTCTTTGCCCCCAGGAAGGCTCTGTCAATTATTAACAAATCCCCTACAGAGCACTCTTTGCCAGCTCTGTAGAGAGGTGAAATTAACAAACCCTCTGAGGAGCGATCTTTGCCGGCTCTGTAGTGAAAGGTGAAATTCAAACTATGCTTCCCAGCTAACATTGCATCTCTTCACTTGAGCATCCTTGTGTAATTCATCTTGCGTAGTTTAGCTCTCAGTGATGTCTTACCACTTAGGTTTTGTAAAGACTGCAGTTCCCTTAAAGAGTGCTGAGCTTGCATGACATCCTGGCGTGTGCAGTGCCTTTCTAGGTACTGAGGGTTCTTCTGTGTATGTACAACTGTAATTCCAGAGAGGTAGTTGTGTTAGTCTATTGTAGCAAAACGAAACATACGTGTCATGTCTGTACCCCATCCATGCCATTATTTTCATGATGAACCAGTGATGCTATTCTGAACCAATGTTTCATGCTGTAACTTAATGTCATATTACCAATGCCATAACTGTTTTGCATTCACAGGCTTGTAGAAGCTGCAGGTGTCTTATCTAATGGACTATAGAAACTCGCAGTGCTTCTGACCTTGTACCCCGCTCACTCCCATGTACTGCTATGTTACGATTTTAATCTCCTGCTTTCTCAGTGTCTAGACTTGATAGTACAAATATGTGAGACGTTCTCAGGATGCGTTCGCGCCAAAAGTCCTGTTTGGCTGATGGGAGGGGGAAGGAGTAAATGTGTGAGTTAAGAGGAAGAGTTTTCCCACATGTTGTCATTCCTGTCAAATTGATCCTTACTGCTTAGCAGCTTACCTTGCTTCTGAGTAACCTTACGGACATATCTGTGGAAATGATTTGATTTCTGAATAAAACCATTTAAACAAGAGCCTGGATTCTTGCTGCAATGGTACAGGGATCTATCTGCCATAGCCTGTCATCTATAGCCTGACATTATGCCCTGGGCACCTTAAAGAGTAACAACGCTTATTCCAGCAGGAGCTTTCATGAGTCACTCGTTTTCTATTTTGTACAATTATAACCGATCCTCATCAATCTTCTGTAATGCTCCCTGTGTCCAGCCTTATTCCGTGTTTCAACAACGAGCGTTTTGTGGTATCTTAAAGACGGCCATCTGTTCATTTTTAATAACATCTTTGTTTTTGCTGCCACATCTGAACCCACTCTAGAGCACCTGAGGGTGGCTTTACACAAGGTGGGACAATGGGAAAGACTTATGGAAAGATAAAAATCAGAAAACTATGAACAGACTGCTTTGGGTTGAACTCGGACAAACAAGGGACAAAAATAAACCTTAGCCTTTTTTAAAACAGGATGGGAAGAACAGAACAACCTCAGTAACATCAGGGCAAGGCTACCTTTTCCCTCATGTGATTTCTTCCCACTGTTTGTAACAGCTTTGTAAACCTAATAATGAGAGAAGTGAATAAACTAATCCTGAGAAACACAGGAAACAATCCTAAGCAAATCTACTCAGAGGTAAGTTCCACATTATTCAATAAGACTTACTTCTATGAAAGTGTTCTTAAGACTGTAGCCAAAGATTTGGGAAATGGACACAAATATTTAACAACCTGTTTATTTCTTTCTCAGAGTCTCTCTACACATTTCTAACTACCTAGGGATGCTCAAGTGCAGGATTGTATGTCTAGTCCTCAATTCACGTGCAGGCTGTTCTTGCTTAGCACACGTGAACGTTGCTTTCATGGGAGCTCCCTTTCCGTGATCACATCTGCAAGTGATTCTGGAGGGCAAGTGCTAATCCAGCTCTGTTTTCACTGCGAGAACAATTAATGTAGTCTCCTTTGAATTGCCAATTTGCATTTCTTTAAGGTGTGAGAAAGTGTCAAGATCTGCATTGCAATGAATGAGGGAAACTGGGATACCTTTAGTAGTTTATATCAAACGTGTGACGCAGAGCAAATTGAAGTGTGGCTGCGAATGAGTGCATGGAAAGTTGGAGGAGGGCAGGGGTCATTTCGTAGGAAAAGAGCTGGAGGAACTCATTAGCATAACTGATCTGCATATGCCACACACCCCTGACATCACCTATCCTGGCTGTTGTGGACCCAATCCTGGCCATTCAGGGCCAAAATTGGGCCCAAAATGGCAAAAAGGGGCTGAAAATGGCCAAAAGGGGGCCCAAAATGGTCAGGATCAGGCCACTGCTGAGTGGGAGAGTGATCCACCACCCATCAGAGGCCCGATCCGGGCTGTTTCATAGAATCATAGAATCATAGAATCATAGAGTTGGAAGGGTCCAGACAGACCCATCTAGTCCAACCCCCTGCCCAGTGCAGGATCAGCCTAAAGCATCTCTGACAAGTATTCATCCAGCCTCTTCTTGAAAACTGCCAGTGAGGGGGAGCTCACCACCTCCCTAGGCAGCTGATTCCACTTTTGAACTACTCTGACCGTGAAAAAGTTTTTCCTAATATCCAGCCAGTACCTTTTTGCGTGTAATTTAAGCCCATTGCTTCGCGTCCTACTCTCTGCTGCCAACTGGAACAGCTCCTTGCCCTCCTCCAAATGACAGCCTTTCAAATATTTAAAGAGAGAAATCATGTCCCCCCTCAACCTCCTCTTCTCCAAACTAAACATTCCCAAGGCCCTTAGCCTTTCATCGTAGGGCTCAGTCTTCAGACCCCTGATCATCCTCGTCGCTCTCCTCTGCACCCTCTCGATTTTGGCCACATCCTTTTTGAAGTGAGGTCTCCAGAACTGCACACAATACTCCAGGTGTGGCCTGACCAAGGCAGTATAGAGAGGGGCTATGACCTCCTGCGATTTCGACGCTATGGCCCCTTTGATACAACCCAAGACTGAATTAGCCTCTTTTGCCACCGCATCACACTGACTGCTCATATTTAGTTTACAATCCACTCTTACCCCAAGATCCCTTTCACATATACTACTGCCCAGAAGTGTATCCCCCATCCAGTATTTGTGCTTCCCATTTTTGTGGCCCAGATGTAATACTGTGCACTTGTCTTTGTTGAATTGCATCCTATTCACAGCTGCCCACTTCTCCAGAGTATTCAGGTCTTGTTGAATTTTAATTCTATCTTCTTGGGTGTTTGCTACTCCTCCCAATTTGGTATCATGAGCAAATTTAATGAGCAGCCCTTCCACTCCTTCATCCAGATCATTGATAAAAATATTGAAAAGTACCGGGCCCAAAACCGAGCCCTGCGGCACCCCGCTGGACACCTCCCTCCAATCTGATGAAACGCCGTTGACCACCACTCTTTGAGTGCGGTCCTCTAACCAGTTCCCTATCCACCGAACTGTCCTATAGTTTTGGCCCCAATCCAGGCTGAAACGGGCCCAAATGGCCGAGAGTCCGATGGGCGGGGCCACCTGACATGTGACTTCTTTAGGGAACTGCCAGAACTGTGCTCCGGCATGTTGCCCCTCAAAATGAGCCCTGGAGGAAGGACATGTGAAATGAGGTTCACTTGAGCATCCCTAGGTACTTAGTAATGTGTAGAGAGACTCTTCGTTCCTTTAGTTTTTCTTTCCATTAACCAGCAACAAGGTCATTATATTAAGCCTGCAACTGTTTACAACCTAATTGGTACCTGCCTGAAGCGACTGACCCAGCCATTCCAATCTTATGCCCTCAAACCCACGGACTCTAGTAGGTATGCCTAACTCTGCCTAGGATCGGGTTTCAAGTTGCAGCTAAAGTGGTTTACTTCCAGGGAATACAAAAAAGAGAATGGCGATCACACCTTAAAGTCTAACAGATCGCTTATGGCATAAATGTTCATGGAAGATAGCCAAGATCATCAGATTCATGTCCTCCTTTGGCATACACCTGGGTGTAGAGAATAAAACTCTGTGCCATTTTTATGAAAAACTCAGAAGTATATACAAGATAAGATCAATACTTGTAGCAGCTCTTGGGAATGGTCACTGATCTTATCTTGTATACTCTTGAGCTCTTTTGCGTCACAGACTAAACACTGCACCTTTTCACAGCACTGATTGTGTTTTTTCCTATGTCAGTGTGTGTGCGTGTCTTTTCACTTTGGCATTCAGTGTGGTAGTATAATATGAGATTGTTATGAAAAAAGATACGTTTGTTCAAATATTTATGTATTAAAATATTTATCCTGCTTTCTCTACCAACCATGGACCTTTGGGACTGGCTGCAGGCCAGACTGTTGCACTGAGAGTCATAGATTAAACCTGCAGATGCGGATATAAGAGCACCCTCAAGCTGAGAACCCATTTCTTAAGGGTGACTACAACCCCAGAGTAGGCAGGGTCTTTTTCATCATCCACATTGTTGTTGTCATCATTGTCACCAGGGCTTTTTTTCTGGGAAAAGAGGTGGTGGAACTCAGGACCGCACAATGACGTCACTTTGGGTCAGCTGGAACAAGGGGAGAGTTTTTTAAAGTTTAAATCGCCCTCAGTGAAAATGGTCACCTGGCCGGTGGCCCCGCCCCCTGATCTCCAGACAGAGGAGAGTTTAGATTGCCCTCTGCGCCAGTGGCATGGAGGGCAATCTCAACTCCCCTCTGTCTGGAGATCACGGGGCGGGGCCACTGGCCAGGTGACCATTTTCAAGGTGCCGGAACTCTGTTCTACTGCATTCCAGCTGAAAAAAAGCCCTGATTGTCACCAACAGCAACTTAGTTATATCTTGATTGGGCAGCAGTGTGTTGGCCCTCACCCAGCCTTTCTGATTTAGAAAGTCCACTACCTTGCTAACTTCCAGTATAAAGGGATAGCTGTGTATTACCCACCTATTAGTAGCATTTAACTTCATAACTCTAGCGATTAATTGGCACCAACCTGGTGGAACTCTCTGTCTATTGAGACCTTGCCCCAGTGTGATTTATTATCTTTTCAACGGGCCTGTAAGACAGAGATGTTCCACCAGGCATATGCTAAGGCTGGGGCAGGGTCAAGCCTTCTGGCCAGTCTCCTGTGTGTGTGTGTGTGGGGGGTGTAATTTAACCACCCTGCTCTGGTTTCCATCAGTCTGTCCGCTGATTTCATCTGGTCACCCCTCCACCCCGTAGGACGTGTAGGTAAGGTTAGAAGGATTTCTGCCATTCAGGATGCTATTTCACTGAATTGAATTACTGTATTCATGTTTTTATTGTTGGTTTTAATAATAGTTGTTATCCGCCCTGAGCCCATTTGTGGGGAGGGCAGAATATAAATGGAATCAACCAATCAATCACAGGGGATTGCTGGCCAATCACATAAGATGTCTTGGAGTTCTTCTAGATTTTGAGAAGAAGGTTGGGCTACTAGCCAAGAATGTATTCTTCTGGTCACCTCTGCTTTGGAATCTATTCTCCCTCTCCACTCAGCTGACCTAGTCACACTGATTTGTGTTAACCTAACTATTCAGCCAGATTATGACAACACTTTCTGTATGGGGTTGCCCTTCAAGAAAACTTGGAAGCTTCAGCTAATGCAAAAATGTAGCAGCTCATTTGCTTATATGTATGAAGTATTGTGAACACATTACACATGTGCAGAAGCAGCTGCAAGGACTACGGATCTGTTTTTGGGCCCAACTCAAGGTGCTTGCTCCTACCTTCATCACTTGGCTCCCACATTCCTGAAGAAAGGAATCTCCTAGCTTGAACCCATGCACCAGTTAACATCCTCTGTCCCTTCAATGAGGTTGGCTCACTTGGTCCGTCTTCACATGTCTTACCGGCCGCACAAAATTGCGCAAAACTCCCGGAACAACGGCGTCTTCCTGGCGCGATTTCCCATCATGACTCTGGTTTGTGGCACGAATCGCACCACAAACAGGAGTCATGATGGGAAATCGCGCCAGGAAGACGCTGTCATTCTGGGAGTTTTGCACGATTTTGTGCAGCCAGTAAGACATGTGAAAACAGCCTTGATGTCTACAGGGGATTTGGTGGCCTCTCCTCTTCTTTAGAATAAAGGAGGTCCAGAAGGCCCTTTCCTTAACGGCATTTAGGAGGGTCTACAAAACACTGTTGTTTTTGAGGGCCCTTGCTAATTGTTGGGGATTTTTTCTCTGTCTGCCTGATGAACTGGCTAGCTGTTTATTATGAATAAGACAGACACTATTATATTGTTGTAAACCATTTTGGCAGAAATTGGAAAGGTGGGGTATAATTTTTTTAAAAATAAAATGATGGATAAATAAGATTGAACTCTGTGGAACCCTATAGTGCAAATGTCACTTAGTAAACAGCAATCTCCCAACACAACTTTCTGGAACCAGTCAGCCAGAACCGCTAGAGCATGGTGCCCCTGATACCCATGCTGGCTAACTGGTTGAGAAGGATACGGTGATTGATGCTGTTGAAAGCTGCTGAGCGCTTCAGGAGGATCGACCGGGATGTCCTCCTTCTGTTACAGCTCACTGAAGATCGTCCATCAAAGATCACAAAGACCGTTTCTGTTGCAGAGAATTGGTGTGGTTTTGCCTCAATGAAGAACTAGTTAGAGTGCTGGTCTACAACCTTGTTGGTATTTTTCAGGTATATTCAGGAATCCTGTATAATTTCTGGACTCTTAGATATATCAGTATTGCCATTCCGAGATAAACCCCATTCAGGAATCACAGTGCCAGCCGTTTCAAGGTTGCTGGGTTGTTTTTTCCCCTTTGTAGGTGCCCTGGCAACAGGAGTGAGGGGGGAGTGAGGCCACTCTCACGGGAAAATGGGATCTGGCATTAGAGGGAACTCTAAGTGACTGACCAATCACAGTGACTCTCTCATGTGGTTATGTTTTTCTAGTTCTTTCTGGCCATGGGCAAAGAGCATAAAAGCAGGCATGGGCTACAGTAGGGCTCCTGTCTGAGATGCTGCCTCTGCTGCTCTGGTCTCTCCCCTGCCCGCCCTGGAGGATTCCAGCACTGGACTGCCATGCCATACCTGTTTGTCAGGAAGTATGTTGAATCAGGTTCAAATTTTCTTAGAATTGGAGGGAGGAGTTTAATGGTGGGAGGGATTAGCTTTTGTAAAGGAACTTTTTTTGTGAGGTAGTATGTAGGATTATTTTTAGAACAGCTATTAGTTTTCTTTCTTTTTGTTCCTTTTTTGTTTTTTTTTGCCTTGCTCTGGGGTGAGGAGCTTTCGTTTTATTTATTTCTGATTAACTGTAAACCTTTCCTTTGCATTTTGTACACTGCCTGTTTTTCGTTTTAAAGACTCATTCTTGTGGTTTTCTGTTGGGCTCTTTGGTTTGTTGTTGTACTTGAATTTTTAAGGAGTTATTGTGCGGAGGGGGGGGTGCTCCAGGTTGTTACTTGCTTACTGTGTGTGTTGCTTTGCTTTGGTTGTGGTGGTGGTGGTGGTCTTGGCTTGCTAGAGTGGAGGCTTTCCTGTGCTCTGCAGACAAGACTTGTGCCTAGGGTCATAGTTGACCCAGCAATGCATCTTTCTCAAGCTTCAGCCAAAATAGGCTTGAGTTGATCTGGCTCAGCTGCACTTGCTGCAGGTGCGGAGGCTCCTGAGCAGGGCTCATTTTGAGGGGGAATGCACAGGAACACAGTTCCAGCAGTTCCCCAAAGAGGTCATATATCAGGTGCCCCCACCCACCTGACTCTCGGCCATTTTGGGCCCGTTTCGATCTGGATTGGGGCCGAAATGGCCTGGATCGGGCCTCTTACAGGTGGTGGATCACTCTCCCCCTCAGCAGCGGCCCAATTCTGACTATTTTGGGCCCCTTTTTGGCCATTTTCAGCCCCTTCTTGCCATTTTGGGCCCAAATTTGGCCCTGAATGGCCAGGATTGGGTCCAAAACAGCCAGGATAGGTGATGTCATGGGGTGTGGCAAATCAATTATGCTAATGACACACTTCTGGTGATGGCAAGGGGCGTGGTATATGCTAATGAGTTGTGCTAATCGGTTCCTCCCGCTCTTTTTCTACGAAATGGCCCCTTCTCCTGAGACTGTGCTGTGTCTTGGCCAGGAAGTTTTGGTCTCAGAGCCCTGTTCAGGAATCCAGGTTTGCTTTTCGCCTCCTTTGCACTGCCTTGCCCCGGGTCTTCCACCAATGCTGCTCTTGTGATGTGGGAGCAGGCCCTTGAGGGGCTGTGGGCCTGGGCTTGCATCTTGCCTAGAAGAGGCCTAATGGCTATCTCAGAAGCAGGGGACAAGGGTGGCCTCTGGCACTGCTGAAGGATGGTCAGCAGGTGCCCCTACAGCATCAGGCCCTCCCTGACTCCGCTGGTCCTCCTGGCTCCCTGGCCTTGGCTCCTCAGACTCAGTCACCAAATGAATGCTCTTTCCTGGGCAGTTTTGGAGGGTAAATACAAGAAAGTACCATATGCTAACAGAACATGCAGATGCCCAGCTGATAAAATCGAAACCATTGAACATATGATTATAGAGCGTCCCATATTTAAAGAGTTGAGGGCTAACTTTGTTGGAAGAGGACTCAGTGCTGTCCCTTTCAGAGGAGGATAAACCAAAGAGTTAGAAAGATGGAGAGGTCAGGACACTCTATTTACTGTTTACTTTTCTGGCTATCCTTTGATATGTAGATTGCTGTTCTCAGGATTTCCTCCTCCTGCCGTCCTCCTTCTCACTCTTCTCTTCCTGGATTTGTTCCAGGCACCATCTCTCTCCTTCTCCTCCCTCCATCTTGGAAGCATGGATGCAGGACTTGTCCTAGTATGCCCATCCTTATACAAAATAAGTAGATAGGATCTGTCTCTCCTCCTTTCCTATCAGAGTATGGAGTTCCTACAATAAAGAACTCTTATTTCCTTTCTAAGTATAAGCAAGTGCATGCTTTTTTATTTTCATCTCCTATACACACTAGCCAGCAGAACCAGCTCACAACCACCTATAATCACGCTTCCTCTGCTAAACAATAGACTCTGCTAATGGCCCAAACATGGACTCCTTTAATTAGATTTCTGGGGCTAACATATGATTTATTTATCAAACTTAATCACCCCTCTACCTAAAAATATGGAACTACCTAATATGAAAGCGCAAGTGACATGGTTATTATCAGATACAAATGATTCCATTACACTTTCAGCAAAATATATAGGGGCAATAATTAAGCACCAGAGAAATGACATTAAGGTTCTTCCCACTCTATAATCAGTAACTCATAGAAGCCTATATAATCCACTGTTCACCCAATCAATGCAGCTAGTCATATACAATCCAAAATAAATACCATTTACTAGCAAAATTCACATCAAATATAAATTCTTATATCCAATACAATCCACAATAGCACAAAATCAACGTGCTCCTGGTTATGAATAGAGATGGGCACGAACCACATAAAAACCGAACCATGAGGTTCGTGGTTCATGGGTTTTCATGGACCAGGAACCACGAACTGGCATGAACTGGGGCAAGTTTACGAAGATTCGTGCCCATCTCTAGTTATGAACCACATTTTGATGGAAAATATCTTTTTTAGGTATGGATTGATCAAAATTGTGATGGTTACATGTGTTTCTTCAATTGGTTCATAATCCATACCAGAAGAAGATGTTTCCATCAAAACGTGGTTCGTATCCATACCTGAAGATGTTTCCATCGAAACGTTACTGACAGGATTATTACTAGACACTTATATGATGACTATTTACCCTATGTATTGTTTGTAAATTTTCCTACTACATGATTGTAGTTTTTGTTAGTCTTACATCTTACACTGTGGTCCTTTTTGTTGTAGAATGTAAGGTGGGCAGCAAAGCAAAGAGGGAACCAGAGAGGGGCAATTAGACTGAGTGCAAAACAGGATAGTGTCCTGGAAAGCCCAAAGGAACAGTGTTGACTGTTGGCCAAGAACAGGGAGGTGGGTGGGAATGAAGAAACTGCTCAAGAAACTGGGTGGCCTCAATGGACAGCCTCCTGACTGGACTCACCTGACTCTGAACAGGGGGGAAGCAAAGCCCTCCGTTCCAGCCTGAACTGTCAGGCTGTATTGTGCCTTGCCAGCTTTTATCTCCCTGGGGATCCTTCCGTGTATAAGATGCCTCTGCCGGACAGCCTGTTCTGTACATAACTGCAGTCTTTATCAGTTGTATTGAGGGACCCATTTTGGCTGGTTTGTATATGAGTAGGGCCTTTTTTCAGTGGGAACGCAGTGGAATGGAGTTCCGGAACCTCTTGAAAATGGTCACATGGCTGGTGGCCCCGCCCCCTGATCTTCAGACAGAGGCGAGTTTAGATTGCCTTCCGCGCTGCCAAGCGGCGTGGAGGGCAATCTAAACACCCCTCTGTCTGGAGATCAGGGGGCGGGGCCACCAGCCATGTGACCATTTTCTCCAAGGGCAACCCGCTGAGTTCCACCACCTCTTTTCCCAGAAAAAAAAAGCCCTGTATATGAGTAACAATTGCAGGGAAAGTTTACACCACCTCACCAGTCCTAACTCTTCCGTATAATCAATTAGAACGTAGCTCTCCTTAACGGTCTGAATAAAGCTTGGATCATCCAGTTTAGTAGACATTTGTGCGATATGATCACTTTTATTAGATTCTCGGAACAGTCTTTTGTATATCACTGAAATAAAGTTGTCTTTGTTTTGCTTTCTTTAATTGAAATGATGACCTGCACTTTTTTTGTACATGTGATGAAGGTAAATAAAACACAAACAATACCTTCCTTAGAGAAGCTATTTAATTGACAATGGCTATATCATTAATTATCAATAAAATATATGTATTTGTTTTAATAACAGGTTCAACACTACACTTAAAGATGTTTACCTGCAGAGCAGCTATTGTGTAAGAAACTGTAACAAGATCTTTCTGCTTACCTCCCCATGAGGCTTAAACTTAAACTAATAATGCTTAGCTTTTGTAGAGTCCTGATGTTATTCACTCTTCTAAGAGTCCCTCCACTTAGGAACGGAAACTTGACACCCAACTGTCTTTGATCAGAGACAATCTATGGAGCAACAAAATGGGGACATACCATTGAGTTAGTGGATCGGTCAAATGGATAGGTTGGTGATGGCCAGTCCAAACAATAGAAAGAACTGTGTGGCTAGGAGCGCCATTCACACAAAGATTCTTGGTTTTAATTCCACGTTCAGATCTGCTTAAATAATAATACATGACATTTACGCAGGTGTTTAAATGATTATGTTGTTAGTCATCATAATAGTCCTGAAAAGTAAATCAGTATAACTGTGCCCATCTGGCATATGAGATGGGGATTGGATGAGTGGTGAGAAATGGTGAGTTGCTCAATGGGGGGGGGGGGGTAGTTGTGAATTTCCTGCATTGTCCAGGGGGCTGGACTAGATGACCTTAGAGGTCCCTTCCAACCCTATCATTCTATGAATGATTCACCATTCAAGCTCCTAGTTCCAATGGCAGATCTCTACAGGTCTAAAGCCGAGGTAATCAACAATTTAGAACAATACATAATGTAGTCTTTAGGATATTCTATGTTTATGAAATGAATTCACATAAAATGAATTCGTATTTGTTCTGAGTGTATAGGAGGATCATTATGGCTGAATGGTTTAATTTCAACCATTTTATATACTGAAAAACCCTGTAGGTATTTTTTAATTAATTTACTTCATTTATACTATGCCTTTCTCCCCAATAGGGACCCAAATTACTTTCTTCATTCTCTTTTGCGCCATCTTAACCTCACAACATCTCTGTGAGGTAGGTTAGGCTGAGAGACGGTAACTGGTTCAAGGTCACCCAGCAAGTTTTCACAGCAGAGTAGGGAGTTTAATCTGGGTGTCCAAGATCCTAGTCAAACACTCTAACCATTACAGAACACTGCTACCCCAGTTATCATTGTTCAAGAAATACCTCTGTTGCAGCTACTGGCAGTACAGAAGATCAGAGGCCGAAGATCATATGGGACATTTCTGCAGCTAACAGCATGCACGTTACATAAATATCCCGCTCAAAGACCAATTCCCACACCTTTTTCATCATTAACTTAATCACTGTTAAGTGAGCCATTTCAAGTTAGTCATTCCTATGCCTTAAAGTGAATATGGTGCAGTGGTTACAGTGTTAGACTAGGATCTGGGAGAACTGGGTTTGAATCCCTACCCTGCCATGGAAGGTTATTGGGTGACCTGGACCCAGTAATGCCCTCTAAGACTAATCTAACTCACAGGGTTGTTGGGAGAATAAAATGGAGGAGAGGAGAAAAGTGAAAGCCACTTTGGATCCCCTCTGGGGAGAAAGGAGGGGTAGAAATGAAATAAGTAAGCGAGAGTCGCTCTGCACAAGACCTCTTACAGGAGGACGCTCAACTGAAGGGAGATGCAATGTTAGCCGGGAAGCATAGTTTAAAAAGACAAAGCTGGGAGAGAGATCTCCTCAGAGGGTTTGTTTATTTCACGTTAGCCTCTCTGAAGGCTCTGTCAATTTCACCCTCTGAGGAGTGATCTCTGCTGGCTTTGTCTTTTTAAACTATGCTTCCTGGCTAACATTGCATCTCCCTTCACTTGAGCGTCCTCATGTAAGAAGTATTGTGTAGAGAGAGACTAAGTAAACATCTTACAAATCACCAGAGATCACCTCAACTACAAATTCCAATGGAGACAGTTCCCAGTTTCAGTTGCAAGTTATCATAAATTGACCAAGTACTCAGAAATTAAGGCTGCAATCTTATTTTCATTTAACTGGGAATAAGCCCCAAAGTGAGACTAACTTTTAAGGAAACTTGGACGGGAATTGCACAGAAAGCAATGTAACGGCATAGTAGAACCAGCCCATAGTGATGATAAACAAACAAAATATACGCTCTGAACAAATAAATATCACATTGCTTTTGATTATCAACATTCAAACAAATAATAGAACTATTGTGAAATCTACTCTAACAAGTTTCAGGTCAGGTTGCAAGTGAGTTTTTAAAATATTTTCATTTGCTCAGGGCTTTTTTTCTGGGAAAAGAGGTGGTGGAACTCAGTGGTGGAACTCAAGATCGCACAATAACATCACTTTGGGTCAGCTGGAACAAGGGGGGAGTTTTTTAAAAGTTTAAATTGCCCTCGGGCTATATAAGCTCTGCCTTAGCACCTCAGTCTTTGTAACTTGTAACTTGTCTGTAGTGGAAGGATATAGTTCTACGATTTGTGCTTCTCTAGACCTTTGGACTTGATCTCTAGCCTGCACGGAGGGCAGTGGTGCGGAGGGCAATCTAAACTCCCCTCTGTCTGGAGATCAGGGGGCAGGGCCACCAGCCATGTGACCATTTTTAAGAGGTGCCAGAACTCCGTTCCACTGCATTCCCACTGAAAAAAAGCCCTGCATTTGCCCCCTCAAAATTCCTTGGTGTATTAAAATGAACATATTTAGGTGTTCCTGGTAGACAATTGGGAGACAAAACCTGTATTAATACAACAGCAGCCCCTAACCCTAACTCAAACAATGCAAAGGCAATGGCTGTCTGACCTTCCCTTGACCAAACTCCTTGTTTGTGTGCAACTTGAGCTGAGGTCTTGCCAGATCATCAGAATGCTATTCAATGCTTAATTTGAGTGCTGGGCTGAGCAGCTAAGCATCTGCAAAAGAGCCACTTCTGCTCTGGAGTCTTGACTCGGTTGTGTTTTGGAAAACTGCTTGCGGCTGCTTTTGCACCTAGTTAAATGAAATCTTCTCAGTCACCAGATTAGAAGGTACATATCCTGCAGGTTTGTGGTTCCAGTCATTAAAGTGACTTACTTGTTGAATGGAGAATCACCAAGTCTTTTAAAAAACAAAACAACTGCAGTCCCATGAAATGATACAACAACTCCTATGTATGAATTTATCCCTTTTGAAGACATTTCAGCTTCCTTTCCTGTTGGTTTTCAATGGGGCAGATGCATAGCAGGAAGTGTATCCTGTAATGAAACCTCAAAGACTTTTTTTTTGGAAGTCTGAAAGTTTTAAAACCAAGGGGATTTTTTGTGGATGCTAGGGGAAATATACTACGATTCCCATGAAGCAGTGTGAGAACCTCTGTGAGCAAATTGATACAGATTCAGACAACTCAGCAGCCACTGCTGGATACCAAGATTCTTGGACACAGAAGCCTGGGAAGTAGCTCCCAGCACCTTACTCCCTGGACTACTGAGCGAGCAACCAACCTATGCCCAAAGTAAGCCACAGTGCCATCTTATGAGAAGCCACTCAAGGAACTGCAGCTCAGGTGAGCCCAGGAGAGAGACGTGGTGAGAAGAGCTAGTCAAAGAACAGCTCGGGCTATGTAAGCTCTGCCTTAGCACCTCATTCTTTGTAACTTGTCTGTAGTGGAAGGATACAGTTCTACTATTGGTACTTCTCTAGACCTTTGGACTTGATCTCTAGCCTGATTATATTCTTGCCTACAGCCTTCCTGTTGCTGTGTTCGATTTCACCCTTGGACTACCTTTGACCCATGCCTCTTGCCTCTGGCCCTGCTGTTGTAGCTTCCTGCCTTGTGAGGCTGGTTTAGCCTGACCCAATCCCAGCTGACCCAGGCACCAAGTGACACTGCTGTAAGGCACACAGGGATACTTAAGTAGTAAGTCTCTTCTCAAAAAGTACAGACAAACAATATACCATGTAGAAATTGGAAATGGTGGTGGGAGACCCAATGGCAAAGCAGCTGTATAAGGCAATATGCAATCACTGAGTGATTCCGCACACGATGGATAATGCACTTCCAATCCTCTTTATAGATCATTTGGAACAAATTTTTTTGTGTGAGGAACAAAATATCCACCTCAAATGATTGATAAAGTGCATTGAAAGTGCATTATCCAACGTGTGCGGAATCAGCCAAGCTGTTCAATCATGAGCTGACTGTTGATGGCTTTTAGTGAGTGCTACCTGTGAGTAGAGCACAAGTCAAACCAGCAGGTAATCAACTATCCTCCATAGAGGATCCCTAAGCTAATGCATGGTACATTTTTATAAAGGGAAACCTTGAGTCCCTGTATTAAAGAGGAAGGAAGCCTTACATATATTCTGACAGCAATGCTTATTCTAGGCAGATCGTGAAAGAGAGAGCAAGAAGGGTTACATCAGTGCTTAGTTCTCATGGCCCTTTCTTACATATCCAGGGTAAGGCCAATCGCAACCTTAAGGTCAGATAGCAATTTTCCCTGGGCCAGTTTGGCTAGGGATCCTGACGGTGTTTTGCCATCTTCTGGGCATGCAGTAAGGGTCACTGGGTGTGTGTTGGGGGGAGGTAACTGAGTTTCCTGCATTGTGCCGGGGGTTGGACTAGATGAACCTAGAGGTCCCTGCCAACCCTATGATTCTAAATAAGCAAGAAAGACCACTCTATAGTCTGCTTTCCAATCCTATCCTCCTTTCATGTTTCCCCTCTCATATTAGAGAAGGGATCCAGTGCAACCCAAGCCCACTCCTTCCGGCATCATTCGCAATTTGGGCTCTCCAACACCAGAGGCCTTTCAGATTTCCCTCCTCCATGCTCTTTCTGCTCTTTAACATGTCATCTTGGAGCACCCCTTCCCTCATGCTCCCACTGTGACTAGAGGTTGGGGTCAAAAGAAGCCCTTAGAGCTACTTGGGCAGTTGATATGAATGAGCCGCTCTTGTGAGTCTTTCCCTCTGGGCAAACAGTGAGTCACTTAAGCTCAGGGCCAAGCTACAAGTGAGGAATGACACTTGAACGGCAAGTGAATAGACTCACGTGTATTCCTCCCTGTTCACTTGCACTCCACTTGCGCTCCACTTGATCAAGAGGAGCGCAAGTGGAGCGCAAGTGAACAGGGAGGAATACATGTGAGGGCCAAGCTACAAGTGACAAATGACACTTGAACGGCAAGTGAACAGACTCACGTGTATTCCTCCCTGTTCACTTGCACTCCACTTGCGCTCCACTTGATCAAGAGGAGCGCAAGTGGAACGCAAGTGAACAGGGAGGAATACATGTGAGGGCCAAGCTACAAGTGACAAATGACACTTGAACAGCAAGTGAACAGACTCACATGTATTCCTCCCTGTTCACTTGCACTCCACTTCATCAAGAGGAGTGCAAGTGGCGCGCAAGTGAACAGGGAGGAATACATGTGAGGGCCAAGCTACAATTGACGGATGACACTTGAACGGCAAGTGAACAGACTCACGTGTATTCCTCCCTGTTCACTTGCACTCCACTTGTGGAGGAATATGTGTGAGGGCCAAGCTACAAGTGAGGAATGACACTTGAATGGCAAGTGAACAGACTCACGTGTATTCCTCCCTGTTCACTTGCGCTCCTCTTGATCAAGTGGAGTGCAAGTGAACAGGGAGGAATACACGTGAGTCTGTTCACTTGCCATTCAAGTGTCATTCCTCACTTGTAGCTTGGCCCTCTGTTGCTGCTGGTGGTGGTGGAGAAGGTGGCAGCCATGACTTCCTACTTTATCATACCCTAGAACTGTTCCAGGAAGGCCTGTGACCCTATTCCTTGATGGCATGTTTTTACTGATACTGTAGCTTGTCAAAAGCCACGTACTACCAGCAGTCTTTCTGTAGACTGTGAGCTGCAGGGCAAACATTTGACATCTTTCCTTGTGTTGAAATGGAGTAACGCTGGATCTTATGCAGGGTGCTATTAGCAAACTCTGCATTGAGAAGGAGGCAGCTCACGGCTTCTGGATAATATATCAGAATTCATGTTTCCTTGTTGCTTGATGTGTTTCTCTGTGTATTTTTTTTGTGTGTTTAAAGCATCACCGCACAGTTGAGTGCACACAGAGTCAGTCGCTTATCAGTACACCATCTGTTGAAATGCAACCAGATGCGACAACCCAATCTAAGTTGGACATTAAACAACCTGTGGAGTTCAAGTTTGAATTCTCATGTGTGTATTAAATTACTTTCTAACCCTGAATTGACCCTTTAAGGAGGGGACACTTGACATAATGGCGTGTTTGATGCAAGGAATGTATCCGCTATAAGCATGCATGCATTCGAAGCGGGTAAGAGGAAAGACAGGAAGAGAGAAGCTGAGCGAAAGCACCTAAGGAAGGTGGATAAGGCATCTTTGGTAATCCAATATGGAAAACTGAAAAGGGGGCATTGTTGTAACATTGCAATTGTGTCTTCCTTCCAAAATGGATCGTGTTCTCTGTTTCAAGTAAGATCAATTCAAACGGTCTAGCAAGTAGAATGGCTGTTCAGATGTTTGCATCACCTTCAAGTTATTTCCTTACTAGCTGTTTTGTTTGCAGTCGCCACAATTCCTTCACTTACTGCCTAATCCTAAGGAGAGTTACTCCAGTCTAAGCCCATTCAAGTCAATGAGCTTAGACTGGAGTAACTCTGCTTAGGATTTCACTGTTAGTTTCTGCAGATAATCCAAATGATGTCATAGGCAACTCACTGCATTCCAGTCTTCCCTGTATTGTTTTTCTGGGTTTTTTTCAGCCGAGACTTGTTGAGAGAAAGTGGGCAGATTTGAATAAGAGGCAATTTAACATGGATAAGTGCCGGATTCTCCACCTGAGTAACAAAATGCAAAGCATGCATTTTGAGGGATGAGGGATACCCTTATGGGCAGCAGTGTGTATGAACAAGATCTTGGGATACAAGTGGATGGGAAGCTGAATATGAGCAATCAGTGTGATGCAGCAGCAAAAAAGGTGAATGCAATCTTGGGGTGTATCAATGAAGGTATAACATCCAAATCACAGGATGTCATTGTCCTACTATATACCGTGTTGGTCAGGCCCCACCTGGAGTATTCTGGGCAGTTCTGGAGGCCTTATTTCAAAAACAATTGGAACGCGTGCAGAGGAGAGCAACCAGGATGATCAGGGACCTGGAGACCAAGCCTACAAGGAAAGACTGAGGGACTTGGGAATGTTCAGTTTGGAGAAGAGGAGGTTGAGGGGGGACTTGATTGCTCTCTTTATGTAATTAAAAGGCTGTTCCTGTTGGCAACAGAGGACAGGACTCAAAACAATGGGTTTAACTACAGGAGAGAAGATACTGGCTGGACATTTAGAAAAACTTCATATTAAGAGTAATTCAGCAGTGGAATTGGCTGCCTAGGGATGTGGTGGGTTCCCCTTCATTGGCCGTCTCCAAGGAGCAGCTGGACAAACACTTGTCAGGGATGCTTTAGGCTGTTCCTACAGGGCAGAGGGTTGGACTAGATGGTCTGCAAATGCCCCTTCCAACGCTATGATTCTGTGATTCCTGCTGACTCAGACAAAAGAAGGTAGTCATGCACCATAATCAAGGGTCCTTGCCATGACTCTTTGGATCCCACATACCCAGTCTATGGATGAATGACTACAGTCTTCAGGACTGTAACTCGGCATTCTTTTCCTGAGCATCCTGAGAGCCAGTTTGGTGTAATGGTTAAGAGTAGAGATGGGCACGATCTGAATTACGATTTCAACCCCCACCACCACCCCCCCCCCCCGATTTTGGCGTTTTCGCCATCGTGACTCAGCTAATCAGTTCCGTCCATGGCAACTGATCCAGCAGTCGGGAGCTTGCTTGTTCGGGACTTGATCGGATGGGTCAGTTTCTGTTCGGAATTGCAGACACTCTGGCGCTGGTAATTTATTCCCGGGCCAACGGAGTCAGGGGAATGAGCTGTGTTTGCCCTCCTTCTGTCGCCCTCGAAACACGAATGGAAGCCCAGCTTTCCTTGATTAGCAGGCTTCCTTCCAACCACGGAGCAGCAACCCAGGGGAGGGAGGGGGAAGGGGGTGAGCACAAAGGAAAGGCAAAAGGCAGCGCGGGAGGCTGGGAGGCCACCTGCGCCATTCGCCTTTCCCCAGGACAAGGGGCGCGTGGGAAAGCCGGCCGCCTCTTGTCCTGGGGAAAGGCAAAAGGCAGTGCAGGTGGCTGGGAGGCTGCCTGCTGCGTTCGCCTTTCCCCAGGACAAGGGGTGCGTGGGCAAGCTGGCCGCCCCTTGTCTTGTGGGGCAGGTGAACGGCGCGGGCAGCCTCCGAGCCACTCCTGCTGCCGCCAGCTCCACAGCGCACCAGGACAGCCAGCTTGCTGTATGGGCGGGGGCGACTCAGGAGCACGCACATGCGTGCAAGAGCCTGACTACGGTTGCCCTGGGCACTGGCCTCCCCGATTCCCGATTGCGGACCGGAAATGAGAGTTGATCGTTTAGAATCGGTGGCTTGCGTTCGGCAGCAGCCCAGATCCATGAACGGCTGAATCGGAATTTTTTTTTGGATCGGGCCCATGTCTAGTTAAGAGTGCAGGACTCTAATATGGAGAGCCGGGTTTGATTCTCCACTCCTCCACTTGAAACCAGCTGGGTGATCTTGAGCACAGCTCTCTGGAGCTCTCTCAGCCCCACCCACCTCACAAGATGTTTTGTTGTGGGGATAATAATGGCATACTTTGTAAACCACTCTGAGTGGGCATTAAGTTGTCCTGAAGGGCGGTATACAAATTGAATGTTGTTGTTGTTGTTATCTCTTGCAATGTAGACTTGCCCCATAACCCAATCAAATACATGATCTGGAGAATAACCTCATCTCCTGCTCTGGGAAATCAGTGGCTTGAGTTGCGCAAATGCCCCTTGAGTTTTGTTCCTTCCCTGAACTTTACCTCCATGTCCTTCCTCTTTTCCTTCCCTATTCTTTAGTTCCAACCTCTTGCTGGCATTTGGCTGGCACCTGTGCCCTATAGCAACCCCATGTCACCTTATCTCCCTCCATGCCAGCTAGAATCTCCTTCCCTCCACCATTTCTCTCTTATCCTCCAGTATCCCTTTAGACAGGGCTTTTTTTTCAGCAGGAACACAGTGGAACAGAGTTCCGGAACCTCTTGAAAATGGTCACATGGCTGGTGGCCCCGCCCCCTGGTCTCCAGACAGAGGGGAGTTTAGATTGACCTCCGCGCTGCATGGCGCGGAGGGCAATCTAAGCTCCCCTCTGTCTGGAGATCAGGGGGCAGGGCCACCAGCCATGTGACCATTTTCTCCGAGGGCAACCCACTGAGTTCCACCACCTCTTTTCCCAGAAAAAAAGCCCTGCCTTTAGAAATAAACACACACCCTCTCCCTCCCATGGGTTTTAATTTTCCCTGGACTAGCCAGGGAGGAAAAACCCAGTTTTGAGTAAATGTATATGCAAACTGGATGTGAAGGAATTGTGATTGAGTTATTCTTACTGTATTTTGGAATTGCCTTGAGTCAATTGCCATTGTTGAATGCCTGAGAATTGCCACTTAAAGAATTGCCTCTGTATTGAGAATGGTTTTTCTGAACTTGTATGTAGGATTGCTTACTCTTTTTTACTTCTTTTGAATTGATGCTCTGTGTTTTGAAATACAGTTTGAAGGAGAGTCCCAATACCCGGGCTTTTTTTCTGGGAAAAGAGGTGGTGGAACTCAGTGGTGGAACTCAGGACCGCACAATGACGTCACTTCGGGTCAGCTGGAACAAGGGGGGAGTTTTTTTAAGTTTAAGTTGCCCTTGGTGAAAATGGTCACATGGCCAGTGGCCCCACCCCCTGATCTCCAGACAGAGGGGAGTTTAGATTGCCCTCTGCGCTGAGTGGTGTGGAGGGCAATCTAAACTCCCCTCTGTCTGGCGGTCAGGGGGTGGGGCCACTGACCATGTGACCATTTTCAAGAGGTGCCGGAACTCCATTCCACCACGTTCCAGCTGAAAAAAAGCCCTGTGCAATACTCTGTTTTTCTCTGGCATACCTCTTTGTCGACCTGACTCTGATTAGAGCAGATAGATCACTACATGCCAGTGTGCTAGTACAGACTTACATGTCTCTCGAAGGAAGTTTTTTCCCTCTAATGACTTTATCAGATTGTGGATAAACTGGTTAGTAAAACCAGTATGCCATAGCCCAAGGATACTTTGTGCACTTATGTCATTAGGTCATGCACTTATGTCATTAGGTCATGTTTAGGTCCCAGGAGAGGAAGAAAATAAACAGAGCATTTTGCTGAGTGTTTCATGTACTGGTTTGTAGCATGTGGAAACTGTCCTGACATCTACAAAGCTGGGCATTTGAGTTAAAACTGTTCCAATGAACTTGCAGAATTAGTAACTTTCATTTCATCAAAGCTCTGTTTCCTAGATCACGTCTACAGATGGTCATAATGGGTCAAAATTTATGCTGCTTTTCAACTTTTTAAATCAGAGTCCCTGCTCTGCACAAGCAGTTTGAACAACAAACTGAATTTTGCATATATCTACATAATACACTGTCATCATGACCACAGTATTATTCCCTTTGAGATATACGACTATTGTCTGTGGTCAAAGCTGTACTTTTGCATGTCACTCTAAGGTGTGATGTCCCTTGCCAACCATCATCACTATACCTATCAATAAGGAACTAGTGATCTTGCATCATTAAAAAGCTTTGGATCACTGATAGACAAAGAAGGGAACATAAAAACCTGGCAAGAAATCCAGGCACAAGGCAAAAACATTCCTCGGCTGACTTATCACCAAATCGTGTCAAGATTGAAGGATCAAACTCTCAAAAAAGCCGGCAGGCTGAGAGCAAAAACACAATATGGACTATTAATATCTGGAGACTTGTCGCATCTTTTGGGGAAGATTTACAAAATACTATTGCAATACCATACAGAAAGAGCAAGTCGAAACTTGTATGATAAAATGGATGCAAAATTTTGGGGAAACTATTCTGGGCCGTCATCACACGGGCTTTTATTTAGCGCTAAAATGACGCTATTTCCCGGCAAACACCCACCTTATTCCAACACTGTAGCGATTTTCTCTCTTCTGCTTTGTGCTTGATAGTCACGCTATTTTGTGCCTCAGTGTGAATGCCTCACATCGATGTATTTCGCCTCGCAACGTCCTATGCCCTCCCTTCAATCCCAGAATCCATTTCTTCCTGCGACTCCCCCTTTTTTATTTTATTATGTCCTTATAACGCGATAACGCCATAACACAATGCAAACTTTCTGCTGAAGTAAAAATGACTCAGTCGCCATGGCAGAGTCTTCAGCGATGGGGATCACGTCAGACAGGGAGTTTTCTGCGGGCAAAGGGCTATTTATATAATTTCAAAGTTGGAAAGACAAAAGGGTGGTAATGTTTTGCTCTAACGGAATGTTTATATGCTGTTATTCCATTATAGCAGAATTAAACGCTGGAATAATTTTTAAAAAAGGGGGAGGAGCTGCTTCTGCGCGGTTAGAGAGAACAGAACAGAGTGCTTCGGAGTGGACAGCTGGTGGCGCGAAGAGCCATTAGGTGATCCAAAGAAACGTTACTGTGCCGATAACAGGTAGGACGCTACATGCTGTAAATTTAACGGAAGAGATGCCCGTGTGACGATGGCCCTGATGGATTTATGGGAAAATTTATAGACTAAGCACATAAAATTTACAGGCTGCCAGTTATTGAGAGAAAATTGGTATAAAATGTTCTTTAGATGGTACATTACTCCCAAAGATATTGCGAGGATTAGTAAGGGTTACAGTGGACATTGTTGGAAATGTCAGAATATGGATGCAACATTTTACCATACGTGGTGAACTTGTAAGGAAGCATGAAAATACTAGATAAAAGTACATGAAGAGATGCAAAAGATCCTCAAACTCAGATTTGAATTAAATTTGAAAAACATGCTCTTAAATATTTTACCAACTAATGTGAGAAAAGAACAAGGAGACCTCTTCCATTATATGGTGATGGCAGCGAGAGTACTATTTGCAGGAAAATGGGAAAACTGTGCATGTCTGGGTCTCCCAGAGTGGAGAGATAAGGGCCAATTCCAGACGGCCCTCTGAAATCCAAAACGTTGCACGTTGTTGCGCGTCATCACGCGGAAAACGCAAAACTCGCACTAGAAAATGCGATATTTCGCGTTTTCCGCGCGATGACGCGCGACAACGCGCAACGTTTTGGATTGCAGAGGGCCGTCTGGAATCGGCCAAGATTCACGAATATGCTTCAATGGCCAAATTGACTACCTACTTACAAAATAGACCGATAACTGAGTTTTGGAAAAAAATGGGAGGATTTCTTCGATTACTTAGGCTAAACTAATTGACATAGAAGTTTAGCGGGGGTGGGGGGAGGAGAGAAAAGGAGAAATGTTGTGTGTTTAGGCTTAGAGAAAAAAAAGAAACTTAAATGTATTGTTTGTTTTACTCCCAAAATATTATAACCGTACCGTTTATATACTATTGGTTGTATAAGATTGTATAACTTTTAATTTAATGTCTAATTTAGAATCTGCATAACTTTTATACTATGCACTTAATTTATTTTATTTTATTTTATTTAAATTTTTTAAAAAAGATTTTCTTCTTCCCAGAAAGTGCGAGAAAGGATGTATTCCATTTGGCTCCACCTCCTGAGGCAGCCATTTTGGAGTTTAGCTCCATCTCCTTTGCCAGCCCTTTTGGGATGGGCTTAGTACTCCCTCTCCCAAAATTCCAAAGGTGCCCTCAGGCTCAAAAAGTTTGGTGACCCCGGTTGTATGTCATGCCCACCCTCAGGTCTTAACCAAAGTCCTGTCAGAGATGACACACCACCATGGCAGTCATTTCTAATACACCTATCAGTAAGAAATGGAGGTTGCACCATAATATAAACCTTGGGACAGGTTGGATCAGCACCTGAGGCCCTGGAAGTCTGTCTCCTTCCAGATTCCTAAGTCTAAAATTATAGTTTTGTACAAATTGTGTGTGTGTTATGTGCCGTCAAGTCGCCTCCGACCTATGGCGACCCTATGAATGAAAGTCCTCCAAAATGTCCTATCATTAACAGGCTTGCTCAGATCTTACAAACTGGAGGATGTGGTTTCTTTGATTGAGTCCAGCCATCTCATTTTAAGTCTTCCTCTTTTCCTACTGCCTTCCACTTTTCTTAGCATGATTGGCTTTTCTAGAGAATCTTGTCATCTGCAAATATTCTGCAGTTAATCTACAAATAAGGAAGTGACAGATGCATACCCCCAAATAATATATAGGCCATTCTATATCCTACACCTTACCACCCACCCCCGCCCTCATTATACCTTAGCTTAATCCCCGGACCAAAGCTTAACTGCTCTGCAAGTCACTCTCAAGATTCATGCCCCCAAGCCAATTATATTTTTTCTTTACCTATTAGGAAGGAACTGAAATACATACTGGGCTGTAGATCTGCAGGTCTGTGAAATTATTGCCTTTCAAATGCACTGACATTTCCCCCCAAAAACATGCTCTAACACGATACCCTCAGGCCAACACATAGCAATAAGGAACTAGGGATTTCACAATTTGAGTGCTTGCAAATTATACTCTCTTGCCACTGTTATACAGCTGCCTTCTAGATGCCTAGTGGCTATCCTTTCTGGATCCGGGCTTTGCTTATGTACAAGTGACTCTCATACATGCGAGGCTCACAAACTGGTACATACAAATATGTGGCTTGTGGCCCCTGGAATCCCAGTCATTTGGGTTTGCAAATCTGATATCTATTTACTAATTAAAATTGTTCTACTTTGTTTTTCCAAAACTAATGTTCAAAGAAGCTGTCAAATAAAAATAAAAGTCACAATATAAAATTACAAGTTGAGAATGCACATTCATATAGTAAAAGGTAAAGGTAGTCCCCTGTGCAAGCACCGAGTCATTACTGACCCATGGGGGGACGTCGCACCACGACATTTTCTTGGCAGACTTTTTGTTACGGGGTGGTTTGCCATTGCCTTCCCCAGTCATTTACACTTTACCCCCAGGAAACTGGGTACTCATTTTACCGACATCGGAAGGATGGAAGGCTGAGTCCACCTTGAGCTGGCCATTTGAACCCAGCTTCCACCAGGATCGAACTCAGGTCATGAGCAGAGCTTGGGCTGCAGTACTGCCGCTTACCACTCTGCGCCATGGGGCTCTATACATTCATATAGTTGAACATTAAATGCAGTTGTTTGGATCTGACCCTTATCATATCCACTGAGCAGTTTACTTACTTACTTACTTACTTACTTACTACTTGTTTGTTTGTTTGTTTGTTTGTTTGTTTGTGTGTGTGTGTGTGTGTGTGTGTGTGTGTGTGTGTGTTTGTTTGTTTGTTTGTTTGTTTGTTTGTTTACACCCCACCTTTCATTTTGACTCAAGTTAGAAGCCCTTTTCCAATCTAAGGAACTTTCCTCCAAATTAAGTGGCTCTTCCATTGGAGGAAGAGCCACAAGGTGGAGAAAGCCTCCTTAAGCTGGAAGAAGGCCACTTGGAGGATGGTTGGATCCTCCCTAGTACATCTGAATCTCCCTAAGGTTTCTGCTTGTTATTTTAATATGCATGCCTTTCAGTTGTTGAAACCTGTGGCCAACAAGACATTTGCAGAGGGAAGATCTGTATGTAGCTCAACTTACCCATGTTTGTTTGATTTACTTATTTAGAACGCACGCATCCCACCGTTCCCTTTAACTAAAGCACTCGAGATGACTGTGCCCTGCATGGGTTGTAAAATCTACCCGAGGAAGACAAATCTAGTGGATGTTGCAAATTATAAACATCTCCTTGAGGGAAAGCATGGTATCTCTGACTTTTAAAGAAGTAATAATCAGCCATTTATGAGAGAGGGGGATCCATTCTTGGATGGGCTGGTTTTAAATAGCCCATTTTTGCCAGCCAGTTTTGGGTGAAAGTGCTAGAAAGAATGGTGGCTAAACAACTCAGGTGTTCTTGGATTAAACTGACAATCTTGATCCTTTTCGGTCTGGATTCCACCCTGGTTATGGTACAGAATTGGGCTGGACATAACGGTTCTCCTGGTGGCAGAGCTGTATGATTCAAGGCGGCCAAAACTTCCTTCCCCTGCAGAGCCTAGAGAGGAGAACAAAACTCCAGGACAGATTCTGAAACTGGGCACCTCTACTAGGTGTTTGGAAATACGAAAAATGAACATTTATTGTGCTTAAGTGAAGATTACCAAAAAAGTCCCCATGATAATTAAAAAATATTTTTTGCTGAGTATCAAAGCCTGAGGAATAATTGCGAAATCTGTGAAACAGATGGAAGAAGGGTTCTATTTCACTGTAGCAACCATTCACCTACTTGCCAAGAATGGCTTTGCTGAATGGCCTTTTGAATGCTTTTCTATACAGTAGAAGGCACAGCTGTATAATACTCTTGCATGGAAATATACCACAAAAAACAACAAAGGGAACCCCCTGGGAACACAAACAACTCAAAGGTACAGCAACCAGGGTAACAAGCAATCAAACAATCAATGTTAATATATATATATATATATATATTATTATATTATGCAAAAGTGCAAAAGTGCAGAAGTGCAAATGCATACAAGAACAATTTAAAGTGCATACATCAACATAAATGAGGTAGTCTATCAGATAAACAGTAAATACATAGATTCATATAGTACAAAAATTATATTACGCAATTTTGCATAATATAATAATATATATATATTAACATTGATTGTTTGATTGCTTGTTACCCTGGTTGCTGTACCTTGGAAATATACCACAGCATTCTATACTGAGAAGTCAAATCTCTGTCAAGTAAACTTCATATTGTATTATTTCATGAACGGAGACCCCTTGGTTCTAAATAAAAGGTGAGACAGCCCATCAAAACCCATTACATTGCTCCAGGGAGTTCACGAGCAGCGCACATGTTTCATTCTTAGGAGAAATAATAAAGAGAGGGACAAATTGGCCAGAGAGTGGGATTTCCCACATATGAAATTTTGTGGCTGAACAAGGAGTTGAACCCAAGTCCAAGAAACAAGGAATTGCTGGAGGAGTTGAGAATGCTGTACAGATAGGGTTGCCAACTCTGGGTGGGGAAATTCCTGTAGATTTGGGGTTGGAGCTTAGGGGGAGGTTGCTCAGCTGTGATGTGATGCCTGGAGTCGAACTTTTAAAGCTGCTATTTCTCCAGAACTATTCTCTATAGTCTGGAGATCAGTCATAATTTTGGGAGAAATCCAGGCCCCACCTGGAGGCTGGTAACCATATGATACACACCAACAAACCCTGAAATGTTCTTATATATTTAGGGGCTCTATCAACCTGCTGTGAAGCACACACATTGCTCCCAGGAGCCAGGAAGTGACATCATCATGCAGGCCCTGGGAGCACTCCTGTACTTTTCAGTGGGCCAATTTGGACCCCAAACAGACCGAATTGGACCCATTGGGACCCTGATTGGCCCACTACAAAATAGCTGAAAGGGGCCCAAAATGGCCAGGATCGGGCCTGAAATGGCTGGGATTCAGCTGCTGCCAGATGGGGGAGTGTTCCCCCACCTGGCAGTAGTCTGATTAGGGCTGTTTTTGCCCCAATTCAGGACAAAACTGCCAAATCCAGGCCAAAATGGGCCCAAAATGGACATATTGGGCAGGTTTGGGGCTTGATTGGGCCCAAAATGGCCCAGATCGGGTCAGTGCCAGGCAGGGGATGGGTCCCTCACTAGGCACCAACCCAATCTTAGCTGTTTCGACCCCGATCAGGGCCATTTCAGCCCCAATCCACGCCAAAACGGGCCCAACTTGGCCAAAAATCAGGTGGGCGGGGGACCTCTTAGAAGAACTACTGGAACTGTGTTCCTGCGTGTTCCCCCTCAAAATGAGCCCTGATCATGACCCCCTGTTGTCTTTTTCTATGCTGAAAATCTCTTTTTATTGGGCTTAATAGATATTGTTTATTTATTTCAGTTATACCCTTCCTTTTCCCCCAATGGGGACCCAAATTAGCTTTCATCATCCCCCCCTTCTCCATTTTATCTTCACCACAACCCTGATAGGTAGGTTAGGCTGAGAGTGTATGACACCTAGCAATAGGGCTACCAGACCCCCAGTGGGGGCAGGGGATCCCCCACCCCCACCCTCCCACCCCTGCCCCTACTTACCTGGCCAGCGGGGGGCCTGCACATCTTCCATGCGCACCCCCCTGCAGTAATGCGCACCCCCACGCACAGCAGCTGCCAGGATCAGGCCTGTTTTGGCCTGGATCGGGGCCCCTGTGGAGCGCGGGAACATTCCTGCGCTCCACAGGGGCCCACAACGGACCCGATCCGTGTCAAAACAGGCTCAACCCGTGCCAAAAAGGGTGTGGATCGGGACCGTTTTGGCACGGATTGGGCCCATAGTGGGCCCCTGCGGAGCGCAGGAACGCTCCTGCGCTCCGAAGGAGCCCAAAATGGGTCCAACCCGCGCCAAAACGGGCCCAATCTGCACCCGTTTTGGTGCAGATCGGGCCTGGTTGGGGCTGCTGTGAAGTGCAGGAGCGTTCCTGCACTCCGCAGCAGCCCCCAACGGCGCAATCCAGGGGCTGCGTGATGACATCACTTCACAGAAGTGACATTATCACTCTTGCAGGAGCGCGCGTGCGCATCAAGTGCGCGCGCACCCCCCCCCCCCCAGGTAAGAGCCAGGTCTCAATCTCCAGCTGGGAGATTGAGGTGGCCTGGCAACCCTACCTAGCAAGCTTCCCTGAGAGAGGGAGCATTCGAACCTGGGTCCCCCAGATCTTTGACGGACATCCTAACCACTACATCACACCAACTCATTAGTCAATAACATACCGCTGGAAATAGTTTCAGGTGCGTAGCTATGTTGGTTTGCAGTAGAACTAGGGTTGCCAGCTCCAACTTGGGAAATTCCTGGAGATCTGGGGAGTGAAACCTGGAGAAACCTGGAGAAAGTGGGGTTTGGGGAGGGAAAGGACCTTGGCATGGCATAACTCCATAGACTCCACCCGCCAAAGTAGCCATTTTCTCCAGGTGAACTGATCTCTGCGGCCTAGAGACCCGTTGTAATTCTGGGAGATCTCCAGCCACTACCTGGAGGCTGGCAACCCTAAGTAGAACAGCAAGATTTGAGTCTAGCGGCACATCAAAATCCAGCAAGATTTTCAGAATATAAGCTTTTGAGGGTCAAAGCTCCCTTTATCAGATGACTCTCAAAAGCTTATTCCCTGGACGTCTTGTTCACCTTTCAGGTGCTAGCAGATTAGAATATTTGCTGTTATTCCACTGAAAAGAACAGTGTACATGTACAGTAGGGCAACCCGGCATGTGCCCTTCACTCCAGCATCATATTTAGAGGCCTGGGGAGAGTAAATTAAAACACATTCAAAAACAGCTTATATCACTTTTTACTGGGCTTTTAATCTTACTAATAAAATAAAAATTTCACCCCCCCCCAGTTTATATAATTTAAGTGGGAGGATCTGAGAAGATAGTTTGGATATTCAGTGTTACTTCTGAAAAGTCTACCCTTCTGGATCAGCATTTGCGCTCAAGGCTGAATATTTGAAGAACGGCCTTCCGCCATAAAAACTTGCCTTTTTTCTGCAGTAGACAACCGAGGTATTTCTCTGCGAGATCTCTACCCCTCAGAAACTGGGTGGATGGGACAAAGGACTTTTGCCAGTTCTCACAGAGGAAGCTCGGGGCATCTGTTTTCATGGCAGTCCAGTTTCTCCTCCACTTTTGGCTTGAGATATTCATGTAGAACAAAACAAATAGCTCTATTTTCCAGTTACCAAATGTTGGCTGACTGTCTTTGTTCTTATCAGCTTCATAATCGGTTCACGGCTTGACAATGGGATGCAACTGTCAGAAGGAACGCAATGTGTGTTTTACGGTGGAAGGCAAGGGAACTAAGATAGGGACAGGGTGCCTTAACCTGAGAGGAGTGCACCCATGAAAAGAAAGAGTTTCATGGGTGTACAAAAAGAAACGCATGGGAAAGGAAGCCGAGCTTAAGGAAGTGGCAGTGAAAAGCAAATAGAAGGAGAACTAGGATAACCTGAATTCAAACATATACTTTATGCGTTGTCAAGATTATATAATACGTTTCATTTCAAAGCATTTTGGAATGTTCAAAGAACTTTGAACACTTTCTGTCAATAACTCTTTGTGGAGACAACTTGGGAGAGAGTCAGGAACAAGATTCTTTTGAATCAAAATGATGTTTTTGTTGGCACTGAAAGCGTCCCTGCCCGCATTGGCTGGGATTCAAACAGCTGTGTGGGCAAATGGAAAGCACTTGTACTTGTCATGGGTGGATCCATTGTTTTTTGCGTCTGGTTGCAGCCACTGAGACCAGTTCAGCTCAGGAGGAGCCCCAATGTTCAGGAGTAGTTTTTTAGTGAGCGATGGAGGCTATGGCAAGAAGGGGTCTGGAGAAGCCACAACGTATGAGGAGTGCCACATATTGCCAGTGGGTCCAGACCAGGGTTGCTGGGTGGCAACACTTGGGAAACTGGGAGTGATGGTGGATGTTATGTATTACTTGAGTAGAATGAAGGCTCCTGAGTAGAGGTGGGCACGATCCCCAAAAAATTAATGATCAAGCTGATCGTGGATCGGCGCCGGCGACGATCCCAAATTAATGATCCACACCGATCATCTCCCATTTCCGATCCGTGGATCGTGGAGGCCAAAGTGGGGCGCGCTGCTATTCCCTGCTATGTGGGAAGGTGGGTGGTGGTGGCAGCTGCCGGGCCCGGCGGGCACGGGGAGACGGCAACAAGCTACCTCCCCTCAGGGGGCGGGGGGTCTGGCCGCTCACCAGCGGCACCCCCCATGTGCCTGCCCGCCAGGCCAAAAAAGAGCGAGCTGGTATTACTGGCGCAGGCTGGAAGGTGTGTGCTGGCACCCTTGGGTGTCTTCTCCCAGCTAGTGACTGCTTTGCTGCTCCGTGGTTGGAAGGAAGCCCTGCTGATCAAGGCAAGCTGGGCTTCCATTCGGGTTTCCAGGGCGACAGAAGGAGGGCAAACACAGCTCAGGCATTCCCCTGGCTCCGTTGCCAGGGGAATAGATTGCTGGCGCCTGAGTGTCTGGATCCCCGATCTGAGCCCGATTGTCCCGATCTGGGCCCCTCCCGATCTCTGGATCGTTGGCCGTGGACGATCACGATCTGCTGGGTCACAATTGCGCGATCGCTATTATCGTGGATTTTTTTCTATTGTAATGCAGATCGTGCCCATCTCTACTCCTGAGGCCTACAAGGCTATTGGTGTTTGGGTGCCGGCACAGCCAATCGGAACGGTTGCTTTGTAGTCCAATTGCTGTGGTCAAAAGTAGATACTTGTATATAGTTCATGCAAATGAAGGATCCTAGCTGCTTACATTGTACTGGTTGTTGTAAAAGTGGGTGTGGTTTCTACAAGTATAATTTGGTTACTGTTGGGCCTAAGTCTTCAGTCTGTCTGCTTCCAGTCTCCAATAAAGAGCTGTTAATCTCAATATACAATAGTGGAGACTTACACAAATGGCGACCTCTAGGATTTCCCTTAAAATCTATGGTAAAAACTACAGCCTTTGGGGGGAATCCTAGAACATCTTGTGACATGGTGATGTCACTTTCTCTTATGCAGCCAGATGTGATGTTGTGGTGTTATGGAGCCCTTTCAGCTCCCCATTTGCTCTTTGCCACTTTATTGACCAGTGAGGGGTAGGTGGGAACCAAGGCTACCTCTGATCCAACCCAATATGCCTGTGGCTCACTGACAGCCTGACAGTTGCATTTTCAACAGTTGCCCTTTCAATGTTACCAAACAATTAAAACAGATGCTTTGCTTTTGCCAGTGTTCAATAATGCTTATCATTGTCTATCCCTTTATGATGTTCAAAACACATAGATTGTCAGTAATTCTTCCCACAGTTTTGTATGTAGCCGATATATTGCATTTGGTCACCCTCAAGCCAGATACACCCAACCTTCTACTAGGCCTGCATGTCCCTGGCCAGGCACAAACCAGCAGTGGCACAGGGCCCGGATAGGGTTGCCAGCCTCCAGGTAGTGGCTGGAGATCTCCCGGAATTACAACTGGTCTCCAGGCCACAGAGATCAGTTCCACTGGAGAAAATGGCTACTTTGGTGGGTGGACTCTATGGAATTATGCCATGCCAAGGTCCTTTCCCTCCCCAAACTCCACTTTCTCCAGGTTTCTCTCCCCAAATCTCCAGGAATTTCCCAACTTGGAGTTGGCAACCCTAGGCCCGGAAGAGGCACCAGTTCCCCTCCCATGTTGCTAATGGAATGAGCAGAGATCCTTCAGTGCATCACTGGCCAGCCCCAAGAAGTCAAAGGATAAGCCCATAGTTTCTCATCTTGAAGAAGAGCACTGACGAGAAAGAGTAATGAGGTATCAAAGCACAGTTGCCAGGCCTGCGGAACTGTAGGGTTTTCAGTCTCCCCAGTAATTGGTGGGAGCAGGGGGACTTATCAGATTTCAGAGGCCCTTGCTGGCAATTTCATCCTGTCGCCAGAAGTGACTGCTGAGGTATTTGGGCAAAATTCTATGTTTTTTGCCAAAATAACAGAGCTTTACCCACAATGTTATTATTACATCATTTCCAGGCATACAGGAAGTGAGGCCAGCATATCGCCAGCAACATGATGATGTTGCCAGGAAGGCAACACCGCAGTATGCCAGGGCAGCCGCCAAGCCGCACAGGTGGCATGCTCCTCTCTGCGTGATGATGTCACAGAAGTGATGTCATCACACAGTGTCAGGAGCGTGTGCACACTGCGCATGTGAGGAGCTGGACTTGGGTTGCCCTGGGTGCCGACAACCCTAGATCCGGCCCTGCTAAGCAGCAGGGATTAGAGATCTTTGACTAGAAATACTACTTTACAGAGAGCAAGTGTCCAGTAGCACCTATAACAAAATTTGTGGTAGGCTATGAGCTTTCAGGAGTCACACAGCTCACTTCTTCAGATGTGAAAGAGTTGTGTCTGCAAAGAGTTGTGTCTGCTAAGAGGTTTTCTGGTTTTATATTTGTGGATTTATATTTGGGATTTAAAAACACACACAGCTGAATGTACTGAATTCAGGGGTCCGCTGGTGGTGGAGGGAGGCTGGAGAAGGCAAAACTGCATTCAGTAGCACCAAAAGCCAACATAGGTGAAGGAACGTGCCCTGAGAGAAGCTGTTCATCTCTTTCTGGAATGCAGCTCTGATAACAACTAGTGGAATTCCCACATCTTTACTTGAACTATGTCAGGGAAATTTGTCCTCTTCAAAATCTAAGTGCGGGGACTGAGGGGCTTTCTAGGTTTAGGAAATCCTCCTAACTGGTTCGTGAGAAGCAAAACAGAAGCTGATCGCCTGGAGGCTTTGTTATCTCCAAGCAAACAAATGTGGAGATTTGGAAATGTGGAGGTTCTTGCTGGATTCCTCCTTTTCATCTGAATGGTGCCTGGAGGCCATCAGGGTGGGGGTGGGCAAGAGACAACAACCTGAAGTTGAATCGAGACAAAATCGGGGGCAACTGGCAGTTGGTGATCCAGACCAGAATGGCAACTTCTTGCCTGTTTGGAATGGGGTCGCTCTTTCCCTAATGGGAGCAAGTTTGCAGTTTAAAAGAGCTTCTGGATTCGCTGTACTGGGGGGGGGGGGGGCACAAGCCACATGTGATCTGAAGTGCCTCTGGTCACCTTCAGGTGGGATCCCAGCTGTACTTTATTCGAGGAGAGACATCGTCTATAGCTAGAGGTAGTCATGTTGTGATCACATCAAGGGTTCATTAAGGCAATGTGCTCTATGAAGAGCTCCATGACTCTTTGGCTGGTTCAAACTGCTGCAGAAAGAATGTGGAGCATTTCTCACAATCAGGACACAGGGAGGACGATTATAGGTTTATGGCCCTCTATTCGGGACTATTGGTTCATCCTGGTAATTTACAAAAAACACTCCTGCGGAGGGAATGTTATTGGATCCACCGTTTACGTTCCCTTCAACCGCATGGTTTAAACAACGAACTAAATTTGTCTTGTTTCCTCTAGATTTCCGTTGTTAATTGGTAATCTGGTTTGTAAAGTCAGCAGTTTGCAATTTATGTATTTTGAACTGCGTGTTCATAAGGATAAGCTTTGCCTTATTTTTTGGGTTATGTTCTTTTAAGATTTTCACCCAATTAGGGCTATAAGAGCTAGGCGTTTTGGGCAACTCGGCACTTGGCCGCCTCTTTGACTCATTCTCTCTTTGACTTCTGACAAAGTATTTGCTTTTGACTCCATGTATGATATTGGTGAGTGTTTACTTGTGTCCTGTTCAGTGTATGTAATTTATGAACACGGCAGATGTTGTTACTTACGAACTTTGTACATTATTATGTAACTACAGGGGATATCATTGCTGCCCCTGAGGAGGTGTTTTCAGCACGAAACACGAGGCAACAGCCGGCCCTGAGAGTTGGGCTGTGGAGTTTGTGCTCCGGAAATCTTTTTTCCCCTGCTGTAACACTTCGGCAAGACAGCAAGGAAGAAACCTTACCATCGTACACCCGGTGGAAATTGTCAATTGCATCCTCCATTGGGTTAGTGTATTCTTCAATTTCATCACATTGGAGACCAGACATTTGGTGGACTTCACCTGTTGGACTGCGAACTACGCAGGTTTTCTTGAGCGGCTTGCCTGCACATAATGCTTGTGTATGAACTTGGTTTGACTGTTTTCCCTATATGAATTTTTCCATTATATGAATTTTCACTGGATGTAACTTGACAACCATTGTTCACAATATAGTGTTTATTTTTGCATTTGTGTTTGGATAACTTTCCCTCCCGTTGCGGTTATCCCCCCCCCCTTCCTTCTTTCATCGCTTTTGTGTGGAGGAGCCTCCTTTTGCTGTATCCAGCCGAAAGAATGTTGGCAGACAGACTCCAGAGAGCGCATTACTCCCGTATTAAAAGAGCTGCACTGGTGGCGAGTTTATTCCAGGATGCAGTTCGAGTGCTTACTTTGGCCTGTAAATAGGCTTGCCACCCCACCCCACCCCCGCCCAGGACAGGGGATCCCTTGCCCCCGCCCGCCATCCCCAGGCCTGGCTCACCTGGCCGGCAGGGGGTGCGGACAGAGAAGCAGGTGCACATGCTCCCCTTCTGCAGAGGAATCCCAGTTTGTGCAGAGTAAAATCCACCTCTTTGGAGGTCGTTTTCACCATGAGCGCACACGCATGTGCCGCTGTTCCTTCCTTTGTCCTGTTGGAAAATGAGCGGGATGAAGGATGGAGGGAGTTATCCCCTTTTACATTCAATTGCTGCCAACAGAAATTTTTCAGCCAACATAATTCTTTTATCATTATCTAATAATAACTGAATTAATCTCTGTGAAGAAAGATAATTTATAAAATATGAACTGCTCTTCCTCAAGTTCTCCCCAAAGCAACAAAACAAGAAAATATCTTCCGAAGTCTCAATTTGACCATATGCACATTTACACGATCTATCCAAATAAGGTATATCAGCACAGCGGCTCTCAGTAACCATAGATGGAAAGGTGTTTAGCCTAGCCAGCCTAAATGGCCTTTTATAAATGGAGCACCATTAAGTAAAAAACATATTGTGAAATAGAATTGGAGGGGTATTATGTACTGAGCCTGGAGCTCAGAATGATTGCAGCCCAGAGTGATTTCAGCCAAAATAAGGTTCTTTATTGCAAGCCAGGACAGACAGACTACAGCAGACACTACACACTAGACACTCACTACAGACTGAACAGAAGCCCTCAATATATACAGAGAAACCCCGCCCCAAGAATAGCCAGCAACCAATTAGAACGTGTACTTTACAATACCCTCATTTGCATTAACTATATACAATGTATAAGATAGGCAGGCCACTGATTGGTCTTTATTTGAGAGGACTGATTGGCTGCTGCCTTCAGAAGGTACCCAATGAATGTGCATGTGAATGTACGCAATGAGGATTAAGTGCAGGCAATGTAACCAATGAGAATGAAGTGCGTTAGGAACCTTGACGTAACCTGAAGCTAATAGTGCATAACATTCAATACAGTAATTACCTTAGAGGCCTTGTTTGGCCTAACTCAGCCCAATACACAACAAGGGGTTTAAGCCATGAGCTGCCACTGAGCATACACGTCATGCTCTCTCCTGTGTTCTACTAAATCCAAAGATGTCACAACTGACTTGATTTCTTTTGTCTCATATACATTATTTGGGTTAAAGTCCAGCAACTTAAGCCTATTTGACTGAAACCTATTTTCATTTACCTTTTTCCAAGAAGTCAATGATAGATCCTTTCTAATAAAACTTAACAGCCCCTCATTAATCGTAACCATCTTTTGATATAATAGAAATGATATTTGCCACACTAAAGCTTTCAGAGATTTCTGATTTAGCTCCGCTCTGAGGACTACCCCAGAGATACAGTTCGGCTTGCCTGATATTCTACAGAGAAACTGAATTACTAGTTGGTCAATTGATTCAACTACCACATCAATCAAAACCCCGATAGCATATAATATCTGGGGAATTAGTTTAGCGTTAAACACTTTGATTGCTTCAGGTATAAAATCCCCACCTCCAGTATGAAAAAAACAAATTGAGGCATTACTGGATACTTTCACTTTACATTTACTACTTTTCAGATGTAATTTCTAGCTTAGATTTGCTTGAAATATGATATCCAGATAATCAAATTGTCTAACTCGACCAATTTTCTTTCTATTAACTTGCCATTTATATTCATGAATATTTCTTGCTTTGGAGAAGAACATGATTTTAGATTTCTGGGTATTTATAAAAGTCCCTCATTTAGACAGTATTCAGAGAAGGCCTTAAGTAATTTACTAAGGCCTGTTAGGGAACAAGAAAATAGCAGGACATCGTCCACGTATAGCATTAACGGTATTTTTTGATCTGCCAAAGGAGGAGTGTGTGACAAACAGGGAGCTAAAAAAATAGCTAGATCATTTATATATAGATTAAACAAAAGAGGGGGCAAGCAAGGAAGCAAGCAAGCAAGATTTTAGTCTAAAGAAAAAAACATGTATTAGAAATGGGAACTGCAATATATGAATAGCAAGCAATTAATCACCTTGCATGTTTTTGATTTCTTGTTAAGCTGTGCATATAAACTAGGAAGAGAGGTCAGACTGTAAAGTTGTGGGTTTGCAGTCTGATTACCATGAATGGGTCTATCATTATGGTTTGAGTCTGACTCTGCAGTGACACACCTGGTGGGAGTTAGGGCCTGCGAAAGAAGAATGAGAATGCTATTTAAAGTTCCTCAATAAGCGTTAAATTGGGAGATAGTCTTTTCAGAGACCCATCAGAACAGAGAAAGGTATGTGTGCAGAAGAGAGAGAAAGCAAGCAAGTTATGAGTTCATTGAAAGTGAATCACCTTGAAATACAGGGTCTCTGTAAAGTTGCCAACAGGCCTGGAGATAAAAATGTCCCGTTAAAGGCTTACTGTGTGGAAATAGACAGTAGGGACTCTGCGCTGAAAAAAAAAATCTGTTTCAGTTTCAAAACTGGGGTTTCCAAACATTATTGGTCTTTTCCAGGTGGAACATTATTGGTTTGGACCTAATCCATTTGCTTTTTTTGTCATTATCATGAGTTTCAGCCCTGTTCCTTGCAATGAAGACTTCCAGGCTCTTTGGGGCAGCTGTTTTTGCAGTTAATGACACCCAAATCGTACAGAACACAGTCCTTCCTCTAAGCCATCAGCCCACTGAATTTGAGCACATACAACAATGAGATTCACTGTTTACAGACTCCAAAGAATGCTTGGGGAAGGCAAGCGAGCACACGCACTCTGTCCTTTTCAGGGGGTGGGAAATGAGACTCTGGGTCAGTTATTGTAGCTCTTATCCAAAAAATGCATTGACCATTAGTCCCCCTCCCTCTAAACTATAGATCCACTGAGTTTTCCCATACATACAGTACACAGAGAGAGAGAGAGATCATAAAGAAAGCAAGAGTCAGGGGGTGCTCACTATGGCAGGAAACTGGCTGGCAAAGTGGTAAAGGGGCAACGGTGGCATTAAAAACAGTCACACTTCATGTTCATTTTTTTTCTTTCTTCACGTTCCCCATCATTCTGTTCTCAGAGGAAGATTCTGTAACTCCATTCCACATTTTCATTGCAACTTTTTGGTACTACAATGTATATCAATGGAGCTAATGAAAGTCAATTGGCATGCATGGCTCCCATTATATCTAATGGAACTTTTCTGGGGGCGCCCGCTTTGGGGGGGACTATAGCTCGGATATCTGAAATCCAATCTTCGCCAAACCTGGAGGGTGGCTGGAGGAGAGCCAGTTGAAGACTCCCTGTGTGTCTGGCATCTCTGACTGTCAAGGAGGCTGTTCTATGGCCTCTGGAAATGACAAACTGATGAACCAAACAAACCAGTTTGTGAACCAGGCAACTTCATGAAAGTTCATGTTTCATGGTTTGTGAAACACGACGAACCACAAACCACCACGAACTGCCATTTTCCCGGTTTGTTCTCATCTCTAGACACCATACATCTCTGGTGTGCTCTGGTTCAAAGGAAACCAAATCTGGGAAGCACTTGCCTCTCTCTGCTGGGAGAAGGAAATCCCATTATATTATTAGGCTCCTGAAGAAGCAAGGATGTTGCTTTCTCCATGGATATTGCTCCAAACAAGTGTGAACCTCGACAGGACTGATTACTAGCCATAAAGGAGAAAAGTCAGGTGAAGTCCATTTATGGTCCACTGTTGTACACTAGCAAGGAGTAGGGATCCCATTCCCCCAGTGGCGGCAGGGGATTCCCCATTTCACCCTCCACCTTCTGCCTCCACTTGCCTGGCCGGTGGCGCAATGATGTCAGGAACGGGCCTCACGGGTGCACTTCCAGGGTGGTGTGACAACATCACTAACATCATTGTGCCACCCCAGGAGCACTTCCGCACTTTGCCACAGGGTGATTTAGGCTCCAAACGGGCCCAATTGGGCCCGTTTGGACCCAAATCAGCCCACTGTGAAGCGGACATGCACCCTGAGCCTGCACAGTGACATCACCAGAAGTGATGTCACCACACAGCTGTGAGAGCGCGCACACTGTGTGCACACAAATAAATGACACAGATGGGGAGAAGGTAAGAGCCATATCTCTCCGCCACCTCCTGCCTGGAGGGTAAGAGGACCTGCAACCCTAGCCAGGAGGGTGATAATTACTCGAAATCTCACACCCTGGAAATCTAGTTGGTCTCTAAGAGCAGAACCACAAGTGACAAAAGGCACAGATTGGACACTTGTCAGCTTCCCTCAAGTTTTGGCGGGAAATGTAGGCAGCTTGGCGGAATGTTGGAAAAGTGACAGTTGAAAAGTCCATTGGACAGCAGTCAGAGAGCGAAGCTGCGAGACCAGGATGCCTACATTTCCCATCAAAACTTGAGGGAAGCAGACAAGTGTCCAATCTGTGCCTTTTGTCACTTGTGGTTCTGCTCTAAGATGCTACTGGTCCTGAATGTTGTTCTTCTGCTACAGGCCAACATGGCCACCCACCTGAAACTACCCTGCAAATGTTTCTATAAACACAGAGAATTGGCAAGAAGGCTATAATGCTCCTCTGACACACTGTCAACCAAGAAAACTGTTGTGAGAAGAACTGGTCTGGATAGTTACCGTAATGCCTGTTGCAATGAATAAAGTAGAATCACAAGGGAAATGCTTCAGTAAGTGAGCCAGATACAAAACTCTGGTGCCCTCTGTGGTACAAGAGAGGAACAGAATGTGAGAGCCCTTTACATTTACTGTTTCAGGTTTTATCCAGAGCTGGAAAATGGGCAATCTAGTGACCTGATCCTATCAAGGAAACTGAGCGACATACTGACTTATTATCCTATTGGGAAAGCTGTAAAGTAGGATGGCTCAGCCAGCTACAGAACTGATTTTCCTCTGCTGGATGGTTTAAAATTGCCCTTAGCTGACCATGTCAAGGCCTCACTGTGCATTTGGGCCCTCCGTTACTCTCTGAGAAACAGCCACAGCTGGGAGTTTCTTTTCTGAGCTACACCTAGTCAAGAAACTGTCTTCTTTTCTAGACACAGCCAATGCGGCTATCTTGATTTATAGCCTCCAGAAAGGGCTCTTGCAACGCATGCCACCCATGAAGACAAGTCAGATGGTGCAGAAGGCAGCCAGTTGTGCGACCATATTATACCAACTGGCTACCCGTTTGAATCTGGGTTCCGTTCCAGGTACTGACGATTCTTTTTAATGCCCGAGGCCCACCACTCTAAAGAATCGCTGGCACAGACCTGCTTATACTCTTTGCCTATACATTTTCTTCATTCGTTTCCTCTCACCAGACAGCAGGGCTGTCTCTATGAAGGAGTGGGAGTTCCCTGGAGCAGTTTCTCAGCGATGGAGCAGCATCTTGGAAGAAGTGCAGCAAAGCCCGACCCTTCTGGCCTTTAGCAAAGGCTTGAAAGATGGAACATAAAATGTTGAGCATAATGTATCCCAGGGCTTTTTTTCTGGGAAAAGAGGTGGTGGAACTCAGTGGTGGAACTCAGGACCGCACAATGACGTCACTTTGGGTCAGCTGGAACAAGGGGGGAGTTTTAAAAAGTTTAAATCGCCCACGGCAAAAATGGTCACATGGCCGGTGGCCCCGCCCCCTGATCTCCGGACAGAGAGGAGTTTAGATAGCCCTCTGCCGCTCCGGCCCTGAGTGGGGAGTTGGAGAGGAGAAATATTGTGTTGTTTTAATATTTTGTTATATGTCTGTTCTTTAATGTTACTTTTGGTTTTATTATTATGTAGTTTTAATATTTTGTTACATATTATGTTTATCGAACTATTCACAGGGGAGAGGGGGAGGTTTGATTCCTGGTAATCTTCTGCCTTTTTCTGTCCAGACTAAGCTATTGCGTTCTCATGGAACTTTTTAGGATTTTCACGCCTAAATGCAAACTGCTCAAAGGGAGGGGGGAATAGTACTTCATATATCAATAGTGCTTTTGCCTGTTGATACGGGTTGAATAGTTACATTATAGCTGCAAGGTCAACGAGCATACTTTCAGAGATGACAGTTGCTTGCTCTGGGAGACAGGCACTTTTGTTTTCAGGCAGGTCAACCTTGGTACTTGATTATGTGACTACATTACAAAGCAGAAGTATATAGGAACAAAGCACAATTATATGAGCAATGCATGAGATCAATATATCATATCAGAGAATACATAAATGGCATGGATGGGTGCAGACATGACAAAACCAAACAAAAACACACCGTTAAAACTATGAAAACCAAAGCTAAAATACACTGAAACACAAAAACAACAATTAAAACATAGTCAGGAAGATGTGGTCATTGAAGAAGCACCAGACAAAACAAAAAAGTCTTTACCCTCTGGCAGAAGATAACAACAACAACAACAACATTCGATTTATATACCGCCCTTCAGGATGACTTAACATCCACTCAGAGCAGTTTTCAAAGTGTCATTAAACACTTTGTGAGGTGGGTGAGGCTGAGAGAGCTCTGAGAGAACTGTGACTAGCCCAATGTCACCCAGCTGGCTTCAAGTAGACGAGTGGGAAATCAAACCCGGTTCTCCAGATTAGAGTCCTGCGCTCTTAACTCTACAGCAGAACAGGACAGACAAGTCTTCCAAGACTAGATAGTATCACATGTACTGTAGAACTATATTATTATAATCAATTTATTTTTAATTTGTATTTATTTCCATTATTTATAGTTCTCCTTTCTCACTGAGACTCAAGGTGGATTACAGAGTTTCAGTTAACACAATCAACGGCTGGGACATTTAATAAACTATACAATAGAAATTTGAAAAACAAGCAGAAATCCAATATACAGCAGAAACAACGTTGATACAAAACATAAACAAATTGACATGACATTAAACAACGCAGAGTAACTATCCAGTAGGAGCATAATTACAGCAAAAGTCAGTACCCAGTAGTATAGTCAACAACAGACCCTGTCCCTCTACCAATGCGTCTCTTTGATTCCTTTGCTTACAGCACAATCTTATTACCTGTGTAAAAAGTCCTCCTGAATAATTCAGTTTTGCATAGTTTGCAGAAAGCCAGGCGAGTGGGAGCTTTCCTGACTTCTTCAAGCAGGGCATTCCATAAAGTAGGGGGCCATTACAAGTGCGTGTACAGGCAGCTGTTGATTTTGCCCATTTCTAAGGTGGCACCCACAAAAGGCCCTATTCAGATGAGTGAAGCTGCTGTGATGGGGCATAGGCAGGGCTCATTTCGAGGGGGAATGCGCAGGAATGCAGTTCCGGCAGTTCCCCAAAGAGGTCACATGTCAGGTGGCCCCGCCTGCCTGACTCTTGGGCATTTGGGGCCTGTTTCGGCCTGGATTGGGGCTGAAACGGCCTGGATCGGGCCTCTGACGGGTGGTGGATCACACTCCCACTCATCAGCAGCCTGATCCTGACCATTTTAGGCCCCTTTTCAGCCATTATAAGCCCCTTTTTGCCATTTTGGGCCCAATTTCAGGCCCCTGAATGTCCAGGATTGAGTCCAAAACAGCCAGAATAGGTGATGCCAGGGGTTGTGGCATATGCAAATCCGTTATACTAATAACACACTTCCGGTGATGGCAAGAGGCGTGACATATGCTAATGAGTTATGCTAATGAGTTCCTCCAGCTCTTTTTCTATGAAATGACCCCTGGGCATAGGTAACCATGCCATCTTGCCTTTCTCTGCAAGCAGGTACAAGGTAGCTTTCAATCTGTTATTATCAACAATCAACCATCACCAACACCCCTACAGAGATCCAGTCATCAGCAGTCTTTACTTAAAATTGCTCTTGACCTGAGATTGCCAACTACAACTGGTGCCTAAAGAGAGCAGGGTTTGAGGAGGAGGCAGAGATCAGTGAACATGTAATGTCATTCTAGGACTTCTGTTTCTTCTAGCCTCTATAGAAAAGGCAGGGTTGGAGGGTAGACTCTATGGTATACCATAGTCACCATTTCTTCCAGGGGAATTGATTTTTGTAATTTGGAGATCAGTTGTGATTCCAGAAGAACTCCAGACCATACTTTGAGGTTAGTAACCCTACCCTGCACTGTTGTGCCTTCCCTAATTTTCTAAAAATAAAGTGACTGCCTTTCTGACATTGCTCGGGAAGGCTGTTTCACAATGTGGCTGCCACTACTCAGAAAGTGCAGGTGTTTTCTACAACAATCCACACCTGCCTACAAGAAGGCACAAGGAACAGACATTGGTCAGAAGAGAAGAAAGGTTGCATGGGGACATACCAGGAAAGGCAGTCCTGTAAGGACGTGGCTCATCCTAGGCCATAAAGTGCTTTAAAGTTCATAACCTACACCTTGAATTAAATCCCCAAACAAATGGCAGCCACTATAAAGATCTCAGTTCTGGCATAATGTGCATAAAATGACTACTTTCCTGTGCTTTATAACAAGTTTACTTTGTTTTAAATTCTATCTGAAACAGCAGGGGGGAGAGGAGAGAATAAACCTCTAAGCAAACCCTGCTGCTAGCTTTTTGTTCTTCCTTTCTTCCTGTGAATATCATATATTAAGGGCTTGATCTGGTTCAGTGATTTATATTCTTAACTCTGATCATCCTTCAAAGGGTTAAATAGGTTTTAGCATTTTAAGGCTGGAGCCTTTGGCTCTTTGTTGTGGGAATTATTGTCCTTGAAAATCAAGACTTCATGTTTGTTCTTTCCAATAGGCATGAAGGATGAATACAATACCATCTCGTGGGGCAACTATTTCTTTTTATCAAATAATGCCTAACATTTTATTTTCCCATAGTTGTGTGGAAGAATGACTGGGCTGAAATTACTTTCTCTGCAAGCAGCAATCCATCTGCATTTCGATGTCACACACTGGCCACATTAAACCAGGAAGTCCTCAACCTGGATTTCAGGCTAATTCCTGAACAAAGAGATTGCAGATGGTTGGTGACATCTACACTGCTGGCACCAGGGTTTCTGGCGCCTGCAGCAACCTCCCCCCAAGCGCATGCGCGCCACGGACTGCGTGATGACATCATCACACGATGACATCATCACGCAGCGCAAGCTGGGGGCATCAGCCAGCGGATGGCTAGGGTGGCAAGTGGAGGCTGCGTCGCGCTCCGCACGCTGCCCCGGCAGTGGCTTGTGGCTGCTGCGACCGGCTGGGGGCATGTGGCAGTGGCGGCAGTGGCACGGGGCTGGCTGGCTGGCTGCAGCAGCTGCGGGCCAGCCACGCCAACTCCGTAGCACGCGCCTCCACCCCCGACACCCCCTCCGGCGCCCTCGCGCCCTGAGGCAACTGCCTACCTGGCCTCAATGGGCGTGCCGGCTCTGGACATCTAAATAATCCTAGAGACAGTGTGGTGTATTGGTCAGAGTATTGGACTGGGATCTGGGAGACCCCGCAGGTTTCAATCCACGCTCTGCCATGGAAACACGCTGGGTGACCTTGGGCCAGTCACACTCTCTCAGCCTAATCTACTTCACAGGGTTCTTGTAAGGATAAAATGGAAGAGAGGAGAATGATGGAAGCTGCTTTGGGTCCCCACTGGAGAGAAAGGTGGGGTATACATGAAGTGAATATTGATACATATTAAAATACATCCTCATTCATGTTGGAAATCAAGGATACAGAAGATCTTTTCCTAACAGTCTACTGTAATCCGTATAAGCAGGGAAGAAAGCTTCTTGAAAGGAAAAGGGATGTTACAGACTTATTTATTTGCATAAACCACGTGCTGTTGCAAACATTTTGCTCGCTACATGCAAAAATGTCAGAAGTCCCCAATCAAGCATATTTAATTGACCTAAGACACAGCAAACATGCCAGACCTGTTAGAATGAATTGAAAGCATCTCCTTAAACAGGGGCAGCAGGGGATGTGGTTCTGATTTTCCCAGCTGCCTCGCCCAAACAGCACTGCAATGAGTTGAAACTCATGAGAAGCCGTGCCAGGAAAAGCAGTAAGAACATGGACTTCGTTCTAGCCAAGTCACAGCCAGTTTTCATCGTGGGTTATGATGAAGCACAAAAAGCTGCCCGTGATTGTTCAGGTAGCTTCTCTTGCCTTCCCACCAATGTACTAACAACTTAAGTTGCCTGCATGGGGAGGAAAATCAATGAGCACAGTCATACAGGGCTGCAAATTCTATAGATGTATCAGATAAAACCCCGTGAGAAAGTTGGGAAGTGGCAGAGAATGCCTAGCCATTCTCCCACTGTTGTGGGTAGAGCAAAAACATCCTTTTCTCAAGGCAGGCCCAATACAGAAGGTAAAATAGTAAAGAGTCCAGTAGCACCTTTAAGACTAACCAACTTTATTGTAGCATAAGCTTTTGAGAACCACAGCTCTCTTTGTCAGAGCTGACAAAGAGAGCTGTGATTCTCGAAAGCTTATGCCACGATAAAGCTGGTTAGTCTTAAAGGTGCTACAGGACTCTTTACTATTTTGCAACTACAAACTAACACGGCTAACTCCTCTGGATCTATAGAAGGTAAGAAATGCTCAATGCTTCCCCCTAATACAACCCTCTCTGTGACAGTCAGGTGGTAGACATGGGCATGAACAGAAAAAAACAACGAACATGGTGTTCGTTGTTCGTTGCCATCCATGAACAACGAACAGTGATGAACATGATCCTGTCACGAACATGTTCATTGTTCATGGGGACCAGCAGGCCATCATGATCCCTACTGCACCACTCCCAGAAACCCTACCTGAGCAGGCAGCAGGAAATGTACCAATAATAATAGCTTGGCCCCAGAGCCTGGGCAGCAGCCATGGAACCTGAAGGGGTAGATCCCTATCCCACCACACACAAAGAAAATACAAGCTCCAATGCATTCACCCTGTCTCTCTAACAGCAGCTGTCTCTCCCTGAAAGCCAGAGCTGGGAGTCCTCCTCCCCCCTGGTCTTTTCCTCTTGTAACAAATTTGGAGCTCCAGTCCACACTTGGAAGGAAGACCTGCCTATCAAGCTAAATTGGGCTTAGATTGGGGTTTCCAGAGCAACAGCAGGAGTTGAGACAGAGTTCAGACAATCCCTGCCAGAGTTGCCATGATAATTGATTGCAGGTGCCAGACAGTCTGGCTTGACGAACAGCAACGAACGAGGCTTGCTACGACCACTTGTTTGTTTAGAATGGGGCCTCACAAACAGCTTGTTCACAAACAGCAGATTGGGCTGTTCGTGGGTTTTTTTAGTTCATATTGCTGTTCGTGCCCATCTCTATCAGGTGGGCCATAAGCTCTGGCTCCTGGGTTGCCATTCCCATCATGTTACTTCTTTGCTGATGCTAGTGCACAAGGGTAGAGAGCAAGGAGTACCCCTCCTGAGAAGAGCAGCAGGATAGAGCAGTGAGGTCACTCAGTGGTACAGAGAGAGGATTCCTCCATGACACACTCTGCCTCTTAGTTCATTCCTGGTTATGGTAACCTCTGGGTGCTCGGCTTGTGTTTTCTGTTCCCAGCTTTCTTGGTGAGCACCCACGGTCCTGGCCTCGACTTCAGAGAGGTCACAACTCTGCCTTCCTGTCATGTGGTTGTGATGTCACATGCTTTTCGCTTAGCGGGTCCCATACTGCCACCTGAAGGCTAAGAACAGATCCCAAGTCTGAAAAGGACGATCACCTTTGTAATCAATCTAGATTAGGGGGAGCAAAAGTGTTAAACACATATTGCCTGCCCTCTGAAGTCATATACTGCCTTTCTGGGGCGTTCGCTACATATTCACAGCGTACTTGCTAAAATGTGATGAAACATTGGGATCTTTAAAACATTTTTCTTTATGTTAAAAATAGGATGCATACTTTCTTCTTGAAACCGGTACCTGCTTGAGGACTCCAGTTTTGAAAAGGTGTTTTTTAACTGAACTGATAGAAATTCCTGATTCATTCAATATCTATTCTACAAGAATATACAGATGGTTAAGACAGATTTTCCCCAGCTGACCTGATTGCTTCTTCCTTAATAAGGGCAGAGGGAAGCTACTCAACAAACGACTTCTGGCCCAGCTGAATGTTAAAGCTGAATATAAAGTAACGTTTCCTATTAAGTACTCATGAGTAACTTAATATGCTCTCCTTGGCTGACAGAGCAGAAATGAAACTTAGAAGACTTGTTCTGTATGTGTAGGGATTCCCCCCCCCCTCTTGAAAGCTTAATTGTGCTTAATGTTGAATATATTGATTGGGAGATCTAGTAACCTGGGGCTACACTTCAATGCATAGAACAATATATCTCTTTAAACTTTACCCTGAATAAAGTTTTAATATTTGATCTCTGATTTCCTTCTTAAAGGAGGATGAAGCTAAAGGATACAGTGTCTTGGTTTTCTGTATCAAGTCAACAAAGTCACTGGAAACATTGGGGTATGTAGATTTTGTTCTGATGCAACGAAAAAAGTCCCATAAAAGGAATATAAACAGGCTGGAATATGTACTGGATTACAATATTTTTCTTGTTAGTCTATAAGAAAAATTCTAATCTGTCCCACTCTAAGGCTCCAGGGCACTTAACCCATTAAAAGCAACAAAATAAAAACTGCATTAAAATAAAGCTGCACACACACGAGAAAAATATCTGTCGTGCAGAATACAAGAATCAAAAGCCGCAAAAACAATTCTGGCATCAGAATCAAAGAGGTTCACAAAGGAGTGGCCGTTGTTATCATGATCGAGTTGGACTTCATATGGGAAGAAGAAAGGCGTCTTTCCAACATCAGTGAAGCATACCAGAAAGAACGATTATCAAATGAAAGAATTGCCTCTATACACGCAGGAACAAATGTGAGCAGACATGCCCAAGTAGACTTTTATCCACTAGCCGAACGAACAAGCCAAGTAATCTTGTGTGCTCCCTTCCCCTTCTTTTGAGGCTCAGGCTCCCATCATGGCTCCGTGGACTTCATTGTCAGGCTCTGTGCTACCAACTCCCTATTCTGTTCCTTTGGGACCACACTTAGTCTTCACCGGACTATGCTTGGATTCCTCCCTTTGCCTTTTTAAAATTTACAAAACCATTTTTCTGCTGAAATCCCCCGAGTAGCTAGAGACCCATACCTTGTTTGGGGATGCCCGTTTTTGCTACTTTCATCTCCTCCATGAGTGCCAGCCAGTTGTTAGTTATAATGATACACTGTTTCCCCAAAACGTGGACTACAAACCCTCAGGAATATTATCCTCAGAGATGTTTGACTATCAAGCTTTGACGCTTTGCCTTCACTTACAAGGTCTTCAGAATGGAGACAATTTGTACTTGGTGGCTCCACTATATGCCATTCAATGGCTGATTTAGAACAAGAATCAGCTCCTGTTTCCAACAGCTTCACCTCTACTTGAGAAACAAGAGAGACATCTTTATCATCTGGACCCACCGGAAAGAAGCCCTCAATTCTAACAATTTATTATCCCACCATCAACCTGGGCCTGGGCCAGTTTACAGAGCAGCTATACTGTGTTGACTCCCCTGTGCAAGTCCATGAGGGATAATAGGAGCACGATCTTATGTTACACACTTGCTGCAACTACACCATAGCTAACTTTGGAAACTGGCTAATGGTTGGCTTTCTGTCCTCTCCTGGCATATCATCACTGCATGAGAGGCTGATTTATTGGCATGCCCAGATAACCACAAAATCATAATTGGAAATCGATCCAAGTATATGCCTTGCGCTTGAGGCTCCTGAGTGAATGGAAAATGGCTTCTTGATGGTGTTAATTCTTCTCTGCACACTGCAAATGAGAGAGATACCACTTCAACTGAGATGACAGTGAGAAAGTTGACGTTGACCAAATATTGTTAACTAAAATTCAAGAATTCAGAGCATTATTTACAACAAAATAGAGTTATTCTTTAAAGTGACTGCCTCCTACAAATCTCCAGTCTCTAATACCACCTGGAAACCTTACAGAGCACTTGATAAATCAAACAAGGCCCCCACCGCTCATCCTCTGGTTCAATAGTTATTCTCCAAGATAACTTTATTTCCCTAGGAACCTAGGGCTGAAGGTCACCAAGAATGTATAATTGTCTTTCTGGATGAAAAGCCTTTTAATAAAGGACCGTAAGGACATGTCTGCGAGCATGAGCCGAGTGTCTTTCCTTGCCCATCCAAGAAAGGAATCTAGTGCTACCCTCAGCCTTCCCATCTTAGAGCCAAACTACAAGTGACGTCTTACACAGGTTGGACACTAGTCGGCTTCCCTCAAGTTTTGGTGGGAAATGTAGGCATCCTGGTCTTGCAGCTGTAATGGAGAGCCAAGCTGTAAAACCAGGGCGCCTACATTTCCCATCAAAACTTGAGGGAAGCCGACTAGTGTCCAACCTGTGTAAGGCGTCACTTGTAGTTTGGCTCTTAGTAGCAGTGGATTCACAGATACTGTACTGCCAGAGAAACAGGAAGAAAGGAGGCATCCGGCAGGACCAACATACAGAGACAGCCTGATCACAAGAATCTGCAAAATGATGCCGACTACCTATCTGGATAAGGATACAGAAGACATGCACAACTTCCCACTCCCTCTAGCATCCTATGAGGCTGCCTGCACATCGGTTCCTCCGTATAGTCTCCTGACTCTGGGAATAATTTTTTTTATTTATTGAAGTATTCATACCTTATTTTTACTTTTGTTTGAGCCTGCTTTCCAGGGACTTCAAAAACAGACAGGAGCACGAGGTGGCCACCTGCACTTTAAAATTAAGCGTTAGCTTTCTGTCTGCAGTCCTAAGAGGGTGACATTACTGAAGTCCACAAGACTGAGCCAGCTCACATGCATTTAAACTGCCTCTGTTTTGTAGGAAAACATGTTAAATGCCTTCAGCCCGCACAAGGCCCCCCAAACTGCCAAATGTGTTGTTGCTGTCCTGCTGAAATTCACTTTAGCTGGATCAGAGCTGGGCGGTTTACTGATCCAAAGCGTTTTATTTGAACATATATGAAGCGCATTGAAATTATTTGCTCCTCAAAAGCAGTAACATGATACAGATCACAAAAGAAAACTCATGACACTATAGATACCTCAAGCAAAATTTTAATGGAGTTTATCTTCTTTTACAAAAATATAGTTTTTTTAAAAAAAAAGTAGAAAAGCTCTCATTAGAAGTGGCAGGTAAAAGACAATTCATAGTCAAATACAGTGAGATTTTGCTGACACAGGTATGATGAAAGCCACTTTTGACATATGATTGTAAAACTGGGCACACTGCAAAATTTGATCATTTGAAAGTAAAGCAGCTATTTCAAAAGTTTCACCTTTTCCTTTAAAACTTTAAATTTAGGATTACTGTTGACTTTCTTATTAAATAAAGCCAGAATTTCCTCTTCAGATTTATGATGGTCACTTGCAACTGCATAATACTGGGCTAAAACCTGTACAACAAATAAAACACATATTTAATTCAGTACAGGGTAAAACTTACAACATGACAAAAATCCTGTTCTAAAATCAGTTTAAGCAGCATTTCTGGAATGCAGCCCAAAGTTTGCTTCCCAACAGCAAACACTTTCAGCGCTGCTCTTTCACTAAGCCCACTAAGAGTAAATGAACAATTCACATTTTGGTTCTTGGTCACTGTTTTGTAAGCTGTTGTATCAGTATACACGGGCAGGTCTTCTACACAAGACTGGTTCAATGAACAGAAGCTCCATTGTGCTCTCGGACAGCTCCCAGTCACTTCAAGGCTGTCTGCACCGGAGAATCTGCTGGTCAAATGTGCCCTGAGTTTCATGAAGTGTTCAACCTACCTTCTTCCTTAGTTTCTTAAGTGAGATTTCATTGTCAGGTGCTTGTCTCAGAACAGCCTTTATGGTTCCTTTCCAACTGAATTTACCTGTACAATTAACAAACATACACATTACACAGAGATTAAATTAAATAGGTTTTGTAGTACAAAAACCAACTATTGCGCAATGCCAGGATCGGTACTTGCTTGCTAAATGCGTAGCTTCCTGGGCCTTATGTTGTAATGGCTGAAGCACTGCTATAAACTATTCAGGCATTAGCAGACACAGAGAAGTCTTACAGGATTTCCTATATCTGATTTCCTATGTCTGATTCTTGGAGATAAGTCATCTAGCCTTCAGGAGACCAACCCAGAGAAGGCCAGGCTATATCTTGTTCTCTGCCAGTCCGCTCCCCTCCCCCAAAAACAGACTCCCAGGAGCTGACGTTAAAAAACTACCAAATCCCTCCCCTTGCACTTATCTAGCTGAGCTAATTCCAGATAGATGGCTGCACTGCAACAAAATAAACAGAAGTCTTGAGGCCCTTCATGACTCACAAGATTTAATTCCAGCATAAGCCACAGGCTTTAGAGAGCATATTGTCCCTGTTTTCAGGGAAACTGCTGGACTAGAATTCATCAAGTGGCTTGATACACCCTCTCACCCCAGACTGACCAAGACTCAGAATGCCTTAGGGCCAAGCTGCAAGTGACGAATGACACTTGAACGGCAAGTGAACAGACTCACGTGTATTCCTCCCTGTTCACTTGCGCTCCACTTGATCACTACTTGCCGTTCAGGTGTCATTCGTCGCTTGTAGCTTGGCTCGTAGTCATAATAGGTGTTAATAAACTTGGAAAAAATCTGGCCCCACAGACATTTCTGATTAGCTAGCTTAGCAATACATGAGAAGTGGCCCACCACAGCTCTTGCGAATGTACCGTTCTTGATTACTTCTGAATTTTACATAATTACATCTCATTAAATACTTCCTGCATTTCATCACCTTCTGATCCCACTTTCATTTATTTTTCACCATCACCTCATATATAAAACGTCTGCCTACTGAGGATCCATCCACCACCTTGCATCTGACAAAGTGAGCTCTAGTCCACAAAAGATGCTACTTGAGCAAAACTTTTACTTCTTTTTTTTAAAGTGTCAACTAACATTTCCAGTGACCTTTTTGCTTGTTGGCTACTCCTCATTAACCTATGAAGCAGCAACCTTCTAGAAGAGAGGAAGAAAACTAGTTGGAAAAAACTTGGTTCACAGTCTCTTGCTTACTTAGAAAGGCTGTGCTAAACTTGTCTCTGAGCATGAATAGAGTATGAATTAAACATTTCTATTCCAAGATTGTACATTTTACACAAGTTATTTGTGAAGTGACATTTCACTTCAACACAGACATTGAAAAATGATAAGAAAAATAACATGAACGCAGTTGGTCAGAGATTGAGAGGGAGAAAAACAAAGTACATATAAACTGGTCGTGAAGGTGACAGAGGGGATAGGAGATTGAGCAAAATCAAAGTAGGATAGCCCGCATTTGTGGCTACTTCAACGAGGTCCATCGGGTTCTCTAACAAGCCTCTTGCATACTTTCCTGAGGAAGGGTTGATTAACTTGCAATTTCAAGTCAGGTCTATTTATCACTTGGTCCCATACATTACATTTAGTTTGCTATCATCATTATATGACCACTCCTATCCTTTAGAAGAACAATAAATATACATTTTATGAAGCAGCATAAAAGACAAATCCCTGCCCAGAGAGGATAAGAAACTAACACTGAAATCCTATGGAGAGATACTCCAGTCTAAGTCCATTGACTTCAATGGGCTTAGACTGGAGTAACTCTCCATAGGATTATTATTATTTATTTATCTATTTGATTTATAGCCCACCCTCCCCGCAAGCAGGCTCAGGTTACAACAAAAATAAAATATTTAAATACATTAAAATATGTTAAAATCAGAATTAGCGATATATACAGTGAGCTCTAGTCCACAACAGGTGGACTAGAGCTCACTGTGAACTCCAGATGGCAGCCTTCTCCACTCTTCCCAACATAGCATAAATAAGGGGGGAGAGAGGGTACAACTGATGTCATCACTGTGACTTCGCATATGAGGGAGGCAGGTGGCTATATTGCCCCCGCAGCAGGAGACTGGTCGGGAGGCATTCCCAAAGAAACCTTAGACTGGCCTCACCCATACACCTGCCGGAACATCTCTGTCTTGCAGGCCCATCAAAAAGATCTTGGCAGGCCCAGGTATACTACAACAGAGAGTTCCACTAGGTTGGGGCCAGGACTGAGAAGGCCTTGGCCCTGGTCAAGGCCAGCTGAGCCTCCGGGGCCAGGGACCACTAGTAGATATTTTCATGGTGATCTAAGCAGTCTATATACAGGGAGAGATGGTCCCTTAGGTATGCTCGTCCCAGTCCATTTAGGGCATTAAATGTTGCCCTGTACATGTATTGGGGTGGGGAGGAAATGCCAAGAGCGAGAAAAGACTAACAATTAACAGAGAGGGGAGAAGTGGGAAAGGGGGGGGGGAGTAAGCTAGAATACACAAGAACTCCAATACTGTTAAAATAAACGACTAACCACTCCCATGCACTGTCACAACATTAATACAAATACCTGTACACTCCATACTGGCTGAGCTGCTTTGGTTTATAAATGCCACCTAAGATATTTAATATTTAAAATACGTTATTGTCATGCGGCCTTTCAAATTTAAGGTTACCTTGGTGTTCATCCTCATTTTCTTCAGTTACTGGACAATTCATTCTTTTTATTTCAACACAAGATTCCTCTAAATTTACAAGGAGAGAAATGACAATGAAAAAGTGACAAAAGGTCCAGACAGATGCTCTCACATTGTAATCAAATTGTTGTCCAATCCCGTTTCGTCCATTCACTTCTGCATAGGCATTTAACTAGCAATTGCTACAGTCAGTCATATACCACCATGTTGGTTGAATTCAAATGGTCTAACGCTCTGACTGTAGCAATTGCTATTTAAATACCTATGAAGAAGTGAATGGACGAAACGGGATTGGACAACATATGCTGGCAAAACCCGTAGGCGTGGCTGTTTGGAGCATGGTAGTTGTGCAAGACTTCTGCAGGCAACTGGTTTACTATGAAGATTCATGAACTTGGTTGTACGCCCCTGTGCATTTTGTACTGGCATTGATTATTTTTGTATAGATACTCTATTGAATGTAACACATTGTTTCATAAGTATTTTTGTAGTGAATATTGTATAGAAAACAACCCTTGATTGTGTGTATCGTCCCACCAGTTGGATATTGTTGGTTAAATTATTGTTGTTTATAGCTTGATGCTTGTATCTTGAATTTGCACAATTTTCTAGCACTCTGCACTTTAAATATATATAAATTCATTTAGATTTTGTAATTGTGTACTTGGGGGAGATTGTTACTGTTGGTTTTTCTCCTTGTACCCGAGGCAGCTCTTTTTGTACTTCGCGGCTAACAGACAGAGGCAGGACTCCTGCCCGTATGTCGTAGTAATGGACAAGCTTTAAGAGTACGAGAATAAACAACAGTAAAGCCCGTGTTAGGGGGAGAAATCCTGCTCTGCCTGACTCTGCTGTATCCAATCCTCTTATGGGAAGGAAATTCTGAAAAGGTGGGGCAGGATCGTGCTGCTCTTCCAAGGAAAGTGCAGAATGCCTCCTCACCTCCCCCAAATTTCCTTTCCTTGCCTCCCATTTGATCGTGGTGAGATTTTCCCCTCCTTCACTGATTTGCTCAACTAAAAACGGTAGACACGCATCACCGTTTAGATTTAATAATCAAAACCAGTGATTCTATCCTTTGCTTTAAGATGATGACACCTCTTACAAACAGGAGGAGCACAGAATGCTACTTCCGTACCTTCTGAGGGACCGCACTTGCGTCTCTTGGCGTTGGGCTTGGTCCCTGCTGGCTCTTCCGAATGAAGGCCGTAGCCATTCACTTGCGATTCCAACACGTCAGCTGCTCGCCGCTTCTTCTTCGTCCCCTTCACACAATCGCTCTGGAATACTTTCTCATCTTCATTCTCACATTTTTCTTTCTTAGACTTTTTGGCTTTTAAAGGTTGTAAGCTGGCTTGTTGGCTTTGGAGCCTTAGTTCTTTTTTCTCCTTTTTGACATTTTTTCTCTCTTCTTTTTGCTCCCTTTTGCTCTTTTTCTTTGCCGCCACCTCTGTTTTTGCTACATCCTCTTTGGATAGTTTTGGCGTAACTTCACTTTTTTCACACTCGTTCAGAGCTCTGTCTTGGGGTTTCCCTTGTTTCTCACTTGGTTCCTTTCAATGGGGAAGACAAGAAGGGCACACGCTTCACTATAACAAGGTGGCTCCAATCAGGGGGAAGAGAAGCTTCAGCAGTCACCCCAAGTGGACTATAGGGCCTATACACAATGTGACAGACTTATCTAAAAGAATCACCACCACCCAGGTCTGAAAGCACAATCACTTACAGGAGGTTGGCTTTGGTGGATATGATCCACTGGCAACGTGTTCTCCTACAGCACAAGAAGCCAATCACTGATGCTTCTGAGAAGCACCCCCTCTCAATTCCAGCTAATTCTTTAAAAAATAAACGCAACTGCTGGGGCATGTACCTACTTGGTTACCCTGCCTGACAACTTTCCTAGGAGACGGCAACCTTCTCAGCATCATTCAGTACCACTGGCCATGGTATTCTTCTGGTTCAGCTGATGGAGATCTATCACATTTTTATCCCAACTTTCCTCCAGCGAGCTAATGGCAGCAGATGCATTCCTCACCTCCTCTATTTTATACTCACAGCAACTCTCTCAGGTAGATTAGGTGGAGAAGTCACGCCCGTATGGTTTTGTGCCAAGCACTTTACATGGGGCTACTCTTTAACGTTTCAAAATAGCCTTAATTGTCTGCCAGCAGACTTTGGAAATGGGGAATACATAGTACCTGTATTGAAGATCTTCACCAGCTGCCTGTTGGCTTCCGCACCCAATTCAGAATGGTGACTGCTACTATTACAGCCCTAAGTGAGCTGGGATCAGATCCTTTGGGGACTATCTCCACTCTCACATACTTCTTCCCATCAGTAGAATACCCTTCTCTGTCTGCCCTTTGGAGGGGAGAACAAGCCCCCTCTATGGGTTAAAAGGGCAAACGTGTCGTCCCAATAAGGCTGAAGCTGCTCTGCTGTTTCAGCTCAATGGTCTTGTACCTCAGCCTCAAGTAAGAAAGCATTATGCTCGGCCACCTCCTAGATGTGAGTTGCTGGGGGACTGGCGGTGACGCAACCCAAAACCAAGACTAGCTTTCCATCTGAATATGTTAAATACATGTTAATATCCTGTTAAGTCATAAAACACCACGTCTTTGATTTGCTTACCTTCTTGGTAGCTTCTGAAAAGATATCCCACACCTGATCTTGTAAAACAGTGTTGTGTATTTTCAAACTGTTGTTCATCCAGTTCTGTTTAGAAGGGAAGCAGAAGAAAATCTCTTGTAACTGAGCAGCCCTTTTTGAAGCATTCAGTTCAGCAGAAGGCCCCAACCACCAACGTGATGGCATCAGCAACTGCATCAGTGCATACTTTCATTTCTTAGGCATCTGGTTAACAGCTAGTTGTTTCACATATGTATCACATCAAACAGTTACCTGTATCTGGGAATTCTGCATATATTAGACTGATTCATATAATTTCTGGCTTTTCAAACTTAATACATTTGCTTATTACATTTGCTGTTAATAATGGCAAACACAGGTGGCAGGGGAAGACGGATCCCAAGCAGCCTAGGTAGACTGTGAGGGTGGTGAGGCCCCCCCCCTGCCGCCCCATCTTAGTTCCTGTTTGATATAACAGAAGCTCTGTTTGGACCCGTTTGCATTTTAGGCAGTCATGGAATCAGCATCAAAGTGGATGTCTGTCAACATCCCTTCTCAGTTAAGCCAGCTTTTGTCCTCCCCCTCCCCGCAACCCTTTTTGCTGATGCCGCATCCACTCCCACCATTGCCAAGGCAGAGAAATTAAGCAGAGGGCTGCAGTGCTTGAATATTCCCATTCACTCAGTGCTTCCATCTGAATCACTGATGTGGTTCCTCATCAGAAGGGAAAATGTCCATAATGGCAGGAAGAGAAGTGGGCAACAGGAAGCTGCCAGTGGAGTTGAGGCAGCTGCCAAACCTGCACCCCCAACTTTGAAATAAGAATTGTGAAAATGGTTCTAGATGTGGAAGGAGAGGAGAGATTTAAGTTTAAAAGAAAAAAAAACATGTCAACAGAACAGTGGTTTTCATATCTTCTCCTTTCACACTACGTTGCCAATTGCAGAACCTGTAGAAGGGGATTTTTGTGGCATGTTCTAGACACAACGTACAGCCATTTTTTCAGTATATGTTAGCCGAGCCTACTGGGCCTCGCTGTTGTCCTCCACAAAGTGAGAATGCCACCTAGAATGCACCCAACATTTCCTGTGCCTTTGTGTGGCAATCAATGACCATTTTATCCCATCCACTTCGGCATTTGATGTGTAGCAAAATTGCCACTAGATAGGATGATGCAGACAACCAAGCTATCTTGAAGTGAGACTATATAACCCTAAACCACCTTGGGGTCTTTATAAGAAATCTTATTGTTCAGTCCTGATTGACTCCTTGATAAATGTCTGAAGAACTTCACGGGTTTCTAAACACAGTGTGAAAACAATTGTTGGAGACATGAAACCTGAAAATAATTTACCCCTTAATAACATACCTGAAATTTTCCTTTTTTTCTTGGAATATTGTCAAAGGCATACATTTGCTGTAAGATATCTCGAACTTTGGGGTTAATATTTGTTTTTTCTATTGCTTCATGAATCTTCTGTAAGGAGAGAATAAGCACAACAAATGTCAACAGCAATTTTTGGTGCAGTGAAATCAGACATATGCTTGACAATTGTAAACTTCGTAATCAAAGGCTAGAGTAATTGCAGCAGATTACAACAGCTTTTCAAGGTCCTTCCAACAAGTTAAACAACCCGTCCTAACTTGCATTACTGCACAGTACTTGTTGTGAAAATAAGCTCTCAGAGCAAGTCCAATGTGTAAATAAACCTTAAAGCCTCCGAGTTCCACAGAAAGCGTCTCTGCTGGCTGCTTCCTTGGAAGTAGAACAAGGCAGCATTTCTAGTCCTCACTGTTAGGGTCTGGCCACTTTACTTCTCTGGAACATGCTCAGAAGCATGAATTTTGCTGCGAGTGCAAGAAAAAGAGATCCCAAGTCTTTTCTGTCTAGTGGACTGAGATAGAAGGTATTAGGAACTCCACGTCCTAGGGTTCCAGCAGCACTGCACAAAAAGAATCCAGGAGCTACTGAGCCTTAAAGATGGGGACTCTGTGGTTGCTTAAGCCTTCCATGCCAGCTGTCCCCATCACCATGAAGCCCTTGGGGGAATGAGGACCCAGCAGAGATGAAAAACTTGGGGGGGGGGGAATAATTATAAGGTGAGTAAGGGATGGAGAAGGAAGAAGTAAGCTTACCATCAGTACCAAAGAGCTGCTCTGTAGCAACTCAGACTAGCAGAAACATTTAAGGGTTTCCAGCATCAGTTACTTCCAGACCAGCCTGTCAAGATCCTTTTAAACTGGAAATGCCAAGGCCCCTTACACATTTCACAATACGCACATTGCCTCTGCGGTGTTTATGGCCACTGTAAATAAGGGCACAGGGACGAGACCCATCCAGAAAAGTTGCTACTTCACAATTAAGATACAAGATTTAACTGTGCATGAACTAGAAAACTGATGGGAAATTTTTTAAAAAGGTATTTTTTCCCTAAAATTAAATTATGGCACCATATTTATGTATCATTTTGTTGCTGTTTTACCTGAATCCATTCCTGCTGTTTGACATCTCCTTTGTGAGTTTTGGCTTCATATGCCTTGCCACCATACTTCTGGTCTTCGCTTACACACTTCACATGAGATTTATAATCATCTCCCCTTTGAAAAAAAGAATGTACATAAAATAACCGATGATTTATGCATATGACATTTTTAACACAGCACTTTGGGACAAAATGCTTTCAGCCATGAACATATGAAATAGCAAGAAGGCAGCATGGAAGGGTGTTAGCACACCAGTAATCTGACTGGCAGAGGCCCTTCAGGATCTCGGATATAGGTCTTCTCCTTGCTGTGGTGCCTGAGATTCTTTAAAGTGCAGTTACTAAGTACTGAATCTGGAAATCTATGCAGGCAAAGCATTTGTTGAGATTTTACTTAGACTGTGAGGTGGCATGATTGCTACAACTGTAAAAATGCCCTGAGCCCTCCGCATATATAAAATGCAAATGAAATAAAATGTACTTTGCTGAACTACACAATGTTTCAGCCATGAACACACTTAGGTCTTCAGTGGTGCATCTGAGAGTATGTGGGGTTGGAATGTGGACACATTGGACCAAATTACTTATCAACCTATGGTTTACCTGAAAACCTTGTAAAACAGTCTGACTTCACTCATAGATGCAGTCTGTCCTATGATGAATTAGGTATACACTGATTCATTTAAAACATTGCTATGCTGCCTTTCCACCTAAACAGGGTCCCCAAGGTGGCAAAAATCAAGGCATTAGAACCTTTAAAATATTAAAACAATATTTAAAATATACATATAAACATTTAACAGTAGAATAAAATACGCATACAAACAAATGCAAGCAGGGAGGGTCAACAAGAGTTTACTGGGGCTACACCAAGCAAAACAAAAAAGTCTTCACCAGCTGGCCCAATGAACTCTGTATGGGAAGTTGCTCAAGACTTGATTTACGAAGCACTCGCTACACTGCTGCAGAAATTATCAATAATGATGCTTTTCGCCATGTTAACCAATTTAAAAGCAGGAGTTTAGCTTTATTCATGCCAAGGTGCCCCTCAAAACGCAAGAGAGGTTGATGCATGAGAAAAAAACATGTGTCTGAGGAAGAGCTCTCTTGTCAGCAGTATGGATGCGAGTCAGGCCAAGGTATTTTCAAGAACAAAATCCACAGAATATCTTTTATTTTCGGAAGTCCCATGTACCGTTATGGGCCACCTCCCTCACTGTGTAGGATCTCATATTTGCACAGTCAGCAACCTGGTACAGACGACTCACCAGTACACTGATTAACTGTGAGGGGAGGGAAAGTTGCCCCATGAGCACACTGGCCCCACTCCCTGCCTCCTTGCAGCTGCCTGGTTCTCTGCAGAGCACAATCGCACAGAAGCAGTGGCTGAGTGCACGCCCCCTCACTGATCATGAGAAGGGGGTTATGCACGGCCGCTACCTCTGCACGGTCACATTCTACAGATCTCCAGGACACTGTGTAGAAGAAGGGTGGGGGGTGAGGTTATCACACTCATGTCTGCTCTCCCTCTCCACTTTGTGAGTCAATGTGTGGAGGAGTTGTTTGTACTGAGTTAGGGAAACACTGCATTCAGACAAATGCCACCAACATCTCCAAATTTAGTAGCTATTTTCTCACAGTAAGAAGAACAGGAGAAGGGTGAGTCTGTGGCCTACCCTTGATCTTTCCAAGACAAGAGTAAAAAGGAGAAAACACTTGAACACTCCCCCACAGTCTAAATGCTTCTTTTGAACGAAGAGAGGATAATTTTAACATATGACTTTCCACGCACGTTACTTGACTATAGCTTCCCAGAAAACATTTCCACTGAGGACTCAATTTGAATGATTATCACCTTAGAGCCAGGTTTTGTTAGGGTGAAACAGTGAAACTACCTACCAGAAATCTTTGCCACAATCCATACAGGAAAGGCATTCACAATGCCGGCACATGCTCACATGCTTTTCAACCTGTCCTTTCTTCACAGATTCCCCACAGGCGCTACATGTAAAAACCACCATTTCTAATTGAACCTGTTTCTTCAAAGACTATTAGAAATCCTTTCAGAAAATTCTAGAAGTCAATTAAAAAGAAAAACCAGGTAAGTTTGGCACGACAATTTACATATTGCTATTTCAGTTTAAAAAGCAGAATATTACATAGCACAAAGATCTGCACATCCCTTCTTAAACTGAAAACTATTCCATTAATATTTATCAAATTAACACCATCCAAACAACAGCCATTCTACCCAGAGACAGAGCAACAATTGGTTTCTCCTTGGCTGGCCATCGGGACATGAGACTTCTAATCCTCAGCAACAGGGACTCATCACTGGCACGGGAGGGTAGGGGAAGACCAGTTTTAGCTATATTTTTAAAATGCTGTGAATTGCGTTAAGAGCTTTATGACTGAAAAAAAGAATAATGTATACAACCCGCACCCCACCCTAAACACACGGCCAGGGCTACTGAAGTTAATTAATTCAGGTGCACAGTTATTTATTGTGAGCATCCAGTGCATTTCTCCCTCGTCAAGCGCTCTTTCACACGTACGCGTCACGGGACCGCAGACGCCGCTTTAGTTCCTTCTTCTCAACGCCGGCCACAGAAAACACCTCAGCACCAGCCCGCCGGAAGTTCCGGCGGGACGATGTCGCTCCGTCCCGGCAGAACTCTATGGTAAGACCACAGAGAGAGAGAGTTTAGATAAAGAGGGACCAGAGGTTTCTCGGCCAGGAGGCGGGACTTCCTCGTTCCTCTTGTGCCCCTCCATCCCATAAGGCAAAAATGACAGTTCCTCACAGGAAGGGACGCTTTTAAGTTTCCCTCGCCGTTTAAAATGCTCCAAATAGGTTCCCGTTCGAAATTTTCCCGAGGGGGACGAAGCCCGGTTGCGGAAACCGTCCCAAAGGCCTTCAGTGGCCGCTTTTCCCCTCAGGCTTCGAAAGGAAATCAGACTCCCAACGCCTCAAAACGGAGAGCCCGTTTGGGACCGGAAGTCCCAGGGTGGGTAGCGCTCACCGTCCATTCGCTTGGTCCCGCCCCCAGCAACTTACCTGCGCGACGGAAGTGACGAAGGCTGCCGGCCAGCCAATAGTGTCCGGCTTGGCCTGGTGGCGGAAGGATGGGCGCGACAAAGAGCCGCGCGGGACGGCGCCCACCCAGGTGGGAGGGTGAGGGGATGCGCATGCGCGGAGGCCGAGGAGGGAGGAGCGGAGCTCCGCCTGAGGTGACATTTAAATGGTGACTTTAAAAGGCTCCTCAGTGGGCAGGTCTCGGCCGCGGCTTCCGATGGAAGAAGGGAGAGGAGCGGGATGCCCGGCCCGGCCCCTCACGGGGGAAGGTGGGCCTGGAAAATTCCGGGAGACTGGGGCGAAGAAGCTCGGGAGGGGTGCGACGCCGTGGAGCTCTGCTAGCCGAAGCTGGCGTTTCCTCCAGCAGGACCAGTTTGCGTCGTCTGGAGATCAGTCGTAATTCCGGGAGCTCACCTGGAGAGTGGCAACTGTAGCGTGGGAAATGCTTTTCCTAAATCGCCCTCTGTGAGTGGAAATATAGGACTGTATCCAAAAGGCTAAGAGTGAGCCCGAATGTGCTGCCGTAGTATTGTGGTTCAGTGGTCGGGCTGGGAATCATCACTCTGCTGGTTCGAATGCCACAACTGCCATGAGCTCAGCAGGTGGCGTTGGGAAAGCTCCTCTCATCCCCAGCTACACTGTCGGGATAATAACAGCCCTGAGTGGTTCGCCTCTCTGAGTGGGGCACTAATCTGTCTAGAAGAGCAGTATATAAGCAGTGTTATTGTTCAATAGTCAGTGTACAGGGAGGGAGTGATAAGCATATGAGTCTCCTCCCTTGTCTAAAAAGTGATACAGCCCTCTCCAGCACTTCACTCATCAGAAGGGCTGTGAATGTAGGGCTGTCAAGTTACACCTGACTTATGGCAGTCCTTGCTGGGATTTTCAAGGCAAAATATGAACAGAGGTGGTTTGCCATCACCTGTGTCTGCATAGCAGCACTGGTCTATCTTGGTGGTTGCCCATCCGAGTATTAACTAGTGCTAATCATCTTAGCTTCCAAGATCTGATGAGATCAGGCAGACTAGGGCTAACAGTCTTGAGAAAAGAGGGTGGGGAGGTATCTTAGTTGTAGAAGAGACCTGGGTGGAGGCTGGGGGGACAGTTGGGATCCATATCTGCTGGCCAAGCTTCTCGAACAGCTTTTCTCTCAAACACTTTTACCCCACCCTCATTCTTCCCATTGTTTTTCTTGTTGTTGTGTCATTTAGCTGTGGTTTAATATTGCTTGTAAAGTGGTATTCTTGGTCATTGTATGTTCATACAAACTCAAGGCTGTCAACTTCCAAAGTGGAATTGCAAAGCAGTTTCTCTTTAATAATAATAACATTCAATTTATATACCACCCTTCAGGACAACTTAATGTCCACTCAGAGCGGTTTACAAAGTATGTTATTATTATCCCCACAACAAAACACCCTGTGAGGTGGGTGGGGCTGAGCTTCTAGAAGCTGTGACTAGCCCAAGGTCACCCAGCTGGTTTCAAGTGGAGGAGTGGGGAATCAAACCTGGCTCTCCAGATTAGAGTCCCGCGCTCTTAACCACTACACCAAACTGGCTCTCTTAAAGTATGAACTGTTTACCTTATTAGATATAAAAGTTTCTTATGATGCATTGTTTGTTACCAAATTTAGACATTTTAATGTGTTTTTTAACAGTAGGTGACTTGAGTGCATCCTAGAATGGACACTGTTGCCAGCCACAGCTGTCATCTCCTCCAGCAACTTCATGAGCAGCGTATTCAAGGCCTTCTCTGTGACTGCATGTTGGTAGTCAAAGGTGTCTGTTTCAAAGCACATAAAAATGTGTTAGCTGCTTTCAGCCAGTATTTCAGGTATGTTGAATGATATGCTGCAATTTAGACAGTCCTCTTGTGCCCTGTTTGCTAGAAAAGCATATGTCATGTACATTTACAGCTTTGGCATAATTTATTCTACATTTATTTATTTATTATTTCGATTTAAAAATCATCCATCCTCAGGGGCTCTGGGCAGTGAACAACAGTTAAAATCAATAATAACAAGAAAATAATAATTCTAAAATCAACATACAATAAGCAATAATAAAATAAATTAACCAAGTACTTTAACCAGTCACGCACAGAAGTACTGAGAGCAGGCTCTCTGCTCCCTGGAAAACCTGTCTAGTATGAATGAATGTTTTATTACAGTTAAAAACTGGTACAAAAGTAAAAACTTGCCCAATACATTGTTATCCCTGCCCAAGCTTCTTTGTAGTCACATGCCCCAAACTGAAACAGAGCTTAGCATTCTTGAGCTTTATAAATATGCTCTTTTTTGGTAAATGGAATTTGAGATTTGGAGCCAAGTATAGTGGTTAGGGTGTAGGGCTGGGATCTGGTAGATCCAGGTTTGAATCCTTAGGGAAGCTTGCCAGACGACCTTGGGACAATGAGACACGCTAACCTACCTCACAGGGTAGTTGTGAAGATAAAATGTAAAAAGAAGAGAATGATGTAAGCCACTTTGTATCCCAACTGGAGAGAAAGGCCAGGGTATAAATGAAGCAAACAAATAAAGGAGATAAATTCCATGTCAGTGTTTGTCCTTGTATGGTGCACTGTGAGAATAACATTGTCTTACAAGGTCTATTAATACGATATGTTCAAGTCTCCAGGCTCTGGACTACCCCCAGCTGCTTATCTTGTATGTTTAAAATCTTGGGTGGGAGTGTTTTGTTTGTCATGTCCCAGTCTATGCAGAGCCATTTGGACTAATGCATGCTTAATATGAGCTAGTAAGCCAAGGTTTCAATCTATGAACCGCTTTGTTTGAATTATCTATCTGCAGCCTTCGACACAGTAGACCACGCCATCCTACTGAGGCGTTTGGAGGCAGAAGTAGGTATCAGGGGATGTGCTTTGGTTTGTTTAAATCATTCCTCATGGGATGTACTCAAAGGGTTGCTATTGGAAACCAGCTATCCTCATTGAGGTTCCACAAGGCACGATCTTACTCCCCATGTTATTCAACTTCTGTGTAAAGCCTTTTGGAGAACTCATTTGTAGCTATGGAATTGGATGCCGTGAATATGCAGATGACACCCAGCTCTATATCTTGTTATCCAGATCCTCTGGTGATACAATGGAGGTACCGAGTTGCTGCTTGATGACGTCAACTGGCTGAAAGTAAATAAATTGAAATTGAGCCCAGACAAGATAGAAGTGATGCTGGTTAGAAAAGCAGGGATCCTGGAGGACATTGTGCTTCCGACCTTTGACGGGGTTCAGTTGACCCTGGCTGACTCAGTTAAGAGCCCAGTGGTTATACTAGATCTCGAGGTGCTGCTAGAGAAGCAAGTAAATAAAGCTGCAAAAAAGGCCTTCTCACAACTCAGACTAGCCTGGAAGATGGCCCCCTACCTTGGTATGGCCAATCTGGCCACCTGGATTCATGGCACAGTAACATTGAGACTAGACTACTGTAATGCACTCTGCATAGGTCTCCCCTCAAAGCTGACTCGAAGACTCCAGCTTATGCAGAATGCTGCAGTTCATTTAGTCTCAGGACCTAGATGGAGCATGCATATTGCTCCCATTCTGCAGTCATTTTATTGGCTTCCCATCAGTACCAGGCTCAGTTCAAGGTCATGGCTATCACAGTCAAAGCTCTTCTTGGCCTCTCCCGCTATGTTCCACCACGGCAGTTTCACTCATTTGCACAGGGCCTTCTGAAGATACCACCTTGCACTTGGGTAATAGCAGCAGCTGTCCCCACATGTGCTTTCTCTGTGGTAGCCCCTACCTTATGGAATGGCCTGCCTGAGGAGGTCAGGAAAGCTCCCACTCTACTTGCTTTCTGCAAACTATGTAAAACTGATTTAGTCAAGAGGAATTTTTACCCAGATTACAGGGCTGTGCCATAAGAAGTATCTCAGAGAGAGGCAATGGTAGGGAAAGAAACGATACACTACTCTGTTGGGTACTGTCGATGTAGACATGCACCTACATGCCATGCAAATTATTTATGCTTTGTTTCAGAACGTTTTTATCTCTGTGCTGGGCTATTCTGTATGTTTGTGTCTCTTAAACAACTGTGCATCTCCCCTCTCCAGGACCCTATTTCAGAATTCTTCAGGACAGAAGAATGATGTCTTTCACCTAGATATAAAAAATGTAGGTGGCATAGGGCAAATCTTAGACTACATGTACACGTCCCATCTTGACCTGAATCAGGACAACGTACAGGTTCTTTTGGAAATTGCGCAATGTCTACAAGTGCAGAATGTCTTGAACACGTGTCGTTCATTTTTAAAATCCTCCACGGTTTTGGAACAGCCGGCTAGTATGCCTTGTAACAATACCTTTCCCTTACAAAATACTTTGGCTGCAGATACGAATTGTGAGACTTACGATGCCGGTTTACTGTGCACTTGTTCCTCAGGTGCACAACCCAGCAAACTCTTGGATGATCATCATTTACAAGGGTCACAGCCTGCTGCACTTCCTATCCCTTCTAGTGATATGAACAAAAAGAAGCAAGATTCCATGGATGTTAATTGCACAGATCTCCCATTTAAGCAGCCAAATTGTTATTATAAACTTCGTAACTTTTACAGCAAACAGTTCTACAAACAAACCATTTGTCCCAGCAGCGGACGATCACCAGAGCCATCCTTTACCTTTAATGCCTCTGCAGAATGCAGTGCAGTTGAGACTAGTGCTGCTTGTACTATCGGTCATTCGGAATGTATTTTGGAATCACCTGATCATTTACCTTCAAACTTCCTGGTTCAGCCTTTAAATGAATGTCACGAAGATCATGATGCAGAAAGCTTGTCTTTACAGCCAGCCGAACAGATAAGACTTGAAAAAGCAATGCCTCTTAAAAAACAGAATTTTCTAAGGTCTCGAAAGTCTTCAGACTTAAGTTCTCCTGAACTTAAAATTGCTAATGGGGACAATGCAAGGGAAACGGAGTCAGGAAGAGGAAGTGATATGCAGAGGACAGATGCTGCTGCTGAAAACAAAGACGTTGAAGAGCTAGTCAATTCAGAAGGCTTGGAGCAAAATGCTGAACTTGAGCTGTCCCTGGAACTTTCTGAGGCAAATGACCAGTCCCAGATTTTTGTTTCAGAGAGGCAGTATCCTTGTGCATCATGCGGAAAAGCTTTTAAACACCCAAGCAATCTGGAGCTGCACATAAGGTCTCATACAGGTATTGTGATTGAATACTTCCAGACTAATTACAATTTAATTATATCATGAAAAGACAGATAACTTCCAGTTTGGGCCACTAAAAAGCCTCGCTTTATAGTCTTTTCAGAAGGAAGTTTTTGTGGATAGCCATGTGAGCAAGATGCACTCTGTCTGGGTATCAGAGCAAATCATGGTTTGTTGCACTTACAGTACAAACTATGATTTGAGCTTCTAAACATAGAGATGAACCAATGTTTAGAAATACTGTGCATATTCCATCTTCTCGGCGCTCTGGTTTCTGCGGGGCAGGCATCTCCAGAAGTAGAGTGGCAGCTATAACCCTGGTTTATCAACTTGGCCATCACACCAAATAACTTCATGAATGAGGCGTAGGGGTTAGAGTGTTCACCTGTGCCTGGGGAAGCCCATGTTTAAACCTTCACTTTTCCTGAAGTGCGCTGGGTGGTGATTGGCCAGTTATTCTTATCTACCTCACAGGGTTGGTGTGAAAATAAAATGGAGGAAGGGAGAGTTGAGGTTGCTCCTTGGAGGAAGGGCAAAATGAAAAGGGATTGTGATACAGATGCCACTACCATGCTTCAGAACGTGGGGCTGGATCTTATGTTTGTGCACATTAAGAATGCTCATGGTAGTGGATCTTTCCCCACCTTCCCCTTCCCTCAACAGCCCATTGCAACCTATAAAAATGAGCATGATCCACAGGGCTCCTGTAGGCAGGGCTCCTGTAGGCAGGGTCCTGAAAGCAGAAAGACTTGGACAGTGTAATACTTCTGCTTCTCCTGTAGGAGAGGCCAGTGCTGAGTCACCCTGTTTGTCTTACAAAGAGCATCTCTTCTTATCCTGGAAACCATCTATCTTTGCTAGAACTTGAATCAAAAATTTATTAGATACAGAATTCAAAACAAGGTCTTCCCATAGTATGACCTCCAATCCATTTTCCAACATAAATTGACAAAATCTCTTACGTGCAGCAGGTAATATATTGTAGGTGGAAAAGGCCAGCATGGCACAGTGGCCATGCCATGCTGTTATAAGTGGTACAAAGATCATACACAGTAATTATGCTTTTTGTATATCATCGCATAACATGATCAGATTCCATGAGCTTCATCATCTTAAATGAATGTGATCAAAAGTTCATGTGTGCCTAGTAAAGGCAACCCAAAGCAGCCCCTGCAGTTCTTTTAAAAATTCAGCTCCGATTCTTTGCTGTGATTTTCTGCTTAGTTGTATGTCTTACGTACCAAAGCAACATGGTTGTTATTTTCCAACATCTATGTTAAATAGAGAGCTGGAAATAAGATGAAATGGTTTGTGATAAAACGTGCCTTCTGAGGTTTGTTTTATCCATCATGTCTAACATGACACTGCTGGGTCACATCTTCTGTGAGGATAAATGGCTAATAGATGGCGCATTGATCCTTGTCCCCAGGGAATACCTGCCCACAAAACCTAGCAGAACAGTCTAAGGATACAGCTGTATGTCCCCAGATCTAAGGTCATTGAATTCAGTGGGACTTACTTCTGAATGAGTGTGCATAGGGCACGTTTTTTTGTGTGAGGGTATGAGACTTGCAAAACACTGGGCATGGTCCAGTCAAAGTTAAGCATGCTTAAAGCCTATTAATTTCAGTTTAAACATACCCTTAAGACTGCAGTTTGAAGCACACTTAACTAGAGGTGGATCGCTTTGGGACTTACGTCTGTACATATGCACGTCTTTCCCATCAAAGTCAGTAAGACTTAGTGCTTAGCTCTGGGTGGATCATGCTGAATATGTAGCAAATGTAAATTACTTAGGGATATCAAAGAATATTTAGTTGCGGAGGAAGAAGGTTAAACAATTAAGTAATTTGCATGTTACTAACTTTATGGTAACCTTTTGAGACATAAAAGAACTATAAAATATTTTAGGCTTTTTTAAAAAAACTAGCACTTTGAAAGAAAAAATACCATTTTTAGTATTCTTTTTATCCCCAAGAAACTGAACTAGCCTTAGAAAGTAAACAAGAGTGCCACAAACAGTTGCTGATGTTAAAATTGGCTCCTTCCACTTAATCAGCTGCAGCGCAGCTGATTAAGTGGCCTTGATCCATTTTCTTCAGCTATTTCAGCTCAACTTATTTTTCAGCCTTCAGGGTTTTGTATTTTAATGACCATAGTTTCTAATAATTACTACTACAAAACCTAAGCCTACACTATTCAGTTTCTTGACATTTAAAAAAAATCTGTAACAAAAGAGTTGTAGCATATACAGAAATATGGATTAACCCTAGTTATCAAAAAAACAAAGGTCTCTATTTGAAATACATTTGGAGCCTTAACAGCTTACTCAGAGTGTTGACGGACCTCAAGTAACAAGATGAAATAAATAAGATGGATTTCAGAAAAAAGTATATCTGTTGTTTCTAAAAAAGTGATTCAAAACTCCCAGTTTGTGCATGGCTGAGCAACTTCAGAAGACAAGAGTTCTCAACAAATTCCAGTGTGAGGAAGATGAAAGTGTGAAGGAAAAGTGGAATGGCATCTGTAGATGGGAATGACTGTGCAAGAATTCCTAGATAACTCTCCTACTTACGTGTTATATTGGTTTCTCTTCTCCTTTCATGGGATTCATACATACAGTTCCTAGGTAGTCTCCCATCCAGGCAATGAGCAGACTGGGGCTAGCAAAAGTTGATGTCTTGCATGGCTTCAGCCTGTGCCTTGGGCTGCAGCGACTCCTTAGGGTGCAGGAGCTCCTGGTCATGTGAATGGTGCTCCCTTCATGATAAGAAATTCTGTATTCACTTCACTTGAGGGAAGACCACTGCGCATATAAAGGTTTGTGTGGCAGGGGATAGCGATAAAGGGAACAGACCTCTTCATTGAATGAAGGGCTTGTCCCACCTATTGGCTAGTTGCCAAAATAACATGTAATTACATGTAACATGTAGTTAACCAACAACACACAGGAGCACAATTCTAGAGCGGTTCTAAAAACTTGTTTGCAACTTCTGTGATATAAACAGTTTGCCAGTGGTGATAATTTTAGAAAAGGTTTATCTTCAGACATCGGACCAAAGATGCCTAACTTGTTAAATATAGATTGTCTTTGATGGCAATCATTCTCCTCTGCTTTTAAACAAGTGTAAAATTTTATCTTGCCACTAGAATTACAATTGCATATGTGTTTGCTTTTTTTTCAGGTGAGAAGCCATTTGAATGTAACATTTGTGGGAAATGTTTCTCACAGGTAGGAATTTTAAAGTATATTTTTGAAGTGTTCTTCTGTGTCTGAGTCTCTCTCTACATGAGACATCTTACACAAGAACGCTCAAGTGTAGGAAGACGCAGTGCTAGCCGGGAAGCATAGTTTTAAAAAAGCCAAACTCTCTGTCATTTTCACCTACAGAGCTGGCAAAGATCTCTCCTCAGAGGGTTTGTTAATTTCCTCTTTGCCTCCCCCCAGGGGAGGTGAAATTGACATAGCCTTCCAGGAGGAAAAGAGGAAGTTAACAATCCCTTTGAAGAGCTATCTTTGCTGTCTCTGTAGAGAGGTAAAACTACACTTACAGGCTAATGTGTCTCTCTACACTTGAGTGTTCTCATGTAAGATGTCTCGTGTAGAGAGAGACTGAGTCTATTTTCATTCATACACAGTCTGGCCACCTGTGGCTATTCAGTTTTTTAATCTTACAGGTAGGTTACGATGTGTGTAGAATTTCTTGGTAATTCTGTAGGATGTGTGGATGGGAATAGAAAATACTAAAGGATACTTTTAACCTCTTTAATGAAGAAAAGCTTTATGTATGAGATTACTCATTGGTGATTACATCTCGGGTGATGCCATTTAAACCTTTTCTCCATTAACAGTGTTGGGATAGTTCAAGAATATAAGACATCCAAGACATTCATGTCCACAAACATCTGATCCGTAAAGTACAACACATTAATTTTTTAAAAGTTCCCCCAACAATCAGTAATTGCTTTTGTAGCTAGGATAAGTAAAAGAACAGGGTGAGGATATGATCCAGCACGAGTGGAGAAGTGCCTAGGTAAGCGTATTTTCCTGCCTGTCATTCCTTGCTACAGGCCTTGATTAGCCTTTAGGAGCTGCTCTTAGAGCCAGACAGTGTTAACTCCTTGAGCTCCATCATATCATCTTTGCAGAGTGCAGAGCATAAGATTGAATTCATGGCTGTCAGTGCAGGTGCTGGGAGACCTCCCTTCCTCTTGCACCAGGCAACAGTCAAGAGGCAGAGGTCTCAGCTGTGCGAGCAAGAGGCTTTTCAAATGGTGAAGGGGTGAGATTAGGTGAGCCTCGTGTGTTCCCTGCTTCCTAAGGGCTATAGATACAAGCACAAGGACAATCATGCTCTGGCTAAGGATGAAGCATGGAGATTTTCCCCATAGACCGGTAGGCAGTGTTGCCCAGGAAGTTGTGGCCATTTCTGTGATACAAATAAAACAATGTCAATCGCTGGCATCAAACTCTTTGATCTTAATATTTTAGCATTTTTTCATTCTTAATAGTGAGCCATTATTTTTTCCAGTGCTGCGTTGCTAACATTGGGAAGTAAAGAAAGTCCTCCCTTCCAGTTGTAAACCTTTAGCAAAATGACTTATTTGGCTCCTTCTGCTATATTAAAAAATTTCCTTGCCTTTGCAGGCGGGCAATCTTCAGACTCATTTACGTCGGCATTCTGGTGAAAAACCTTACATCTGTGAAATCTGCGGGAAAAGGTTTGTATGACTGTGATGTGTGTATAACTAGTATGAGTGTTTTAATGGTGGTGGGGAGTGCCCTCAGAGTTGACTTATGGCGACCCCTGGTGGGGTTTTCATGGCAAGAGACTAACATAGGCGGGTTGCCATTGCCTGCCTCTGTAACCCAGGTCTTTATTGGAGGTCTCCCATCCAATTACTGACCAAGGCTGACCCTGCTTCACTTCTGAGATCTGATGAGATCAGGCTCACCTGGGCTATCCAGGTCAGGGCATGGGTGTTTTAACACGCAGGCAATAAAGTCTCTGGGGTTGAATTAACTAAAATCCCAGGGATTTGTCTGGACTTCAGGAAGGTTTGCATAGACAACTTCAGAAAATAGCTGCCCAAGTAGCTGCAACCATCATCTTCCAATCTTTTGCCCATTGCAAAATCTCAGCATTTTGGGAATTCTAAAGGAATAATGTGGTATTCTCTAAATGTGAGATTTTTTAAAAATAAGTAAATAATTTACTTACTTTAATAAGTAAAAACTTTGGGCTGGATCCTGTGAACTGTGAATGGAAGGCGCTCACAGACTTTACCTTTACCCCAGCAGCTCTTTGCAACCCCCTTGAGACAAAGGTTGGGGGGATCCTGTGGATGAAATGCAGTGGGGACGTAATTGCCTGCTGCATCCTTTTGCAGCCGCGGAAGCTTCCTTGCCAGGTGGGGGAAGCTTGACCCGATTCCCCCCCCCATCATACCTGGAGGTCCATAAGATGCCCCTTCCTTGTTGTCCCTTTTTTCTTTTTTTGTCAATGCAACAAATGCCCAGGATATTTGTTAGATTTTTAACTCTTTCCTTGCAGTATCCTCATCAGTACCCCTTCTGTCATCAAGACAAAAACTTAATGACAACATGCAAGCGTTGTCATTATTCAGACTAAATGATACATTAAGAAAATGAATAGTGCCATGAGGAAGTAAAGGACTTCATGAAGATTTTTAAGCTTTAACAGTGTGGCAGTGCCTGATGTTGGATCAAGGTTGTGTTTCGAGCCTGCATCCATCTGGCAATTCCACATTTTGTGATGATGGTCAAATGCTAAGTGCAGCAGCTTCTTTGTGACACAGAGGCCTGGGTCCTTTGGTTAAAAATCCCCATAGGAGATCATTCGGCTGCTGGCAATGTCCCAGGATGGAAGCAAATGCATTGCAGGTGTCAGTTCATACAACCTCCATGTAGGACTGTTGACACACAGCCCTGAGCCTTCAAAAGGGACGAGCTGTCACCTGTCCATAACATATTGATCCCAGCCTTCCTCCAAGAGGTGGCTTATGTGGTTCTCGCATCCTTCATTCTGTCTGTCCTCACAATAACTCTGTGAGGTAGCTGAGGCAAGAGAGAATGACTGTCCCAAGATCACCCAGTGAGCGTTGTGACAGTGTGGATTTGAACTCGAATTGAATACCTTTATTGGCATAACAACATAGACATGCATAGTCAGCAAGGAGACAAAAAACATCCATTCCTCAGCACTTCAACCATTTCTCTCCTCTTAGATGCACAACAAAGAAATGTAGCCACAGTGGATTTAAACTCACTTTGTAACCATGACACCCGCAGCAGCTCTCACCACACTGATTCTTTGTGGTTTGTACACTATTTTCTATTTACTCTGTTTCTGTTTGCTGTGGAGTCTGCTAGCAGACTGGCAAATTCTCACCGTGGAGACTTTTAAATGCAAGAGCAGGGTCTTGGTGGCCAAGAATGAAAAATCTCTAAAATGCAACTGGAATAACCTCTCAGATTCTTTTCCTAGGTTTGCTGCGTCTGGGGATGTCCAGCGTCATATTATTATTCATACTGGAGAAAAGCCTCACCTATGTGATATTTGTGGCCGAGGTATGTAAGAGTTGTCAGCTCTCCTCTTAAGGGTTTAAAAATGGACCGTGTGCAGGGCTACCTGCAAAACCCTGCAGCACCGTAGGAAGCTGCAGCAGGGCGCCCCTTGCCCTGGCAATCTCCATCTGCGGGAGAGGGCATGTCTGGGCAACAGCTGGCAGTGTTGCGGTGCACGGGAGACGCACATGGTTGGGCCCATCATGAGGAGGAGTAGCAGGCCTTCGGAGCGAACCTGGGTGCTGCGGCCTCAGTGTGTTATGGGGCATATGGTCATGTATGGTCTTCTGCATCCGTGGTCTGCAGCACGGCCTGCCCTCCCTACGTGGATATGTGCTGCTGGGGACAGTTGCACCACCCTAGTGAAGTCCTCGAGGGGGCTTGCTCCTTGCAGGCCGTCATCTTGATCGCTTTCTGTTGCATCGTTCCAGGGTTTAGTAACTTCAGTAATTTAAAACAACACAAAAAGAACCATGCAGTAGAGAAAGTTTTCACCTGTGACGAGTGCGGAAAATCCTTTAACTTACCCCGGAAGTTAGTGAAGCACAGGATCAGGCACACAGGAGAGAGGCCTTACAGCTGCTCAGCTTGTGGTAAGTCTCGGAAAAAAATAAAAATCCCTGGTGTGACACTTCCTTTGTCTTATGGATGTTCTGGCCAGTAATGAAGTTCCACATGCTTTTGTGTGTGTGTGGCCTGGGATGAGTCGGGGGGGTCTATTCACAAAAGTTCTTCTCTGGGTCTTTCTCTTCTGTCATGAAGAGACATTTTCCACTTAAAATTGTCGTATTTTCGAAACACAGGGTTGCAATTAAGAAAATAATTCCATGTTCAATAGGATACACATTCATTAGCATACTGACATTTATGTTCATTGGAAGCTGTATTCTTCTTGTTTCCCATTTGCCTCTCTTGCCTTCTCCCATTTCCACCAAGAAGCTCCTTTTAAAGGAAGTTCCCTTGGAAACTCCTCTTTCATGCTTCTGTCTATACTTGCTGTTCATAGTGACAATACTTACAAACATTCTCTTGTTTGTATTAAAATTATTTTTAAAAACATATTTGGGGCAGTTTAGGAATGATAATTATGAATCGGAGTCACGGCTTTTTTCAGCAGGAACACGGTGGAATGGAGTTCCGGAACCTCTTGAAAATGGTCACATGGCTGGTGGCCCCGCCCCCTGATCTCCAGACAGAGGGGAGTTTAGATTGCCCTCCATGCCGCCAAGCAGCGCAGAGGGCAATCTAAACTCCCCTCTGTCTGGAGATCAGGGGGCGGGGCCACCAGTCATGTGACCATTTTCTCTGAGGGCAACCCACTGAGTTCCACCACCTCTTTTCCCAGAAAAAAAGCACTGATTGGAGTGATGTTCAGGGCAACACACTAAATATGCAGTTGGTCTTTGTTGGGAAGAGCCAGTATCTTAATACTTTTTTTTATTTTATAGGAAAATGCTTTGCAGAGTCTGGTGACTTACAAAGACACATCCGGACTCATACTGGGGAAAAGCCATATACTTGTGAGACCTGCAACAAATGCTTCAGTCGTTCTGCTGTCTTACGGCGGCACAAAAAAATCCATTGTAAAGCAGGCAGTGAAGATCCAAATGGTCTCGAGGACCTTACCCAGGCAGTGGAAATGTCTGACCTTGAAAAGTCCCAAACATCAGACTCATTTACCCAAGAAATATCAGTAACTTTACTGCCCGTATCAGTGAAATTTCCCATCCATCCATCAGGAAATTCAGCAAGTGGACTGGACAACTCTGCGACAACGTTTCGTAAAGTGCAGCCCACAGCACATCAGAGTGATTGTGCAAACCATCAGAAATTGAGTTTAGATCCTGTTAAACTCTCCAGATCTCAAAGACACAATCGCCTGTTTTCTTTTAAAGAAGTGGACACGGCTCTGGAGGATGAACGTCTGCAGTCTGATGGGATATCCATGATTCGCTCTGCTGGGGCTAGCTTAAGCAGCAGCTGTAGCAATGAACTGAATAGTCGTGTATCTTCTACTGAATACAGAAACAGCGAAGGGCCATTCTTCTCCAGCGTGACCCTCTGGGGTTTAGCCATGAAGACTTTGCAGAACGAGAATGAATTGGGTCAGTGAGAAGTCATTCGGTGTCAGCTTGAAGAGTGGTGGGCAATATATGTTGCTTGAAAGTGCTCAGAGAGCCTCCCTGTATGTTTCTCTCTCTTTTTTTAAATTTTTATTGGTGAGTACATAGTTATTACATACATTCCCCATCAGACCTAATTTATTTCAACCCCCACCCTTTCCCTCCCCCCTCCTTATAGACTTCCAACAGCTTTCCAACCCTTAACCTATCTTATTACTTAACTTATTTTTCCATTAAATTGTTCGAAATCATATATGTATTATATCTCTTACTCTAAGCATATTCAAATTCTCTTATGTATACTCTATCAAATCCACTAATATATCCATTCTCTACATCACTATTTAAACTGTATATTTTTGATAAAGTCTCTTAATAGTAATACTAGCTTAGGTTAATTAATAGCTAAATTTTCCCATTAGTGGTAAAGTTACTTCTCTCTTCTATTTAAGCAATCACAAATTAATAGTTCTCAAACTGCCACAGTCCTCCTTTCACGTCCCCTTTTTTTTCTAGATATTGTTTCAATTTCCCCCAGTCTGCAATATATTCTCCTGGATCAAGGTCTTTGAGTTTTCTTGTCACGTTCCTGTATGTTTCTCTATTGTAATCCTTCCAACAACCTCGTAAGGGAGGTCAGTATCATTATCAGTGCGTTGAGGATCCCAGGCAAAGGCGGTGAGAGTGCTTCACCTAAGGCCACCCACTGAGTTCGTGGCGGAGTCTAGATGTAAAGCTGGTAACTTCCTGATTAACATCTGGTAGCAGATGGAGGATGCCATTAAGGGCAGAGCAGGAGCTGAGTAGAGATCTAATCCAGGGGGCACAGTCCATTGGGAAGACTGCCAGAGCCCTGGCACATGGCTCTTTGTCATCTCATCTGCACTGTATGGGACAATGTGCGTAGCGAGTGCCATTTAAAGTGTTTGTATCAGACATCAACATATCTTAGGCTGGCCCAGGTACAGGTTAGAGGAAAACTGCCTAAGAGCATAGTGACACATGACATCGATCACATCAGAAGGAGCCAAGCAGAAGTCAAGGTCTGTCAGTGGCTACTAGCCGTGGTGACTAAAAGGTACCTCTGCAATCAACACAGCAAACCTCTGAATCCCAGTACCAGGAGGCAAGTTCAGGGGAAGGCCTCCGTTTCTGTGCCCTTTGGTTAGCCCTCCGCAGTAACTGGTTGGCCCCTGTGTGAGACAGGATGCTGGAGCAGGTGGACCAGTGGTCTGATCCAGCAAGCCTTATGTTCTTACGCTGTGATGGTTAAGAAATCTGAATCTCCCAAAGAAACAAGCAGAGAAAGCTGTAGGGGGTCACTGCCCACCTCCCTACCTGCTCATCTCTCTCTCAGCAGCTGAGTGTCTCTGCTCTTTCCCTTCTTTACTGTTAGGGATGACCAGCTGCGAAAGGGGAGGCCAGTGAGGACCCTCAGCCGGCATTCCCTTCAGCTGTTAGCTGCTTGCCTCTGGGGGAGTTTCAGGATTCTCAGAGCTCAAGAGTCTGGCTTCTGTATGGCTTCTTCCAAGGTGGTGATTGTAATGCAGAGATAGGCTCAGGTTCTCAGAGAATACTGATGCACTCATAGTGTGCCGAACTGCTGGAGTGTGTGTTGCTGTGGAGCACTCCGAACTCCCAGTTTGGCTGGCAGCGCTCCCTTTCTGAAGTGCAGCTTCTTGCCTTTTTCATAATTGGGACCTTGCAAAGGTGACTAAATGCTGAGAGCCCAGAGAGTTCTGCACCCCCCCCCCTTCCCCAAGTACTGACATAATACAGCCAGGTTAGGAGTATCTGGCAAGAGGTCACCAGTGCCAGCAGTGGCTCATGTGAGTTCCCACACACTAAGGTGATATTTATCCATGTCGAGTATTAAATATGTTTGCCAGTGCAATTTGTCAATTTATGTAGAAGGTGTTATTTTTATATCAAAGCAATGTTTTATATTATAATATTTTGTACACCTTTGTGCAAATAATGTGGACATTTAGAATGAAGTGGTGTTTTATTTCAAATCACGATTATGGTGCATTTGCAAGCTGGAAAAGGTCAAATTTACCCTTATTGCTTTAATGCATATAGCGTTATTTTCCGCAGCCAATCCGTTCCAGATTCAAATGTAGAAGCACAAATGTTTTCTGTACTGTCACCTCGCACACCGTTATAGCCCTTTAAGGAGAAAGACCTCCCCCTGTAAATGGCTAAGAACTTCCCAGAGATCTGGTTCCGTTTATCAAATTGTGAGGGAATGAGAGGGAACCCTCTGCCGTCCATACACCGCCTCACTGAACCAGGACTGCCTGCAGCTGTAACTGGAGAGAGCCGTGATCTCTATCAAGTGTAGCTTGACCTCTCTGTGTTTACATCTTACATTTTCTCAGCACAATAGAACAGGTGTCCAGTGGCACCATAGAAACTAACGAAATTTATCCCAGTAGAAACATTTTATGTTAATCCAGCTCTGGGGTCCCCAACATGTAGCCCACGGGAGCCAGGGTGCCCACAGACACCTTTTCTGGCACCTGCCAAACATTTTCAAGAAGCTTGCAGGCTGAGTGGGGCTGTGCCCCGTAGGAATAATTGTTTCAGCATCTACAGCACTGTCCCTTTAAGGCAAGAAAGGGCGCCTCTCACTGAGGCTCAACGGAGGCCTCTGGAAGCTCAAGGAGATTGGGAGGCTGGCTGCACATTTTAATTGGTCGCTCAACGAAACGCTGTATCTGCACTGTTACTGCTGCATGTGTTTTGCACTGCCTGCCTGCACTGAGATTGTGGGACTGCCCTGTGAACTGTCTGGGCCAGGAGGTCATTGTTGCTGGGAGGGGTATGTGCCAAGCCAGCAGCCTATAGTGGCAGGGGGGGAGGGAAAGGGGGGGGGAACTGGTTGACTTTTTAAGACAGAAGTGAATAGTGCCCAAAGAAAGGAATAAACGCAAACACGCGCAATTGAGTGTTCACCTGTAACAAAGCTGCTGCATTATTTAAAGTTGAGGAGTATGGAAAGAGAAATAATTCATCTTTTCAACAATTGCAGCAGGCAGGCTTGAGGCAGTGTTATTTATTTATTTGTAGTCAATTTTTCTCACTGAGATGCAAGGTGGATTACATAATGCAAATGAATACAATACCAGTAATAGGACATTCGATAACTAGGACTAGGAGTGAGTACTCGCAAAAAAATCTGGGATTTTGGGATTTGGAGATCCCAGAAAAATCTGGAATTTCCAAAATCCAGAAAAGATTCTCTGATGCAGCTCAGATGAAAGAAAGCTGGGTTAATTTAGCCATTATTCCCAGTGGGAAAAAATATCATGGAGGGGATCATTTTTCAAGAAAACTCCACCAAATTTCTGACTGTTCTCTAAAGACCCATTAAGTTCCATGAAGACTGGACCCCGGAGTCCATTTCTGTGGGCCCCCTAAGAAAGTGCCCCCAGCTTATCTCCATTATTCCCTATGGGGAAAACTATCTGGAAGATATCCAGGGAGCTGGGAACCCACTCCCAATTGTCCTCTAAAGCCCCTTGCCCAAGTTTCTGGAATATCGGACCCTGGGTCCAATTCTATAGGCCCCTGAACAAAGTGCCCACCGCCACTCCATTGTTTCCTATAGGAAAAGTCAAAGCTGACTCCTACTGCAGAAACACACTGGAGCAGAAACACCCGGCCAAAACACACTCCTAAACGCAAGCTGCATGCACAGACAGAACCAACAGAACCAACCCGAAGCCTCACCCCACCCCTACTCAAGTGCCCCTGAACAAGCTGCCCACAGCCACTCTCCATTGTTCCCTATGATGGGGAAGCTACCAAGCTGGTTCTCAGAGCACAAACACACAAGGGCAAGGAAGCACACTTCCAATGCAAGCGAATCCCTGCAGAAAATCCAACAGAACCAAACTAACAGCCCCCCAAAACCTAAGTGTCCCCTGAACAAGCTGCCCAGCCACTCTCCATTGTTCCCTATGATGGGGAAGCTTCCAAGATGGTTCTCGGGGGGGGGGGGGGCACCAACGCACCATGGCAAGGCTGCCGTGGCCAAGGCACACTCCTCAATGCAAGGTCATCCAGGAAAAAGGCCAGCAGAACCAAACTGAAGCGTGGGAATGGAATCCCCTTGGAACCAAAGTGAAGCCAAGGGACCAATATCAAACCAGAGCATCACGTCCATGCCACCCAAACCGAACTGAAGCAAGGGACACTGTTGCAACTTAGCCCAGCAGAACCCCCGTCATTCATAACAGCCACACAGAAACCAGAGTCAGTGGAGGAATTCTACAGAACAAAACCAAGCCAATTACCCAGGCACAAGCGCAAGGCATTTCATGCAAACGTGAGTAAGGCAGATCCTGCTCGGCCTCAGGCTGAATGTGAGAGAGAGGGGTGATTTCGGGAAACCTGAGTTCTCTCTCTCTCTCTCTGCAGCCACTCAAAGCGGCTCAAGGGACTCTTGCTTGAGCGTCAGGCTGTGTCAGCCCTTCGTCACTGCCCATCTCTCCCACTCCTGAAATAATTACCTACGTAACACAGCAACATTCTGTAGCTTCATTGGGTGTTTCTGCGGGCTTGCCTCTGCTGGTTTGTGACACACAGCGTGTCACTCACATTTTCTACTTCAGCAAAATAACACCAAAGTTCAAAAAGTATCCCCCCCCCATGCATGCGCACAAAAGCAAAGGTGCTTTTTCAAAGGCAAACTTTAAGATCCAATACCTCCCAGACACCAGGCCAACCCCCTTCCCCCAAAAAAGATAGGAAAAACCCAGAAAGTCTATGATTCTTAAACCAGGCTGATGGCAGAAGTCCTGCTAGTGAGGTCTCTTCTTCCAGGCAGCAGCAGTGGAGACACAGGGCAGGCAGGAAACTACTCCAAAGGCAGGCCAAACCAGAGAAAGCCAGCAGCAGCAGTGTCTTAATCTCCAAGATTAGACCACACAAAAATGAAGGCTGCTCTGTGCCAAGTCTGTTTTTTTAACTCATTGTAGGGCAATTTGAAAAAAGGCTCTCTCATCAGTGGCTGGAGAAAAGCTCCCCTGCAAGGATTGACCACTCCCCCCCCCACCGTCTCATTCCTCCTCCCTCTTGCCTCTGCCTCATTCTCTCCTCCCTCTTCCCCCTCCCCTCTCTTCAAAAAAGTTTGGAAATGTTGTTTCTTTGCAAGGAAACAGCCAGGCAAGTTTCACAAATCACCGTGGGTAAGAGGGCCATGTGAGGCCTTTCCTAGTATGGACATCCCTTCCTAGGGGGTCCTTTAGCCCCAGCCCACCCTTCTCTCTCCTGCTCCTTCCAACCCTGGAACAGGCAAGGGCTTTACTAGATGTTACCACTCTGGTCTCGAAGTTAAACTACGGAGGGCTCAAAGCACCCCCCCCTTCCCTTCACCCTTCCTAACAGTGCTCCTCTACTGGTGAGGGTGTTGGCAGGTGAGTCGTTGAGCTTGAGGCGTGAAGACCCAAATAGGTAAAGGTAGTCCTCTTTGCAAGCACCGAGTCGTTACTGACCCATGGAGGGACGTCACATCACGACGTTTTCTTGGCAGACTTTTGTTTACGGGGTGGTTTGCCATTGCCTTCCCCAGTCATCTACGCTTTACCCCCAGGAAACCGGGTACTCAAATAAAGTAAAGCAAAAGGCTTTATTTAAAAAGAGCAATTACTAAACAGGTGAAGGAAATGCTTGGGAGAAACAGTTTAACTGGGATGCATTCGGAACATACGAAGCCAAGTGAACACATAAAAAGCCGGCAAAAAAAAACAAAGCCTCCTGATGCAGCTAACTGACCCCTACAAACCTGGCCCTTCCTGACTCTTCTGCTGGTAGTGACCTCTCTGCCCCTCAGCTACTGGGAGAAGAACGCCACGCTCCTTTGCGAGGGCCTTGTGTTACTTTCCCTTGGCCCAGCCTCCTTGGTTCAGACTAGCCTTCCTTTTCCCTCCATTTTTCCTTAGCCCAGTCCTAAACCTGGAAGGATCTTGGGAAGTGGAGGCCTGCAGGGGAACTGGCAGCCAGGCCTACTGGAAAATTTACTGTAAGGCCTCAGGCTCCCTTGAGGCCTACAGGCCCAGGATCATGACAGATTTGTTGGGGAACTTCTATGTCACAATGGCGCTGGGGACAAAGCAAAGGAAAACCATACTTGGGAGTAGAGTTGGGGGATCACTGTGCTCTAGAGTTGCCAGGTCTCTCTCACCTCCCACCGAGAGGGTAGGGACACCTGGCGCTTACTTCGTGCTGAACATGAGGATCCTCTTCTGATGCATGTGAAGCATGTGCCCCGAGGCATACGCAGTGACATCACTGTGCTGGCCCCGTGAGTGCTCCCATGCACCACATGGGGCCGATTCAGCCTGTTTGGGGCCCACATTGGCCCCAAACGAAGCATGGGAACGCTCCAGCAGCTGGCACGATGATGTCACTTCCGGGGGTGACATCGCTGCGCCTTTTGGGAGCATGTGCACAGTGCACGTTCATGAGGTGCCTGCCAGTGTCAGGCAACCTCCAAGAGCTTGCCACTTCCTGCCGATTGCTGGGCAATCAGCAGACAAGGGGGCAAATCCCCAGGATTTTGCCCACCACCAGCAGGCACCTGGGAACTCTACTGCACTCATGTGTTAAGTAGAGGAGCCCTAACATGTTGGGAAGTGGGACAAGTGACTGTTCTCCCTCATGCTAGAGAAAGGATAGTGTGTCTCATTACCCTGATTTCTCCACTCTCCAAGATAAAAGGATAGATGGACTCACATTCTAGCTGTATCTGAAGAAGTGAGCTGCCTGTGGCTCACAAAAGCTCATACCCTACCAAAATTTTGTTAGTCTTATAGGTGCTACTGGAGTCTTGCTCTTTCCTTTACTAACACTATCACTCTACCAATCACAGCACTGCTCTCATGCCCCACTCATCAGTGCCCATATATAGGAGGCCTCTAACCGCAAGGGAGAACAATGGGGGACAGGGTTGCCAGTTCCAACTTGGGAAATTCCTGGAGATCTGGAGGGTGAAACCTGGAGAAAACTGGAGAAAGTGGGGCTTGGGCAGGGAAAGGACCTTGGCATGGCATAATTCCATAGAGTCCACCCCCCAAAGTAGCCATTTTCTCCAGGTGAACTGATCTCTGTGGCCTGGAGACTAGTTGTAATTCCGGGAGATCTCCAGCCACTACCTGGAGGCTGGCACCCCTAGTGGGGGAGCATTCCAGACTTCTACGTACATCCAAGGCACAGTCTGGCTGTCTGAAGGCTGTCACAGTGCCTTGATTTGCATGCATTCCAAAGAGTTAGGCTGGAAACAGCTTGTGTTAAAGGGACACAGGGTAGAACCTGTATCCCTCACTCCACAGGCAACCCTCCCACCACACCAGTGAAGCCTTTTCATGATGGGTCCTTTGTCTCTTAGAAGGTATAGCCTAAGGCACACTCCACCTCCTTCACACACCTAACCAAGCACCATGGGATGATGTCAGTCACGTGGCCTAGTATCCGGAGGAGGATGCATCTGATGAAGAGAGCTGTGGCTCTCGAAAACTTATGCTACAATAAAGTTGGTCCATCTTAAAGCTGCTACTGGACTCTTTACTATTATGACTTAGTATGAAAGGGTGTTGCCATAGCTCAGTGAAATCAGTACTAACATATTTGATCGTATGTATTGAATTTTTTGTCTCCCCCCACCCCCAATTGCTGGGATTCACATCCATGGGAAATACTGTTTAAACAACAAAATGTAAATCTTGTTTGGAAATCAATAATTGGGGCCGTGGCTCAGCGGCAGAGCATCTGCATGGCATACAGAACATCCCCGGTTCAGTCCCAGCCTCTCCAGTTAAAAGGATCAAGAAGTCGGTGATCTCTGCCTAAGACCTTGGGAGACTCGCAATACTGACTTTGCAGGACCACAAAAGGACTTGTATGCAAAACTGCAGAAGAGCATTTATGGACTGAAACAGGCTGCAAGGGCCTGGAACCAGAAACTGAACCAAATGCTCATCAAAGAAGGATTCGAGCAAGGCGGGGCAGAACGCTGCCTGTACTCAAGAAAGAAAGACAACGAATGGACTTTTATTCTGATTTATGTTGATGATCCTCTCCTTTGTTATGAAGAAGATCATCAACATAAATCAGAATAAAAGTTCTGATTTGTTGTCTTTATCTCTTGAGTATAGGCAGCGTTCTGCCCCGCCTTGCTTGAATCCTACAGGTCTGACTCGGTCTAAGACAGCGTCATGGGTTCAGTTGGATAATGAACCAAACATGAACTAGATACCATGGAGCTGTGGTCTTCTGTACTGAAATGATTAAATTCTGTGACTGTGGACTGGCATTCAAATGATTGTTGAAATGCACTGTGTTTCTGAATGTTTCCCCCCTGGGACTGACTGATGGGGCCAGAGGTCCATCCTTGGGCCCTAAGGATCCTCCCTGTCTCTGGCCCTTCAGGGTCTGCCTGTAAGGTGGGGCTGGCTAGCCCTCTCCATGCTGCACAGCCTGATTGCCACACCTGTGCCTCCCCAGGTGGTCTAGCCCTGGCTGCTTGCAGCATCATTGCTCCCGGGAGCATCCCAACCACCCACTTGCAGTTGCCTCCACTGCTCTCAGGAGGCTGGCAGGTTCCTGTTGTGCATCCTGGCTGGCTGTGACGTAGCAGCAGTGCTCGAAGCTCCCTGCCCCAGCTCGCTCCCCCGTGGTCGGCTCTGTTGTTTCCCTGGCCCAGTGGCAACCGATGCAGCTGGGGGAGGCGTGGCTGCTGCCTCTCTGGGGTCCTCCGGCACTGTCTGAAGACCTCCTTCGAGCAGAGCAGTTAGGGCTGGGGTTGGAGGCCGCTGTGGCCCTGTCTTAGGTGAAAATCTACTGATGGTCTGAGAATTTCTCTGAGTACCTGGTTCCAATGCAAAGATTAAGCTGCCCAGCCAGATTCTTGGCTTTGAGGAGCTTAATTTTGGAGCTTCCACTTTCACAGCAACATATATGAATATGAGTTATAATTTTAGATAAATTGGTGGTGGTGGTGAGTGCCCTCAAGTCATAGCTGACTTATGGCAACCCCTGGTGGGGTTTTCATGGCAAGAGACTAACAGAGGGGGTTTGCCATTGCCTGCCTCTGCAACCCTGGCCTTTCGTTGGAGGTCTCCCATCTAATTACTAACCAAGGCCAACCCTGCTTAGCTTCTGAGATCTGATGAGATCAGGCTCACCTGGGCTATCCAGGGCAGGACAGGTAAATTGTTAAGGATCTTCAAAACACCAAGAAAAGTGAGCTCAGCTCATGTGGCCCAAAGATGGTTGTCGATAAACAACTCAGCTCAATGTATCTCCAGATTTGATTAGCAGGAAAGATATATTTTGATTGTATTTCCAGAAAAGATAAAAGGGGATCTTAGGAGTTCTGTAAATCAAACAACATTATTTGCCCTTTACTGGGCCAGATTTTCTAAGCACTTTCTCCAGTCCTCATTTGCAAGTTGTGGTTAAACCAAATGGGTGGTTTCTGGTACATAAAAGGTTTGCATTTTTAATTCTCAGAACAAATTGTCTCCTTGAGAGCACTGGTTTCCCATGGCTCAAAGAATAAAGCAAACATTCATTTCCTAGTTCATGAATGACAGTATTTTCTTAACTGTGATGGCTTTCTGAGCCATACATCTCTTCTTGTAAACTGCTTGAATGATTAATCAGATCTGATCCTTTTGAAATTCATCTGTATTGGTCAAAACAGAAATCCATCTATTATTTTCGAGCATCAGAAGACCACTAGACAAACTCCACCACTTTTCTTTACCTACCAAATTCAGAATTTGAATACCAACCAGATGTTGTAGAACATATTAGTTGCCACAACGGTCTAGCAAGTAAATAATTAGTTAAGTCAAATCAAGACTCAAATTTTAAATGTATTACTTAACGACATCCTCAAGGAAGTAATAATATAGTGGTCCCTTTCAGTAAAGAAATCTATTGAACTTGAATGCCCCACTGTTGGATTTAGAGAATAATCTGACAGACCTACTCAGGATATTTACATCTCTTCAATGGGGCTTACTCCCAGGAAAGCAGAACGGTGCTATTAATCCTGCAGTCTTTTAGCTAAGTTAGCATCCCCTTAAAAAGATCATTTCCATGGTGGGGTTAAAAAAGATTCATTCAGCACTTAAGCTATCTTTTAGGCCATTCATGAGATACATCATTAGTTCCAAAAACTCAAGAGTACCACTGTTAATTGACTGGAATCAACAAGAATAGTATCCATATTCTTGATTCTCTCAATGGTATTGAATTGTGGGAGTTCAGGTCTATATAGTAACTGATGAAAAACTGTTACTGGTGGCCTCTAACAACCCAAGAAAGGGCCTTCTTGGTGGTGGTGCAAAAACTTTGGAATTCCCTTCCCAGGGAGATTTGTCTCCCTTCTGCCAGCTAGTGAAGACTTTGTTTGATTTGGCATACTACCAATACCTGTTATTGGCTCTCCACCCTTGTCAAGTTTTGTCTTGGTATGTTTATATTTTTATTGAACTGTTTAAATATTTTATATATACTCTATTTTAAATCTTGTTTTAAAGTTGGACTGATTCAATATTTTGATGTTCAGTGCCTTGGGATCCTATTTGGGTAGAAAGGTGGCATAGGACTTCTTTAAATAAATAAATAATGCAGAAGCTGTGAATAGATATCTCGCCAAATAGGTACAGCCATTATATATTATACTTTTTAAGTAGGTATCATATGGCTAGTAGCTATGCTAATCTATCGCAGGAAACCAAAATATTTGTTCAACCATTTTCCCAGGAGAGGATTATTTTCTCCTGCTGCTTTCAGAAAACATGAGGCAAAATAGATTTTCCTTCACTGATGCAGGTTTTGTTTGTCATACGCATTGCTGTTAATGGCTGTCCTTGGCCCAGCGCTGAGAAATCCATTTCATGATTATCTAACCTGTCAGCAGATTGCAAGAACCCCATTAACCAATCATCCCATACCCTGAATGGACTCCTTGGGCAGGGATTTCAAGGCAAAGGAGGCACTTTCTGTTATCCAATAGGCGGTGTCCTAATTTGTTGAAGGGAATTGGCTTAAAGGAGTCAAGTGAGAGGCGGTAACTGGGATTCACAGAATCACGGAAGGAGCCATACAGACCTTCTAGTCCAACTCCCTGCCCAATGCAGGATGAGCCTAAAGCATCCCTGACAAATATTCATCCAGCCTCTTCTTGAAAACTGCCAGTGAAGGGGAGCTCACCATTGGTGGATTGTCCACCAATGTTTACAGGAATTATCCCCTTAAGAGAACTCTAGAAATGAACCAGGCAGAAAAGTTGTGTTAAGAGAAGCAAAAGGGCAAACATACAAAAATCACACATAGCACACATATGAGGCTTAACTAAGAGAAAATCAGGGAGGAGAGGGGAGAAAACAGTTTTGGGGAAGACTATAGTTATCAGTCTTGAAGATAGAGGTCTGCAGAGGTAGCAGCATAATGACCAGTGTTTCGTGGAGAAGAAGGCCCAAATGGATTTGGGGACGTGTGTATGGATCCAAAGACACACACACAGGCACTGGTGGCTAAGGACTCCAGATATAGGGAGAATTGCTCCCTGGGGCAAGCTGAGGTCTTCATCCCCAAAATAGGTTTTCCAGAGGTAGACTATAGGTGTAAATGGTGTTTGATGCCCCTGTGAGTACCAGATGGGAAAAGCTACCAGGTTTGATGAATAGCAGGGAAAATGGGTGAGGGGAAGTGAGGCTGGGCGTGGATGAGATTAGTCAGGAGTTATTGGAAGGCCCATTGTGGGTGCACTGTAACCACAGCTTAGAAAGCCTCTGTATCTGTGTAGTGAGAAATATGTGCTGGCCCTTTAACAATTGGTACTCATGGGAATTGTAGTTCCCCCTCCAGTATTAGGACAGCAGGACATTTGAGAAGTTTATTGTAGATCTTCCTGTTAAGAGTGTTAGTTTATTGCCCTCTTTGTTCTGTAACTTACTCCCTCAAGCAAAGATGAAAAAGCCATCACAAATTTAACGCTAGTCTACGAATAAATCTAGAGCAATAAAGATGTACCTAGCTTCTGGTTGAACCATGTTTTGTTTACTGGCTCCAACTGTAAGTAAGGATTCCTTTGAATAGTGGGTGTGGAGGGGGTCTTTAGTCAGTCAGCCACTCTGACTCTCCTTCTAAAATATTTTTCCAGACTCTTGCCCAGCTGGCATCCATTTTGTTTTATTTCAGGCCTGGCATGAATAAAGACAAGTGCCTTGCGCTTATGCTATATGAGGAAGGGTGTTTGTGATTTCATATCTATAAGCTGCCCCTCAGTGGGAGGAGGGGTCTAACTGCTAACACTAAAGACATTGGTTGGTGGTCTCAGAGAACCCCAGGCTACCTGAGGCCCAGTCCAAGAGGGTGCTCCGCAGGCCATACCAAGGAAAAATTTCTAAAACCTGGCTCTGTTCCAGGGCAAGGGAATCCATCTCTTCAGGCAAGGAAGCAGACTCCTCAGCTCAGTTACCTCTCCAACTGCCTGTGCCCCTTCTCCCCTCTATAAGCTCTCAGCAGAGAAGGCAGAGGGCTGAACTGGAAGCCAGCCAGGAACCTTGCAGTGTTAGGCCCCAAGCCAGGCTTCTGCCTCTTCACATGCTGAACAGCTGTCAGCTGAGAGGTAGAAACTGGGCACCTCGTGGGTGGTGGGTATGATTGAGACGCTTGTTTCAGCTCAGAGCTAAACTACAAGTGACGCCTGACACGGGTTGGACGCTCGTCAGCTTCCCTCAAGTTTTGATGGGAAATGTAGGCATCTTGGTCTTGCAGCCGTAATGGAGAGCCAAGCTGTAAAACAAGGATGCCTACATTTCCCATCAAAACTTGAGGGAAGCTGACGAGTGTCCAGCCTGTGTCAGGCGTCACGTGTAGCTCGGCTCTCAGTCCACCACAGCAACAGCATCCATTTCCCCTTGAAGTCTGCACTGGGAGCTGTCCCACATCTAGCACAAGTTGACCCAGATGTAGGATCTTGCCACCCAGTATGTGTCTGCAAGGGGGTGCCCTGGTTTTAACGGCCCCCTGCTGAGGGGAACTGCTTCTTTTTTAAAAGGGGGAGCTCAAACGAGCTCATTATGGCTCCACAGGGGGAAGAAAGGCTCCTGCCCTCCCCCCAGTGCTGTTTTCTTGCAGGAAAACCGCATGCAAGGGGAGGCGTTTCAGTTATTTTTCAGATCCACATGGAGAATCTATGCACAGATTCTCTACGTGGAGAAGCAAAGTCTGCAAAACACCCCCCCCACACACACACACGTGCTGTTTACATGCAGGGAAGTGGCTCGGGGGGAGGCAGGAGTGCTTCCTGCCCTTGGGGTGCCCTTCTGAGTTTGTTTGAGCTCTTTTATAAAAGAAGCAGTTCCTTTCAGATGATGTCTGACTGCATGGAGCATATTAAAACCAGTGCATGTCCCTGCGGAAATATATTGTGTAGTGAGACCCTCAGCTGAATACTTACTGCTGGATTCTCCTTGCAGGCCAACGTCTTCCCGGCCTTGCTGGGCACCTGGAAGAAGACCTATGGTGTGTTCTTCACAACGGTTCGGTTGACGGCGAAGTGTTTGCGACCAAAGATTACTTGATAGATATGATAACTAGTATTTTCCTAAGCAAAAATATCGTGGTAATGAAGGTTTCCAGGCACTGGCTAAACTGCTGTTTGATCAGGAAATTTTGCAAATGTTCTCAATACTTAAGACAATAAATCTCTCAACTACAGAATGGTTTCATACAATTCCATATTTATGGGGAAAATTGCGGTTCATTCACAAAGTCTCCAGGAAAAGTAGAAGAGGTGAGGACAGGCAGACGACTACGACAATGATGACGACGACAACTACTACTAATTTATATACTGCCCTTCAGGACAACTTAACATCCACTCAGAGCAGTTTACAAAGTACATTCTTATTATCCCCACAACAATCACCCTGTGAGGTGGGTGGGGCTGAGAGAGCTCTGGAAGAGCTGTGGCTGACCCAAGGCTTCAAGTGGAGGAATCAAACCCGATTCTCCAGATTAGAGTCCTGCTGCTCTTAACCACCACGCCAAACTGGCTCCCAGTCTGAGGAATGAAAATCTGGGTAAGAAGAGGTTCCAGCGAGTGATGAAACCAAGGGCTGGCATAGCTGAAGGGAAGAAACAGGAGAAGCAAAAGTTTGAAGATCTGAAGCCTGGAAGAAGGAGAGGCAGGAAATACAAAGGCTTGAAGATGAGAGCAGAAAAGATGAGAAATCTGAAGAAACGAAGAAAGGAAAAGAGCTGTAGAGAGAGCTGAAGGGCAGCTGACGAAGGCGGAAGAGACCAGCGAGATGGAAAGTCAGACTCAGCATCTGAGCGGTGAAAGAAAGCAGGCCTGATTGGGCTGGAAAACAGGGGCTCGAGTGGAAGGAAGGCGGAGTCCAGAAGAAAGTGGGAGAGGAACAAAGAGGGAGCCGCTGGACACTAAACGAGAGCAGCCCAAGAAGGCCTGTGAATTCCTTTAGGCACTTGAGGCACAAGGCCTCCTTCCTCAAATCAGCCCAACACAATCCCGCCAGAAATTTCCCCTGTGCAAGCTTCATTGAAATGTCCAGCAGCCCTGCAAGTGCACCGGGGAATGGGAAATCGCAGCCTAGGAAGTGTTTCACTCCAGGCATGAGCAGGGCTGGTTGGTTCCACGTACCTGACAATCAAACCCTCTGCATTAGATGCCTGCAGCAGCCCGCAAAGCATGGAAACAAACGACAATCTATCCAGAATATTTTTACCCTGCCTTTCTTCCCAAGAAGTGCAAGGCAGAACGCACGATTCTCCCTTCTCTGTTTTATCCTCATCTTAAATCTGCAAGAGAGTGACCAGACTCAGGGTACCCACTGGGGTTGGCGGTAGCGTGGAGACCTGAGCCTTGATGTCCCAGCTCCTCCTAGTCCATTACACCTCATTGGCAAGGGAGGGAAGAATGCTCTGCACCTCTCCAGATGCTGTCAGGAGCCCCAGGGCTGGATTTTAGCATGGAAGAGAGATGCTGGCGCTCAGCCTCAGCCCCGAGATCAAGTCCTGTTCCAAGTGGAAAGATGAACAGTCCCATCAACAAATCAGAACAAATATGCAAAGAAGCACAAAGATATTGGATAAAAATATGCATGAAGAGATGCAGAAGATTCTTAAATTCAGGTTTGAGTAGAACCTGAAAAATATGCTATTAAATATTTTACAGAATAATGTTACAAAAGAACAGGGAGATCTCTTCTGGTACATGGCAACAGCCACAAGAGTGCTATATGCAGCAAAATGGAAAACAGATTCATGCCCTGACATGCCTGAGTGGACAGACAAGATGTATGAATATGCACCAATGGCTAATTAACTTCCTATGTGCACAATAGACCAATATCGGAATTCTGGAAAAAATGGACAGATTTCTTCAATTATCTAGGTTAAAACTAAGATAAATTAAAGTAATTATATTATAGAGATAAAATGCAAAAGAGATGACTAATTAAAAATCACTGACATTAAAGTCTGGGTATAAGCAACTTAGGAGAGGGGAAGGTAGCTATCATATAACTTAGTTGTGCTGTTATATACTTTGAATATATATTTCTGTTAGTTTAAATCTCATTCAAATGTAGTGCTTGTGTAAGTTTTTATGCACTTTCTATTGTTATTATTTTTTCTTTTTAAATAAAAACTTTACTTAAAAAACAACAAACAGATATGCTGCTGTGGAAATTCCCTGGGCTAAACTGATGCAACACCATTGATGTGGCCCACAGGAGGGCAAAGGATCAAGTCAGCCAACCTCTGACAGCTCAGAAACAAGCTGTCTTTATTTGCTTCCACCCACTCCTCTCGATTAGCTGCCCTCTTTTACTGCACAGTTGGGGACTGGCAGCTGCTACGTGTGAACTGGTTCCATGGAGAAGCAGTATGCCGAGATGTGCGTTTAATGGCCCGCTGGCACATAGGCAGCAGTTGCGAAGTGACTGAAGATTTTCAGAGTTTAGTGTTTTAAGCATCAGGTCTTTGGCCTGAGAGAGGGAAAGCAATAATGAAGAGTGCGTGGGAGCATTTTTGGATGTAAGAACGAGAGCTTTCCACAGCACAGGATGTGTGGCTTTGGAGACTGGCATGAATTTCATCACCTTTTATTTTGAAAACCAATCACTGTAGGGCCTGACTCCTCCTTTCTTTCATTTTTTACAAAGTGCAACATATTGTTATTGGGAAAGACTAGCCCAGATCTGAGAAATGTAAATACTGTTGCAGTTTGTGATTTCGTTTAGAAAGTCTTCTGAGATTCCTTCCTTTAATGTACCGCCTTCTTTGTAGATATATTGGAAAAAGCGTGGCTGGATTTGTCTAATCAAAACAAGCCTGGCAAAGCTGCCCTTCCTCATCTCCTCAGGGATGGTGATAACATCCCAGCTGGGAAGGGTCTTGATAGAGATGTGCTTCTTTTGGAAAAGAGACTCTTTTTTTTTTTACTGATTTAAATTATAGGGAGCTAAATGGGAGCAGCCCAGGAAGGCAAGGGGGGGGGGGTGAGAATAGATCAGTCTCTAACAGAATATCTCTGAGAATAGAATAGATCATCTGAGACATATTGAAAGAAAAGCGGCACAGCCTGCAGCTGCTTGACATGCAGGCATCTCTGCACAGAGGATCAGGACCGTGGACAGCGACTGCCTGAAAAGTTACTTGGCTAGACTGAGGGCCTGAGAGCCAAGCTACAAGTGACGAGTGACACCTGAAGGGCAAGTGAACAGACTCACCTGTATTCCTCCCTGTTCACTTGTGCTCCACTTGCGCTCCACTACGTGATCAAGTGGAGTGCAAGTGAACAGGGAGGAATACAGGTGAGTCTGTTCACTTGCCCTTCAGTTGTCACTTGTCCCTTGTAGCTTGTCCCTAAGCTGCTTTAAGTCAGCTTCATTCATTTCATGGGTGCACACATGCAAGCATTAATGCACACACACCAGCCCAGCCAGTGCACACACACACAAAATTAGATCCTCTCCTTGTTAGGAGGAGCAAGACAAGGCACCATCTGTGCCAGTCGCTTCCTGTGCTGCTGTCGGCTGGAAACGGGTTGAGCCTTCCTCTTGGTGCTGCCGGAACTGTTCCTTAGGTGGCTTGGCTGGAGAACCGGCCCTGGCAAGCAGATGGGAAGCGCAACTTTGCCTTCCCTCCTAGCACGTCTGGGCAACTTGGGGAACTGGACACCTGGGGAGGGGGGGCAGGCTCCCCAGAGCTTTCAGAATTGCGAACACTTGGCATTTAGGGAGAGCCTTCAGGCAGTTCAAAATGCTGCCATCGGGGCACTAATAGTGTATCCAGTTTCAGGTGGGTGGTCCTGTTGATCTGCAGTAGATGAGCAAGAGTCGAGCCCAGGAGCACCTTGGGGGTGGTGGTGGAAAGTGCCTTCGAGCCAGAGCTGACTTATGGCGACCCCTGCTGGGGTTTTCAAGGCAAAAGACTAACAGAGGTGGTTTGCTATTGTCTGCCTCAGTGTAGCAACTCTAGTCCTAGTTGGAGGTTTTCTTCCAGTTACTAACTAGAGCTGACCCTGCTTAGCTTCCAAGATCTGATGAGATCGGGCTTGCCTGGGTGATCCAGGTCAGGGCCAGCAGCCCCTCCAGACCGACAACGAGTTTCCACGCGATATGCTTTGGAGAGTCAAGCTCCCTTTGTCAGATACTTTCCTACTTTCCTACCCCGCCCCTTGTTCCGATTGTGGCTATGGGGGAGCTCGCTTAAGAGCCTCTCCTGAGCTTGGACCGAACCCAGGACCTCCTCTTAGCCACTCACCAGACCACTGTACCTGCACTGCTCGCATTCCGTGGCCTCTGAGCAGGGGCAGCTGCCCCAGACACCATGCTGAGGAAGGGGGCTGAGGACACACACGGGGACACACACACACACAGCGTCCTGGGCTCCCACCAGCCTCACCACAGGCCAGCGGGGGGCTCGTGGGAGGGCGGCAGGACCCCAAGGCCTAGGGTTGCCAGTTCCAGGCTGGAAAATTCCTGGAGATTTGGCAGATGGAGCTGGAGAGAGCAGCGTTTGGGTAGAGGAGGAACCTTATTAGGATCTGATGCCCTCGAGTCCCCCCTCCAGAGCAGCCCTTTTCTCCAGAGGAAGCGATCTTTGTGGCCCGGCGATAAGTTGTCATTCCGGGAGATCTCCAGCTACCCCCTGGAGGCTGGCAATCCTACCGAGGCCGCCCCCGCCGCCTGCGAGGTCTGCCCAGTTGCATCCGCACAAAGGCACGAGAGCTCGAGCGGGGATCCGGGCCGGTTCGCCTCCGAGGCGCCTTCCTTGGGCCTGGGACGAATCCCAAGGCCCACAGCCGCCCCGGCCTCCCCAAGCGGCCGCCGCGCCCAGCCCAGCCCGGCCCGCCCCTTCACGTGCGCGCAGCTGCACACGCCTGCAGCACGCCGCGCGCCCGGCTCCCTCCCGGGGCTCCTGCCTGCTGCCTGCCTGCCTGCCTTTGTGCTGGGCGAGGGGAGGCGGCCGAGCGAGCGAGCGAAGGCAGGCGGCGGCTGCGTCACGCCGGAGGAGCTGCGCTGCTGCCAGTCGCGCCGCGCCCCGCGCCCCCCTTCGCCCTCTCCGCCTTTCGCGCTCGGGCAGCAGGAGCCGGGAGAGCCGGAGGCCAGGTGGGCGAGGGCGAGCAGGCCAGCCGGCCGCGCTCTTTCTGCCTCCGCGCGCGGGAGACGGGGGGCCGCCCGGGAGGCAGGGAGGCGGGCGGGCGGCTAGGCCCGGGAGGGGGCGAGGCGGAGGGGGCTTCGGCCGCCGCTCCAGCAGCTCCCTGCTCCCCTCGGGGAGCTGCTGGGCTGCTGACTCTGGGCTGGGAAGATCCGGAGGTGGCACCTTGGGAGGACCGGGGGGGGGGATGATGCCATGCGGCCCACCCTCCGAAGCAGCCATTTCCTCCAGGGGAAGCGGGCCCTGCAATTGTAATTCCCGGAGATCGCCAGGCTCCACCTGGAGGTTGGCAACCTCATCACCCCGCTTGCTTTGCGCCGGCAGCCCTGCTGCCGCCATCCGCGAGCCTGCCTGCCTGCGAGGAACGGGCTGGGCTGGGCTGAGCAGCCGCTTTTTGGCGCAGTGTGCCTGAGCCTGCCTCTGACCGGCCTTTGTCTGTCTTGCCTCCGTGCGCTCTCCAGGACGCCCTTTCGGCCGGGAGGACCCCCCGCCCCCCTCAACTCAACATGGTGAAGCTGGGCAATAATTTCAGCGAGAAGAGCACAAAGCAGCCCCTCTTGGAGGATGGATTCGACACCATCCCCTTGATCACGCCCCTGGATGTCAATCAGCTGCAGTTTCCGCCTCCAGACAAGGTAGGCTCCCTTCAGACAATCGCAGCCGCAGCTGGTGGCCGGCAACAAAAGAATCGGGGATTCCGGCACTCCCAGCTTGCCGGCTTAAGCCACCTCGGAAAATCCAGATTCTGTCATGCTAAAAGTTGGAGATAGATGGTGAAGGTAACAGTGAAAGGTACCTTCTACAGAGGTTGAAGGTAACAATTTGAATGCTTGTCTCAGAACATGACATTAATTTGTCTTTGTTGAGTCTCACGCAGGCCACAAAATACAGTGTATAGGTTTGGTTTTTCATCATATCATGTCTCAGTGGTTTATGAACTTCCAACCCCCATCTTAATTGACTGGAGCTTCAAGCCAGGCATCCCTGGGCTAGAATAATTAGCTGGTTCTGGGTGCTGCTTTCACACACACACCCCTTCTTTTCAGGGTGTGTTCAACCCCTGGGAAAAGTATGCTCTGGACACAAACAGTTCCTCTCACAGCTTCTCATTAGCTTTCTAGTCTAAGACAAAGAAGAGTCCCACAAGGGACTTCTGTGCTTCTTGCCTGGGGCTTCTGGGGAGGCTGTTTTCACAACCGACACTTGTGTTTGTACAATGCTTAGCCAAAAAAAACCCACATTGATTATGGTGTGAGAATTCTGTTTCAGTACCTGATAAACAACACTCAGAAGTGACACGTGTTTCTAGTGCCCAAAAGGCGTCCTTAGGACCTCTGTGCTGCAGATTTGACCTGATTTCTTAGATAGACCTATTCCCTGGGAACTGTATTTCACCCACAAAATGGAAGCAGGGGGGATCTAAGCTAGAGAAGGTTCAGCGCCCTTACTAAACTACAGATCTTAGGATCCTTTGGGGGAAACCACAACATATATAGCAAACTAAAACCTTTCTACATCTATATGTCACTCAGGTGGAAATCTAGAGTCTGTACAGGCCTTTTTGAACTAGCATGTTCAGAAATGTCAGACGATAGTGAGGAACAGAACTTTGGATGCTAATTTATCACATACAAACCCCAAACCCATGGATAGTAAGTTGGTGGTAGCAGTAGCTGTTGTGATGTAGGACCCACCTGGTCTTTGCTTCAGTGGCTTTTTGTGCTTTTGTTCATCGATGAATGTGACACTTGCCCACCCAGTGGTTGCCTTACCCACACTTACATGCTCACACCAGCTGCTCAAATTCTGCAGCTGTGGAATAGGCAAAAAGCTCCTCAAAAGACAAATGCTCCACAAACTCTATTAATTTCCTTATGAAATCCAGAATATGATAAGGGAATAGAAGTTATAGCAACATAGTAGGACATTTGTCTCGTTCCCTGAAGAGTGCTGCTATGCATGGGGGGCTCCTGAAGTCATTTTTATGCTCATTGTTTTTGTTGAACACTTCTTTTCCCCAACCCTGGAACCTGTAGATGGAACCTGTAGATGGAACCTGTAGATGGAACTCGCAGATGGGCATCTAGTATTCAAGAATCGGTGCCAGACTGGTTGTCTTTCATCACATGACTCAAATTATCTGAGAGTATACAAGTGTACATGACTAAAATTCTCACAGAATTGCATGTTTGTTTAAACCAGGATAATAATTTCAGGGTAACAGCAGTGAACTTCAGCTAACAGCAGGTGCCCTAAGACCGTTGATACTTATGCTCGGTTTTGCAAATGAGCCTGTAGCTCCACAGGCTCTAGATAAAGTTCTAGCTGAGTATTGCATGAACCAAACAACAGAAGGATCCTAACAGAAGTCAGGGATATTTGGCCACTCTTTTACTTTGCTTTCTGAAAATAATAACGGGCTTTTTTTTCACTCCCGTGAATGGCCACTTGCCTTTCCCTGTGACCTCTTTTCAAATTTATGGATTGGTGCTATGAATGACTTTCACTTTTCAGGGTATGCCTCTATGTTTTTTCCCCCTGTTTCTTTGTCTCAAAAAGAAAAGATGCCCAGCATCCACTGGGATCTAGAAGCATAGATCAAGTCCCAAGCTATTAATCTCTAATCTTTCTCAAGAATTTCATCCCTTTCTAGCATGAGCAGGAAACTGAGCCCAGGGTAGGGGCTGTGAAGTTCATGCCTGGTTTTTACAGCGCTGGGATCCAGGGGCAGCCAGCAGGATGAGCCGCTTAGCTTTGCAGTGCCCTTGAACGTTATTGCTTTATTCATACCTTACAAACGACTTGACCACTGCGGTTATCTTTGGAGGCCCTGCTGCAGGTGCCCATGCCTTCTGAGACTAGCCAGGTGGCAACTTGGGAAAGGGCCTTCTTGGTAGTGGCACCCAAACTTTGGAACTCTCTGCCTAATGAGATTTGTCTGTCCCCGTCTGTTGCCATCTTCTGGCAGCAGGTGAAGACTTTTTTTGTTTCCCTAGTATTCCCTCAATGATCCCTCCTGTCTGCCCAATGTTTCATTGTTACTTTTATGTTTTTGTATATATTTTACCTCTGATTTTAATTATTTTTGTTGGTTTTAATGGTTTGTTGGTTTTAATGGTTTTTATGATGTAATTTTAATGTATTTGTTAATTTGCAAGCTACCTGTGGTCCCTGTGATGGCAGAAAGCAGGGTATAGATTTTGTAAAATAAGTAAATAAATCAACTTGGTGTGGTGAACAAAACTATCATGGTGTGGACAAAACTTGTAATCCCTCCTCCTCCCTGAGAGAGTGTAGTTCGGTGTGCACCATCAGGTACCCCACAGGTGTGCAGTCCACACATACAGCTGTGGCCTGTTGAGATGATAGCCCTTTGGCTAGCATTTGTTACTGGCCTTGTAGAACACGAATGAGTTACACCAGTTCCTTCATTTTATGAGTGGGTGAAGTAAGAGGCGTGTGGGGTGGTCATGATGACAGAGTTTGGGGGTAAGAACTGAATTTGAAATTTCTTGCCCATCAAACTTGACAAGCCTTTTGCTGGTGTGTAATAACCAGAAATGTACCAGTCTTTAATTACAGGCTTCTTTGTCATTGGTGGTGCTGTAGTGTAGGAGTGACACATGAAGAATCACAAATGCCACACTTCAGAAGAATGCTTCAGCTAAATTCTGTCAGTTGGATGTAGTTTGAAAAAGTCTGAAGTTGTGCAAAGAACAACAATGAATTCTAAAAAAGTGTTTTAAAATAACTTGTGTTTGCCATTCACACCCATTGTAGGATTGTTTATTCAGATATTCAGATTTCTGAACGTGGCTGTGGTATTTGGAGGTGGTCAGCTAATGGTTAAAGAGGGGAGAGTCATGTGATTCAGGAAAAGAGCATTTTAATCTCTATATATAAAGACAAGTGTCCTGACTGACTCATCAACACCCAGCCCAAACCCCTGGACCTAGAAACATGAAATTTGGGGAGAACATTCCTTTCATGATATAAACACCCACTAAGAAGGGATTTTAAGAAATTCGCCCCCTAAGGGGGTAAAAAGGGATAAAATGTGTTTTCCCAAAGGGATACAGTTTCCCTGTGTGGATGGCAGGCTGCTGCTTGCTTGGGTCCCTGCCCACTGCCAGCTCAGTCACTCTTTCCTGATTGGGCCAGCCTTTCAAGGTTATTTGCATATGCAGCCTGATTGATCCTCACCCCCAACATCTAAACAGTATGCAGTTGCTTTTGACAGTCACTGAATGTATCCTGAGATAAAATGCACCTCCCAGTCTTCTCCTCAAATTTCCTGAGGGTTGCCAATCTTCCTGTGTGGCTGGCAGGCTCCTGCCTGCTTGCGCTCCCCTCTCTCTGATTGGTCAGCTGTGGAACTCTGTGTTCTGAGGTAAAAATCAGGTCAAGGAAACTGCAGACAGTTGAAGAAAGGTGGTCACTGGATTTAAAGTAGTTAAATACCGTAGTGAAGCATGGGTATCAATCTAGTGTTTAATAAAATTTACCTGTGAGGAGAGGGTAGGTGCATCAAGGTATTGCCTTGTTTTGGTTATGGGACATTTCTGACAAGATGCCCACTGTGCCTCTTTCTCATATGGTTGAGGGGGACTAATTCTGCTCAGTGCAGATGATTTGGTTAGGGAAATAATGAAATCTTGTAGGGCTACAACCCTGCTTATTAACAAAGCACTTCAGTCCTGTAACGTAGGCCAGTATTATTATCTTCCATATCAGAGATAGTGCTAGTGGCTAGGGGTGGGGGCAGGGAATTGAGCTGAGAGAAAACCTTTCCAAAGGCCACCAATAAGTTCATGATTGAGGTGATATTCGAAGCATGGATGGCTTGATCCATAGCGTAACTTCCTAATCGCTCTGCTTCAATAGCTGATGGATAACCTGCAATCTCCATCCAGCTTTCTGATGTTGGAAAATGGATTTCAATGCCATTTCCCACGAAATCTTAAAATGCAACAAGCCTGTAATAGCTTATTTAGGTGTCTTTTCCAGCTGAGCACATTCAAGTAATTAAAAAACAGTTTCTTTGCCCATGGAAATCTCCAAGCCAGACAGTTTACACTAACTGCATAGTAGAAGCATATCCCAGTACTAGTACAGTGGAGGTTGAAATATTAAGTCTTTTAGATCTTTCTGTGGTCAAACAATGCAACAGTTTAAGGGCTTTGATAGGTAAATACATCAGATTCCTCAGCTGCACAGTTTGAGATAGCTGGGAAATGAGATGGGATGGCTGTTGTGGGTTTTCCGGGCTGTATTGCCGTGGTCTTGGCATTGTAGTTCCTGACGTTTCGCCAGCAGCTGTGGCTGGCATCTTCAGAGGTGTAGCACCAAAAGACTTTTGGTGCTATACCTCTGAAGATGCCAGCCACAGCTGCTGGCGAAACGTCAGGAACTACAATGCCAAGACCACGGCAATACAGCCCGGAAAACCCACAACAACCGTCGTTCTCCGGCCGTGAAAACCTTCGACAATACAATGAGATGGGATCTTTGCAAGAGTATCTGTGGAAAGTTTCCTAAGGTTGTGGACTAGACTGATTAGTTATAAGTACAGATTAGTACATTTAGGATGGGGGCAAGCATCCTCCCTGTGGACATCCATCTATATATGCATCTAAAATGATTTAGGATTTGGGGGAGATTTGTGAACACTCCTGCAGATACGCTTTTAGTTCAACATGTCCAAATGCAACGACAGTAGGAAGTGCAGGTACTGTAACTGATTACACAAAACTGGTGGGAAGAACAGTGGCTCCATCTCCCAGGAACTTCTCCCAAGCAAACAGAAGAAAACTTCCTGGTAGAACCTGCACTTGGTTTTCATGCCCCACAGAAGTGGTTGAATGCTGATTTGGGCAGCTTCCTGGGTATGGGCTGATAACGCACATGTTGGATAATGCACTTTCAATGCACTTTATCAATCGTTTGAGGTGGATTTTTTGTTCCACACAAAAAAAAAATCTGTTCCAAATGATCTGTAAAGAGGATTGGAAGTGCATTATCCAATGTGTGCGGAATCAGCCATGATGTGAGATTCAGTGCACAGTGTAGCGCTTGGCTACTGCTGCCGGTGACAGATTGATGCGTTCTTCCACAACTAAGAATTTGGCTGCCATGATCTTGCTATTAATTTCTCTCTTGTTAATGTTCCTTGAAAAGGTGGTGGTCAAGACGAAAACAGAATATGAACCAGACCGCAAGAAAGGGAAATTCCGTGCTCCCAAAATAGCTGAGTTCACAATCAGCATCACTGAAGGTGTCTCAGAACGGTTTAAGGTAAGGCATAGTGGTATTCATTTTCCAGCGCAAGAGTACCAGATGTCATATTTGGTGTACATAACCAGCTTGCCAAGGCCCTCAAGGCATCTAAATGTAAACTGCGAGAGTCCTAGCAAAATGGGATGACTTCAGAATGAGGGACTGGAATCTTTAGTTCTCAGCGGAATGTTGGTCAGAATGTAATTGAACCGAGTTTGCTCCAAAGAAGAGCTCACAGAATTGGAGACAAAAATGTATGCTCTATTTGAATTATATGACGTGAGATTCCTCTTCAGTGGGTGCTTCCTCCTCCTCATCTGCCATCATGCTGTGCTCCTGTTGTTGGGGAGTCCTACGCCTCAGAAAGGAAGTGTGAGGTGGGTTGTAAAGTCACCCAGGATCCTTAGTCTGCCCTTGTAGTTTAGCTCTGGCCCCTCAGCACTCTCAACAGCAGCTCCGTGCTCCTCTTTGGCCTATTGTGGACGTACCTATTTATGCTTCCTCCCAGCCCCAATCCCTCTGCCCTGCCCCCAGGAGATGAGCTGCCACGTGGGCTCAGCCTAGAGGCAAGCCTCAGATGGGCCTTGCCAGAATTCCCGCTGGTCACGTCTCCACCCGGCTCTGCTCCTGCCTTGCCTGTGCATGGCCGGGACCAGCCAGCAGGGCTGGTTCCCTCCCCGCCACTTTCCCAGCCTCAGAGAAGTGAGAGTCGGCACGAGGGAAGCCGTGTTGCTGAGGCTGCGCCTGCTGCGATGTCCCATTCTCCCTCGGACTGCCACATCGCCTCTGTTGGGCGGGGGCCTGCAGGCATCAGCCACCACCTGTCACAATGGGCGTTAACACTGCCATGGGGTGTGGCCTCCTCTTTGTTTGGAGACAGCCTTGACCTGGCCTGGGTGCTGCACCCACTGTATCCTTCGATGCCTCGTTGTCATCGGCTGCTTCCCGCTGCTCTTCGCCCAGTGAGTGGGAGCTGCCAATGCCATAGTGGACGTTGATGGTCCCGAGGATTTGCTGGCGGTGGGCAGAAGGGCCAGCCTGGAGTCCTGCCCAAGTGCCAGGCATCTGACCTGTTTCTTTAAAGAAGGGATAAGTCCAGATGTTTGGGAGGAGTGCTAAAGAAAGTGGGAGGTGTCCACGAGCCCAAGCCCACTAATATCTCCAAGAGCATTACCTGTGTGAACTATGGGAAGGGTCTCATTTTCCCTAAGACAAACTGGTGCAGGTTTGGATACTGGTAAACCATACACATAACTTTAAGAGAAAGGGTCTGGACAGTTTATCAAATGAGTAGCAGCTCAACGGTTGTGTGTGTACAAACCTTTGATTGATACTGGAAAAAAAGAGATATGGTTGACTCTAAAGGATCCCTGCAGTAGAAATGTTGAAGATTATGACATTGTTGAGAAGTTGCTGTAGGTGTCTTCTCATCTAGTAAAATACTCTGGTGTTTATTTTTGTCAGTCAGAGCTGAAACAAAAATGGAGTAAACTGTGCAGGGTAGGTTATATCGGTGTACAGGAAGTCAAATTCAGTGTAAAAACTCAGGCAAAGATCTGAATCTCAAGAGATCTTATTTGAATGCTTAAGAAAGAGGGAGCTGCAGTTCAGTGGCACTTAGAAGGCTTCTGTTTTATTTAACACCTGGGCACTGCACAGGTCCTTAAAAGAAGGAACTCTAATGCCCTGCTAGTGGTGACAATATCTCCCTACAGATGTCACACCAAACTGAGGTTTGTGAAACTGTATAGCAGTTCGGTGTGATGGAATGGCAGAGTATAGTATGATCTTGTTGAATCTTGGTAGCCAAGCAGGGTCGGCATTTGGATGGGAGGCCACCATCCTTGGGGTGGTTCTGCAGAGGAAGTAGACCACCTTTGCTTCTCACCTGCCTTGAAAACCCCTTGCTGGGGTCACCCTAAGTTGGTTGTGACTTGATGGCACACACATACATATAGTAGTTTGGTGTGGTGTCAGAAGTGATGAACTATGAATATAGAAACTTGTTAGTTGATAACCAAGTGACACTGCATAATGATATTAAAGATATTTTGGGCCCTAGTATTTCAGTATATAAATATCTTCAGGCTAGAGGGTATCTATGAGAACTGATACAAAAAAGAGTTATATTGAGGCCTAAAACAGAATTTGAGGAACTGCTTTTAGCAAATGATAAGGGTATTATCTCTAGTATATATTCTTGCATATTAAGAACAATGCTCAAACCTGATCAAACCTTTTGAAGTAGATGGCAAAAAAATATAGGGAACATCTTAAAACGATTCAGCATGGATTCACTCAAAGCACTACCTTTACAGTTTGTCTCTCTTTTAGAGAAAACTTGTTGAAAATGATTTATATGTCGCATTTAACCCCTCTAAGGTTAGCAAGGATGTATAAGACCAATACAGACACATGCTGGCTTTGTAATGCAGACGAAGCAGATTTCCTTCATATGTGGTGGACATGTATATGGGCTTCCAGCTTTTGGAAGCAAGTAGCAAAAGTATATTAATTGGATTGGAGGTACAAATCCCTCAGAAACCAGAGGTATTACTGCTGAACTATCTGTCTAATTTACCTAGAGATCAGCAGATAATCGCCCTTCAAATGACTACAACTGCCAGAATGGTTTTTGCCAGATAATGGAAACAACCCGCCCCCCTAAACTACAAGATTGGTTGTTGAAAGTAAAAGAGATCTATACTTTAGTGAAATTAACCACAGATCAATAAAACAGAGATACCGGTAACATAGACCTTTTATGGTCAGGAGCAATACAAAGAATGGAATCTGTAATTCTGTAACTAGAGGAGGCATCGATATTATAAGTTGATGATGAGCGAGTTTGCAGATCGGTGAAGATGGGATAGAAGGTTTTGGATTAGTGATATGGTCAGTAGATGGTCGGTAGCAGTGTACTTATGTATATCCCGCATTTTATCGATGTGTACTTTTTTCCTTTTGTATATGTTACAGTCTGTTAATAAATTAATGTACACATTTTTTAAAAGTGACAAACTATGGGTTATCAGTCTGCACACCAAAATCAGTAATTATGGCATGAAACCGTTGCAAACCGTGGTTTGCAGTAGCGGGATTTGCCATGTCCAAATTGGCCAAATCCTGTTGGAGGTATTGTTTCCCTTCTGGAAGCTGCCGTGCTGGAGAGATGGATATGTTTGATGAGCAGAGAAGAAAAACATCCAAGTGGCTTTCCTTGAGTGGTTCTTTAAGCACTCCCTCCCTTCTTCAGCCCTTAATTTCACCCACAAGCAAGGCTACCTTTCTCTTTCCCTCCACAGCTGAGTTCTGAAGCAGTTCATAATACAAGACTGGAACACAAAGAAGTCTAGAATCTCTGAAGTAGTAAACTGTTTCTAACAAGAGGAAGAATGACAAGGGAATTAGGGATGCTGCGAATTTTGCCACAAACACACTTGACTGTCGAATTTATCATGTTCGAAGTTGGCAATCAGATATGAGCCGATCATATCTGTTTGGCTGTGCCAAGCAGCTATGCATGATTGCCAAATTGGTTTGTATTGGGTTTTCCCAAAACTGAGCATATGCAAAGATGTTGCTGATTCAGAATCAGCTGCCGATTCAGCAGCTGATAAGGACTATTTAAATGAACATCAAAGGGTAGGAGTCTATTGAAACACAACATTTATTGATTATCAGTTCATATAATTTGGGAGTGATCTGATTGTCTTTTTAAATGATCGCCTGCTCAGTGAATGAGTTATGCAGCAAGCGGAGGGGGTAGTAGAATTTCATTGGGCTGCGTGAAAAGCCCAGTGCACCGCACTGCATGTTTAGGAAGGAATACAGTGAAACAACCCACCAAACACCCACAAAACGATTGACAAACTATCAGATCGATGATTGAAAAGTCAGGACTCTGTCTGCAACTGGCATACAGAACGTGAGCTGAACCAGCATCCCTAAAGGCTATGTTTTCAGCTTCAACAAAATTCAAGTTTAACCCACTCATAGCTGCACTCTCACTTGCCCCCCCCCCCCCACAGGTCATCTGTGAAGCATGTGAAAATCACACGTCTTCTGACATGACAGTTACTGGTTTCAGTGCTGTGGCAACATTCTCAGAACTTCTCCAGCCAGTGAATGGCTGCAATCTGGGATTGTCCTCAGTTACACCACCAAGCTGAGCTTTGTCCTTAAAGGTAGAGTCATCTTAAGCATCCACTATGACTTTTAGTGCTTCTGCATGGCTGCCTCTGCTTTCCAAAAGGCTGTGGACTGACATGAAATCTCTGACCTGTGGATGAGCAACTATGTTTGGAAATGGTAAGTCACGTTTCTGAAATGAGGCCATCTTCAGCAGGCTATCTGAAGAGAAGATCAAGGGAACTGTACCAAAACCAGTGCTGGAGGAAGGCAGTCACTCCAAGAAACATTCAAGGAAGGGACCATTCCACCATGGAATGAGAGGAAAGCAATGCCCTTTTTTGGCACAGTGGCTTGCTTTTGGAGGATGAGATATAACCAGTAATACTGTGGAAAATGTAGACAACTGAACATTCATGGTTGAAATAATGAAAACATGCAACCAGCCACTCCAACAGTTCCTGTAACTCATTTGCAAGTGGCATCTTGGCTGCAGATGGCTGTCTTGATTCTGTGTACTCTTAGCAAACCCAGATGTTCTAGTCCAGTGTAGCACCAACCAACCAATCCCTGCACGCCGTCCTGTGCTTCAACAGACATCCTAGGCTTGCAGAAGTAGGTGCCGCCTGCCCAAAAGTTTCAGGGGCAGGTTACTGGATCAGCAATAGAAGCAGAAGCAGCTGGAATGGGAGAAAGGTGCCCGGGGATGACAGCAGTGCCTTTCTGTGGCAGCTGCTTGTCCTATCATCTGGCCAAGGAGGATGTTGAGCTTGAGGTTGGTCTGTAAGAGCGGCCCTGTGTGATGGGATACACGACTCACCCATAAACAGATGGGAGACAGAAATCTGTCCTGATCTGCTGGAGCCAGAGAAGAATGAGTCTGCTGCTTTTCGATTAAAGCTCCTTTGGAGAGTCATTCATTACATGCTGAGCTTTGAGCAACCTCGACATCAGCTTCTCACCACTCCATATTCAACAAAAAAGTACAGTCCCTTCCTTGGGAATCCATTGCTAGACACCCCACCTGCGTACCTCCCTCTGAGAGTGTGCATGCTATCCCTGGAACACTGGAATGTGCTGAAGAACTTCTTTCTGGAGCTCATGAGATCGCTCGCACCATGTGCCCCCCAAGTGCCCTGGTGATCCAACAGATCCAGACTGATTTAGGATGCAAAGACAATCATGTTTGCAAACAGAACACCGTGAGCGGTTTTTTCCAAAAATACGCATGTAATTGCAAAACCAACCTCCATCCATTCTGACCAGACTTCTAACTTGCAAAGAAAACTTTACTACTCCTCATGTGTAGTGTGCCTTAACCCCCAATGCTGTTTTCAGACTCCTCCCATTCCAGTACTGAGCTGCTACTGTGGTTACTTTTCTTTTTCTTTTTTTTTAAAAAAAATTTATTGGATGGGTTCACAAACATACACAGAAATCAATAACATTATCTACCCCATAACATTTTCCCCATCCTCCCCCCCCCCTTTTCTGGTGACTCCCAGCAGTTTTCCATACCCAACTTAATCTAAAAAGTATATCATATAGATTCTTAAAGTCTATACTATATATCTATGTTATGCATACTAATCAAATCTCTTTACTCATCTTAACTATCTACACTTACTATATTACTTATCTTAATTAAAAATATAAAAATTATGTAAGTACATAATAAGTACTACTAAATATACTAACTAAAAAAAAGATACATATATATGTGTAACATTCTGTTCCTTAAGTACCTATTACTATAACACTATAACTCCATACTAATCCAATAAAATACAATAAAATAAAATATACCCCTTTTTGACCTTAAGTAAGTTTCTATCTCCCCTTTAATTCTCCAAAGACCACAGTTTACTTTTCCTGTGAATCCAACACTTCCCTCCACCAACAACATTCACATTTTTTAAAAAAAATTTCATGCACAAGTAGATCTCTTGGAATATTAGAATTAGATAACATACTGCATGTGAAAGTAAAAGAACTGACTCAGAAAGAATACATCAAGAGAGTACGAAAAATTCTGAAGTCAGAATTAAATGGTGGAAATACAATCAAGGCCATAAGTACATGGGCGATTCCAGTGATCAGATATCCAGCTGGAATAATAGACTGGACTCAAAGTGATTTAGAAAAATTGGATCGAAAAACACAAAAATTAATGAACATGCATCACTCTTTACACCCGAAAAGTGATGTTAACAGGTTATATTTACCACGAAAAATTGGTGGAAGAGGATTGTTACAAGTACACCAGGCAGTGGAAGAAAAAAAGAGAGGACTGAATGATTACATCAGCAGAAGTACAGAAAAATTACTCCAGGCTGTGAAAACAGAAAATATATTAAAAACAACTGAAAGGCCGAATACAAGAAGAAACAGTTTGAGAATAGATTAAATGGCTGGAAGAACAAACTCTTACATGGGTAACATATAAAAAATGTTGAAGGAAAAAGTGACAACAGCCTAACTAGGGCATGATTGAAGATGGGAACAATCAAGAAAGAAACTGAAGGTTTGATCTTCGGAGCGCGAGAACAAGCATTGCAAATGAATGTTATGAAAGGCAAAATTCAGAAAATCAGCGAAAATCCAAAATGTTGACTTTGCCAGGAAAAAGATGAAACTGTGTCCCACATCTGTGAAAGCAGCAAAATTGCACAGACAGATTACAGAGCTAGACATGACAGGGTCGCAAAGCTGATTCATTGGTCATTGTGTAAAAAGTATAACTTGCCAGTACCAAAGAATTTATGGGAACATCAGGTGGAAAAGGTGCTAGAAAATGAACGTCAAGACCATGTGGGATTTCAGAATTCAAACTGATCGACACCTTGAACATAATACACCAGACATAACAGTCGTGGAAAATCAAAAAGTCTGGATAATCGACATTGCAATTCCGGGGGATGCCAGAGTCGAAGAAAAAGAATAAGAAAAAAATGATTAAATATAGAGATTTGGCAATAGAAACCACCGGACTATGGATGAAGCATACAACAGTAGTCCCCATTGTCATTGGGGCACTTGGAACCATCTCGAAAAACTTTGCAATTCATATGGGAAAACTGCAGCTTTCTGACATAACGCCTACAGAACTGCAAAAGACGGCGCTACTTGGAACAGCGTACATATTATGCCAATATCTGGTTGATTCTTAGGTCTCTGGTGGAAACTTGTATGAGCTTGGCAAGGGCAATCAATAATAACATGTGACCTCTGCTTATTGTTGATTGTATTTTGGATAATTTTACTACTACTACTACTACTACTACTACTACTACTACTACTACTACTTGACTACAGTGGTCCAAGCAATGGTCACCTCTAGACTGGACTACTGTAAAGCACTCTACGCTGGGCTTCCCTTGAGCCTGATCCGGTGGTTACAACTGGTGCAGAATGCAGCGGCGCGAGTTATTACCAGAACACCAATATGGGAACATATAACACTGATACTTCGGCAGCTGCATTGACTACCGGTGGAGTACCGAATCAGATTCAAGGTTTTGGTACTAACCTATACAGCCCTAAGTGGACTGGAACCGTTGTACCTGCGGGACCGCCTCTCCCCATATGAGCCCCAGAGGACCCTTCGCTCGAGCGACAAACATCTGTTAAAGATCCCTGGCCCTAGGGAGGCCTGCCTAGCATCGACCAGGGCCAGGGCGTTTTTGGCCCTGGCCCCAACCTGGTGGAACACTCTGTCTTGCGAGACCAGGGCCCGGCCGGACTTGTTATAATTTCGCCAGGCCTGCAAGACGGAGCTGTTTCGCCAGGCATATGGATGATGCTGGGCAGTGCCCCTCCCCCCTAGTGGGGGGGGGGTTGAGATTCTGTGCCCTCCCACCCAAAGTCATCTCACATCTTTATACGATCGCTGTAATCTGCTCTATAGACGGTGATAGGTGAATGTATAACGTGCTGCTATGTTTTTATTGTTGATAGCTGTATTTATATGGTGTTAATATATGTTTTAAATGAATGATATGTATTATTTATATTTTTAATGGCTACTGCTGATGAATTGTATAGTGTGTTTTAAATTGTTGTGATCCACCCTGAGCCCACTTGGTTGGGGAGGGCGGACTATAAATTTAAGTAAGTAAATAAATAAATAAATACTTCTAGACAGAGTAGTGCCTCACCCAGAGCGGTGAACAAAGTCAGTATTATTATTATCCCCACAATGCAGCTGGGGAGCTGGGGCTGAGAGGAGAGGCTGACCCAAGGCCACCTACTGAGCTCATGGCAGGAGTGGGATTCGAACCAGTAGAGTACTATCTCTAGAAGAGCCACCCCGAGATGTGCTTTCTCTCCCCCAAAAGAATCACTCTGAAGCATGCAGAGGGCTCTGAGCTTGACAAAGGAAAATCCGTGCAGGCCATATCAAGGGCTGGGGAACACAGGAGCTGGGCCCCGCAAGAATTCCATCAGGATGAACCAGAGGGTAGGAAAAATGGCAGCAGTCTCTGTCCATGTGAGCAGAAGAGCAACCGAGTCGTCAGGGGCTTCAGCCAGCCAAATCTGACCCCTTCCTCCAGCCCAAGGAGCTTTCCTCCAGTGGAGAAGGCCCTTCCATCAGAGGAAGACTCCAGGCTGGAGGGATGCTTCACGTGTGGCTTGGTGGAGTGGCAGGACACAAGCCGTTATATCCTGACATTGCAAAGTGATGCTGTCTTAGAAAGGAGAATGGAAAAACACTTGAAGTCTCTGGAAAGCCCCTGCATCAAGGTAAGGCACACAGTTGTATCTCTACAACCAATAGCTTATCCCCCTGTGTTCCTATCCAGGAGCCAGTGCTGCTAGACTCTTCCCCTGATGCACCTTTACAACCATCCTGACAGGTCCATCCTCCACTGCTCATGAATTGTTGCCAGCAACTCGATCAGCCTTGCCAGCACCTGATACAGGCCCATGTTGTCCTTGTATGGTGGAGGCCAGGTGCCCTTTCCACAGTGTAATGGTTCTGCAGGTTGGCAGTGCCAACAACCTCATCCCTTGCTAGGGGGCTTAAGATAGCGTTGTGTTTTATCAGGAATGTGTGTCCTACTTACACTTGTGTGTGTGGCTGGAAATGTTTGATTACAAGGGTTAAGAATGTCACCGAACAAGTAAGGTATTTCACCACGAAATGGCTAAATAGCTAGATTTATGCCAATCCGGCATAATCCAGTTACGCTGGATCACACTGGAGAATACTGGACGGGATCTGGGGATCTGGACTCTGATGGACTGGATTATTTAGTTTAATCTGGCAAACAGCTTCTCCAGGCTTTTTGTGTGTTCAGACATGGAGAGAAGTCAAGACCGTCTCCCTTGGCCCGTGCCCTTGCAGCTCTCTATGCTCATCATGACTGGCTCCCTTCCCATATCAGAAGGAGTTGTTTGCATCTACTCCGCCTTCCCCTCTCCTCCTCTATATCTGACCAGTTTCTTTTTTGCCCTCCATGCATCAGACGAAGAGAACTGTGATTCTCGAAAGCTTATGCTACAATAAAATTGGTTAGTCTTAAAGGTGCTACTGGACTCTTTTTGATTTTGCTACTACAGACTAACATGGCTAACTCCTCTGGATCTATTCCCAGCAATGGTTACCAATGGGAAAAGGGGGTGGGATGATCGTTCATTGAAAAGATCTGCAATTTTTTTGGAAAAGAGCAATAATACCCCGAGAAGAATTGATAGCAAAGATAATGGAAAATGCAGAAATGGACAAACTAACTTCATTAATGAAGGTCAAATAGAAGAAGATTTTGCAGCCCCATGGACACCATTTTATGAATGGACAAAAAACAAATACAGCGATTTGAATGTAGTAACTATATGAAGACACTACTGTAATGTATTATTAATAATCACAGTTAAATGTTTGATGAAGTGTTATGATGAAAGGATATAGATAAGTAGAATTCTAACTCGAGCAGGCTCTATGATATATATTGGATATTCCCTCCCTACCTCTCCCCCTGTCCTCCCTATTCCTATATGAGAAAACCAATAAAAGGCTATTTAAAAAAAAAGATCTGCAATTTAATTTTTTAAACCTTCAAAATTGCCTTAAACGTTTTGTATCTGCTTTGAAACTAAGCCTCAATAAACGTCCCAAGGGCAGGTTAAAAATACTTTCTAGGTAGGATCTCAGGAGGTTGACAATGCAAACCATCAGATGGGATTGATCTTCCAATGACTGTTATTTTTTTTACTGACATGCATTGGTGGGGGGTTGTAGTGGTGGAAGAGGAGCGGTGAGCAAATGCTTAACCCTTTCCCTTTGGGCACTTTTCCTGATCAAATCTTTCCTCTGCATTCGCGTTAGAGGATGGTAAAGGCAGCATGATGTCATTTTGCTAGCCGTTGGACCAGGCAGAGCAATCTGGGATGGCAGCCAGGGATTTTGCTAGAGGGTGAACAAGTGAGAGGATGGGAGAGTGGGAGGACAGGACTTTTCCTGGCAAGCTAAATCATGGTTTGGCATGACAAGTGAATGGAGCCAATGTTCTGTGCCCAGTTAAGAACTGTGTTCCAAGACTTTTTAGAATATTAATTGCCTCTCATGGTGCATCACAAAATAAGGGCTACCATGTTCTTACTATGCAAAAATAGGGCTTGGAATTAATTTGTGAATGAGAGCTTCATAGTTGCATTGGGCAAGATAGGATGCTGTGAATGTTGATGAAAAACAAACCAAGATTTGTGTGCGTGGAAAGACACAGTTGGGCTTCTTTGATACTGATACAAAGGAGGACCCAAGTGTGCCGAGTAACAAGTAAGTGGTGTCTAATTGGGAGAACTGATTGCATTGTGGTAACGGTTGATGTCAGATGAGAAATGAAATGTTGCTCAGATATTACTTTATGATTATCACTCTGGGATTAATTTCAGGCCATCGGGTTGTTGGGTTGTGCTGCTAAGTAACGGTTCATTGGAGAGAGGCTTCTGTTGGGTTTTGTGCCCCTAGGGAAGTGCTGGATGAATCGTGCTGTGGTGACGTACCTGGACTGTCGAAAAACCAAAAGGAAGGGAGGAGATCTGCATCTTGTCCAACTAAAGCCGTTTTCAGTATCAAACACAAATCCTAAAACGGCTCTTTAATTTTCTCATGATAGATTTTAAGATTCAGTTACAATCAGCCTTTTTGTAGTTTACGTGTTAACCCTCTCTGGCCTGAATTCTTCCTTTCTTCCTTATATTTTCCGTTACGACGAACACTACTTAAGACTCATAGGTTAGGAGAGTAGATTTTAAAAGAAAGAAAGAAAAGATTTAGTTACACTGCTTGTAGCGTTTTAGGAAGGTCTGCTGGTTCTGGTCGGTGACCTTCCCTCTAGTAAACAGTTCATGAATAAAGGATAACATCTCAGGGCCAAACTTCAAGTGACAAATGACACAGGTTGGACACTCGTCAGCTTCCCTCAAGTTTTGGCGGGAAATGTAGGCAGCTTGGCGGAATGTTGGACAAGTGACAGTTGAAAAGTCCATTGGACAGCAGTCGGAGAGCCAAGCTGCAAGACCAGGATGCCTACATTTCCCATCAAAACTTGAGGGAAGCTGACAAGTGTCCAACCTGTGTCATTCGTCACTTGTAGCTTGGTCCTCAGTCCCCTTTTTCTTTGAAGTACAAGAGGACTTTTCTCCTGGGTTCTTATTATTGACTTAACAACTACAATAATAACACACAAAAGGAAGCTTCTTAAAAGTTTTTTAAAAGTTTAAATAAATATTTAAATGTTTAAATATTTATTGTTGAGATGCTGTGGGTGCAATGCTGGCTTTTGTTGATATGTACACAAAAACAATTTTCAGTAATCCTTTGCTGTTGTATACCATGTGAGTGGTTTCTGGTTACTAAAATGTGTGCTGGTAGCTGACATGAAACAAAAGGATGGAGACCTGATTTGGCACAGCAGAATCAGCATCAGAAGGGATGCGTATAGTGGAAATGGGTGTGTTCCCTGTACCTCTTAGCAGACATATTTGGAGAAAGTCCGGCTTCTTTTTGTATCAGTAGCATGACTGAGAACTCTGGTGTAAAAGTACAGCTGCCCTCTCTGTCCAGGGAGACCCCTTTCTATTTGCAAATGCCAAAGGGCACTTGGGTTGGTGACTGTCTAGGTAGTTTAGAGTGGTTTGTTGCTAGGAAACCTTCCTAATGGGTAGGAGACACTCTCTCCAATGCAGTATGGTAATTTTTAATTTTTAGAGGATGGTCTTGTAGGAGTTTGCTATACATGCCAGAAAGGCTCATGGTAGATGGTGATGGCCCCTTTCCTGGAAAGCCCAGGAGAGCCTGATCTCATCAGATCTCATAAGGTCGGCCTTGGTTTGTAATTAGATGGGAAGTCTCCATCGAAGACCAGAGTTGCAGAGGCAGGCAATGGCAAAATGCCTCTGTTAGTCTCTTGCCATGAAATCCCCACCAGGGGTCACCATATGACTTAAGGGCACTCTCCACCATCACCAGCTGGTGATGGAGCCCCAGTATGTTAGTCTCATATTTGTGTATGTAACCAGGAGAGGTTTCCCCTCCCTGCCTGTCCTTTCACGCTGCTGCCCTTTAAATCCCCCCCCCCCCCGTGCCATTTTGTATGAATTTGCCATGACTTGGCTTGTGTCAGGGCACGTCTTGCAAAAGTGATTGAGTCCACCCAAACTAGAGAGAGTCACAGACAAGCGTACCAACAAACAGAGTTTTAACCATGACCGACTGACTAAAGTAATTTTAAAGATACAGTGTCATAAACAAATTCAAAAACACTTTTATCAAATTTATATAGTAATTCAAGAAAAACTCTAAGTGGTTATAAAGCTGGCAACAGTCAATTCAGAAAAGGTACAGTGCAAATGCGAGCTCACAGCGTACAAGGTGCAAAAGGCTAAATAATCAGTTTTGAAAGTGCAAGTGCTCACGACAAAGCAATAGTATCCACATATACCACAGAGTACAAAAAGGGAAATACAAAGTTAATAGTAGCTACAATCTTACAAAATAATTTTTTACATCAAATATATGGTTTTTTTGGAGGTGACAGACCAAAACTGTATAATAATAGCAGCTACGAGCTTGCATAACATAATCCAATGAGTAGTAACCGCAACGGGTTTGGTAGCAAGGAATCCCGTTTCTGGTATCCCCTTCTTCCTGGTAGTTACAACTGTGAAAAACAATATACATTTTGTAAATATTTCAACAAAAAAAAAAGTTTATAAGAACCACTGCTTCTCAAAGTATACTCACAAAGGTCAATCAAGGTAAGTCACACAAATTTTCATGCACAATGGCCGCTCGCTCAATGGCGTCTGCACAGCATAACTCCATGCTTCTCTTCAATAACACTAACTCAGAAAATAAATTTAAAGGGCCAGTATTCCCACAAAAAGTCCTCATAAATAAGCTGTTAAATCACAATTGATGTTAAGTCCATCAGGTTCTACTGCATGTAATCTGTGGATCCACCACGCCTCTCGTCTCAGCAGGTCTCTCCGTGCAAAAGAATCGTCCTTAAATTTGCTCACATATAGAACTGAATAGAGAAAGACATCTTCCTTGTGTCCCTTCTCCAGAAAATGAGACACCAAAGGGGCATCCTCCACTCTCCGGCGCAATCTGGAACGGTGTTCCTGTATCCGAGTCTTAATTACTCTGCTGGTGCATCCCACGTACAGTTTCTTACATATACAAGAAATAACATACACCACGTTCTGAGTATTACAATTGGAAAAAGCCTCACAATGCAGTCCCAGATCTTTAAATTGTTGTGGAGACATCACCAAATCACAGGTAGAACACCGTCCGCACTTAAAGTGACCCCTCGGCAATTCCCTGAGCGGTCTATGGACTGGTAAGTCTGTCTGTATTAAGTGGTCCCTAAAACTTCTGGTTCTGCCGAACGCTACCCTTGGCATGTCATTACACCCTGGAAGATCTTTCATCAACGGCCAGTATTTGAGTACCACCTGCCGTGTACATTTTGCCAGAGGAGTATAATCCAAAGCAAAAGTAAGCCTTTCCTCTGTCCTTTTATGTTGTTTCTTTAATAGCTCCTGTCTATTGCGTTGGAAAGCCCGGTCTCTACAGCCTTTTACAATATGTTCTGGATAGCCCTTCAAGGAAAACTGCCTCCCCAATTGCTCACTACTAACACGAAAATCCTGTAGTGATGTGGAATTTTGTCTAAGCTGCAGAAACTGACTAAAAGGTAAATTACAACGCAGATGTGGTGGGTGGAAAGACTGAAAATGTAAAAAAGCATTCCTATCAGTCGCCTTCCTAAATGGGCGAGCCCCCACCACATTGTCCTGAGTCCGGAAGACAGTAACATCAAGGTAATTAATAGAATTACTGTCAGCTGTCCAAGTGAATCGGATATTGCTGTTTATAGAATTCATCCAATCACAGAAGTTCTGGACTACCAAGCCATTGTCCAAAATCAAAAATAAATTGTCAATAAATCTCCTGTAAATCAAAATACCAGAAAAAAACGGATTCTGTTCTGTGTTTTGAAACACCATAACGGGCCATAAACAAATTTGCCACACTCGGCGCCGTGGAGCAGCCCATGGCCACTCCGCGGGTCTGTAGAAAAAACTGGTCCTGAATTTTAAAATAATTGTGACTAATCACTATATCCAAAAGTTCCATAAGAAAACCGGTAGGAGGGTCCCTGATATCACGTTGTTCCAAGAATTGCCTAATAGTATCCAGGGCTTCCTCATGGGGTATATTGGTGTAAAGAGAAACAACATCCAGTGTAACAAAAATAGACCGTTGGGGAATCACCAATCCTTCTACTGCATTGATAACGGCTCGTGTGTCCTGAATGTAGGAATCTGCTTGCTTAACAAAGGGTTGGAGAAAAGAATCTAAGTATTTAACTACTGGCTCTAAAATAGAATTGGACCCTGAGATTATAGGGTGGCCCGGTGGGGGGAATCCTGGTTTATGTATCTTTGGCAGTATATAAAGTATTGGCACTCTAGGAAATGGGTTGAGAAGTGCCCTATGCATCTGTTCAGTAATAATTCCCATAGCCAAAGCCTCATCCAGTGAATTTTTAATAATACCAGTAATATGTCTGGTAGGATCAGCACTAATAGTCTTGTAATTATTTTTATCAGACAGTTGACGCTCCACTTCCTTCACATAATCACTCTTATTTAAGATAACAATTACGCCCCCTTTATCTGCCTCCTTGATGACTATGGAGTTGTCGGATGTAAGTGTACGCAGAGCTTCATATTCATCTTGTTGAAGGTTACGTTTTCTCGGGCAGAAATCTTTTTCTAAGGCCTCGATGTCTCTCAGCACCATCGCTTCAAAGGTCTGTATCTTATGATTCATGCACACCGGGACAAAAGTTGAACGGGGACGCAAACTTAAGGGGACATGATGTGTTGTAGACGTGGCTCCCAAAAAATCTCTAAGTTTCAGCAATCTTACTAGTTTAAACATGTCCACCCGAGTTTGGAAGGAATTGTACGAGGGGGTGGGCACAAAGCCCAATCCCAGGTTAAGAACTCGTAATTCCAAGGGCGTAAGGCTTTTTGAAGGCAGATTGACAGCTAAGGCTTCCGCCCCCGACTCCTGGTGCCTCCGCGTTAAAAATTACTTATTCCCCTATTTCTACTAAGGTGACTAGATCTAACACTAGAAAGAGCACCTTCCTCAACAGAAGTATCGGTGTCCTCACCATCCGTGGTCTCCAGTTCAAGAAAATGGCCTTGTGTGCTTTGCACACTTTGCATGTTGCCTGCGATTGTGTGGTGTTCTCCGGTTGAGCAAAGCAGGGGGCCAAGCTGAAGCACGTTATGGCTGAACTTCCCAGTCCGCAGATGCCCAAGATGGCAGCTCAAGCAGTTCCACCAGTGGGGGTAAAAGGGAGATCTGGAAAGGTTTCTGTACCCGGCAGATTCCACCACCCCCCAGAAGCCAACTGCTGAGGCCAACAGCACTGCGAAGTGAGGACTGAAGTTCCCGTTGTTGTTCTGCTGGCCAGCCAGGTTGATGGGACTTCCCTCTGTTGAAACTTTCTGCCCCTCTTGGCTGCCCCTAGCTAGCTGATGGAGGGTCCAGTCTTGGAGCAGAGAGGCTGCCAGACATGCCTTTAGCTCCATGGCAGATGAGCACAGAGGCTGGGGGGCAGGAGGCAGGGCCCTGTCTCCTCTTTCTTTCCACTGCTTCCCCCTCTTCTCCTCCCCACTTCCTCTGTTCCCCTGCCCCTTTCTTTACTCGCTGATCTTCTTCTTTACTGCAGTCCCCAGAATGGCAGATCTCACAACATAGCATCACGAGGGCTTATTTATTTTTTTCTTTATAGGTGTGTGTCTAACCCCCCTCAAAAGTTTTCCAATGTATAGAAAAATCCCCCCTCTCTGTAGAAGTTGTATGGATTTTTTTGATCTGCCTGGTTCAGAATTGGATATAAAAATTAAACAAGGATACAAGATTACCATAGCAGATTGTGCTAATGATTCACTTGGAACCTTGCACCTGTAATGGTTGCTAGTCCCTGTGTTCTGCTTGCATAGGCGCCGTCAAGTTGTAAATGACTTACGGCAATCCCAGCAAGAGGCGTTCAAGGCAAGCAAGAAGCAGAGGTGGTTTTGCCATTGCTTTCCTCTGCAGTCTTCCTTCCTGACCCTGCTTAGCTTCCAGGATCTGATGAGATAGGGGCAGGGCTTTTTTTCAGCGGGAACATGGTGGAACAGAGTTCCGGCACCTCTTAAAAATGGTCACATGGCCGGTGGCCCCGCCCCCTGATCTCCAGACAGAGGGGAGTTTAGATTGCCCTCCGTGCTGCTCGGAGGTGCGGAGGGCAATCTAAACTCCCCTCTGGAGATCAAGGGGTGGGGCCACCGGCCATGTGACCATTTTCGCCGAGGGCGATTTAAACTTTTAAAAACTTCCCCCTTGTTCCAGCTGACCCAAAGTGATGTCATTGTGCGGTCCTGAGTTCCTCTACTGAGTTCCACCACCTCTTTCCCCAGAAATAAAGCCCTGGATAGGGCTATACCATGCTGGTTCCCTCCAAGAAGCTCAAAGGGATAAATATTTTCTGAGAGAAAAATTCAACAACCAGACCTCTTTCCCCCCATGGTTCTAACTTTTGAACACAAAGGTCATCTTTAACTTGTTGCACGTAACAGAGTAAAAACGCAGGCAAAAAACCCCCCTCTTCCATTCTCATTGAAGGAATATTGAAAGACCACAAGGTTTAGTAATATTTACTTCACGGGAAAATAAAAGGCCTTCCTTTATGTGGAGTGAAAACTTGCGGGATACTGGTTCACTTCTCTCTTCTTCGTTCAGGGAAATGTTCTCTTTAAACAATCGAAAGGATGGACTAAGCACTTGCTGTTTTAAATCGTTGCTCTTTTAACTAGTTGCTTTTTAAGTTAATAATTATACATGCAGGGCTTTTTTTCTGGGGAAAAGGTGGTGGAACTCAGGACCACACAATGACGCCACTTTGGGGGGAGTATTTTAAAGTTTAAATTGCCTTTGGTGAAAATGGTCACATGGTCAGTGGCCCCGCCCCCTGATCTCCAGACAGAGGGGAGTTTAGATTGCCCTCCGTGCCACTCCAGCACCACAGAGGGCAATCTAAACTCTCCTCTGTCTGAAGATCAGGGGGCAGGGCCACCGGCCATGTGACCATTTTCAAGCAGTGCCGGAACTCCGTTCCACTGTGTTCCCGCTGAAAAAAAGCCGTTACATGATATTTAATATAATTTTATATTTTGTCTATTATATAACTTTTATAAATTAATTGTAATTGTGGGAACTCTGTGCTTATAATTGTGTATTATATTATGTTGTAGATTCCCCTGAAGAAGACTTGTTGGCAAAATGTGCAGGGAATTTTAATCTGAATCAGTAAATATATTTTTCCTCTCTTACACGGTTGGCTTTTTTGCTTGCTTTTTTCCCTCTGTGATTGATGTGGCCGTCTTGTTTTTCTCCTGCACTTAATGGAGGATCATGGATTAAGTTCAGGAGAAAAACAAGAGGGAATAACTGTGGGCTTTACTCTGTTTGTGTCAGTTCTAGTCCATGGCAGTATCAGTCCATGGCAGATAGACCCCCAAACCCCTCACAGCAATCACTCCAGTGCATTGGTTGAAAAGGTCTTTATTCAGAGGTCCATTAAGTTCATGGGTACATCCATAGATAGGTAAGTTGGCAGGAATGGTTATACAAGCATATGCACATTTGATATATGGAGTACAATTCCTCCCTCCCTTTGAGCGGTAGCATTTATGCATGCAAATCCTACAAAAATCCATGAGAACACAATATCTTTGTCTGGACAGGTTTGGCAGAAGATTACAAGGAATCAAAACTCCCCCTTTTCCCTGTGAGAAGTTACAGTACCGCTGCAAGGTCAACAAACTTTTAGAGATAACAGGCTGGCTACATTCTCTCAGCATCAGTACTTTCGGTTTTAGGCAGGCCAAGGATGGCATGAGCATAATGGGTACATTATATGAGCACAGCATACAGTGGTCAGACCAATGTAGAGAGCCGAGCCCGAGAATACATGACTGGCATGGTTGAATGGCATTCAGACATGACAGTTTGTATTAAATTTAGATGGTAATTCAAACTAGAGTCACCAACTTCAAGCTGGGGCCTGGAGTTTTCTCTGAATTACAGTTGATATTCTGATTACAGAAATTAGTTCCCCTGGAAGAATCGGTGGACCCCCAAGACGTTTCGTCCCTGCTGAACGCCCTCCTGTCTCTAAGCTCTTGCCTTTCCTCCAGCCTCATCCCCAAATCGCCAGGAATTTCCAAAGCTGGAGTTGCAATCCCATTTAAAATAGCCTCTATTTAGAGCCATTTAACTACAATGGGAAAAGAAAATTATTATGAGTTTCAGTAAAATAAAATTTTGGTCTGACTAGAAACATCGGACCAATGTTTAAAGAAATCATGTTTGTTTCCCCCTTTTATATAGAGTTTTATTTAATAAAAAAAGGCAAAACAAAGATACAATTAGACAAAAACTAACCAAACAAAAATCAGCTAACAGACAACCAAAATAACAAAACATACAGACAGAACAAACAAACAAGAAAACACAGAAGGCAAAGAAAAACTATATAAACTAAAAGAAGACTTCCGATTTTCTCTGTGATAAATATAAGTATCATTTTCAAATTTTCTCTTACTCTTATGTAAAAGATAAAGGCTCTCTTTCCCCTAAAGTCCAAGTTCATAAACCCACAAATCATTGTCTATTTCATGTAAAAAGTCTGTAAGGGGTTTCCATTCGACAACAAAGTTACTGTCTTCTCTCTGATCAATGAAGTAAGTTTTGCTATCGTTGCAAATTCCAACACCTTTAGGAACCATTCTTCCCTAGCAAGCAGTGTTGTCTCTTCCAGTTTTGTGCATGTAATAGTCTTGCTGCCATAATCATATATAAAAACCAAGTTCCAAAGCTTCTTTCCAATGGAATATCCCATCATTTCCAATAAAAGGTTCTCTGGTTTCAGTTGTATTTTAATCTTTAAAATCTTCTGAATTAATAATTGTATATGTGACCAAAATGTTTTTGCTTTCTTAGAAGCCCATCACATACAATAAAATGATTCTTCATGTTGAGAACATTTCCAATATCAGTTCGACAAATCCTTATACATTCTAGCCAGTTTCTCAGGAGTCATATACCAACGATACATCAAATCTCTCTTGTTTCCCATTGGTTCAGTGAACAGTTGAATAAGTTGTTGGGTTGCTTAACATGAAGGCATTTTATAAAAGTGCCAGGTTTGTTTTACATTTAGGCAGAGGTTTGCTTGTCTTGGAAATGAGGACTGAAATTAACAGTGCAATCCTAAAAAGAGTTACTCCAGTCTAAGCCTATTGATATCAGTGAGCTTACACTGGAGTAATTCTTCTTAGGATTGCACTGTAAATGTGGGGAGGGGACTCCTGTGTATAACATAGCTGTGCCCTTGGCCTGTTAAGCTGGTTAGCCCCATCCAACATACAGTGGCAGCTTGTTGAGTTGCTAGGAGCAGGGCCAGCCTTACCCAGTAGGTGAGACAGCGTCACTCAGAGACAGATCAAAATGAAACCCTGCCCTCAAGTCATAGTTGAGGGCGATCTAAACTCCCCTCTGTCTGGAGATCAGGGGACAGGGCCACCAGCCATGTGACCATTTTCAAGAGGTTCCGGAACTCCGTTCCACCGCGTTCCTCCTGAAAAAGAGCCCTGGTTGATACTGATTTAAGTATACAACATGTTTTTGCAGTACTGTACTTACAGCAGTTCATATATGATGACCCAGTCCTGTTGGGTAAACATTCCACTGAAAATGTCAAATCCATAACAGGCACCTTTGCATACGGTTGACTGTTCTGACTATTGCTGTGAATTTCAGTGGGATCAACATAAATCCCTGGCGGGATTTTCATGGCAAGAGACTAACAGAGGTGGTTTGCCATTGCCTGCCTCTGCAACCCTGGTCTTCACGGGATGTCTCCCATCCAATTGCTAACCAAGGCTGACCCTGCTTAGCTTCTGAGATCAGGCTCTCGGGCTATCCAGAGTCAGATGGATTTCCTCACATCAGTCTCTCCTGATCTCTCAGCCAAGGGTTCTTCTGAATCGGCAGCTATGCATCAAAGGCAGTCTGTGAGGACAATCAGGTGTGCCTTTCGTAAGCTCCATCTTGCCAGAGGGCTGTGACCATGTGTTCATCATCTTGGTGCTGAACTACTGTAACAGTAGTTTACATGGGCCTGACCTTGAAGAGTATCCAGGGCCTTCACATCTCTGTGGACAGATGAGGCCTACACCTGATCCCACCTTTCTATAGAATTCCTGAAGTTGCTCAGCTCTGACCGCCTTGTTGGTCTAATGTGCATGAATGGTCACCGCACTGAAAATACTGCTCTGCTTTAACACCTCATCAGTTTGGCATCTATGCATTGTAACAAGTGGGAAGGAGGCAAGCAGCAGTTTCTGGAGGACCATTGAGCGCTTGCTGGTTGCCGGGATTCTTGTTGCTAAAAACTGACCTTGGGAAGGAGCAAATTCCTTTAAAAAGGAATTGGAGTTCCAGGAAATTACAAGGCAGTTATCCTAGAACCTGTTCTGGGTATGTGGATGGAAACATGTTAAAGAGAGAATTCTTAAGCATGTAGGGGAACAAACTTGATCGAGGAAGATCCATTTGCAGTCATGGGGTAAGAGGACGGATCCAGGGATTGGAAAGAGAGCAGAAAGGAAGAGTAAGTGGACACGGCTCTCAGTAGAAGGAAGGAAGTTGTGTCATTTCCCAGGAATCGGCATTAGGAACAATGCTGTTTCGTTCGTTCATAAATGATACGGAATGGAGGTCCAGAGAAATGGTCACGTTTGCAGATAATATCAAATCCTTCAGGGTGGTGAGGCTGCATCGGGAATATTATATACAGTTCTGGTTCGTTGACTTCAGTTGACTTAGGAGGACGTCACTCTGCTTAAGTTGGTACTATAAAATGCTCAAGGGAGTGGAGCCCCTCCAATACATGGGAAGTCTGGGGTGTTTTCATTTCAGAAAAAAAATTACTTAAGAGGACATGATAGAAGTTTATAAAATTATGGATGAAGTGGAGAAAGGGGATGGAGAGAAGTTTTTTCTCCAGCATACTAGAATTCTGTTAGGGAATCTTGGGGTGCTGTTTAGTTTTCTATATGTGACTCTTTGTGGTCTAAGTTGACTAAAGAACTTGTGAATTAAACTCTTTTTTCCCATGTGCTTATCAGTCCTCATTTCATCCTCTATTTTGGTTGTAATAACATGCAGGCCTTGCTGTATACAGTCAGTTTGCAATCTTGAGAACAAATGAAGGCTACGTATGTTTCCTTCCTGCCCTGTTCTCGGCCTTGGGTGTGTTCTTCTTCAGCAATGTAGAGATAACCACGGAGTCTTTCTGATAGTTTATGTTACGTGACCTGAAAGGAAACATAATCTCAACCGATCTATCAATCTATCATGTCCTGAACATCATGAGACATTCACTGGATTGTTTATATATTATTGTAATAATCCTCTGGGCTGTAAGCAATGGTTGTTTACTTGCATCATGCCTGTGTGATGGTATAAATGTTGGTGCCGCCTGATTGTTGACATGCACCCTGCTATGCATCAGGCTTGTTTGAGAACTTCTCATAATAAACATTTTATGGTTCTAAGATCACCAGGTTTGAAGCCTTGATTTATTATTCAGACGAGGAGAGGAAGGGGACCTTGTAATTGGCAACAGAGGTAATAAAAGTTTCCCCCAACAAATTTGTGGGCTGTCCATGAAGTTGATAGACAGTAGGTTCAGGACAAATAGAAGTATTTCTTCATTCAATGAGTCATTGCTTGGTGGAATTCAGTGCCACAGGACGTAATGATGGCCTTTAAAAGGGATTCATGGAGGATGGGCCATTCAGTGCCTTTTCACTGTGGTGACTGAATGGAACCACATTACATTTTATTTTGTCCTATGTATGCAGAGGCTAGAGCTAAACTTCTTGTTAATTTGTTAATGGGGCGCAGCTTTACCTCTGATACTGACAAATTGGTTTTTTTTGTTATCTGATACAGATTCATTTGTCACTAGCAGAGTATCCCTGTTTGATGGTTGTTGGGGGTTTTCCGGGCTGTATTGCCGTGGTCTTGGCATTGTAGTTCCTGACGTTTCGCCAGCAGCTGTGGCTGGCATCTTCAGAGGTGTAGCACCAAAAGACAGAGATCTCTCAGTGTCGCAGTTCTCCAGCCGTGAAAGCCTTCGACAATATATCCCTGTTTGCCTTAGCTGCAAAAAAGATCAGGGCCAAGATTGTTTCCTCAGAAAATTAACTTTCTTCATAACTGTCTAGTCTCATCTTAAATGTTTCTAATCGTACTGTATTTTAATACTGGTCTGAACAATTGGATTTACTAAGGTTCTATTTTAATTGTATTTTATTTTGTTATTCTAATAACTATATTTTATGCCTGTCCTTAACTTTGTATTGTGACGGCCTTTGGCCACATTCAATTAAACCCCTTGACTGACTGACTGACTGACTGACTGACTGACTGACTGAATGGAACCTCCAAGTTCAGGGGCGGTCTACCTCTGAATGCCAGTTGCTGGAGAACTACAATGGGGAGTGCTGTGTTGTAATAGCTGTAGCTTGTTTCATTGTTGTTATTTACAAGTTAGTCCCCCCATTGTCTGTTGCTGGGGAAACTAAACCCTTTGAAACAGGCAGAAAGGAGAAGGAAATGGAGAAAGCAGAATGGGGCTGTAAAGACAGAAGAAAAAATGTGTTAAGAATCCTGCCATGTGTTGTCTCTGTGCCTGCACCAAGCTACACAAGAGGGAGGCATTGGCCGCTGTATCACATGTTGAACAAGATAGACCATTGGTCTGATCCAGCAATGCTACCCTTATATTCTTAATGCTGGATTATATGTACCTTGATCTGATTCTGCAAATTACTTCTTAAGCAGCATTAGTTACTCTGAAGTATTAGGAGATTCTAAGTATTGTGAAGCCAGCCTTTCTTAGGAAGCACCCAGAACACAAACCTTGCAGATAGCTGCTGTTAAAATGCGCTGGTAATCATAGGAGATCAAGGGTAGAATACCCGTTTTGCCTACATGAACTCCTGAGTTCAGTTCTGGCATCTCCAGCTAGGAAGGATCTTGGTGAACCTTGGAGAGCTGGTGATTGTATGCTCAATGTGTGTGATTGTGGGAGCTCCTTCACTAGGCAGATCGGAGCACCAAGCTGCTAAATAGAGAAGAGCCCAGTAGCACCTTTAAGACTAACCAACTTTACTGTAGCATAAGCTTTCGAGAATCACGGTTCTCTTCGTCGGATGCATCGGGCGAAGAGAATGATTCTCGAAAGCTTCTGCTACAGTAAAGTTGGTTAGTCTTAAAGATGCTAGTGGACTCTTTTCTATTTTGCTACTACAGACTAACACGGCTAACTCCTCTGGATCAATGACCAAGCTGCTAAGTTTCTCATCTTGGTGTTAGGCACTATGTGGAATTAATAGCAAATTATAATTTTTTGTCTATTTGCAGGTAACTGTTTTGGTCCTTTTTGCCCTTGCCTTCCTTACCTGTGTTGTATTTCTGGTCGTCTACAAGGTTTACAAGTATGACCACACCTGTCCAGAAGGCTTTGTCTTCAAGGTAATGTATACAGATGGGCTTTTAAAAAAAATTACAGGTCTTCTGATTTCAGAAGAGCTTCAGCACACTTAAAAATATGAAAAGGGAAGGCTGAAGAGCTGGCCTGAAAAATAAACATGATTTGAAGGGTGTGTGTGGGGTGTGGGGTGGGGACATTAGGTGAGACAAACTGGAGCACACTATATCTCCCGTCTGCATCTGACGAAGAGAACTGTGATTCTCGAAAGCTTATGCTACAATAAAGTGGGTTAGTCTTAAAGGTGCTACTGGACTCTTTTTGATTTTGCTACTACAGACTAACATGGCTAACTCCTCTGGATCTAAATCTCCCGTGGATTTCTTGTGACTGGAAGTTGTGTAGGATCGAGGAGGAGAGGTTTTGTTGCTAGTGTTCTTGTAATCTGATGAAAATTCTCCGAGAAGCTGAAGTGAGCAGACTTGGGGAGAATTTTTATCTGCTAAGTTTTCTGGGCTTTGAATCAAATTGATATTTTAATAAACGTGTGTTCTGGACTCTGTGCTAATAGGAGCTTTCAAGAAGGAGAAGGAACTGTGAGAGTTTATTGAAGATGCATAATAATTAATGGCAGGACCACACCAATCCAGAGCTGAAATTCATGCTCCCTTTCTGTGCTTGAGCCTTGAGTCTTTATACTGCATTCAAAAATACCTTTCAAAACAGCCACCCCGTTCTGAAATCAGACATTGTAATTTCCTCTGGAAGTTCAGTTGCTGGGCCTTATCTGATGGTAGAACTGTGTCCTCGGACACCATTAGAAGGAAGTTGCAATTATATATAGTTAATTGGTTGTGTAAATAATGCCCTAGTTGAGTGGCTTAAACAAGAGAACAGCTGCTGACAGTATTTGGCAGTAAGCCAAGGGCTGAGTAGGCTCCAGAAATTCTGTACGAGCCACTCCAAATTCTATGCCACAATAAGTGGAATTCTGAAGCATGTAGAACAGATTGACTGTCTTGTTTTTTTTTTTTTTGCCATATCCTGCAATTCAGTCATTTTTGAATTATTTATTCCATTTTGGTGGCTAGACCAGGAGGTCTGTCGGAAGCCTGGCAGCTCCACTTAAGCCCCCTGGCAATGTTGCTTCTTCAGCTTCTGAGATTTCATCCGCATTGCCTACATCCTGTCATAAGGACCAAAAGCCTTTTAAGCAGCAAACTGGCTCTCAGCAACATGTGCTGCCTGCTGCTATCTCAAAAGATCATGTGTATCCATTGCACACATGCGCGTGCACAAACACACAGGATCGACCACGGGCTCTCTGTGGAGATGTCCAGCAAGAAGGCAGGGTGGCCCTTCCCTTGCTCCCAGACCACATTGTCTTTGTACCAGGTTTTGCAAGCACTTGTAGGAGAAACCACCATTGCTGCTCCACAGCAGCTTAGGGGGAGGGAGAGGTGGCAGTTTGGCAGTGGCAGAAGGGAGCTAACGGGATGGAAAACGTGAGATGTGGACGGTCTCTTGCAGCCCCACACTGGTTTGTTTCGGCCCCATTTTCTTCCTCCATGGGGCTTTGGGCACTATCTACGGCATTATCCCATCCACCCACCCCCAAGCCCTGAAGTAGAGTAGGCAGAATGACTGGTACAAGGTCACCTAGCAAACATCATGGCTGAGCAGACATGTGAACTTCCTGCTAGTCTGATCCATGCCACGTACCCTGGGTCCTAAAGCACAGTGGCTCTTTCTGGATAAAGAGAACTGAATTGAAATTCCTTGATGTCTACATTGTGCAGCGTGCCTGCTCTGGACAGCACAATTTAATTCTATAAATATCTTTACCAGAACTCCTAAAAGGCATATTTTCACAAGGTTATTTTAATGAAACCTCTTCAAAGTGAATGGTCTGCTTTGAAAGGCCCGTGTTAGTATCTGTTGCAGTCAGGAAAGGGGGGGGGAGTGGCTTTCCTTGCTGGGAACAAGCTTCCGCCAAGGTTTCCCTGGAAAGCGCCCCGGTAGTCACTTGCCACCACTCAGGTACCTCCTGAGAACAGCTACACTGATCACCTGGAAAGCCGCTCTTCCAGCTCAGTTCTAGCAAAATAATAAGTAACAAGGTGGAAACCGTGAAAAACTATCTTATAGCAAACTGAGTAGCACCGAAACGGCCTAGCACATAGGAAAAAGTCAGAGAAATATTCCAGAGAAATGTATCAAGGAAGCCAAAAACGCCTTTATAGAACGAAGGTTTATTATAAGAAGAAAAGAGAAAGGGTGGGTGAATTCAAAAGGGGTAGGAAGGAGGACAAAATACAAAATCCAGGGCAAAGCACACTATCACACACCACACAGTCTATCAAATAAAACTGTACTGTTGAGCTAACTCAGCTAAGCACACTTTACCTAAGTTGTAGAAGATTCCTCGGAGTATATACAGAGTTCCATGTAGTACCAAGATAGTGGAGGAGTCCTTAACCCCTGGCCCACTCGTCTTGGGAGTCTCCAGACGTTCCAAAGGTGGGGCCAGAGAAAAGTCCAGAGCTCTCAGATATTTATAGGCAATGGAGTCTGACCTAAGCCAGCCTCCTTGGTGAGATTGATTAGCAAATCTAACCAATCCCAAGCAGAACTCCATCTCTAATGTCAGAGACTATTTCCACCAATCAGAGAATTATTACACAATGGTCCTATCAATTCAATGGCTCTGCACTAACATGACAAAAAACCCAAACTGGTTGCTCTTTGTCAAAAAAGTTGGCCAGGTGACCGTAATGTGGGAATCTAAAGCGTTATTCTCATGTAAGCCCCAGGGGCCCAAGAACCCAGATGCTCTAAGTGGCACTCTTGAGTCATACTGAATCTTAGGGCTCCGTCACAGTATCATAGTAGAATATCTGGAATTTATGAAGGGCAGGGCACGGCTAAAGATAACGTCTAAATCTCATCGATCTGAACGAGAAACGTAAGCATCTGTTTCAGTCTCTCCTTATGGAAATTGGGGGTGTGGTTTAGAAGTGCTTCATTTTGGCTGGCTCATACATCGTGTTCGTCGTTCAAAATAATACAGGTAATTTTGTGGTTTGCTGATGGTTTAATCCAAGCGGTGGATTGTCTTTCAGAACAATCAGTGCATTCCGGCTGGATTAGAAAACTACTACTCTGAACAAGACTCTAGTGCTAGAGGGAAATTTTATACCGTTATAAACCACTACAACCTGGCCAAACAGACCATCACGCGCTCCGTGTCTCCCTGGATGACGGTCCTTTCGGAAGAAAAACTGTCTGAGCAAGAGACAGAAGCAGCGGAGAAGTCGGCTTAGAGTGATTGATCTTGGTGATCCGAAGGTACCGAGCGAGCTTTTCATGGAACGTCTCATTGTTACTGATAATTTAGAGGTTACTTCTATTTATGGTGTAATTGCTTCTGTTTGCTGATAACTGCTTTGCAAAAAGGAAAAATAAGAAAATGAATACTTGCTACAGATCATTAATGGGCTTAAAGCCAAGTGCATATCAGCATTGCTGTAGAGCTTTAACACCACCTTCTGCTAAGAAATCCAACTTTAGGTACCTTCTTCCAATTTAAAATTTTTGTTGGGATGGGCAGGGGTTTCGGCACAGGGAAGAATTGAGCATTTTACTGTATGTACTTTTTAAAAAAACCACACAAGGTTTTTGCTATCTGAATCCCCATTGCCATAACTAGAAAGGATGTGTTGCTTAGCTATGAAATGCACCTAAAATTGGCTTTCAGCTCCAGAAAGGGTACCGAGAAACAAAGAAAGCCTGTTTTTTGCTCAGTGTACCAGATTGTAAAAGTGGTAATTAAGTTTTTTGCAATGAGGCATGCTTAACTGTTGTTTTGTCATAGCTGTGAAAAGACTTTCACTGCGTTTCCACTGTGGCTAGAGAAACTTGTCAATGGGCGTACACCAGAACACAAGGAGATGTAGATTTTAATGATGGATAATAAAGGACAATGTCTGTGCAAGACCAGAAGGTGGTAAGACATTCTGAGGAGTGAGGGAGCCCTTATGGCCTGAACAGGCAGATGCCCTTCCCTGTAGATGGGAGCCCCCACTGTAATTTGACTGATAAGACAGAAGAAATAATTTGGTTAGAATTTTTTCTTTTGTACATTAAAATGTCTCTCTTTTCCCGTGTTGCAAGATGTTTCATGTTAGCAGCACCGTTTGCCATTCCCTAATCTTTAAATTGCGTTCACTACAACCCTAAGCAACCTTACTAAGAAATCAATTCCATTTAACTCAGTGGGACTACCCCGTAAAGATGCTTAGGTCTGGGTGAATGGAAGCAGTGTGGGGAGCGTGCATTAAATCTCTACCCGTGCCCATTGAAGTTTTGAGATGGCGTGTAGGGAGGGATAAAAAACCTGAGTCGTGCTTTCTTAAGGCAAGCAGGTGGGTGTGGGGAGAGGGGTCTTAGAGAAGCCTAGAATTGTAGGCGCACCTTTGGATTTGAAGTTTTATTGTGTTGGCAACATTTTTCAACTGTTTCTTGTTTGCTATTTGAAGACCCATCAAAATACATTACAAAGCTTCATTTGATTAACTTTCTAGTCAGCAAAAATGGCTAGACACTGCTGGCCAGCCTGTGGCACAAGCAGTGGGGTTTGTAGCATGCTTAGACCAAGACAAGGAGGACTTTATGGACCTGACTGGGTTAGCGTCAGGCTTGGACTTTTGCTCCACTTGTCCTCCAGTGCTGTGCTAGCGCATGCTTCCAGGAGCTGGGCTGCAAACTAGACGTCCAGCCCAAGCCCCCGGGGCAATCGGCCCCCCACAAACTGCCAGAATTGCTGGCCACCACTGAGCTTAAGCATTGAGTTAGTTGCTAATCGCCCTTTTTGTTCATGTTCTGAATGTGATCTTTCCCAGTGGACATGTCAAAAGTTTCATTGTTTTGGTAGGCTCACTGTACAAAAATGAGGAAGGGGGGGGGGGAGGCTTCTTCTGTCTGTAGTAGAACAAACATGGTCGGTTCCACTTCTGGCTTACCTTTTCTTCCAGTATATTTCAGCATTGCAGCCTGCTCAGAAACATCTATTGTTTTTCCATTTAGAAATTTTTTAAAACCAAGCATAGTTAAGTGTTGTAAAAGGCTTTTTTAGTAATGTTATCACTGCTGTGTGGAATGCATAAAAAGCAATAAACTATGTGCCAAAACTTTCTTTTGCATTAAAAAAAGAGTTCAATCCCATATAAACATGTTAAACTATACCATGTTTGTATTTCCTAGTAGACATGTACCTTATTGAATGTAAACTCACATGTAACTTTTGACATTTTCACTCTGTGTAAAATAAAGAACAAAAAATACGACGATGCCTCTTAAATTTAGTATGTTCATGTATATTACAGATTAAGACGACAAGCCCAAGGTCAGATCACTGCACTGTATTTACTACCCACCCTTCTTCGACTTCTGCTTTTCTGACTCTTGTTTCTGTTGATGATTACGGTGGAATGGAGACTATGGTTTACTAGTTCCTTGTGCTAAGGGTCTTTTTTCCCCTAAAAAAAGAGGAAAGAATTTGGCAGGGAGAGTTCCATTGATGTCAACGGTGATGGTGCCTATAAACCATTCCTTTTAGAAAGTTAAACGGTCAGGTTGGCACAATGCAAGCTAGGGCTGACTCTCTGCTCCCCTGAGGTCTGCCCATTTGGATCCTCAACTTTAAGCTCTGGTAGGCTGGTTCATATGTTGATACCAGGGCTTTTTTTCTGGGAACAGAGGTGGTGGAACTCAGTGGGTTGCCCTTGGAGAAAATGGTCACATGGCCGGTGGCCCCGTCCCCTGATCTCCAGACAGAGGGGAGTTTAGATCGCCCTCCACGCTGCAGCACAGAGGGCGATCTAAACTCCCCTCTGTCTGGAGATCAGGGGACGGGGCCACCGGCCATGTGACCATTTTCAAGAGGTTCCGGAACTCCGTTCCACCGTGTTCCTCCTGAAAAAAAGCCCTGGTTGATACTGATTTAAGTACACAACAAGTTTTTGCAGTACTGTACTTACAGCTGTTCATATATGACAACCCAGTCCTGTTGGGTAAACATTCCACTGAAAATGTCAAATCCCTAACAGGCACCTTTGCATACGGTTGACTGTTCTGACTATTGCTGTGAATTTCAGTGGGATCAACATAAAACAAAGGGAGCTGTGGACCACTGCCACAATGTGAGAGTGGCTAAAGAATTACTACCAGCCATCAGCCTGTGTAATTTTTTTAATTGAGTGGGGGACTGTGGAATTAAAAGCAGCTTTACGAGAATGTTGGGGGAAGTGATTTCTGTTTACACTTTGCCAACATTTTCCGTTGCAAACCCTCGAATCGTCTTCACAGCTGAACAAGGAAACAAGTTTTTGCAGGAACTGCCATTGCACTGGATGAGAATCTCCGGCTGGTTGCTCAGCTTCAGTCTGCTAGCTCAGTCACACGGTTGAACTTTTTAAAGGTGGTATTTCGTTTCAGCACATTCCTGAGTAGTGTAAAAACGAACGCGACCAAATTATTCCACGTGAGCGTGTACAAAAACACATGCCTCTGACAATATCTTTCCACCACAATGACGCATGAAGTACAGGATATCTTGGTTTGCAAAGAAAATTTCTTTGGCCAGTGGTCAGTCGAAGGGGGCCTCAGCAGACTTCAGTTGCGGTACACAAGGGCAGTAAATATGCCTGGGTTAGCTGCCGTACCAGTCCAAGAACAGCAAAGAAAAGGAACACATCACAAGGAAGAAGAGAATCCACACACGAAATCCAGCGTTATTCTTGATGGCCTGTAGAAAAATAATGCCTGTTACTTTCCCCCACAACATTCACATGCAGGCAAAGGCAGCATTCAGGCATTTTTGCCTAGTGAGGATGAACCTGTGTGATGTTCTCAAGTTCCCCCATCCTCTTGTCCACAGAACACAGCTGAAGGCATACTGCTTTCAGAAGCATCTGGTCGAATTCCAGTTTGCCATGACGTCCACTGGTGCGTGCCTGGGCAAACTGGCATGTATTTCTTCCCTGCAGTGCAGGATGGGAGGCTTCCAAAATCAGGAAATGGTGCAAGGGGAGGAGGAAGATCCCAGGCTCAGTCAAACCAACCTCAGTGCTGCCTATGGGTTGGGTCCTATATGGCGGATCTGTCCTCACTTTCCCCTTTGTTCAGCAGCCCCCCCCCCCCCCGAATAGCCAGGGTCAAGGGAGCCTTGCTGACAAAATGCCATGCAGCACAAGACAGGGAATCGGGCAATTTGCACTGAAAAATTTCCTCTGCTCCATCATTAGAGGGAGGGGTCAATTATCGTTCCTTTGCACTGCAGCCCCCCCGCCCCCCCTTGGCATTCTGGCCATGAAGCGCCAGCTTTTCAGGAGACCCAAGAGGCTGCTGGGGAAAGGGGGGGGGGAAAGACCGCTGTATGGGCACCTTTGTACTTGCCTTTCATAAGACCTGATTCAGAATCTTTTTTATTTTCAAACCTTGACCCATTTTGCTAAAGATGAGTAAAGTCAGGCCTTTAGATGCCTAATTATATGCAGGGCTTTTTTTCAGCAGGAACGCGGGGGAACAGAGTTCCAGAACCTCTTGAAAGTGGTCACATGGCTGGTGGCCCCGCCCCCTGATCTCCAGACAGAGGGGAGTTTAGATTGCCCTCTGCGCCACCGTGTGGACGGCAATCTAAACACCCCTCTGTCTGGAGATCGGGGCGGGGCCACCAGTCATGTGACCATTTTCTCCGAGGACAACCCACTGAGTTCCACCACCTCTTTTCCCGGAAAAAAAGCCCTGATTATATGTGAACATGTTGGGTAGCCATGATAAGTCTGTCTGTAGCAGTAGAAAAGAGCAAGAGTCCAGTAGCACCTATAAGACTTAAAAAAAATTGTGTTAGGTTATGAGCTTTCGTGAATTACAGCTCTGAAGAAGTGATCTGTGACTCACGAAAGCTTATAGCCTGCCACAAATTTTGTTAGTCTTATAGGTGCAATGGGACGCTTATTCTTTTCTATATGTGAACAGCATATTTTAAAGAACAGAATACACTAAAGCTAATGGGGATACCAGTTTAAATTGCCTTATCTTAAGTAGGATTCACTACATTTAGCTGAATATCTGACACAGAAAATTAAAGGTGGACACAGTCCCATTTTAAAACCCGTAAGGGAGGGTTTCTTTAGTAAAAAGTACCTTTTCTGAACAAAGGCAAACTTTGAAAAACAGTTTGCAAGTTTTCAGAGTGACCTATTTTAAATTGGAGGGGGAGCATTTGGCTGTGGAGGGTACCTGTTGGCTAGAATCTGTTACATTGCAGGTGTGTACATACACATACGGGAACTCAACACAAACAAATGCATGCTTCTATACTGCTTCAAGAGCACTCGTCAACTACTGTGCTTTGTCTCTCTATAAGTCTTTCAAATCATTTGCAAAACTCTGGGCTTGATCCAGTCTTGCTCTGGGCACAGGGCCTGCACAGTGATCCCTCATAAAGCATAACACATCCTCCTTGCCTCTCTCTCGCCAAAGAAATCTCTCTGCCTGGCTGTGACAAGGAGTGGGACATCTGTGCCCCCTTCCCCTAGCCAAGGAATACAAGCCTGTGGACTATCTTGCATTCCTTGACCAAGGGAAGGGGCAGATGGTAGCTACTGTAAGCTTGCAGGGACCCCACCCCCCCTTCCCCCAAGTACATCACGGCTGCTTGGCCAACTCGTGTGTGCTGAATGGGGAAGGAATAGAGAGCTCCCTTATATCCATTGGGAAGACAACTTTCTGGATCCAAGATGCAATAACAACAATATACAAAATGATTTGCAAGGAGAATGTTCATGTACCTGTTTATTATTTGGGGGGGGGGCACTTCCATGCTTTTGCCTTCTGTTGTAATAATTCTTTGCTCATTAAGCAAAGTTTCGTTTTACAACAAAGGACATATTCAGTTCTTTTGAAGTTCAACATGGGGAGGTTAGTCGTGGACTGATCCTTTCCCTTTTTTGTGTGTTTTAAAATGTAAGGTTTTTTTTAAAAAATAAAGTGAATAATGAATATATATATCCTGTCTGATTTTTTAAAAAAAAATATGGATATTTTTAAAGGGATGTAGAAGATGTATATGCTGCCTCTCCAGAGACCTCTTTGAGGCGGCTCCCAACTCAGAAAATAAAAGAACAGCATTACAAACAAGCCAAGGTCAGCCAGTCCAAAGTCAAAGGCTCCAGTAGCGTTCAGCTTGAAGGCCCAGCAGCACACCAGACCAGAGAGACCATGCCAGCTAAGATACAGCATGAAGAAGTTGTTTGCAGCCATGCCAGTCCCAAACCCAAAAGCACAATGCACACAATACCTTTTATTAGGACCGACCAGGGGACACACATGCAAGCTTTCAAGTTCTCCAGAGCTCTTTTTAAGGCTGGATGTTACAAAAAACAGAGCTCTGGAAAGGGAGGATGCCTCAGGACTTGACATTAAGTCCCGCTCTGCGTTAGACGCGGATGACTCAATACAAAGAAGAAGATGATTCAATACAGTAAGAAATACAAAGTCTGACAAATGTCTCTAATCTTTCTCTAAACCAGCAAATCCCCTTTTTTGAAAAGACCAGAAAATGGCCATTCCCTGCCAGAATCGAGTCTTGCATCTCCTGTAATTTGAAAGGCTTCATGGAAAGATAAGAAGCAAAGTCAAAACCCGTGTCTGTCTCAGCAGACCAAGATGGGGCACTTCAGCAAAAGATCTCGTCGAAGGTATAACGGGCAAGGTCACCAGAGTGCTCTCAAATCCCATTTTGGGCAGGCTGCTACGATGGGGCCTGTCAGACTTTAATCAAGAAACATTTGATTGAACACACAAAAATTGTTTACATTACCTCTCGTATGTCTTCATTGCCTTCCTTGATGTTCTCTGTTGCACCCACAACTAACTGATGGATATTGTCAATTTCAACTTCCTGAAATCAGATGTGTATATTGAAAAACTGCTCACAGTCAAGAATCTTGGATGAATATAAAAGACCAAACAGCACAGGAAAAAAAATCACTTTACATTCATCTGAAGGTATGGAGGCCAGAACTGGGCAGAAAGACGCCCCACATGGCTGCTATTGAAAGCAAGCTCTGCTCTGCATTTCCTCCTCTCCCACAGCATCATGGGATACTACTCAGCGAGTCAGGAGATGCCGTCATTTTACAAGGCTCCCTTGCCTGGCTCCCCTACATTAATCCACACGTGAGAGCATCACAGAGATAAACAGCAAAAAAAGCAAGCGAACAAATGCACCGTGAAAACCTTACTAACCAAGTGAAATAAACTCTATTGGTGTATGTACAGTGTATCAAGAAATAAATACAAAGAAACCGTCAATATTGCAAATCAAGTTCCTACCGCTACTGCGGTAGACATAGGAATCGTTATGGACATGTTCTTCTTTTTCATGGAGTAGCGGCTTTTGTGATAACTGCCAGAGGAAGGAATACAGAAACGGGAAGGAAATACTGGTACCCTCGTTGCAGTTACACCTCTACTACACCTCCACCATTGGAACATCTCCTCCTGGAAATGAATTGGACTCTGTCTCATTAAGACTTTGGTCTTACATAAATTTATATACTCAAGGCACTAGCACTTTAGCATTGTAAGCAGAGGTCACTTTAAATCTATGTTTATACACAGAGTCTGCTGTTTAGCTTGCCTTCCAAAGGACATGCGACCTTGCAGATACGTTATAATAAGATGCCTTAGAGTGGTGTTGCGCAGCCAGAAATTACTGTACATCAAAACTTGAATTAATTTGCAATATTGACTGTTTCTTTGTATTTATTTCTTGATACACTGTACATATACCAATAGAGTTTATTTTACTTTGTTAGTAAGGTTTTCACGGTGCATTTGTTCACTTGCTTTTTTGCTGGTTCCCCTTCATTGGCTGCCACTTGCATAGGAGGGCAAGCTCATAACCCAATTACATTACACTACCTGTTCAGCACACCCCAGATGTTACTGGGGAACGGAGAGGAGACACAAGACACAGACACCTTAGCATTTACTTCTGGCCTTATGGACTAAATTCACAAATCTTAGCAAAACTAGAGAGATTGCCAGTCCACTGCTATTGCGAACAGTCTCTCTACTTTCCTTGTTTACATCTGAATTTTACGTAATTACGTCTCATTCTGTATTTGTGTGTGTGTGTGTGTATAGATCCAGAGGAGTTAGCTGTGTTAGTCTGTAGTAGCAAAATCAAAAAGAGTCCAGTAGCACCTTTAAGACTAACCAACTTTATTGTAGCATAAGCTTTCGAGAATCACAGTTCTCTTCGTCAGATGCATGGAGGGCAAGAAGAAACTGGTCAGATATAGAGGAGGAGAGGGGAGGGAGGAGTAGATGCAAACAGAAAGCTACAGAAGCAAGTTGTAGAAGAAGCAGCTGTTTGCATCTACTCCTCCCTCCCCTCTCCTCCTCTATATCTGACCAGTTTCTTCTTGCCCTCCATGCATCTGACGAAGAGAACTGTGATTCTCGAAAGCTTATGCTACAATAAAGTTGGTTAGTCTTAAAGGTGCTACTGGACTCTTTGTGTGTGTATAAAATCATCATAATCCGTACAGGCAAGATCCAATCATAGCATCTGAAGAAGTGAGCTCTAGTCCAGTAAAGCTTATTCTAGAATAAAATCTGGTTTATCTTTAAAGTGCCACAAGATTCCTACATATACAGAATGAAAGATAAAGGAAGCACCTGGCAGGATGCTACTGAAATATGTCTGCCTGTGTCAGTGAAAGTTCAGGAAACAAAGAAAGCATTTAAGCAGAATTTCAGTACTTCTATAAATATCTGCCTGAACAATAGAAAAATATGGCACTGGGCTTTGAACAAAGGCCCACTTCTTCAATGTAATGCTTTCTTATAATTGAAGATAGTATAAGTTAACCAATAAACCCACAGGCACATCCATTAGCTCTGAGGACATGCATACAGGATGATTTCTTGAAGTGCTCTGTGCGACCCTCACACCTCTGTGATATTGTCAATGAATTCCATAAAGCTGATAGAAGTCTTTCTACAAGTTGCATTTGGCACTTCCTTCTTGCAGACTTTTCTACAACTCTAGAGATTTGCACTACGTCGTCACCAATATGTGGATGACACTATTATCTTGCACTTCCAGGGAGGCTGTGGAAACTGTAAGCAGGTGCCTGGAGGCAGTTTCAGGATGGATGGGGGCTAACAAGCTGAGACTTAATCCTGACAAAATGGGAGCTGCTACTGGTAGGGGGAATGGTTTGACCCTGTTGTGGATGGGGTTGCAGTCCCCCTAAAGAAGCAGGCTCATAGCTGAAGGTGCTGCTGGACCTGGGCCTTTTGTGAGGCCCAGGTCCAGCAACAGAGGCCAGGGTTGCCTTTCGCCATGTCCCACTGGTGAGCCAGCTGCAGCTCTTCCTAGGTGGGAAAGAGCTTGCCACTGTGGTGCATGCCCTGGTAACATTCAGATTAGATTACTTCAATGCACTCTATGCTGGGCTGCCCTTGAAGGCTGCCCAGAAACTACCGTTGATACAGAATGATGTAGCTGGAGTGTTGACTGGAGTTGGTCGTAGGGACTTGTATCACTCCAGTCTTGATCCATCCTCACTGGCTCCCAGTTTGCTTCCAGGCCTAATTCAAGGTGCTGGTACTGACCTTTAAAGCCCTATATGGCTTGGGACCAACTACCTTAAGGACTGCCTGCTCTCATATGCACCTACCCATCAACTCGGGTCAGCTCCAGAGGCCCTGCTTTATGTGCCCCTGCCCTCTCAAGCTAGACGGGTGGCAACACAAGAAAGAGCCTTCTCAGTCACGGCGCCAAAACTTTGGAATTCCCTTGCCAGGAAGATTCACCTGTCTCCCTCTGTCATAGACTTCCATAGACTTTTTTGTTTCATTTGGCATACCCCCCCCCAGTCAACTCCTATTGACCCTCCTCCCTGGTTGAGTATGCGTTTGCTTGTGTTTGTCTGTAAGCCCATATGTTTTTATTGTATTTATTATATATGTATTTTAAATGTTATTTTAATGTCTTATCTGTTGTTTGCCACCTTGGGAACCCTATTTTGGGTGGAAAGGTGGCATATAAATGTTTTAAATTAAATTTTTTAAAAAAACTCTGAGAGCTGCTCTGAACTGGGTCCCACCAAAGCCAAACAGGCACCCTAGAGGGAAAGGGGATTGAGAGTGAAAAGGCCAACAAATCACCCCCCCCCCCACACACGAGGTTTTACCTGTTTCAAGACATTTTCTGTGAATATCTCTTGAAGTCGAGATATTTCAACCACCTTGCCTTCAATTTGTCTACAAAACATAAAAGAAAGCCACACTATGGTAAGTGCAATTTCCTCCTCCCCATTTCTTGTAGTAAAATATCTATAGAATATGGTATATTTCTAATCAACTAAAGAACTGCAAATCAAACAAAGCAGGTTACCGAAAAGGTACTTTAAGTCAACAATTTCTGTAGGGATGGGCACGAACTGAAATACGAACCAAAGTTCATCACAAACTGGGCCATTTTTATTTTTATTTTGGTTTGCAATCCAGCGGTTCACTGGAGCTCATTTCTGATGAACTGCGATGAACCACTATGATTTTTGGGGTGGTTCATTTTTCGGTTCATCACTGCAGACAGCCTGGTGCTGATCAATCAATTCCCTAGGCAATGGCGGGTGGGGGTTGGACTTCTGCAGACCGTAAAATGGCCCCAAAAATGATGTAGAAATGAAGCAAATGAACCAGTTCGCGAACCAGGCAAGTTCATGGTGCTACATGAAGCGTGATGAACCACGAACCGCCATTTTCCTGGTTCATGCCCATCTCTAGTGAGGACTTACAATAGCTTATAGCACCTTCATACAACCAGACTACAGCAGTGTAGCTGGAATTAGTTCAATGACTTTGCCTAGGCATTTCTACAACCGATTTTTAATGCATGTTCAGGATTGATCTTGAGCTATTTATCCAAAAATATGGAATATGGAATGATGCAATTTTTTCATCAACCACTGTACTATCTTTTGAGACAGTTCAAGCCTTTGGTATATCCTAAGCATATCACACAAATAGCAACAATGGAAGAACGTGGAAGCTGTCAGGACATAACTATAAAATGAATCATTCCTGAGTCATTATGGTGGCATCAAAAGGACTGAGTTCCATCTTGGACAAGCTTGCTTATTACATGGGTATAATAGAAGTCTAAACCTTGTGTGTTAAGTCTCTTCTGACTTATGGTGACCCTATGAATTAATGGCCCTGACCAGTATAGCTCAGGCTAGCCTGATTTCATCAGCTCTCAGAAGCTAAGCAGGGTCAGCCTTAATATTTGAATGAGAGACCACCAAGGAAGTCTACGTAGAGGCAGACAACAGCAAACCACCTCTGAGCATCTCTTGCCTTGAAAACTCTATGATGTCACTATTAATTGGCTGTGACTTGATGGCAAAAAGAATTAATGGCCTCCCAAACATCCTATTATTAACAGCCTTGCTCAGGTCTTCCAAACTAAAGACTGTGGCTTCCTTTCTCAAGTCAATTCACCTCATTTGGGGTCTTCCTTTTTTCCAAGTGCCTTCCACCTTTCCTAGCACTATCGTCTTTTGCAAAGAGTCACATCTTCTCATGATGTGACCAAAGTACAATAGCCTCAGATTAGTCACCTTAGTTTCTAGGGATAATTCAGGCTTGATTTAATCAGGAACCCACTTATTTCTCTTTTTGGCGGTCCATGGGATCCTTACAACTCTTCTCCAACACTCCATTTCGAATGAATCAATTTTCTGCTTATTCATTGACCTGACTTTCACACCCATACATTGTCATGGGAATTAAACCTAAACCTAAATCTTAGAGCCCCCTCCCACCTCATTTCACAATTTTTAAAGGGAGGAGGACAGTAGTATAGCATCTGTTTTGTATGCAGAAGATGCTAGGTTCAATCCCCAGCTTCTGTAGTTTAAAGAGATCCAAGCAAAATATTCAGAGAAGAACACTAGTCTTCAATGGATGCACCAGAACTCACAGGCAGGGTCCTCTTTGACCAAAAGACGACCCAATAGCACTGCCATTGTCTCATTTGCTAGGGGTTTGTTTTGTTACACAAAAGAGGGGTAGGTGAAAGAGAGATAAAGGAAGACAATAAAAATTAAACAATGGCTCCCACTGTGTAGATTGGGGTGAAAAGAGGGTTCTGCATCTAAAAAAAGACAAGGTAGTCCAAGGCTCATCAGTACTCAAGTCGAGACAGCAGCAGCCACAAGACAACTCAGGTCCTAAAGTGAGGATTTGAGTCAGCTCCCCCCTGCCCCTGTGCAGCAGCACAACGAAAGGAAGAGGAGCGCTTTATGGTGAGTCACAGCAGTGCCCAGCGGAACAGCCACTGGGGCAGTATCAGAAGCAGCCAAGGGCTGGGAGCAGAGGCTCGTGTCGACACTCTTCTTGCTGATCCTACAACAGTATCACAGGAGGAGGCGTCTTCTTTTTGGTTTGTTTTACAAAGGCACTGTAAGCCACTCAGGGTGGCAACATGGGTTCAAAGGTGGACTATGGAAATTCCTTCCTTGATCATGCATGTAAACTCAAAATACCCAGTGACACTGAGCAGTTCCAGTTTTTAACCTCACTTGCTGGAAGCAGACTCCAGTCATACCAATACACACTTCCTGAACTGAACTGGTTGAATTGTCTATGTAGTATGGATGGACTGACAACTCCAGCAGCACACTCAAGTAAAGGTGTCCAATTAGAGAGAGGGACAGAAAGAGAGATCCCATGAATGTTTCCACATAAAGGGAGTGCATGCGCTGATTAGAACAACCCACAAGGGACAAGCAAATAGAAATGCATACCTGACTTCGTCAAACAGGCTGTTCATTTCCCCAACCAGGCGCTGGTTTTCTTGCTCAAACTAGAAGGAGAAAAAGGGGCACAAATATCTTAAAGAGAGATCTGTCATCCATCTTGGTTAAAGCAAAAAGGGAGGTGAGTAAAGATACCCCTCAAAATGTTGGCATGTTTCTTTGAGTCTGATTTATTAGAAGGGCAATATCGTGGTGTCCCGTTTCACGAGCATTTATGCCCTTGTGCTACTGAGGAGATCGAAACAATTGGACATGTACAGTGACCTCAGACACTCATTTATCCTGCCTATCCTCCAAAAAACCCCAGGAAGATCAGAGGAATGGTTCACCTCCTTTCTTCTAGCTGACTTTGAGCCTGGAATCTGGGACACAGTCATTAGATTCTCTGCAGCTGCCAGAGTCTACTGAGGTACAGTGCTGGTATAGTGAATTATATTTCCTTTTTTTATTGTATACATTGTATATATTTTCCTTGAATTGCTCTATTAATATATGTTTAATGTTGCTGGTCTTTGACTGTAATAAATTATTTGATTTGAGTCAAACGGCACCTATCCCATTTTTCAGCTCATCTTTCAAGGAATGGAGGATACAAAGAGTTTTCCGAGTTTATCCTCAGAACCAACAGAGCCCCATGGCGCAGAGTGGTAAGCTGCAGTACTGCAGCCCAAGCTCTGCTCACGACCTGAGTTCGATCCTGGCGGAAGCTGGGTCCAGGTAGCCGGCTCAAGGTTGACTCAACCTTGCCTTCCATCCTTCCGAGGTCAGTAAAATGAGTCCCCAGTTTCCTGGGGGTAAAGTGTAGATGACTGGGGAAGGCAATGGCAAACTACCCCGTAACAAAAAGTCTGCCAAGAAAACGTTGTGGTGCGACGTCCCCCCATGGGTCAGTAATGAACTCGGTGCTTGCACAGGGGACTCCCTTTACCTTTACCTATCCTCAGAACAGCCCTCTGAGGCAAGTTTAAATGCCACAGCCAGGCTGCGAAAACTCAAATTTTAATAACAAAATTAAAACACAGATTAAAATACACAAGCGACCAAATTTAAAACACATCTTGTATCTCCTGGAGCTTCTTCAAAGGCAGCCCCATGCACACCATTTGGAACTGAGGGGTGGGACAAGCAGGGCTTTTTTTCAGCTGGAACGCGGGGAACGGAGTTCCGGAACCGCTTGAAAATGGTCACATGGCTGGTAGCCCCGCCCCCTGATCTCCAGACAGAGGGGAGTTTAGATTGCCCTTCACACTGCCAGGCGGCGCGTAGGGCAATCTCAACTCCCCTCTGTCTGGAGATCAGGGGGTGGGGCCACCAGCCATGTGACCATTTTCTCCGAGGGCAACCCACTGAGTTCCACCTCTTTTCCCAGAAAAAAAAGCCCTGGGGACAAGATCACCTTTCTACATAGGAATATATCATCTGAGCTTATCTTGCCATAAAAAGGTGGTTATTCTTAATTTTCCCAGTGACCAGAGACTGAAAATGGCTGAAGTTGCTTAGTGGAGTGATCCTGAAATTCTGAGAACTTTTCCAGTGGCTAATGCAGAACAGAATGGAGTTGCTTTGGACAGAAAAAGTCTGTTGATTACAAAAACAAGGCTAAAATTCAAAGCTGACCAGAAATGCTCCCCTATTTACTTTCATTTATCCTATCAGAAAATGTTCAAACTGGCTAAATATGTTTTTTATTTAAGTTCCAAAATATTGACACTCTTTCATGTTATTTAGATGCAATGCGTTACCTTCTGCTGAGATGAAGGGCGGTTTTAGTAGAATTCCCCTGAGAAACGTTATTGTACTTATTGTAAGGATCAGGTCGACTCAGTTGCCCATATACTTTTTAGCTGCCCCCCATTAAAATTCACTTCACAAACAATATATTACTCCCTGGACTGAACATCTACCGAACATTTCTGAACAACAGAAACTAAAGATTTTAATATCAGGTAAGATTTTAAAAATGTGTACATGTGATCTAGCCGTATTTATCTATCCAGTAATAAATTACTTATAAAATACCTCAACGTATGGCTTGCAGGCTATTAAGTTACAGAGAAAGGAAAAGCAACCTGTGTGAGAAAAAATTGACTTTCTACAATTACACTGCCTGTGTCGCGCTTGTGGAAACCTCTTCACATTTTGTGGTAAAGAGAGACCCTTGTCACTGCCTCATCTTTTCAATAAAAAGGCCTATCAGCCTGTTGGATTGAAACAGACTATTCCACACTGTATTTCCCTCTGAAACAACAGAATGCCCCTTTCTTTGTACTTGCTGGATATTTAGCATCGACTCATTCAAAGGAACCACCACCTCAGCCTATTGGTATAGAATCTTTACAATCGATCTCCAGATATCCAGACAACATTGTAGATCAATGTTACATAAAACTTTGGCTGCTCTTCCACCACGATTTGCCCACAAACTGTCTTTACAAACATAGACATCTTCTCAACACTAAATATGAGAGTACACCCTGTAACATGTACGATGCACCCAGTATCTTGCCGTTCCCATGTTCTACACTTCTCTACTAGCAGCACCAGCTAATGTTGTTGAGTAAGGCCGGGGAGCTGTACTAAAGGCGGACATTGCCAAGAGGGGTCCGTGTGCTTACGAATACCAAAAAGGAGCAGGAATTCTCCAGCAACATGCCATATTGGAAAATGATCCATATATATAGTGAGCACAATGCCTTCAAGCACACCTTCAACCACTGTCCCCAAGCCCCCGACCACACAACAAGGCATGACTAGTGATGTGCACAGATGTAAAATTCCTGAGACTAAAACATCCATAAGTGCTCAGCAAAGAGGGGCTGTAGAGGCAAAGAGCGCACCCTAATTGGACTTCTCAATCTAACAGTTTCTTCCAAGGTTTCCACCTCTGAAACTCAAATCATTTCCATTCTGCCATACACAAGAAGTATGCCCTGATGATAATTGCTTATTATTTTATGAATATGAGTATTAGATTGGAAGAATCATATATGCTGATTTTATTTTACTTATTTTAGTATTTTACTGATTTGAAGTAGAGTGTTTCCCAATAACCTCGTGTTCTTAATGTCAGCAGGGAGTGGTCAAGATTTTCACCACTCAACTGCGGAGGACAAAGCTGCAAAAATCTACCCTGCTGAACTGCACAGCTTCTCCTCTCCCAACTTTTAAAGGCCACATATGGAAAGCACCCAAAACTTCACCTTCCCTTATAGGCGAGCCCGTTTTTCAACACTGCATTTTGCAGTCCTTGTGCCACTGAATAAGAGTGAGGTTGCAGAAAGAGCGCTACCTCTGCTGCTAATGGTGCTTCTCAGCATTTAATAACTCCAACAACAATAGCAAAAACAACAACATTCGATTGATATACCACCCTTCAGGACAACTTAACACCCACTCAGAGCGGTTTACAAAGTATGTTATTATTACCCCCACAACAATCACCCTGTGAGGTGGGTGGGGCTGAGAGAGCTCTGAAAGAGCTGTGACTGACCCAGGGTCACCCAGTGGGGAATCAAACCCAGTTCTCCAGATTAGAGCCCCACTGCTCTTAACCACTATACCAAACTGGCTCTGGTTTTGAAAGGGCAGAGTAGTCGAGTCAGTGACTGCCTAGAATTTCAAAAGACACCCATTTGCACGACCTCTGTTATGCAGTACAGGAGTCAAGAGAAGTTTACTAATCTTTCCAAACTGAAATTTGAAACAGCTAGCAAGTTAGAAGGAAAGGCATCATTGTTGTCAGCATTATCACAACGAATTATGCATGATGACAGATCCAGAGGAGTTAGCCGTGTTAGTCTGTAGTCGCAAAATAGTGAAGAGTCCAGTAGCACCTTTAAGACTAACCAACTTTATTGTAGCATAAGCTTCCGAGAACCACAGCTCTCTTCATCTGATGAAGAGAACTGTGGTTCTCGAAAGCTTATGCTACAATAAAGCTGGTTAGTCTTAAAGGTGCTACTGGACTCTACTCTTTTCTTTCTTGCCATGAACACCCAAAGGGGTTGCCATAAGTCAGCTATGACTTGATCGCATTTTACACACACACACACAGCATCTTCAAAGGCCTGGTCCCCTAAGAATCCCACCACACAACATCTGCAAAAGACAGCCGCTTCGGTTCAGAGGAATTCGCACACAACCAGCAACGTTCACAGTAAAAAAACCTGACAGAATCCCCCTGGATAGGAGATGGGTGCGAATCGGCCTGAGACATCTAAGCTGCCTTACGCCACCAGACCATTGTCCATTTGGCCCAGCATTGTTGGTTCTGATGGACAGCAGAGATCTGCTGTCTGAGATCCCATTTTCAACTGGTGACAACCAGGGCCCTGAGGCATCCAGAACATGCCATTTCCTGAGCAGAGCAGAACAAAACTGAGGGGGAAAGTGCTGCAGTGCCCTGCCAACAGGGATCAGGCCCACTGGACCACATTCGGACAGGGACACTCATCAGCGTCCGGCCTTCATCGGGTGGACACAGAAGTGCTGGGTGCCTGATCCCGTGTCATGAATGGTTACCAGCACCGCAATCTCACGCAGCATTCAAGAAGTGGCTGAAGGGCACACAGAAACCCGTTTCGGCATACCGTTCTCCCTCGGTTGACTGATGGGATACAAGGGGGGGGGGGAATAGATCCAGAGGAGTTCGCCGTGTTCGTCTGTAGTGGCAAAATCGAAAAGAGTCCAGTAGCACCTTTAAGACTAACCCACTTTACTGTAGCAACTTTACAGTACAACTTTACTTGTATCCCCCTTGGGATACAAGGGGGGGGGGGATGGATCGATGAAACCACTCCCCAAGAAAAGGCAGACTCTTGACCCTTATGGTTTCATTGAACAGAGCTGCCTAAAGTTGGATATCACGTAAGTTTTTAAGAACCCTCCTATCAAAAATACGAGGTTTTCCCTTTCTTTTCCCTTTTGTGTGATGTGGCAGGACCTAAAAAAAGACCTCTCTCTGTGGTCTCTCTCTAGTCTCTGTGGATCCAGTTCCAAATATCCCCAGTCTATACTATGGTTCCCCAATTGAGGCCTCCAGTCATTTCAGACAAAAGAAAAGGATCACATACACAATCATTGTGAAATAAAATTTACTTAGTTTGCAAATGGTTGTCGTTTATTTCTAGAAATGCATGTTGGTTTCTTTGGGAGAAGCGGGGGAAGAAAATATGCTAACATATGGGCTATGGAGTGAGAAAAGCAGAAATAAGAAGTGGCAATGTTATTCTTCTGAATACATTTCTCGTTGTTAGAACAACTTCTACTGCTTCTGCAGCTTTTGGACTGGAATAACAATTCAAGGCAACAATTCAAATTCTCAAAGCATAGACTAAGTTGCTGGAATACAGTTTCCTGGGAAACATAAATGGCTGCTCTACTGCAATCTCTTTTCTAATTATTTGGTGAGGAACTTTAAACTGTTACTGACAATCAGAATTAGGAAAGCAAATGAAAAGACTCCAATTGCATACAGCTGTTGAAATTGTGCAAGATGTCTTTTGTATTTATTCCATATTTGGTTGCTGTAAGTATGATTAGCGAGGAGTGGGGGAAGTGAATAGACAGGTAGAAAAGATCATTTACCATTTGGATTTCTTCAGGAGAAAGCTCATCTTCACCTTTGCCATCTCCCCAAAGGCCAAAATTAGCATGGTCTTCTATCACGTTCTTATCTGTATGGAGAAAATGAACTGGCCTCAACACAAAGTCAAAACTATTTCATTTCGGCCTTAGTTGGAACAAGAACCAAATACAGCTCTATTGGGCTGATACTCTACATTTAGCATTGCAGCACCAGCCTTCAACCCCACTCGCCCACACTTCCAAAGCCGAGGCAGAGCAGTAGGATTTGAGTACAGTGGCACCTTAGAGACCAGCAAGATTTTCAGGGTGTAAGCTTTTGAGAGCCAGAGCTCCCTTCTTCAGCCCTCCCCCCCCGCCCCGCTTTATTCAATGTTTGGATCCTGTCATTAGCTGTGGAAGTTTTCCTTTCAAGATCCTGGGGTTCTGTTAGCAGTGCTTCACTAGTCCTCGTTTATACTCTTGTCAATGAAAATGTTTTCAATTAGATAGACCCTGTTGCTGCCTAAGGCAGAGAGCGCAGCTTCTCTTGGGAAACTGCTCAGAGTGCTTCTGTTTGCAAACAGTTCCGAATGAGGCATGACACTAAACACTGCCTTCCACATCACACCATGACTGAGGTTACTCTTCATTTCCGTATTCAAACTAAGGATGAGGAAAGATGGAAGAGTTTTTAGAGCGAATGGGGCTGATTTGCAGAGCAGTCCTAAGCAGAGCGATTTCAATTGACTTAGAGAAGGGTATAAATCTGTTTGGGATTGCACTATGCCCAAGCATGCCGTACTTTTCCAGGGTTAAGCTCATTAAGTCCATTATAACTCTATTATGATGATGATGATGATGATGATGATGATGATGATGATGATGATGATGATGATGATTATTGAGGAGGAGGAGGAGGAGGAGGAGGAGGAGGATAAAACATTCGATTTATATACAGCCCTTCAGGATGCCTTAACACCCACTCAGAGTGGTTTACACAGTGTGTTATTATCCTCATGACAATCATTTTGTCAGGTGGGTCGGGCTGAGAGAGCTCCAGAAAGCTGTGACTAGCTGGCTTCAAGCGGAGGAGCGGGGAATCAAACCCGGCTCTCCAGATTAGACTCCCGTGCTCTTAACCACTACACCAAACTGGCTCTGACAGAGAAGTTGGCTGTACACAGCATTGATTGGTTGGGACCTGTGATGTCATGAAGACATCTCTCTATCCAATTCCCATAGCAGTTTCTGCACTTTCCAAAAGTACGTTTCTTACTTTTAAAAATCATTAGGGTGGGAAATGACTGGATGAATGTAGTAGTGGCCCCTGAAGGGGAGCGGGGGAATGGGCAAGAGAGATGGCAGCACCAGCATTTGATTTGCATGTCATTTTGGCTGAGAAGACGGGAGGAAACTGGGCTCCTCCCACGCCTTAGGCCCTTGCTGTGAACTCTATTTTTATACTGTCTGTCTTCACCTAAGTACGTTTTGAAGTGTGATGTTGCTTCTGTGAACTTTAAGCAAACAAAACTAACCAGGAAGCCCAATTCAGAATTCAGTGACAAAGTAACCCAATTCTGTGCTAAATCAAGTTCAACTCTTATGATCTGCATAAATCCTGTAAATGTCCACGATTCTCCTTTGGCACAATTTAGCCATTGGGAATGGCCACGAGCATAAGGCCTGAGGACTATTCCCAACCACTGGAAATCTTGCAGAGCCCCTGCTCTGCCTTCTGAGATTTTAGCTTGTGCTGCTCAGCCCTTACAAGCATACTCTTAAGAGGGCTTTCCCCTGTCCCCAAACTTTCTGGGGATCTGAACAGTGTACGCCAGCTCACGCTTTGTACGTTATTTGCGCTCTCTCAGAATAATGGCAGGCTTGCAGTCCTGGTTACTGAACACTGGGCATGTCTTTTCTGCCATCTGATTCTCAGGATGGACAGGGCAGGTTCCCAAAGTCTGAAATCTGACAAAGATTTATGTGGTTAAAAGTCATGCAAAAACCTGGCTGGTAGGGAGGTGGAGGAAAACGACCCAGGCAAAACTGAAAGCGGCCTTTTCTGGAAACGGATAGCCAGTTGTTGTGACTACAATCATTCAGAAGCAGACAGTCTCTCTGCTCCAAAGGCAAGGCAACACCCTGCCTGCTGAGCTATAACAAACTGTACAGTCGACAAGCCCTAAATTAAATGGCAAAATAATCAGACTACATAGGTTAGCTGGGGGATAACATTCACATCTGCCTGAATTATAACTACACTTGACTGGAGAAAAGGCTAATCTGGTTTTAATGTTAGATGTACACGATTTCACCTTCTCCATAAAGGAAAACAATCAGCTTACAGAACTAATAATCAAGAAACGGTGAGAATTCCATTTATTCTCCCAAAGGAGCCAATTACTTTTCAGCGCTGCCGTTGCTAATGAGATGCGAGATGCGGCATTTCTACCCAGGGCTCTCATTGTGAGGCAAATACAATCAGAGTAAGTATCGAGGGAGGGAAGACGAGATCCTGCACAGGGAACATCAACAACACTCGAGCTGAAGTTCAGGCTAGAGTGGGTACACTCTGTTTTGCAGAAACCACACCCAGTTCTGGGTTACGCAAATGTACCTATTTTGATTTTAATTGTTCCTGAAAGGCCTAAAATAATTTTTTTTCCTAACTGGTTTGATTCAGAAAGAAGGCCGCATGTGCCAGGGCTCCGGGGGAGAGGCAACACCTCTCTGTGCACAAAACTCCCTCCCCGCTCACGGGTTTGTTCCCTGGCAATGCCGTCTCCCTGTGCTGCTGACCAGAGGCGACTGCACTTCCATGGGAAGGCATGAAGCCCTCAGACATTGCTGAATCTGCCCTCTGCTTCTGGTAGGCCTGGTTCCTCAGGGGAAGCAGATTTCACCCCTCTCCTAAGCGCGTGGCCTCTCCAGAGGACTTCTGTGACGGCCAATCGTGGCATTCTGCACTCTGTTTGTCGGAGAAGTAAGCAAGTGAGACAGAAGGAGCCTGAGAGGGCAGGGGAGGGGGAAAAGAGGCAAGCCCTGAGGAAGGAACAGAGGAAGAAACCCAGGAGGAGGCGAGTGAAGAAAGAGGCTAGCATGTGGTAGGCTGTTCAGTGCACGAGATGGAGGAAGAGGGAGAGACCCCTTGTCAGAACATGTAGGGGGACTGTGAAAGAAAATGAGGCAAAACTGGAGCAAAGAGGAAAAACTAACTAGAGATGAAGTTTGGCTTAAGAGGGATTTGTGCTCCTCCTGACCCTGCTGGTGGTGGGTGTGGCACTGAAGGGGTCCTAAGATGTAGGATGTTCATGGATCAGATGCCAGGGCATCGAAGGGTCCTCAGAGTCCTTCGCTGGACCAATGTGCATCCCCTAGTCTTGTGCACGCTGCATGTTGTACTCTGTAACTTCCTCCTGTTTTGTGGTTTGGCAAAGTCCCCCCCCCCATTCTGAGCCATGTGGCAAGCACCTTCCTGATAACATTCAAAGTGCCCCTCGATCGTGGCCTTTTCTGAAGTGCCACATTTGGACAATGACTTGTACGCCACAGCAAAGAACGAAACCTGTCTGGGACTCCTGTTTCTAGAGGGCCAACTGAGAAGGTGACTGCTCCTCAGGATAGCTGACTGGAGAGCGGTGCTGGGGCAGAAGCGAAATCTCACCTTTGCTTTCTTCGCAGAGGAGTCTGTCCTCAGGTTCCTCAGAAGCCGTCTGAGCAGTCCGTTCGAGAGGAGAGGTTACTTTGTCTTTATTGCTTGGCTCAGGCTCGAGCCTGGATCTAAAGAAGCAAAACCACAATAAAGTCTGCGTCAAGAACAAAAACATCCGGAAGGTTGTCGGCAGCTGCAGTTCCTCCCAATGAAAACTGTCCAGGCAGTTCTACAGAACTCAGCTTTGTACCTGTCAGACTATGGGCGACAGGATATGGCAGACAGGTCTCTGCACCATTGCAACAAGAAGCCCAAGCTCTTGGTTAAAGGGTTTTATTCAGAAATCCAATCATTTTCATATATATGTCCACAGAATTACTCAGAGGCAAAAAAGCATCTAAGCAGTACACACTTCCTTGACAGGAATAGAAATGTGAAGAAAGTACAACTCGAAACACCCAATCATTTCCCCCCTCCCACTTAGACCACAGGTTTGCACAGGAAAGGGTCTGGGAATGCATCAGAGTAAACTGTAACATTTCAGACAGTGCAAGGTCACTTCTGTGAGCTTCAAAAGAAAGAGATAAGACAGCTGTGTTCTCAGGCTACTAGAGAAATGAAAGCGATGGTTAGAGCATTTGCAAAATGATATGAAGGTACAGTATTAGCAATGGTTCAACACATAGAACAACGACATGAATCTCTGGGTACAGACATGACAGTACCCATGCATGTCAGTCTCCTCACAAACTGCTGAGAGTGGTTGTTCTGGTATTCAGAGTGTTCTGACAACATACACACCTCCTTTTCTTCTTTCATCACATCCAGAAGAAGCAGCAAATGCACCAAAGACAACTAAGATGGGATGAATTATTTCAGCACATAACGAAATGCATAAAATATATCCCGGCCTCTGCAGGGTCAACAAGGGTGATGGGTTACGTGCGCTAACTGGTATAATGGAAAGAGCAAGAGTCCAGTAGCACCTATAGGGCTAACAAAATTTGTGGGAGGGTATGAGCTTTTGTGAGCCGCAGCTCACTTCTTCAGATACGGCTAGAATGTGAGTAGAATGGGGCTCACATTCTAGCTGTATCTGAAGAAGTGAGCTGTGTGTGTGTCGTGACCCAGCCCTAGACCGAGCCCTTGCTGCCTGCCAGCGAGTCCTCGTCAGAGGAGGAGGACTGCATTGGGCAGGCAAATTCAGCCCCAGAATCAGTGGAACCGGCAGCGGGGGATGAAGAGGCACCAGTGGAGCCGGCCACACAGCAGCCAGAGGTACAGCCTGTGTCTTCCACGGAAGACGCTGGGGCTGAGGGAGTGAGCAAAGCACAAACAACCCCAGCCACCAGTCAGGGGGAGCCATCAGAGCCAGCAGCCCGAAGGAAGAGCCGGGCGCGGGAGGTGGTTTGGCAAAGACGCTGCAGTGCCTGACTACAAGCGCAGAGATGGCTGGAGCCGATTCAGGATAACGAGGCAGGGCAATCAACGGACGAGGAAACACCTGGTCCGTCCGCCTCTTAAACAAGGTGGAGTATAAGAACAGACGCTGAACTCAGAGCAGCGTGGAAACAACTTCAGTCGTCTTCCGCTCTGCCTCTGGAGCTTCGAGCCTGGAAACCTTCTCGCCCCCTTTGAACCTTGTTCCCCCTTGGACTGATTCCCGGACCTCGACCTCGGCTTGAGTTGGACCTCGAACCTGCCTGCCCCTTGTTGGGACTGCCTTGGCTGGACTTTGACCTTAGATTGCTTTGGACCGCGAACCTGCCTGCCCCTTGTTTGGACTGCCTGTGCTGGATTTGACCTGGACTGTTCACTTTGGACTTGGCCTGAACGGACATACTATAGCTAGCACTAGCCTAGGTAAGCAGCCTTGCCCGGCCCCTGCCCGCGCCCCGTGCGCCGCGCGGGAGCACGACAGTGCTCATGAAAGCTCCTACCCTATCACAAATTTTGTTGGTCTTACAGGTGCTACTGGACTTTTGCTCCTTTCTACTGCTACAGACATACTAACATGGCTGCCCAGCTTGATATAATGCAATCATATCATTTGGCTGGTTTGAGGGTTGCATAGCTTTGTTCTCCTCAGTTCATGCTTAGGTGGGGAGTGACCACAGTTCAGTCGGAGGGCACGTGCCTTGTACAAAGAAGATCCCATGTTCAGTCTCTACCACCTTCAGTCAAAAAACACTCAAGTCGCTGGTGCTGGGAAAGATCTTTCCCACCTGAAATCCTGGATAGTTGCAGCCAGCCAGAAGAGACAGCACACAATACTGAGCTTGGTAGCCCAAGGGTCTGCCTCCAGATAAGGCAGCTTTGTGTCTTGTGCCCACTCTTCTAAACTTGAGACAGCAGCCTCACTAACTTTATACAAGATGGGTAGCCTTGTTAGTCTGTCTGTAGCTGGGGAAAAAAGCAAGAGTCCAGTAGCACCTATAAGACTAACAAAATTAGTGGTAGGGTAGGAGCTTTCGTGAGCCACAGGTCACTTCTTCAGATACAGCTACAGACTTTATACAGTCACTCTTCTTGAGATGACCAGGAGAAACAAGGACCCCCTAAGCATCTGGGTGGGCATAATTGCAGACCATAGAACAGAAGAAATAAGTTATCATTTTTGCAGGCAAAATACATAAAAGAGACAAAAGTGAAAAATGCAACACTATAATGATAATCTTTTATGTAGAAATTCGTAGCAAATATCTAAATTCAATTCTGGCAAATAAGATGGGACTTTCTGATCTCACTAAGATCTACTTCATTCTGAATGACTCCTCTCCAGATATATCTAAGAAGGTGGCTGTATATCTGCAACGTGCTGTTAAGCTGTGCTCTGATAACTTATAAAGAGCTATTCTGATGGTATATTTCTTTATATGTAACCCTAATGCAGTCTGTATATCATGCTTCACTCTTATGTATTTTTATGATTGATTGATAATAATCTTTGGGGGCTGATCTGAGCCAGCTCTATAAGACAGTTAAAAGAAATTTTTAAAAGTCTTAGACAAAAGTCTAGTTGGATGAAGAGCTCTGGAGAACCTGAATGCCCTTTTTATGGAAAAACCAAGTACAAAGTGCATGCTTTGAAGTTCTCCAGAGGTCTTTGTCAGACAGGATATTAAAAAACAAAACGAAAAGACCCTAACCTTCCAGCCTTTTCACTGCTCCCTGTGATCAATGCCAGGCAAGTCTGAAAAGATAAAACAGTGCTGCATATAGCTGCCATCAACTTGTACTTTTGGCAAGAAGAAAAGGCAATGGCAGATGGCAACTGGAAATATAAATGCCCATCATTTTATGCTATTTCGTTTGACCCTAGCAAAAGGTAATACATGGCTTTTGCTTTTGCTTTGGAACTGCAATCTCTGACTTTAAAATACTTTGTCATTCTATAATAAGACAACAAGCAGTAACGCCTTCACTTTCAAGTAAACAGGCTTCCAACTGGACATACCATTTTTTCCCCTGAAATGGCAGGAAGACAATTTTCCCCACTGAATTCATACATTTGAAACACGCACAAAACCAAAGCCCCCCCGCCGTACTTTAAAAATGAATTATCACTTACAATCTTTTCTTGTCAACGACTCGTTTGACCCGGATAGCTCTTTGTTCAGAATACAGCTTACATACCCCTGGTGAAACAAGGAGAAAGCCTAGTCAAGAAGCGTACTAATATAATAAGAAAACATAAACACTGCCTACAGAAAAGCATAACCGTTGATTTGAGGTCCACTTAATTCAGCAATCCGGCACGGGTCTCCTCTGGGAAGCTCACCAGCTGGGCATGAGGGGGTCAGAGGAATCAAGAAGTGCTTCGCAGAGGGGCTGGATGTCTCCCCTCACAGCACAGATCTTCAGTAATTCTATCCCACCACACTGCCCTGAGGTACTCTGCTACATGATGTTGAATGCTACTACCACCACTCTCCAGATAGTTTCTGTCCCTCCTTCCAAAGAAAAGGCACTTCCTTCATCCTGACTATCTTTTAAGATATCTTTTAAAAAAACAATCACGGCCAGTTTGACACATAGGGTTGGCTCCCATGGATCTGTTCCATTAGCAGAGGTGCTTTCCTCCAGGAGAAAGCTCTTCCGTCAAAGGAATGTACCCCTGCGAGGAGACGATGGATCTTTGAGATCCAACCCACAGCTTAATACCACCTTCAGCATGACTTCCTCAGTCTTTACCACAGACTCTGATCCCCAGGTTTATGATATGCCCAGAATCCAAATTCTCTTTTTTTATCAAGCAGCTTAACAGACTCGTCTTACTTGTAAGCAGGGATCATTTTGTAGAAAAAGAGCTGGAGGAACTCATTAGCGTAACTCATTAGCGTAACTTATTAGCATATGCCATGCCTCTTGCCAGCACCAGAAGTGTGTCATTTATATAACTGATGTGCATACGCCACACCCCCTGACATCACCTAGTCTGGCTGTTTTGGACCCAATCCTGGACATTCAGGGCCGAAATTGGGCCCAAAATGGCAAAAAGGGGCTGAAAATGGCTGAAAAGGGGCCCAAAATGGTCAGGATCAGGCCGCTGATGAGCAGGAGAGTGATCCACCATCCCTCAGAGACCCGATCTGGGCTGTTTTGGCCCGAATCCAGGCTGAAACGTGCCAAAATGGCCGAGAGTCAGGTGGGCGGGGCCACCTGACATGTGACCTCTTTGGGGAACTGCCGGTACTGCGTTCCTGTGCATTCCCCCTCGAAATGAGCCCTGCTTGGAAGGCTGACAGCACTGGTACAGAAACACATGGCTCTGGTGCCCCTTTGTCATTTTAAGTTGGAATGATCCAACAGCTCATGCGTACAATACAACTCTGAAGCTCTGTCAAGGGCCAGCACACACAACTGCACTTCAGATGATGCTACATTATACACCCTCTTTTTTGGATTAACGTGGAAATATAAAATAATCACAGCAAGTAACAGTAACAGTACATCCTCTGCAGTCACTCCAGCCTAAGCAAAGGATTGCACCATAAAGACATTAAACTACTATCATTTCAAGGGTAAAGAAAAGTACTTTTTAAATAGTCTTCGATGAAATCCAAGACTGCTTCTCTGTGCTGCTTCACTTGTGGGGAATGGATGTCCTTATGAGCTGAAACGAAAGGGCACGGAGTAAGATGTGACGCTTGTCTAAAAGCTCTTAAAGACAGACTGCAGCCATGAGCGGCGTTGCCCTGGAACTGACTTGCCTTCTGTCCGGAGTTGCTGAATGGCATCAGCACACGTTCTCATGAATATCTGGGCATCTTGATCAATCTTATCCCGCTCTGTGTCCGTCATCCGTGCATATTCGGACATGACATGGCTGCAGAAAGAAGTCAACATGTTATTATTTTTTTAATGAGCTCCGTAGAGCAAATCTGTACACTTCCTCCATCTACAGTGCCGTCACTTCATGTAGGGAAAAGACTGGCTTCTGTTGGCACCGTTTCATACCACTGTTTCCTACTCAAAAATGACAATGACAGCTTTCCTCCTGTCTGTCGCTTATGCAGTCTTTTCTTTCTATCTTAAAGAGAAAGAGATACTTTACGGAAACAGAAAGATATCTTTGTTCTTAAAGCAGGGAGAGACAACTTTCTTGCCTAAGCACTAAACTGTCTATCTGCGAGGAATGTAAAAAGAGCCCTGCAAGATCAGATACTGATCCCTCTAGTCCACCATCCTTTTGCTGAACGCAGAGGTGAGCAGAGAGAGAGTTTATAGTTCTACAAGATTCAAGTCCAGTCTCACCTTAAAGACCAACAAGGTTTCCAGGGCATAAGCTTTTGAGAGTCAAGCTCCTGTCATCTGGTTTCTCCCACTGTGTGGACGGAGCAACCCAGTTTCTTGCTACCACCTTTCTAAGAGTCCCGTTATACAGAACGGGGAGGCAGAGTTCTGGAGGCGTGTAGAGTATTTTCTTTCTCATATCAAAAACACTCCACTGGGTCGCAAATCAGCATATCAAAGAGGGAGGGGAGGTTCAGCACAGCTCACGCCCTGATGTGCTGGTCTGCTGACTGCCAGAAGCTTTGGGAGTAAGAGAGAATTCAAACCAGACTTCTTACCTGCACTCTGAGATCCCTACTACCCCCTTGCTCTGTATAATGGATAGAAATGGCTCTAAGTGCTGCTATGAGAACCAGTTTGGTGTTGTGGTTAAGAGTGGTGGGACTCTAATCTGGAGAGCCGGGTTTGATTCCCCACTCCTCCGCGTGAAGCCAGCTGAGTGACCTTGGGTCAGTCACAGCTCTCTCAGAGCTCTCTCAGCCCCATCCACCTCACAGGGTGATTGTCGTGAAGATAATAATGACATAGTTGTTGTGGGTTTTCCGGGCTGTATTGCCGTGGTCTTGGCATTGTAGTTCCTGACGTTTCGCCAGCAGCTGTGGCTGGCATCTTCAGAGGTGTAGCACCAAAAGACAGAGATCTCTCAGTGTCACAGAGAGATCTCTGTCTTTGGTGCTCTGTGACACTGAGAGATCTCTGTCTCTGTATCAGGCATCTGATGAAGAGAACTTGATTCTCGAAAGCTTATGCTAAAATAAAATTGGTTAGTCTTAAAGGTGCTACTGGACTCTTTTTGATTTTGCTACCACAGACTAACACGGCTAACTTCTCTGCATCTGTCTTTTGGTGCTACACCTCTGAAGATGCCAGCCACAGCTGCTGGCGAAACGTCAGGAACTACAATGCCAAGACCACGGCAATACAGCCTGGAAAACCCACAACAACCATCGTTCTCCAGCCGTGAAAGCCTTCGACAATACAATAATGACATACTTTGTAAACTGCTCTGAGTGGGCAAGTTGTCCTGAAGGACATTATATAAATCAAATGTCTTGTTGTTGCTGTTGTTGTTACAACAGTGTGTGCTCTATAGTCACGGGGCAAGGAGAGCAAATGGCTGCTTGGACTGCCACAGTATCATGGTTGTGAAAACACACCCTTATGGAACATCCTTCTGCCCTGGAAAGATTAAAGAAAGTGCTGCCCTCTAGGAATACGGACAGGGACCATTGCATAACGAAGTGTGCAACAGCTGGCTCCAGCCCCAGCACGCCTCCTCTACAATGGCCAGCCAGACCATTTTGCTCCTTGTACCTAAAGAGGCCACCACGGGACTGCAAGTACAACAACTGAGATAACTATCACCTGTGGGTAAACATCTAATCAACATTTATTGTCAGTATAATTGTTGTATTTATTAACGGATACCTAACAAACTTCACACGTGATCACTTTGCACTTTATAAATTATTTATTATATTTATACTGATTAGATGTGAATTATCGTTTACCAACGGCTGATAGTTATCTCAGTTGTTGTAAGACCATTTTGCTCCATCCAAGCAGAGGAGAGCACCCGCTCCCGACGTGCTGGTAGCCCTGCTGTGTGTGAGAAAAGGCAACGGCTAGGCTTAAGCTTGTCCTCTCCTCTACACAGAGGCAAACCTCTTAAGGTTCTGGTGCCATCGTTGGCGCTTGGCTTGCTTTCAACGTGTCTGGCCCATTTTAGTTGTCCTCCAGCCACCGTTTTTCAGCACACAAACATCTTGCCTCTAGAACTTTTAATCTCTTTCATTTATTTATACTTGAGGGTACCCACTGAAGTGGATGGGCAACAGGTAGAGGCTGAACACAAGGAAATACTTCTTTACTTAGTGAGTAATTATATTGTGGAATTCATTGCCAGTGGATGTAGAGATGGCCATGAGAGCAGACGGCTTTAGGAGGGGAATAGGCAGATTCATGGTGGACAGCTAAATCAATAGCTACCAGCCATTGTAAGTAAAGGAAATCTGCATATTCAGAGGGAGTAAACCTTTGACACTCAATGGTAGGAGGCAACATCAGGGGAAGGCCTTGGTGTCCTTGCCCTGTTTGTTGGCCCTTCAAGGCTGCTGAACTAGATGGACCTTTGGTCTGACCCAGCACCTCCTATGTTGTCACCTCTCTCTGCACAGGCATCCTCTTCCAGTCATAGATTGGCTACATTATTTAAGCGTGGTTGCAGAGGACAAGAACCTTCAAAGTCAACACTTGGGGCAAAGTAAGGGCCAAGACCTTTGGTATTTTGGTAGCTGGGAGCACTGAGATTGGTCTTTTCTTTGCAGGACTTGAGATGTTGAGAGAAGCTGCTTTCTCTTTGTCTGCCAGCAAGAGCAAGAAGGGGGATGCAGGAAAACGGCCCTTTCAGTTCCACAATGAAGGAAGGGGAGAGTTCTATTCTAACAATTGTGTTTGTTTTTGGTATCTGAAGCATCATAAATGTAAATGTCTCCTCATTCTTGACTCTCTCCCTCTCCCTCTCTGCTTTGTTGTATTTCGGGAGGAGGCTAGAAAGGAACTCGGAAGGCAGGGGAGAGGACGGTATTATGTTGAGGGTTGCAAAATCCAGATAAGAGGAAGGAGAATCAGAGAGCAAAAGGCTCCCACTTGCTTCTCCGAGCCCTGAGAATTCTCTGTCTCCTGTCAGTTTTCCTCCCTCCTTCCAGAAGATTCTGGCCAATGCCAGGTTGGTATCCAAGAAGCAACACCGCTACTGGATTGGTCTTAGAGGAGGGAGCAGACCCAGCTTGGTACCATAAGAACTCTTCTTTTTATAAATGGTTTTTCACACTTTTTTTTCAACAAACTAAACAAAAGCACCACAATTATGCCTTTTGCTCAGCAGCAGCAAGTAGTATCATTGAAGTATTATTGACTTATGTACCATTTAGGAAATAAAGGCCATTCTTAATATTGAACATGTGCACATTGCCACCTAGTGACCAGCGTGAATCATTCCTAAAAGGTATCAAGAAGGGTGTTCGACGCAAACACTGTCCCCATGGTGACTTCAAAGGAATGAGATCACATCTCAAAGTGGGGAGAAGACTGGGGTACGTAACTAATAGGAAGACAAAAACAAGACAAAATGGAATCCTGAAGAGAAACTGAACGTCCACTGCAGCGGACATTATACGCTGAGAAAACTCAAGGGCCCCTCTAGACCAGGATGACCTGAGCTGAGGGGCAGCTGCTCTCCAAAGCCTTGGGCAGAAGTCACATATGACCTCTTTGAATGGGAGAGGCCAGGATTTGAACTCGAGATCTCCGGTATGCAAAGCATGCACTTGGGATGCTGACTGAGCCCATCACATTGAGCTGCAGCCTGCCAGCAAATAAAATGACCTCAATATACTGGTAGGGAGATGCTTTCACACAACACACACACACACACACACTGCCCAATGAACCGAGTCTTTGAAATGGGCAGATACAGAAAATAATCTTTTCAAAATCAAAATTCAACTTTTTTGTTTTGTCACCATAACTCTTCCAGTGTGATATCCACAGAGGCGTGATATCTGTTATGCTTAGTGATCAGACTGGAAATTTAATAGGAAAGTAAAAGGAAGCCCACCTGCCCACATACACTAGTCTCCCCGCTCACACCTCCCCTTCCTTAGAATCCTAGAATCACAGAGCTGGAAGGGACCTCCAGAGTCATCTAATTCCACCCCCCATTTCCCATTCTTCATCACACAACACTTACCTGTAGGCATTAATGTAATCTTTCCTGTGTTGCAGAAGAAAATCTTTCAGTTTTCCAATGTTATTGACCTAAGTCAGAAAATAATAAGAAATATTAAGATCCCATTTTTCCAACAGAGAAACTGGATGAAGAACAACATTGCTAAATGCCTGAATGGTTCATCAGCAATGTTAGGACAACTGATGAAGATGACTCCAACTCCCTTAACCCTTGCCCACCCCCCTCCACTAGATCTTTTTTCTGGCCTGCTTTTCAATTTCCTCTGAAAGCAAGACAATTTGATCTAGATCCAGAGCCCTTAAATGCCAGCATGCTCCCCCAAGGGCACCGGAGTCCCTATCGCACGAGTCCCCATCCTCAAAGATGAGGTGGGGGGCTACTAAAGACAGGACTTCTATTTAATACCCTCCCCCCCTGCTATGCAGAGGGTCTTACCTAAAGGGCTCATAAGCTAAATCTCTTATAACATAATCGTTGACAATCATATCCATCTTGGGGTCAGGGGGCTCCGTCCCAAATGTGGTGGAGGTGGGACCTCGGGAGCTCTTCCCCATTGTGGTGTCTTCCCCTCGACCTCTGCCTGGCACCAAATTTGTTGACTTTTTGGCTCTGAGTAAATATTTCTATTTGCGTTGGCCTTTTCCCACAATAAGCCCCTTTCCTGCATTTCAACCTCTCGCTTACTACAGCCAGGCTAGCTCATGAATGAAAGAGGGTTTAATTATTTATCTGTTGCTGCTATGGTCATTTAATATTTTAAAATATGAAATGGGTTTTAGTTACTTATCCTGATGCTGCTTACAGCTCAGTTTGGACGAAGCTTGGTCCAGGTCGGAATAAGCAAAACTCAGATACTTGAGTTAGGATCCTTCTGAGGAGGACTCCCCAGGCAAAGTTTATTGCCCTTCGTTCATGGAAGAATTTGAGGCCCAGGGGGCCAGTTTCTTGCCATACTGGCTAACTAGGGCTGCTGCTGCTTCTTCTTTCATTACCAGGAAAGAGGGATGGGGTACAGTTATGACCCCTTTCTTTCTCTTGGGTAGATTTAAGCCTTTTATTCTTGCCTCCTCTTGGTAGATTGCTGCCACCAGGAATTAAATTCCAGAATAACTTGAATTTCTGCTTTTAGTAACGTGCCCAAGGGTCAGGCTTTTTCGTGGTACTACGTGCCCCTGAGGAAAGGAATGGGATATAGGAATGACAGATACTCTGGGATATACTCTGGAAAAAGTAAAGCAAACTTATTTTTATAAGAAGCGTATCGATTTCGTATTATTTCTAAAACTTGATGGTTTCAAAAGAGTAGTTCTCAATTCTTAAAGTTACTTAAACCCGGTCACACAGATCTTCTCTCAGGCTTCACACACAGTTTGCCTGCTTTTGATATTAATTTCTCTCTCAATTACGAGTAAGACCGTTTCTCAGGCGCACACAGAGTTTGCCTGTTTCCTCCTGACTGAATGCTCTTTCACAAACACACAGTTCAGGCTCCCACACGGGTTATACTTCTCTCAGACAACATACACAAGCTCAGGCTGCACACAGCTTGCCTGCTTTCTCCTGACTAAATATTTCTCTCAGAACTGCTTAAAAATACTCAGGTTGCACACAGCTTGCCTGCTAAAACCAGATTCAATATTTTTCACAGAAATGCTTAAACATGCTCAGGCTGCACCCAGCTGGCCTCTCTTGCCCTGACTGAATCTTTTCTCTCCACTCTCAGAGCCAAGCTACAAGTGATGCCTGACACAGGTTGGGCACTTGTCAGCTTCCCTCAAGTTTTGATGAGAAATGTAGGCATCCTGGTCTTGCAGCTGTAATGGAGAGCCAAGCTGTAAAAACAGGATGCCTACATTTCCCATCAAAACTTGCGGTAAGCTGACAAGTGTCCAACCTGTGTAAGGCGTCACTTGTAGCTTGGCTCTCAGTCTAAAACTGCCTTCACTCCGCCCACCCTCTCAGTCATCAACCAATCATATCACTCACTCATCCCTCTCTTTCACCCCCCTCTTCATTATACCACACCAAGCATTTAAAGACACATGCACGCATTTACTTAAAATCATCACAGGCACTCTATTGTCTTTCAAGGTGAGACAAGCCAGGGATGCGATTGCATCTCAGTCACCATAATCAGAGATGCTCTATGGGCGAGTCTGCCAGGCCTCGAAGGACAGGATTCGTGACATCCTGAGCACTGGTGGAAAGCTCTGCTCTGTTGATGAAGACTTTAGGGTGTGTATCTCCCAAAATTTCCCACATTAAGGCTCTGGTGCAATGGTGGGACACAGATGAGAACCAATGATGAGAAGAGGGAGAAAATGGCATCCCCTTCCACATCAGCCTAGGTTGCAGAGAAATGGCATGTTTGTATAAAGATATGTTGCTTTCAAAGACAGACCCGATGGCCCGTCCTTCCATCTGCCAGATCCAAAAGGAAGCAGACCCAAGATCAAGAGGGCTAATGGATAGATCAACAATTGAAATAGCAACAAGACCTTTTTATTTAAAAAAAAAAATTAAAAAGAAATTACATTAGAAAGTGTATAGAAACTTATAGAGGCACTATATTTAAAGTCAGATTAAACTAATAGAAAAATACATTCAAAGTATGTGACAGCACAGCTAAATTATATAATAGCTCTCATTCCCTCTCCTTAGTTGTTTATACCCAGACTTTAGTATCAACAATTTTAATGAATCATTTCTCCTGTGTTTTATCTTTTTATCTTTGTATCAAGTTACCTTAATTGATCTTAATTTTAACCTAAGTGATCAAAGAAATCTTTCCATTTTTTCCAAAATCCAGCTATTGGTCTATTATGCACATAAGAAGTTAATTTGGCCATAGATGCATATCTGTGGCTCTTGTCTATCCGCTCTGACGTATCAGGACACAGACCTGTTTCCCATTTTGCTGCATATAACACTCTTGCTGCTGTCCCCATGTAACGGAAAAGGTCTCCCTGTTCTTTTGTAACATTATTTGGTAAAACGTTTAATAGCATATTTGGCAACAAGACCTTTTAAGAAAGAGAGGTGTCACTTACTAGTGGCCTCACTTTCTGCTGAGCAGTCACCAGGAAGTTAGAAGATATTCCTAGTGACCATAATTGATTGCTGCCTCCTTCTGAGCCATAGAAAACTGAGTGGGTCAATAGCATCACAGTAATTTTGAGAAAGTAACCAGTAATATAGCAACCTTCTGCATAAAACAGGTTTACCCACTAGATGGCGACCAGGATTTCAGTATTGGGCTACTGGGTCTGGAATGTGTTGGACTCTCCTAATACAAACTTACTCTTCAGCCAGAAACACTCAAACAGATTTTTTTAAAAACAAAACAAAACACTGTTTCAACGTCTTTTGAAAAAATAGGTGAAATGTTCCATAACTGCATATCCGGCATATAAACACTGGATCTTTATTTGTATTTATTTTATATACTTTATTTACAGCTCACCTTTCTCATGGAGACTCAAGAAGGATTACAGAATATAAAATGATGCAATCCATAAGACATCCAAAGAACAATAAAATAGGACTTGGATCACATAATTAGACAACAGTGTAAACAACCAACTGCCTAAGGTGAAGTGTGCTATACACAATGCAGGAAGCAGAATTATAAAGGCAGAAGACAATGCAGACAAAGCAAGATAATAGCTACAGTAATTGTTGACGTAGACCAATCCAGTCCCATTATAAAGGACTCCTCTTGGGTGTTTCATTCTACTACAGTTCTAATCCCTTTCTTAAATAATGCCCGCCTGAACATTTCTGTTTGGCACACTCTGTGGAACGACAGGAATACGAGGGCCCTCTTGATCTACTCAAGCAGGCAGTTCCAAAAGGTGGGAGCCATCACAGAAAATGCATGAGAACAGGCCGCTGCTGATCTCATCCATCTCAGAAGGAGCAGTCCTACGGGAATGAGGAACTGGGGCCATTAAGAGCTTTGTAGGCGATAACCAGAACCTTGAACTGAACCTGGTAACTAATAACCAACAGAGTGACTGCAGAAAGGATGTGACGTGCATGCCTCTCCTAGTCCCTGACAGTGATCGGGCTACGGCATCCTGTACCAAATTAATTCTCCAAGATGGCTTTGAAGGCAGACCCACGTAGAACACGTTTCAATAGTCTAGCTTTGAGGTAACCATAGCATGGATCCAGGAGCCCAGATCCGCCGAGTCAAGGTAAGGGGGGCCATCTTCTGGGCTAAATGAAGAAGGAAAAATGGACTTTTTGTAGCTTAACTAACTGCTTCTCCAGCAATAATGTCGGATCTAGTAGAACCCCTACGTTCACAACCGAGTCAATGAGTGTCAGCTGGCCCTGATCTAATCTGGGATGCACGCTGTCCTTCAAGACCTCAGCCTTCCCAACCAGCACTCCTTCTGTCTTGTCAGGAATCAGTTTTAACTTGTTCACTCACAGCCATTTTACCACAGCAGTCAGGCACTGGTTCAGGACCTCAATAGTATCACTGGGCGATTTGGACAAATTAATACGGAGCTGGGTGTCATCAGTATATTGATGACAGCCCGTTCTAAAACCACAAATGATTTCTCCTAAGGGCTTTACATAGGGATTGAATAGAGTGGGGGATAAGACCAGGCCTTGTGGTACCCCACAAGACAATTGGTCTTCTCTAAGGACAACTGGTCTCTGAAGATAACTGATCTTCCATAATAGTCCTCTAAGTCCTGCCCAAGAAGAACAATGTAAACTAATCCAAAGCACATTCCTTAATCTCTCTTTTTACTTCCAAATGTCTCAATAAGATGACATGGTCCACAGTATCAAAGACCACTGATAAACCCAGTAAGATCAATAAAGAGGCACAGCCATTGTCTACAGTCTCACTGAGACCATCGTTTCTTCCATCTCTACTGCAGCCGCAAGTAGGAATGCAAACCGCGGTTTTCACTTGAGTTCCTCAGTAAAATAGGGACATCCTTGCCAGGCTCTGAGTTTTCTCTATTATTCAGTTAGAGAGATTTTGGGGCCCGGTACTTTTCAATATTTTTATCAATGATCTAGATGAAGGGGTAAACGGGCTACTCATTAAATTTGCTGATGATACCAAATTGGGAGGAGTGGCAAACACCCAAGAAGGTGGGAGTTAAAATTCAACAAGACCTGAATACTCTGGAGAAGTGGGCGGCTGTGAACAGGATGCAGTTCAACACAGATGGAAGTGCACAGTATTACATCTGGGCCACAAAAATGGGAAGCACAAATACTGGATGGGGGATACACTTCTGGGTAGTAGTGTATGCGAAAGAGATCTTGGGGTAAGAGTGGATTGTAAACTAAATATGAGCAGTCAGTGTGATGCGGCGGCAAAAAAGGCAAACTCAGTCTTGGGTTGTATCAAAAGGGCCACTGCATTGAAATCGCAGGAGGTCATAGCCCCTCTCTATACTGCCTTGGTCAGGCCGCACCTGGAGTACTGGGTGCAGTTCTGGAGGCCTCACTTCAAAAAGGATGTGGACAAAATCAAGAGGGTGCAGAAAAGAACGATGAGAATGATCAGGGGTCTGGAGAATGAGCCCTACGAGGAAAGGCTGAGGACCTTGGGAATGTTTAGTTTGGAGAAAAGGAGATTGAGGGGGGACATTATTACTCTCTTTAAATATTTGAAAGGCTGTCATTTGGAGGAGGGCAAGGAGCTGTTCCAGTTGGCAGCAAAGGATAGGACCTGAAGCAATGGGCTTAAATTACATGCAGAAAGGTACTGGCTGGATATTAGGAAAAACTTTCAGAGAAAGTTGAAAAACTTTCAAAACGGTCAGAGTAGTTCCAAGGTGGAATCAGCTGCCTAGGAAGGTGGTGAGCTCTCCTTCACTCGATGAATATTTGTCAGGGATGCTTTAGGCTCATCCTGCATTGGGCAGGCGGTTGGACTAGAAGGCCTGTATGGCCCCTTCCGTGATTCTGTGATTTGAAAAAGTCAAAACAAGCATCAATACAAAAGGAATCCATTTCAAAGAAGTGACACTTTCACAAGTGAGAGGCCTCACTGGAATGCTTTGATGACAGGCTGCTTTATATTCTGGCACTGGAATCCTACATTCACTGACAGCCACATCCTACAGTCTGGTTTTAGGGCTGCAGCCTGTCTTGGAAGCTACTTCCATAGAAACAAATAGTATTAAAGTTAATGCATTTAGGATGAGAGTGCTAATCATTACTTTCCAGATGCTACTGCAAGCCCAAGGTAGCCAGCCCTTGAAGCGGTTTGCCAGAATGGGGGCAGAGGGTGCCTTTCTGGACTTCCCTGCTCAGAACAAATACTCAACATCAGCATAAAGAATTCCTGCCATGCCCCACCGTGGCTTCTTTACCACCCACTGATTGTTACAACATCAGAAGGATCTAGTAGGACAAATAGTTGAACAGTCCTCATAAAACCCTAGGACCTATTACCGAGGGCCTAGGTAATAATTATTAATCAGACCAAACAGCAGACCAGAAGGAGTGTAGAAATCAGTTAGTACATAACTGTGGCCCAAACCATGCCCACTGTTCCAACAACCTTCCCCACGAATGAAACACTGGTACAGGATGGCAAATGGCTCAGAAATCCAAGTTCGGTTTTCAGAACGGGAACTACTTGACTGTGCATTATTTTTTTCCTGAACAACACATTAATAGCTCCAACCAACAGAGCGCTAGTCGCTGCCAACTCTTTCACCAGCCAGAATGGGCAGGGATCCAGTTTGGAAGTAGATACCCTCATGGCCCCAAGCATACCACAGATTATCCACTAGCTGTTTACAACTGATCCAGATAAAGAGAACACAACAATATTGCAGTCTCTAACCCAAGAGCTTGACCCTGACGGCCTTAAGCCAAGTAGAATATGAGCCATTCTGTCTTCAAGGTAGGGAACAGATCCACCACGATGAATGCAGACTGGTCTGCTTTAGAGACTGGCTGAAGATGCCAGCCTCAGGAACAGTTGCAAGGACTAGATAATACTTTGTAGATGTGGAGGCAGGCAAGACCCATCAAGAGAGTCACCATGACGCAGCGGTTAGGGTATCACACGAGATCCAGGTTCAAATTCCCCCTTTGCCATGAAGTTTACTAGGTGACCTTGGACCAGTCACACACTCTAAGCCTATGCTACCTGATAGGGTTGTTGTGAGGATAAAATGAGTAAAGAAGAATCATGTATGCACTCTAAGCTCTTAGAGGAAAAGGGAGATAAACGTACACAAGGCAGACAAGAACCATTTTGGTGCAGTGGTTAAGAGTGGCAGGACTGTAATCTGGAGAACTGGGTTTGATTCCCCACTCCTCCGCTTGAAGCCAGATGGGTGACCTTGGGTCAGTCACAGCTCTCTTAGAGCTCTCTCAGCCTCACCCACCTCACAGGGGGATTGCTGGAGGATAATGATAGCACACTTTGTAAACCGGTCTGAGTGGGTGTTAAGTTGTCCTGAAGGGCGGTATATAAATCGAATGTTGTTGTTATTATTATTTTCTTTAAATCAGCATGGCGGTCAGACATTGTTTCCTCTAAGCATCTGACACCTTCGGTATGAGCGGTCTACAGTTTAGGTCCAGCTGTCTCTCCTCCCCTTCCATCAGCTTCAGATCCATACACAGGGTGACTTGAGGTTGTGTATCTTAGTCCACTACTTGTCCCTAGTGTGGGCAAACTAGTCATGATTTTACAGACCCCCTTAGCAGAGCAGACATCAACATCACTAGCAAGTCACTGAGAAAAGTCATGCGATTCAGCCGGGCTCCGTGCCTCCGACTATTACTCCAACTTTATCCTCTAAGCAGGACCTCTGTCTTCAAAGAGAAGAGTACAGCTCTGACGGTGGCATTATTCCCCACCCCCACCCCAAACATTCCTTGAGCACTCAGCTGCGGTACAGGGCAACCCATCGCGTTTGTCATATGACAACGGGCCACAAGTGTTGGGACTGCTGTGACTTTATATGGAACCCCAAAAGCTCTGAGCCTGTCCTGAAATATCACGCATGCAATCTGTGTGTTGAAGTAACCCAAAGCAATACACGGGAGGAGCTGTCAGTTGCCAGTCCCGTTGAGGGCAAGGCCAAAAGGATGCCCCCCCCTTACCTGCGAGCAGCAGCTCTTCCCTGCTTGCTAAAATCAGATAGCAAGGCTGGCCGAGAAGCCTTTACAGGGTTTAGGGAACATTATCTGACCTCACTCATTGCTGTTCCCCCTAAAATTCTCTCCTTTGGCCAAATGTGTGGCAACCTAAGCCTTTCCCTAATGTGCGTCCAAGCCATTTCAAGACTGCAGGCCCGAGTTCCACAGCATCACTTTCAAGACCCAGCAGGCTCGGCCAAGGAGGCTGCTGTACAGTGACCATGCAGAGCAGACGTCTCCTAGGCCAGGAAGAGCCATTCCACACCACAAAATGAACAGTGCCCAGCACCTGCAACAGGCCGAGTAAACCTCTGAGTATCAGTCCTGCAAGGTAATACTGGGAGGAGGCCTTGTCCTCTAGGCCCTATTGGTAGCCCTTCAGGGCAACCAGCTGGCGACTGTGTAAAACTGGATAATGGACTCGACGGACCACTGGTCTGATCCCGCACGGCACCTCTTATGTTCTGCAACTGACCTTGGAGATAACTGCCACTCTGCTCCCCACCCAATCTCATCCCCCAAATTTCAATCCTTGATGATACGACTGCAGAAGTAACAGTCTGAGCATTCTGGAACACTGAACTCCACAACCTCAATTAGAGACAAAACTGTAGGCAACTTCGATTATAATTCTGTTTTGATTCTTTTCCAAATTCACTGACAAAGAAATTATGACCAAAGTACCCAGTTTGGTGTAGTGGTTAAAAGCGGCAGGACTCTAATATGAAGAATCAGATTTGATTCCCCACTCTTCCGCTTGAAGCCAGCTGGGTGACCTTGGGTCAACTGCACCTCTCTCAGAGCTCTCTCAGCCCCACCCACCTCACAGGGTGATTGTTGGAGGATAATGATAGCACATTTTGTGAACCGCTCTGAGTGTGGCATTAAGTTGTCCTGAAGGGCGATATTAGGGATCCCAGTCCTCTAGTAGGGGTAGTGGATCCCCTGCTTCCACCTTTCACCCCCCACTACAGCTTACCTGGCCATTGGGGGGGGGGGAAGCAGGGAACAGTCCTCCTGGGTGTGCTCCTGGGGCCACCACAACGACATCACTGATGTCATGGTGCTGCTGTGAGAGTGCTCCTGTGCTTTGCTGTGGGCTGATTTGGGCCCCAAACGGGTCTGTTTGGGGCCCAAATTCGCCCGCAGCGAAGCGTGAGAGTGCTCCCCAGCCTTGTGCAATGACATCACTTCCTGGAAGTGACATCATTGCACCGGGGTAGGGCCGCTCGCAAGTTCTGAAAGGAAGATAAAGAATTTAACAATAGGTCCTAATCACTCTTTATTCAGACATCAAGATCATAATGAGGGGCTCTGACATTCAGCACAACAAACAAAAATGTGCAGGCAGAAAAATCTGAATTCTACAAGCAAGAAAAATGCTGTATACCCCAAATAACATACACAGTAGTACAATAGTGGAAATTATGATGTTGCATAATTCAGATATTTATGTACTTAAAAAAGTCCTAAAGCCTGGCAAAGAAGGGTCGGGGTCATGGAAAAGGAGGAGGCAGATATTTTTGTGGTGTCAGAAAACACTTTAATTTGGAATAAAACCACTTTAACCTTTCCTGAGTGAAGAAGGTTCAACGGTATTCATTGCCTATTACATCAAAAAGGCTATTGTGCCTTTAAAACCAGTAATTTTACACCAACCACAATTCAAGACTTGGTATTACCGCTGAGGGTACAAGACCCCATCAGCTAGGAAGTTTAGCCAAGCAACCATTTTCTTCCAGTTCCATGCCAAGTATGCAGTGGAGGTGACGGCTGGACCCTCTTTATTTAAAATACAGAGTTTTAAAAAAATTAGCTTGGGTAGGCAGAGGCAAATCTCAATATGATATGGAACCAGAACAAGGTGATAATTTAGAAGATCAATATTCATTGGATTTTGGCAACCCTCAAGCTTTCAGAAATGAAGAGATGGGTCAGATTACGGATAGTATATATAATGTGGCTGAATAAGAGAAACACAGGACAACCCCCCCCCCCTGAAAACAGGATTTTTTTCAAGAATTAGATGAACATTCAGTATTCGTTTCAGAATAAAAACACCACAGAAGCACCACACAGCTCCCAGCCACAGCGTTAATTATTATATACCAAATAATTAAAAGGCATTTTGATCTGGTCATGCTATTTTGAACAAGTATCTCACTTGGACGTTCTAGGCCTTTCAGCCTAATCCCATAAATATTTACCTGGGATTAAATCCCACTGACTTCAAACAGACCGATTGTACAGAACTGCATATAGGATTGCAGCATTTGAAAATTAAATTCATATCTTCCTGCTCAAAAAGCTCTAATAGATGTTTGGTGACCTTCTCTGCATGTTAAGTAGGTACATCTGATTTTTACAGAATAAAAACTTTACCAGCAGCAATGTTTCTTACACCGAGGAGTTGACGTTAAGAATTCAAACACTCAACAATGTATACATTTATTTGTGTATTTAGCTAGCAAATTTGTTACCCCACAATTTTTAACTTCAGAAGTGGGGGGAAAAACCAGGACAGTGCAGTACATACAATTTATACCTCATTCCCAAATTCATCACTCTCTCTTACCATAAAAATTTGGGGTCTGACAGAAAGAAAGAAAGAAAGAAAGAAAGAAAGAAAGAAAGAAAGAAAGAAAGAAAGAAAGAAAGAAAGAAAGAAAGAAAGAAAGAAAGAAAGAAAGAAAGAAAGAAAGAAAGAATCACATACCGTAAGTTCCCAGGCACAGCAGCTGTGAAAAGTGTTGGAGGGCAGAGATGAATGCTTATTCTAAAGTCTTGACTGCTGCTTTGTTATGGATACAAATGGGATTTATTTCCATCCGTATTTTTAAAGCATTATCCAATGGAGGCTTAGGGAGGAAAAAAGTACAGTATATCCTAATAACAACTGACCAGTTTTTCAGATGATTTGTCTCTTGAGGGTAGACATTTGGTTTAGGTTTCCCCTGCAATGTAAAAGTTCTTAAGATAGGTCACGCAGATCAATTGCTCTAGTAATGTGAAACTCTAAAAAGCAAGCGATATCTAAACCAAAGAGAGGGTGGTTGGGCCTTTAAGTGGGGGGAACAGAAAGCCAGGAGACAGCCAGCCTGGCTGCCCCTAATCTCATGAAAATGGCTACCTTGTCCAGCTTCTGGTTTACATCAACAAATGGGAAACAAAAAATTAATCAGGACAGTCTAAAAGGGGAAGGTAACTTTGGACCTAGTAGCACGAGACACATTTGCTCAGGATTTTAAAATATATATATTTAAAGAGCAAAGTTTAACAAAAAGGAAAGCACAATAGCAAATCCTACAGGAGAGGTTTGCAGACTGCACCAAAGTTCAGACTGCAGAATCCTACATTTCTCCCTGCCCCATTCTAGTGCCTTCATAGAAGTATCAAAGCCCAGAAATATATACTGTTTACATTTCTGTGTCTCTAAGTTTCCTGTTAAGTACAGTGATCAATTTGATGTGAAGAAACTAAGAAAATACAGTTTCAAGACAGAAATGTGCAAAGTTAAGGGTATCATTCATAACTGTCCTCGTCACAATGCCTTTAGGATAAGGAACAAAACCAAAACTAAACAAAATGCATTCATTTAATGTAACCGCTGCAGGGATTCTACGAGTCAGCAGACCGAAGTGCAGAAAAAAAGAATTTAAACAGAATGAAATAAGTCATATTTTGCCCAACTGCATTAATAGACAACAAACTGACTCAGGAAGCATTTTTTTCATTCCACAGTGAGACTCTAACTCAAGAAATCCAACCATGTTTGGCATGAACAGCTTATTTGATATACCTTACATTATTGTGCAGAGACTTGCAATGGGGGGGGGGGAGATTTCTTTAAGGCCATTTTCAGAATTCATAGTTTAAAACAGAATTGCTTATCCAATGTGCTTCCCCCCTCCCCACATTCCTTTTTCCACCCCTCATACACAGATTCTCCAACGAACCAAGCTGCGGCACTACGAGCCCTGAAAGACAACAACTTGGCTAGGAAGGGGGACGCGGCAACCCCAATGTCATTCACGTATATGTCTGCACAACTGGACGGAAAAGTAAAAGACAGAAATCCCACTTGGCCTGCAAACACCGCCCCCCCCCCTTCTGTTGTTATCATTTGATGTTGAAACAAAAATAGGACTTTTCCATTTGAAGCTTTAAATATAAGGAACTCTACGGATATATGAATCGTTCAAAATTGCAGAAGAAACTTTTCCTAAAAGATCAAAATATTCTGGAACGAGGGACACCCCTTAATTTACAAGGCACTGTGCAATGCTTTTAAAACCTTTGTTCGCTGTTTACATTTGTACAGCATGGGGTGGGGAGAATCCACAATTGCATTCCTTCATCTTTGAACAGTTCTTACGTTTCGTTCTTCAGAAGTATAAGGAAGGAGGTATTTCAATTCTATTCCTTCCAGAGATGTGGAAGTCCCTTTACTACATTGCTGCAACATCGTCTGAAGGGAAACATTGCTGTCTATTTTAATTATAAAACAAAATTTTAAAAGTTAGAACATTTTGCACGTGGCTCAAACCTTTCTTTCCTTTTCCTTTCCTTTCTTAGAAGATACTATATTATTGTACTAACATCTGATCTGAAATTTAGTTTTCTTTACAGCTAGGAAAGCGAAACACACACAAACTCGCACGAATCCTTTTGGGACACAAATCATTTGGGGATATTTGGCAGTTGTTACGTATGGCTTAGATGATGAGCCAAAGAAGTAGAGAAGTAGAGAACACTTCTGCTCATGTGATGAGGAGGTAACCATTCCCTCCTCCACCACAGCCCTCGTTACTCCCTCCAACTGGCTCAAGAACGTTAAGAACCCTCCACAAAGTTCTTATGGGGGACACAGGAGCTGCAGATTGAGGAGGGAACTGGTACCCGCGCGCACCCCCCCCCCCTTTCTCACACACACACGCCTGTACTTTAATACCGGGATCTTTCGATCCAAGTCCCCACTCAAACAAAAAGCTTTTATAATTATTTATGTTTTTTTAGAGTCCACCTTTCTCACTAAGACTCAAGGTGGATTACTCAGTGTAGGTCAATACAATCAATGGCTACGACATTCAATAAACATTCATTAAAGACTACAATAAGGTAAGGTTTGCCAAAATCTGAAACCAAGCAAAAATCCGATACAAGGCTGGAAACAAAAACGTAAGCAAGTTGGAGACATTCTCGTGGCTTCAGATGAACTGTGCTCTTTTTCACAGAGCCACTGAACTGGTTTTTAGGGAAACCACAGTGAAAATTAAGTTAAGATTCTACATGGAAAATCTTGGTTACCCAGAGAGGTGGAACAAATATTTTCTTACCTTTACTCCTATATAATGTCCCCAAATTACAAAAGGGATGTATTCAAAAAGTACACTTTTTAAGTCAGGAGTTTGGAATTCAGAACATGTTCCCCCATAGAGATTCATATAATACATGGCAATGAGTTTCCCCTGTATTTATAGATATGGTTATTTCACAGTCCACAAAATTCAACAGATTGAGGGACTGCTAGCTTCCAGATGAATTAATGCAAGAAGTAATACCACAAAAGTGTTTTTTTAAGGACTGGTAGATTCTTTTGGCACTCTTAATGAATTATTTTAAAGTAGCTTAACCAAATTAATGGATTCATTAGCCATATGACAGCATCAATATATACATGCAGGCTGGAAGGAAGTTTTTATGCGGCTGAACCTAAAAAACACAAGAGGCCTAACAGAATATCAATCTGATCTGTTGAACTGACAAAATGGAAACTCCTTCACATAAGTGGAATGAAGATGCAGCTCTGCCGGAGTGTGCATGTTCTGTTTTAACAAGAGACACAACATCTGATTTTAATAAAAACTTCCCAATATTTTTTCTTGTTTTATTGCCAGCCTCTAATCATAACTTGCTTTAATATTTATATTTTCACACAAACATCACTGTCTACAATACAAAAAACACAGCAAGCAGCACAGAACATTTCAGCTAGAGAGGAAAAAAAGCAAATGGTTCAAAATACTGGTTGAAACTGAACTTTACTTTTGCCGATTACAACACAGTCCCTTTACAACTTGCAGCAATTGCATTCAACTTTACTTGCTGTTTCTTCCCCTTCTGTTATTCCATTTGTCCTCAATTAATTATAGATCTATTTTTTATTCGCTTTTCCAATGTCTCTGCAATAAATTTAAACATAATTTTCTTATATCAGTTACAGGCTGTGTGCGCGCACACCTGTGTGCATTGTCTGTTACACATGCAAGCAAGATACATTCAGGAAGAGGCTGACTGGAACACAACATAACAACATACTGAGGAAAAAGGAAAACATTTCCCCTGCTTCAACCAGTTAAAGGAAAATATTCTTTATCCTCATCCCTAATTTTAGAACAATCATGCTTTGCCTAATCCTTTGCATCGTGGCTTGGGAGCAAGTTACCACCAAATTCACTGTAGCTTACTCCCAGGTAAGGCTGCCTAGAACTAAAACCTGACCACCCAATGATATGAAAGGTAAGGTGTGCCCAAATACCCATCAAAAATGAGACCAGACATGCCCAACACGGCATAAAATCAAATGTAGGTCAGCCTCTTGTGAGTTTCCTTGTGAAAAATCTTAAACTCCATTGCAGCACAGAGAATCAATTCTACAGTATTTTCAACACACTGAACTACACTTTTATTAAATACACCTCATATACAGCATGCCTTCTCCCCTGCGGCATTTCATAACATGAAGACAGCACTGAGATATAAATATATTGAATAAGGAATATATTTATTTATAAGTGCAATATTTGATGTAAGGTGTACATATTTTTCTTTAACAAAACCACTATAACAAACTCTAGAAAAGGAGGCATCTATATAAAGATACAGCTGTTTATGCATTACTCTGTTCATGACACATATGAATAGAGATTCTCATTCAAAAAGCATTCATTTCAAAGAATCACTATTAATACAGCATAATACATCTCCTTGGGTGTAATATGCTTTTGAGTCTTACTAAGAAATAGACTATAAAGTGAAATAAATAAATACTGCCTAAGACCTTCGTTATCCTCTAATTTCAGGGTACCACCGCTTTACCCAAATTTTCAAGAATTGTTTCATAGCGAGGATTCTATAATAAACTATGTTTTGGAATGACAATTTTCTTTCTCCAAGAATTTCAACAGACCTAGGAATTCCTGACATAATAGCAACAGTGATTTCCCACACAGTGTCACATTATGAAACAGGAACAATTTCCTCAAATAAAAAATGCCCCTTAAAAAAAGGAGCTACCTACAAAGTGAGGAGGGCGGGTTTCCTTGACCATGGGAAATAGGTCTTACTGATAAGGGAACAAATGTATAAAAAAAAGGTACTCTAGCAGGAACCCATCTGCCTTCTTATCTCTTACCTGACCCATTTTGGCTCATACATCAATACATAAATGTATACAAAAACATTTCGCTGATAATAGCCTTCTATTGGGGGAGCAAAATTAGGGGCAATTTTCTCTTCTGTACAGCGAAAAGCAAAGTAGAGGGGCAAACAGTTTTTTTCAAGGCGGCGACAGTAAACGTTGCCTATGCTTATGCATTTAAAGATAGGAAATTTAAAATAATAATAGTTTCATTTAGGAGGAAGCTGTCAGTGAACAATTCTTTCTGAAAAGTAAACCAGAGATTTATATCCACCCGTAACCATAGAAGTTAATCTTTAGCTTTGACAAAACAGCAGAAAATACCATTAATTTAATGAAAATCAGAGCACCGTTACTGCAAACGAAGCCCCTTTCAGAAAGCATCTTGTATGTAGCCACAGGACTGTAGTTGATGGGCCACTTCTTACAACTTAATTACCCTCGCTGATCCATTCTTGCTCTCTCTCTCTCTAAGTGTTCTCTTCAGTTTAATTTTATTTTAAAAGGTTTCCAATCTGAAAGGCACAGATTATACCCTGGAAATAAATGCCAAACTGCTTAGGATATTCTTAATGCTTAATGCTTTCAAGCATCATATATATATATATATATATTACAATTTCCTTGCTAGGCCAGTTAGGAAGCAGTTGTACATTTAGAATGAAAATACACTAAAAGGAGAGATTTATGCTGAATCTCACTGAAGACAACACAACTATCTCAGTGAATATCTGTAAACAGAACAGCAGTGCAATCCTAAGCAAACGCACACCCTTCTAAGTCCTGTGAAATTAGTGGGTTTAAAAGGGTGTGATTCTGCTTACTATTGCACTGTAAGTATGATGAGAAAAGGGGAGGGGGAGTTTTGTTGCAGCAGGAGTTGCAAGATATCATTATGGGCTGATTTAACACCGAAAGAAAAATTCAAATCTCAGATGAGAAGGCAATTGCAGTGGGAAGAGGGAGATACATCTAAACGGTGAACTCAGCCAATTTGTTCGGAGAGATGTGCGGCTGTTTATCAGCGAGAAGCGGAAGCAGCCACTGGCAAACCCAAACGGCCTGGACTTTGTGGCTGATTCTGACTGATCAATCTTTGCACCAGTTGGATTAACTGTACATGCCGATGGGTCACTTCTCCATCTCACAGCGCAGCAATGCTGGATTCCGAGAAAAGTGATGAGTTGGGCAAGCATTAAGTGTGTGATTTGTTTGTTTTGCTTTCACTTTTGAAGAAATGGAAAGTGAGCGAGTTCAGAGCTCTAGGGCAGCCAAATAGAGGCCTTACATATAACTGAACAGCGGGCATCCATTTGGGGGAAACAGCTTTCTCTTTCCTGTACAGTTAAGGCCATACATAAAGTGGCCACTACAGGTCAACAACACCACATATATAAAATTTAAACAGAGTTCAATGAATCTTAGTCATTCTATTGCATACACATATATGAAATTCTCATTCATCCTGGAACGAAGCTGAAATTAGTTCCCAGTTCCTTCACTGCAGTTCCTGGTTCCTTTTTCACAAAGCAAAACACAAAAGGTTTTTTTTCGGGTGCAGCTACCTCCCCCTTTCTGCTTATTGATTTGTTCTGGGGGCACCCTACTTTGAAGCTGTTAACTCAAGAACTGGACTTTGTAGGAGGACCCAGTAGGGTTGCCAGTTCCAAGTTGGGAAATTCCTGGAGATCTGGGGTGTGAAACTGGGAGAAACCTGGAGAAAGTGGAGTTTGGGGAGGGAAAGGACCTTGTCATGGCATAATTCCATAGAGTCCACCCCCCAAAGTAGCCATTTTCTCCAGTGGAACTGATCTCTGTGGCCTGGAGATCAATTGTAATTCCGGGAGATCTCCAGCCACTACCTGGACGCTGGCAACCCTAGGACCCGGTATAGGTTGACTTAGAGGGCAGAGTCCACTGAATGTGGAAGCGTATGATATGTGCTTCTACAATCTTTATTTTAGGGCACAGTTTTTCAGTTTCCCCCAATATTTGTGTTTTGCTGTACAAATAAGGAACCAGGAACTGCGAATAAGGCAACTGGGAGCCAATTTCAGCTTTGTCATCCTGTCCCTCTCCAGTGGAAAAGAACAGCTCCCATAGGGGAGCTCTATGGAAATGGAAACCCTGATGCAGAAGCAAAACCTGCCTTCCTCCCTCAGCCTCAGCCATGGGTTCACCTTATATACCTGATCTTCATCTAGCATTATGTCAACCTATCAATTCAGTGTGGGATTTGAACTCGGCTCAATTCCATCTATATCACACCAAAATCTGTAATTGGTGCATACTGGATAAGGCCTGCATAGGCCCCTCCCCACTATGGCTCAGTTCAGATATCACACAAATCATAGTGCAGTGTCCAAACCATGGGTTGGATCTGTGAACCATGAGTAGAAGGCATTCACGGACCTTTCCCACCTTCCCCCATGACTCTCAAAAAAACTGTTAAAAGTCCAGTAGCACCTTTAAGAGTAACCAAGGCATAAGCTTTCAAGAACCAGTAGCACCTTTAAGAGTAACCAAGGCGTAAGCTTTCAAGAACCACAGCTCTCTTCGTCGGATGCATCTGATGAAGAGAGCTGTGGTTCTCGAAAGCTTATGCCTCAATAAAGTTGGTTAGTCTTAAAGGTGCTACTGGACATTTTACTATTTTGCAAATACAGACTAACACGGCTCTGAAAAAAAAACTGATGCTAAAGATCAGGGTGCCTTGAGGGCAAAATGTGATGGGGGGCTGCCAGGAGGAAGAAGAATGTGGCAAAATCAATTTCCTCTGAGGGTGTGCGTGTCATTTCATCTATTCCCACCTCTAACTGCAACCTGAGAACCTTTGATAGGAAAGATCTGTTTCCACGAGATCTCCCTGACTCACCATCTGTAGGCTCCAACTGTACAGCTCCATCTCCAAACAACTGATCCCTCCCCCCCCCCCTCAGGTGGAGCTGCTTTTCTGCTTTATTTTTCATTCATCACTTTTCTCCAGAGGTACACTTGTGGTGAATAATGGCTAGAACTCTGGTTTTTAAGCTCACCAGCGGTACGTCAATTTTGGCATTACACCAAACTACAGTTTAGCTTCCTTACACATGGGCTGTTTTCACATGTCTTTAAAACAGTGCGATACTCACAGAAGGCTGCTGGCTTCCTCGCGTGGTTTTTTGATGCCAGCCATGATGATGGCGCTTTCATGGCTGCCTGCCTCCAATTTGTAAATGGATGGCATCAGAAGTTGCGCGAAGAAACTGGCAACCTTCTATTGCGCCATTTTAAAGACGTGTGAAAACGGCCATGCTTTGGCGTAATGTCTGAACTGAAACTGGGACACCCATGGCATGGGAGGGACTTTGGTCTGCTTGGCTTGCAAAATGGCCATATTTGCAGAATTACAGAGGTATTGCTGGCACCATAGTCTTCCTCAGCCACCAATGTTCCCACTTGTAGATGGGGCTGAATTTTTCACTGGCCAGGCTAATCTTGAGATGTCATCTAAGCAATGGGGACCACAGCTTCTTAGAAACGTTTAAAATGCCTATTCCAGAGCATCATAGAAAGTACTTGAACTCAGACATGAACCCTTCCATTGACTTTGACCTATATCATATACGATTTTGTGTCTTCAAATGTGACCATTTATTCAACAAAAGGAAGTCATAAAGTACTGCCAATAACAGCATTCATCTTATGAACTTAGCAATAAATATCTCCTTGATGGATATACTGATGGATTCCAATTATTATTTGTGGTGTGGTGGAGAGTGCCCTCAAGTCATAGTTGACTTATGGCAACCCCTGGTGGGGTTTTCATGGCAAAAGTCTAACAGAGGTGGTTGGCCATTGCCTACCTCTGCAACCCTGGTCTTCACTGGAGGTCTCCCATCCAAGGCTGACCTTGCCTAGCTTCTGAGATCTGACAAGATCAGGCTCACCTGGGCTATCCAGGTCAGGGCATTATTTGCAGTACGACTAAAAAATACCCCGTTGTACTGCTTTGGTAACCACTACCTAATCACTAGCAAATAATGAAGTCTGAATGGTGGAATCAGTTCTTGTAGAAGAATATTTAGCCTCTTTGCTGTGGCTGTAAATATGTTCAAACCTAACCAAGACGGTATGTGCTACAAAACTTTGTGCTGCTGCATTAGGCACATGTTAAAGAACCACAGGATTTTGCCTCCCCAAAGCCCTAAAACTAACAACAACAACAATAAAAATAACAACAACAACAATAAATAGCTTAGATGAAAACACTGCTGGATCCCACACAAGGAAAATCTCCCCCAGCTGGCAATGGGATACCTATGAGTGGTAAGAAGACGCACTACTTATAATAAAGTAAATTTGAAAGCTGTTAACAATTCTTTTGAAACATAATTCAATATAAAATATATACTAAAGGCTACAGTATTAACAAAGAACTGTTAAAAGACACTGAGGAATAAAAACTAAAATTTAAAAGAAAGGGCTGAGAACAGCTCGATCTTTACCCTGTAAACTCCAACTTTATTCCTTTTTGTGGGGGGGAGGCAGTGAGCATCACAAACAACTCCAGCAATTAGCAGGCATTGGGACCCAGAGTAAAGGTTTCCAGGATCTGATAGCTAAGTAACAAAATGAATCTTTTAAGAGTTATCAAACTGAACAAAATAAAATAAAATTAGATATAAATCCCCTTTTAGACTGTGGTCAACGGAGGTCTAGACAAAACCCCACGCTTGTTCACTGCTTAGTCTCCAGACTGCTCCAAGTTTGAAAAGGTAATTGAACTCGGTCTGTAATTACTGGATTAGACACAGATGGGTTCTATACACTTCAGGGGGAGAAGCAGGGTTTGCATTCATTTTATGATTGCCTGTAAGGTCAAACTTTTCAAAATGTACTTTCATCTGTTAAATGGTTTCTTAAATTCCCCAGGGTAGATCTTCAATAACTGATGTTTTAAGCAATTTGAGCCTATCAGATCCTGTCTTTGAATGTAATAAGCTGCCCATTTTCTAGTATTATAAACGTACATGTAGGTTAATTGCTACATCTCTTGCATATTTTCAAAATTGCATTTTTAACTGAATATTTCTTCCAGTTTATATACACAGTCAGGCAGTGTCTTTTATTTTATTTTAGCAGAAGGACCAACTAACTAATAAATGAATTACTAAAACCAGAGTCTTATTTGTTTAGGTAGTTTTAAGAAAAATTAACACTACAAACATCAGTCTCCCACACAGTCACTGCAATCCTAAACAGTCTTGTACCCTTCTAAATTCATGAGACTTAGAAGGGCGTAACTCTGTTTAGAATTACACTGTAAATAAACCGCATTTTACAGCATGCAGAAGTGCCAAGTGTACTCTAACCGGAATGTGTATCTGCAAAGGCGCTGCTAAATAAAAAGAGTACATTACTACTGTTGCTGTTTTTAAAACTCTCTAAGCTATAGATATTTTGCTGTTTATAACCACTATCCAAAGCATTCAAGTAACACGGAGGCAGTGAGATTCAGAAGACAGAGCATCAGACATGGGCTGGGGAGGCCTAGGCTGGAAGATCTGCTTTGCCATTAAGTTCCTGGGTGACTTTGGACTAATCTTCCTAGGATCGCCACCTCCGGGTTAGGAAATTCCTGGAAATTAGGGGAGTGGAGCCTGGAGAGAACAGGGTTTGGAAGGGGGGGACTTCAGGGATATAATGTCATACAGTTCCTCCCCCCCCCCAAAGCAGCCATTTTCTCCAGTGAAACTCATCTCTGTAGCCTGGAGATGAACTGTAATTCTGGGAGATCTCCAGCCACCACCTGGAGGTTGACAACCCTAAGGATAAGATGAGATAAGGCCTCCATTCTGTATACTTTTGCAATGTTCCTTGGAGAAAGGACAAGGTACTAAAATGTACTTGAGTCTTCAAGGCTATGAGACTATTTGGAAGAAGAGCTCTTTCCAGGTTGGCTAACTATTCAAAACAAAGAGCCCACTTTGCACCAAATGTGGTAAATGTGTTTGTAGGTTGCGGGGCATTTTTTCTGTGAAAAGAGGTGGTGGAACTCAGTGGGTTGTCCTCGTAGAAAATGGTCACATGGCTGGTGGCCCCGCCCCCTGATCTCCAGACAGAGGGGAGTTTAGATTGCGAGGGTAATCTCAACTCCCCTCTGTCTGGAGATCAGGGGGCGGGGCCACCGGCCATGTGACCATTTTCAAGAGGTTCCGGAACTCTGTTCCACCGCGTTCCAGCTGAAAAAAAGCCCTGGTAGATTGGACCACTTTAGACTGCAAAGTGGAAATGCATAGGACCAAATGCCCTTCCTAACAACAACAAGAACAACATCATCAACAATAAAACCCTTCACATAAAAACCAGATGTTACAGAGAACACTATGAATCTCTCTCAACATAGGGTTTCCAACCACCAGGTGGTGGCTGGATATCTCCCAGAATTGCAACTGATCTTTAGATGACGAGCATCACTTCACCTGGAGAAAATGGATACTTTGGATGGTAGAGTCTATGGCATTATATTCCACTGGGGCCCCTCTCTCTTCAAACCCTGCCCTCCCCAGGCTCTACCTGCAGATCTCCAGGAATTTCACAACCCAGAGTTGGCAACTCTGTTTCACTGACATCTAGCTTTGAGTTTTTGTATGTATGGAGAAGCACAAAAGTCCCCTACCTGTAGTCAAGCGACATAGCCCAAATAAAGATTCCCTCAATGAGATCTTGGACACAGTTTCAGTGTGTTCTAGAATAACTCAAAAACAATGGCATTCAGCCTTGCCCCAACACTGTAACGGGCAGAATAGTGGAAAGAGAAGGCACAAAGCAACATGGACCCGTTGGGTGATCTTAAGCTTGCAGATGAGAATTCCTGCTGAAGAAAAATAATAAAAAGGAAATCCATGTATGTGTGTCCATAAGACTGAAGTATAAATATTCTATTTCCCTCATGTATATGAGAAATGTGCATATATTTCCTATTTATCTAGTTTTCAATGCCATGATGAGACACACATTTAAAAACTTCAGGGAAAACTAAAGTCTTAGCCATGCTTTATCCTTGATGTGAATAGCAAATAAAGGCACTCTTACATTCCAAAGCAGTTACTGTAAAACAGGGCTTTTTTTCTAGGAAAAAAGGTGGTGGAACTCAGTGGGTTGCCCTCAGAGAAAATGGTCACATGGCTGGTGGCCCCGCCCCCTGATCTCCAGACAGAGGGGAGTTTAGATTGCCCTCCGAGCTGCTCAGCGGCGCGGAAGGCAATCTAAACTCCCCTCTGTCTGGAGATCAGGGGGCGGGGCCACCAGCCATGTGACCATTTTCAAGAGGTTCCAGAACTCCGTTACCCCGCATTCCCCCTGAAAAAAAGCCCTGCTGTAAAACCATTTCAAGTAGATTGTACGAAACCATGTGCACTGCCATTTTCCATTCAGGAGTAATATAATGTGAAACAACCTTACCCACCATAATTATACCATAACAGAAAATAATGATTTCAAATAGTCCAAGTATAAAATTAACAGTGAAATCCTAAGCCGCGTTACTCAAATCGCATTGAAATCAATGGGCTTAGACTCAAGTAACTCTGCATAGGCTTTCACTGTAAAAAACCCATTTTATCCAAACTGTTGACATTGCTTATTTAGCTGTCTACACTCAACTTATTTATAGTCACTGAAATTGTGGGATGTTGCCCATTTAAAAAAAAATGCTTAAGAACATGGAAAATTGGATACACTCTTCTTAACATATCACTTTAGTAGCTGAAATCAAGGTGAAAATAGGTAGCTGTTTATCAAGAGGTAATTTAGGAGGGTGTGCAGGTAGCTGTGATGGTCATCCGTAATGGCCAGACAGGTGTGGAAGATAATTTAACCACATATCTGAATACAACAAGAAATGGCGGAAGGTTTCCCAATTGGTCACTATACTTAGGTCAAGAATCTCAGAACAGTAAATCTAGCTGTACAGACCCAAGGGGGCTTTTGATTTGTGCTTCTGGAGCAGCAGGCCCCCACCTCTAAAATACTGCAGTCAACAGACTACTTTGTTTCAAAAGCAATTTGCAATATGGCACCGTATTAACTATAAAAATGTAAATGGGGACCAAAAAATTCCAACTTTAAATGAATACTGATGAGATCTGAATTTTCTAAGAAAGAGACTGAGTCTCTCTTTACACAAGACGAATTACATGAGGATGCTCAAGTGAAGGGAGATGCAATGTTAGCTGGGAAGCCAAGTTTAAAAGACAGATCAGATGGCTCTGTCAGTTTCACCTCTCTAGAGCAGGCAAAGATCACTCCTCAGAGGGTTTGTTAATTTCCTCTTCGCAGAAATTGACAGAGCCTTCAGGGATACAAAGAGGAAATAAACAAACCCTCTGAGGAGCGATCTTGAATGTCCTTGTGTAATTTGTCTCATGTAGAGAGACTCTGAAAGAGATGTTGGGATTGTAGTAGAAAGCTCAATGAAAGTGTTGACTTTGGGTGCGATAGCAGTGAAAAAGGCAAATTCCATCCTGGGGTTCATTAAGAAAGGGATGGAAAATAAAAAGGCCAATATTATAACACCCTTGTTCAAAGCTACAGTGTAACCTCATTTGAAAAACGGTGTGCAATGCTGGTTGCCGTATCTCAAAAAGGATATTGCAAAAATTGAAAAAGTACAGAAGAGGCAACCAAAATCATTAGAGGGTTAGAGCAGCTTTCTTATGAGGAAAGACTGAAGAGTCTCAGCATTTTCAGTACAGAGAAAAGACAGTTAATGCAGGACATGACAGAGGTTCATAAAATTATGCATGGGATGGAGAGAAAAGATAATGGTTTTTTTCCTCTCTCCCCCAGTGGAGTTGATGGGTAACAGGCTCAGGACAGACAAAAGGAAATTTGCTCAATGAGTATTTAAATTGTGGAATTCACTGCCAGCAGATATAGTGATGGTCATAAGAGCAGGTGGCTTTAAAAGGGGATTTGAAAAATTCATGGAGGAAAGGTCCATCAACAGCTATGTTGAGATAATGGAACTTCCATGTTCAGAGGCAGTAAACCTCTGACTACCAGTGTGGGGAGGCCAGCAGCAGGGTGTGTCTTGACCTGTATGCTGTTTGTTGGCTTTCCAGGCCACTGTGTGAAATAGCATTCTGGAATAGATGGGCATTGGTCTGATCCAGCAAGGATCTTCTCATCTTACATTACGACAGGGAAAAAAGGGGGGAGGGGAATCTTTAATAAGCTGGCAATTCCAAATCTGCTGATCATGTATGTTAGTGGAGAAATAAGATAGCAGTACTTTGGAATACGCAATGGGGGTATTGTAGACATCTGAGCCCTCCTTGGAACTGGAAAGATGAAAGGAGTTTGGAAGGGAATAATTTAATTACTAGTCATCTCGATCTGTAAATGCTCCCCAGCCTTCACACCAAAATATTCTTTTAGTAACTCTTCAGCTGTTTATGCAAAAATTGCTGTATTAATAATAAACTAAAATAAAGCCGCTCGTCGCCAATTACTAACATAAAGCAAAAAATAAAAAGTACTGAATTTGATATTAGTCGTTCCAAAAGAACTCCTGTGATTGATCATGTCATTTCTTGGTGGTCTTATGATTAAAAAGGAAGCAATGCTGTAGTGAACTAAATTTCAATCTAGGACGCCTAATGATTTTCTGTTGTCTATTACAAACTATCTCCAATCAACAAAGCTCAAAGTGGACCAAATCCTGCTCCTGCATGCGTATCAGTTACACCGACAAAAATACCGGTTGTTCAGCGAGAGCCAGAATTTTGCCTAGGGACTGCCAGCCACTCCTTTAAATACCATTTTAATTCTATCTGATTGTAGCTAAATTCAGCAAAGGTCTTATTAACACCCCAGTATTCAAGGGAACCCAACTGGAGCAAGAGATTCCCAAACAAAAGAGGTCTGAACGTTAATAAAAAATCATGTCGCTGCCTGGTTTCTTAACCCTGGCAACAAGGTTTTGAAAGAAGACTATCCCAAAAACATGCACATCTGTTTAATATTACAAGCCAACTGTCAACATCCTAAGTGAAGTTTTAATTTAATATTTTTCCTTTCTTGATGTTTTACCTTTAATCAATGCCTTGTGAGAGTATCAGCTTTCTATACGAAACTGTTAAATATAAAGAAATGTTATTGCAGCATGTTTATAAAATCATAGTTCGAGAACTTTGTATTTTTCTAAAGCCCAACCACAACTTAATTACGTGCAGGACATTCCAAGCTTGCAAATGTAAGCTCCAGTTCCCAAGCAAATTTGGAATATCTACTGTACAGGACATTGGGCTTTCCAAAGACCGCAAGATGGTTGAGTTTCCAAAAGACCGCATTAGGGCTTTTAGGCATGGCTTTTATTTTCATTAAATATTCGTTTCAGCGCTAATTGTTAGATTGTTTTCATGCTGCTCTTTCATGTTCCTTTGCTGTCCTCAGTTGTTTGTTTTACCACAAAAGCGAAGGATCCCTTGTGAAGAAGGGAGCCACATCGTCATCATCATCACTGTAGGGCCAATACAAAGACAACAATTACAGCGTGTCGACATTGGGTGCCTGCCTCCTCTTCAATCGAGAGGCATCTAATTCAAAAACAAAACCTGTAAAGAAATTCTCGGGGAATTCTATTAAGTAGGAATTTAAAAACAATCTAGCACCTACTGTGTCTCAGTCACCCCTTTTAGTCTTGTTCCACACTATAATTTTCTTCCAGGGGAATTTCAAGCTAAGTCTTTTGGAAGGTAAAAACTACTCAATCTGAGGACACCTTCAAAGCAATCACACAGTTTAGCTTCTGAAAACACAACAAACAAATTAATTCAATATTCACACTATGGAAAAAGTTACTTCCATTATTAAAATGAAAGATAAACCACACGAGACGAATTGACATGAGGACGCTCAAGTGAAGGGAGACGCAATGGGCCAAGCTACGACTGACACTTGAACGGCAAGTGAACAGACTCACATGTAGTCCTCCCTGTTCACTTGCGCTCCACTTGATCACATGTGATCAAGTGGAGCGCAAGTGGAGCGCAAGAGAACAGGGAAGAATACATGTGAGTCTGTTCACTTGCCGTTCGTGTCATTCGTCACTTGTAGCTTGGCCCAATGTTAGCTGGGAAGCATAGTCTGAATTTCACCTCTCTCTATAGAGCCCACAAAGATCACTCCTCAGAGGGTTTGTTAATTTCACCTCTCTACTGAGCTGGCAAAGATCACCCCTCAGCGGGTTTGTTCATTTCCAATTCCTCTTTGCCCCCTGGGAAGGCGCTGTCAATGATAAATAACCCTCTAAAGAGGGATCTTTGCCTGCTCTGTAGAGAGAGATGAAATTAACAAACCCTCTGAGGAGCAATCTTTGCCAGCTCTGTAGAGAGTGACTGGAAACTGAATTATGTCAGTCACCTGACAGGAAGAGGAGGGGCAGAGTTATGCCTGACTAGTGTCAAGGGCAGCACCATAGGAAGCAAAAGATCTGTGGAGAGGAAACACAAGCCAAGCATCAGGAGGCATATGTCATTGTGCAGAATGTGTCGTGGATTGGAGCCAATGGAGTTCTTCTTAGCAATGCATGCCAAGAGAGGCAGAACACACGGCACCACTGATCTCTATGCAGCAGGCCCTTCTCCCAAAGCAGGAAAACACAGGGCGCACCATTCAGCAGGAGAGACTCTGCCAGCCACCCGAGGGTCCCAAATAGAGTTGCCAGGTCCCCCTACCCCCGAATAGGAGGGGGAAGGCCTAGCACTTACCTTTCAAAGTCTCCTCGCATGCGCGCTCCTGGCCTAAGCAAGGACATCACTTCCGAGAAGTGATCTAAATGAAAAGAACTATTCAGCGAACCATTAACTTCTGTAGAAATCTTACCAGGCATTATTCAAAATTATCACAACTTGGTTAAAATTTGTAATTAATTAACTGGGTTTATGAAGCCTTTAAATTAAATAATTAGAATAATTTGCTGATGATTAACTCAATTACACTAACAGAAAGGCTCTTTAATGCTTTAAAAACATTAAATTTGTTCTGAGTTTAACTAGCTACATTTGAGTTATAAATCTACCCCATGTTTGAGAAGGGAAGAGGGGAGGAAGTTCTTACCCTGATTATATAAACTTCGCGTTCCATCAATTTTTACCCTTTGAGGAATGTTCTTGTATGGGACATTAGTGAGATCCCATGCTTTCAATAGCCCCATTTAAGCAAAAATCTCACAGTCACCATCAATATATCCAGACTAGAGATGGGCACGAACTGAAATAGGAACCAAAGTTCATCACAAACTGGGTTGGTTTTTGGTTCGGCAGTTGGTTGGAGCTCATTTCTGACAAACCGCTATGATTTTTAGAGCGGTTTGTTTGATTTGTTTTTTGGTTCATCACTGCAGACAGCCTACTGCTGATCAATCTGTAATCTAGGCAACGGGGTGGGTGGGCTTTCTGCAGACCTTCTGCAGCCCTGGAAGTGACGTACACACGAATCAAACAAACCTGTTTGCGAACTGGGCAGGTTCATGAAGGGTCGTGATTTGTGAAACGCGACAAAACATGAACTACAACGAACCGCCATTTTTCTGGTTCGTGACCATCTCTAATCCAGACTACAAAAAAAAACCCTGCTGGACTGAACTGCAACCTCACATTTCCAAAGGTTTGTCCTATACTCACATTGTATTACTCTGGCTAACTTCGAAAGCCTCCCCCACCTCCTGGGAGCATTTATTGTTCTGGAATCTAATTTACTATTAAATTAGGATTGCTTTTATTTCTGGATTTGGTTGATATAACTTTACAGATGGTTGGGCATTTTTTTGCCATTTTCCCTCAATTAAAAAAAGATCTTCACCAGATGAACTCTGATAACTATATTAGAAAGCCCTGGGTTCTTTTATTGTACAGTTTAAATGTGTGCTATGAGAATTACTCCAAAAAATAAAATAGATGGGTATATAAAAAAATAGTTGTATCAGTGAGAGTGCTGTAAAAAATGTGTTCAAATTGTTTCATGAGGGAGAACGTGAGAATAACTTCTCATGACCTCAACTATGAGACCAATTTATAAGAACTTGCTTCTCATTAAAATCATTAACAGAAAGATGAACTGAAAACCATTTCAGCTCCCAGACTAAAACAGACGTTAATTTCTCCAAAGAGCAAGTTAGGAATACCCAGACCTGCTAAATATGAGACACTGCAGACAGGCATGTTCACTTCCCAATGACCCTAACAACTGGAACAAAACTAAAATTTCCTAAATAGTATTCAATTAAAATAGGCTTTGCAAAGCGCATTGCAAGATTTCGGCTCCTCCGCAAGCAAAGATGATCAAAATAAGTTTTAAAATCTTAAACTGAAAGCATTCTGGTTTATTAGTACAAGAGTTTAGCTTTCCCATAATCCCAAAATTAAGCTCTTGACAAGAAAATCCCGTTTCCTGACAAGGTAAATATCAGACGACACAGTGTGAGAGTGTAATAGTCGCAATCAGAATCTGAGGTAAAAATCACATTCCAATAACTTTACCACATCAAAAATGCACGTGGTAATCGGCCCTTGATATCATCTTGCTCAGCATCCTGTTTTAATCCATTTTCTCTGTTCAAACTTCATCACTCTGAATGATCACAAAACCTGAATAGAGAACTGGTTATGAAGTAGAATTTCCTCCCATATCCCATAACACACTTCCACCACAGAGGGGGCATAAGGCCACATTTCCCACCAATTTGGAGTTTGGTCTCTCAGGTGGCTTATAAATTTTTTAAACCAAAATGAACTACAGTCTATGAAGCACTTGAGGACTTGAGAATGCACACCCACAGAACTCAGACTGAAACACTGTTTACCGGCCCTGCTCCTTTAAAAGCCTCTCACAGAAAACAGAGGTGGCGAAAGCCTGAAGATAAAAGGGGAGAGAAGGATTATCCGCTTAATTCCTTTGTGATGAACTACAATGAAAAGCATGAAAACCACAGGAGCAAGATCAGGGGGAAAAATGCAAATATTCAACACAAAGCAACAATTTGTATACAGTTACGACTTCAAAGAAAATAGAGCATGTGAAAGAAAAGGGAGAATTCTCAATTCAAGTGAGCAAAAATTTGGCCCTATAAGAGAGGCCTGCAAGCCATGTTGCAGACATTTGGAATAACAGTAAAGGAGTACTGTGTTCATTGCACAGTGCACAGCCTTCATTGCTGAATATTCAGCCTCTGCCAGGAGTGAAAGTAACTGCCACTGGCCCCGCCCCCACATTCTGGCTCTGCCCTCTGGGGGGCGGCGGGGTGTCCCATCCCAGCTCTCACTTCCCCAATGCATTGCATATGAAACTCAGTGGGTGACCTTGGGCCAGTCACACTCAAACTAACCTACCTTGTAAGGTGGTTGTAGGAATATCACAAGGGAAGGAAGAACAATGGACACCACTGAGCTCCTTGAAGGATGGGATAAAAATGTACCACATGGGAATACAAATAGATCTTTCACTTCTGAAGGCTGTTCTAGGGCTTACTGTCTACACTAATCAGGCCTCACTGTGCTGGGGGAGGGGTGGGATTCAATGTAAGGGAATCTACCTCTCTGTTGGCCATCGGCAATACCTTCCTCTGACCGCCACTGGGTAGAAGAAGCGACGGTCTGGCATAACCCATGCTATCCTCCTTCCTCTCACCTTTGCTACCAGGAACAATTAGTTAGAAGTATTTGTTACAACCCCCTTTCTGGCAGCAGGAGAAAGAGGCTGTTAGTTTCACAGACCCCGTGCTGGGTTCAGCCCATCCGCGCGGGGTCTGTGAAACTGATAGCCCCGTTCTCCTACTGCCCGGGCAGCAGAAGAAAGGGGCTGTCTGTTTCAAATGCCCCGCATCAGTTTCAGCAGTCAGTGCAGGGCGGTTGAAATGCCATGAACCACGAACCGGGAAAAGGTCGGAAGTTTGTGGTTCGAGGTTCCGTGGAATGCTACAAACCATCAATCGCGTGGGTTTGGGGTTTTTTTGGTTCATGCCCATGTCCACCTTTAACCGTCTTCTTACACCCTCTGGGTAGATTGCTGCCACCAGGAATTATATTCCAAAATAGTTTATTTAAATTTCCCCTTTATTATTGTGCCCAAGAGTCTAGCTCCTTCATAGGACTATGTGGCACTGAGGAAAGGAATGGGATATAGGAATAACATATACTTTGGGATGGAAAAGAAACAAATAAACTTTTATTTTTACAAGATTGGTTTCACACTATTACTTAAGTTTGATGGTTTCAAAGATAGTTCTCAGTTCTTAAAGTTTCTTTTCATATTTCCCTCTCAGGCTCACACAGTTTGCCTACTTCAGATATCAATTTCTCACTCAAATACACATAGACTTTCTCTCAGGCGTGCACACAGTTTGCCTGCATTAGACAGAATGAATGTTTTTCTCTCAGACACACAGAGTTCAGATTTCCACACAGGTTATTCTTCTCTCAGAAATTCATAGGCACTCTCAGGCTGCACACAGCTTGCCTGTCAAAACCCAGACTGAATGTTTATTCTCAGAAACACACAATTCAGGCGTCACTCAGATTGCCTGACTGAACTAGAATCCTTTTAGGTTTCTTCTACACATCGCCTGTTTTGCCCAGACTGAATGTCCTCTCCTTGCTCAGTAACTAAAAACAGCAGTTGACTCCTCCCACACTCTCCGTCATCAACCAAACATCTCACTCACTCATCCCTCTCTTTCACTCCACTCTTCACCTGAACAACACCAAGTATTTAAAGACTCACACAAACACTTAAAATTGTTACAGCGTTCTCCTTAGCCATGACACTGATGGTTTTGAAGAGCGCGCAGAAGTCAGTGGAGAATCTGTGTGGTGCAGTGGTTAGTGTCAGACTAGGATCTGGACACCCAGGTTTGAATCCCCACTGTAACACTGAAACTTTTGGGGTGACCTTGGGCCAAACACACACTCGCTCAGCTTAACCTACCACACAGGGGTGTTGCAAAAATAAAATGGAAGAAAGGAGAATGATGTGAGCTATTTTGAGTGCCCATTAGGGAGAAAGATGGGGTATAAATGAACCTTCAGGTCCTGCGGAGGTTTGCACCCTCTCGCAAGCGCAGCTACTATCAAGAAGTCTGGCAAACTGTGCCCTGTGGGCACCTACTTCTGGCCACCACCTGCATTAGAACAATATTTGATTTAAATACCGCCCTTCAGGACAACGTAATGCCCATTCAGAGCATTTTACAAAGTATGTCGTTATGATCCCCACAACAATAATCACCCTGTGAGGTGGGTGAGGCTGAGAGGGCTCCAGAGAGCTGTGACTAGCCCAAGGTCACCCAGCTGGCTTCAAGCGGAGGAGTGGGGAATCAAACCCGGTTCTCCAGATAAGAGACCTGCTGCTCTTAACCACTACACCAAACACCCAGAAAAGCCACAGCGTCTGTCTAGATGATGAGCCAGCTGCCATATGCAGCTCGGAGGCACTGATATAAGGAACCCCAGTCACCTATTGTGGATAGCTGTCTTGTCTGCTAGATGGCTGCATTTCAGGGCATCTGAAAGGTCAGTGTGGGTTAGGATTTGCACATTTTCTTACTAGCATAATATATCTTCCCATACCAGCTGACTTTCACCTTTGGTGTCCCCATACGTGGAAACAGGGGAAGGGCTTTTGAACTCAAGCAACATGTGGTCTGACCCAAAGTCCCAAGCCACAACATAAGCTCTGTCTCTGCAGATCGGCACCCCAATTACTGATCTCAAAGTTCAGCATTATGCTTCTTTTAATATGGCATATGCATTAAATTTTAAATCTTTTTCCAAAGACCTAGTTAGGATTTTGTAACACAGAACTGATCATGTTTAGGGGCTGGAGTTCTGAGACACAGACACGCCAACTTTAAACTTCTTTCCTTAGAAAGACCATGGATTTCAATGGAACTTATTCAATTTGTGCCTGGCCAGCATGGCAGCCACCCAGCCAACTATAAACACATTTATTCTGCAATCAGCTATATGACAGGATCAAACTGAATAGCTGTTTAGCCCAACATAGGCTTGCCAACTTCCAGGTGGGGCCTGGAGATTCCCCAGAATTACAACTGATCTCCAGGCAACAGCGATCAGTTCTCTTGGAGAAAATGACTGCTTTTGAGGGTGGACTCTATGGCATTTATCCTGCTGAGGTCCCTTCCCAAGCTTCACCCTCAGATCTCCACTAATTATCCACCCTGGAGTTGGCATACCTAGCCCAACATTTTGTTACCAACAGTGCCCTTCAGATGCATGCATGCAGGTAATTCCTGTTGCACATCCCCAACACCTCACATTACAAGATGCAGTGTTTCTGAATGTTCAGCTGTCACTGGTTTAATTATACACTTTCCCAGAACAGTGCATCCCAACCTGTGGGTCACGCAGCATCTGAAAATGGGTTGCAGGCCAGTCCTTCCTAACAGCAGTTCCTGCCCTTTGCACCCTTCTTTTTTTTCTTCTTCTCCTTCCCCTCTAGCTGCTTATATTCTCGTCTTGCCCCCCCTCCCTGCAACAATAATGGGGGGGGGGAGCCATCTGGAAACTAGTAACATTATAATAGGTGAATGAAGGGGTGGAAAGGCTGGAAAGTGGGCAGGAGCTGTTCAGCATACGGAAAAGAGAGAGGAGAGAAAATAAAGTGTGCAAGCACAGGCTCTGTCTTGGCGCTGCTCCTTAGCAGCCTAACCTCTTGCCCAGACCCCTGCAGTGCCTCACTGTCCTCTACCTGCTGTGGGAAATATACTGCTCTGAACCACTTACTCCCCACCCCCATCTCTTTGCCGACATCTGCCACTTTCTTGCTTCTCCTCAACCTGGTGACCTCCCAGCCCTTTCTCAATCTCTTAGGCCATCCCTGGACAGGTCACCATATAAAGTAAATTTGGACTTGTGAGTCACCATACCAAAAAGGCTGGGAACCACTGCCCCAGAAGATACAAACGGAGTTTTGCTGCTTAATGAATCAGTAAACACACAAAGCTTTCTTTTACTGAGTCAGCCAAATGATCTATCCAAACAAGTTCTCCAAATAGCAGCTAGGCTGCCAACTTTGGGTTCAGAAATTCCTGGAGATGGGGGGGGGGGTAAAGCCAGAGGAGTGTGGGGTTTGAGGAGGGGAGGGCCCTCAGAGGGGTATAATGCCATAGAATCCACCCTCCAAAGCAGTCATTGTCTCCAGGGGAACTGATCTTCTGTAATTGCAGATCTCCAGCCCCTACTTGGAGGCTGGCAACCCCAATGGCAGCAGCTCTTCAGGGCCACAGGCAGAGGCCTTTCATGTCCCCTTATTCTTTTAAATGGAGATGCTGGGACTAAACCTGGGACCTTTTGTGTGCCTAGCAGATTCTTGACTACTGGACTATCGTTGCCAACACTGAGTTGGAAAATTTCTGGAGATTCAAGGCACAGTTTTAGGACAATGGAGTTTAGGGAAGGGATGGAACTCAGCAGAGATGTGATCCCATAGTAGGGTTGCCAGCTCCAAGTTGGAAAATTCCTGGAGATCTGGGGGGTGAAACCTGGGGAAACCTGGAGAAAGTGGGGTTTGGGGAGGGAAAGGACCTTGGCATGGCATAATTCCATAGAGTCCAACCCCCCCCCCCTCCCCAGGAGCCATTTTCTCCGGATGAACTGATCTCTGTGGCCTGGAGACGAGTTGTAATTCTGGAAGATCTCCAGCCACTACCTAGAGGCTGGCAACCCTATCCCATAGAGACCAAACTTGGAGGCTGCCATCTCCTCTAGGGGTACTGATCTCTGTGTCTAGAGATCAGATGTTATTTTGGGAGATCTCCAGGCCTCTCCTGGATGTTGGCAACCATATCAGCCTCACCCCTCTAACCATTATCATTTGGAAGTTCCACTGATTTCTGTGGGACTTTCTCTCCAATAAGTACACTTGGGATTTGCAGCCCAACCATAAAATCACGTTTATTCTTAAATACACCTGTTTTTACATTCCATTGGGGCCTACTCCAAAGGCTTTTATATTGCAGGGACAGGGTCTCAGATGCTTCACTAATGAGTGAAGGACCTTAGACTTCAACACTATGTTGCCTTATGTACTATCTGTTGTTTTAAATATGTGCTCCTAGGAGTTACCTGTGCTTCATGTTGTCTGTCAGCCCTAGAATTGCTTATGTTCTGTTTCAGCATTTCTTCAACTTTGTATTGGATTCTAGCTAATGCTAAGTCTTTGTAAACTTGTGTTTCTTTACCCTATGGCATTGTTTATGGAAATGTCCTTGATATTGACTATGCTGATCTCACACTGTGTAATTTGCCTTGAGTTTCACTGAGAAAGGCGGACTATAAATGACTAACTGACTGACATACATGTGCACGCTCGCTGCTCGATCCTTAGCATATTTCCTCGGAAACAAATCACCCTAAATTCAGTGGTAATTACCCCCGAAGTAAAACCCATTGATTTCACTTTCTGGAGTGCAGAGGATTGCAGTCCTACAGATTACAGTGCAATCCCATACACACTGAATACTGCAGGCTTTACTGCTTAGGCGCTGCTTTTAGGGCGGAATTAAAGCTTCTCCGTCGGAGGGCCGGCCCTTGCTTATTCTTGCTGATTGCACAACCCGGGCCCCTGTCGGCAGGGGCCCGATTTCAGCCCGGGCCTTGGAGGGCGGGCACCCTCTGCGCCACCTCCTAAACGCTCCGCTCCTTCCCCACTTACCACTTCGCGGGCGCGGCCGGAAAAGTCGCTCTTGGGCCGGGCGTTGCTCGCCCGCTTCAGGAGTAGGTCGTCGCTGCTGCCGCCGCCCCCCAGCGGGACCCCCAAGGCCTTGTTGCGCGTCTTCACCGTCTTCACGCTGGCCTTGAAGAGCAGCGTGATGTCCACCGCCATGGCCGGACGGAGGCGCCTCTGCTGCCAGGCTGCGGGTGGCCGCCCTCGCGTCCGCGCAAAAAACGCTTCCGGCTGCCTCACCAGGCCGGCGCACGAGGGTTCCGCGGTCGCCCTGCTCCGTCCACGCGGCGAGGCGCTCGCCTGACAGGCGTTCCCTTAGCAGCTCTTTTTCTTCCTTGCCTGAGCGGCGGTGGCAGCTGCCCGCAGGGAAGAGGCGGGATGCCGGGATGCTCGGCTGCGCTTTGGGCAGCGATCTCCCTTGTTCAGAGCGCATCGCCCTAGGTTCTCTTGTTGGGAGCTCTACACCAGCAGAATGATCGCAAACGTGTGTGTGTGTTGTGTGCCCTCAAGTCGCCTCCGACCTATGGGACCCTATGAAGGAAAGACCTCCAAAACGTCCTATCATTAACAGGCGTGCTCAGATCCTGCAAATGGGAGGATGTGGCATCTTTGATTGAGTCAAGCCATCTCGTTTTAGGTCGTCTTCTTTTCCTACTGCCTTCCACTTTTCTCAGCATTATTGACTTTTCTAGAGAATCTTGTTTTCTCATGATGTGACCAAAGTATGATAGCCTCAGTTTTGTCATTTTATCTTCCAGGGAGAATTCAGGATTGATTTGATCTAGTACCCACTTATTTGTCTTTTTAGCTGTCCATGGTATCCACAGAACTCTCCTCCAGCATCACATTTCAAATGAATTTTCTACCTATCAGCTTTCTTCCTCGTCCAACTTTCACATCCATACATAGTAATGGGGATTAACATCGTTTGGATTTTCTTGATCTTAGTTCCCAGACAGAGAGGCATTTTTATCTTTAAGGATCTTCTCCAGCTCCCTCACAGCTGCTCTTCCAAGTCTCAAACCTGAAAGGAACCGCAATCCATTTCATCTGTTCCTGCCTGAGGAAAGAAATACCCCTTACGGGGCCAATTTTAGGGGTGTCTTGGTCCATGTTCTTTACAAACAGAAAGTCCACACGTCCCCGTTCCATTCTGATAGAGCTGAAGGGCAGGCGCCTCAAGACTCTTGGCCCATAGATCACAACCCATGGCCTTGGCCAGCTGGATAAACCTGGTGCGCGTCCTGCTGAGTTTACTTTTTGCTTTTTATGCTGCAGTTTCAAAATAAATTTGCTTGAAGTGTATGTTTTAGAAGCCACTTGGGGTCCCCATTGGGAATTTAGTATTAAAATTGCTAAATAAATAAATATCAATAAAATACAGAAAGACAAATAAGCAAAAGTGGAGTGTGCGCAGTGGGGGAAGTTGTGGTTATTTTGTGCCATTCATAAAAGTGGATGCCCAGCTGACATTAGGGGAAATACTTGCATAGATCTGTGATGCTTGGAAACTTGAAAGTGAAACAGGAAAGAATTCCTGTCGGAACTATCCTGTTCAACACTGTGAGGGAAAAGATCAGAATAGTTAGCCATGTTAGTCTGTCTGTAGCAGAAGAAAAGAGCAAGAGTCCAGTAGCACCTATAAGACTATCAACATTTGTGGTATGAGCTTTCGTGAGCCATAGCTGACTTCTTCAGATACCTTTTTCAGAAAGCTCCTACCCTAGTCTTATAGGTGCTACTGGGCTCTTGCTCTTTTCTACTGTGAGGGTAAAATATCCTCGGCTGCTCCCTTGCACAGAAAGGGCTGTTGATGCTGCGAAATTAAGCAAGTGTTATAGAATGTTAATTATTTTGAGGGTCAAAGCAGATAAAAGAAGGCAGGGCTTTTTTTCTGGGAAAAGTGGTGGAACTCAGTGGGTTGCCCTCCAAGAAAATGGACACATGGCTGGTGGCCCCGCCCCCTGATCTCCAGACAGAGGGGTGTTTAGATTGCGTGGAGGGCAATCTCAACTCCCTTCTGTCTGGAGATCAGGGGGCGGGGCCACCAGCCATGTGACCATTTTCAAGAGGTTCCGGAACTCTGTTCCACCGCGTTCCCGCTGAAAAAAAGCCCTGAAAGAAGGTCAGTATTACTGATGCTTTTTAAATAGCAATTTGGGGGGTTGTCTTTCTGAGTCAGGTGGGATTTAACCCTCCCAGGTTCTCTTCCCCCCTCCCCCAATAGCCATTAAAAGATTAGTACGAATCATTTTCCTTCTCTAAAAAGCTAATAACAGAGGTATATGATTTCAGTTCGTAATATATAAAGTCCTAGAGTTGGATGCCATCCAACAATGTTGGAAATCCCAGACAGATGGTTCTCCAGACTTCACTTTTTAGTTGAGTTAATCAGCCTTCGGAAAGTTCTGGTATTTAACCAGATCTATCCTCCTATAACTTAAGCCTATTACAGTTAGTCTTGCTCTGTGAAAAAGGAGAGGACAAGTCTCTGCCCTCTTCTATGAGTCTCTCGTAGTCTTTTCTGGACTAAACATGAACAGTTTCTTGAGCCCTTCCTCATTTATGTCTGACTTTTCTCCCCAGTAGAGCCCCAAAACAGCTTATATCATTCTCTTCCCCTCCAGCTTATCTTCACTACACCCTTGTGAGGTAGGGTAGGGTGAAAGTATGTGACTGTCCTAAGGTCAGAGCAAGAGCAAGGATTCAAACCTGGGGGTCCCAAATCCTTGACTGAGAGCCAAACTACAAGTGACGCCTGACACAGGTTGGACACTAGTCAGCTTCCCTCAAGTTTTGATGGGGAATGTAGGCTTTCCTGGTTTTACAGCTTGGCTCTCCATTACAGCTGCAAGACCAAGATGCCTACATTTCCCATCAAAACTTGAGGGAAGCCGACTAGTGTCCAACCTGTGTAAGACGTCACTTTTAGTTTGGCTCTGATGCTCTAAACCACTACATCCCAATAGCTCTCTTCATTGTGCTGTTCTGAACCTGTTTCTGTTTCTCTACATCTTCTTTAACATATGACACCCAGGACTGGACATGGTATGCCAGATGAGATTGGAACTAATGCAGAGAAGAGTAGAACAATGACTTTTTTGTGACTTTGATCCTATCCTTGGCTTAATGCAGACCACAATCATATTATCTTCTGTTGGATCAAAGTTAGACTGGCTGGAGTGTAGTTTCCTGGCTCTTATTGCTCTGGTATAACTGTAGGTCATTTTACTGATATGTTCAAAGCAAAGCAATTGATTGTGTTAGTTCTTATCTTATAAAGCCCCAACAATGCATTTCCGTACAGTTACTGTAGGTCCACTTGCAGTGTCAGTAGTGCAATACCAGGCTACTAGGGCTGGTAAAGGACTGCTTCTCAATGGGGCTGTCCAGATGTTGTTGGAATTTAAAGTCATGTGCCTTTTGGAGGTCTTATGGGTGGTGATTGATCACTGGGCCTTCTTTATGGCGGCATCCTGAGTTTGGAATCTCTGCAGTGGCTCGGCTTGAGCTGAACTGGCTAAGTTTTAAGTGCTAGGTGAAAACTAATTTATTCATCTGCACATTTAGTTAATTAGACTGCTCTTACCATCCTGTGCCCTTTTATTAAATTGTGGGCATTTTTACAGTTCTTGTGTTATTCGTGCTTTTAACTATAATGCTACTACTTTTATCCTTGTTTATCAGATGTTGTTTTAGTTTTGTATTTTGCTTTTTCATGCTGTAAGCCACTCAAATAATAAGACTCTGTTTCCTGGAGAGCTAACTACACATTAGGTTATTCCACAGGCTGTGTTTCTGTTCTCCACTCTTTTTAGTCAGACATCAGCTGCAAGTTCTCCAATAGGAACCCAATCTTGCAGGAACCTAATCTGGAAGAGAAGGGACTTCAGCCCAACAGCCCTTCCTTCACTGCACCATTTTCCAGACCTGAAAAGACTTCACAGTGTTCTATTTGCCCCATTGGGGAAACCTACATGTCCCCCATCAGTACAGGTGCAACCCTCAGGAGGGCAAATAGTGCCTTTCCTAGAACTGTTTCAGGTTGGGAAAATGGTGCACGTGCACACGCTCCTTCTTCCTGTGTACCATGGTCCCAATCCAAACTCAGTGCCTGCATACGTAGGAACTGAGTTCCCAGTGAGGGACTCATTATTGAGGTCTAAGTGAAAGAGCTTGGGGACATGTGGAAAGTGCAACGTGTATTTTGGACCTTAAGATTCAATGCTGCAAGTCAGCCCTAACTGTATGCTCTCATCTACACATCTTGGCATAGTCCCCTGTAAATGGGATAGCAAAGTCCTAGATTGGGGCGATTACTTTCTGTGTAAATCTGGGCCAGCTGCTGGTGTTACCTTTTAAAGAGATGGATGCACTCACACTCCTCTGTCTTAGGAAGTATGCAGATATCAAATCTAAAGGTTAATTTTGTTAGGCTCTTGTAACAAGGGCTGCAGAATCATATAACTGCAAAATCATCTCTGTAACCCATACCATATTGTATTGTTTATTGAATGGTCCAGCTGTGGATTGTACGGACTGATACTGTATTATCTGCCTTGTGTCTCAGTGAGAAAGGCAGACTATAAATAATGTAAATTAAAAAATATGGTACCTGAAAGGCTAACATTTATTGTATCTTATAGGGAATTTCTGTCTTCAGGATATCTGGAAACTACAACTGGTCCAGAATGCGGCAGTGCGGGTCCTGACTGGTATATCCTACCAGTCACATATCACACCTGTCCTGCGCCAGCTGCACTGGCTTCCAGTTGAATTCTGAATCAGGTTCAAGGTGTTGGTTCTTACCTTTAAAGCCCTGAGCGGGTTGGGGCCGGCATATCTCCGGGAACGCCTCTCCCTATATGTTCCCCGAAGACCACTTCGATCAGTGGATAAATGTTTACTGGTGGTCCCTGGCCCTAAGGAAGCCCTCCTTGCTTCAACCAGGGCCAGGGCCTTTTCAGTCCTGGCCCCAGCCTGGTGGAACGCTCTGTCAATGGAGACCTGGGCCCAGCGGGACATATTATAATTCCGTCGGGCCTGTAGGACAGAGCTGTTCCGCCAGGCGTTTGGTGGTTGAAGGGGGCGGTGCCATGTCAGCCTCTCACCTTTGGGGTGGGGGGTTCTCCCCACCATTGCACTTTAATGTACTTGGTTATTTTATTTTATTATTGCTTATTGTATGTTGATTTTAGAATTATTGTTTTCTTTTTATTGATTTTAACTGTTGTTCACCTCCCAGAGCCCCTGAGGATGGGCAGTTTATAAATCGAAATAATAAATAAATAATATATTCTTACCTCTATGGGATGTACGCAGAAACTGTTCATGTTCAGATTCAGCACATTTTGTTCATTAATAATTTGGTTCAAATTCTTTAATATCACAAGGATGTGTGTTTTGTCCTTAATCCGGTCAGTCGTTGCTCTCTTTCCACCTCAAACTTCCCAACCCATCCAGGTTGGATGACATTTTCAGGGGTTGCATCCATCCTCTCAAATTACAGGAATACAGGAGAAAGGATTGCTGTTTTACTTCCATTAAAATTCTCATTTGTAAAGTGGGCACATCAAAGTGTGGTGCTGAGTTTTTTCTTGGTTCTTTCCCAGTGCCACGATCCATATATATGTGAGTGGGCTTAGCTGCAGAAAATTAAATGCATTAAACAGTAGAACACATCAAGGTAAAGTAAAGAATCTTTATATCCTTTCACCTGTGTACATACAAAAATACACCCATTCCCATTAAATACTCTTTACGTATGTACATAATCATTCCCTCCCAATGGGCAGTTTTTACAACGTGCTATAGTATGAACATCAGTTAAGAGTTGTGGTTGGAGAGTGTACCTGGCAGGCAAGTACCTTCTGAATTGCTTTTTCCCCTTTCTGCCCTCTTCTACTCACCACCTTAAAGAAATGGGAAGTTAAAAAAAATTCAAGGAATGAAATCAGAGTGCAGAAAAACAGATCTAACCTGTCTGGCTCCGATCCAAAACTAGGAGGCCCTTTCCTTCAGATTAGTTGCCCTTTCGTGATTAGATCTGGTATATAAATCGTTACATAGGCCCCAGAAAGCGAATTAAAATTCCATGTTTAGGCCAATAGCAAAGTCTATCGTTTGGCATAAGAAGCGTGATTATAGGTGGTTATGAGCTCGTTCTGCTGGCTGGTGTGTGTGCAGAAATGAAAATAATAAATCGTACACTTTGTATTTAGAAAGAAAATGAGAGTTCTTTATTGTAGGAACTCTGATAGAAAAGGAGGAGGGACAGATCCTAACTACCTATCTAGTCTAAGGATGGACATGGATGCCAGGACAAGGCCTGCATCCATGTTGCCAAGATAGAGGGAGGATAAGAGGCAGATATCGCCTGGAACAATACCAGGAAGAGAAGTGAGAGGGAGAAAGTCCGGAGGCGGAAATCCTGAGAATAGCAATCTACATATCAAAGGATAGTCAGAGCAATAAACAGTAAACAGAGTACCCTGACCTCTCTATCTTTCTAACTCTGGTTTGTCCCCCTCTGAAACCTGAGGAAAGGGACAGCGTTACATCCTCCTTTTCCAACAAGATCTGTATTACAGACATCTCAAATGTACATCTCTGTTAGGCTCTTACTATTAAACCTTGTCAATATTCTACCGAAAGAGTGTTGTTTCTGCAGATATTGAGGGTTATTTGTATTTCTTTCCCAGGAAAGGGGGACATATTTCTCCTTAATTTCAGGAGTTTTGCCAAATGTACCTCTTTACAGTGAACTGATCACCCTCCTAGCTGATACAGGCATATTCATATATGCAGGGCTTTTTTTCTGGGAAAAGAGGTGGTGGAACTCAGTGGGTTGCCCTAGGAGAAAATGGTCACATGAGCGGCACATGAGCGGCACGCTGAGCGGCACGGAGGGCAATCTAAACTCCCCTCTGTCTGGAGATCAGGGGGCGGGGCCACCAGCCATGTGACCATTTTCAAGAGGTTCCGGAACTCTGTTCCCCCGCGTTCCAGCTGGAAAAAAGCCCTGCATATATGTTAAAGAATGATCTCAAGAACACCTCCATGATTTCTGAATAGTTGAGATTTGCCCAAGCATATATTTCAGGACTTGGGTGAAATAGAGGGCCAGATATATTACATTTACGTGCACAAAAGCTTGTGTCAATCTTTATTACGGTCATAGACCACACAATAATAGCATACAACCTACAGTCATGGTAAGTCATATTATTTACAAATCTATTCACTAAAATTTCAAAGTACAGATTCTTAAATATTTAAAACCTTAAAACCTGAGTGCCTAAGACCAAATTATTAAATATTTAAATCCTTAACATTATAAAATATTTAAATAGCTTGTGTTCAAAACACTACCAAAGTACCAGCAGAACTATAATTTAATGGCATAGCATGACAGCGCTAAGTTCCCGTCTCTTTTACCTCACCAGCCAGAAAAGCTCTTGCTAGTATGGCGGAAGAAAAGTTTCTTTTTTAAAAAAAATCACCCCACAGGGAAGACTATTGAAGTGGTCTGCCTTATTAGGTCCATAGTGCTTTCAGCCCCCTAACCTCTCCCCCCTCCCGATAAATAGATAGCTTTGAAGCATGCAACTCCTTCAAAAAGTGCTGCTAGAAACTGGTGTTGAGGTGCATTTGAACTTGATCTTCACTTCCTGTGCATAGTAACTGCATTTATGCTGGGGTGATTTGCAAATCCACAGACTCCTTGTTTTGAAAGATTTAAAGCTTCGTTCGGGGCAGATAGGTTTCAGGAGAACATGTTAGCGCTTCCCTTATAATGGCCTTTAAAAAGTCTAACCTTGAAACTCAAGCTTTTCAGTTTGGATTCTATTTCTACAACAAACACACCCGCACAAAGAACGACATTCTTTCCTCAAAGCACTGCAGGTAGATATATAATCGTGTCTCAGCAGAGATCTCAGCGACCGTGCTGTAGCGACAACCCCAGACGTCCAAAAGTCATGAGTCAGGCCAGCTGTAGCAGCTCTCCTTTTGCGTACTGTTCCTGGAACAAGAGTAATTTGGCCTGATTCTTTAATAAAATCACATTCGGTATATTTTATTTGTTCCACATTTTTCTGGCATGGGAAGAACTGCTCGACATATGTTGAATGCTAATGCTGAAAACATTTAGAGGCAGTTTAGCTTATATTGCTCAGTTGTAATAGACCAGGCAAAAAAGGAACTCATCATATTTGAAAACTGTTGAGTTATTTAACTAAGCAATATCAGGCAAGTTCATTGGCCCGCATTCAAGATAAACTCAGCAAGTTTATGGATGGGAAAAAGAAGGCCTCTTTTTGTTTGGGGAAACTGGCAAACACGGAAAAACAAGCTCCCTAAAAATGCATGGAAAGCATGTAGTAAAGTAAATGGGAAAGGCCTTCCTATTATCTTGATAGTAAGCAGGGCTTTTTTTCAGCTGGAATGCGGTGGAACAGAGTTCCGGAACCTCTTGAAAATGGTCACATGGCTGGTGGCCCCGCCCCCTGATCCCCAGACAGAGGGGAGTTGAGATTGCCCTCCGCGCCGCTCGCAATCTAAACTCCCCTCTGTCTGGAGATCAGGGGGTGGGGCCACCAGCCATGTGACCATTTTCTCCTAGGGCAACCCACTGAGTTCCACCACCTCTTTTCCCAGAAAAAAAGCCCTGATAATAAGTGTCGGATGGGAGGAAAGGCAGCTTGGTATTGATGGATGAGTGCAAATAATGCAGCGAAATTACGCTGTGCTGATTAAAGAGGCAAAAAGTTTTATTTGAGGAAATTACATACTTGAGAGTAAAGAGGAGAGAGAGATTCCTTGCTATCTGACTACATCTTGCAGAGAGAGATAAGAAGTGTGGCAGGAGAGAGAAGAAGCAGGATATTGCCCTGTTTTAGCCCAATAGGAGACAGGATAAGGAGATGACCCCCAGGAAACGAGAGGTGCTGCTCTCACTGTCCTAAGTGATCCTTGCTGCCCCCTGCATGAAAGGCTCTTCTTCCTTCTTGCTGCTGCAGTACACCAGACATTGCGATTTCCAACAGGTATAACCAGTCTTGTCAGATCTCGGAAGCAAATGAGAGTCAGTACTTGGAAGGCACTATAAGTGGATTGCGACTTGAGGGCACATACACCCGCAGACGTGTCTGACAGTGTGATCCTAAACAGAGTAAAATGCTTCGAAGCCCACTAATTTCAATGGCCTTAGAAAGGAGACACCAAATACTACTAATATGCAATGGGGCAGAACTTACCAGAACACTGCGGCCCTTGTGGATTTGGGGTTTTTTTGGTAGTAACTAGTTTTAGAGATCCCCAAATATACCGAAGGTGTGACATGCTCGATATTGTATTGAGCAGTTCCGAAGACAGCATGTGTATTCATGGCCAGTTTTGTAGTTACTTTTTTCAGTTACTATTTTAAGACACCAGGAAGAAGTAGCCTGAAAACAGTCAACACAGATTTTTTTTTTAAATGTGAGAACTGACCTAGATAATCTCAATTGTCCAAAGAAAAAATGCTCTCCATCTCTGAATCATTTAAAACATCAACAGGAAGGAAACGATTACAGCTATGACCGTAACTCTTAATTGTGGCAATTTTATTTATTTATTTATTTATTTATTTATTTTATTTTTAACCCGCCCTCCCCGCAAGCGGGCTCAGAGCGAGGTACAACATTGATTAAAATACAGCTTAAAATCAATTATAAAAACAGATAAAATACTGTGCCCCTTTCGGGGCAACCAGCGGGAGTGGACTCTCCATACCCCTTGTAGAGGGAGACCAGTGGAAGGCTCGGCAATGATGAGCTAAAATTAGCCTCCACCATACGCCTGGCGGAACATCTCCGTCTTACAGGCCCACCTAAATGATACAAGATCCTGGCGGGCCCGAGTGTCCTCAGACAGAGAGTTCCACCAGGTTGGGGCCAGGACCGAAAAGGCCCTGGCCCTGGTAGAAGCCAGCCAAGCCCCCCTGGGGCCAGAGACCACCAGCAGATGTTTTCAAGCTGATCGGAGCATTCTCTGGGGCACATACGGGGAGAGACGGTCCCTCAGGTATGCTGGTCCCAGTCCGTTTAGGACTTTATAGGTCAAAACCAACACCTTGAACCAGATCCGGAATTCTACTGAATCCGGAATTCAATCTCTCTAGAGCATCTAAAAACATGAGATTAAAAATTTAGTCTCCTTTCACAGGGATTGATTCACCAGCATAGCAGCCTGGTTTCTAGCCCCCACTCCCCCAAAAGTAGGTCATGTGCTCTTTTGAGAGCAAAATAACAAAATCTCCAAAATAACAGACTCCTGGCACCTCAGTGACTGACCAACTGATTGTGGTCTGTGAGCTTCTGTTATTCTGTCTTTCCTTGTCCATTCCCTGGAAGCATTTTTCAGAAGCCCTTCTGTAAATTGCGGGCTGTGAGCAGAGGTAACGGAAGGATAAAAGAAACATGGAAAAGAGAAAATGTGAAATGCGAGAACAACGGGGCAGACCCAGATAGGCAGCGAGATGGTTGGACTGTATGTAGGTCAACTCCTCGCTATAAATGCCATCGATGATCAAACAGCCAGGAGAGATCAAAAGGGAGACCAAAATTGGATTAAACAGGTGAGACCGTCATGTGGCTGGAGGGAAGACAAAGGACACACTTTGGATTAGGCGTTCATGAAGGACTTGTTTAAAACCAAATTGACCTTTTGAATTTCTCCCTGAAAGTGTGGTTGGATTAAAAATGCAAAAGAGATATCTTAAAAGACTTGTGGTCTGGACGACTGTAACGCACCACAGCCTCCTGGCTTCTTGGGTAGCCTTGTTCTTAAAAGACAAGAACTTCCGAGACATTTTTTAGACCTGTAGCCTTTGCACAGGGTACAGAGGAGGCCTGAACATCTTCTGGGCTACCAAGTCAACCATTTTCCATAGGCCATGTATGGTGGGCCACCTGGAGCTTGATAGGTGTACTTTGGTTGAATACCTGGCCTACAAAAACTGGCATGGTTGAATACAATATATAGTAGGCAGGGCTTTTTTCCTGGGGAAAGAGGTGGTGGAACTCAGTGGGTTGCCCTTGGAGAAAATGGTCACATGGCTGGTGGCCCCGCCCCCTGATCTCCAGACAGAAGGGAGTTTATAAAAAGAAAAGATACAACAGTAGAAAGTGTATAGAAACTTATACAAGCACTACATTTGAAATTAGGAATGTGTAGCCAACTATATCAGGTTTTTGTATATATATAATTTTAATTGCTGAATTTTTGTAGAATCTGCTATGTAATTGTATTTTATGACTGTTGTACCCCATCCTGAGCCCACTTGTGGGGAGGGCAGGTTAAACACCGAATAAACTAAACTAAACTAAACTAAACTAAACTAAACTAAACTAAACTAAACTAAACTAAACTAAACTAAACTAAACTAAACTAAACTAAACTAAACTAAACTAAACTAAACTAAACTAAACTAAACTGTCAGATGCTGTGCATCACCTGTCGTACCCACCTTGCTGTTAGGATGGTAGTCTCATGCTTATGTGATGGTTATGGCTGAGGCTATTCTTTGCTTGAGCTCTTTGGAACCCTTGATGTGAAATTATGCATGGGAGGTGTTTGCTCCTGCTGTTATCTCTGTGATTCTACCAACTGCACCAGGGGCCTCCTTACTTAACTTGGGAAGAAGTTAACCTATGCCACCTTGGAAAACCCCGTTCATCATTTCTGCTGTTTTTCCCAGCTAGAGGCTTTCCCCACTGAAATCAGAGAACCGTTTAGAAGATGCGGCACTTTGGAAAACCTATATATGTTTGATGCTTGCATGTAACCATTATTCCTGGCAAAGGTGGAGTCAGATCATGATTCTGGCAGTTTTTCAATAAAGTGCTTCTACTTCCTGTAGTAAAGCCTTTTGTGAGTTGCTTGGCAGATCTTTACATGAATAAGAGATGCAAAGTTTCTGATCAAATGGACAGGGTGGTTAGATAAAACCAGGAAGAGCGAACTTGTGGTTTTGATATGAGCTCAAGAGATAAAGCAACCATGTGATCTGTCGCTGCCATGACATCAGGGTTCTTTGGTCTGCAAAGGTATTTAACCTGTGCTGAAAATGAGTATGCTATGCTCAGGGCTGGATTGAGGGGGGGCAGGGGGGGTAGTCTGCCCCCGGCGCCCCCAGGGAGGGGGCACCGGGAGCAGCTGGCAGCTGCCAGACGGCGCAGGCAGCCTCGCAGCTCCCCCGTGCTGCCTTTCGCCTGCCCCACAGGACAGGAGGCGGACGGCTTGCTGCACACCTCCTGTCCTGTAGAGCAGGCAAAAGGCAGCGCGGGGGCTGCGGGGCCGCCCGCACCACGCTGCCTTTTGCCTGCCCTGCAGGGAAGGGGGTGCACGGCAAGCCGGCCGCCCCCTATCCTGCGGGGCAGGTGAAAGCAGCGCGGAGGGCTGGGAAGCCACCCGCGCCATTCGCCAGAAACCTAAGTGACGTCATCACGCAGAGTGGGGAGTGTGCGCGCACGAGGTCGCCAGCCTAGGGTTGCCCCGGGCGCGGGCAACTCTAGATCCGGTGCTGGCTATGCTTCCTAGGATGAGAGCTGTAGGTCCACTGCTGTGAAACTTTGTGTGCATGTGTATCGCTGTCTCTGTGAATTTTTGTTTATTCTGAGCTTGCTCCTGTTTTCAGATAAAAGGCCTTTCACAAATCACTGTATTCAGGTTCATGTGTGAAAAGTGCCACCACAAGGAGGGGAAGAATGCCTTGGTAGCACCTTTCTCTAGGGAAGCTGCATACTTTCCACATGTTTCCATCCAACTGATCTCTCGGTCCAGCTTGGTGCCATAATGGAAATATCGGTCCTCGCGTCCTTGGCCGTTTCCACACGGCTTACCTTGTTCCAGAAAACAGTGAAATCTCGCACGAAATCGCGCGAGAAGATGCTGTTATCGTGCAAAATTGTACGAGAAGACACTGTTATCGCGCGAGAAGATGTGATAACAGCATCTTCTCGCAAGATTTCGCGTGAGATTTCGTTGTTTTCCGGAACAAGGTAAGCCGTGTGGAAACGGCCCTTGTGTGGCCCTTCGTGTTTACCTTTGAAAATAGAGAAGTGGCTTTGTGCTACAAAGGGATTTGTGCTCCTATGTGCTTCACGGGGTTACCAACTCTGGATTGGGAAATTTCTAGAGATTTGGGGGAGATGCTTGGGGAGGAGCTCTGTGGGGATGTGAGGCCATAGAGTCTGCCCTCCCAAACTCCCATTTCCTCCAGGAGAACTGATCTCTGTAGTCTGGAAATCAGTTGTAATTCTGGGAAAAACCTCTAGACTCCACCTGGAAGTTGACAACGCTAAGACTCCTTCACCATCATGTGGAAGACAAGATGGTCGGTCCCTTGTGGCTACCACGCTGTGCTCTGTGTGTGTGAGGAGAATGATAGGGGGTGATTCTGCTGTCACTGTGCTTTGATTGCTTACTGCCAAGCACGGGTGATGTGGGCTAACCAGCAGTTTGTGACACTGCAGTTGGTAAGTGGTTGCGGAATAATTGCTATGCTGTTGCTGGTGCAGAAGAGCATGTTCCTCGCTCCTTTTCTGATTCTATAGGATCCTCTCTGTGTTGCGCTGACATTACACCAAAGAGATTAGACTGCACTGCCTGTCTGTTAAAACATCTAATCACTTGTTCTTTTTTTTTTTAATATTTACAAAATAAAGAGGGTACAGAAAGAAGAGGGGGAGTTACAGGGTCAAAGGAGGGGTAGGATTTTGCACTACAAGAGTTATTAAAATACAGAGTACTCAAAACATATCTTAATCAGAGTTAATCAATATTAAAATAAAGAATACATATACTCAGGGCTTTTTTTCTGGGAAAAGAGGTGGTGGAACTCAGGGGGTTGCCCTCAGAGAAAATGGTCACATGGCTGGTGGCCCCGCCCCCTGATCTCCAGACAGAGGGGAGTTTAGATTGCCCTCCGTGCCACTGGAGCCATGGGGAGGGCAATCTGAACTCCCCTCTGTCTGGAGATCAGGGGGCGGGACCACCACCCATGTGACCATTTTCTCCGAGGGCAACCCACTGAGTTCCACCACCTCTTTTCCCAGAGAAAAAGCCCTGTTTAACACACAGCGTATCAGAAATTAAGAACATTTATTGAAAGCATTTTTGCTGTTATAGAGAAAGTTCAGGTGGACTGAGTGTGCTGCCCCTGAAGATTATTCATGAAAATGAGGTTTAAATAGTCAGCGCTTTGTTGGACTGGGGGGTTCTGGCATCTTCTATACCCCCCATTGTTCATAGTCCTACCTGTAAAAGTGAAGACAACAGGATTATAGACTGTGTGGTTATTATCAGAGACTGACCTTGATCACTGGTGTTCTTTCTAGAGCATCTCCCTTCAGCACACCTAAAAGAGAAGAAGAGATTACATTATTTTAAAAGATTGTGTGGGGGGAGTTTGTCATTTGTGTACAGCTGATATCTACCAGATACTGTTTATGAATTTGTAAACTGTGTACTCTTGAGTGTTACATGATTTATATTGCATGATTTGGAATGCCTATTGAATTTTGCATGAATTTTTGAAATATTTATGAGCATTTATATAAGCACATCGTCATTTTGAATGTTTGCATTTATAAATTCGTATTTATTATTCTCTTTGGTATTCGTTTACACTTTTGATACCCCTATCCCTCTGGTTGTGGGTTGCCCACTCCTTTGATTCACGTCATTACGCTTCCAGTCTATGCCAACTGAGATGCTACTTGGGCGATTCCAAAAAAATACCCATCAATCAGCGGAAATGTATCTGTGGAACCTCAACTGAGGACTTACCGCACTATGTTTTAAATTGTCCCTTATACCAGGAACCAAGGGGAAAACTTCTTGCGAATATTTTATCTGGTCTCCATCTTCTGTCTGACTTTGATAAATTAAATCTTATTCTTTGAGCTACAGACTCTTTTATTTCAAATAGGATGCCCCTCTATGCCCTGGCTGCTAGGAAAATAAGGGCAATTGTGGTAGCAGGAGAGTAAACACCTGACATAGATTAGAAAGTGTTCGGTTTTAATGTTGTTTAATTGTTTACATTTTAGGTAAAATGCATTTTATAGTAATTTTATTTATATCTATGTAACTATATCTGCATTCTTGTATTTTTCCCCCCTGTTCTTAATGTTTTTAGATTGTGAAGGCCTATGGCCACATACAATAAATTCGCAGTATCACTCCTTTGATTCAAACACCACAAAAGCTATTTCTTTTCTTTTTTCTGTCAGCGATGTGCCTTTGAAAATTTTCAGAAGGTGCAGCCTCCCCTTAGACATTCCTTCCCCTCTCTGGCTGCAGGTTTAAAAAGCATTGATTTTTTTTTTTTGCATCAGGAGTGCACTTACATAAAATTCCTACTGGGCGCCACCTTTATTTTTTTAACTAAATCCTGGAATTTCCAAGATTCTTCCAAAAGTTTTGCAAACCGTACAAAATCGCTGCTGGTACGTGGGTGGGAAGGACAGCTTCAGCGGTTCAGCCCTGGGAGAATTAAACCAAGCCAAAAAGAAACCAGCAGTACATGCGTGAGGTCGCTAGAGGGAGCCAAGGGGAAAGGAAGAGGGCAGCTCCTATTTCGCCGACTGAGTGCCGACTCCGAGGCGGCCTTCCCAGGGGCGTTGCGTCCTTCAAGCCCGGTCATTTGATCTCTCCCGTTCTGGGATATTCTCATGTACTGCAGTATTTCTCAAAAGAAAAGGAAATGGTTTATAAACATATTTGGCAAGTAGAGTTTCTGACTTGCAAAAAAAAAAAGGACAAAAATTGTAGCTGCCAACATCTTCTCCACACTGCCTTCTTCTCCAAATTACCTGCCAACATCTTCTCCACACTGTGACACTGAGAGATCTCTGTCTTTTGGTGCTACACCTCTGAAGATGCCAGCCACAGCTGCTGGCAAAATGTCAGGAACTACAATGTCAAGACCACGGCTCTGCAGCCCGGAAAATCCACAACAACCATCAAAAATTGTAGCTGTTTGTAGAGGTGATACACAGAGTTGCCACTGAAACAGCCCTGGAAGAGCCCAGCCCTTCTGTTCCTAGGGTTGCCAGCCTCCAGGAGTTCTCCTGAAATTACAACTGATCTCTCCAGACTAGAGATCAGTTCCCTTGGAGGAAAATGGCTGCTTTGGAGGACAGACCTTATGGCATCAAATCCCTGCTGAACTCCATCCCCTCTCCAAACCCAGTTCTGCCCAGGCTATGCCTCCAACTCTCCAGGAATTCCCCAAGCCAGAGCTGGCAACCTGCAGATAATATCTTGTAATATGAAGCTTGCATCCCCGTCCTGGCAGCCTCTTTAGAGATGGAGAAACTTCCAGGATGGGACACTCTTGTCTCCTCACGTGTTTTCTATTACTTGGTAATATTGGGGAGATCAGAGGAGAAGATGGGAGTGGAGGGGGGCACTTTTGTTAAGAGCCACACATTTCCCATAATCCCTCTCTCTCTGTTTAGAGGCACACAAAAGAAGCCGATTTTCCGTTTATTTTATTGAGCTTTTGCAATAGCATTGGTGCGTGAATTTTATTAAAAGTATACAGAAAAATGTCTTGTTTTTTGTTGGTTGCTGTTTCCATACATAGATTTGGAGGGGATGGGGGGGGGGATGTACCAGTCATGGATTTCTTCTTACACATAGTAACAGCAACAGTTCTCATTAGAGACCATACACATAACAAGAGGCAGTGAGTGGGGCTCCCCCCCCCCCATTTAAATAGATGTTTATGTGAATTCTTTTGTTTCTGGTCACTTGGCTTCCTTCTCTGAAGTACGATACTTCATCTAAACGAATGGAAGAGGACTGTGAGAGCATTTTGGCAAACTGTATTTATACATCCCCTAGGAAAATACAATCATCTTTGGTGAAGGCAGCGTAATGAGGCGGTGTCTTCTTACATAATTGAGGAGACAATGTCTTTTATAGGCATTTTGGTTCACTTTTCACACTAAATTAATCTTAATATGCATCTGCTTTGAATAAAGGGAGTTTTGGGATAATTCAACCATGACCTCTCTGGAAGTCCAAAGGATTTTGCTTCACTTCTCAGACTGAATTACTCGTTTGAAATGTGCCCTTTTTTACTGCATGATAATCAGTGTGTTAACATGAACTGATTAAGCCCATCAGCTCAGCTCTGATATTATGGCTCAAGTGGAGGTTTTCCAGCAAGCCCCTGGCGATGACGTCACTGGTGTCATCACCCGCAGCTGAAGGAATTCAGAGGTGTTTACAGTGTCAGTCAGTCTGAAGGTTAAGAGCGGAAAACTGTTCAGAATAATGTAGGACACGCTCAGCGCAATCCTAAGAAGAGATGCTCCCAGTCTAAGTCCAGGATTTCAGTCTAAGTCTTTCACCTAATCATAGAATCATAGGATGGGAAGGTACCTCTGGGATCATCTAGTCCAACCCCCTGCACAATGCAGGGAATTCAAAACTGATGCATTGTCGAAGGCTTTTTCGGCCAGAGAATGATGGTTGTTGTGGGTTTTCCAGGCTGTATAGCCATGGCCTTGGCATTGTAGTCCCTGATGCCAAGACCACAGCTATACAGCCCAGAAAATCCACAACAACCAAATTCAAAACTATTTTCCCCACATACCCCCACACCCCCACACAGAGTGACCTCTGCTCCATGCCCAGAAGATGGCAAAACACCATCAGGATCCCTAGCCAAACTGGCCTGGGAAAAATTGCTACCTGATTCCAAGGTGGCAATTGGCATTACCCTGAGCATGTAAGAAGGGGCCACGAGAACTAAGCCCAGATGTAACCCTTCTTGCTCTCCCTTTCACGATCTGCCCAGGTTCACAGAATCAGCATTGCTGTCAGCTGGCCATCTAGCCCCTGCTTTAAAACCTCCAGAGAAGGAGAGCCCACCACCTCCCAAGGAAGCCTGTTCCACTGATGGTCCACCCTGTCACGAAGTTCTTCTTAATCTTAAGACAAAAACTCTTTTGATTTAATTTCAACTCATTGGTTCTGGTCTGACCTTCTAGGGCAGCGAAAAACAACTCTGCCATCCTCTATATGACAGCCCTTGAAGTACTTGAAGATGGTTATCATATCTCCTGTCAGTCATCTCCTCTCCAGGTGAAGCCATTATTAGCAATGAGAGGGTTCCACATTGAACTGGGCCATATTGTGCCTCTCTAAAAGCTATCTTGGGATGGGAGAGTTCACATGAACTCCATGAGACTTCTGAATAAAATGATGTAGGTATTTGTTGTTTGAATCCTACCTTAGTACATCATGGATTGTTGATTTAAGAAAAGGCCTGCTGTGAAGTACTGTTTTCTCATACATTTCTGCATGGGAGTTAAGATCAGAGTGAAAGTCCCCCCTGACTGACTTATCCACCAAAGAAGCTCGGTTGGTGGGTGCATGGGGAAGGACCTTTTTGGTGGCAGCCCCATAATCGCAGAACAATCTCCCCAGGGAGGTGTGCCTGCCCCTCACTCTCTAGCTTCAGGAGGCCGCTGAAGATCGTTTTATTTAGGACAGCTTTTAACTGTGTTTTAACTCTTTTAAAAATATATATTTATCCTTTTATATTAAATTTATTTCAGTACAAAACAATAAACATAAAAGAGAAGAAAAAAGACAATCATCTAAGAAACAAACCAAACTAACAATACACATAAACATGAAAGAAAAAACAGGAAATTAATAAGAGGAAGAAGATATAGAGAAGAAAAATAAAAGCAAGTTGGTTCCGATTTTCTCTGTGATAAATATGTATCATTTTCAAATTCTCACTTATTCTACCTTAAGAATAAAAGCCCTCCTTTTTTTGTAGTTCATATTCCTGAATCCATGAATCCACATACCATCAAATCATTATTGTCTATTTCATATAAAAAGTCTATAAACGGTTTCCATTCAACCAAAAATGTAGACGTTGTCCTCTCTCTAATCAGTGAAATAAGTTTTGCCTTCAATGTAAATTCCAAGACCTTTATCCTCCATTGTAGGCAATATATATTTTAAACTTATATATAATGGTTATATTTTACATTGTAAACTGCCTTGAGCACTTTAGGAGGAGAGGCAGCTAATAAATATTTTACATGATATTTTAAATAAATAATTTATCTAGTTCATTATTCTGTCTCTTACAGTGGCCAACCAGTTACTTTGGGGGGCCAGCAACAGGGTGTAGAGACGTTCCTTGAAGCTGCCTCCTGGCACTGATATTCAGAGGTTTAGTGCCTCTGAAGCCCTGACCTGGACAGCCCAGGTGAGCCTGATCTAATCAAATCTCAGAAGCTAAGCAGGATGGGCCTTGGTTAGTACTTGGATGGGAGGCCTCCATTGAAAACCAGGGTTGCAGAGGTAGGCAACGGCAAACCACCTCTGATAGCTTCTTGCCATGAAAACCCCACCCGGATTTGCCATAAGTCAACTCTGACTTGAGGGCACCACACACACACAGTGCCCCTAAATGTGGAGGGTCCTTTTAGTCACCATAATTCATAGACACTGATAGATCTGTCCAGGGCTTTTTTTCTGGGGAAAGAGGTGGTGGAACTCAGTGGGTTGCCCTCAGAGAAAATGGTCACATGGCTAGTGGCCCCGCCCCCTGATCTCCAGACAGAGAGGAGTTTAGATTGCCCTCCGCGCCGCTGAGCGACGCGGAGGGCAATCTAAACTCCCCTCTGTCTGGAGGTCAGGGGGCGGGGCCATCAGCCATGTGACCATTTTCAAGAGGTTCCGGAACTCCATTCCCCTGCATTCCCCCTGAAAAAAAGCCCTGGATCTGTCCTCCATGAATCTGTCTAAAGGCCACAAACCAATATGCTTTGGGGAATGCGGCCCAAAATCCAAGTGGCATATCCATAATTAACATGGGACAATGAAATGGACGGATGCTGGGCAAGAATATGACACTGTGTACCCCTCAGGTCAGATCTCTCTCTCCTGCCCTCAACGGGGCTCTAAATCGGCCACCTCAGGAAGCTGCTTTGTCTGACTTTGTGCTGGGCCATTTTTGCCAAAGGAATCACGTGAATAGGTGCCCTCTTGTTTCAGTAGCATTTAAGGGGAAAGGAGTTCTCTTGATGTGTAGGGAAGAACTGGCCCAGTTGCATACCAGGAAAGCTTCTGAGGGTGGGCCAATGCCCTGGAGGACCTCTGGGGGTCCGGAGCAAGCGGAGACCAATAATCTCTGTGGCACTAACAGAGCCATGGGGGCCGTTCAGCTTGGACAATGACAAGAGGGGGAGCTGTTGTAGCACAGCGGTTAAGTGGTTTGGCTGCAAATCAGCACTCTACTGGTTCGAATCCCACTCCTGCCATGAGCTCAGCAGGCGGCCTTGGGTAAGCCTCTCAGCCCCAGCTGTATTGTGGGGATAATAATAACACTCACTTGTTCACCACTCTGAGTGGGGCACTAATCTGTCTGGAAGAGTGGTATATAAGTGCAGTTATTATTACTATGATGGAATGGAATGGAAAATGGATGGAAAGAGCTTTTCCTCCCTCTCCCATTGCGCTCACACTTGGTGGCCAATAGGTTCAAGATAGACAAATGGAAATATTTCTTTACTCAATCAGTAATTAAACTGTAGAATTCACTGCCTGTGGACACAATGATGGTCTTGAGAGCATCGTGACAGTCCTTTAAAAGGAGGCTAAGCAGATTCCTAGAGGAGAAGGGGGCTTCCAGTGGCTATAGCTGAAAGGAGCCTCCATCTACAGAGGCAACAAACCTCTGAATACCAGACCTGGTTTCTTTGCCCTGTTTGTTGGGCCTCCATGGCAAGTGGTTGGCTACTGTGTGAAACGGGATGCTGGACTTGATGGGCTACTGAGCTGATTCAGCAGGACTCTTTTTCTGTTCTTACGAAAATGCATGCGGGCTTGTCCATCAAGCCCACGCCAGTCGTCACAGGCGCAGCCTGGGTCTGATCTGAGCAGCCCCCGTGACTTTCACAGGGGTTGCCAGACTGCACTTGTCCCCATCCATCCCTGCCAACGTGTATATAAAGCTTTTCAACCCACACACTCTTAACTTCGAAGCTTTCTGACGCCTGCTCCCCAGGCTTTCTTCACACCCCTCGATGCAGAGGAGTTAGCCGTGTTAGTCTGTAGTAGCAAAATCAAAAAGAGTCCAGTAGCACCTTTAAGACTAACCAACTTTATTGTAGCAGAAGCTTTCGAGAATCACAGTTTTCTTCATCAGTTCACCTCCTTCGTGCATCTCCTCAGGGAGAGGCTGAGGCTCAGCGTCAGCTTTGTATGCAGAAGGTCCAGGTTTGATCACTGGCATCTCCAGTTGAAAGAATCAGCTGGGAGGTGATGTGAAAAACTTCCCCATGAGATCCTGCCAAGCCACTGCTAATCAGAGTAGACAACACTGACCCTTAACAGGATAAGGGTCTGACTCAGTAGAAGACAGTTTCATGCGTAGATGGTCAAAATTAAACGCTTCCACTGTTGGTATCCACCCAATAAATTAGTGGGTGGGGCAATATCTTTTACTACCTGGAACATACTCTGGTATGTATACCACAATGGCCACCTCTCCTTGCAAAGGCAAAGAGTTTCTTCTTGCCCTCCATGCATCTGACGAAGAGAACTGTGATTCTTGAAAGCTTATGCTACAATAAAGTTGGTTAGTCTTAAAGGTGCTACCAGACTCTTTGATTTCACACCCATCAGCTCTAGAAACGTTCCACCTGAGGGCATATTTAAAATAAGAAGAGGTTACATTCTGAAATGAAAGCATCCCTCAAACACTGGGACACAACACCCCTTGGCCTCTGATTAGCAAACCAAACACGGCCCTTGTTTTGGATGCTAATGGTTGTTGACGTCCCTTCGTGGGAATGACTTTTCGTCATCTCTGCTTTTGTCTGGGCCCGCTCCTCCTTCTCCGCTGCACTTAATGGCACTAACGCTGGCTCGGCTTTCCTGATGTCCTCGGTTGGACTCGACGCTCAAAAGTTTTCCAAAGAGAAGGAAAGAATTGTGTCGGTTCGAGTTCTGACCCAAACATTCGAAAGCTCGTGCTAGGAGATCCAAGCCTTGGGCGCCACCTGACTGCGCCAATTAAAAGGCAAAGAGCAAGATGGATGGAGTCCGTTGTGATCAGCAGGCTTCGGCCTCCCGCTGTGGGCCAGTCTCTGCCATTGTGCGGCCCTCTGGGTACCAGACTTGCCCGGGCCCTCTCGGCTCTCAAAGGAAAGCAGGCGTTGCTTTGTTTGCAGTAAGCATCTGCAAACTCTTCTGACACATGATCTCCCCTCTCCACAAGAGCCCTCATTAGGCTGATTATCACTTCAAAGTTTGCATTATCATCCATCTCTAAAGGCAATTAGGAATGGGTGGCTTTGAGGATCAGGCGCTGGGTGACACTAAGTGACTCATCTTTATTGATCCCTTTGTGTCAGGAGACAGCGATTGAGATGATAGGATTGCAGCCTACCTGCCCCTTTGACTGGTGAAGGCTGGAGGAGAAAACGGTGTATAATTAACTGACAGTTAATATAGGTTCTGCTTAGGGTTCCGGGGAACACAATAGGAGAAGCTGCCCGAAAGGAACAAAGTAATGAAAACTCCTTTGACAAGTTAAACTCTAAAGGCAACTGTGTAATTATCTGACAGTTTTAAAAAGATGGGGGCAAAAGAAGACCTTCTTTCCTATTAATGAGACCAAAGGGATTCCTGGGTGTGGACAATAAGGGGTTACAAACAATAACACGAGCCACTGAAGGGGGGTGGGTGGGAATGTTTGTATAAGTCCCCAGTGGAAGAACCATTTTTGTAAGACGGAAGATTAAAGAAGGGCATGTGAGTGAGAGCAAGGAATCAACGTAAGCGAGAACAAGGAATCAATCTAAAATTGGTCCACTCCCAGGATTTGATTCGAGGCTGGTGTTTTCGTAGTCCCCTCCTTTTACTCCTGCAAAATAGATCTGTGTTGTCTTACAGCAGGCAGCGCAAAGTCGTGGCCACCCTTCATTCCCTCCACAGTGGATCCGCTTGACAATATAACAATAGTTAGCAAGGGTCCTGTCTGTGACTTAAGATCAATATCTAGTGCCCGTCCCAAAACAAACTGCAGCCCACACAATACCTTTCATTAGGGCCAAGCAAAGTGACACAAGACAGCCAGAAAGCTTTTGAGTTCATCAAACTCAAAATGAAAAAAAAAGGGGGGGGGGAGAGAAAAAAGATCTTTCAGGCCATGATTTTAAAGTTTTTTTCTGGCGGGTATTCCTGGACCCAGTGCCAGTCTTAAGTTCCTTATACCTTCAGCGAGGCTAGTCGGCACAAGGGCAGGGGTCTTCCGGCTGCAGCCCTTCCCTCAATTTATGGAACTTCTCAGGAAATTTGCCCCACACCCTGTCCCTGTTTTTGGCCTTCCAGAAATCTGTTCTGGCAGAAGGGTTGCCAACCTCCAGTGGGAACTAGAGATCTTCTGGATTACAACTGATCCCTAGACTACAGTTCCCATGGAGGAAACGGCTGCATGAAACCCTGCTGAAGTTCCTCCCGTCCCTAACCCCCCCCCCCACCCTTTCCAGGCTCCACCTCCAAATCTCCAGGAATTGCCCAACCTGAAGCTGGCAATCCTGTACAGCCTGGGATGGCATGGCTCTTTTCCACACGAGCATTGTTGTCCCTGAGGACTAGCCACACCATCGCATCATTTATGGGAATCACACTGCAGGGGCCAGCTCTAAGACTGCTGAAGTAAAGCCACACAAACTGCTGCATCATGGCTCAGACCAGAACTGTCCTTTTTGATGTGGTTAGTAATTGGATGGGAGGCCTCACCAGAAGAACAGGGTTGCAGAGGCAGGCAATGGCAAACCACCCCTGCTAGTCTCTTGCCATGAAAACCCCACCGGGGGGGGGGGATCGCCATAAGTCAACCATGACTTGAGGGCAGGATTTCATTTTTTTTACAGTTGTATAGAACAGGAACTGACTGGGGTTCCTACTGAACGCCTGCATGTCCCCCCCCCCGCCCATGGGCTGAACCTCTACCCCAGAAGCATTCTGTCATGGGCAATGTGAATTTTTTTTCTGCTTGCAGATCAAGAACAGGGTATTTATTAAAGATTTTAGGATCACATAGCGGAGATAGGCTCAGAACAATATCCATTTATTAGCAAAAAGATAGCAGGATGGGAACGACTAGTTTCAGGAAAAGGGAGCTCAGGCAGCCTACCATTCTAACTAAATAGTACAGTAGCACCTTTAAGACTAACCAACTTTATTGTAGCATGAGCTTTTGAGAACCACTGCTCTCTTCATCAGATGCATCGTCAGCTTTCGAGAACCACAGCACTCTCTTTGTCAGATGCATCGTCAGCTTTTGAGAACCACAGTTCTCTTCATCAGATGCATCATCAGCTTTTGAGAACCACAGCTCTCTTCATCAGATGCATCATCAGCTTTCGAGAACCACAGCACTCTCTTCGTCAGATGCATCGCTAACATTCAAGAACCACAGCTGACGAAGAGAGCTGTGGTTCTTGAAAGCTTATGCTACAATAAAGTTGGTTAGTCTTACTATTTTACTCTTTACTGTTTTGTGACTACAGACTAACATGGCTAACTCCTCTGGATCTGTGACCATGGAAGGCACTGCATTCTAACTAACAAACAGAACCCAGCAGGGACTCTACCCCATGAGAGACTAAACTAACACACACACAAATATCAGAGGGGGAAAACAGACTGTTCCATTTTAATTCATACAATAAATACCCACAGGCAACATTACCTAGAAATGACTCACTGATTTCAGAGGCGTTTGCTTCCCTCTACGCCTAAGAACAGAGCATTTAATGAACTCAGTTCTTTTCAAAGGAAAAAGCAATGGAATATGTGTTTAACACTGTCATCTCATCCCCTCTGAGACTTGCAAAAACTTTTCTATGGACACGGGAGCAACTGCAATTTGCAAAGAACTACTGAATCAAATGTCCAGAAATTTCAGCAAGCAAATGCCCACCGTCCGCATTAATGACAGATCTCGTGATCTCACTAAGATGCTCAGACTCCCTTAGGGGTACTTTCCCTTTCTACCCTTTCCTTGTTTTGTGATTTAATCTAACCTAAGCAATTATAAGCAAATGGTTGTTTTTAGTCTTGTTCACTGAGACTCTGAACATCGAGTCAACTGAAGAGCAAGATACCAACAGTAAACAAAGATAAGGCTTTGTTTAGAAAGAGGGGTCGCAGCTAAAGGTCTGTCTGGAATAAGCTGCTCTCCTAAGAAGAGTGCAATCCTAAAAAGAGTTATTCCAGTCTAAGCCCACTGAAATCAACGGGGTTAGATTGGAGTAACTCTGCTTAGAATAGAAAAAGAGTCCAGTAGCTCCTTTAAGACTAGCCAATTTTACTGTAGCATAAGCTTTCAAGAACCACAGTTCTCTTCGTCAGAGGCATCCTTCAGACATCTGACGAAGAGAGCTGTGGCTCTCAAAAGCTTATGCTACAGTAAAGTTGGTTAGCCTTAAAGGTGCTACTGGATTATTTTCCATTTTGCTACTACAGACTAACACAGCTAACTCCTCTGGATCTGCTTCGAATTGCACTGTTAGTCTTCTAGTCCTCAATGAGGTCTATGTGTGGACTCCTGTCCTATTATGAGGAGATTATGGGCTTGAGGGAACCATATAGTAGGCTTGATGAAAACAACTTATAAACAGCTTTATTTCAGTGTATGCTTGGCTTGGTTGTTGCTTTTTTATTAGCTATGAATGAATGAATGAATGAATTTATTTGCAGTTAGAGACCATAACAATGACAATACATCCTTATCCTTATCAATCAATAAAATAATTAAATCCAGCGTAAAAATGTAAAGGACATTAAAAAATACATTTAGCATTTAAAATCTTATCTTAACATGTATATAGTTCTCTGGGAACCGCAGGAATTCTAATATTTAATATTATTAGCTATTATCGAAACGCACATCTCTAGAAAATATTAGATTGAGTCTAGGTTTTAGCAAAGAGGGGGGAAGGGCGAACCAGAAGGATGGGACTACTTGCTCAATAATATTTTCAAATGGAAAATATTTTACTCAAACAACTGGCAAAATGTTTGTTGCTAGAAATGCCTTCCTTAATCAATCCAGCGATATGTCTGTGTTCTTCAGTGGGAATCATACGGTTCCAAGACTGTTCTGCCCTTCGGGCTCTTCTCTTAAGGGTCTCTCTCGAGCTGATATGTTTCTTCACGGGCAGGCACTGTTTTTGATGTGCTCCCTAAAGCCACATGTCAGCTGAAAGGAACTAATTCTTTAAAAAAAGAGAGAAGGAGGGCTCTGAAACAAGCTCAGAACACCACCCCAAGGGAGCACTTCTGCCTTCTCTCAAGCCATTTTCCTGCACAAAAACAGCACGTGGGGGGAAGTTATTTTGCTGCTCCACGTGGAGAAGCTGTGCATAGACTCTCCCTGTGGAACTGCAAAATCACGGAGATAACTCCCCTCACACACAGTTTCATGCTAGAAAATGGCATTGGAGGAGGACTGGAGCCTTCCCTTCCCTTGGGACACCATTCTGAGCTCAGTTCAACTCTCCTTTTTAAAAAAATAAATAAATAAGCAGTTCACTTCAGCTGACCTGTGGCTGCAGGCAACACAACCAGTGCATGACTGTGCAGAAACATATCCTCTAAAGAGACTCTTAGAATGTCTCTACATGAGACGCCTTGGCGAAAATTTGTCAAGTGTAGGGAGACGCAATGTTAGCTGGGAAGTGTAGTTTAAAAAGACAGAGCTGGCGGAGATTGCTCTTCATAGGGTTTGTTAATTTCATCTTCACCTCCCCAAAGGCTCTGTCAATTTCACCTCTGCAGTCTAAAATTGTGTGGGATGGCAACCAGAGGGCAGTGAGGAATAGAAATGGGCTGGAGCTGCCTCCCAGAGATGGGATTGGACCTGGAAAGGCTACAATGGGCTCATGTTTCCCTTCTGGCATTTCACAGCCCCTTCGCACAGCTCCAGTTTATAGTAAAGCCTTTGCCCTGCAGTAGACTTTGTCTTTTTAAACTACCCTTCCTGGCTAACATTGCATCTCCCGACACGTGTTCTGCACGTGTCAGATGGAAATACGCTGAACTCCAAATAGCAATGCTGCTTCTAAGTACATATCATTAGGACAGAGGGGTTTGGTTCTAACACAGCAATGGTCACAGAAACAAGTAAATGCAGCTATTACTGGGCTCATTTCAAAAGAGGGTTGCCAATTCCCAGTGGGGCCTGGAGATCTCCTGGAATTGCAACTCCTCTCCAGAAGACAGAGCTCAGTTCCCCTTGAGAAAAAGGCTGCTTTGGGGGGATGGAGATGAGTTGTAATTCTGGATCTTGACGCCCCACCTGGAGGTTGGCAACCCCAGTCTTGGCTAGGCACCCATTTGCTGGCCGATACCACTGAAAAGGCCTAATCTTGCTTTTCACTGGTCTTTGATGGGATGTGCAGTTGGCACTTAACTAATGCGGTGATTAGAATGTCAGACTAAGAGCTGAGACACCATGATTCATATTTCCACAGGCAAGTTTGCTGGGTTATCTTGGGCCAGTCACACACTGTCAGGCTAACCACAGAGTTGTTGTAAGGATAAAATGGAGGAGAGGAGATGAGGTAAGCAGATGTGGGTCTCCATTGAAGAGAAAGGATAAAAATCCAACCTGAAGACGATAATTAATCGTGATGTTCCCTTTTGCTTGCAGATCAGGAATAGGGGACTCACCTCAGGTTCCTGCTGTTACATTCACACAGCAGGGAAAATATTATGGCTTGCAACAAACAGCACTTGTTGCAAGCCATAACAGTCATTCTATTAGTATATGTATATAATGCAAAAGCCTCACGGCAAATATAATACTTTCCAACTCAAAGGCCAATACATCCCAATATCCAATTTTTACAAATGATTCGCATCCCCCCAACAAAACCCCACCAATTTCAGTGACAATTTTGCAGATGTCGTTGTTACATCTGTTAATGATGAGCGTCAAAGCCTTTAGTTCAATGCCTTATCCCTACACAAGGAGAGCATTTTTTGGATGAAGGAATGGGTAGAATTGCAATAAACCCCCCAAAACTGGAGGAAAAGGTCTGTGCTTTGCATACCTCGTAACTCAAACAACAAAAAATGCTGACTACGGTCTTGTGAGATCACGGTCAGCATTACAGCTGGACGTTTTATTTAAAAAAACAGTAACAGTCAAGAGGAGAGCAAGAAAGCAGAAGCAGGAGAGGGATGCAGTAGTAAGAGAAATCAAAAAGAGTCCAGTAGCACCTTTAAGACTAACCAACTTTATTGTAGTATAAGCTTTCGAGAATCACAGTTCTCGGAAGTTTATGCTACATGGACTCTTTTTGATTTTGCTACTACAGACTAACAAGGCTAACTCCTCTGGAGTAGTAAGAGAGGCAGGCAGGGCTCATTTCGAGGGGGAACGCACAGAAAGGCAGTTCCAGCAATTCCCCAAAGAGGACACATGTCAGGTGGCCCCGCTCACCTGGCTCTCGGTCATTATGGGCCCGTTTCAGCCTGGATTGGGATCGAAATGGCCCGGATTGGGCCTCTGACGGGTGGTGGATCACTCTCCCACTCAACAGTGGCCCGATCCTGACCATTTTGCGCCCCTTTTTGGCCATTTTAGACCCTTTTTGCCATTTTGGGCCCAATTTCGACCCTGAATGGCCAGGATTGGGTCCAAAACAGCCAGGATAGGTGATGTCAGGGGGTGTGGCACATGCAAATCAGTTATACTAATGACACACTTCTGGGGGTGGCAAGGGGCATGGCATATGCTAATGAGTTATGCTAATGAGTTCCTCCAGCTCTTTTTCTATGAAATGACCCCTGGAGGCAGGGGAGGTGGCAACAGCAGCAAGGAGAGGACGGAGGCAATAGTGTGGGAGGCTTGGAGCTGAAAATGCAAAGCACTCTAATCTATCTTCTATATATATATATGAAGACAACTGTCCTGACTGACTCATCAACGCCCAGCCCAAACCCCTGGACCTAGAAGTGTGAAATTTGGGGAGGACGTTCCTTTCGTGGTGTAGAGGCTCACTAAGAAGGGATTTTAAGAAATTTGCCTCCTAAGGGGGTAAAAAGGGGTAAAGTGTGTTTTCCCATAGGGATACAGCTTCCCTGTGTGGCTGGGAAGCTGCTCATCCCCCTCCCGCTGCCAACTGCCAACTCAGCCACTCTGCCCTGGGATCATTTGCATATGCGGCCTTGATTGGTCATCATCCCAACCTTTTAAACAGTATGCAGGACTCATGCAGGACTCAGGACACATTCAATGACTCCCAGTCATTGAACGTGTCCTGAGATAAAAATACACCTCCCCTCTAGGGTTGCCAATCTCCCTGTGGGGCCTGGCTTTCCTGTGTGGCTGGCAAACTGATGGGTCAGCTGTGGAACTGTGTTCTGAGGTAAAAATTATGTCAAGGAAACTGCAGACAGTTGAAGAAAGACAGTACAAGACTCCTGAAAAGGGATTTTATATAAAAGTCAGTATGGCAGCTGAGTTTTTAAATGTTCATGGGGAGATGGTGCACGACCTTTCTATGGGTCATTTCAATTCGAACCTCTCACATGAACCTGCTGAAGGGCCCACCATACCACCCCTCCCTCAGTCCAACTCCACCTCACACCTATTGGAGCCATCACCTCTTACTGTCCCCAAGAAGCCTCCTGGCAGACGTTGTGCAAGATATACCAATGCTAAAGGAGGAAGCAACTTAGAGATGCGGCAAGGAAATATGCACATCGTACTCCTGCAGTGCACTGAGCAGCAGTGGGCAAGTACCAGCAAGTCCTGAGTCCAAGGGAAAGGTGACCATCCCTGCAGGCCTGGGCACAGGAGTGACATGACCCTAGCAGACCTAACAGCCACGATATATCCTGATATCATCACTATCATGGAGAAGTTCATGGACGGGCTGTGCAAGCGTGCCACTCTGACCCCCCAAAAAGACAAGGCTGCCATCATTAATGAAACACAATTTAACTCCCTTGAAGGGGCAGAAATGGAGTACAGATATGTGGACTCAGTGGTGCAAATGGGTGATGCGGTCCACTGCCCTGTGGAGTTCCTCAACATGCTCAACCCTCCTGGCTTCCAAGCCCACAAGCTTCCCCTCAGAGTGGGGGCTCCAAAGTGGGGGAAAACTACCAACGAGATCTACGAAGAGATCATTCAGTAGAAAAATAAGGTTGTAGGTATTTTTCACTTTATTTCTTGCACTACAATCTTTTCCTTTTAATAATCCCTTCAATAAATGTTACATTTCAAAATTCACTTCACTTTTGTGAAGCTCGAGTACTATGCTATTATACTACAAAACCAACTCAACCCACCCACCCCCCAAACCAAAAATGTTACTTACCCATAAATATTATAACTGGATTTCAAGTAGTTAAATACCGTAGTGAAGCACGGGCATCAAGCTAGTATATATACAAGTGTCTTGACTGACTCATCAATGCCCAACCCAAACCCCTGGACCTAGAAACATGAAATTTGGGAGGAACATTCCTTACATGATGTAAACATCCACTAAGAAGGGATTTTAAGAAATTCATCCCCTAGTGGGGCAAAAAGTGATAATATGTATTTTCCCAAAGGGATACTGCTTTCTTGTGTGATTGGCAGGCTGCTGCCTGCTTGTGCCCCCCCTCCCACTGCCAGCTCGGCCACTCTTCCCTGATTGGGCCAGCCTTTCAAGGTCATTTGCATATGCGGGCTGATTGGGCCTCACAAACATTCTAAACAGTATGTAGTTGCTACTAGGAGTCATTGTATGTGTTTTGAGATAAAATGTACCTCCCAGTCAAATACTGTAGCAGAGCATGGGTATCAAGCTAGTCTCCTAGAAGCCACCACCTTGCACATTTTCAGCTGCATGCCTCCTCCCATCAACTGACTGGAAGGGTGAGTTGGCTTGGCCTATCAGCATCTCTCTACACAAGACAACTTACACGAGGACACTCAAGTGTCTTACTTTCTGTGTGGTCTTATATTTAAGTGTACTCTGTCTCTCTAGCAGTGCATGGGTATCCACAATGGGAGAACAAGTGTAAGATCTTTCACTTGAGCATCCCCTAAGAGTTTCTATACACAAAACGCAGTTCACGAGGATACTCAAGTGAAGAGAGATGCAATGTTAGCCGGGAATTGTAGTGAAAAAAGACAGAGCCGGAAGGGCAAGATCGCTCCTCAGAGGGTTTATGATCTCTTTGCCTCCCTGAACGCTCTGTCCATCTCCCCTCCCCTTAATCTCCCTCCAGGCTGCAAAGAAAGGTGCTGGGCTCGCAGGAGTGTTTATGTCCTCGCCAGGGGAATGGGTAAACATCCAGGGGGGAGGAAGTTGTGCCAGGAATGGAAGGGGAAACTTTTAAAAAGATCTACGTATATCTAATTGATCTATTGATCTGTCTCTGACTTCGGGGAGAGGAGGGCTGGTCTGCGGAATGATGGGGAAGGGATGCCTCCCTCTGCACAAGATGCCTCTCCCCCCCCCCCCCCGGCCCTTTACATCAATCAACTCACCACAGGCGTCCTCCTTTTGCTTTGCAATGGCCTCAGTAAGCCCCTTTGGAAAGGCTGGGAGAAAGGCACTGGTCCCCCTCCACTTGTGAACCAGAGTGGGAGAGTAAGGAGCACTGGGGGGGGGGACTGATCCACCTCCTGGGATTTGGAGCAGGTGAGGTCCCCCTTCTCTGATTTTCAGAGCTGGCCCACGTGCAGATGCCCGAAGGGGAGGGGAAATTGACAGAGCCTTCAGGGAGGCAAAGAGAACATAAACAACCCTCAGAGGAAGCAATCTTGTCCTGCTGTGCTGGCTCTAGATAGGTGAAAATGACAGAGCCTTCCGCTCTGTCTTTTTACACTACAATTCCCAGCTAACATTGCGTCTCCCTTCACTTGAGCATCCTCGTGTACTGTGTCTCGTGTATAGAGACTCTAAGATGTCTTGTGTAGAGAGACACTCAGGGCCAAACTACAAGTGATGAATGACACAGGCTGGACCCTTGTCAGCTTCCCTCAAGTTTTGATGGGAAATGTAGGCAGCTTGGCAGAATGTTGGACAAGTGACAGTTGAAAAGTCCATTGGACAGCAGTCGGAGAGCCAAGCTGCAAGACCAGGACGCCTACATTTCCCATCAAAACTTGAGGGAAGCTGACAAGTGTCCAACTAGTGTCATTCGTCACTTGTAGCTTGGCCCTCAGTCTTCCCTGGGAAGATGGGGAGAACGAGGGGGGAAAGCAGGGACCACCCTAGCTGGGGTATGGGATTCCTTTCCCCCTAAGAGTTTCATAGGTCCCCTTTGTTTCTGTACCTAAATCCTAAATGTAGGTGCATGCAGATGTAACGTAGTGGTATGTTAGACAGATATGAAGGTTGGGTGTAATGGACAGAGATGTGAAGGCCCACAGGGAAAAAAATGGAAAAATTCATGAAAATGTTTCTCTGAGTGTGGGGTGGTGATGTTTGTGTGTCTTCCCCAAGCATTATTTTACTAATTTCCAAGGCAGAAAAATGGAAAATCTGAGGAACACTGGAAATAAAACACCTCCTATGAAATATTTTCTCTCTCGGAATGAGTGAAGTCATTTTAAGACAAGATTTTACCCATTCTGAATTATGTATCTATTTTTGTTTATACGCAGTTGTTATGCCCAGTAAGGCCCCAAAGCAGCTTACATTATTCTCTCTGTTTTATGTTGTATTAGACTTTGATGCCAAACAACCTACAATATTAGAGAATAATTTCTGTGTATATTGTAGTGTAAACATATTTTCAAGCTCCTATTATGATTGTACTAGCAATAAAGCCCATTGTGGGGAAAATACAACGGGCTCTAGAAAGGGGAGGGCAGGCAGGTGGGCATTCCTTCTTCCTCTGTCATTGAACCCGGCCCAATGAAAGTGTGTGGGGGGGCAGGAATGGCCAACTCCTCTGCTCCTGATCCTGGCCAAGTGAAGGGGGGCAGACATTGCCACCTGCTCCGCACCTGATCCCGGCTGGGTGAAGGGGGTCAGGCATTGTCACCTGCTCCACTCCTGATCCCGGCTGGGTGAAGGGGGTCAGGCATTGTCACCTGCTCCACTCCTGATCCCGGCTGGGTGAAGGGGGTCAGGCATTGTCACCTGCTCCACTCCTGATCCCGGCTGGGTGAAGGGGGTCAGGCATTGCCACCTGCTCCACTCCTGATCCTAGCCAGGTGAAAGGGCAGGCATTGCTGCCTGCTCTGTGCCTGATACCGGTCGGGTGAAGAAGGGGCGGGCATTGCCTCCTGTTCTGCTCCTGATTCCAGATGGATGAAGTGTGGGGGGGGAGCATTGCCGCCTGCTCCATGCCTGATTCTAGCAGGTTGAAGGGGACGAGCATTGCCACCTGCTCCACACCTGATCCCAGCCAGGTGAAGATGGAGGGGGTGGAAATTGCCACCTGCTCCACTCCTGATCCCAGCTGGGTGAAGGTGGGGGGTGGGCATTGCCACCTGCTTTTCTCCCAATCCCAGCTGGGTTAACCCAGGCGTTGCCCCCTGTCTGCTCCTGATCCCAGCTGTGTGAAGGCGGGGGGGGGGGGCGAGCATTGCCACTTGCTCCACTCCTGATCCCAAGTGGGTGGTGGGGGATGGGCATTGCCACCTGCTTTTCTCCTGATCCCAGCTGGGTTAAGATGGGGGTGGGCAGGCGTTGCCCCCTCTGCTCCTGATTCCAGCTGTGTGAAGGCGGGGGGGGGAGCATTGCCACCTGCTGCACTCCTGATCCCAGGTGGGTGAAGGTGGGGGGGGCAGGCATTGCCACCTGCTCCACTCCTGATCCCAGCCTGAGCTTCCTGCTGTGGCATGCTCTCTGGAGGTCTGGTTGCCTCATCTAGGCTTCCCTCCACAGCAGCGCCCTCTGGAGGTGCACCAGGGTAGGAAGTGAGTTGTCTTGAATATGCTTAGTGTTTTATATAGGAGGATTATGTTTCTCACTAAATAACACTTCTTTTTCTTTAGTACAACTTTGGTGTTTTCTCAAACAGTTGAAAAATTTCTTCCTAAGTCTCAGAAAGCTAACATAAGAGCTTAACCAGGTCTTCCTTGGGTCTCATCAGACTAGACATATGTTGGTAGTTCCCAGTGATTTTAAAAATTTAATTCTCAGGTGCTCTTTTCCCCATGGGGGAAATTTCCATGTATTGATGGGTTAGACATAAGTTTCCCAAACAGGGCAAATAGCAGCTCGAAAAGGCATTTTCAGGTTGGGAAATTGGTACAGGGGAAAGGCTTTACTCTGTCCCATTTTCCCCCACGACCCTGAGAATTGTTTTAAAAATTGCCGGGAGTTCCAAACACATAACTAAGATGTGCATGCTAAGGAAGCGGAGGGTGTTTCAGTTTGCATTTCTCTCTCTCTTACTGGATTTTGCTTCCAGAAAACTAAGCCATTGATACTTTTTAGTTTCATAAATATGTCAAAAAAGTACAATTTTACATGCTATTCATTATAAGAGATACATGTAGTTAAAACAGTATAATAAGTTCAGGCTTAATAAGAAAATAAACATTACATGTATTTCCATTTCCCCTAAATCCCATCCCCAACAGTTCCACACAGAATCAAAATGTCCAGACATTTTATCTCCCTTTTTACAATAAATATTTTAGTTTTCCAGCACAAATGACAGGAATGACAAGGAACTTTCAATCAGGGACTGGAGTCGGTGTCATAGAGTAGTTAGGGTATCAGATTAGTACCCAGGAAACACTCATTTAATCTCCCCTCAGCCATGCAGCCTGATAAAGAATTCATTATGTAGGCCCCAGAAACCTAATTAAAGGATTCCATGTTTGGGCCGTTAGCAGAGTCTATCATTTGGCATAGGAAACGTGATCATAGGTGGTTGTGAGCTGGTTCTGCTGGCTGCTGTGTGTGTGCGCGCGCAGGAATGAAAATAATAAATCATACACTTGGTTTCTATTTAGAAAATAAATAAGAGTTCTTTATTGTAGGAACTCCATACTTTGATAGGAAAGGAGGAGAGACAGATCCTAACTACTTATCTAGTCTAAGGATGGGCATGGATGGCAAGGCAAGGCCTAGATCCATGTTACCAAGATGGAGGGAGGAGAAGGAGAGAGGTGTTGCCTGGAACAATGCCAGGAGAAGAAGAGGTGAGATGGAGGAAGTCAGGAGGAGGAAATCCTGAGAACAGCAATCTACATATCAAAGGACAGTCAGAGCAGTAATCAGTAAACAGAGTGCCCTGACCTCTCTATCTTTGGTTTGTCCCCCTCTGAAACCTGAGGAAAGGGTCAGCGTTAAATCCTCCTCTTCCAACACAGCCTTAGACTGATTGCATGCCCTCTCAGCCAAAACTACCTCACAGGGTTACATAAGGATCAAGCCAGGGGAAAGCTATGTACACTGCTCTGAGCACCTTCACGCACAGGTGCGATTAAAACATTGATTAAATGAAAGGTGTGCTTAAACATCTCATTGAGATCACTGGCCTTTAAAACGGCTTAGCTTTGGCTGGCTTGCTCCACATACCTTCTGCAGAAGGCAAGGAAACAATTGTTTTTGCTTAAAAGTTGTGCCGAACCCTAGCCACTCCACTTCCAAGTTCTGCACATGTTTCTGGGTAAGGGCCTGCGCTTGGCCTTAACACATCCTTGTATGTGAAAGGGCTTCACCTTTAACCGTCAGTCGCTGGACTACAAGAGGATGCTGTTTCTGCTCCAGAGCTGCGTGAGGAGGGGTCTGTGACCTTGGAGCCTTTGAGCTGGACAAGCCCCAATCCCCGAGCGTTGGCAGCCTCCCTTCAAAGCATCTGTGGGTGCTCAACCAGCAATTTCCTCCCCTATAATCAGACAATTATTACGTAGTCAGGGTGGCTGTTTTTCTCTGTCTTTCCTCCCCCCCTGATCTTGGTGCCTTTTCCAGCTTTAAGTTGTTAGAAGTCTGGCTTCTGTAGTCTGAGGGGAGACAGAGACTGATAAATTTTCTTTTGATCTATTCTGGGGGAAAAAGAACTCCATCCTTGGAAAGAAAGCAGGACTTGTATGTATGTTGGAGGAGGGAAGGTGTGAAAGGCATAAAGCACGCTCCCTTGCTTAGGGTGACTTCAGCTCCCATTTCAGTGATCAGGCAGCAGCCTCACCAAGCTTAATTAAACTGATGTGACTAAGTGCCAATAATTACAGTGATTTTTCTTCACTCATCTAATTGCTTTCTTTCAAGTATTGTTTGTATTGCTCAGAGCCAGAGCCAAGTTGATTTGCTTGTTTGAGGGCTGAACTTGTCAAAATGATTGAAAGGCTACCTTTATTTTGGAGAAACGGTATCATTCGCAGGCACGGCTCTCATCCATCTGTACTGAGTCCTATTGGTAGCCTCAAGGTGGGGCTTGAAGATCGGGATTTGCAACTGATCTCCAGACGACAGAGATCAGTAGCTCTGGAGAAAATGGCAGCTTTGGAGGGTGGACTCTGGAATTATTCCCTAATTAGGTCCCTCCCCTCCCCAAACCCTGCTGATCCCAGCCCCCCCCCCCCCCAATCTCTAGGAATCTACCATCTAGGAGTTAACAGAAAAGGATTGCCAACATCCATTCTCTCCAAATTCCATTCTTTTCGAGAGTGACCAAGGAACCAATGAGCCTGTATGGCTAGGAATTGGCTCTGTCTAAGTGGCTGGACTTTCTAGGGCAGGGCTTTTTTTTCAGCAGGAACGCAGTGGAACAGAGTTCCAGCACCTCTTGAAAATACTCAGCAATAGTGTGTGAAAATAATATTATTTCAAAGAATTCCGTGTGTTTCTTCCTCATTTCCCTCTTGAGAGTTCCGCCACCTCTTTTCCCAGAAAAAAACCCCTGCTCTAGGGTAAACCTTGGGCCCCATCTCAGTGACCTTCTTTCTTTCTTTCTTTCTTTCTTTCTTTCTTTCTTTCTTTCTTTCTTTCTTTCTTTCTTTCTTTCTTTCTTTCTTTCTTTCTTTCTTTCTTTCTTTCTCCTTTATCAGTGAATGGTTTGCACCTAAAACTCCATTTTCTACCTACACTGCAACTCCAGACTGGTTCTCATTTGACTGGTAGTTATGTTTGTTCATTAACAAGCAAATACCAGGGATCCTGAGGAGCACAGCCTTCTAAAGGTGCCGTCCTGCAAACGAATATTATCAGTGTCGATCTGCTCAATACTCGAGCATTCTCTCTTGTGGCCCTAACCTTGTACAGTGGCCTGCCTGAGGAGGTCAGGAAGGCTGCCATGCATCTGTCATTCCACAGAATTTGCCAAATAGAAATAGGATGGCATGTTTATGAAGAAAATTGGGATATACAGGGCTTTTTTTCAGCTGGAACGCAGTGGAACGGAGTTCCGGAACCTCTTGAAAATGGTCACATGGCTGGTGGCCCCGCCCCCTGATCTGCAGACAGAGGGGAGTTTAGATTGCCCTCTGCGCAGCTGGAGTGGCACGGAGAGCAATCTAAACTCCCCTCTGTCTGGAGATCAGGGGGTGGGGCCACTGGCCATGTGACCATTTTCTCTGAGGGCAACCCACTGAGTTCCACCACCTTTTTTCCCAGAAAAAAAGCCCTGGGGATATAGTATAATGGAATGGTTCAGAGGGTGCTCTTATACAGGGAATTGGATTGCAGTCTATTTATTGTTAGCATTATCTTAGTTTTTCTGCCTTATCTTCTACTTTTGTTTTCTTCACTGTTTATGGCATGTCATGGGTTAATGCATCTGACGAAGAGAACTCTGGTTCTCGAAAGTTTATGCTACAGTAAAGTTGGTTAGACTTAAAGATGCTACTGGACTCTTTGCTATCATGGATTAGTTTTTGGTTTTGTTTTGGTCTGCATAGTCTTCTGATTTTGAGGTCCTAGCTAGTTCTATTGTGTTGTTCATTAGATGTCTTCTGTAAATTGTCTGATTGCATCATTTTTGTATTTTGTAATTCACCTTGAGTCTCATGTAGAAAGGTCAGTTATAATGAAGAGCCCCGTAGCACAGAGTGGTAAGTGGCAGTACTGCAGCCCAAGCTCTGCTCACAACTTGAGTTCAATCCTGGCGGAAGCTGGGTTCAAGTAGCCGGCTCAAGGTTGACTCAGCCTTCCATCCTTCTGAGGCTGGTAAAATGAGCACCCAGTTTCCTGGGGGTAAAGTGTAGATGACTGAGGAAGGCAATGGCAAAGCACCCCGTAACAAAAGTCTGCCAAGAAAACGTCGTGATGCGACGTCCCCCCGTGGGTCAGCAATGACTCGGTGCTTGCACAGGGGACTACCTTTACCTTTTAAAAATAAAATATTTTCCAGCCATTTTGGACCACTCAGGAAACATTCTCCACTATTAGCTGAACAAAAGACGAAGGAAGAGGCAGTCTCTTCGCTTGACACAATGCAATAACATTTCCGTTACATCATAATTAAACTTAAATTTGGAAGCACAAATTATTACTCCTATCAAAAATTTATAGGAACATGGCAGAGAAAATTACACAGTTTAAACATAATGGAAAACACTTGACAGACACATGTTTGCATTTTACTGGCCACTGAAATCACTGGCATGTTGCAATTTAGTTCTGTGGGCTGATTTAACACCATGTTATGTAGCAGTTAAACAATGATGTGCCACAGACGTAGTCATAAAAGCCTGGAATGCACCACTAGCAAATTCAGGGTTTTTAAAGAAAGCTAGGTACAAAATCATAACTCATCTGCTAAAGGAAAAACGCTAAAGGAAAAAGTAAGTTTAAACAAAGATATGCATGAAATTGTTCAAGATTTTCTATTCCTTGGCTCAATCATCAATGAAAAGGGAGACTGCAATGAAGAAATCAGAAGAAGACAGAGACTTGGAAGAGCAGCTTTGAGGGAGCTAGAAAAGATCCTTAAAGATAAAGATGTCTCTCTGGGAAGATCAAGATAATCCAGACTATGGTATTCCCCATTGCTGTGTATGGATGTGAAAGCTAGAGAGTGAAGAAAGCTGACAGGAAGAAAATGGATTCATTTCAAATGTGCTGGAGAAGAGTTTTGCAGATACCATGGACAGACAAAAAGACAAATAAGGGGGTACTAGATCAAATCAAGTCTGAATTCTCCCTAGAAGCTAAAATGACAAAATTGAGGCTATCTTACTTTGGTCACATCATGAGAAGACAAGATTCTCTGGAAAAGTCAATAATGCTAGGAAAAGTAGAAGGCAGTAGGAAAAGAGGAAGACCCAAAATGAGATGGCTGGACTCAGTAAAGGAAGCCACGTCCTCCAGTTTGCAGGATCTGAGCAGGTCTGTTAATGACAGGACATTTTGGAGGTCTTTCATTCATAGGGTCGCCATAGGTTGGAGGCGACTTGATGGCACATAACACACACAGTTGTGGAGGGAAATTTATTTATTTATTTAAAACAAATCTATTCTGCCTTTCCACACAAATAGGTTCCCCATGGGAGCAAACATTTTTAAAAGTATATATACATTAATTCAGTAAAAACATATAAACACACATGGTGTCAAAAACCCAGGAGGAGGCCAATTACGGTAATTGGAGGTATGCCAAACTAAACCCCCCAAAAAAGTCTTTACCCACTGGCAGATGCCAATGATAGGCAGAATGGTGAAAGGAAAGTCAGACAATAATTTCGAGATGCAACAGTTGCTCGGCTCAAGTCCTATTATGTGTTCATTTGGATGCTCCTCGCAAATATTAGACATGATCCAGACAAAGTTCAGCAATTTTAAATCTCATGGGTTTTAATGGAAGAGGGTGGCAGGCATGCAGAACTCTATCATTTGAAATCAATGGGAACAACAAGTGCTTCTCTGCGACCAGATCTTGTTCCTTGTTTGATGTTCTCCTTGTCCTGGGTGTTGTGAAGACCGGGCCATCGTTCGCACAGAGTAAGTTTTCTTTGAAGGACAATCTGCAGTATTGTTAACAGTGACTGATTCCGCACACGTTGGATAATGCACTTCCAATCCTCTTTAGAGATCATTTGGAACTGAATTTTTCGTGTGTGAAACAAAAAATCCACTTCCAAACGATTGCTAAAGTGCGTTGAAAGTGCATTATCTAACGTGTGCGGAATCAGCCAGTAATTCACAAATGCATGGGCTTAGCTGAGCACAGGTCCTTGTAAAGCAGTTGGGCCTTTTTGGTTCAGGAAAAAAGGGAGGACATGAAGGAAAAAATGATCTAAAATTGTGACAAGTGTTATTAAGGAGAAAAGTCTCTCATGCCCATGTGCAGGAAACTTTTATCTTTACTAGAGGCGGGCACGAACCAAAATAGAAACCAAAATTCATCACGAACTGGGCTGGTTCATGGTTCACAAACCAGTGGTTCGTCAGAGCCCATTTCTGATAAACCACCATGAGCTTTAGGCCAGTTCATTTGGTTCCTTTTTTGGTTCATCACTGCAGACAGCCTGGCGCCACTCAATCAGTTTCCTAGACAATGAGGGGGGATGGACTTTCTGCAGCCCCAGAAGTGACCTTCTGCTGCCCTGGAAGTGATGTTCTCATGAACCAATCAATCAGTTTCCTAGTTAACAGAGGGAATATACTTTCTGCAGCCCCGGATGTGACCTTCCGCTGCCCCGGAAGTGACGTTTTCACGAACCAAATGAACCAGTTCACAAACTGGGGCAAGTTCATGAAAGTTCATGGTTCATGAAACTCAACGAACCACGAACCACACAGTTTGGGATTTTCTTGGTTCATGCCCACTTCTAATCTTTTCTTATTTAGTCAAAGTCTTCTGCTCTGCTTTTCTCCCAAATGGGGTCTCAAACTGGCTAAATTTGTCTGACTGGGATGTTTGCCTGCACTTGGAGAAGGGATGCCGTGTTTAAAGGAGGAGGGGGTAGCTGCTTGTTCCATTTAGCTATCTGGACACTTATCTAACTACTATGAAGCTCCCCCAACTAGAATAAAGGAATGTGTGTACCACAAAAGCCTGCCCAAACTTCTCCTATCCCTGTCCTTCATTCCACACACTTTGGAGCTTCCTTGTTATTTTCAACTGCTCGTTTAAAACCAGGGCCTTGAACCTTAGTGAGAAAGATGGATTATGGATAACATAAATAAATAAAAATAAAATAAGAACAATATAGTGATGAACACTTGAGTACCATTTATGTCACAAATAACTAAATGGCATGGGCCAGAATTTGGAATAATTAGTCAATTAAAAAAAAAGTGTTAACAGATGCCTGTTAGCATCACAAAATGATTACAAACCAAGGTGCAAATCTGTGAAATTCAGTTTGCACAACAAACTCTTTATTTTCAAGGGTGGTTCTACACCAGGAGCAGGGAGTGTGTGAAAACATGCTCCCTGGCAGCAACAAAAAATGGCATGGGAGCATGCCACATCCCCATGCCACTCAGTGCCTGCCTCTGCTACCCCTACAACTTTGAGAGTGCGGTTGCTCAGCTCAAATCCTCTCTCTTTCCTTTTCCCTTTCCCAGCTGGCTCCTGCTTTTAAAGCAATATCATGGCTCAGCTGGGTAAAGGAAAACAAATAATTTAACGGGTAAAAATGACAGGGAGTGAAATGTAGACCTTAGTTCTGCCATTTTGAAGGCTTTAGCTGTGCCCCTAGGAGCTATGTGGATGGGGGGACCACATTGATGCTCCTTTGGCAGCCACTTGAGCAAAAGGGGAAAGTCCCAGGAGCCTGAGGATTCTTGTTTGGAATGAGTGGGGGTACTCCCATTTAAACTGGGGGCTTCCTGCATTCCATGCTAGGGAAAACCCTCATGCTCCACATGGACCATCACAAAGGGGTCATTTTCACCCACTGAAATCGTATTTTCAAGCGCATGCATCAAAAGCAAAACCACTGATGTTTCATACTGTAATTGGTTGGATAAGTATTGCTGCAGAGTGAAATTAGCACAGCAGGTAAAGAATCACAAACGTGTATTCAGCTTCTAAAATAAACGTTTACTTTATATAAGGAAAAATAGGATACATGAGAGGTAAATTAAAGAATAGCTAAATTAGCTCTTACATCCTTACATTCTGATAATCTAAAGGAAAAGGTCTAACCAGGGCTTTTTTTCAGTTGGAACGTGGTGGAACAGAGTTCCGGAACCTCTAGAAAATGGTCACATGGCTGGTGGCCCCGCCCCCTGATCTCCAGACAGAGGGGAGTTGAGATTGCCCTCCGTGCCACTGAGCGGCGCGGAGGGCAATCTAAACTCCCCCCTGTCTGGAGATCAGGGGGCGGGGCCACCAGCCATGTGACCATTTCCTCCTAGGGCAACCCACTGAGTTCCACCACCTCTTTTCCCAGAAAAAAAGCCCTGGGTCTAACTAACTGGAGAGCAATGGGTCCTGAGAAAAGGAAAGAATGTCAATTGCCCCCCAATAAAACTGGTCAGCCAGTAATCAATCCTAGATCTGTTCATTAGGCATGCAACTCCCCCTTTACCCTGGCAGGAAGAACAACTCAACATCTAACTGCAAACTAGTTGTCTATAACTAAACACAAACAAATTAACTCTTTCATGACTGAAGAGAATGACACTTGTAAAAATCCCAACAATATTTCTATAGCCGTCTTACTTTAGTCCCATATGCAATCTGTCTGGCAAAGTTATCCACCCCCCCCTGCGCGCACGTGCACGTGTACGTGCACACACACACACTTTATTTGCTAGCACACAAAACATATTCCCAGGTAGATTTCTTCCCCTCAGTGCTCAAACCAAAAAGATGCATACCGCTGTACTAACAGTGCAATCCTAAAGACATTTTCCTGAGAGAAAGCCCCATTGAGCAGACTTGAGTAGGATCTTGAGTATACCACTGTTGATGTTCAGTCTGGCGACTGAGTTAAAAGAACAATCTGATTTGTTCGTTTAAAAGAATATTTTGTTAAAATTTTGGTTGCATTAAGGAAATCATTTTTTTTTTCTTGGAAGGATTCAGAAGTCCTTTTTCTACCAGAAGTTTCTTTCCAGTTACTTCATGGTGGAGTTTTGAATACTTTGTTTTGTGAACGCACGTGTGCATATCTGAGCAAAATCCAACTTCATCTGGTTTTAAGCGATGCACGTTAACAGATCCCCAGTCAAACAGCCAACAAAGTCACAATATAAAACTTGGGTTATGAAAGAATTCTTTGAAGCACCAGCAAGGTTTAGCAACCTTTTGTAAATAATTTAAACTATAACCTGTGCTGTAATTTACTTTTTAAATTAACATTAACATTTCTCTTGCTGGTGGTATAATTGTGTTTCTTTTGGATCCTCATGGAATAATTGCCTCTCTGGAATTAACTTTCTTACTGATCAAGCCAGGAATAACATTTCCTTTGCAAAACTCAAAACAATGTAAATCACTTTCTAATGAGGTAGATTTAAATTATATATAAGGTAGGAAATAATTTAAGGTTGGTAAGATACTATTTTATTACATTCATTTTGCCCCCCTTCCAGTTCCACAGAACTGAAGTCATTAAAACTACCACACTTGAGGCAATTTTGTTCAAAATTTAATTAATTTTTAAAGGGTCAAAGGGAACAACATAAATTCCAACCAATTTATTCAAGCCGATTTGTTTCTTTTGATTTGATACCACCCTATCGCAAAGAGAAGGTACTTAAGCAAAACAAATTACATTGTCCATTGCATGTGAAATCTAGGGTCAACAACACATAATCCACGGCTTTTCTTGAAGAGTAGCTGCCATGTTAGTCTGTACCAGTCAAATAACATAGGAATCCAGTGGAACCTTAAAGACTAACAAAATTTATTTCAGCTTAAACTTTTGTGAGTTGCATCAGCTGCTGGATGGAGTACATATAGATTTATATATATTTATAATCCAGGGGTTTTTTTCTGGGAAAAGAGGTGGTGGAACTCAGTGGGTTGTCCTCGGAGAAAATGGTCACATGGCTGGTGGCCCCGCCCCCTGATCTCCAGACAGAGGGGAGTTTAGACTGCCCTCTGCGCCGCTGCAGCGGCGCAGAGGGCAATCTAAACTCCCCTCTGTCTGGAGATCAGGGGGCGGGGCCACCAGCCATGTGACCATTTTCAAGAGGTTCCGGAACTCCGTTCCACCACGTTCCCACTGAAAAAAAGCCCTGTTTATAATTAAAGTTACAAACAACAGAAAGGTGGGAGTGGGGACCAAGAAAGGCCAGTTAAAGGCAATAGCAACGGAAGTGAATCCAGTCCATTCAGATCCACCTTTCATGGATGTTAATTAGCTCTGCTTATCATGACTGACACTGAAGGTTGCCAACTCCTGGTTGGGAAGTTCCTGGAGATTTGGGTGTGGTACCTGGAGAGGGAGGAGTTTGGGGAGGGGAAGATGCTTAGTGGGGGTGTGACGCCATCGAGGATGCCCTCCAAAGCTGCCATTTCTTTCAGGGGAACTGATTGCGGTAGTCTGGAGATCAGTATTGATTCCAGGAGAACTCCAGGCTGTACTTGGAGTTTGACAACCCTACTCACTCTGCACCTTCCTTGACGTATCTGATTTTAATTTTATCCTGCTCGGCTCCTCTACCTACAGTTAGGAAGGGTCTTCATCTACTCTGAATGGACTGATTCATTTATTCGAACTGACCTATTATTACAAAAAAACCCCTTCCCATTCCTACCTTTCTGTTGCTTGCAATGTTAAGTATACATATGCAGTATGGATGTACACACCACACACATGATGAAGTGATGAAGTGAAGGGTGGCTCATGATGCCTGAACGAAATGCTTTGTCTTTAAGGTGCCGTTGGACTTCTCTTTGTTTCTGCTTAATTCTAGACCCCAACAAAACTCCTGCACAGCTTCCAGAAGATGCTTGAAGTCAACTCAGCACTTGACTTCCTCCTATGTGTAGTCTGTGGACTAGGGGTGCCATTCCCCCACCAGGGGGGGGATCCCCTGCTCCCACCTTCCCCTGGACCCCACTTACCTGGCCAGCAAGAGGGGTGCACCCCCCAAGGCACCCCCCTGAGTGGCAGGGCAGGCCCCCCTGGGCAGTGCAGCACGCTCCCGGGCAGCACAGCGTGTACCCGGGCAGCACAGTGGCTCGATTTGCGTCCTGCAGCGGACCTGTTTCAGGCCAAATCCTGCCCCACAGCAGGGCGATTCAGGTGCTTGGTGAGCACAGGAGTACTCCCAGGCTGCCCTTTGACCAACGGGATGATGTCACTTCCAGGAAGTGATGTCATCACACTAGCTGGGACCGTGCGTGCTCTGCATGCATGAGAGAACAACACAGGAACAGAGCTAAGTAAAAGCCAGCGTCCCAAAATCTCTTGCCGAGGGAGCAAAGGGATCTGGCAACCCTACTGTGGACCAAGAGTCAAAAACTGACATATTGGTATCAAGTAAGGTGGCAAAACTTCTTTATGTTTTTTCTGAAAGGTATATGTCTATGTATTATGTTTTGATGTAATAACCTGTTAGGATTGATAGCCTAAGTTTTTTATGATATCATCAGGATGTCCAAAGCCATTTTTTCCTACTTTTGCTAATTTGAGCTATAACTCATGAGCCAAGTGACCAATTCCAAATTTTAAAGCACTGTTGGAAAGCCAATACATTCCCTTACAAATAACTAATATTAATAATGCCTCTGTCCATTATCCTTTTTTGTGTTCTTAGCCATTAATCAAAGAAAAAGTAGATTTCGTCCCCACAATTTTATAAGATTAACAGCATATGTCGCTTTATCTAATGCAAATAGTCACTAAAGTATATTAGACAATTGTAGCTTCTTCTTTTGTCTTTCCAATGAGGCATAGCAAGAAGAAATTTGTTTTGATATGCCCCAGTTGGGTACATGAGAACAGATCTACATGTTGTGAGATTTTTATCCAATATACCTGGATAATTTGTTCGTGGGCCAGAGCAGATGTCAGTATCAGGTAAGGTGGCAGAACTTCTTTATGTTTTTCTGAAAAGTGTATGGCTATGTATTATGTTTTGACGTGATTACTCATTCTGATGGGTAGCTTACGCTTTTTATTGTGTCATTAAAATGACGGAAGCTCTTTTCCCCTATCTTTATTAATTTCAACTATAACTTGTGAACCAAGCAACCAATTCCAAATTTTAAAACACAGTTGGAAAGCTAATAAATTCCTCTACAAATAACTCTGTCCATTACTATTTTTTGTGATATAAGCCATCAGTTAAAGAAAAAGTCATCCCCCCACTTTTTAAACGAGGTTTATGGTATATGGTGCTAATAGATAGCCACCTAAAGTATATTAGACAATGGTAGCTTATTCTTTTGCTTTTCCAATGAGCCATTGCATGAAATAATTCATTTTGGTATGACACAGGTGCCTGACCTGGATAGCCCAGGCAAGCCCAATCTTGTCAGATCTTAGAAACTAACAGTGAAATCCTAAACAGAGTTAGCCCGGTCTAATCTCATTGAAATCAATGGGCTTAGACTGGAGTAACTCTGCTTAGGATTTCACTGAAAATAGGGCCAGCCTTGGCTAGAAATTGGATGGGACATCTCTAAAGAAGACCAGGGTTGCTATGCAAATTGAGGAAATGGCAAACCACATCTATTCATCTCTTGCCTTGAAAACCCTAGCAGGTGTCACCATAAGTGGCAGCTGTCACTTTGGTGACACCCGCCAGTTTGGTGTAGTGGTTAAGAGCGGTGGGACTCTAATCTGGAGAGCCGGGTTTGATTCCCCACTCCTCCACATGAAGCCAGCTGGGTGACCTTGGGTCAGTCTCACAGCTCTCTCAGAGCTCTCTCAGCCCCACCCACCTCACAGGGAGTTTTGTTGTGGGGTTTACTTTGTAAACTGCTCTGAGTGGGCATTAAGTTGTCCTGAAGGGCGGTATATAAATTGAATGTTGTTGTTGTTGTTGTTGTTGTTGTTGTTGTTGTTGTTGTTGTTGTTGTTGTTGTTGTCATTGTTGTTGTTATTAAAGTCTGCTGTCTTGATGCCACTCTCCACCACCATGCTACAGGTCCATGAGATCAGATCCACATTTCATGTGATTTTTATCCAATGTGCCTGGATAATATAGGTCACTTTGTGTTGCTGCAAAGAAACACCTTTTAATTTTGTGAGTTCAGCAAATGTTCAACATGCATATGCTTTTATTTTCAAATCTTGCTAACAGCCAATATATTTTCTCAGTATTTTTAATGTTCATCATCACTGAAACCGTCTTCTGAGTCTTCAAGTTCAACTGCAAAGTACACACTTTTTTTTGGTTGCTATATGTCTGTAATTTACACATATCAGCGCAAGTAAGTCCATAGGGAAGGCGTGAGCAGTTCGTCAGTTCTCAAGAATGCACCCATTGCACGGTCACATCTCCAAAACTGCAATTGGTGCAATTGGTTCATGCATCCAATGACAAGACTGCCATCTCTGTTTATCATTCATCTATAATCTTACAGGCTAGGTGCACTGGGTTTGCTTTGCAAACTGCATCTCCAAATTCTTGCCTGGACATTGGCTTTAAGCGTGTGCATGAATAGATAATCTTTACATGGAAGCTGGCTGGACTCCACCTCTCCACGCTTCGCTCACCACAAAAAGGTTCATAAGCATAATTGCAAAAGCTGTGCAGGTATCTGGAACATACATTTGGCAGGTGAACTGCTGTACTTTCTCCAATGGCTCTGTAGAGATAATCCCGTGTCTTCCTTAGTTGACTGAATGTGTCCTGATAGTTGTGGACTTTTCTCAGAAGTTTCAAGGGAGTTAACTTACCTCAACACTCTCGGTGCCACAGCCATTGGAGATATGCAGTCCCGCCAAGGCAATGGAAACATTCTGTCCAAGGGAATGTCTGAGTTTGCTTATGTCACTAACTCTGCGTGGCTCTTTGTTCCTCATTTAATAAATATGGCACATGGTATTTCAGTTGCAAAGCCAAGACAAAGTATCAATACATCTCTGTCTTCTGAAACAATAACATCTTTTGTCCCACCCTTTGGTGCATGTAATGCATGCAGCAATAACCTAGTGTCAGCTTCTTCTTGTGTAGACCTCAACTTACATACTTCTTTCTAATGGCCTCTGCTGATCTGGGAACAGTCCTCATCAGTTGTTGCATAACGTGTTTTATCTTCCAATCTTTTAATGTCCTTTGGTATCCTTCTCTGTTGCACCACGAACTTGATAAGCTCAGACTTGTTAGATGAGCTGCACAGTTATCTTTTTAACTACTTGATTATGTGAGCTGGTGCAATATTCTTCACCTGCTGGCAAATACCTTCCTCACTTGCATCTTTCAGCATTTTTGATAGCTGTTTCCAGGTATGCATCAAAAGCAACACCTATAATTTCACTGTGGGTACTTTTCTGAAATATAACAGATTATAAATCCTGCTAGCAGTTCAAGTGTCTTCTCATAGGCCTTCATCTTCTGCACTAAATTAATTACATCAGTGGTGCAGGTATGTTTTTCTGCAGGATATACATTTTTTCCAACACTCTTCAGAGTGTGAGTCAGAGCAGCTGACTGATTGACACCCCTCCACACCCCGGAGAGAGATGCATAACTTAGGACAATGAGGCTCCCAGGAGACTCCAAACTTATCTCATCAACACCCTGTCTCAATTCCCCACACCCACTTACCCTAATCAAGCAATTCAGCAAACCTGGTAGCTTTTCTCATCTGGTACTCAAAGGGTCATCAAACATTTTTTCACCTAAAGTCTACCTCAGATAGGAACCATCAAACCTCTCCCAACGTATTGTCCAACTTTCAGACAACCCATTAAGGGGTTTGGGGGCAAGGATGTCAGCTTGCTCCAGGGAGCATTTTGCCCTATAATTGGACTCTCTAACCACCAGTGAGGATATTTGTATTCTGGATCCGCCCACATGCCCCCAAATCCATTTGGGCTACTTCTCCTCATGAAATGCTGGTTGTTTTGCTACTGCCTCCATGCAACTATCGCCCTCTCAAAATATCTTTCTCTCCCTTTCCTCCCTGATTTTCTTAGTTAGCCTTGTATGTGTGCTGTGTGTGGTTTTCTGTATGTTTGCCCTCTTATTTCTCTTTTACTAAAAAACCTTTCCAGTTGAACATCTGTCTGGCTTATTTGAGAGTTCTCTAAGGGAATAATCCCCGTAAACATAGGTGGAGAATCCCAGTTACCCCCTCTTGCTTGTCTCCTTTAAAGCTAATTCCTCCAACTGATTAGGAGATCACCTATTTGGGTAACATAATAGGATAGAAAGTAGCAGGCATATTTTCATCTGTCTTAAGCAAAGAACCATGGGATTATTGCCTGAATATGTGTCAAGTGAAGCATCCAATCACCTTCTCAGGATGCTCTAATTAAGCCCAGAAGAATTTCTACCATGTCCAGATAGGATACCCATAATGCTAACAGACTTCCATTTTCATATCTGGGGTCATTACAGTCTTCAAAGAGCTCCATGATCCTTGAATATAATTTCCTTCAGTGAAGCTGGATATACATTTTGGCAAAGGTTGCTTATGCTGTTCACCATTTTATCCAGATATACAATGTCTTCTCAGCCTAACTTGCTTCATAGGTTTGTTGTTGTGAGGATAATTTGGAGGAAGGGTAAACAGTGCTGTTAGCTGCTTTGACTCCCCAACGAAGAAGAAAGTGGGATACAAATATCTAACTTAATAAATGTAAAACATTAGGCTTCCGAAATATTTCTAAAATATATAAACTTTTATTGAAATTCGATATGGAAGAAGAATGCATTAAAGACTGTATGATAAAATGGCCTAAAAAATTTGGGTATAATATACAAATGGGCCAGTGGGAAAATATGTGGGTAAAGGGGCTCAAATTTACTTTGAGTTCCACACTTAAAGAAAACTTTATAAAATGATGTATCGGTGGTATATGTCTCCAGATAAAGTAGCAAAAATGGGTAAAAGCAGGGCTTTTTTTCAGTGGGAACGCAGAGGAATGGAGTTCCGGTACCTCTTAAAAATGGTCACATGGCCGGTGGCCCTGCCCCCTGATCTCCAGACAGAGGGGAGCTTAGATTGCCCTCTGCGCTGCTGGTGAGGAGGGCAATCTAATCCCCCCTCTGTCTGGAGATCAGGGGGCGGGGCCACTAACCATGTGACCATTTTCGCCGAGGGCAATTTAAACTTTAAAAAACTCCTCCCTTGTTCCAGCTGACCCAAAGTGACGTCATTGTGCAGTCCTGAGTTCCACCACCTCTTTTACCAGAAAAAAAGCCCTGGGTAAAGGGATCTCAAACAAATGTTGGAAATGTGAACAGCATGAAGGAACATTCTATCACCTTTGGTGGACTTGACTGAAAGCAAAAAAAATTGATCACAAATCCATATGATAATACAGAAAATTTTGAAGATCAATATACAATTTAAACCACAGAAGCCTTTTTGTCGGGCCTAGTGGACAAACGGTTGGAAAATAAATACGGCAGCTTAATTTTATATATGGCAAATGTGGCAAGGCTTTTATATATACGTAAAAATGGAAATGTACAGTACTACCTTCAACGGATGACTGAATTGTGAAAATGATGTCGTTAGCTGAGATAGCTAAACTTACAGCTTTGATCAGAGATAAAACATCGTCTACATTCATAACAATTCGGAAACCCCTTATTGACTTTCTGCGTGAAACATGAAAAGATGAACTGACGATTTGTGGATTTGATTTCTAAGAAGATAAAACTGGGGAAAATTAAATAAAAAGGGGGTAATATAGAAAATGTAAAATTTGAAGTATTAGGACTATAAGTATAATTTTTGTAAGGATATTATAAGTGTTGTAAAGAAAATTGAAATGATTTTGTATATATGTATCATTTTTCTCCAGTTTCTGTTCTCTTTTCCTTTTTTATTTTTTCTCTTTTTCTTTCTTTGTTTTTTCTTTTCTTTCCCCTTTTTATAGGATTTTAAATCTATCAATAAATTTATCAATAAATCAGCTGCTGAGAAAAAAAAATGTTACTAATTCAATAGGCATTTGTGTTTAAAGATTCCTGCCTACCCAGGCTTTTGAGCTTGCTGGTGCTACCGTGCGTTCCCCCACCCACTCCTGCACCATGTCTTTGATCCATGTCCCCCTTGATGTCAAGAGGATGAGGCGGGGGGGGGGGGAGAGAATGGTGCACAGGTGATTATTAGCACCAAGTTCCACTATGGAAGCACTTATTTTTTGTCGGCTGTTCGCACAGGAAAACTGGCGCCATAGAACTGACCACCAAGCCCCAGCTCTCCTGGCAGCCTAATTTCACTGTTTATGAATTGGTAATATGTTAAAGCACAATTTTAAGATAACTAAAAATAAGATTAAAATAAAGTCAGCACACCAAAGTAATTCCACATGGGAAAGATCACTGCTGATTACAAGGTCTGGAACACATGCGAGTCAGATAAAACACGGCCTTGCCGGCAGAGGCTACTGGCAGATGGAACGCTTTTATCTTTCCCAGGGAGATAAACATGCATGCTTGGTTGGTAGTTATTATTTACAAGAGCAAATTAAATCAGTTTTAACACTTAGCCATTCATGTAAAGCACATGTTCACTTGTAATTGCTTGAAGCTCTCCTTCGTTTTCAGTTTGTTTTCTAGAGCTGTTTTTATGAATGTTGACTTTCATCAGAATTCCTCTGTATTGGAAATGGCTCTTTATATTTCATTTGCTAGCAGAGTTACCAAACAACAAAAAGGGCAATGGTCCCATTGTTTGTTCCAGCACGGTGTTCTTTTCTCAAGTCAGCGGGGTTTCCCCAATGTGTAGTAATGAGGCTCTTAGACAAATATTGTTGAAAAGACAGAACTTCGATTTTATTGCAATAGATTCTATTTACAGCATTTTCTTGTAGAAGACAAAAGAGTCCTAGGCTGTTTTCACACACCCGTAACCTCTGGAAAATCACGCAAAACTCACGGCATGAAACGTCTTCCTAGTGCGATTTCCCATCATGATCCTGCTGAAGACACTTCATGCCATGAGTTTGGCGCCATTTTCCTGAGTGTTACGGGAGCATGTGAAAATGGCCCTAGTCTGAAATGAACTTTCCCTATTGGGCATGGCCAGTTATTCCAGCATCATGCTTGCCTGCAGGTGTGTGGATTAGGCCTCCATGGCAGGAGCTCTGGAATGGTGCATCTTCCTCCTTGGAAGACCATGAGACGAGAGAATCTCTCACAATGAACAAATGAAGAGAAGGAGAAGTCAGGGAGACATTCCCATCTTGGACAAAGAGAAGAATTAATAAGAAAATAACAAATACACAGAGAGAGACATGCAGGTCCCCCAATATCCAGGCATTCTGAGTTGCCTGAGTAGCAACAATCTGGAATTCCTTTGGAATGCCCAAGTGAGAGTCTGTCTGAAATGTTGGAGTACACGCTGAGTTTCTGCTGTTCTAGGAAGGTTGCTCTTCCTCAAGCCAAGTATCTGATTGCTACAGAATTTGTCACTCATTCAGAAGAGATGTTCTACCTGTGTGGGGAGAGATGCTCCTTGGCTTTCGAGCCACAAATAAATACATGTAATGCCTTTCATTAGGACCAACCAAAATGACACAAAACAGTATGCAAGTTTCCAAATTCCAAATTCTTCAGAACTCTTTCTCAGACTAGATGTTACTTTTTGTGTGTGTGATAAATAGTGCAGGGAGGAGAAGATGTTTCAGGCCATGGTTTTAAAGGCCTTTCCAGCCACAGAGTGACATGCTGATAACGTATGTGTGAAATGAATTGACTGAAGCTTCAAAGAGATGTGCCAGATCACAGTTTTTTTCCAACCACACTGGGTGGGGTGGGCAGGTTTAAAATTAAAGGGGGAAGGTGAGTGAAGAGTGCAGAATCTATCCCACACTCACCACGTATGCCCCTGAAGGCCTTCTCCCAAAGCCCTTGTCCTCTAGACAGGGCCAGTTCCAGAGGTATTGGGGGGGGGGCTGGGCTCAGGGCATCCCCACACCCACTACTAGGCTTCCCTCCTTGCCCTTCCACCCACCTGCCCCCACCTGCCTGTGTGTCCTTTCATTGTGCACTGACAAGCTCCCCCATCACCTGCAGTCACAGCTGCCGAGACTGCCTGCATGCCCTTTCCCCAATGGTGCAGGGTGGTGGGTAGGGTTGGTGGGTCCTATACCCGCCTGGCAGGAGGGGGGGACCTGGAACTTACCTTGTGCCAACAGCATACTCCTCTTCACGCGTGCTCTCCAGCACCTGCACCATGACATCACTCTCAGAAGTGATGTCATCACACTGGTCACAGGAGTGCTCCCACACTCTGCACAGGGCTGATTCAGCCCGTTTGGGGCCAAAATCAGTCCCCAAAAAAGCTCAGGAGTGCTCCCGCAGCTGGTACGATAATGTTACTTCCAGGAGTGATGTTGTTGTGCCCAGGGCTTTTTTCTGGGAAAAGAGGTGGTGGAACTCAGTGGGTTGCCAGCACAGGGGGCAACTCTTGGTGGGGGGTGGTGCCCCTGGTACCACATGTGCGCCCAGGGCCAATGACGTCATTTTGGGTCAGCTGGAACAAGGGGGGAGTTTTTAAAAGTTTAAATCACCCTTGGTAAAAATGGTCACATGGCTGGTGGCCCCACTCCCTGATCTCCAGAAAGAGGGGAGTTTAGATTGCCCTCCGTGCCACTCCAGCAGTGTGGAAGGGATGCCTAGAGATAGACTGGAGGGATGGATGCCTAGAGATAGACTGGAGGCCTGCAGGGGCTGGGCCTAACCTTGCTTCAGCCCTCCTGAATGAGAGACACTGATAGCAGTATTTCCCTCCTCTCCTTGGCCACTTCATCATCTTAAAAGGAAGAGTCTGCAGGGCTGATTTGCAGGAGGCCTATTCGCTGGCTGCTTGCCCTTAGGAGGGCTACTACCCTTTCTGGGTGGCATGATGGAAACATACAGTAATGTAATGTAATGTAAAATGACTGCTTTTAGAGCTTCAACACCCAATAGGAACACAGTACCCCCAAAATGGCAGCCCAAACACTGTGTAGGCTGCAGAGGCCTCTATAAAATGGCCACCAGTGCAAGGAGGCTAAGCAGGCCACCATGAGACACACTCAAAATGGTCACTCCCAGCACAGGATAAGCTGCAAAAAGCCCACAAAAATGGCCACTACTGCCAGTAAGCAGGAGGCAAATCAGGCCATACAAAGCCCACAAACAAAATGGCCACCCCTGGTGTTGTGCATATTGCAGATGCCTTCACAACATGGCCACCATTGCCAGGAAGCTAAGCAGACCACTGGGTGCCACTCTCAAAATGGCCACCCTAGCACAAGATAAGCTGCATCAGCCCCACTAAAATGGCTGCTACTGCCAGTAAGCAGGAGGTAAATCAGGCCACACAAAGCCCACACTCAAAATGGCCACCCCCAGAGCTGTCCATATTGTAGATGCCTTCACAACATGGCTGCTACTGCCAGAAAGGTAAGCAGGCCACCAGTTGCCACTCTCAAAATGGCCATATCCAACTAAATAAACTGCCAAGCTCTCCCACAAAATGGCCCCTGCTGCTTGAAGGCCTTAGGCCAAGCTATTGTTGCTGGTAATACTCCCTCCCAAGTAAGTGTAATGGCAGGGGAGGGGGAAAGCCTAGACAGGGGGAGGGGGGCTACCGGCATACACACTGCCAGGCTAGTAGCAATAAAGTATGAATTAATCCACCCCTCAGATGGCTGCAACTCACCTCTGTGGCCTACAGCAAAGCCTATTATTATTGCTGCTGCTGCTCAAAGTACTCTCTCCCAATAAAGTAAAATGGGGGGGGAGGAGCCTAGGTAGGCCAGAGGCCTGTAAGGGCTGGGTATAATCTTGCTTTAGCCCTTCTGACTGAGAGACAACAGGTCCCAAATGTAAATAAGAAAAAGTCTGTGCCAAACCAATGAGCCTGGTGCTGGGCCCTGGCTCTCATCCTGGAGTTTGAAGGTAGCAAGCAGAGGAATATCACAGCTGCTCCAAGGCAGCTATCATTGCATGACCATGAGGGCCTTCGGTAAAACAGCCTCAGAGGAGCTCAGCTGAGAGAGCTTGATATGAGCTCCGCTCAGGCCGAGCACACACAGCAACTGCCAGCCAGCTGGGCAGAGCTGCCTCATAAGGCTCCTGTCTTCGCCCCCCACCCCTGGCCTGAGATCCAGATACCATGGAAATGCTCTGTCTCCTCCTCCTTCCAGGAAGGCAAAGAGCGGCTCCCAGCTTTATCAGTGGAAGCTGCTGGCCAAGAGGGCTGTATTTTGTAAGCCAATTTGGAAATAAAGTCTTCTCCTTATAATGCAAGCTATCTTGTGTCATTATCTCCATATATCTACTATCCAGGTAAACCTTTTTCATTAGCCTTCCACTCAAATATTACAAATTGCTCTGACAAAGAATACCATGGTTGAGGAGGAACATTGTTCTGGGATGGTTAAACCTGGCCTGGTTAAAAACACGTGGTAATTTGATGAGAACAGAAATAAAAGGCAATCATTCTGACAACTGAGTGCTGTTTGAAAAGAGGAGATTGCAAACCCTATGCACATTTCAAACTGAGAATGTGTCCATGTAGACTTTGGTGTTCACCAGAATTGCCTTCATTTGGTTTGGAATTCCAACGAAAGAATACTTTGTAAACCGCTCTGAGTGGGCATTAAGTTGTCCTGAAGGGCGGTATATAAATTGAATGTTGTTGTTGTTGTTGTTGTTATTGTTATTATTATGGGGGAGTGGACTGTTAAGGGGCTTGCCTCGTATCCAGTGGCAGCCATCAGCTTAGGCACATTTAGGTTCATCACTAAACCTCCCAGTTTGATGTAAGCCTGTGCAGTTTCCAGGGTCGCATGACGTTAATGGTGGTCACAAGAGTTAGATCCTGAGCGTTAGTGCAGTGATGACCCAAGCCCTTAAGGAAGGATCTGGTTGACTCCACATTAGCCAAGGGGAAAGTGATGGCTGAGCTGCTACTTCTGTTCAATGGGATATGGGGTCCTTTGCCTCACTCCTGGTCATTCACCTGGGGGTAATGAGCTGGGCTTCCCAAGGGCACAGCCCTTCCATTACAGGCCCCACAGATGTGTGGCCCAGTGAGCTCAAGGGGAGGAGCAGTCCTCCGCCTCACATCCTGGTCATTTGCCACATGGTGTTGACCTTATCTCACAGGGCATGGCCCTTTCCTTACAGGTTCGCACAGGCTTGCAGTGCCCTGATGGCTGAGGGGAGGGGTGATCCTCTGCCTCATGTCCTGGTCATTCACCAAGTGGTGTTGACCTTAGCTCACAGGGCATGGCCCTTTCCTTACAGGCTTGCAGCACCCAGGCAAGTAGTGGCCTGATGGTTTGAGGGGAGGTGCGGTCCTCCGCCTTACGTTCTGGTCATTCACCACGTGGTAATGACCTTGGCTCTCTGGGCATGACCTTGGCTGGAGGACATGGCCCTTTCGTTACAGGCTCACACAGACTTGCAGTGCATAGGCAAGTAGTGGCCTGGTGTGTTGATGATTGGTCTGCAGTGCTTCCATGTCAGTGTGGCGGGAAGCTTAGGACTCATTAGCCCCTGAGAGGGCTAGGTGAAAGGCTAACAGAGCCATAGAGAATGCTTTGGGGGAGGATCTGGGCATTTATTTGCCACATTCCTACATACTAGGCTGAATTTGCCAACCTCTACTGAGGTAATGGGGGTTTACCTGGCCACTAAGGGCAAAGACATCTTCCTCAATGACCTACGGCAAGGGCTGAGGTTGGCACTAGGCTACCTGTGGGGCACTAGGGCCTAAGCAGAGGCTTGGCCCAGGTGGTGGTGGGATAGACTTTGGGAATAGGGAGCGGGCTAGTGAGCACCCTTGGCATTTCCCCATTGGTGGGGAAATTGGGGGGGGGGATGCCAGGAGCGGCTGGTACTGCTTGTGATGGCTGCCAGCTGCATAGGCGGACTGCCCTGGGGAACCCCGCATGCAAGTCCTTCCCTCACTGCTGTACGGCTGAGGCACTAGGAGCTTGAAAGGGGGGGACCCAGATTTGCCTGGCCGACCGGGTCCCAGCCATACACATAGATGGCTCACACCTGGGGCTTCAGGGCTCGCTCATACAGGTCAAGGCAAAGGTCCAGGGGTGACCCCGTGGCTTGACCTGTACTGCTAGTTGGCCCTTGCCGTATTAATGATTAATGTTATGTTTAATAAAGTGGCCCTTTAGTTCCAAGCCTTGTGTCTGTCTTGTTATTCCAACTTGGGGGGCAATGGGGACTTTAAAAAACAACAACAACATGAGTGCAGTGCCTAAAGGGACAAAACTTCAATTAAAGAAAGTTTTCTCTAAAGAAGATTTGCATATAATGCTGCCTCCCTTTAAAAAAATACAGTGATACTTTTTTTTTAAAAAAAGTTTTTAATTCTTGTCTCTCAGCCCAACTTGTACTTGTATATATACAACAATTTTCTGTGTCCATGTGCAGATGCCTCTAGTAGCGTGTTGTGGAAATTCAGCAGGACAGGGACGGGGAAGAATTATCACCTAATTGCCTGCTTCATCGGCCGAGTGAGGGGTCTGAACCTGGATCTTCCAGATCCTAATTGGACTGGATTAATCCTTTATCACAGCCGTTCACTGCAAGAAGTGCTGGCAAATGATTTCCCAGTAGGCTTATACCAGGTCACTCAGTGAAGAGGGTAGGGGAGAAGAGAGAGAAGAGAGAGAATGCAGAACACACCAGCCTGAAATAGAACCCTTTCAAGTTCTGTGTGTCTCCTGCCTTCAAATCTGGCTCCTACAAAAGCTTGCCAGCTCTTTCTTTTTGAAAAAAATTTGCATCCCTGGCTATTGGCCTTTCTTGACTTGGGCAAAACTGAGATTTGCTTAGGCCAATAACAAGCATTTGAGAGAGCTGTAGCTGACCACCTCCAGGTCTTCTTGAATAACTATGGTGCTTTGGACCCATTTCAGTCAGGATTCAGGGCAAGCCATGGGACAGAGATTGCCCTGGTGGGGTTAGTTGATGATCTCCACCTGAACATAGAAAAGGCCATGCTTCTTTGTTGCTCCTCCTGGATCTATTTGCAGCCTTTGTTACAGTAGATCATGCCATCTTGTTGATGCACCTGAAGGCAGAAGTGGGTATCAAGGGATGTTCCATAGACATGTTTAAATTGTTTTTCATGGAACAGACTCAAAAGGTTGCTGTTGGGGACCAGTTAGCTGCAGAATGGGAATTATCTTGTGGGATTCCACAGGGCATGAGCTTATCCCTCATGTTCTTCGACCTCTATGCAAAGCCTTTAGGAAAACTCATTTGCAGCTATGGAATTCGTCGTCGTCGTCTTCGTCACCGTTTTCATGACCAAAGTCATAAACAGCAAGCAATCACCTAACTATGGAACTGGGTGCCATCAATATGCAGATGACACCAGATCTATATCTCACTATCCAAATCACCGTGGTTTGCAGTAGAGACCTTAGGTTGCTGTTTGATGCCTGTGGTCAGCTGGCTGATAGCAAACAAATTGAAGCTGAACACAGACAAGACAGAAGGGATGCTGGTTGGGAAGGCAGATATCTTGAAGGACATCGCATCCCCCACTTTTGATGGAGTTTGTCTGCCCCTTGAAGACTCAGTAGTGACTAGGGGTTATACTGGATCCAGCACTACTGCTAGAAAAGCAAATTAAGGAAGCTGCAAAAAATACTTTCCACAAACTCAGCCTAGCTTGGAAGATGCCACCCCCTACCGTGAAATGGCCGATCTGGCCACCTGGATCCATGCCGTGGTAACATCAACGCTTGACTACTGTAATGCATTGTACGAAGGTTTCCCCTCTAAATTAACCCGGAGACTCCAGTTGGTGCAGAACGCTGCAGCTCAGCTATTATTGAGAGCTAGGAGGACCATGAATATTACTCCCATTCTACAGTCACTCCACTGGCTACCTGTCACTTACAAAGCCTAATTCAAGGTATTGGTTATTACCTACAAAGCTCTTTATGACTTTGGGCCATCATATTTATGGGGCTGCCTCTCTGGGGCTGTACAAAGCTCTTCATGACCTTGATCTAGCACATCTATGGAACCGCCACTCTCTCTATGTCCTGCCAAGGCAGCTTCGCTCATCTGAACAGGGCCTTCTGCAGGTGCCACCTTGCACATGGGCAAAATCAACAGCTGCCTGTACATGTACATTCTTTTTGGTGGCCCCCACTTTATGGAATGGTCTGCCCGCTCTGGTTACGAAAGCTCCCACTCTCCCGGCCTTCTGCAGATGATGCAAAACTGAATTATTCAAGAGAGATGGAAACTGACAGGAGAGATGAAACTGACAGACACTTCAGGAGGCAAAGAGGAAATTAACAAATCCACTGAGCAGTGATCTCCTTGGCTCTGTAGAGAGGGGAAATTGACAAAGCCAATCACTTTTAAAACTCAGCTTCTCAGCTAACATTGCGACCCCCTTCACGCGCTCCTCCTTGTGTAATTCTTCTCTTGTAGCTTGGCTCTGAGTCCTCAATCTGACATGGGAGATCGCTGGGTGACCTTGGGCCAGTCATATACACTTAGCCTAACCTACCTCACAAGGTTGTTGTGAGAATAAAGAAGAGAAGGGGAGAAGCTTGCAAGCCATCATGTGTCCCCATGGAGAGAAAAGTGGGGTACAAATGAAGTAAATAAATGTGAAAGTTGATTAGTAGGCATATGGGGGCCTGAATCAGATCAGAACTGTGACACGTGGGTAGAGAGTGGTAAGCCTTTCCTCCTATGCAATTTGCCTGCCCTGACATATTTATTTATTTATTTACATTAATATAATCCACCTTTCTCATTGAGATTCAAGGCAGATTAGACACTGTGAGCTATTACAGTTAATTGTGAAGACATGTCAATAAACAATGTAATTGGATATATAAATGCAAATTTGCTAAGCTTTAAAACGAGCAGCAATTTAGTACAGAGTTGAAGAAATGCTAAACAGAGCATAAGCAATTCTAAGACCAACATATAAACTATCTGGTAGGGTCATACTTACAGCAACAGACAGTACATAGAAGCAACATCTACAGTCCTTCTCCTTTTACTTCGGCATCTCTTTGGGACCATTTCCTGACAGTACAGCTCTTCTATCTGAATAAAAAGCCCTCTTGAATACTTCAGTTGTGCATAGTTTGCAAAAAGCCAGGAGAGTGAGACCTTTCCCAACCTCTTCAGGTAGGCCGTTCCATAGGATGGGGGCCACTGCTAGTTTTCCCAGCCTCCAGGTGTTAGTTGGAGATCTCTATGAGGTGAACTCTATGGCATTATACCCCACGGAGGCCCCTCCCCAAGGCCCACCCTTTTCAGGCTCCAACCTCTAACTTTCCAGGAATTTCCCAACCTGGGCCTGGCAAGCCTAGCCGCCACAAAGAATGCACATATATGGGCAGTTGTTGATTTTGCCCATGTGCAAGGTGGCACCTGCAGAAGGCCCTGTTCTGATGAGCGAGGTTGCCTTGACAGAACATAGAGAGAGCAGCGGTTCCATAGATATGCTAGACCAAAGCCATGAAGAGCTTTGTACGCCCCCAGAGAGCCACTATTTGACCTAGTGAGGAAACTTACATGTATCCTATTGGTACACAGTAGCCCTCCCCTGCCCCAACAGAGACTGCCCAATGCAATGGAGCTGAAAGAGAAAAAAGGCATTTCTGGCTGTGGATGCCACCTAACACAAAGCATGAGAACCGGATCCAGGACGATTTCAAATCTATAAAGCTGAGCCTTCAGAACAAAACTATCACCCGCTCTGCCACCATCTGGTAGAAACATAAGTCTCCTTTGAAGAGAGATGGAATCGGTTGGCCCTTGATGGATTGCAGACACTGGTCCAGAAATCCAAGGAAAAGGAGATGCAGAACCAGATGCCACCACCATACTGATGACACTGAAAGCCAAATCCTCAAATAGCCTCTGCCAGATGTTTCATGTCAATTTGAACAGCTCAGGGAACGTGACAGGATTGGATGCCTAAAAGCGAGCTCTGATAGGACGCAGCAGAAAACTCCCTTTCTAGAATTTGCTTGTCATGTAAGAATGGCACTCGTGCCAAGCGCTGGCTCTCGGTGGCCCAGAAGGATGCTGTGGTCACTAATATTGCAAAAAAGTCCAGACAAGAAAAGATCCCTCTGTCTTTCTCCCAGGGAAGGTAGTTCTTCAGCCAACTCATCAGGACTCTCTACAACTTGCCCATAAATTGAGTATTGAAGTCTAGCCTAACATCTCCCCCCTCCATGGTGTGATCAGTCCATTGCCATGAAAAATTCTCCCAAAGGGACTCTTGTCCGTTCAAGCTCAGATTCGTCCCCTGGGGTTCTCTTCCTCTATTCTGGCTTCAGGTTCTGGAATTCCTTGTAGTGCCAGAGTTTTTGCCTAGGCTCCACTCAACAGGATCCATGCTGGCATGCGGCGGTGTCGATGCACCTGTCTTTCCAGTGTGCGCATGCGCCAGTGTGTGTGCTTGAGATCCTGGTTGATGACATTTTATGTGCAACCTGGAAGCCATAGGGTTGATTCTTTGAAGAATGGGCCCTGGCATGACACTGTCACTTCTGTGTTGTGCTGGAAGTGACGTCATGAGCATTGGCACGGGGCATTGGCACAGTAGTTTCCCTGGCAAACCTCCTCCCCTACAGGCTGATTTCCTGTTCCTACCTACTCCTGCTGATCACCTGGCAATTGGCAAGCCGAGGCAGAAATCTCTGGTAGACTGCCAGTCATTGGCAGGCACCTGGCAAGGCTATTTGCACTCCAACAAGACCTCTTGGCCCTGTCATGAGGTGGACTCCCAGAACTAGAGCACCGACAGACGGTTCCACTTGTGATAGGCGGATGTTCCCTGGATGGGAATTCGTACCCGGAAACTTCTCTCCTTTCACCTAGAGAAGGGCAGAGAAATGATGTTGTTGAACTGTGTAAGAGAAGGAGGGAGAAAGGGTCTGAGAGGGGGGGGGTGCAGTTTATAGATAAATAAGCTCCAAGATCCTGATGCAGAATGAACAGCTCTGCAGTCTGTTTGTTTTTTTAAGTATTTCCGCTAAATTCTGCTTCTTTGGGCAGAAGAAGACATAAAAGCATAGAGAATATTCAGAGACGTAGTTAAACTCTTGCTGTCACAAGTTCAAGTTATTATTCAATTGGGGGTAACATGTGCCTTGGCTAGGGTTACCAGCTCCCAGATGGGAAGTTCCTGGAGATTTGGAAGCAGTTCCTGGGAAGGGCGGAGTTTCGGTAAGAGAGGGAGCTCTTGGTTGATTTGCTCGGCTGACTTCAGAAAGTATTGCTCCAATGTGGCTAGCATCAGGTTTCCTCCTAGGGTGTTAATTCGTCTCCAGTGTCATTAATACAAGCCTTGCAAAAATAAAGTTGTGGATCTTAGTTGCCCAAAATGTCTAATTCCCCCCTCCCAAAAAATAATGCAAATGAAACGAAGCCTTGGCTACAAGCCTGCCTGGTCATGCCAGCATCGTTTGGCTTTGAAGTTCAAATGGCTTCCTTAGTTGACTGCAGAGCATCTGTTGTTGATGCATCTGGTGCTGGGAACATTCATTAAGGTCCTACATTTTTCCAGGAGAAATATAGACAGTGTGGCAGTGCCTGTGGAAATGCCTACCCGTTTAGCAGCAGAGAAGACTCCGTCCTCCCTGTTTTGGTGCTCGGCGTGGCCTTTGTTTTCTCTCCCAGGGTATGTTTTCATTGCTCATTTGGAGGACTTTCATTTACAACACAATGGACTTGCAAATAAGATTTCTCAAGGAGACGCCAAGTGAACTTTGCGAACCTGAAAAAGTTCCCCTTTATGGAGCTCAGCAGGGCAATCAAACGAGGATTATATATAATGTAACTGAGGACTTGGCTCAAGAGAATGATCTCATGGAGACAGGTTGACAGGATGTGAATTTTCTAACCCTTTTACCGAGTTAGCAGTTTTTACAACAATTACAGTGTGTTAGAAATTCCTGATTGAATCTTTTCATCAAAGATCAAAACCCCAGTTTGCACTGGCTTATGAAAATACTCTCCATTGTTATTAGCAGACTTTAATTGCACCAATATGGTTTGCGGGCCTAAGAGAGGCCTTTGTTCTTCATAAACAGTAATGCCGCAGTAATGGCAATGCTTTAGTGGCTTTTTCTGCCAGGATGATAAATAAAGGTCCCTAAGCTTGAAAAATCTTCTCTCTCAGAGATACCATCTTTTGCCTGGAGCAAAGGGAATTAGGGGATATTTACACAATTTAAAGCTAATTTTATTGCGTATTATATTCATCTCTTATCCCCGATTGGAAAAAAAAACTGTAAGGATTTGACATTTTAAAAAGTGTCAATATTTATAGAATGTAACAAATTTCCATATTGAAATAATATTACATTATTTATTTTTAACCTGGTGGTCATTAGCAAAAATAAGCAATGTTGAAACTCACTTCTTTAAGGGGCGAAGGTGGTGGTACATTAGATCTAGAAAGTTATAGTGTTATAGTGTTTTTTTTAAAAGAGAATTTTACAGTTTTGTACGTGGAGCAATGCTGCATAGCTACTGTTGGAATGAAATAAGGAGATCAGATGAGCCCAATGATGGACTGGGACACTGCAACCACCAGTGTTCAAATGCTTCATACCATCTTCCACTCTGCATGCATGGGAGAAAAAAAATTAAGAGAGGCAGTATAGTGTAATGGTCAGTGTTTGGGGCTACAATCAGGGAGACCCAGGTTTGAATCCCCACTCTGCCATGAATGCTCACTGGGTGACTTTGGACCAGTCAATCTCTCTCAGCCAAAGCTACCTTATAGGGTTTTTAGGGAGCTGCTGTAGCACAGTCAAAAAGAGTCCAGTAGCACCTTTAAGACTAACCAATTTTATTGTAGCATAAGCTTTCGAGAATCAAGTTCTCTTCGTCAGATGCATAGTACAGAAACTGGTCAAATATAGAAGAGGAGGGGAGGAGAGAGAAGATGCAGTTGGGGGGGGGGGAAAGGGAGGGTGCAACCAAAACATTCCTTTGCTAGTAAATGTAAACATCTCCTTTTGGTGTCCTTTCGGGGTCAGTTGGCTTGGGTGAGGCTTCAAGGGAGTTTGCCCTGTTAGTTTGTCTTGTTAGTTTGCAGCTGCTGAATTGGAATTCATATGCAAATTTGACTCTGTCAAGCTGGGACTGAATAGGGACTATGAATGGTTATCACATTATCACAGGTAACAGATTTCCTTTACAGAGGCGGGGTCTGTGGGAGCCCAGTGGCGCCTGGCGTGGGCTTTCGGGGACCACAGTTCTCTTTGTCAGATGCATCTGGCGGGGAGAGCTGTGGTTATCGAAGGTTTATACTACATAGGAATTGGATGGTCTAGCTGTTTTACTGCTGCAAACTAACAGGGCAAACTCCCTTGAAGCCTCACCCAAGCCAACTGAACCCAAAAGGACACCAAAAGGAGATGTTTACATTTACTAGCAAAGGAATGTTTTGGTTGCACCCTCCCTTTCCCCCCTTAACTGCATCTTCTCTCTCCTCCCCTCCTCTTCTATATTTGACCAGTTTCTGTACTATGCATCTGACGAAGAGAACTTGATTCTCGAAAGCTTATGCTACAATAAAATTGGTTAGTCTTAAAGGTGCTACTGGACTCTTTTTGATTTTGCTACTACAGACTAACACGGCTAACTCCTCTGGAGCTATAGCACAGTGGTTAGGTGGTTCGGCTGCGAATCAGCACTCTACTGGTTTGAATTCCACTCCTGCCATGAGCTCAGTAGGTGGCCTTGGGTAAGCCACACCTCTCAGCCCCAGCTCCCCAGCTGCATTGTGGGGATAATAATAACACGAACTTGTTCACCCCTTTGGATGAGGCACTAGAAGAACGGTATATAAGCACTATTATCGTTATCATTATCATTATCATTATGTGGATATAAAATGGAGGGGAGAAGAAAAACATAAGCCATTTTGGTTCTACAGTGGGGCAAAAGGCAGGATATAAACCAGGGGTGGAGAATCTTTTCCCTCCAAGGGCCAAGTTTATGTTTTGTCCAATGCGGGAAGGGCCTTTTCTCCCATGCGTGTGATGGCGCTCCCCGAAATGATGTCACGTCCAGGAGCGACATCACGTGCGTGGGATAAAGGGCGCTTGTGTCCCCTTTCTCCCTGCTGCCACCGCTGTGGTTTGCTTGCAGCAGCGGCAGCAGCGGCAGCAGCTCTGTCGCCAGCGCCTCCTGCTATTGCCGCCGCCACTTGTTCTTGCTGTGGAGGCACAGGCCACTTTCACCAGCTCTGTGGGTTGTGCTCAGGGGCGGTGGCTGCAGCAGCAGGCAGGGCTGGCAACAGCAGGCGTCGGTGGCAGTGAGAACAGCCTGCTTTCACCACTGCTGCCACCTGCTCTCATGGTGTGGGACCGTGCCCTCCGCCAAGTGGTTAAGTGGGAGCAGGGGGAAGGGTGGGAGCAGGGGATCCGCCCACTGCGTTTGCCCGCAGCGCCGCCATTCGTCCACAGCTCCGCTACTTGTCTCCGCGGTCCAGTCCAAATGACTTTGCGGGCCGTAGATGGCCCATGGGCTGGACATTCCCACACCTGATATAAATGAAGTAAATAAATGTTATGCAATTGTGATGTGAAACAAAACGTGGTACAGTACACAGAGATGTTGCTGAGAATGGCAACCCTGTGTTAGGTTTCCTCCCTCTCCCTCAGAGCATGGCGTGATGACATCATCACTCTGTACATTTCCTCACTTCCTCTCCCAGGGTTGCCAGGGATATGGAGTGAAGTCTCAAACATGTGAAACTTGATGATGGTTCTAAACCTGTCCGTCGTACTTGCTACGAAGGGCTCAGAGACAACTTGACAAGGAATGCCATTTCTGTTGCCTTTTTAAAAATTATTCCTTGAAAACAGAGCTGCCCCCTGCTCTGTCTAGCAATTCATCCTTATTTATTTATTTGTGTCATTTATAGTCCCCCTTTCTCACTGAGACTCAAGGCGGTTTACACAGTGCGAGATTAGTACAGTCAATATCAAGGACATTTCCATAAACTGCCGTAGGGTAAATAAATATAAGTTTACAAAGACATCGCATTAGCAAGAATCCAATACAGAGTTTAAGAAATGCTGAAACAGAACAAAATCAATTCTAGGACTGACATTAGACAACACAGAACTACCCAGTGGGATCATACTTGAATACTAGTGTCCTAGAGGCATTTTCCTCTTTAGCGGAAGAACTGGCTTTTTTGTTTGTTTGTTTCTCAACTGCAAATACCGTTACATTGGATGGAAATTCCTCTTTGTGTTGTATTTTATGACCAAAAAGGTTGGCTCTTTGAACTCATATTTACATGATTTGTAAACCTAAAGTAGTTTGCCAGCATTCGCCAAGGTATTCCGACCTCTTGGTTGGCTGAAGAACACTCTGTGTTTAAATAAACCTCAAGCATGCATGTCATAAAAATGTGCACTGAAAGGCCTTTTCTTTGATACTCTGGTCTGAAGTTCTTCTAGTTAATATTAGTATACCCCAAACTACAATCCATAAACAGAACATATCTCATACTTTCATAGCTGTAAAATCTCAGGCCAATTTCAGTGCTCACTCCACCTCCGCAAAGTTGATTTTGAACAGCGCCATAAAAGATGCTGCAGCATTTCTTCTGGAAACTAACTCTCGCACTCTTGATTTTCCTTTTGCTGTATTCCTCAAGGCTTTGCAGTCAAACCAACCAGGACTTTTCAGCATGCTTTCATTTCAGACATACTTTTAAAAAATACTATCCGTTTTAAGATCCAGTTGGTCTGCAACACTTCTGTACTGAAATGCTGTTGTTCAAACAGATGGACCAAAAGTTCAACGGGCACAATCCGCCAGGAGATATTCCTGCACAAATTCCTCTGAAATGGATGGGAACTGCATTTAGGATGGTGATGTAATTTTTGTTAAATCCTTGCATTTGCCTTCACAGGGCTTGGAATCTGTTTGCTAGTCATAAATCCAGAGGGATTTTCTACGGACAAGTTAAAGCCAAAGAGATTTTTTCCTGAAACAATGTGTGGAAGGTTACAATTACATAATCATTCGTATTTCCAAAGTGTTATTGAGAGTAGCAAATGTTGACTTCTAGTTCATCCTTCTATGAAATCTTATATTTAAGAATAAATGGAATACTTTGTCTTTTATACTTAATAAAACACTTACCAAGTACTTGTAGTCTTTGAGAGAGGATCCTGCCTTTGTTAAGTGCGTACAAAAGCGAAGAAAGCTATGTGTTATAGCATCAGCAGCTTCTTCTGGGGCAGCAATAAAATGTTTCTTTTCTAGAAAAGGTGGGCAATACCTCCCGGCTGCAATTACAATTTACAACACCAACTTAATACCTCAAATATAATATGAAACAGCAGTTTGGATCCATAAAATAGATGAAACCATAGATCCACCATTAATACAGTTCCTGAATCAGATATGCGGCATACCAAAGTATGTGGCAGGTACCGCCTTCCGATTAGAATTGCTCCAACATCCCATCTAAGCCAGAGTTTGGATTTTGACTTTGAATATGAGAGCCAGTTTGGTATAGTGGTTAAGAGTGATGGGACTCTGTAGAACTGGGTTTGATTCCCTACTCCTTTGCTTGAAGCCAGCTGGGTGACCTTGGGTCAGCCACAGCTCTCTTAGAGCTCTCTCAGCCCCACCCACCTCACAGGGTGATTGTTGTGCAGATAATAATAACATACTTGGTAAACTGCTCTGAGTGGGTGTTAAGTTGTCCTGAAGGGTGGAATATAAATAGAATGTTGTTGTTGTTGTTGTTAACTTAATATTTTCAGAGAATAACAGCTTTCTGTATTATATGAAGCGCAATCACTTCTCCCGTGCAGGGAACCAAACAATAGAAGGAAAATTGAATGCCATACAATGCTCAGAGGATGCAAACTAAAAAAAGAAGGCTCCATGTATGTAGTCTTGAAGGAACGTCCTTATATAGTTGTACAGCACAGGTTCTTTAGAGTATCATGGGCTAGACTAAGATTACCGAAGGCCTTCCAACAGGTTCTACTTAACGGCACCATCCATCACTGGTCAAGAGGTGGGTCATGACCATTAATTGGATGTGAGTCCTCTTGACTTCAGTGAGACTATCTCCAAATACAGCAATTAACCTCATGACACCCCTACTGAAATCTATAGGGCGTCCTTCCAGGTCAATGCAAGTGATACCAAAAGCTCCGTTCAGACAGCACAAACAAACCTCTGCTTGTTCATAATGGGAAGAACTCAGAAGTTCTTGGGCTCATCTGATCCGTTGCCTTCTCTCATCTTTCATGTGAGTCCCCATAAACAGGTTTCCTAGTTCAGAACTTACCTCGGCTGATTGTGATGTCTGGGTTTTGTGAGACATCAGATTGCAGTTTGTTCTTTTGACTCTAAAATATTTATTTATTTAGAAAGCTTACTTGCAGCCTCTCCAGAGACCTACTTGAGGCAGAAAAACAGTTCCATCCTGGGCCATTTCCAGACGGCTCCCCGCTGCTCGGAAGAAGCCGGAAGATCACGAAAAAAAATGCGGAAGATCGCATTTTCTCACGTGAGATTTGCGCAACGTCACGTCGCGCAAATCTCATGTGAGAAAACGCCATCTTCCGCGGTTTTTTCGTGATCTTCCAGCTTCTTCCGAGCAGCGGGGAGCTGTCTGGAAACGGTCCTGGTTTCGAATGCTGCTTTATAGCTAAGAGATCAAATCACAGTATACTGCATTGCAGCCTGATTCATACGTCACATTGCAACCGACATTCCAGCCCAGGGAAGTTTTACATTTCCCTGCTGTCTGTGAGAGGAAGAGGGACAGGGGAGTGTAAACTTGCTGCTTTATTCTGTATTATTCTGTCTGTATTTATTCTGTCTGTGTGCAGGGAGACTGTTTAATTCAGAAAGATAGCCATGAAAGGGAATGCCTCTTGGCTCCTTCGGACAGGACAAATGTACTCTAGAACAACAGAGGTTTTAGATATGCATGTGGGGAAAGAGGAAGAAAGAATCAATTGGGAAATTAATAGTCTCTCTACACAAAATCTCTTACTCAAAGACGCTTAACTGTAGGGAGAAGCAATGTTAGCCGTGAAGTTTAAAAAGACAGAGCAGAAGGCTCTGTCAATTTCAGCTTGCCTTCAGGGAGGCGAAGATGAAATTAACAAACCATCTGAGGAGTGATCTCTGCCAGCTCTGTCTTTTTAAACTACGCTTCCTAGCTAACATTGCGTTTCCCTACACTTGAGCATCCTGGTGTAAGAGGTCTCATATAGAGAGACTCTAAGTCCAATAAAGAAATTCTTCATCAGAAAAAAAGGCTGCTTGGCCAGGTGGTCTGGTCACAGCGCTCAATGGAAGTTTCTGTGAAGGGCACGACATTGCCAGATGTTTAATAAATGTGTCTGCAAAGCAGATGCCTGTGACTACCTAACCTGCACATAATCTTGTGAAAAGTCACTTTGTTCCAAGACAGAGAATAAAATTGAGATGCGAACATTATGTTAGATAAATTCATATCTTGAACCTATTTATTTATTTATTTATTTATTTATTTATTTATTTATTTATTTATTTATTTATTTATTTATTTATTTATTTATTTATTTATAGCCTGCTTGTCTCACTGAGACTCAAGGCAGATTTCACTGTGTGAGTTACTACAGTCAATTTCAAAAACATTTCAATAAGCTATGTAATTAGGTATATAAATGCAAGTTTGCAAAGCTCTAAACTTAGCAGGAATCTAATACAGAGTTGAAGAAAGACTGACATATTAAACAACATATGAACTGTCCAATAAGATCATACTTACAGCAACAGACAGAACACAGAAGCAAAGGCTATAGTCCCTGTCGCCTTACATGGGCATCTCTTTGAGACTGCTTCCTTACAGTACAGCCCTCCTATCTGAGTAAAAAGCCCTCTTGAATAATTCAGTTTTGCATCCTTTGTGGAAGACCAGGAGAGTAGGAGCTTCCCTGACCTCTTCATGGAGGCGGTTCCATAAGGTAGGGACCACCATAGAGAATGCACATTTACAGGAAGCAGTTGATTTTGCCCACATGCAAGGCGACACCTGCAGAAGGCCCTGTTCAGGTAAGTGAAGCTGCCATAAGTGGTCTTGTAGATAGACTGGACCAGGCCGTGAAGAGCTTTATATGGGATAACCAATAGCTTGAATTGAGCCGGGTACCTGATAGGCAGCCAGTGGAGTGACTGCAAAATGGGAATAATATTCCTGTTCCTCCTAGCTCCCAATAATAAACAAGCTGCAGCATTTTGCACCAATTGGAGTAGTCTCAAAATTAACTTAGAGGCGAGAGCTGTGTACAGTGTATTACAGTAGACAAGTCTTGATGTCACCATGGCATGAATCCAAACAATCGTTGTGATTTTCAGGGAGGGACCATGGCTCAGTGGCAGAGTCTGCTTGGCATGCAGAAGGTTGCAGGTTCAATCTCTGGCGTCTCCAGCTAAAAGGAATGGAGCGTTGGTGATATGAATGGAAGACCTCTTCCTAAGTCCCTGGAGAGCTACTGCTAGTCTCAATAGACAATATTGACCTTGATGAAACAATGGGCTGATTCAACAGAAGGCAGCATAATTCTTTTAAGTTTAAAAGCTTTAGGAAAAGTTGGCACCACAGTGTATTTTATAACTCCGCCATGCACCAGAGAGATTTTTCCCCCTGATCCTTGAGAATGTGTGTGTGTTCTGTGCCGTAAAGTCGCCTCTGACCTATGGTGATCCTATGAATGAAAGACCTCCAAAACGTCCTATCATTAACAGACTTGCTCAGATCCTGCAAACTGGAGGACGTGGCTTCATTGATTGAGTCCAGCCATCTCATTTTAGGTCTTCCTCTTTTTCCTACTGCCTTCCATTTTTCCAAGCATGATTGACTCTTCCAGAAAATCTTGTCTTCTCATGAAGTGACCAAAGTAAGATAGCCTCAGTTTTGTCATTTTAGCTTCTAGGGAGAATTCAGGCTTGATTTGATCTGGAAAGCAGATTTGATTTGAAAGCAGACTTATTTGTCTTTTTGGCTGTCCATGGTATCCTTGAGAATAACGATAGAATAAACTATCTACTCCACAAAGTATGGGAGGGCAGGGTTCCTGCCTATGATTCAAGGAGCTGGCTGAGAAAATATGTACCATCTTTTCATGCATAATAATGAAGCTTGGCTCCAGTTTTCACCAGAAAGAAAAATGCGTTGTGCTCCCGGTAGCAAAAGTTTGGGAGACATTAGCTTCGATAGAGAGACTCAAAGACACAATAGAGAACACTTGTTATTTCTCAAGCCGACACAAGAGGGTGCAAGGAGATCCTCCAGCCTGGCAAACCAGTTCTTCTCATTCTGAACAGGGCCACTTAACTGTGGTCACAGCTTGCCCCTTTGTCCATAGGAGGCTGATGTCATTCTATGACTTCAGGGGATTCCTCTGTTTAGACTAGCCTTAGATTTGATCCATGCGTCAGATTGGTTTTACGTTTTGAGGAGCAAAAAGAGTTCCAAAATACCCATTTTGTGCACTATGGATGCAATTTATTTTATTTTATTTATTTTATTTTATTTATGTCATTTATAGTCTACTTTTCTCACTGAGGCTCAAGGCGGATGACACAGTTTGAGACTAGTACAATCAGTATCAAGTACATTTCCTTACAGTTTCAAGGACATTTCCATAAACAATGCCATAGGGTAAACAGATTCAAGTTTAAAAGACAGAGCATTAGCAAAAATCCAATACAGAGTAGAAGAAGTGCTGAAACAGAACATAATCAAATCTAGGACAGACATTAGACAACATGAAGCACAAGTCGCACATAGTACATATTTAAAGCAACAGATAATATGTAAGGCAACATAGTGGTGAAGTCTATGGTCCCTACCTCATTGGCGAAGCATCTGAGACCCCCTCCCTACAATGCAGCCCTCCCATTTGAGTAAAAAGTCCTTTTGAGTAGTTTGGTTTTGCATCGTTTGCAGAAAGCCAGGAGAGCGGGGGCTGGGATGTGACGCCATAGAGTTTACCCTCCAAAGCTGCCATTTCCTCCAGGGGAACTAATCTCTGTAGTCTGGAGATCAGTTTCAATTCTCCCATGGCCCCGTCCACTGCTGGCGCCAGGGTCTCTGGCGCCTGTGGCAACCCCCGCCCGCACGCATGCACAGCGCACACGCGCCACGGACTGCGCGACGACGTCATCGCGCGATGATGTCATCGCGCAGCGCAAGCTGGGGCATTCGCTGGTGGATGGCTGGGGTGGTGGGCGGAGGCTGCTCCACACTCTGCATGCCGCCCCGGCAGCGGCTCGTGGCTGCTGCGCCCGGCTGGGGGTGTGTGGCAGTGGCGGCGGCAGCAGCACGGGGCTGGCTGGCTGCAGCAGCTGTGGGCCAGCCATGCCAGCTCCGCGGTGTGCGCCTCCACCCCCGACACCCCCTCTGGTGCCTCTCCAGGGCCCTTGTGCCTGAGGCCACTGCCTACCTGGCCTCTATGGGTGCGCCAGCCCTGGCCTCGTCCCCAGATCTCTGGGAATTTCCCAGCCCAGAGTTGGTAACCCCACCAGCAGCCGTTGAGGCTTCTTCTGTGTTTGAGAACCTTTTCCATTCCCAATCAGGTATTGCAAGAAGCCCCTTGTGTCAGGTGAAGGGCTTTCTTATCACTTACACCCTGATCCATTTAAAGTAGCAATACTAGGGAGTTGAGACTGAGCCTGGGCTGCTCTGCCATTGAGCTACAGCCCCCTGTGGCTCACCTTCCCTATATTCCTTCCCTATATTATATGCAGGGCTGGCTTGACCGTTAGGCAAACCTAGGCAACTGCCTAGGGCACCAGATGTTGAGAAGCAGCAACCAGATGTTAAGAAGAGCCTTATATACTGGTTTGAAGGGAAGCTTGGCATTGCATGACTCCAGAACCTCCATGCCTATAGAAGCTGGTCATCTATAATGGAACTTAGAGGGCTTCTGAAGGACGTCTCTATTTTTATTGTTACAGTGTTCATTTTGAAAGCCCAGTATGCAAAACATTTATTCTAGACTTCTCACTCTCCTCTGTATTGAATGGAAGGAGTGCCAAAGTTGTAGTTTGCTTTGGGCTGGCTCTAGCTGTATGAAAGACCCAAGGTGAGAAAACTGGGGTCAGATATGTACACCTCACAGTGCATGCCTACAACCATCTTTTCACCCCCAGTGCTGTCAGCTGTTAGGGGATCAGCTGGTTTTGTAGCTAAAAGAGTCCTGGGGTGTGGGATGACTTTGAATCAGAGGAAACATATCTCCTCCTCCACTAATAAATCTCTCTTCCCAGGGCTTTCTTTTCTGGGAAAAGAGGTGGTGGAACTCTCAAGAGGGAAATGAGGGAGAAACACATGGAAGAAAAGTGTTGCTGCTTTCAAATGCCCCACTGCTTTTTTCAGCTGAGGAGGAGGAGGGGGGGTCCCTCCTCTCTCTCCCCTCAGCTGAAAAAGCTGACAGCATTTTTAAAAAGCTTTTTTTTCAGCTGACGGGAGGGGAATCCGCCTCCTGTCAGCTGAAAAAAACTGCCGGCTTTGAAAGCAGCAACACTTTTCTGGAGAGGAAGTGTTGCTGCTTTCAAATGCCCTGCTGCTTTTTTCAGCTGAGGAGAAGTGGGGGAGGGACCACCCTCCCCCTCCCCTCAGCTAGAAAAAAGCAAGTGGGTGTTTGAAAGCTGTGTTGTTGCTTTCAAGGACTGCAGCTTTTTTTCAGCTGATGGGGGATCCCCCTCCCATCAGCTGAAAAGCAGTGGGCTTGCAAGCGGCAAGAAAAAATGTTGCTCTTTATCCGAAGCTAAGAAACTAGATGCCTTGGGCTGCACATGGGAGGAAACAGGATCAGGGGGCGGGGCCACCGGATATGATTACTTTCAAGAGGTGCCAGAACACCATTCCACAGCGTTCTGGCTGAAAAAACCCCCTGCCCCCTCCCAACCTTTTTTTTCCACTTCAAAGGCATTAGAACCCTTGGCGCATCCAGGACTAAGAGAGGAGGATTAGTGCTACAGAGGCACAGAACTTCCTGTGGATGTTTCACTGAAGTGCATATGTCAGAGGCAGGGCCTGCCGCTTTGACTCTGCTCCCCACCCAGGCATTTGTTCTACACGAATACAAGGGTGAATGGGGCTCCAGACCATGCAAAACTTGTGGGGGAATCTGCATCAACTTCCTGCCATGCCACTCTCTCTTTGCTCATAGCCTCCTGGGGGAGGGTCACTTTATTTATTTATTTATTTATTTATTTATTTATTTATGCCATTTATAGTCCGCCTTTCTCACTGAGACTCAAGGCGGAGTACACAGTGTGAGATTAGTACAGTCAATATCAAGAACATTTCCATAAACAATGCCATAGGGTAAATAGATACGAGTTCCCAAAGACATAGCATTAGTAGGAATCCAATACAACATAGTGCTGAGGTCTATGGTTCCATCCTAACTCATTAGTGGATCATTTGACATCCCCTCCCTACAACACAGCTCTCTTATCTGAGTAAGATGTCTTCTTGAATAATTCGGTTTTGCATCGTTTGTCAAAAGCCGGGAGAGTGGGAGCTCTCCTGACCTCCTCAGGCAGGCCATTCCACAGGGTAGGGGCCACTACTGAGAAAGCCTGTGTACGGGCTGCTGTTGATTTCGTCCATGTACAGAGTGGCACCTGTAGGAAGACCCTGTTCGGATGAACAAAGCTGCCATGGAGGAACATAGGGAGGGAGGTGGTCCTGTAAGTATGCTGGACCAAGGTCATGAAGAGCTTTGTAAGTGATAACCAATACCTTGAAGTGAGCACAGTAACTAATGGATAGTTAGTCAATGGAGTGCTTCAGATGCATCTTGTGTTTGCATGCATTACTTCCACTTGAGCATGTATGCTGTGAGTTTTAGACACAACTGTCATTGCAGAGGAATTCCTCTACCCCAAATCCTTGTGTGCTTTAAGGGACCTGGCACCGTGCCCCTTCTCATTGCTGGTGGCAAGGATGGAAGGGATGGGATGGCGGCTGCTGATTTTCCAGCCCAGGAGATTTCTCTAGCCCCGGGTTTCTTTTCCTTCAAGTTACGGCCCGCAAATTCCTTCCTCCCATCAGCACAGAGCAAATTCCTTCCAATTTGGGCTATTCATTTCAGGCTGCAAGGAAGAATCAGTTCTCCAGCTGTAGAAAGGGCACTCAAAGTGCTTTGAAGTGCTGCCCTCGGTAACATTCTTTGGTCCCGGATTGGCTGCTTCGTTCAGTGGCACAATAGGAGAGGAAGCTTTGGGGCTCTGGGATCTCAAGGCCAATGTTTAGACAATTTCTTTGGCTTGTTTAATAATAGAGGTGGTAGAATCACTCCTTGGCCTCATTAACTTTCCTTTGACAAAGCTCCGTTGACACAGTTGGTTTGCTCTCATGCTCTGGTTGCTGTGCCGATGTATATCCCAGACTTCTCCAGAACTGTTATGAAAGGGGAATCTTGAACCAAATTCATGTCTGGTGGCACAGGCCATCCTCATTTGGTATATAGCCATATGTCCATTTCTTTAAAATGCACAACAATTCACAGCAGAACAACAGTGGCTTTCATTCTACCGAAATAGATGCATCTCAAAAGCACCATTAAATTTTCCTGCTTTAAAAAAAAACCCACTAAGATTGCACTGCTGTAATAAGCAATGAAAAAATGATCAAGGATAATAATGGGGGGTGGAGGGGGTTGCAACAAACTCCTAGGAGCTGATAGGACATAATGGATGCTTGTCGAAGCTGGGCTCCTGGTCGACACAAGGCAGACGAGTCCTTCCATCTTATGTGCCACATCCAAGTAATCCGGAGCTCCATCAGCTATGGCAGAACGGCATTGTGAGCCGCAATTAATTTCCTTTACAATAGCGGGGACAACTTCATGGCTCATTAGGCTGAGGATTTCATTCGGAATTGTCAGAGACTTGTGTAATCTTGTTTTCTGTTCAGCTGGCTTCCCAGGGCCTCATTGTCAAGGCCGTGAAGCTCCAGAAACTCAATAAAAATCCCTTCATCAATCTGATGACTTTGAATAGCTAAGCTTTGTCTCCTCAAATACAAAGTACAAAAAACATTGTTCTGTACAGCAGGCCCAAAATGATCTGCTTTCTATTATGATGTCTTACCAGTGTCCTTCAAGGTAGGAACTCTCTCTCTCTCAGTCTCGGTCTCGGTCTCGGTCTCGGTCTCTCTCTCTTGGTCTCTCTCTATCTCTGTCTGTCTCTGTCTCTCTTGGTCTCTCTTTCTCTCTGTCTCTGTCTCTCTTGGTCTCTTTCTCTCTCTGTCTCTCTCTCTTGGTCTCTCTCTCTCTCTCGGTCTCTCTCTCTCTCTCTCTTGGTTTCTCTCTGTCTCTGTCTCTGTCTCTCTTGGTCTCTGTCTCTCTCTGTCTCTCTTGGTCTCTTTCTCTCTCTGTCTCTCTCTCTTGGTCTCTCTTTCTTTCTCTCTCTCTCTCTCTGTCTCTCTCTCTCACACACACACACGCACCTCAAAAGATACAATCCACCTCCTTCCTGATATTTAAGGCTTTTCACAAGACCAGTAAATCCAATTTTGTATTGCATATATTACAAATATGCCCATGGGTCAAGGTCCTCAGACTGATTTGTATTCTTCGTTATGACCATGACCGTGTTTGATGCTCTCTGTTTGCCACTATGAATATCTAACCTCCATCTTTTGAAGCTGGTCTTCAGATTTAAGAATGGTTTTGCCTCTGGCCCTCCATTGACCACAAGCAACATTTTAAATCAAAAGTATTGTCCCATGCAGTTTATGTCTCGAACCCAACAAGACTGAGTCCCATTAATAATGTTTCAGGAATTGCAAATCTCTATATTGGAAACTCTTTCCCACTGTTTTATACTGCAGGTGGGTTTTAGGCAACAAAGGTGGAAATCCACTAGCTTTGGTATTTATTTATTTACTTTACTTTACTTATACCCCAGCTTTTCTCCTCAATGGGGGTCACAGAAGCTTGCATCATTTTCCTCTATTTTATCCTCAAAACAAACCTTTGAGGTGGGCTAGGCTCAGAGTGGGTGACTACCCCAAAATCATCCAGCAAGCTGCTATGGCAGAGCAGAGATTCGAACCTGGGTCTCCCAGATCCTAGTATGACACCCTAACTACTATACCACACTGGCTGTCAAATCCCATACCCATACAGAACTTAGCTAAGGACAATGACATAACAAGAGTTGTTATATTAGTTCAAAGGGGGGATTCCAGATTTCCCATAGTAATCTTAAGGATCTGGATTCCAATTATAACCTGCAGTGACGGGCCTATTGGCACTTGATAGTGGCGGGCCTAGCACTTGACAGAGAGGAAGGCACTCGCTTGCTTGCTCCCAGAGGTGCAACCTAGAGAAGACAACAGAAGATCCAGGATTTGACCTTTCAATAGTGTTAAAAGTAAAAAGCAGCGGGAGGAATGGAGAGCTGAGTTAAGGAAATGGATTTGGAGAGAGCATCTTTAGCCCTTTCCCCCTGAGCAATTTTTAAAATGTATTTAATCATAAATCACCTCCTTGTCAGTATAACTTGTCCTCTTGGGGAAAACAGAGACAATTCCTCATAGGGTAATTTTAGCTTCAAGGACAAATGTCTGTGATTTAGGCTCAGAAGGTGCTGGTTAAACATTCTGTTTCCTGGCACCATGTCTCTTGCCTGAACTGGGATGTTTTGTATTGAATAAAACAGGATAATCGTATATAGGTCAGCCTGAGGCTTCTGTGAGGTATGGCTGGGATACAAATATGCTTGGCTGATAAATGAACTACTAACATTTCAAAATTCATGAGCTTTACTACCAAGTAACTTTGATTTCAAACAACTTGTGTGTGGTTTGTGGTCTTGTGGTTAGAGTGTTGGATTAGGATCCAGGAGATTGCATGTTTGAGTCCCCAATGCTATGGAAGTTTGCTGGGCAACTTTGGGACCAGTCACACGTTCTCAGCCAATAAGGGTTCCGAGGTCCCTATACCCTCCCAGTTGGAGAGGGGACCTGGTACTTACCGAGAATCTTCTCTCCCTGCGCCAACTTCATGACATCACTTCTACAAGTGACATAATCAAGCTGGCAGTGTGAGAGCTCCCGCACTCTGCACAGGGCCAATTCTTTGAGAATTGCCCCAAACAAAACACAGGAGCACTCCCGCAGCCTGTGTCACTTTCGAAAGTGATGTTGTCAAATCTGCCAGGAGTGTATGTGCTGTGCCTGTTCCAAGGGTGTCTGTTTGTGGTGGGTAATCTCTGGGCAGCCTGAAGCCTCCTGCTGGTTGCCAGGGACAGGCAGGCAAGCAGGTAAACCACTGGGAGATTGTCTGCCACAAGCGGGCACCTGGGATCCCTACACCCAATCCACTTCACAGAGTTATGAAATAAAAGAAAAGTGAAGAGAATGATGTAACCCACTTTGGGTTCCCATGAAGGAGAATGGCAGAGTAATTATGAAGTCAATAAAAATAAAATAAATAAATATAGAACTGGGGTCCTCAGATTTGTTGGGCCTGTAGACACTTTTAGAGTTCTAAGCATGGAGAGTAGGCTTCACTTCAAAATGGCCGTGTTGGGAGGTGGAATGGCTGCTCTGGTGGCAGATGTTTATTTTTATTTTTTGTGAGACTTGTATTCTAAGCAGTTCTCTTGACACTTAAGATTAAAATATATGTAGATCTTTGGGAATGTAGACCGGGTGGAGCAAAGCAACTACTTAATTTGCATGCTGGGAGGAGTGAATGTATATATATAGCTACGTTCACCTCTCAAGGCACAGATGAATGTGGCACTAGCACTCCACAGGGATGGAGGTGGGGCAGTTAAAATGGTCTTCTGATTAATCTGACTTGATTCCAGAATATTCTGGGGGATTTTAGGGTCCCAAACAACATATTTGTGGAGGGCACAGTGTGCGCTTGAAATGAGAAGCTTCTTGAAGCTACTGATGTGGTTTCCCTCCCCCATGGACCTCACCCATCCTCAAGTTGGAATCCAGTTCCTTGGTTTACTATGGAGTCAGTTAACCTAAAGAGGGTCTAGAGCAATGCGGGTGGAAAACTTGAAGTGAATATCCAATAAAAAGAGAAGAGTTTTAAGAGAATGTATGAGAAGAGTGTCAAATACATGTATCAACTGCCTTATACTGAGGTTGCATTCCCACATCATGATAAACTGCAGTTTATAAACCGTGGTTTGATTAAATGCTGTTTGAGTGTGATGTCTGAATACAGGTTGCACAACAAACTATGAATGGCTGCTAAAGTGGGATTCTAAACCGTAGTTTGAACCTGGGTTAACAGCGCTGTTCTCTTCAGACTCTTGCAATCAGAGGAGCACCAACCAACATAAAATGTTGCTGTTTCCACTGTATTCACCTATCAATGGGAGCTTTCTAGGGATATTTCCCTCTGCCTTCCCTCCAGCACTTCCCACACCCACAGTGATGAATCAGCAAGCAGAAATGAACTCTAGAGATTTCATTTAATCTCTCCGGTGGGGGAATTTAAAAGGAACAATAAATACAATAGAGAAAATGGGGAAGCCTTCAAAGATCTCTCTATATTTGTTTCTGAATTTAGTTTAGGGTGGTAGTTTTCAATGGTTGGTACAGGCCCTTCACGATAGAAACAGGACACCTGCCTGCTGCATTACAAAACTAAACAAAGAGGCAACCTCAGTCTAAAGACACAATGCAAAGCAAGAGGGAAATAACCCCACCGAGGCAAGAAATCAGAATATTATACATAAGCCAAAAAGTAGCAATGTAGAATATATACAATGTGTGATTTATAAAGTGCTCAATGCTTAGAGTAAATAAATGGCGACAACAAACATTCCTTCATTACAATAACTCGGGCATAAATACAATAAATATATCAATAACCATAAATGCAATCAATACAATAAATAGCGGCCATAAAATACATATATGCACAGTTCCAATTCTGTTAGTTTTTCAAGTGCCCTGAAGCTAACCAGCTACAGGTAGATGACCGTCCACAGGCAATATGCTTACTTTCAGTTTGACAGTTTCTGGAACTCTTTGACAGACTTCGTGCCGAGTTGTATGCCCTTGAAAAAGTTTTGACGAAACAAGCTTTCTGGCTAGCATCTTGTTGGGCTTGGCAGCCAGCTGTGTGTTGTCCCTTACATTTTGGGAGGTACACTGCAGTAAGCACCTGCGAAACCTAAGAGAAAGAACTGTTTAACAGACTGGAATTTTTCCTGCAACTGTACTTACCGCCGGGACCCACAGAAGCATGGAAACTTGTTAGCTTCAGGGCACCTGAAAAACTAACAGCCCTATAGAATTGGAACTGTGCATACATGTATTTTACAGCCACTATTTATTGTACTTATTGTATTTATTGCATTTATGGCTATTGATATATTTATCGTATTTATGCACGAGTTATTGTAATGAAGGAATGTTTGTTGCCACTATTTATTTACTCTAAGCATTACAAGCTTCAACAGAGCTACTTTTTCGCTGCCTTTTGGACCTATTGCCGATATGCAACACAACATAGGGCAGCAGATCTCGTACCTCTCTTTGTACCAGCACCGAAAGTAGCAGCAGCAGAGCGGTGCAAAGTCACTCAATGGTGAAGAGAATTTCTTGTGGCTGGTTCCTCATCACAGTAACCACTTGGTGCTTGGCTTGTGTATCTCAGACCTGGACCTAGGATGCTGATGGGATACTCTCCCACACCTGTCCTATGCCTAATTCTGAGTGCTGATCAAAGCCTCTTCAGCAGTCAGGCAGGAGGGACGTGCTTTCTTTTTGTTTGTGAGACTGATAGCTCCACCTTTCCCAAAGGCCTTGGATTTTCAGTCTCTAGGTTCAGTCTGGGGTGTACCTATGCCCAAGACATGAATTCCAGTCTCATCTTAATTAAAATTATATTTATTAGCTTAAGGAGTGTTTGCAGAAGCATAAAACACTCTCATACAGGCAACAGACATAAAACAAAGAAGCCTTACTGTTGCTACATAAAATATGCCTATCTAGAACTTAAAGAGCTTGCTACCTAAATATCTCTGCTTGACATCTGTTCATTGCTCATCTTATCCATCCATTTGAACATGCGCCCCTTCCCATGCCTAGCTCGTCTGGCATTGGGACATGCAGAGGAGAAAAGAACAGAGATGAGAGCTGGGTGAGCTGAGAAGCCATCTTTTCTAGGACTCAGTGCATCACCCAGCAACTCAAGAGCCAATCAGAGCCAAGCTGTTAATTTAGGGTTGCCAGTCCCCCACTGGAAGCGGGGATCCCCCACTCCCACTCTTCACCCCCACCCCCACTTACCTGGACAGTGGGAAAGGCACAGGCCTCAAAGGTGTGCTCCCAGGTGGCACGGCACACTCCCGTGGGCCCCAAATTGCTTGAATCAGGCTCCCCCGCATGGCAGCAGCCTGTTCCAGGCCAATTTGGACCCGATTTTGGATCTGATTCAGCCATTTTGGATCTGATTTGGCCAAATTTGGGCCCAAAATGGCCCGGATTGGGCCACTGCTGGGTGAGGGAGTGCTCCCCTGCCTGGCAGTGGCCTGTTCAAGGCCGATTTTGGCCTGATCTGGGTCAAATTTGGTCCAATTCAGGCCCCCCGTGGAGTGCAGGAGCGCTCCTGGGCGGCCATGGGCTGAGTGATGATGTCTCTTCCTGGAAGTGACATCATTACGCAGGCCCGGGGGCACGCGCATAAAGGAGATGCCCAAAAGGTAAGTGCTGGGGCACCCTCCTCCCTCTGGGAGTACAGGGGGACCTGGCAACTCTATGTTAATTAGCATTTCAGGTATGAGAAAATCTAGGGATTGAATGTGGAGCTTCTCTGAGAACAGCCTCCCAAGGTCAAAATGCTGGGGAATGCAGAGCTTGCTCTGCAGGTTGTTAGTAATCAGCCCATCCAGCACATATTTGAGCTAGGCCAGAATCCCAATAGCACTTAAAACTCTGAACCTTTTTTGTTGTTGTTGTCTCCTTGCTGACTGTGCATATGTATGTCCTGTTATGCCAATAAATGTATTCGATTTGAAAATATTTAAGTTCAGCCATTTTGACCAAGACCCCCAGCTTTGGGCTAACAACAATAAAACACTTCGTAAACTGCTCTAAGTGGGAATTAAGTTGTCCTGAAGGGTGGTATAAATTGAATGTTAATAATGTTGTTATTCTTCCACAGATGCCATACAAGATGACTCAGTGGCAGAGCACCTGCTTGGCATGCCGAAGATCTCAGGTTCAATCCCTGGCACCTCCAGTTGAAAGAATTAGGGAGAAGGTGATATGAAAGCCCTTGACCTGAAGTCCTGGAGATAGGGTTGCCAGCCTCCAGGTAGTGGCTGGAGATCTCCTGGAATTACAACTGGTTTCCCGGCCACAGAGATCAGCTTACCTGGAGAAAATGGCTACTTTGGGGGATGGATTCTATGGAATTATGCCATGCCAAGGTCCTTTCTAGGGTTGCCAGGCCCCCTCAATCTCCCAGTGGGGGATTGGGGCCTGGCTCCCACCTCTCTTCCGAGGGGGTGCGTGCACAAAGCATGATGATGTCACTTCAGGGAAGTGATGTCATCACACAGCATCCCCCTCCCCCGAGTGCCCATGCTCCGCAAGGAATCGCATTGGGGGCTGCTGTGGAGTGCAGGAACACTCCTGCACTCCACAACGGCCCAAAACACACCCGCAGATTGGGCCCATTGTGGCCCGGATTGGGCCCATCTTGAGCCGCTGTGGAGCACGGGAGCACTCCTGTGCGCCACAGGGTCCAAAAACGGGTCTAATCCATGCAAAAACGGGCTCGATCCGTGACCATTTTGGCATGTATCAGGCCCATTTTGGGGTGCTGCGGCGCACAGGAGCACTCCCGCGCTCCACAGCGGCTCAAGATGGGCCCAATATGGGCCAAAACGGGCCCGTTTTGAGGTGCTGCAGTGCACAGGAGCACTCCGGCGCTGTAGCGTCCCAAAACAGGCCTGATCCGTGGCAGCACACAGCTCCACAGGGGAGCTCACACAGAAGGTGCGCGCCCCCCTGCTGGCCAGGTAAGTGGGGGTGGGGGGTGGGGGGCGAGGGCGGGGGATCCCCCGCCCCCACTGGGGGTCTGTCACTCCTAGTCCTTTCCCTCCCCAAACCCCATTTTCTCCAGGTTTCTCCAGGTTTCACTCCCCAGATCTCCAACCTGGAGCTGGCAACCCTACCTGGAGAGGAAGCCTGAGCAGACAAGACTGTCTTTGATAGACCAGTAGTGTTATAACTAAAACAGAAATGTTTGAGGAGAAAATATATACGTAAAAGCCAAATGTCCTATTCAAAACCAATATAATCTGCAAAATGAAATATCATTAAATAAATAATAAAAATATCTATAATCTACAGAACATTCTTATTATAAGCCGTAAAAGACAAAACATGTTTTGATGTTTTGAATGAAATGCTCCCACAAGCTATTCTGCCACATTTGAATTATGAGTAGTACAACCAGGCCAAATTTGGAAACATATCAAAGGGCTTTCCAAGAATTTTGGCTCCCAGTGGTGGATTATCTTGCTGAACAAAAAGTGGTTCCAGCAAATCCATAATTTCGAGATCTGATTTTTTTTGACGTCTGGGAATTCCCTAAATCCCTTGTCCAATGTTTATTTAGCAACAATGAGAGTCTGGAGGAATTCAGTAGGTAGTACAGGTTGCTTATTTTGTTATTGTCCGTTTTTGTATCGGGCGGGTATTAATGTTGACACCACGTTGTACAATTTTTATTAATACGTTATTTATAATTTTTTTAAAAATGTTTTGATATATTGTCTTTGTCAGTGGTGCCTTTGCAAAGTTTAGAAATACAACTGTTCCTTGATAAAAACCCAAATAAATAAGAAGTTAAAATATCAAAAGTGCAAATAAATGATCAGTATCATCATCAGCCAGTCATATTTCTAAAGTCATAAAAATACCCCCCCTCTCTCTCTCTCTCACTCACTCTCACTCTCACTCTCACTCTCACTCTCACTCTCACTCTCACTCTCACTCTCACTCTCACTCTCACTCACTCTCTCTCTCTCTCTCACTCTCTATCTCACGCACACGCACACGCACACGCACACGCACACGCACACGCACACGCACACACATGCATACATACAGGACCCTGTCCCTAGTGCTAGGAGGCAGGGGAGAGAAAAAGCTGGTAGTTCATCTGTCCGTTGAGACTGCAATAAAACAATAGCAAAATCTTGTCCTAAGATTTACCCTCCTCTGTACAGAAGGGAAGATCTGCCCCTTTCCATTGATCCTCTACAAAATAAATGGGGGAGATATCATCAGGTTTGGCCTTTTCATCTCTTTTCAATGTGAGGGCTAAACCCTGGCTTCAAATAGATGGCTGTGCTCATTAGCCAGTTCCTCACAACTACGTAACTGTAGAGAATCCCCACACATCTGAGATTAGCAGAGAGTTTCCAGAACCTGAGTTTGCTGCCTATTGCATTTTGTAATGCGATAGTTGATAGTAGATAGATAGTTAGGTGAGATCATTGGGTAGAGTCGGGTAGCAAAGCCCAAAAGTTTCTGTGGGTGTCCCTAAGCCAAAGTCCGGGGGCATGGCTTATTCGTTTTGGTTAATATCTTCTGCAAAATAGATAAATAATAAAAAGTAGCAAAACGCAACCCGGGGCAGTCACATTATACTAGGATGTGCTGTGTTTGAGTTTTGTTCTTCCACAGTCCATGGGTCAAACAAAGTCAGGCAGTGTGAGTCTGCCTGAGTTTTCATCCTGATCTCCTTGGATTGCTCCCGCATAGGCCATTTCCACACATTCTTAAAGGGATGGCCCACTCACCGAATGCTGGCGGCTTTTCTCCTTCACTCCGCATGTCTCTGATTTCAAAGCGGTAGCAAGCTGTTTGACTTCCATTTTTTCAGCACCTTTTCAGGGACGCAGGAAAGTGCAAGAAATTGCATTCTCATAAAAGGTGCTGAGAAAACGGAAGCCAAACAGCCTGCTACCACTTGAAATCAGAGACATGTGGAGTGAAGGAGAAAAGCCGCCAGCATTCGGTGAGTGGGCCATCCCTTTAAGGACATGTGGAAATGGCCATAGCCTTCATGCTGCACATCCCCTCAATTTGCAGTGGATTTAACTTTGGCTTCCGCACAACATCCCCCCCACCTTTGTTATAGCCACCTTATCTATCACTCTAGATCATGTCTGCTAATATATGAAGTATACATAACCCCAAGCCTTCCTGGCAACAGGAAACGTCTGAATTAAATGATATAATCAAAGTTTCCTCCTCAGATAATGGAGAACCCTATGTCTAATCCCCATCTTTGTTTTGGTTACTCCCGTCTGATACTAAAAGCTGAAACTCCACCTGATCTTGGAAAATGCCTTGATTTTGGACAGCGGAGCCACCTCAAAAAGAGGTGGTTGTTTTTCACACCTGACCATGGAGAAACTGTCTCTTATTAAAGGGCAGAACTTTCTTTCAATGTATTGTCGAAGGCTTTCACGGCCGGAGAACGATGGCTGTTGTGGGTTTTCTGGGCTGTATTGCCGTGGTCTTGGCATTGTAGTTCCTGACGTTTCGCCAGCAGCTGTGGCTGGCATCTTCAGAGGTGTAGCACCAAAAGACAGAGATCTCTCAGTGTCTTTTGGTGCTACACCTCTGAAGATGCCAGCCACAGCTGCTGGCGAAACGTCAGGAACTACAATGCCAAGACCACGGCAATACAGCCCAGAAAACCCACAACAGCCAACTTTCTTTCAGTTTCTTTGGAAACCATAACATTGGCCCTCATTAACCTCACTTCCACATAATTTCCTATGGACATTTATGCACATTTTTGGAGGTTGCAAACTACGTTGCCACATATATTTTTAAAATTGAATTTGCATATACCTTCTATTTGGACCCTGACCTGAACTTGTCAGATGTTGGAAGCCTAGCACAGTCAGCCTTAGTTAGTAATTGGATTGGTGACCTCCAAGGAAGACCAGGGTTGCTATGAAGAGGCAGGCAATGGCAAACCACCTCTGTTAGTCTCTTATTTGAAAACCCCAGCAGGGGGTGCCGTAAGTCAACTAGTACTTGATGGCACTTCCCACCACCATCTATTTGGTTAAAGCATCTGCTGTTTCTCTCTTACTGGCCATCATGTCTGGAACTGCCTCACAGTGAGGCTGCATTTCTCTCTCCCTGCTTCAAATCTGTCCGGCAGCCAAGCCAGCCTGCCTGCCATAACTGTGAATGCATGTCTACCCGGGGTGGGGGGTGGGGAATGGGCTTTCTTCCTGTAGTGTAGCTTCCTTCACTATGCCTATGCTTTGCTAAGAGACCTTATCAGTGCAGCTTGTAGTGTGTGGGAACCAGGCATGGGAATTTCGGCTGGGCATCTTTTGCAGGACTTTTGCTGACTTCAACTGACTTGGTTGGACTGGGGGAGTTGAACTAGAGTATAACCTCTCGGGGAAGACTGTACTTCAGCATTCTGGGCAATCTCTATGTATCAGTGCACTTCTAGGGAGTTTTATCTGAATAAAGACCCTTTTAACTCATACCACTGTGTTGGATGAAGTGGAGAGTCTGAGAGAATCCCCTAGCCAGGCCTGACAAAATCCTTCCTCAAAATGTACTTTTTCTAAGGAGGCTTTGGCTCAAAACCATGGCCATCATGTAAGGTTCCCAGGTCCCTGCTTCTGGTGGGAGGGCCCATGCTGATGGGCCTGCTCTCACTCTCTGGACCAGTGGAAGAAAGATCCAAAGGTAGATATGATGTGTGACAAGTGACATCATGTCCGTTTCCACACGGCTTATCTTTTGCCGGGATGCAGTGTGTCCTCGCGCGAAATCTCGTGATAACAGCGTGATCTCGCACGATAACAGCATCTTTCTGGCACAATTTCGTGTGCGAAGATGCTGTATCCCGACAAAAGGTAAGCCGTGTGGAAATGGCCCATGTCTGGCTGAAAAACTGATTGTGATGTAAGCATGTCTGGCAATGCTCCAGCTGTTCCCGAAAGGCTTTGTTTTTGGAGTTTCGTCTGATGCTCTAATGTCACAATTGAGTTTTCAGCCAGATGTGATGTCACACTTTGCACAACATAATTTCTGCCTCTGGACCAGCTCCTAAAGCTCCTGGGGATACTGACCAGAGGCCTGGCGTCCATATCTTCATGCCTTAAAAGAAAACCCATCCTTCCCCTGTTTATCCTGATCTCCCAATCTTCCGCTTCCATTTTTCCCTTGTGTCAAATTTTAGATTAGGGCAGGATGCTGTCATCTTTTCCTAGGTCATGTGCCATGGGCAAGGAGGATGCTTTATAAATCAATACATACATAATGCTAGTTACAACATAGGGTTCCTGAAACAGCTACATATCATACAAGGGAAAGGGTTTAGATGTTCCTTAAATTATCCCATTTTTTCAGGCTTCACTTGTTGTAAACTAACATTTTAGAGTGTTTGCTTTTTCAGCGGAGATAGATAGATAGATAGATAGATAGATAGATAGATAGATAGATAGATAGATAGATAGATAGATAGATAGATAGATAGATAGATAGATAGATAGATAGATAGATAGATAGATAGATAGATAGATAGATTTTTATCACACCCTTCTTCTAAAGAGCTTAAGAAGGTATTATTTTTATTTGTATTATTATTTTTGTATTATTTTTCTTTGTTATTTTAATCTTTGTTCTTCTTTTTCTCTCTTTGCATTCGTTTTTCTTTAATTTTTTCTTATATTTTTCTGCCCTTTTTACTGGACTTTTAATCTTACTAATAAAATAAAAATTTCCTTTGAAAAAAACACCAAGAGACAGCAGACTCAAAGTCATCTAGCAAACTTTGCAGGGTCTCCCCAGTCCTCGTCAGACACTCTAGCCCCTACTATAAATGAGCTTCTATGATTTACTAGGTAGTGTGTCTGTATTAGTTGCTCTTGAGAAGAGGCAGCTCAAGGTAGTTGGTGCCCTAGGTGGGGTTGCGACTCGAGCTTCTGGATGGGACCTGGAGGTCTTCTGGATTTACAACTGATCTCCAGACTACAGAGATCAATTCTTCTGGAGAAATTGGGTGCTTTGGGGTGTGTGTGTTCTGTACCATTATAGCCCCCCAAGGTCTCTCCTGTCCTTGAATCCTGTCCTCCTTAAGGTCCACCCCTATAATCTCCAGGAATTTCCCTATGTGGAGCTGGCAACCCTAGCCCTAGGCAGTAGGCTTCTTTGTTGTCCACTAGTGGCAGGTGATCTCCCAGGGGTTTGCCCTGTTGCCTGCTGGTGGCAAGCCTCCTGGAGATTGCCCGCCACTGGCAGACAACCCAGGAAAGCATGCACCAGGCGCACTCCCAATGGGGCACTACAATGTTGCTTCCTGATGTGACAGTGCTGCGCCAGCCGTAGGCATGCTCTCATGCTTCGCTGGGGTCAATTTTGGTCCCAAATGGGCTGAATTTGCCCCACACAAAGCACAGGAGAACACCTGTAGCCAGTGTGATGATGTCATTTCCTGGAAGTGATGTCATCGTGCAAGCGCTAAAAGCGAACACACACTTTGCATGCACGCGAAAGAAGCATGCACAAGGTAAGTGCCAGGTCACCTCCCTCCTACCAGGAGGGTATCTAGAAGGAAGCAGAGGAATCCAGAAGACACATCCCGTCTTTACATTGAATTGTCTCTTTATTTGTAAAAAAACACATTGCTGCATTTGTATATTGTTTATTATATCAACCCTGGGCAATAATAATAACTGCGCTTATATACCCCTCTTCTAGACAGATTAGTGCCTCACCCATAGCGGTGAACAAGTTAGTGTCATTAATATCCCCACAATACAGCTGGGGAGCTGGGGCTGAGGGGAGTGGCTCACCCAAGGTCACCTACTGAGCTCACGGCAGGAGTGGGATTCGAACCAGCAGAGTGCTGATTCACTGCCCAACCACTTAACCGCTATGCTTTAAAATTACTATTGTAGCTGAATACAAACTTGTGTTTGAGAAATTCAACCACTAGGGCTTTGCACTTTAGAAATTCATATTTGTATCCTCTCTGCATTGCTGGTTTGATTTTGTTGTAAGATTGATAAATGCTCCCAAGTACTCCTTTGACACCTGAACGACCATTTGCTGCCTATATGTTATGACTGTGTGCTTTTTTGGAAATGATTGATTATAAACACACATTCTTAAATCCATCGTATTAACTCCTTATTGTAATCACAATATGGTTTAATTTTGCTGTCCTAGTAAGCTGTTCACAGCACATGTCTTTGGTTTGCTGTTGCTTTTCGTGATTCTCTCCTTCTTGCCTTGGGCATAGGGGCCTACTAGGCAGACTGTGACTTTGCACCCACACACCCATTCAACAGAGAGAAAAATAAGAAGCCTAGAACGAATGTTTTACTTACTGGCATTCCAAATGATCAATGTAAAAATAAAAATAGACAACATCTTTGAAAGTCCCCTCAGTTCCATCATGGAAGCTACAGAAGACCAGAACAGATTGGTAGATGTCAGAAGCCAGGTCTTGCTGTGCTTCCCTTCAAGCCGACAAAGAAGACTACATTTGTCTTTTTGGTGCCCCTCAAAACCAGGTGCCCCAGGTGATCCCCTAGGTTTCCCTAGTGGCTTGTCTGCTGGCCCTGCCCTTGCGGAAGACAAAGCCGTGCATTGATGCCTTAATTGACACTTGTGCACCTTTGAAGTTTGCTTTCCTTCACTGCTATTTCTAAGACCTTTTGTGGGGGAGGGGCATTTTAGTCATGCTTCAGGACTGCTTATTTCCAAATAATTGGCAATTCTTTATCTTGTAAAAGGGCCGTCCCATATAAGGTTGTACTTTAAAACCAATAGAAGCTCTGATTTCTCTCCCATTCTTGTTTGTTTTTTTGCTTGTGTATTTGTACTGCCTGATCTCATCTGATCTCAGAAGCTAAGCAGGGTCGTCCTTGATTAGTAATTGGATGGGAGACTTCCAGTGAAGACCAGGGCTGCAGAGGCAGGCAATGGCAAACCACCTCTGTGAGTCTCTTGCCATAAGTCAGCTATGACTTGACGGCACTGTCTACCACCACCATTTGTATCTTAACCATGGGCATAATCCAGCTCATGTGAAACATATTTATGGGCCACCATTTCCATTGGGAAGGATTTAAGGGCAAGGCTAATTCTCCCTCTGAGATCAAAGAGACTTTCAATTGCTTAACTCCGGCAGGACTGAGCCTAATATTTTTATTCACAATTTCTGTACAATGTACAAAAATAATAAATGAACGATTTTACTCTTTTGGGACCAATGTAATGATTTTATAACTATCCATCATTATATTAGTAAGTCTAGACTGTAAAATACTATTTATGTGCTGTTTTCTTGGGATTTGGGGCTCTCAAATTACGTTCTCCATGGAATACAGTCTTCAGATTTTGTGACTAAATCATTATCCACACCAGCAAAAGGGAATTTATATTATGCATTTGCTGAGCCTGGTTTTTTGACATTTAGAAACCATGGATAAAATTACACATCTTGATACCACACCAAAATTGGATAATTTTTCTGCAGTAAATTGCAGGTATTTTACACATAGTTTCTTTAACTGTATGCCTGAATCCTGTTACAAATGGAATCCATCAACAAACTTTCTGGCAAGCTGAGAAAAGGCTGCCACCTTGATTCCGGGCACTTGGATTTGGAAATAAGCGTGACTGATTTAAACTATTTTAATTTTACTTCTAAGAAACTGTTTGGAATTACAATCTAAATATAATCTGTTTGGGACCATTTGCCAGAAGGACTGTTTCCCATGGCTTAGCCCCTTTTTCATAATTACATAAATTAGAAGTCTTTTAACATATGCTTAATTCTCTCTGTGAAATCAAAGGGATTTTCAATTACTTAACTTTGGCCGGATCAAGCCCAATATGTAGGCATTGTGTTTTGAAAGTGCCATAGGCCCTTTAATCTTCAAGAACAAAGCTTTTTCTATTGGAGGCTTACAGAGGTGCAGTTTGGCTTCGATGTACCAGCTGGGATTCAAAGGCTCTGGTTGGCATGACTGAGTTGTTCTAAAAAAGAACAGTTTTCTGATAATAACAGGCTGGTGCAGCTGAAGGAACTGAGGCAGCATCTAAGGAAGAATCTTTCACGCAAGAGATGTAGCATTATGCTACCTTTGAAGAGGCCAACACTTCTCACTTCTGTGTGTTGGGATTTAGCAAATGGTCTGCGCTCAGCCATGAAAGTGTTAAACTGTTGTTGTGTTGGTTGTTGTGGGTTTTCCGGGCTGTATTGCCATGGTCTTGGCATTGTAGTTCCTGACGTTTCGCCAGCAGCTGTGGCTGGCATCTTCAGAGGTGTAGCACCAAAAGACAGAGATCTCTCAGTGTCACTGAGAGAGAGTTCCAGAACCTCTTGAAAATGGTCACATGGCTGGTGGCCCCACCCCCTGATCTCCAGACAGAGGGGAGTTTAGATTGCCCTCCACACCAGTGGCGCGGAGGGCAATCTAAACCCCCCTCTGTCTGGAGATCAGGGGGTGGGGCCACCAGCCATGTGACCATTTTCTCCGAGGGCAACCCACTGAGTTCCACCACCTCTTTTCCCAGAAAAAAAAGCCCTGGAAGTGAATATATGAAAAGTATCATATGGAAAAGTCATTAAACTTGCCTGACTCCATGGCCTTAAACTCTCTTATGGTATTGAGCTGGTCCTATAGGCCAACCTTTGCCAGCTGCTCAGCAATCTCATGAATGGAGCACTCTGGCAAGTGAATTCCTTCCTGTTCACTTGCCCTCCACTTGCTCTCTACTCGATCCACTTGCCGTTCAAGTGTCATTTGTCACTTGTAGCTTGGCCCTGAGATGCCTTCTGGTGTCTGTAGAAGGGAGCTCTGATTCTCAAAAGCTCACACCCTGAAAGTCTAGTTGGTCTCTAAAGTGCCACTGGACTCAAATCCTACTGTTCTACTGTGGACCATATGGCTACCCACCTAAAACTAACAGTAATGTATCTTTGAATATTAATGAATCAAACACCTATATGAAAAAAAAACCCTCTCGGTAGTGTTATTACTATGAGGAAAGCAAACTAAAATTAATGAAATGATCCATTCATTTGTAACATTTGGATCTCCTCATTATTCTTGTGCCTGGCTATCTGGGTTCACAGAGATCACAGAGGACAGAGGAAAGGGAAGGACAAGAGGACCACATCTGGCCGGTCCAGTCTGCCCTGGTCTGGTCTCAGCTTTTTCACTGGTCGCCCCATCCCTGTGGAACGGTCTGCCGGAAAAGCCCTGCCCCTGCAGGAGACTCTGCACAGCAGCACTTGCTAAGAGGACATTAGAACGTTTTGATGTCCCATGTTTGGCAACTGATTTGGCTGGCTGCATTACACTGATTCTGGTCATATGCTTATAAGTTGCTTTTGCTGTTTCATCTATTATGCTAAGATTTGATTCCTTGCTCTTTTGTATGCTGCCTTGAACCCCTGTATGGAGAAAGCTGGGGGGGGGACCTTTAAATAAGCATCATTAAATGAACCAGTGGGGTGTCTCCAACTATCCACAGACTTTTCAGGAACCAAAAAAGAGAGAGGCAACCCTGCAATCAAAGCTGTACCAACCAAAGGGAATAACCCTGCAAGGCTAATTATTACAACAACAAGTGAATAAATTTATACAAGCAATCAATCAATTATATAGATTTTTTTTTGGTATTTTAATAATAAAGTGCAATGTGTGCTCTCAGTGCTAGTGTAGCTATCTATAAATAACTTACTATAAATAACTATATTATAATCAATAATCTGATTCCATCATTACAAAGATTAAGAAAATGTTCATACAAAAGTTAAGATTATTATTAACCGTCCAACATGACCAGAGCAGGACTTTTCCAATTCCCCCCTCCTACAGCAGCTCACTGAACTCTCCAGATATTTTGAGGCAACAGACCCACAGATGCAGCACAGAGACCAAAGTAGGGGTCTGTAGTAGAAGAGGGGAACTGCCAAAAATTGCCACGCCCTCTCCTGCCAATGGAACTGCATTTTTGTCAGAGGATCAGCCCCCATGTAATGGTTCCAGAAGTTCTCCTCTCCTCCCCGTTTGCTCTGCAGCATCCAGGGGCTCTTGGAATGAGCCTTGCTCAGCTGAGGAATTTTTTTAACACCTTCCTCAGGGCTCTTTCTGACACGTCTGAGTCCACATTCTCAGAGCCCAACTAGACAGTCCCTGTAACTGTCATATATGCCTGTCTGCATATCGGCCATGAATGTATTCTGTGTTCTGTACTGGTCCTCTGAGGGCATGAGAAGGTTCTTATTGATGTTAAGGCAGTAAGTTATCTCGCAAGTATTTACTTTCTCTTTCTCCGCTGCCTACAGAAGTGTCCTTGAAAGCTAGCTGTGGCCAGCTCAAAATGTATCTTTCTTGAGAACTGAGATGACTTCATTCTGTCTAGCCTAAACCTAGCATCTCTCGGACAGCCTCCCTGGCTCTTTCGTGCCCAAAACATTAACGACCCTTATCCTGATGGAAGGAACATTCCCTATAACTAACATCACCAGCCCTAGTTACGTAACTTCTGCCAATTCACTTGTCCGAGCACCTTGACCTTTCTGGATCTCTAATAAAGTTACTTCAACCAATACACCTGCGTGTTTGCTGTGGAGAACTTGGGGTTTCTACCTGCCAAGGACTAACAGTAACATGAGTCAGGTCAGAGGTCCCCACATGCTGCAGTTGGCATATGGGCAGGCCCACAGTGGGGCAAATAGCCCTCCCCTAGGCCATTTAGGTTCAGAAAACAGTGTGGGAGGGAATGCTGAAGCTTGCAAGCTTTAGTTTTCTGACATCAAGTATGTCTTCAAGTCAAGTTGGGGGAATCTCTGACTCAAGTCACATGTATTGTCTATGAATATCAGTCACCTCTGGGAGCACCTGGTGCGTTTCCCAATATTCGAATGGTTTAAAGCATGCAGTGTGCTTAAATTCACCTAATGGAATTTTTCTTTTCTTTTCTTTAATAAAATACTTTATTGTTTTATTCCGAATATAACAACCTGTCACCGACATCACCCGTGTAGGGACCTCCAGGCGGTAGATACATAAATATTATTCCATACAATATTATTTCATATTCACAATTACTCCCTGTACAACTCATTCCACTTAGCCTTATAATTAAATTAACCTCTCAATTTCCTATTAACCGACTAATCATCCCAAATTGTTTAAACATTTCTAAGTACCCCACCATCCTTCTAAACCAATTCTCCTCTTGTTCCCTAACCTTTAACCCATTCATTCTATGTATCTTCATCGTAAGGTACTCTAAAACTATTATATTATTCATATTTCCCCTCCAGTGATTAATCGTCAATTCCTCAGCTTCTTTCCAACTCCTTGCTATAACCTGTCTTGCTGCTACTAACATCAAATTTATCCGCTTAGATTCCTCTCTTAACCTTAGCCCTATTCCATCCAAATTAATAAGTGCCATTGCTTTAGATATGCTTACCCTTCTTCTCACTATCCTCGACATTTCCATACCAATTTGATCCCAAAACTTTTTTACTAAAGGACAGTCCCACCACATGTGACTGAACGTTCCCAATTCTCCACATTTCCTCCAACAATTTTTACTCCCCGATTTTGAAATATAATATAACTTAACCGGTGTATAGTACCATTTCTGTATCATCTTCAGACCTTGCTCCTGCATTAACCTAGATGTAGTAACTAAAGGAGGTAACCTAAACATTTCCCACTCTTCATCCCTAATTTTACCTTGAATATCTATTTCTCAATATTCCTTCAAGAATTCTCTTGGTGACTCCCCTGTGCCTAATAAAACCTTATACAATTTTGAAACTATTTTTGTCTGATCTTCTCCATACTCTTTCACCAATTTTTCAAAGGGAGTAATTAATCTTTTACCAATATCGTTAATTTCTTCCTCCTTCAACAAGGAGGAAATTTGGGTTTTTTGCAGCCAATTAATCCTACTCAAAATATTATTCTCCTCTTCCACCATCCCTTATGTTCCCCACACCTTTTTCAACTCTGTAATCATCATCTTCTTTAATTTATCTCCTACCTCCTTTGACACTGATCCCCTCAACGGGGCAAATTTATCATAATACCACATTTTGGTAAGAGGTGATATCCCTGGGGTGAGCTCTTTTTTCCACTTCTCCCATACCCAACAGGGTCCCTGAAAAGTTGATAATTTGTCGCCTATCTTCTTCCTCCTTTTCCTCCTATCAAACAAGTTTTCCTTTCCCCCTACTACCTCAAAATTTTCCCGTTCTGTCCAACCAATGTCTTCTCCTAATTCACCCTCCAACCAAATCATTAGATGCCTTAATTGATATGCATCATAATACAAACTAATATTGGGAATCCCCCATCCCCCGTCTTTTATTCCATAATATCTATACCTACCCGCCGTCCTTGGTTTCTTAGATGCAAAAACAAATCTATCTATAGCTCCTTGCCACTTCTTCAATATATATCCTGGTATATGCCAAGGTAGTACATAGAAAAGGTAAGTCAACCTAGGAACTAAAAACATTTTAACCATCGCATTCCTTGTACTAATTGAATCTTTCCTCCTCCCCCAAACTCTCATTTTATCTTGCATTCCTCTCCAAATTCTTTTAAAATTATACTCAAATATTTTTTTATCATTCCTAGGAATATTAACCCCTAAATACTTCACCATTTTGTTTGCTATAGGAATCCCCAAAGTTTTAGAAGCTGCTAATTGTATTTTCGGTTTAACATTAAAACACATCATTGAAGATTTTGAAAAGTTCACTTTCAACCCTGACACCTCTTCAAATTCCTGTAATACCTTTTTTAATGGGACCGTTGCGGACTCCAAATCCTTAATTGTCACCATCATGTCATCTGCATACAATGTTAACAGATCCCCATCTACTTTCCCTTTCCCTGGGACTTCAAAACCTACTATTCCTTTATTCTTTTTTAACTTAAGCACCAACGGCTCCAGTGCTAAAATAAATAACATAGGAGATAGAGGGCAGCCCTGTTTCGTACCACTCAATACTTGAACATACCCCACTGCTGATCCACTAACTCCTACCATCGCCTTAGACTTGGTATATATTGCCTTAATCATGTTTTGAAATTTCACCCCAAATTTATACTTTTGAAATATATTTTCCATATACGTCCAGTCCACTGAATCAAACGCTTTATAAATATCCAACGCCATAAGCGTAAGAGGCAATCCCTTATTTTTAGCTAAATAGATCATACCTATCACCTTCCTAACCGCTTCTACCAAATACTTCTGAGGCATAAACCCAAATTGATCTTTCCCTATCAAGTGTGTTATACATCTTTTAAGCCTCATTGCCATAACTTTTGCAAATATTTGATAATCCATATTGGTGATAGAAAGTGGCCTATATGAATCCCTTAGAGTCTGATCCTTTCCTGATTTAGGGATTAACACCAACCTCGACTCTAACCATGTAGGTGGGGTAGCGGATCCGTCCAGAATTCCTTGAAACACTTCAGTCACATGTGGCACCAATATGTCCTTAAAATGCTTATAAAACACCACATTGAACCCATCTAATCCAGGTGCCGATTGCATGTTCATAGAGTCTATAGCCATCTTAACTTCTTCTTCCATTATATTCTTATCTAATTCCCATCTACTTTCCCCACTCAATTCTGGGAATTAAACTCCCTCGCAAAATTGTTCTATATCACAATTTTTAATTCCTTTGTTTGCATACAGTTTATTATAAAAATCTAAAAAGTTCTCCAATATCTTTTTAGGTTCAGTTTCCAACTCCCCTTTATCATCCCTAATTGCCCTTATGTTTTTTCTTACCTGGAGATTCTTAACTTTATTTGCTAATATTTTCCCTCCTTTCCCTTCAAACTCATAATACTTCTGTTTACTATACCATAATTTTAAGGTGGTCCTGTTAACATCTAGTACATTCAGCTCTTCTCTTTTCCTATTTACTTGTTCCCTATCCTTCTTCTTCTTAGATTTCCCAAATTTCTCCCCTAATGGAATTTTTCTCCATGCTACTGAGCAGCAGGTTCTCAAACTTTTTGAAGTGGGACCCACTTCTAAACTTACTATGGCTTACAGGACAAAGTACACTACTTCCTTTCTCCCGAACATAAACCACAGCAACAAATCCATTAATGCAGAACAAATTTATATTTTCTTTTTAATGTTTGGTGGTTATTGATTCATGAGTGACAAGCTATATTGCATGGGTATTTTCCCTGTTAAGCATAGGCCAACCCAAATTTGCCATTTGCCTCCCAGAGACCTTCTCTGTCTCGAGCTCACAACCTGCCAATAAGCGAGCAGTGAACCACTTTTGGCCCCAACACACATTTTTTTTCTAAATCTTGCTTATCTGTGGTTGTGTAGCTTCATGTATGTGAGATTCCATAACAAGAGAGCTAGAACTTCTTTAAATGTTTGACTGACAGAATGTTCTTGAAGTCATTGCTTGCCTTATACCCAGGGCTCATTTCGAGGGGGAATGCACAGGAACGCAGTTCCCCAAAGATGTCACATGTCAGGTGGCCCCGCCCACCTGACTCTCTGCCATTTTGGGCCCGTTTCAGCCTGGATTGGGGCTGAAATGGCCTGGATCGGGCCTCTGATGGGTGGTGGATCACTCTCCTGCTCATCAGTGGCCCAATCCTGAGCATTTTGGGCCCCCTTTCAGCCATTTTCTGCCCCTTTTTGACATTTTGGGCCCAATTTTGGTCCTGAATGACCAGAATAGGTGATGTCAGGGGGTGTGGCATATACAAATCATTTATACTAACGACACCCTTCCGGTCATGGCAAGAGGCATGGCATATGCTAATGAGTTATGCTGATGAGTCATGCTGAGTTCCTCCAGCTCTTTTTCTATGAAATAACCCCTGCCTATACCAAAGAGACTATGACCAAACAAAATGTGAAGGGCTTGAAAAATTAGGATTAGAGGGAGATTTTGAAATGGTCTGCTATTGTCACAAAAATAACTGTGCAACATTGGCTATTTCCTCACATTCTAAAAATAGTGCCTCAATCACAGAACGCTGGCGGCTCTTTCACGTGATGTCATGGACCAACCTGGCCCAGTGGAGAAGAGAGACTCAGAGGACTCTTCTGAGGAAGAGGCAGCTGGTGAACCTGACCCAGATCCACAGCCAGTGGCAGAGGCACTGCAGGAGGAGGCAGGCTCTGAAGGCTCAGATACTGATCCACAGCCAGGTCCCAGCACATCGGTTCCTCAGCTTCCCAGCCCTGGGCTGGCAACAGAAAGCCAGGGGCAGGCCAGCTCTCCCCCTTCATCACCAGAGCCTCGGGAGCGCTGCCAGAGGAGGGCTAGAAGAGCCCTCCAAGCCAGAAGGCGCAGTGCCAGGCTAGCAGCACAGCACCGGCCCAGCATCATTAGTGATGATGAGTACTCGCAGGAGCAGGACTGAGACAGCCGGCAGGTGCATGCTATAGCACAAGCAGCTGAGCACTGTGAGGCTTAAAAGCAGCCGAAGAGGGAGTGTCTGCGTGGAAGCAACGAGTCCGCTCACTAGTGACCTTGCTGCTGTTTGGAACTGATTCTCTTGTCCCTGACCTTGGCCTGTTCCTGTGGATGTGTTTTTGGAATCCCCCTTTGGACTTGAAGCCGTGAGTGTGCCCAGTTGGTGCCTGAACCTTGGAACTGGGTGCTGCCCTGCTCGGACAACTTGGGAGTTATCCCTTGCCTGCTGCCAGTGTGAGTCTGCATCGAGACACGTGATTTCTGATGTCACCATTTCCAAAACAGAGGCAAGCAGTTATGATTCCATTTTCATGGTGCCATGAAAATGGAATCATAACTGCCTGCCTCCGTTTTGGAAACGGTGATGTCAGAAATCCCACCAAAGAACTACCAGTGTTCTGTGAGTTGGGTGCTATTTTTAAGATGTAGGGAAATGCCCATTTACTTGTTTCAGAGATTTTTTAGACCATCAAAGTTTATCCAACCAGTGAAAATCAGGCTGAACTTTTTTCCTTGAATGGCCAGTGCAGACCTTTCAGCGTCAGGGTGATATGATCCATGTATCCTACCCTTGAGAGATCCTACCACTATCTCGCCTAGGAATCCCATTCTCCTGGTGGAGGCGGGGGATCCCTCACTCCCAGCCTCTGCCCCCCACCCCCGCTTACCTGTTCAGCAGGGGGTGGCGAAAGGTGCAGGGAATGGGCCTGGGAGCTCTTGAGATTGGCTCCTGCATGCTCTGGAGGGCCTCCTTGTAACGCAGGCAGGGCTTTTTTTCAGCAGGAACATGGTGGAACAGAGTTCCGGAACCTCTTGAAAATGGTCACATGACTGGTGGCCCTGCCCCCTGACCTCCAGACAGAGGGGAGTTTAGATTGCCCTCTGCACTGCCAAGTGGCGCAGAGGGCAATCTAAACTCCCCTCTGTCTGGAGGTCAGGGGGCGGAGCCACCAGCCATGTGACCATTTTCTCCAAGGGCAACCCACTGAGTTCCACCACCTCTTTTCCCAGAAAAAAAGCCCTGAATGCAGGAATGACGTAACTCCTGGCACAACAAGGAATGAAGGCCCCTATGTGTGGCCATGGCCAATTTGATAAAAATCAGTTCCCAAGCTGTCCTCTGGAGAGTGCGTGTGTGAAGTAAATTCCCCCTGCCCCCTTTGTGACCCCCCCTTCCCCACTTTGGGCCCCAGGGAACCTGGCAACCTTAATCCCACCCCAGTTTTGGACAGCTAAGCAGAAGAGTTCTCTGGAGACTCCAGTAGAGATCTCTCAAACAGGTCTGAAATGATGCCACTAAAGTTACGGCCAGTATGTGGGATTTACACTGCTGTAAAAGAATACATTTTGGTCTGCTGTTTTAATATAGTAACAGTAGCAAAAGCATAGTATATCATAAACACTAAAAGTGAAAGACGGCTTTTCTCATTTTACTTGTTTCCATCTCATAGTCATCATGAGAGCACTGAACGAAGATATTTGATCAGCCTTCCAGAACCCAGCCAGTAAATGAATTTGAAGCAGGGATTTGGGGAAACATGACACACGCACACACACGTATGTGTATGCACCCACCCACACCCACACATATGAAAGGAAAGGAGATGATAGAACAACACGTTTCTTGGCAAAAAGAAAGATTGGCTTGTTTTTCTGAAATATGTTTGCCAGCAGTCTTGATGCGGTTTCAAAGATACCGTTTGGCCATTCTATAAAATATTTAGAGCATATTGTCTGCTTCAAAAACGCTGCACAGCTTCTTTTGCATCCAATGAATATTCATTGGGAAGCTCATTGGTGAATGCCTATTCAGAAGTAAAAGATCAAAAGGGAACTGTGTCAATTTTGTTCTTTTCTGGGCTGACTGCTATTTTTTGATGTAATAAATTGCCAATTTTGGAGGGGTAAAGAACAGAAATGGAAACGCAGATGCCTTTCAGGAGAATTCGGACCGTGCCATTATGAATAGTCTCTCTCCCAACAAACCGTTTTTGCAGGCCATTCAGATACCAGATAGACATCCAATTGTGAAGCATGCAAATCACCATAGCCAATGGTCAGACAGCTGCTAGCTGGCTTTTGGAATAATTAGAATCCACTGACCAACCCATGTTGTTGTGCAACTCAGACAGGTCTACAGTTTGCTTGGCTTGGCTTTTTAAAAACCGTACTCACAGAACATGTTTCATTCGCTCATAAATGGCTCACAAAAGCCTGTTCTCATTAGATACCGACCTAAGGAATGGAAACCAGGTCAGCGAGTTGCCATTTTAGCAAATGCCAGTGGAAAAAAATCCCTGCACTTAATGACCAAAGTAATCAATATATTATCTTAGAAATAGCAGTCGACGGGGTGGGGCAGAAGGACATGGAAGAGGTATAGGTCCTCTTTGATTTTGAGATTTTAATAAACAAAATAGTCTCCAAACTTGGAGAAGCGGACAGAGTACATTTTGTGTGCCACCCAGAAATATGTAACTATCATCACCTCCACATGTTCCAACAGAAATTATGGCTATAGTATTTCCCAGACTTGTGTGAAGCATCCTGTCTGGAAAACAGGCTTAATAAGGATACAGTGATGTATATTTGTTGAGTATTCAAACTGGTTCGTGTACATTATAGCAAGCCGTAATCTTGTATGTTATAACTGCTTCCCTTCATGGTAGGTCAGTATAATTATCCCAAGGGGAGGGGCTGTCGGGGCAGCAGGAATAGTAGCTTGCCTAAAGCTGCCAAGGAGTTCATGGCTGTTCTGTGGGATTTGAACCAAGGAATTCCTCGCACATGTCTTTCCATCTATAACATTTTCATCCTGCCCCTCATCCAATGAGCTCAAAGCCTCATAGGCTGGGTTTACTCCTCCTCCATTTTGCCTCCACAGCCACCTTGTGCGTTAGGTTAGGCTGAGAGAAGGCGACTGGCCCAAGGTTACCGAATAAGCTGGGTCTCCCAGGTCCTAGTCTAACACTCGAACCACTACACTGTGCTGGCTCATATCCTTAGCCCTTTACACGGTACCTGTTCCAGGACTGCCACATTTCCACTAGGGGCAGGAGATGCCCCATCCCTAACTCTTGATTCCTATCCCTGCTCCTGCAGCTGGCGAGAGGAAAATAAAGTTTTTAAAAAGCCATTGGCAACAGAGTGGTATCACTTCAGGAGAAACCCAGAAGTCAAGTCAGTCCGCTCTAGGAATGATTGGAGAGGAGACTCTGGTTTTACCATAGAACTTGTGTCAAATATTGGGTGTGTGTGTGATGTCATTTCTAGGTTTCCCCCCAAAATGATGCCATACCATCTCTAATGGCACCCTCATGTCCCCACCCCCACCTCAGACTCTTGCTGGCTCTGGACCTTAGCCAGTTCTTACACCGTCTGTTTGCAGCACCAAATTCCATTTCCAGTATCAATTTGCACTCCCCGGGATTTTACTGCATAAGTTTTAGTAGGATTTTTTGTAAAGTACTAACCTTACTACAGTGTCTCTTACTATTATTAGCTAAACTTCTAGCAAGTTCATTGATCCAGACAATTCTCCAGTTTTTATTAGACCCTGGCAGGCAGGCAGGCAGGCAGGCAGGCAGGCAGGCAGGCAGGCAGGCAGGCAGGCAGAGAGAGAGAGAGAGAGAGAGAGAGAGAGAGAGAGAGATGCCTGTAGCTCCAATTGTCCATCACCAATCTAGCAGCGAGCACAAGAAAAATATTAAGTCTCCATTGGCACAATGGCATTGCATCACTTCTGAGGAAAACCTGTAAGTAACATTAAGACACTCTAGGAATCTCTGGAAACTCTATGGTTTGGCCACAAAGTTTTTGACCACAAAGTTTCCAGGTTTCCCCTGGAAATGGGGAAATGTTGTTATGCCCTCCATGTCCCACCACCGAATCCCACCGGTTGTCAGCTTTGGGCTAGCAACCCTAGGTCTCAGTGCATTGTCCCTTTGCAAGATAAAAACAGCTTTGGGCAGACAGTTTGAAAGATGTGGTAGAAAAGAAAGGCTTAAGCATCCTCCCCTCCCCTCACACCTTCCTTCACTGAAAGCAGCACCTTCCCACAGGTGCTTTCCAAAAGCATTGCTAGAGAGTTCATGCAGGGCACATCGTCTGGTCCTCAATCATATCCTTTGCTCCAAAGAATCCTGACAGTGTTTTGCTATCTTCTGAGCATGGAGCAAGGGTCACTGGGTGTGTGTGTGTGGGGGGGGGGAGATAGTTGTGAATTTCCTGCATTGTGCAGGGAGTTGGAGTAAATGACCCTGGAGGTACCTTCCAACCCTATGATTCTATGTAAATAATGAGTTTAGCCAAGGCTATTTTCTGGGAAAAGAGGTGGTGGAACTCAGGACCGCACAATGATGTCACTTTGGGTCAGCTGGAACAAGGGGGGAGTTTTTAAAAGTTTAAATCGCCCTCTGTGAAAATGGTCACATGGCCGGTGGCCCCACCCCCTGATCTCCAGACAGAAGGAGTTTAGATTGCCCTCTGCGCCACTGGCATGGAGGGCAATCTAAACTCCCCTCTGTCTGGAGATCAGGGGACGAGGCCACCGGCAATGCGACCATTTTCAAGAGGTTCCGGAACTCCGTTCCACCACGTTCCAGCTGAAAAAAAGCCCTGCTGAGGAAAGAAGGCATTTTTAGTTCAGGTTTTCACAGAGACTGTTAATTGATGCATGGGAGTGTACTTGTAATAGTCCAGCAGAGGCTGTTGAAGACATATCTGTCCCAGCAATCATCCACAATATTAGCTTTAGAATCCCCTTCATTTATCAAAATAGATCGTTCAGGAAAATATTGGCATCCTATTGGAAGAAAGCAGCTCTCGTTCTTATAGATGTTTCTTCTGTTCAATAACACGAGTGAGTTGCAGGGGCTATTTCAACTCACATTATCAATACAAACCAACAAGAGCATGTTGCATCAGAAATACAAAGAGACATGCTTTGAGAGCAAGCCTAACGCTGAAAAGAAAATGCAGGAGAAACAAGCACCCACGTGTATTGTTAGACTCAAAATTAGCAGAGATTAGAAGGATGCAGCTGAAGCATTTCAATATCTGACATGCTGTGAACGATCAGGCACCACCACCACCCCCCAGTCACCCCAGGAGAAATGATACAAGCAAACTGCAAAAGCCAGCAAGCAAGGCAGGTATGCATGCAAGGGCTGCAAGAGCATCCTGCCTTGGCACAGGGTTGCCTGGTCCCCTTACCTGGCTCTTACCTCCTCCTTGCATGCTTTAACTGGTAAGCTCACCATGCTGCCGCAGGGGACATAGCTGCTTCACAGCAGACTGATTTGGGCCTCAAACGGGCCCAATTCACCCTGTTTGGGGCCCGAATCAGCCTGCAGCGAAACACAGGAGTGCTCCCAGAGCGTTTCCGTTCCTTCCTCCCCCGCTGGCCAGGTAAGTGTAGGTGGAGGACAGATGGTGAAAACCGGAGATCCCCCACCCTCACCGGGGAAATGGGATCCCTATCTTAGCCTCTGTGAAGGAAATTGCTTTCAGGAATAACAATTTTTTAAAAAATCTTAGTCGTAAAACATTTCTATTGTCTTATTTCCTTAGACTTAAGGAGGCTAACAAAGCATCGTTGAAGGTCCAGAACATAAAGAATCCTGGGCTGTTTCCGCACGGCTTACCTGAACCCGGAACGCTGCGCAACATGCCAAAAAAACCAGCGAAGATCACGTTTTCTCGCGCGAGAAACACTCGCGCGAGAAAACATGATCTTCCACATTTTTTTCGGCATGTTGCGCAGTGTTCCGGGTTCAGGTAAGCCATGTGGAAATGGCCCTGGTATATGTAAACGGGAGGAAATGTGAATGGATTCTCCCTTTTCATCAGATTTTGCCAGTAACCACAACTATCTTTATTTATGTCATTGATACCTTGCCTTTCTCCCCAATGGGGAGCCAAGACAGCTTTCTTCACTCACCTCTCCTCCATTTCATCCTAACAACAACTCTTTCAGGCAACTCAGGCTGAGGAAGAGGGACTGGCCCAAGGTGACCCAGCGGGCTTCCATGGCAGAGGGGGGATGTGAAACTGGGTCTGCAAGGCGGTAGAACAAAGAGAGAGTCTCAAGACTTGGCTAACCAAGACTAGACCCTTAAGAAATTTACAAGATAAAGAAAATCTATTGCTTGCAGTTATAACTCAATTCATAATTAGAAAAAAAAAACTTTTTTGGCAACACCATTGAGTATCTGGATGAATGAGAGAGAGAATATTGATTTGGATGATTAATTTGGTGGTCTCCAGCTAGTGGGTGTGATAGGACCGTGACAATCTGTGCCTTGCATGTCTTTGTACCATGGTGGCCCCAGGAACTGCCAGATGCAACTCTTTTCAGTGGAAACTCTGGACATGGATGTGGTTTCACTTGCAGTCTGGAAATTCTATGTACAGACTGTGAAGATTTAAAAAAAAAAACTTCTGTATTATAATGACACCTTAATGTTCTGGAAACTAATTGTTTTGGTCAAATCTGTGGCATGGATATGATCTGTTAACCGAGTCAGACTGACCATCCGTGCTGGTTTCAGATGCCTCACTCTATGGAATGGTTGAGGTGAGTCACAATGTCCAGGAAGGTTCTAGAAGTTACCATTGGGATGGCAGTTGGAGAGCTATCTGCGGCAGTCTTCAGCGATGGCCCAGGTACTAACAGCTCTGGAGAGTAAGGGGGGACAAGAATTGTGGGGTTGCCTTGTGAGTGGGAAGAAAGACTTTAAAGCAGGGAGATCAGAAGTGTGGCATGGGGACCACCGTGGGCACCAGTTGCACCCATTCCCCCTCCTTCCAGGGCTTTCACCTCAGCCTGAGGGTCAGCACCTGACTTACCTCCACAAGGCACCTCCATTTCCTCACTGCCTGATGACTTTGGGGCAGCTGTGGAGAAAATACGGGGCAAAGCCAGTCCCCACCTTGGCTGAACCCACCACATCTGTCCCTCAATAGCAAAGGTTTGGATAAGGATAAAAGGAAAGAGGATGAGGAGCCATCAGGAGGAAGGGAATGATGTGGAGCCAAAGGCAGAGAGGGGAAGAAGGGAACAGAAAGGGCAAAAGTGGAGCCATGATGGGGGAAACAAAGATGATCCAAAAGGGCAGCGCTGATGGAGAAGGGTGAGTCTCAATGTCCTGGAAGGTTCTAGAAGTTGCCATAGAGATGGCAGTCAGAGAGCTATCTGCGGCAGTCTTCAGCGATGGCCAGGTACTAACAGCTCTGGAGAGTAAGGGGAGACAAGAATTGTGGGGTTGGGTTGTGAGTGGAAAGAAAGATAGACTTTAAAGCAGGGAGATCAGAAGTGTGGCATGGGGGCCACCGTGGGTACCTGTTGGACCCATTCCCCCTCCGTCTGGGGCTTTCACTTTAGCCTGAGAGTCAGCACCTGACTTACTTCCACAAGGCTTCTTCATTTCCTCACTGCCTGATGAGTTTGAGGCAGCTGTGGAGAAAACATGGGGCAAAGCCAGTCCACACCTTGGCTGAACCCACCGCATCTGTCCCTCAATAGCAAAGGTTTGGATGAAGATAAAAGGAAAGAGGATGAGGAGCCATCAGGAGGAAGGGAATGATGGGGAGCCAAAGGGGAAGAGTGGGGAAGTAGGGAACAGAAAGGGCGAAAGTGGAGCCATGATGGGGGAAACAAAGATGGTCCAAAAGGGCAGCGCTGATGGAGAAGGGTGATGGGATTTCACTTCTCTCTCAAGTCCTTGAGGTCACCTCTTGTATCTCCTAAAGTTGCACCCATTCCCCCTCCTTCCGGGGCTTTCACCTCAGCCTGAGGGTCAGCACCTGACTTACCTCCACAAGGCACCTCCATTTCCTCACTGCCTGATATCTTTGGGGCAGCTGTGGAGAAAATATGGGGCAAAGCCAGTCCCCACCTTGGCTGAACCCACCACATCTGTCCCTCAATAGCAAAGGTTTGGATGAGGATAAAAGGAAAGAGGATGAGGAGCCATCAGGAGGAAGGGAATGATGGGGAGCCAAAGGGGAAGAGAGGGGGAGAAGGGTGATGGGATTTCACTTCTCTCCCTAGTCCTTGAGGCCCCCTCTTGTATCTCCTAAAGAGCAAGAGGTAACTCATGAACATCCCAAAATCCTGGGGCTCCACACCCAGCACAATCGAGACACTGGGGGACCAAATATGGATTGGGACATTCGTGCAGATTTGGGGATGGAGCCTTGGGAAGGGAGGGTTTGGGGAAGACAGGGACCTCAGCAGGCATGTGATGCCATAATGTGCACCATCCTGTGCATCCACGTTCTCTGGGGAAACTGCTGATCAGTTGTAATTCCAGGAGATCTCCAGGCCTAACCTGGAGTTTGACACCTGGGAGCAGAAGGAATCTAGCAGCCCATGAAAATGTTATAGGAGTAGTAGAAAACAGTCCTCACATCCTGCCTCTATTAAAAGGCAGAGAGCCATGCTCTGGACCAGTTGTCATTCATGGAGGCTCTAAAACCCAGTCCCCCACCGAGATGGTTACAATATCCCAAGGTGGGTTTCTCTGAGGAAAGGTTTGGCCATTCACTGGAACCATCCGGTTTGGCTCTGTGGATTTCAGATGCCTCCCTCCACAGAATGCTTGAGGTGAGTTCCAAAGTCCAGGAAGGTTCTAGAAGTTGCCATAGGGATGGCAGTTGGAGAGCTATCTGCGGCAGTCTTCAGCGATGGCCCAGGTACTAACAGCTCTGGAGAGTAAGGGGGGACAAGAATTGTGGGGTTGGCTTGTGAGTGGGAAGAAAGAAAGACTTTAAAGCAGGGAGATCAGAAGTGTGGCATGGGGACCACTGTGGGCACCAGTTGCACCCGTTCCCCTTCCTTTCTGGGCTTTCATCTCAGCCTGAGGGACAGCACCTGATCTACCTTGACAATAATCCTCCATTTTTAAAGGCCATTTCCCAGGGGCTCATGACTGGCAAAAGCCCACGAAACTCTCCCCGTTTACATTGGTATGGGAGAAGTCATCCTTTAATAGAATAGCTGAACTTTTCTTTCTACACACACAGAAACAGAGGAGCTGACCATCTCCTTTGTTTCATTCTAGATTGCCCTGATCATTTTCTGGGGTCCAGATCTGGGAATTACGCTCCTGTGTTCCTGTGACAGGCATCCAAATGTCTACTCAGAGGAACACACTGAGATATGATTCGGTGCCTTCAGCCAGGTTGGGGGCCTGCTCTGCTCCAGCATTCCTCCACAGCTGTCCCAATGTCATCTAGCTTGAATCTGGACAGCAGTGGAGAATATTCCCCAACTACTCCAAATGGCTGTATATTCTGAATATAAGAATGACGCCTGGCTTGAAATTTTGCAGAGGAAAAAGATGATGCTTGATCTATGGCGGAGACTTCGGAGAAGGTTTTCTAGAAAGAGGATCACAACAGAAGGTTTGTGTGCAGGATGCTCTCTGGGGACTGTCTTCTGGCTGCACTCAGGGCCCTAAAGTCCTGCTCTTTTGGGGGGTTATCCTGGACTAATGGGCCCCACTTAGGTTTGATGCAGCATGACTCTTCTTACAAGGGCTGAACCACTGACACCAAATAAGGGTTTTATAGAAGAACGGTGTTCTTCTTTCCAGCCCAGAGTGCTGCAGCCCTGGCTTGTAGACCCCTCTCCCATTCGAATCTCTGTGCAACCACAGGTTGCTGACTGAAGGAAGGAATCTGGCCTCCCATCACCCATGAAATGGCCACACTGCCACTCCTCTGACTCTTGCAAAAGGGTCCTGATCCTCTGCAATGTGGAAGGTGGCCCAGGCTCTTACATCCCATTTTCTGCTGAGCCTTCAGTCCAAAGGTTGTGCCTGAGATGACTCCGTAGGGAGTGGTGGACCTTCTGTAAGAGCTGTTACGATCCCTCCCACATAACCTCTCACACTCCCTTCCTCTTCTTTGCTAATAACAGCAGCAGCAGGAGCAGCAACATTCAATTTATAAACCACCCTTCAGAACAACTTATTGCCACACTCAGAGTGGTTTACAAAGTGTGTTGTTATTATCCTCACGACAATCACCCTGTGAGGTCAGTGAGGCTGAGAGAGCTCTGAGAGAGCTGCGACTGACCCAAGGTCACCCAGCTGGTTTCAAGTGGAGGAGTGGAGAATCAAATCCAGTTCTCCAGGTTAGAGTCCTGCCACTCTTAACCACTATGCCAAACTGGATCTAGTCACAGAGAGCACACACTGAGAGTTTACACAGCCCTTTTAAAAAATCTTCCATCTCTGCCACCATTTCAGACTGATAGTGCTTTCCTTCTGCAGAACTAAAATGCTGGTTGATTTAAGCACTGAGCTGTTAAAAGCAATGCCAAACCATCTTCTGTCCAAACTGAACATAGAAGCAGAAGACACAATTTAATTTCTTTCCTTGATTATGATAAAAGAAGAGAGAATTTTGTATTGCTAGTTGTTGAGGCAGAAAAGGAAATCCAAATCTCCTTTTGCTTGGCATTTGTGTGAGATTCTCCCTCATGCAGCTGAACTTGGGTAGAGCTTCACTTGCCAGTTTGATCCAACTAGTCGAGGCGCTGACCTCTTGTTAAACTAGTTAGGAGATCTCAGAGAAGAAAGGTGCCTTTCATAAGAAAGTGATCCAGAGGAAATGGAAGTGACAGGATGCTGATGAAAGGAAAACGACAAGGGGCGAGGAGAACTAAAAGGCCCTTATATCGGACAGAAAAAGTTTGCCCCTGATCCAAAGGACTTATGGAACAGGTCCAGCCCTGCCCGTAGAACACTTGGAGGGCTGGATTCCGTTTCAATAGAGGCAACAAGAGAAGCAAGAGCAGCCAGTGGGGCGGGGGGATTGGCACCCAAGTGAAGAGATTCTGATCTCTGTCCCCTCGGCCGCTCCCGCCGACACTCGACATGCTTTGTTTTGCTATTTGTCACCCACAGCAAACCAAGAGTCACCAGCAGAAGAACAAGAGGAAGAGGAAGAGAAGACGCCAAAGGCGGGCGCTGGCCATGACGCGGGTAATTGAGGGCATTTTCCGGCAGTGGTTTGCCATTTCTGCAAACTTAGGGGAAGAGGCCAATTTGGGGAAAAATCAGTCTCCTCACTCCCCCAAAGAAGAAAATGTCAAGTGGTGTTTGTGGAAGAGCCAATGAAGATAAATATACACTCACACCTCAGATGCCAGATTAGTTTACTGTAGAAACCCAAAATGGTGACAGGAAAGGCAGGGGTGGAAAGGGGTACTGGACCAGTTGCTGGAGCCACGTGGGAAGAAGGGAAAGAAGGGAACCAGAGGCAGAGGGAGGAAGATGAGGACAGGAAGGGCCAACTTGTAGCCAGTTTTGGGGGAAGCAAGAGACGGAGTAGAGAACCAGGGGGGATTGGGGGCATGGGATTCCCCCCGTCTCCCATGTCCTCACAGATTCCACCATGGAGTCTCCTCAAGAGTCAGGGGTAATCCTGGAAGCTCCAGACAACTCGGGGCTCCAGACTCTCGCCCAACCCAGACTTGTGCCTCCATGAACTGAAGGAACACATGGGAGGAATAGATTTAGATTCAAAATCAGCAATGAGAGAAGCAAGAGCAGCCGGCGGGGTGGGGGGATTGGCGCCCAGTGAAGAGATTCTGGTCTCCGTCCCCTCGGCCACCCCCTCCGACACTGGCTATGGCTGTCCAGGTTCTTGGCCCCCAAAGGCCTGCAATTTGCCCTGGGAGTCATTCTTTGTGTTGCTCTTTGTCCCCCCAGCAAACCAGGAGTCACCAGCAGATGAAGAGGAGGAGAAGGACAAGGAGAAGCCAAAGAGGGAAGCTGGCCATGATGCAGGTAAAGGGAGAGCATCTTCCAGACATGGTTTGCCATTTCTGCAAACTTAGGAGAAGAGCTCAATTTGGGGGAAAAATCAGTACTCTCCCCCACCCCACCCCCACCCTCAAGAAGAAAATTTTAAGTGTTGCCTGTGGAAGAGCAAACTTTGGTAAATTAGCCCCCACAGCTCAGGTGCCATCTTAGGTTACTGTAGCAACCCAAAATGGTGACAGGAAGGGCTGGAGCAGAAAGGGGTAATGGACCAGTTGCTGGAACCACATGGGAAAGAGCCAGCAGGAGGGAGGGAAAGAAGGGAACCCGAGCCAGAGAGAGGAAGGGCAAACTTGGAGCCAGTTGTGGGGAAGCAAGAGATGGAGCAGAGGGCCAGGGTGGATTGGGGGCATGGGATTCGCCCGTCTCCTATATCCTCACAGATTCCCCCATGGAATCTCCTAAAGAGTCAGAAGTGATCCTGGAAGCTCCAAAAATCTTGGGGCTTCAGACCTTGCACAACCCAGATCTGTGTATCCATCAACAGAAGGAACACATGGGAGGAGTGGATTCACTTTCAAAATAGGAAATAATAGAAGCAAGAGTGCTAGTGAGTAGCCAGTGGGGAGGAGGTTAGCCCCCAGTCAGGGGTTGCTGATCTCTCTCCCCTTTGCAGCTTCCTCCAAAGCTCACCGTGACTGTCCATGCTCTTGGCCTCACTAGGTCTGCACCTTGCCCTTGCAGACACTGTATTGTTATTTCTCACCTGCAGCCAACCAGGAGTCAGCAGCAGTGACAGCAGTGGAAGACAAGGAGGAGGAGAATAATAGGGACAAGAAGAAGATGGTTGCGGTGGCCCAGGACTCCCTTTCGCAAACAACTGCCCTTTTTCTGGAGAACACCTTCAGGAAGATCTTAAACGACATGGATTTCCCGGCTAGTTCTGTCTCCATGACTATACAACACCTCCTGGATTCCATCTCGGAGAGCCCTTTAGACAGGCTCCCGGCAGGTCGAGACGAAAGCAGTTCTGTCTCAATGCTCTGTCGTTTTCTTGCCAATGCTTTGATTGAGAACGTGCTTCACATTGTTCATGCTGAAGCTTGGAAGACCTACGAAGCCCAGTGCAAGGAAGCCTTCCCTGGAGGATGTGCAGACATGCACACAGTAGCGTTTGATGAACATGCCACCATGGACCCAGCTTTCTGGAGGCCTGATTTGTTGAGGAATGAACCTGCGGAAGAGATTCGTCAAAGGATTTTAGACACACTGAAGGAGTTTGCTGCTTTGAGCCAAACCCACCTGTCCCACTTCGAATTGTGTGCCCGGACGAAAGCTGCTGTTGCACGGCTGAAGAGAAACCATGGGGCAACATCAGCTCACAAAAGACACCCCAGATCAATCAACGTGATCTCTTATTCGGAGATGAAGGTCCTTCGATACGTTAAAGAGATCATCGGGAATGTCCTGAGCTATGCTGAGACACAGGTGAGGCAAGAAGGATCCCTGGCAAGGACAGACCACTCCAGGAGCCCTCTTCTCCATCAGGACATCTTGAAGCAATCCAGAGCAGGAAGACAAGAGGGAGTTTCTCCCTCCACAGCAGGAGCTGGAACTTCCTCCTCTGACACCTGGGAGCAGGAAGTCGAGTTCTCAGAGGAGGCTCAAGGCCAAGCCGGATATTTTGCTGTGGAATCACCGGAGACAACCATAGAAGCCCCAGTGTCCTGTCTGGAGAAAGAAGAAATGGATCAAAACCCAACCTTGCAAAAAATCCAGATTTATATGGAAGACTATTTAAAGGGGGAGGAATACTCTCAAGTCATCGAACTCGTGCGGAGTCTCTTGCACACCATGTTGGAATGTATTTCTGCCATCCGATTCGAACAGTCTTTCACAGGCTGTGGTCAACGGGATAGCCAGACCACCATCTCAGATTGGGAAGTCAATAATTTGACCCATGACCTAGTGGAAGACGTGTTCCGGAACATCGCATGTGCTGCTCGAGCTGCTGTGGAGAGTCCTGGAAGAAGGGAGTCAATGGTGCACTCGTTAGAGCCAGAGACCTCCTCGGCACCAGGAACCTCCCGTGGGGGACGTCATCTAAGCCCAAGCACTCAGCCTGAAATCCTTAGCCTCCTGCCCAGCTTGCCTCACCATCTGGTACAAAGATCCTTAACCAAGCTGGGAGATTTTGTTATATCTAAAATAGAAGATCACTTCCATTCAGAAGTGGAGAACCTCAAACCGTCAACGGGTTCAGACTGTTCCTCTCCGATTCCACAAAATGACAGGATGTTTTTGCCAACTTCATCCAGTCGTTACAACAACTTTCTGGAGAGTTTTCAGTCAAACAGGCTGCCATTGGCTGTAGAGCATCTACAGTTATATGCGGAAGACGTGGCCCTGTGCATTCTGGATGGAATCCAACAGGTCTTCAATGAGGCAATGGAGGAGAGTGCCATTCCCCCCATTCTGCTTGTTGAAAGTGAGATTGTCGATGGGCTTTGCGCTTCTCTCAGTTCCTTCGAGAGCCAGCGTGGAAGGCAGCGTCGCCACACACAACAAGAGTGCCTACTAGAAAAACTTCTCAGGAGAAACATCAGGTTCAAAAGAGAGCTCCAAAGCCGTACCCATGGCACAATCCAGAACATTGTTGCCGAAATTGACCGAGAAATCCACGCAGACTCTGAGGAAAAGGATGCGTGGCTGCTGTCCCAACATTTGGTGTCCACCGTGCTGGAGGGGTTCCTTTCTGCTCTTGCCGGTGCCCAAAGCAGCCAGAGATCCTTCTTTCACTGCCTCAGATCCATCTTACAAGGGGTTGTGGACAAGGCAGTCCAGCCTCTTGGACAGATGGAAAGCGTGGTCGAGGCACGGCTTAGGGGCCACCTTCAACGCCTGGGAATGGGCCGAGGCAAGATCAGGAAGGAGGATCCAAGGGAAGAGGCTGCCAACACCCCTGACAGTATTGGGAAAGACCTTGTGGAGAAGGTGTTTGTCAGGCTGGTGTCTTTTGCCAAACAAAAACCATGTTCCATCTTGGCACTGGCAGCCTCCTCTTTTTCTGTTGAGGAAATTCAAGGTGCCTTAAAGAAGATCAGGGCTGGCGCCCAAAAGCTGGTTTCCATCACTCTCCAGCTGATACTCAACGACCTGCAAGAGGAGATGATCTCTTCCATTGATATCCTCCCGTATGAAGCTTATGCGGCTGCAAACACCGTCCTCCAGGACCTTTTAAGAGAAGCGGCAAGCGTGACAGATATCTCAAGGTGTTCCAGGATACTGTCTAGCAGAGGTGAGTCTCAGGAGTTGATGCTCATACCACACGAATTCTGCAGCCAAATTTCTGTAAGAGATCACTTAGATTTCATCAAATGTCAAGTATGCCCTGAAGTGTCAGGTGTCAGGTCCAAATCTGATTCAACATCAGTCATCAGAGACTCATACCGATGCAAAGGCCAATGGATGTCAGATAATATCAAGTATTAGGTGGACTATTCGATCCAAATTTCACAGAGATTAAGAGCAGTTGTGGGAGACATCTTTTTGGCTCTGTTTTTGGATTGGGGCACTCTGATTGTGAACCTCATGGGGATAGTTTCAGCTATGGCTGCAGTAGAACAACAGGACTGGAGTCCAGCATCCCTTTAGAAACCTACAAGATTTACAGTGTAGAAACCTTGGCGAGTCAAAGCGCCCTTCCTGAGATACAGGGAGGAGGGGAGACCCCGGAACCTTTTTATCCTGGTCAGGAGGTGGATGGGGTGAAGCAAAGAGGGGAGTCAGATGGGATAAGGGAGTCAGAACAGTCAGTAGATCCTCAAGCTGCAGTGACCTTTCTTTATCATGGCCTGTGAGGACTGCTGCATTGGCTCGGCGCCACCTTTGCGGGATGACAGGCCGCCCTAAGACCACTTTTAATGATGTTTGCTGCTTCTCTTGATTTGCTCTGATTGTTCTGGTAGGTTCGTTTCCCATTTCCCATTCTGATTTCCATTGTTTGATATGATTTTATGGATTTCTGAATAGCATTTGAGCAAAAAAGTGGGACAAAAACTGAAGAAGCCCTCCAGCAGAGCAAATATGAGGACTTGCAGTTTGGGGAACTGGGAGGGGAAGGCTTTAGGCTAAAGGGCAACAGGGAGGACTGCAGACATGCCCCAAGTGTGCTGGATCGCAGGTTGGGAAGTCCGCTTCCTGCGAATCTCCGCTTGTAGCGGATTTTTCAAATGCTGAAAATGCTAGCTATTTTGGTGGGAAAGTACAGGCTTCTTGAGGGCCGGCTGAATGCATTTGGTCACCCCCAGCTCCCTCCCCTTGCTGTCTTCTCCTGGAGAGAGGTGGAGTTCTGTGTGGGACATCTTGCACTCGGGCAGCAGAAACACAGGTGCGGAGTTGTCTTGGCTGGGCAGGCCTTGTCTGATGTGAACATGCCTTGTGAAATTTCAGAAGCCCAGGAGAAAGAGGAATATGGCAGAAAGCAGAGCGGTGGCTGGGGCAGCAATTCTGAGCACGAAGCCTCCTCAAGTGGGAAGAGTCGCTGCGGGGCAGAGGCTGCCACTGCTGTGCCAACTGAAGACGAAGGCGCAGATCCTACGGTGAGCAGCCAAGCTCATGGAGCGAGAGATTCGCCCACTTCCCTCAGGGGAGCGAAGGGGAGGGGCGGGAGGGGGCGAGAGGAACAGAGGCAGCCCATGAGCCCCCTCTCCAAGCTCCCCAACCCTTCCCCTCTTTTCCTGGTTATCCTTCTGTCTTTCTTGAGACTTGGCATAGAAGAGTGGGAACCCACAATTGGAGGCAAAGGTTAAACAGGCCAATGGGAAAATATTTAACATTTAATTAGTGATAAAGTGACAAGTGCTCTAATAAGTTACATGAGGAATAAGTTAAATATAAATACAGACTATTCCTATAAATATAATGCACAAAATACAAAGAACAAATCCTATGAGACCACCAAGTAAGGTTATAAACACTGCAAAGCACCAAAACTTCAATCTCTTCATGTAATCACAGTGTCCTTTTCTTATTATTTTATAGGTCCGGTTGGTGAAGCGATGTAATAAGACCGTCCAAATGGTACGTATTGACTAATATTCCATGGGGCTGTTAACCCTTTGCCTCCAATTGTGGGTTCCCACTCTTCTATTTCTTGCATATATTCGGTGGGGTCTCTGTCTTTAGCTGTTTCTGGAGACTTGGGGCATGTTGATATTGAACATAAAACACGTATACACCAATGATGACTGGGCACACCTGTCGGGGAAACGGCTTGTGACCTTCTGAACACTCAGTGAAAGGGAAGCCTGTTCCAGGCACCGTGGGGCCCCACCCCTCTTCTTACCCAAAGGAAGTACTTCCGTCTCATCATCAGTCCTTGCAGCTAAGAAATGGCCTTTCTTTCTCAGGCACAGGAAGAGATTGTTCCCGTCACCTCCTCTGCCCCCAACATCCATCAGAGTGAGAGAGCCTCACAGACCGACCAGCCACCTCCACAGAACACAGAGGATGGTAATCTTCTGTCTATTTATCTATCTGTCTGTCTATTTTTCTTCTGGCCACCCTCCAAGGAGCTCAGGGCAGAATGTATGGCTCTTCCACATGCGTTTTATGTCCCTTACAACGAGCCTATGAGGTAGGCTAGGCTGAGAAGGAATGGCTGGTGCTCGGGCACCAGACAGCTTCATGGATGAATACGAAGGGTGGGGGGGTCTCCAAAGTCCTAGCCTGATGAAAGAGTTAACAAGAAGTTAAAGAAGGGTTTTCTTCCACTCAAGTAAAAACGATTCAGCGGTTTATGGGACATAGCAATGAAAGGAGCAGTGGAATGCTAAGGCTAAAAATGATTCGTGGCCTGGTGGAAAGATGAACTGCATACATTGCAAACCAAACAGCTGAACAGCAAATGGTTGTGGGCGATGGGGAAAAACACTCTTCGAACCTCCGACTCAACACAATTTCTATCTAGTATTTACTTTATTGTAGCCCTCCTTTTCCAATGAGACTCCAGGTGGATTACACAGTGTGCAAACAATACAATCACTATCTGAAACAAAGCACAGGTCTTAACGTGACATGTTAAACAATGCGAAAAAGGTGGGGGACACAACAGGGAATCCATGAATCTGGGCAGCGGTTGATTTTGGCCAGTGGCAGGGAGGCACCCGCAGAAGGCCCTGTTCAGAAGAACAATTCTGCCATGGTAGAGCGTAGGGAGAGAGGTGTTCCCGCAGATAGGAGACTCCCAGGCCATGAACATTTTGGACATGATGGCCCGTTCCATAAGTCACGTTTGCTAAAGGGAACCTCCATGTTCCGAGGCAGTGTATCTCTTAGTACCAGTTTGGGGGGGCATCAAAAGGAGATGGCTTTTTCCCCTACGGTGGGACTTTGGGGGAATCCATCTGATCATTGTGAGCACAAATGGAGAGTATCACGATACAAAGATTACTAAAGAATAACAATCGTGAATACTTACTAAATATTAAGTCAAAAGTACAATTTAACATTTAATAAACCCCCACTAAATTGTATCTATTTCGTATGTGGAAAACATGCATAAAACCATGGAGGACATGCAAATGAAGCAAACTACAACAATATCACAGACTAGTTCATTCATACGTTAAATTCCTTCTTAGCATGTTCGCTTCATATCATTTCGTGACCATAAAGGGCTAGCGCTTAAACCTGTTTATGTACAAAATTCAAAAATACATGATTATGTAATAAGTAATGGAATATTTCACTAGCCCTTCCAATGTCACAGTCCACAATTGCAAACTTTGAATGGACAAGAGTTCAGTTTTGATCAAACCATTTACAGTTCCTTGATATTAATCAATTCATAGTCCAATGAAGCTGAAAGGTGTCCCACAGCCAGTTCGTGGAGCCCAGTTTGTATGAGTCGTCCCATTTGTTTCTTTCACCCCATTTTGTTACCTTCCTCCAAGCAGTCACAATTCCAAATAATAGACAGGTAGTTTTTACTCTGCAAGTGGCGCAATTGAGACACCCTTCCCTTCTTATTCCCGCAGAGCCCACAAAATCGGAGAAGAAGAGCTCCATCTTGCAAATGCTCTGTTGTTGCTGCAGAAGGAGGCCGAGGCCCTGAGAAAGATACGTGGCATCTCTGCGGGAGTCAAAGGGCCTGCTTTCCGGTCAAGCTCTCTGGCCTGGGGCCAGCATTGAAGATCTGCATCGTGTGGCCATTCTGCAGACAGGAAATGACTCACTCCTGAGCAAACGACGGAGCGGTCAGGATGGCGAATGTGCCGGACTCTGCAAGGACCCCACCGACAGCCAACAGTCTTGGGTCGGTGTGCTGACGGTGGCCTTGCGATGGGCAGAAACAAACGCAGCCACCACCGCACACGCAGCCAAGCCCTCTGATGCCAGCAACTTCCTGCCCACTCTTGGAGCAACAGAAGGCAAGCTGGAAGCAGAGGACACCCATTTACTCCCCAGGAGACTGATGGGATGGGCAGCAGGACTGTGGAGGTTGGAGCCCCAGGGTGCTGCCCAAGACCTGTTCCTGTCTGCAGCCAGGTTCTCTTGGGCCAGGCAAGGGGAATGCAGAGTCTGGGACAGCGGAAAGGGGACATCCAACTGTACCGGCACCAGTCTTGTGAGGGTCACTTTACACATTGCTTCTTCCAGGAGTTAGGCATAATTCTTATTCCCAGTGGGGGCAGGTTGGCCAAAAAGACAGGGCTTTGCTCCTGCCGGAAAGGAACGACCCAAGGGACAGCAAAAGAGGAGGCAAATGGGGGACTGGAGCCCACACCTCAGACATGTAAGAACAGAAGACAGGGAAGAAGTAAAAAAAAAAAAAAGGCAAACAAGGTACAGGGAGAAATCTCAGCAGTGACAGGGGGTCAAGCAGGACCGTCTCTGTTTCCTCCCAAGAGGGAGATCAATCTTGGGGGGCTTTCACCTGCTGCCTTTCCACTACCCTTGTCCCTACATTCCCTCTTGTCTCCACAGGAAGTACTTCCTGGTCAGGCTTCCTTTTGATCACTATTTTGCACATTAGGCAACCATCCCTGCCACCAACATCTGATATCTGGAGCTGGGAAAGGGAGAGCTAGCTCCCCTTCAGTTGCGAACGTCAATGTGGAGGCTGGAGATCTCGCAAAATCACAACCGATCACCAGGCCCCCGAGATCACCTCCCCTGGAGAAAATGGCTCCTTTTGTGGGTGGACTAGATGGTATTATATCTGGCTGAGATCCAGCCCCTCCATGAACCCTGACCTCTCCAAGCTCCACCCCCACCCCCAAATCTCCAGGTCAGTTTCACTTTGGAAAATGCCGGGAGATTTGAAGTGAAGCGCGAAGAGGTTGGGATTAGAGGAGAGGCTGGAGCTCAGGAGGTTACTATGCCATATCCTCCAAAGCAGCCATTTTCTCTATTGATCTCTGGGGCCTGGAGATCAGCTGTAATTCTGGGAGATCTCCAGCCACCACTTGGAGGTTGACAACTCAAGGTGGAAACCCTACATTCCCTCTTTTCTCCACAAGAAGTACTTCCTGCCCAGACTTCCCTTTGATCCCTGACCCACAAAGTATTTCCACTATGGGCATCCGCAGTGTTCCTGCCACCATCACCTGGTATCTGGAGCTGGGAAGGGATGCCTGTAGGGATAAGGGTAGAAAGCCATCCCGTCAGAGTATCCGAGTCCCCCAAGGTCAATCTCCACATGGGGAGGAAACGAAGATGGTCCTGCTTGACCTCCAGTCACTCCAGTTTCTGCCTTGTGCCATGTTTGTCTATACTTTATGCTTCTTCCCTGTCTTCTGTTTTTTGATGCCTGAGATGTGGGTTCTAGTCCATCTTCTGCTGCTTTTGTTTGAGAGAAAAGCAAAGTGTTGCCTTTTGGCCAACATGCCCCCACTGGGAATCAAAATGGCGCCTTCCATTTGTCAGAAAGCTGCCTTTCTCCAGTGAGCTCTTGGGTAAAGATGCAGTTGGATGTTCCCTTCTGGCTGTCCCAGGCTCTGCATTCCCCTTGCCTAGCAACAATTCAGCTCCAGGCAAATGCATATGGCGGAGCACTCCGTGGGGGGTTCCTCCCTCCCCAGTCCTGCTGCTCACCCCATTAGTCCTTCTGCAACGGATGGAGACTTCTTCCATCAGCCCTGCCGGCATTCTGCTGCTCCACATGTCAGCAGGAACTTTTTGGCATCAGGAGGCTGTCTCTGCATTGGCGGCTCCGATTGGCTGCCTTTGTCTGATGATTTCTTGTGCTTGGCAGGCCCTTTGCAGACTCTGCCACATTTGCTATCCTATCCATGCCTTTTTTTCCTGTCAGCTATTTTCTCTCTTCAAAATGGCCGTAGGCTGCAACTCGTGGCTCTAGCCCTCACCAGAGAGAAGATGGGAAAGGTCACAGAGATGTGGAATGCAGAGGGAGAGCTAAACCCCAGCCTTTTACAGCCATATTCCAACTCTAAGGACCGAAGATCGTCACGGGTTGTAGCCCTGCATGTTCGGCAGCTCAAAAAGTCTTGAGACACTTCCTCAGCTTTCCCATCAGAAGCAGCCATACAATCTTGTGCCAGCAGTGCCCTCCGCCAGTTCCTCTACCCTCACTGAAGAAAGATGTCTCCAGAGATCCTGGGAGCTAATTTCTCCAGCGCCATCGACCCTCTCGATCAGTAGGCAGGGATACTGTATGGAGTTCAAGACAGTTCCCCCAAATATTCCACTCTTCACCGATCCGGCTTCTCCACCCTCCTTTGCTGGTTGCAGAATCTCAGTCTTTGCTAGCAAAAACTGTTTAAAAACCTGCACTTTGAGCTTGACCCTCAGACTTTGGAGTCACCAAGTGGCAAGCGACTACATGGCTGGACTGAACAAAATAATTATAATGTACATATGTCTAATATTTTCAAGATGTTTTCTTTAAAGTAATTTTAGCAATAATTAATATGATATAATTTTTAATAATAATTATACACTATTATAGAGTTCAGTACTATTAAATTTAGCTTAGTATCCAAACATGCTGATAGTCCTACCTACTGTGACTCTGTTCAAATAATAAACTTTCTTTTCTTTACTGCAGAATTTGTTTCCTAACTCCAATTTTTTCTGCCTCAGATGGCAACATTAAAGATAAATGGTCTTATGATAGCATAGGTTACAGCAGTTGGCAATCTTTCTTAATTATTGGGTATACAGTTCTAAATGCTGTGTTATAAATTGTGCTTTTTCTATTCTTAAATCAGTAAAAGAAGTTTATGTTTGATAGGAAAGTAAGTATTGCATATCTCAATTTGAATTGCCCTGTGGCTTCAAAAGTTCTGGAAATGTTAAACTGAACTAAGTACTGATATTTGGAAGGGAAAAAAATTAGGAAAACATGATTTAAAAAAAAATTGTGTAAACTTTATTCTTTGTAAAGTAGAAACTTATAGTACACATCACATATATACTATTTGTTCAATAATGCTTTCCAATACTGAAAAAATGAAACCCCCGATACTTTTCCAAAGTTTCAGCTTTGCTTTGCACATTGCTTTGTGATTATATGAGGCAATAATTCTATAAGAATCATTTACCACATCCCACTTTTGTATAACCTCCGTATGACACAAACCTGTGGTCAGGGCCAGATTAACCAAACAGCATAATGGAGCAATAGCTCAGACCACTCCTGGTTTCATAAACACCTTTGAAATATTTATTTCACAAATTAAACAACTTTGGGTGGTCAAGGGGTGGCCTGCCCAGCCGCTTGCCATCAACATGGCAAGATTTCTGGCCCAACTAGCTCCAGGGCTGCCCCTAACAGCCATCCCAGCGCCCTCCTTTCTTTTCAACTGTGCCTGAAGCAGCTCCTGAAGGCTTCCAATGTGCATGTCCAGAGTGCTGACTGAATTGGGGAAGAGTGTGGGGAGGGCCTTCTATTTGTCCCAAGCAGGATGACAGATAGGAACTCACAATTGTTTTTTTCTAATCATTTACATACCATGCAATCACTCTCCCTTTACGGCAAACAATGATACCACTGCAATTACAAAGACAAATACTGCATTTTTAAACACAACACAACCACACACCCCTGATCTGTCATACACCCATCCAAATTTCCCGAAAAGAAAACCTGCATCACCTTTGCCTGCACCGTTGAATAGAGTGAACAGGTTGGGGGAGGGGGACTCTTCTCTCTTGAAGAAATAACGCTGCTTCTTCGCCATCTTTCTTCTTTGAGTCTTCTGGCCCTGCCCATCGGCTGGTTATCCTTACTGGAAGTTGTAGGGCATGTTCATTAGTTCTGGGAAGCTGAATGAGATTTTATAAAGCAGGTGTCTTGGGATGGAAAGTTTTATGCGAAGACCAATTCTCTCTCTCTCTCTCTCTCTCTCTCTCTCATACACACACACACACACACACACTTTACTGCAAACTTCTGAGGTTTAAGGTTTGTTTCTTCCCCTGAACTAAGAATTATTTCACGCACTCATCCCCATAGACAACGTATGTCTGATATTAGTTTATTGACAATACAAAGGGAAGGCTCTTGAGCTGTGGCCACTTTAACCTACCCTTATGTCTGATCACTTCCTGTGCGTATTTTTAATTTCTCACATCAATTCATATGTTACATTTGCCCAAACAGTAAACAAGCCATTTTACATGTAAAGTATTTTGCAAGTAATAGTTTGCTGTTTAGCATCTGATCCTAACTGAGCAAAAAGAGTTCCACAACTGTTGAACCACAAGGGCACGATTTCGGCCTTTCCAATGTCCACTGTGAGCTGCTTCCACATGCAAAACTACAAGAGTGATCTCCTTCCAAATATATCAGCAGTTCCAAGATGCATAATGCCTCACATTAGAAGGAAAAAATTATCTGTTAAATGCACCTTCAGGCACTCCTGCCAGCTCTCCAAGGGAGCCACTGCTTCTGAAACAAATAGAACCGATTCTTCAATATAAAAGAAAATAAGTGTTCATAGTCAGTGTTCTACTCAGTTCACACTGGCTGTCGTGCAGCACCCTTAATTATACATTAAAAGATCAAAACTGTTCTCAAAATATGGAAACGGCAAGTTATGGATCTTGCCAATTACAGAAGCAGTCTACGCCTTCTACCCTTTTCCATGTTGTGCTTACTTGCAACATGGGTCAAGAGATGTGCAAGTGTCATATAAGCCCCCTGCATATCTGCCATGAACGTATATTGGCTCTGCCTCTGGTCTCTGGGATTAGGGGAAGTTCTTTACTGCTGCAATACCAGTAGGTTATCTTGCAAATGTTTACTTTCTCGTTCTCGCTCCGCTGAGCCAGTGTCCTTGACTGACAGCTGAAACTGGCTCGAAATGTATCCTTGAGAACCAAAGATAAATTCATCTTTCTCACTGTCTGCTCTAAAACAATGTCTCACTCCAACAACCCCCCACCCCCCGGTTAATGGTCCTCTTTCCCAAAGGTGGGAATATACCCTATAACCACGGCTTTTTTTCTGGGAAAAGAGGTGGTGGAACTCAGAACTGCTCAATGATATCACTTTGGGTCAGCTGGAACAGGGGGGGGGCGGAGTTTTTAAAAGTTTAAATCGCCCACGGTGAAAATGGTCACATGGCCGGTGGCCTGCTCCCTGATCTCCAGACAGAGGGGAGTTTAGATTGCCCTCTGCACCAGAGCAATCTAAACTCCTCTCTGTTTGGAGATCAGGGGGTGGGGCCACTGGCCATGTGACCATTTTCAAGAGGTGCCAGAACTCCATTCCACCGTGTTTCCCGCTGAAAAAAAGCCCTGAGTTTAGCTCTCTCTATAAGCCAAGTTCCAACATTTCTTCACATTTTAGGCCAGTCATCTCAGAATGGGGCTATGCAACTGCAACCCAACAGTACCTTGGCTGCATAGATCTGTCTCCTAATTTTTTTTCCAATTGGAGAATTGGGGATAGTTTGGGTAAACAAACGACAGTGCTCCCGTGGCTTGCCAGCCATTATAAAATTGCTTCAAAAATATTCATAGTGCCACTTTCAAAGTAACATAAATTTATCATAAACACAACTATACAACAACTGGTATAATTGAAATGTAAGTGCTATGAACCTTTGTAGAGACAGGATCTTCAGTGCCCTTCAGAAAGGGCACCCTGAACATAGTAGAGTTGCCAACTCCAGGCTGGAAAATTCCTGGAGATTTGGGGATGTAGTCCACGTAAGACAGGGTTTGAAAAGGAGTGGGACCTTCTATAGTGCCATAAAGTGCACCTTTCAAAGCAGACATTTTCTCTGTAGTCTGTAAATAAATTGTTATTCTGGGAGATTTCTAGGATCCGCCTGGAGGTTGGCAACTCGAGTACAGAAGCAGATCCTGCCGCATGGTGCACAGCAACACGAAGACAAGTTAAAGTCCAAATTACTAACTTAAAGAAATACAGGGCTTCTTTTTCCCCGTATATGTTTCAGTGGCTCCTCCTGTTGCTGTTCTGATGCTACCTCCCTGGAGCTATAATACAAATACAAGGCAATTCCCAGTTTACACAACTGAACAATAGTGGAGCACCACCCGGGAATGAAAAGGCAATGCTACTTCAAACTCTTACAGTGTCAATATTCAAAAATCGTGCATATTTATCATAAAGCAAATGCTAAATATTCCAATATATACATCTTAACAATATTCCAATCACAAAGGACAACACTCTCCCATCCCGTGTATTCAAAGGAAACAGGATATATTCTCCGAGATAACCAGTCAGGTAAGTCCAATGTTCAATCCTTTCTATCATGCAACAGTTCTCATGTCCCTTTGTTCTTTTTTATCCACAGGTAATTCCAAACAGAGACCATGCAGACAAGGTAGCCCAAGCTGGGGGCCGGCTGCAATGCCAGATTTCGTCTCCCGACTTCCTCAGGGGCAAACGAAGGATCCGCGAATTAGGACCTGTTTCTTCTCATTTTCATTCCATAACATGCTCGGAGGTTGACACAAATCAATCAATTGTCCTTTGTGATTGGAATATTGTTAAGATGTATATATTAGAATATTTAGCATTTGCTTTATGATAAATGTGTAAGATTTTTGAATATTGACACTGTAAGAATTTGAAGTAGCATCTCCCTAGAGCTGGCAACCTCCAGGCAGGAATCACAACTGATCTCCACGTGACAGAGAGCAGTTCCCCTGGAGAAAATGGCTGCTCTGGAGGGTGGACTGTATGGTATTATATCCCACAGAAGTCCTCTCCCTAAACCCTACCTCCCCAGGATCTACCCCCAAATCTCCAAGAATTTCCCAACTCTGAGCTGGCAGCCTTATTTTTCTCTTTGGCTTGGATCAGCAAAGAAATTAGCAGTTCCCTCAATTAATCTTTGCATCTTCCTTCTTCCGCTGCAGGCTAGAATGACAGAGGGGGCAGGGCTCTTGCAGCTAGTGATGCTGGAGCAAGTTTAGTAACTGTTCATGGGACTTTTTGCTCCTTGAATCTAAACTGATGAGTGCCATTTCCCTAAAATCTAGACCTTTTATTATATATAAAATTTATTATAAAATATAAAATGGCATGGGTTACTCTAGCAGGATTCTCAGTGGCCTGAGATCCTAAACTCCTGAGGATTCCCCAACTGCCAAGGAAACCCCTTGATTTCTTTGTGCATAAGTAAACAGCTGTCATTCATTCTATCAGGAAAAGTAAAATATCGCTGTGGAAGCAAATCCTGCCCATGACACCTCAGAAAATGCCAACAAGCACTTTCCAAGAAAGCAGCAGTCTCTGTTCTTCTCCTTCTGAAGGCAGCTTCAAGGGCAACAAAAATTTTCATTTCTTCAAACATCAGAAGCAAGAGGGGAGGAGCAGCTTCCAGGGCCAGCATCTGCATATGGTGTGGCTGGGCAGCTGGGTATGGAAATTCCTGGAGATTTGGGGGGTGGAGCTTGGAAATGGTAGAGTTTGGGGAGAGGGACCTCAGTGCGGTATAATGCCATAGAAGTAGGGTTCCCAAGTCCTTATTGGAGATGGGCACGAACAGAAAAAAACCCGAACATGATGTTCGTTGTTCGTTGCCATCCACGAACAGGGACTCACGAACAACCATGAACAGGGCTTTTTTTCTGGGAAAAGAGGTGGTGGAACTCAGTGGTGGAACTCAGGACCGCACAATGACATCACTTTGGGTCAACTGGAACAAGGGGGTTGTTTTTAAAAGTTTATATCGCCCTTGTCAAAAATGGTCCCATGGCCGGTGGCCCTGCCCCCTGGTCTTCAGACAGAGGGGAGTTTAGATTGCCCTCTGTGCAGCTGCGTGGAGGGCAATCTAAACTCCCCTCTGTCTGGAGATCAGGGGGCGGGGGCCACCAGCCATGTGACCATTTTCAAGAGGTGCCGGAACAGCTTGTTCACGAACAGCAGATTGGGCTGTTCGTTGCTTTTGGGGGGGGGGGTGTATTGCTGTTCATGCCCATTTCTAGTCCTTATACCCTCCTGGCAGGAGAACTTACCTGTTGTGATTGCACATAGAGAGGTGCAATGACATCATTTCCGAGAAGTGACACCATCACACTGGCCACAGGAGCATACGCACAGCTAGTGCAATGATGTTACTTCAGGAAGTGATGTCATCGCACCCCACCAGGCGAGTGCTTGGTGCGTGCTTTCCTAGGTTGTCTGCCAGGGGCAATGGTTGCCACGATTGGTGGGCAAATGGGTCAAACTCCCAAGAGATTGCCTGCCACTGGCAGGCAACTGGGAAGCATGCATGGAGGCCAGCTTCCAAAGTAGCCATTTTCTCCAGGGGGACTGATCTCTGTCATCTGGAGATCTCTAGGCCCCACTGGGAGGTTGGCAACCCTAGACAGCTGTCAGGGCTCATGGCTTCTGGTTGAGCCCCCCCCCCCCGAGGGAGGGGGGATTCTGGTACTCACCAGGATGATAATCCTTGCCCACTCGCAAAATGCACGCACACTCCTGGCACTGACATGATGACATCAGTTCAGGCCAAAATTGGTCCCAAGTGAAGTGCAGGAACACTCCTGTGGCCAATGCGATGACATCACTTCTGAAAGTGATGTCATCATGTTTCTTGAAGACACGTGTGCCATGCTTATGCCAGGGGTGCCTCCTGGTGGTTGATGATTGCCTGGCAGGCAAACTGGTGGGTACCTGAGATCCCTATCAATGTAGGTAGCTGTGACTGCAGGTGGTGGGAGTGCTTGTGAGTGGACAAAAGGATTGGATTGGTGGTTGATATGCTAATCTTATCTGCAGGGCTATTGTAAGATGTAGAGTATTTTGTTAGTCTGCTGTTTTTCAGGACTGGAAACCACCAAAACACCAAAACACCAGACTAACAAAATACTCTACATCTTACAATAGCCCTGCAGATAAGATTAGCATATCAACCACCAATCCATATGCAAAAGAACCTCCTCAGGATACAGTGAAACTCTTACAGGATGACTCAGTCCAAACCCACCTTCCTGAGTATATATAAATTACCTGCTAACATCTTCTCCACACATTAACATTGAGAGATCTCTATCTTTCGGTGCTACACCTCTGAAGACGCCAGTTGCAGCTGCTGGCGAAATGTCAGGAACTACAATGCCAAGACCACAGCCATACAGCCCAGAAAATTTACAACAACTAAAGTTCTCCGGCTGTGAAAGCCTTCAACAATATACTGGGTAAATTCATAGAGTGTAGCCGTTTGTGCTGAGATATCTTCCAGGTTCCAGTCAGAAGTGACAGTACAGCATCATGCAACACCATCCTACCTGCCCAACCATACCATTAAGTGCTGTGGGGTATGGGGAGCACTGGCAGGTTTTGCTGGCTACAAGCAGCCAAATGACAAGTCTCAAATTACTTGGGGTGGTGGACTACATTTCACATGAGGCAATAAAAGCAAGCATGTGTGAAATAATCTTGACAATAATATGAATTTAAATGATGGTAAGACTTTAAAAAATACAGTTATTTGCAGTGCATGTGAGTTTGTGTTACTCAGACTCATCACTCATTACAGTGTGCAAACATTGATTTCTATCAAGAGAGAAACTTCGTCATCTGAACAGTCAGTCAAGGATGGACACTTGTGGTTAAGATCCAGGCAGGGATGGTGCCCCCTCTGTCGAAGGAGGAGGGACAGGGCACAGTGGCCAAAGAAGCAGTCTTGCTGAGGCCTCATCTGCCACTCACTTTTGGAGATAGGCACTCAAATGCTGCCTGACTTCTAGGTGTCCGGAGGAGAAAATCATTTAGTGCACTACATGAATTTGAAAGAAACCTGTGGATGATACAACTGTAGGATATGACCCCTATATTCACATGAAAGGAGGCAACAACAAACTGGAGGATATGACACCTGCATTCACAGGAAATGAGGCAACAGCAAGCCAGGCCCCTCATTGGACAGTGCCTGGAACGAGGAATTTCTCCTACAAGAAAGAGATATATTATTGGACTGATTAACATTACTAAAGTATAACAATACGACTGGTCCTTTTATGATTGTGGATTTGGAAAAGTGACATTGTACGACTTGCATATGGTGAAGAGACTGATAAGTGGCTATAGATTTTAATAACTTGGGTTGAAATATTTGAATTGACAGTAAAAACTATAAGCAATTAGATAGTTATGGTGGTGTTTTTCTTTTTATCAGAGCATTTTGGCTGTAACTCTCCCTTTTTGTCACGCATGCTCTAGTGGTGCCCGCAGACCTGCCATTGGCCACATTCCCATCCACTCAGCAGTGGGCCACCACCTCCAGAGCCCCCTCCTCAGCTGCCTGGGCCAGCTGCCACAAGAAGACGCTTCCGTACAGATAAACCTTGCCCGATTCCAGTTGCATAAAATCTGCTTTTCGTTTTATACTCGATTAATATCAGTGAACCTTGCCAAAGAGCAAACAGGCAGCCAAGACAGCAAGTCTGATGTCACTCCTCCAGAGGGTCTAGCCTGCCTTATTCCAACGACATTCCTCAGCCGGCATCATTTGGCCCACATAGTATAGTTTCCTTTTTATTTTACCAACTCTATATCAGCCAGCAATGTCTCCCTGTAAAACTCTGTATCAGAGCTTATGCATTTACAGCTGCAGCTGAAATCTGGTTTATATTTAGTGTAACAAATTATGCAAAGCACACCAAATAAGAACCATTTAAAATTCCAAAGGGCCTTTCTGAAAACATTTTAGCAAAATGTTTGCTTTGCCATTTCCCTCCTGCTCTCATTAAAAACAGTGATTCGCCAAACAAAGTTGGTCGTTCAGGAGCCGAGTCACCACAGGCCATTGAAAGCCAGAGTTTCTTGTCGGCTGAATTTGCTGCCTGATACAGGATGGGCTCAGGGCTTGAGTTTCACAGAGACAATCAGCAACGTTCCAAAAACTGCTTAGTGTTGAATTCCACTCTGCTTATGTCTCAACATGCTTACTGCATTTGATTGTCTTTAGAGTATGCGGGGCACTCAACAACAGCACTTTAGCAAATTGCTCACACTTGCTCACCATCATGCTACGCACTTTGTGATGTCAGAAAGATGTTTCATTGTTGCTTACAGCAAAACACACATATAACTGTATGAGGACAATCCTGATACGAATCCTTTAAAAATTGTTTTATTTTATTAAAAACAGAAAAGAGAATACAGAAAAAAAAGGACAAAGGAAGGGGACAAAAATATACAAAGCTGTGCGCTTCAAGGATTATCAAAGTGCAAAAATCATAACATTTAAAAGTATTAGAATAATATTTGCGACTATTTAAGGTATATATTTTCAAATAAACAACACGTGCAAAATTCAAACCTATTTCTACTCCTAAAAAAATAAATAAAATAAAAAACTCATTATTACCCCTGTTATCATTAACAGTGCTGGCTTCTTAACAATATTTCAGTGTTATCTATCATGCATTCTATTCTACCAGTTATCTTAATGCAACTAATTATCATAACCTTTAAAAATGTTAGAATAATATTTGAGATTATTTAAGATATATATTTTCAAATAAACAACACATGAAGAATTTAAACTTATTTCTACTCCTTATCTTGAAACTTAAAAAATAATTGTCGAAGGCTTTCACAGCCGGAGAACGATGGTTGTTGTGGATTTTCCGGGCTGTATAGCCGTGGTCTTGGCATTGTAGTTCCTGACTGTATCCTCAGGATACAGTGAAGCCTCCCTCCATTAGCATTCCACATCCTGGGAAACTCTTACAGGATGACTCAGCCCAACCCCAACCCTCCTGATATAAATGACCTGCCAACATCTTTTCCACACTGTGACACTGAGAGATCTCTGTCTTTTGGTGCTACAACTCTGAAGATGCCAGCTACAGCTGCTGGCGAAATGTCAGGAACTACAATGCCAAGACCATGGCTAAAAAATAATTATTACCCCATTTTATCATTACTTATATATTTCTTAACAATAACACTGACTTTTAGACTATCTTTCAATGTTATCTATCATACATTCTAGTCTACCCATTAGTTCAACGAATTATTTTACAGTCAAATTAAAGAACATGTAAATATATCATCATATTCAGATTTGCAGATCTGATCCATCTTATTCTTATCGTTCTAAACTTAATCCGTTGTAAGAAAAATAATTTCCCCATTTCTCTTCAAATTCTTTAATCAGCCTTCTGTTTATTTAACTCGTTAATTTTGCCATTACTGTATACTCTGACATTTTATCTTTCCAAATTTCCCTGGTTGTACAAATCTTAACTTCTAATGGCTACTGGGCTCAGACATGAACTCAGTAGTGCCATAAAGATGTGGAGCTAGTGGTGTAAGTCCATAGACGTTTCTGTCCAAGCTACTAAACTGTCTCCGAATTTGAAGGAAAATGAGCGAATTCCCCATCTACTTGTATGACAGAATCCTCCAAACTAACTCTTGATTCGAACCCAAGGCAAGTTTTATAATTTCCCATTTAACTACAAATCACCAAAAACTACTAATAAACACTAGTTCAGCCTAGTACCCAAAAATGACTTAGTAAAAGGTTATCATCTCACATGTTTCTTTGTGTTTCTCAGGAGAAATCTATAGTCCTTTAATTCGGCACCACACCAATTTTTCGTTCTTGTGGCTGTGCAGCTTTTCATTAGTGATGCTGCAATCCTGCCCACAATGCCCCACGTCTCTCAAGTTGAGCACCCCACATGCTCACATTGGTGATTTATTCACAATTTAACGAAAGGCACATTTTGATTGTTCTTGCATCTGTGCAAGCTCAGGGCATTCAACATCATATAGATAGCCCAGACAACTTGTAGCTACTGATAACAGAGGCTGAGAATTTACTGGCTGCCAGGGCTGAGGGGAACTGAAGTTTTCCTCTCCTTCCAAGCCACAAGCACTACAATTCCCATTAATATAGCCAGGAAGTAATGCTGGAGAAGATTAAAAGGTAAAGGTAGTCACCTGTGCAAGCACCGAGTCATTGCTGACCCATGGGGGGACGTCGCATCACGATGTTTTCTTGGCAGACTTTTGTTATGGGGTGGTTTGTCATTGCCTTCCCCAGTCAGCTACACTTTACCTCCAGGAAACTGGGGACTCATTTTACTGACCTCGGAAGGATGGAAGGCCTATTTTAAAGGGATTTAAAAATTCAGTGAGGGCCCAATCCTGATTGGACCCACAGTGGCAGCTTTCATGGGTCAGACCCATAGATGCTGTCACATCTAGTTTGACCCTAAAAGGCAAGGAGGCCCGACCTCGGAAGGATGGAAGGCTGAGTCAACCTTGAGTCAGCTTTCTGCACCTGGCTTCTGCCAGGATTGAACTCAGGTCGTGGGCAGAGTTTGGGCTGCAATACTGCCGCTTATCGCTCTGCACCACGGGGCTCTTCATGATGGAGAAGATTATGGGAAGAGTAACTACAGGTACAGCAAGTCCCAGCGTAAAGGCAGGTTACTCTCCTCAGCCACTGTGGGATCTGGGCTCGAAGCTTCTAGAAACTCATGCAACAAGAGTGCCAGGCTAAGATTGGGAAGATCTGGGTTCAAATCATGGGTACTCATGAAGCTGATGGGTGACCTGGAGCCAGCCACTCTGCCTCAACCTAGCATATCCCTCAGCAGACACAAGAGACTCTTGAGGGATTTGCAAAGGACAAAGGACTTGAGAAACTTCTAAAATTTCGTAGGGAGAGGCCCTCATATAAAACAAAGAAAGGGCAAGATGGAACTGAACTGCCTGTTAGTATTTAGAACACACAAATCACTGGGGAAATCTGTACAATCTCCACTGAGGTCTCTTCAATAGCATATGTGCAGAAGTTCCTGCTAGGATGTGCCCAGTATAATTAGAGGGGTAGCTGGGAGTCAATAGTGGGATGCTGTGCTGGCATCCTTCAAAACAGGCTGGTGTATCTTTGAGTTACACCAGTGTGTGTTTGAATGGCACCAGCATGGGGCTTAACAGTATCCTAAGCAGTTTGCCACTCTTCCACTTGAAGCCAGCTGGGTGACCTTGGGATAGTCACAGTTCTCTGGAGCTCTCTCAGCCCCACCCACCTCACAGGGTGTTTTGTTGTGGGGATAATAATGACATACTTTGTAAGCCGCTCTGAGTGGGCATTAAGTTGTCCTGAAGGGCGGCATATAAATCAAATGTTGTTGTTGTTGTTGTTGTTGTTGTTATTTCTGGTTCTTATCAAAGAACATAATTTGGATAGAGTTTTATTTCATTACTACATGACTTAGAGCCAGTGTGATATGTGACAGTAGACTAAACTTGGAGAGATACAGGTTCGAATCCCAGCTTAGCCAGGAAGCTCAATGGGCGGTTTCAAGCCATTTTCTCTCAGCCTACTCTATCCCACAAGATTGTTGTAAGGATTAAATGTAAAGGCTAATGCCTTTAGCTCTTTGGAGGAGTGTACTAAGTGAAGTGAGTGAATACAGAGTTTACCAGTTTTGAGTATAAAAGTTCCTGAGACACCAAGAGCGGTATTAAGTAACATATCGCTTCTCGGCCTTTTGGCTAAGATCAAGTGTAGTATTAAGTAACAGATTAATTGTTGAATTAAATAATTAAACTAATAGGTTAATATACTAAATAGTACGAGGCTGAACACAAGGCTGAACATAAAATGTTTAAACTTTCACCTAGCGCTGGATCTTAAAAATATGTTATTAGATATTTTATCTAGTAGTATTATAGTATGAGTATGTGTTTATGGCATAATTAACTTCTTTTTTGTATAATAGACCAATCTTAGAATTTTAGAAAAAATAGAAAGGCTTTTTTGAATAGATAGTAGAAATCTAAGGAAAACTAAGAATTGCTACTGTCGAAGAGGATCATTTGTAAAGTTAAAATTTTAGAATGTTGACTAGAAAATGCTGAGTATATGCAAGTAATGGGATGGAGAGAAGAAATAGTCTGTAGCTATGTGTTTTGCTCTTTATTTTCATGTAACTGATCTTTATTTCATTTGCATTACTCTAAGCACTGTTTATCACTCTTTTGTTGTTTACTATTCGTAACAATGTTAAATTGTGCATGGTTTACTATTTTTATTGTCACTGTAATAGTGTCCACTCTGTATTTCTCCTTTTAAATAAATAATTTTTTTTTAAAAAAGAGCAGCATGCTAAAATGAGCAGAGTGGTAAACTGCAGTACTGCAGCCCAAGCTCTGCTCGTCGCGAATTAAGTGCGATCCCGGCAGAAGCCAGGTTCAGGTAGCTGGCTCAAGGTTGACTCAGCCTTCCATCCTTCCGAGGCTGGTAAAATGAGTACCCAGTTTCCTGGGGGTAAAGTGTAGATGTCTGGGGAAGGCAATGGCAAACCACCCCGTAAACAAAAGTCTGCCAAGAAAATGTCGTGATGTGACATCCCTCATGGGTCAGTAATGACTCGGTGCTTGCACAGGGGACTACTTTTACCTTTACCTTAATACTGTCCACTCTCTACTTCTCCTTTCAAATAAAATCATTTTTTAAAAAAGAGACGTGTGCTAAAAATGGAGATGATAAGAAATACAAGTGCATACACATACAATGCCTCCATACGCAGATGGATTATAGCATTTGCCTTTTCAGGAATATTGATGAAGATACAAGTCACGTTTTGTTTTAATGTCCTGAATTTTATACTTGCATGACTTAAGCAACATAGTGGGAAATCACTCCTAATTTATATCAACATATCTAAGGAAAAAAATCTGACCCGTCTCTCATACTGAGTCTTCTGTTTTAATTTTTATTTTTTATGGTTTCGATTTAGAACCAGGAATTGGATTATGCTGCAGGATGGAAGCAGAATGAACTCTACAGGGGCATCCTCAGAAAATAGGGGCAGCAACACAGAAATAGTTCTGTTGTGTTGTTTATTTATGTCATCTATATCCCACTTTGTCTCCTATTGGGTGGATCCAAAGCCGTTATAGCATTCTTCTCTCTTCCATTCTATTCTCACAACACCCCTGTGCAGTAGGTTAGGCTGAGGATCTATGACTGGCCCAAGGCTGCCCAGCAACCTTCTATGTTTAAGATGTTAAGTGTATGCCTACATAGTCCATTTCCACACACATTGAATAATGCACTTTCAATGCACTTTAGCAATCCTTTGGAACTGGATTTTTTGTTTCGCACATGCAGTGATTCCACACACGTTGGATAATGCACTTCCAATCCTCTTTATAGATCATTTGGAACGGATTTTTTTGTGTGTGGAACAAAAAATCCACCTCAAACGATTAATAAAGTGCATTGAATGTGCATTATCCAACGTGTGCGGAATCAGCCCATGGAAAAGCAGTTCCAAATGTTCGCTAAAGAGTATTGAAAGTGGATTATCCAACATGTGTGGAAGCAGCCATAGAGAACCTCTGTTGTATTTGTAAATACTTGACTTTGTCTGTGCTTTTGATTTTCTGCAAGTTTCCCATACTGAAGAAGGGACTGGAACTAAACTGGAAAACTCGTCTTGTGCTTTGCACATTGCAGATTTACAACACATTTACTATATGAAATTTTGTTAACTATTTATAGCTTTTGATACTGTTTATACTGTTACATTATTCCTCTGTACCATCAGATATTTATGGACTACTGAGAATAACTAAAACATTTTTTATAATATTTGGTATACAGCTTTATTTCTTCTTTGCTTTCATTTAGAAAATGCTGTGTTTCACAGTGTTTATCTTTCTTTAGTGTTATTCGCATTGTGATTCCTCTGGTACTATTGTACAGCAAACGTCCGTGGCAGATTAGGGATTTCAATCTGGGTCTCCCAGATCTTGGCCCCCAGACTGTAACCACTACACCACACTGGCTCTGTTACTGTTAGTCATAGCAACAGAGATTTTAAACCTTCAGTTAATTATAAAAGCCATATGACTCTTTATTTGTGAATGTCAAGGCTGTAGAGAACTTCCCAAGTAGGCTGTCTGTTTCTGGTACAGTCATATAGGGCGGGGTTGACAATTCAGGGTTGGGAAATTCTTGGACATTTGGGGGTGGAGACTGGGGAGGGAAGAGAGCTCAGCAGGGGTCATTTCGTAGAAAAAGAGCTGGAGGAACTCATTAGCATAACCTATTAGCATAACCCATCAGCATATGCCACACCCCTTGCCATCACCGGAAGTGTGTCATTGGCATAACTGATTTGCATATGCCACACCCCCTGACATCATCTATCCTGGCTGTTTTGGACCCAATACTAGTAATTCAGGGCTGAAATTGGGCCCAAAATGGCAAAAAGGGGCTGAAAATGGCTGAAAAGGGGCCCAAAATGGTCAGGATCAGGCCGCTGCTGAGTGGGAGAGTGATCCACCACCCGTCAGAGGCCTGATCCAGGACGTTTCAGCCCCAATCCAGGCTGAAACAGCCCCAAAATGGCCGAGCCAGGTGGGCAGGGCCACCTGTCATGTGACCTCTTTGGGGAACTGCCGGAACTGCGTTCCTGTGCATTCCCTCTCGAAATGAGCCCTGTAGCTCAGCATAGATATAATGCCACAGAGCCCACCCACTGAAGTTGCCATTTTCTCCAGGAGAACTCATGTCTGTAGTCTGGGGATCAGTCATAATTCTGGGAGGTCTCCAGGCGTGATTTGGAAGTTTATCCCCCCCACCCCCCAAAAAGCACCAAGGAGCCCACTGCAACTATTAAGTAAACAGAGAAGACTGAAAAGTAAACACAATAGCAAACTCATAATTGTGGTCCTTATATAACCTATTTTAGTGCAATATATGGTTCATAAATAGGAAAGGATTCACATATTGATATCTCTCTATTACAGTAACAGTCTAAAACCTTGGCTTCTCCTGTAATCACTCAAGGTAACTTACAAAGTCAATTTCAAAAGTGTAGGAAAATTAGCAGAGATTATGCAGAATTGCATATTGGAAGTAATGAGAGTTGACACAGACTCCAGTGCAGCTCTGTAAAAATACTTTACTAAGAGGATAAAAATTAGGGTTACTTTGGAAGAAAATAATAAATTGCTAGTAGACTACATCTTGCTTGATAAGACTAGATAGACATGGTACACAAGAGACTGAGAGAGTGAAAGAGAGAGAATGAGAGAATGAACAAAGAGCAATAAAACTTCAGTATATAGCATCACTTAATTGCCCACCCCAATTAACAAGTTGCCCAATAGGAAATCCTAATTCTACTTGATTATTCATAGAAACTCCCCTTTCTATGGCGGGAATCTTTACTCAAGCCCTAATGGTTACATGCAAAGTAAGTTTACTAATTAAGTAAGTAACACAAACAGTTTAACTCTTTCGTGACTGAAACGGAAACACTTGCTTCAATCCCAACAAAAAGTAGGCATATATATCTTATACGTCGTTCACTTTGTATCTTTCAGATGAAAGCAAGGTCATCATTACACAGCCTTGCCACTTGCCACGTCGCTTCACTTCAAGAAGACGCGGGCTTTCTTTCCTTGTTTCACAAACCTTCCTCAGAAAATGCAATACAGCGTGGATCTTCTTGTGGTGTGTTTTTCCCTCACAGCTCACACTGAAACCAAAACATTTTTAGTACTGCAATATTTTATTATTATTATTATTTATTCAATTTATTCAATACTCTTCCTTAGTGGCCGAACTGGAAGTTGGCAAGTCTAGTATGTCTACACTATAGCATAAAAGTTTCATTCAAGAGGGGAAGTCACATTCGTTGAGGGGTATATGCCATATGGCATTTTATTTGACTTGGATTCTTTAATATTGGATTGAAAACATATTAAGTAATTATTAATCCAATGGCCATTTCCATCAGTTTCAATGGAAAACACATTTCGTGGTATAATTCATTCCCTCCTGCCACACACAGAGATGCAGTCGGAATGAAGATCCTGAGGGGTTTTAACCCTCACCCAAAGAAGCCTGTCTTTCAGATTTCAAGCAGACAGGAGAAAGAAGCCCTGATTTATCAGCAAGTAAATTCTCCCTTGTCCAGGGGACACAGGCAGGTATGTCATGAGAGCAAACTTTCCCCTCTTTTCTTTAGATCCTTTTTAAAAATTTGAGTATAAAAACAGGACAGGTGTGGGAGGTTTTTTCCAAAGAGGGGAGGAAAGGTCTAAAGGTTCCTTTCTCCACCATTCTTGGTAAAAGCAATCCCGGGTCTCAAAACTTGCAAAGAAAAATGGTTTTACAAAGTGGTTTTTAAAAAATGGAAGAAAGGGTAAAACGTAGCTGAGTCTTTAGTCCATTTTCTGTTCTACACCTTTCAGGCAGCCTTTCCTCATCTATGGACCTCCTTGCCTTTTAGGGTCAAACTAGATGTGACAGTATCCATGGGTCTGACCCATGAAAGCTAACACCATTATAAAGGGATTTAAAAATGCAGCGAGGACCCAATTCTGATTGGACCCGCTGCACAGCAAGTTGTGGCAATCTTGTTTCCACTCCATGTCTTTTCAAGTACTTGACCAACCCCTGCCCCACATACACACAGCTGTTTCAGCACTTGAAAAGGCATAGAAGGGAAACAAGATTGCCACAGCCGGCTGCACTGTGGGTCCAATCAGGATTGGGCCCTCACTGAATTTTTAAATCCCTTTAAAATAGGGTGGCATCTATAGGGCGGAAGAGCCCCATGGCGCAGAGTGGTAAGCTGCAGTACTGCAGCCCAAGCTCTGCGAGTTTGATCCTGGCGGAAGCCGGGTTCATATACCCAGCTCAAGGTTGACTCAGCCGTCCATCCTTCCGAGTACCCAGTTTCCTGGGGGTAAAGTGTAGATGACTGGGGAAGGCAATGGCAAACCACCCCATAAAAAGTCTGCCAAGAAAATGTTGTTTTGCGATGTCCCCCCATGACTTGGTGACTTGCTTGCACAGGGGACTTGGTGCTTGCACAGGGGACTACCTTTACCTACTTTTACCCTGTCCATAGGGCGGACTTGTGGATGCTGTCACGCTGAGTTTGCTGATGCCCTGGAACATCTTCCTGATCCTCAGCCTGTGAGGTTGTATTCCAAGACAAAATGTCAATCTTCCCTTCATCAGAGAAGCTGGACTAAAACCCACTTTGTCCCAAGAGCAGCAGTGCCTCCTTCTGCATGCCCCCCCGCCCCCGAGCTCAGCCAATTGCTTTTAGAGTTTTTATAAGCCCAACATCATATAGATTCTCGGTTTGGAATGCTCTGTCCAGTATAGGCACATTAAAAACCATGTTCTTTAGGAGATTTGGGGAGGCATTTAGTGATTTCATAAAAGTATTTTGTTACTTTAGGCAACTGGACTGTATATTCCCCGGGCGCCACCATTTATAGTTTAAATACGACTCGCATGTGAATTTAGCATTACAAATAGGAAACAGCAGCCCTTGGACCTGTACGCTAATATAGTCCTTTCATCACCCAGTTACCCTTCAGCATCTCCTTTCCAATGTGGTCTAAATGTAACACATTAGTCCCTTCAATAGAAAGGAATGGCTTCACCTTTTGAAGGGAAAGAAAAAAGCCCTGAAAACAAAAGCAGAAAAGAGGCCGCCGTCCCTTGGTGGGAGTTTTTAGAGGCAAAGTGAGCAAGAAGGAAAAGTGTGACCTGCTCAGTTCATTGTTGCCTGTTAAATTCAACCAAGAGTCTTGAGGTACCTTAAAGGGATAATGATAATGATAATGATAACAACAACAACATTCGATTTATATATCGCCCTTCAGGACAACTTAATGCCCACTCAGAGCGGTTTACAAAGTATGTCATTATTATCCCCACAACAAAACACCCTGTGAGGTGGGTAGGGCTGAGAGAGCTCTGAGAGAGCTGTGACTAGCCCAAGATCACCCAGCTGGCTTCGAGTGGAGGAGTGGGGAATCAAACCCAGCTCTCCAGATTAGAGTCCCACACTCTTAACCACTACACCAAACTGGCTCTGTTTGTCTGTGCATGTTATACTGGTACCTGATCTCTGGTTTTGTCTCCCTAGGCAGCTGGAGGAGCAAGGAAAGTAGAGAGTATACAAATGTGTGCTGACAAGGATATGGCACAACCAGAAAAATTCATAGATTTTGCTGCCAAATATGATCCTCCCAGCTGGCCTTTCTGTGTATAGTGTTTTTAATCAGTCACATCAGCCTGGGAAAGGCTTTGCTGATTGTGACCTAAGAACAGGTTCTGTTTGCTTAAGCCATACCATCATCTGAAGTGTCTCCTCCTAGGGTGTGAGGTTCATTTTATTTTTCACAAATACAGAATGCATGGGTGAAAGCAGCTCAGTTTTACCTTCTGATTATCCTGCATTCTGCTGCTTGGATACTTTTTCTCCAACACTAGAAGGCAGGTGAGGTTGGAATGAATAAAGTGAAGTGAGGGAAGGCAGGGCTTAGCTTCCCTCATTTGCACATTCTGTTTGTGCTTCAAAATAACCCACCAAGATCAAGATAATCCAAACTAAGGTATTCCCTGTTTCCATGTATGGATGTGAAAGTTGGACACGAAGAAAGCTGACAGGAAGAAAATGGATCCATTTGAAATGTGGTGCTGGAGGAGAGTTTTGTGGATACCATGGACAGCCAAAAAGACAAATAAGGGGGTACTAGATCAAATCAAACCTGAATTCTCCCTAGAAGCTAAAATGACAAAACTGAGGCTATCGTACTTTGGTCACATCACGAGAAGACAAGATTCTCTGGAAAAGTCAATAATGCCAGGAAGGCAGTAGGAAAAGAGGAAGACCCAGGGCTTTTTTTCAGCAGGAACGCGGTGGAACGGAGTTCCGGAACCTCTTGAAAATGGTCACATGGCCGGTGGCCCCGCCCCCTGATCTCCAGACAGAGGGGAGTTGAGATTGCAATCTCAACTCCCCTCTGTCTGGAGATCAGGGGGCGGGGCCACCGGCCATGTGACCATTTTCTCCAAGGGCAACCCACTGAGTTCCGCCACCTCTTTTCCCAGAAAAAAAGCCCCGGGAAGACCTAAAACGAGATGGCTGGACTCAATCAAAGAAGCCACGTCCTCCAGTTTGCATGATCTGAGCAAGTCTGTTAATGATAGGATGTTTTGGAGGTCTTTCAATTCATAGGTTTGCCATGGGTCGAATTGACTTGATGGCACATAAAACACATCTTTACTTAAGGATTCTGGAGGGAAATAAGGATAAATTCACACCACTGAGTGGTTAGGTCTCCTTGTGCCCACTGCCCACCCCACCATGCAATAGGTAAACAGTCTTTTTTGTATCTACCTGACATTTTTCAGGCTAGACCTATTAGGTAAAGGGTAAAGTCTCTGGGAATTTTATCCAAACTGGAATGAGGTGGAGGTTAAACCCACAAATGTGCTTTCCATTGAAACCACTGGTACCAAATCAGTTTAATGATGATAATAAAGAAAAAGAAATAAAAACAACAATCCAGATCTGAATTTGAAAATAATTTTTGGCACATCTCTTGTGTGAATCCCATTTCTGTAGTGCAGCCCAGAGTGGAAATGTTTTCCTTAGAGGTGTTCAGTTTAATAGAAATAGTTATATTTTGTTTGGAAGCAGAGTTACTTAGTTGGGAGCATTTTCCTCAACGTGCAGTAATTAATCCCGAGGTAATCAGATTGTAGAAAGATAGAACTTACAGTGTATTTAGGTAGATTCCATTCATGGCAATATCTTGGAGTAGAAAGAAAGAGTTCTAGTGGAAAGAGTCGCTTTCCCTATAAATACCATGGCCAGATAGTCCGGCAGCAAGGCTGCAAGCAGGTCTGTGGTTGAGGCCTTCATGGTAGGAGGTCTAAGAAATATGTCCTTCCCCTTTGGAAGGCTATGAGGGAAGCAAAAGAGAAAATCTCCCAAGAAACACAGATGCAGAGGAGGCGACATTCCTGTCTTAGACAAAGAGAAACAGCTTACTATCAAGAATTACACATACACACAGAAAGACATGCAGTGTCCCACAATGTCTAAGGCATGCTGAGTCACCTATTTCATCACAGATCACATTTCCAAGACTGCCAGGCAAGCAGCTGGAAAGGACTGTGTTTTTGTTCAGCATGGGTCTTTGACTTTGCATCCATAAAAATTAATGCTGCCTTCTAAACTCTGGTGTAAAGGAAATATTACTAAACTTTGGTGCATCATGTAGAAAGAGGTGTTTTATTTAGGTATGATACTAAAGATTACTGAGATACAAGTGTATAAACTGATTACTGGAAGAAGCATAAAGAGTATTGTCATGTATTTTGTATTTTAAAAACCCTTCTGGTTCCTGATTTCATTATAATTCCCATAACAGTCTTTTAGCCAAGAAACAGTGTAAAAATTTGGAATAAAATGTCAGTTAGAAAAACTGATACATACATTGATACACACATTCTCTCTCTCTCTTTCTCTGGGGAATGGAGAAGGGAAATTGTAGCTCATTGCTGAACATTTCTTTGATTCTGGATTTAGGCATAAAAAGAACCTTTGAGGCTGTTTAAGATGTGCCAGGAGGTCAAAGAACTTCCATTTTCTGTAACTGCTTCTTAATAAAGTCGTAACTGTTTAGGGATTTGACAAGTCTCCTGGGTCAGGTAACATATACTGAAACAGCCTCAGAGCACCCCCTTCCCCCAATTTATTATTGAATCCTTGCTGCTTGGCATGAAAGGGTCTCCTCTAGAAGTCCTTCTCCAGGGGGCTGTTTCAATCACTTTCCAGTAGTGGAAGGTTGGAAGCATTTCCCAGGACTGGAAGGACACACATAATTGGTGGGGGAAAGGCAGTGGCCTGAAGGGGCAGAGACCACAAAGAGCAAAGGCAATACGCGCAACGAGGCAAAGCAAAACCTTACAAGACTAGGTTAAACAAATGCATCAACCGACAGTTATAGCAAAATACAAAAACATTTAAAATGTAATGCAGATGAAGATATTAGAAACTTTAACTAGCAATGCAGAAGATCCAGTTTGGTATAGTGGTTAAGAGTGATGGGACTCTAGTCCGGAGAGCTGGCTTTGATTCCCCACTCCTCCATTCGAAGCCAGCTGGGTGACCTTGGGTCAGTCACAGCTTCTCGAAGCGCTCTCAGCCCCACCCAGCTCACAGGGTGATTGTTGTGGGGATAATAATGACACACTTTGTAAACTGCTCTGAGTGGGTGTTATGTCGTCCTGAAGGGCAGTATATAAATTGAATGCTGTTGTTATTTAAAATATTTCTATCTGCCTCTTAAAAATTATATTCCTAAGGTAGCTTCCAAATGAACAATTGAAAATGTATTTTTTAAATTTCATTTATACCCCATCTTTCTGCCCAATAAGAGTCCAAAGCAGCTTTTATCCTTCTCCTCTCCTCTGTTTTATTCTCATTATCACCTTGTGAGGTAGTTTAGGCTGAAGGAGAATGGCTGGCCCAAGGTCATCCAGCTACCTTTTGTGGCAGAGTAGGGATTTAAACCCGGGTCTCCCAGATCTGAGTCCAACACTCTAGCCACTACACCCTATAATTGTAGTCTGCGTTTACTTCATCATGGGCAAGATGAAGAAGGCCCTCTCCCATTTGGAACATCTCAGTTGGACAACTTTGTGTGGGCAGCTCCAGCTCCCTCCGGCATCTCCAGCTCCAGAGAAGAGGCATGAAGATATGCTTTTATCTCTGGTAGCACTTGCTGTGAGTTTTCCTCTATCTGTGCTCCAGTCAACAAGTAGCAACAAATTCTCTTATACTTCCTCTGATCCCTGTGGGAAAGTAACCTTCTTTTGAGGGGTATAACCAACACATATGCAGGTCATCCACCCACCGCTCGTTTCTCAAACTGGCTCCATGGAACTAGCCAGGTGTGTAGTTTGATGTGTATCCCTATCCATGGCCTATGATTGTGAACACATAACTAAAGTAGGATCACGACGTTTTTTAAAATATATATATATTCTTGAATTTGCCCCAGAGAAAGCTCTTGGATCTTTGGCCCAACCTCACACTGAATTCCGAAATGTTGCTCTGATGCAAATATATAAATTAGGGTTGCCACTTGCCAGACTCCAAGAGGAATCGGAAATCTTCCAGAATTACAAATGATCTCAAGTCTACAGAGATCAATTCCCCTTCAGAAAATGGCAGCATTGCAGGGCAGACTCTATGGTCTAGCATCAAATATACCATGCAGTCTTGCAGAAATTGACTTCCCTCTCCAGGAACTGCCCCCAGATAGGCCGTTTCCACACGGCTCCCCGCTGCTCGTAACAACCCGGAATATCATGAAAAAAAGCAGAAGATCGCGTTTTCTCGAGCGAGATTTGCATGACGTCATGTGACATTGCGCAAATCTCGTGCAAGAAAACGCAATCTTCTGCATTTTTTCCACGATATTCCGGGTTGTTACGAGCAGCGGGGAGCCATGTGGAAACGGCCATATTCAGGAATTTACCAAGCCAATCTCTATGTGTAATTGTCAAGATGGGCATACATAGCACTAAGAAGGTGTTCCTTTGTTCACCAATCTTGTGCTGGAATTGAAAAAAAGGCAGATTTATACTTGAAAAACAAAAACAAATATTTCTCATTCTCAGTCCAAATATTCTTGTTTATCCTCTCTTTTCTAACAGTGGCACGTGGTAATGATAATCTCCCTGCACCTTCCTGATACTAAGAAATAAAAGAACTCACAAAGGTAGCAGATATAATTCAGAGGTCTCTTCCTCTATTCTTTGGGGGTTGGAATCTGTGGGATAGACAAGCCGACATAATATATCACCTCTCTTAGCTGAGGTGGACAGCAGCAGGAGCTTGTAATAAGGATGTGGCAATATACCACAAGGAATCTGTAGACTCGTAAAAGTTGACCTTATAAATCTCAGCGTTTATCAATCCCATACAGCAGCCACTCCCTGTGGTGGAAGTCTCAGACCAATAAACCTGCTGTTGATAACCCTACAATTTATCTTTGATATTTTTTCCCCAAGCAAACTAATCATAGTACATTAATAACCCCTTAAAATTGGAATGCCATCTTTAAAAAAAGGACCTTTCTTATTATAATGCATACAATTAAAAGCCCGAGAAAACTAATTTATGCTTTGTAAAGTACCCTAGCTACATCCCATGTATTTTTTTAAAACGTGGCATTAACTATCTTCTCGGTTTTCTGTTTACTCAAATGGTTTAGCCTTTTGAATCCAGACTGCTTAATGGGTTATTTTGTAGACGGTTGTTGGAGAAAGAAGCAATGACAGGCTTCATTTGCATTGCAAATAGGTTATCCTTTTAAATGATGCCAGGACATGGGCAAATGGTGTGTGTGTCTGGAGTCTCCAGTCCTAAACATGAACGGGCAAGTTTTGTTGGCTATGATAATGTAGATATTTTTACATTTTTTAATTCATACATTCAAAATATTTAACATCATTTTAAAAAACCATTAAAATGGCAGCATAAAAATAGGCAGCTATAAAAGAGCAAGGGATAATGATTCAAAGCAATCTCTAGGACAAAATACTTTTAAAAGCACGATAAAAGCAGAGAATCTTCCTAAAAACACAAATTCTATTGGCAGAGTAGAACTAGGACATATTTATTAAACCTTCATGGGGGTGGGCCAGATTGTGCCAGTCAAGGGAGAGCAACAGCACACCAGCCCAATCCAGTGAAATGATGTTGCTGAAGCAGAACCTATATCTCCAGACTTGTTCCATAAGACAGAATGTGGCCCCTTCCAGAACAGACACGGCTAAGCTACAAGTGACGAATGACACTTGAACAGCAAGTGAACAGGGAGGAATACATGTGAGGGCCAAGCTACAAGTGACGAATGACACTTGAACAGCAAGTGAACAGGGAGGAATACATGTGAGGGCCAAGCTACAAGTGACGAATGACACTTGAACAGCAAGTGAACAGGGAGGAATACATGTGAGGGCCAAGCTACAAGTGACGAATGACACTTGAACAGCAAGTGAACAGGGAGGAATACATGTGAGGGCCAAGCTACAAGTGACGAATGACACTTGAACAGCAAGTGAACAGGGAGGAATACATGTGAGTCTGTTCACTTGCCGTTCAAGTGTCATTCGTCACTTGTAGCTTGGCCCTCACTCACCAAACCCTGAATGGTTCTACCGTCAACCAGCAGCACCTCCGTCTGATTGGGTTTGAGCTGCAGTTTATACCTTTCTCAACTGACTCAAGTGAAAATGAGAAATAGAGTGGGATATCACTCGGACCAAATATCCCTAGACAACCTCTTCCAGTGGTTTTATGTCAACAACAGGATGGACCTATGCCATGGGGCCAAGCGCTTGTTTCCTAGCATTACATTCTGGTCAGTCAGGTAGGATCAGAGCATGGGACATGCAGCTCCCACCTTGGACAGGCAGTCCAGAAGAATGCCATAGCTGATGCATCAAAAGCTGCTGGAAGGCCCAAGGGCAAAGCTACAAGTGACGAATGACACTTGAACGGCAAGTGTATTTCTCCCTGTTCACTTGCACTCCACTGAGGGCCAAGCTACACATGACGAATGACACTTGAACGGCAAGTGGATTGAGTGGAGGGCAAGTGAACAGGGAGAAATACACTTGCCGTTCAAGTGTCATTCGTCATGTGTAGCTTGGCCCTCAATCCACTTGCTGTTCAAGTGTCATTCGTCACTTGTAGCTTGGCCCCGAGAGAAACAAGCTCCACCTTTATGTAGAACTGGCACCAATTAGAACTGAAGTTGTATATTTTTGCTGGTTTTTTAAATAATATATTTTTTATTAATAAAAAACAGGTAACAATTTACCAATTACACCTGCATAGCCTTAAGCTGAATCCGAGCTATACTTTTAACTTCAAAAATCGTTTGGGAAGATCTGACCATAGATTTTCCCAGCTATCAATTTGGGCTGTTTTTCTGTTTTTGCTGTTTTTCATGAGAAAAGGTGCATTGTGTGCTCATTTTGAAACAATTTGGGGGGGGGGGATTTCCAGGCTATCCAAAAACATAGACACAGTAGTGAACAAGAACTTCTGCTTGAACTTTACATTTGTGCCATTTTAGACCCAAGATTTCTAACAGTACATTTCAGAAAAAAATATCAAAGTTTATAACATTTTTTTCAAAATCAGCTCTCTCTCCACAATCTTCACTTTTCTATTTTGGGCTTGTAATTTTTTTTTAAAAAATGAAGAGATGAAACTCCCTACAGCCTTCAATCCTTCACTATTTAGATTGTCCTCAATTTTACTCTCATTTTTATTGCTCTATTTCTTACAGCATAGTTTAGGTGGGTAGCTGTGTTGGTCTGCAGTAGAACAGCAGGATTTGAGTCCAGGAGCACCTGAAGAAGGGAGCTCTAACTCTGAAAAACTCATACCCTAGAAACCTTGTATGGTTTCCAGGGCTTTTTTTCTGGGAAAAGAGGTGGTGGAACTCAGTGGTGGAACTCAGGGACTGCACAATGATGTCACTTTGGGTCAGCTGGAACAAGGGGTGAGTTTTTAAAAGTTTATCGTCCTTGGTGAAAATGGTCACATGGTCGATGGCCCCGCCCCCTGATCTCCAGACAGAGAGGAGTTTATTGCGCTCTGCACTGCGTGAAGGGCCATCTAAACTTCCCTCTGTCTGGAGATCAGGGGGTGGGGCCACCGGCCATGTGACCATTTTCAAGAGGTGCCGGAACTCTGTTCCACCGTGTTCCTGCTGAAAAAAAGCCCTGATGGTTTCTACGGTGCTGCTGGACTCAAATGCTGCTGTTCTTACAACATGTATTTGAGTGTGACTGGTTCTCCAGACCTCTTTTATTTTCTTTAAAAGCAGTGGAGAGATGGATTTGGATTGGACTGTGGCAAAAGGGCAGATTTTTTTTAAAACTCTTTTTCCCCCTCAGCAGAAGCTATTAGTCCTGGTAGGAGAAAAAAGAGAAGCTGTTTATTTCTGTATTGTGGCTAATAACAATTGGGTGAAGGGTTCAGTCATGGATACTTCTTTGAGGAAGGGGTGAAAACACCTCTTTAAGCACCACAACCCCAATGACCCCACCCAGTTTCTGTTTTTTGGAATTGTCTTGCACCAGTAGCGATGTCCAATGGGTGCCAATGGATTCACAGTGCTTTGGCAGGGGGGTGTCCCAGATCTTCACAAGTACTTCCTGAGAAGCTATTCCCCCCCCGCCACTGTCAATAATCAGTTGCTGGTACTCAAAAATGAAAATGAAGCATCTGTACAAGCCTTAGTAGCACAATGCATGGACAAAATCTCTCATTTGTATGTCATGGTGCTTAACAGCTATTCCGTTTCTAACATCATTGCTAACAAAGATTAGTATTATTTCATCCATAAAAGCAAGAGATGTGCAGTGTGTCTACATGCATGTTGACTCTGAAGTCAGTTCCACTGAATTCAATAGGACATACTCTCTGTTAAATATGCAAACTTAGGAGCCAGCGGTAGTTTATCAGATTTTCCCCCAGTGGGTAAAATTTGGGGCATAAATGCAATCAGAAGTCCATTCCAAGCCAGTTTTCCAGTTCAAGCTTATCTTGGGAGATGCAAGGACAGGCTGAAGAAAGCAGGCACGAACCAGAACAGAGAGCACTGGAATTTTTCTAACTTTCCACATTGATGTAACTGGCAACAAACTCCCACAAATGCCATGAATTCTCTGCAATTTTGCAGAAGATTTGTATTCCACACACACTTCAAGGAGGATACTGGACTGCCCTGTTGGGGCTCACCCTCAGTCTGCATGCCACAGGATTTCCCTGTGTCTTTCCCTGTGTCTGCACATTGCAGAGGAACATTGACTATAGTGAGCAAGCTGTCTTTCAAGGAAAAATGTTCACCATTACTTTTCTTCTCATGGAGGAATCCATGATAAGTGTGCAGGGAGCTCCATTGTTCCCTGGGACATACTTTTAATTGGTACATAGATGTGATGAAATAGGGATCTCATTCCCCCAGTGGGGATGGTGGATACCCCACTCGAGCCTCTGCCCCCTGCCTCCGCTTACCTGGTTGCATGGGGAAAGGTGCGGAGAATGGGAGTAGAGGCAAGGAACCTCCTAGGCAAGCGTGCAACAGGTGCGCTTCTGGCAGATGCAACATCACTTCTTCAAGTGATGTCATCAAGCCCAGTGGCGGGCATGCTCTCACACTTCTCAGAGGCCAATTTTGGCTCCCAGTGGGCTGAATTGGCCCCGCACAAAGCACAGGAGCAAGCCCACTGCCAGCACGATGGCATCACTTCCAGGAAGTGACATCGTTGCATCAGCACTAGGAGATCACACTTGCACTTTGCACGCGTGCAAGATTTAGCCTCTGGGTAAGAGCCAGGTGTATCCCTCTCCCCGCTGCTGGAAAGGTAAGGGAACCTGGCAACCCTAAATGAGACTTAGGCGGGCACAGGGTGGGCAAAAAGAGGGATGCAACAGCCAATTCCTTAACACAGAGACAAGTTGCTCAGTGAATGAGCCAAGGCAGATTCTTAGTCTATAGGGCAAAAAAAAAAAAAATATAGGGCAAAGTGGAATGCATTGGTACCCAGGGCTGGATTGGGGAGGGAGAAATGGCCCTAGCAACGGGCCCCTCCTCCATCCCCCCCTCGCCCCACATCCCCAAATGAGGAAGAGAAACCATGCATGGCCAGCCATGAGGAGGACATGCCTGGCCAAGCTGTTGGGTTGGCTGCGCAAGGCCCCTGCCATGGTGAGGCCAGGACTAGCCCAGCCCTGGCAGGGTGAATCCAAGCCAGACACTATTTTTCTGTGGTTCCAGCTCATTGTGATGGAGAGTTGTGTCCAGCCTCCCTTTGGGTTGGGGTGCCCCCAGTGAGGGGTGGTTCCTAAGCTGGAGTAGCCACGGCAAGCCCACTGGGAATTTTCCTGATTGGCTAATGGTCAACCCACCCCTGTTGGTACCTTGCACCTCATGACCCACTGTCCATGTCAGATATCAAGCTGCAGTACCTTCTTTGCTCAACTGGACAGGTGGTGCCCAACAGCAGGCTTAGCGTTTCAGCCACTCTTTTTTACCATCGGTCAGGGTGGCTCAGATGGTAAAGTGTTGGAGACTGGCTGCCGGAGAGGCAGGGTGCCAAGAACTCAGACTTTATGAGCCCACTTAAATAAAACTGGATAGCAAACTAAATAAAGTAGCTTTTCGGCTGCTTTAGTTAAAAAAAAAAAACAAGCCAAGCACTGGATTTAGAGGAATGTAAAGTATTAATCATATTTAGCATATTCTTTCCAAGACCTGCATTTTATCCTGTTTTAATTAACTAATTTCTAAGCTTCTGAACTTGCAAAGCAATTATTGGAATTTCATTACTGATTGTTTCCTTGGGAAGGCAGCCTTCTAACCTTCGTGAAATGTATTGTAAAGCCGTTGCTAAGCAACATACTTTGGCATTTATATAAGCTTTTGTCCTCCTCACCATCTCCTTGCACCCAAAGCCATGCATTTGCATTTACTGCTAAAATATTATGAAAGTTGACACCGGTTTAGCCACAAGACCCAAATGTTAGGCTGCCTATAATTGATTTAATTATTCGTAATTGCTCTGCTGGGGCTTATGTGTACTTTGGCGTGATTAAGGGGGACCAGACAAGTCAGAAGCTAATGATGTCTTCCGTCATAATTTACAACCACAAAGCTGCTAGGGAGACATGTATGGGTAGGATTTTGGTGGGGCGTGTGCAAGAAGGAATTCCGCGGGGACTCTGTTTTCTTGCCTTTAGCAAACTTGCTACCCATTTACAATCCTGGTTGTTTTTAAGGATGAGACCCGTAGACGTAAAACCGAAAAGGCAGATTCTAAAAAGTCTCCTTTTCTTTCTTTTTTCCGTACATGAAATAGATCCCCTGGTAGCAACCCGAACCGTTCCATTTCTCCAATTCCACTGTGATGCAATCGGCCCCTTATTGTCTCTAATGCAATATCCTCATTTAACATTCAACACAAAGTTATATTTCCTCTGGAAAACACTGAAACAATGATTGGAGAGAGGGTGTACTCCTGTCGATATTATGAACATTGATGATCTGGCAGAGTTTTTCTTAATTTGTCTCCAGATGGGCTTTTAGAAAGGGCTCGGGACAAGTCCTTGCGTCCAGGCCACGCTTGAGAATCACTTGCAACAGAAAACAAATATTTGCCGACGGTCTCATGCAGCATCTCAGTTGCTGCTAAAATCTAAAGAAGAATGCTAAACAGCAATGTCTGCTTTGGAAAACCAGCTAATTGTTACAAGGATGAGTGAGAAGAACTGGCGGAATCATAAAAATTCGGTTCTGATTTTTTGGGAAATGTATTTAAATCTGAGATTGAGAGGTCAAGAAAGAAATGAACGTGCACGACGGAATGGAATCTGCTGTTCTGGCAGGGAAACGATCAAAAAGTAGGAAGGAAAACATTCCAGTCTTAGAAGCAAGTTGGCATTCCTTGGAATAAATCTTCAATCCCGAGGACGCAGCATCAGGGTCACTGGACGATTTGCATTTGGAATTTCCATATCCTAACATCTCTCATCCTCCCTACACCATGAAGAAAGGGCTTCCTCCTCTTCGGATTTCAGATGTGGAATTTTATATTGGACTCAACATGCAACTTTTAGAGCTGCAGTGTATTATGAGAAGGATGTGCTTAGCTATTTATTTAAGCTGGTTCTGAACCAGAGAATCCTGACACAAAGCCAGAGCCAGTAAAAGCTTGAGAAACGACTGACAATAAGCAATTCTTCATGGAACAAAACTATTACAATAGGGAGCCTTTGATCTTGCCTGTCTCCTGTTGCCAATTGAACTTCGTCACCACGCACTGTCATCCACAAGGGAGCACTTCTGAATTAAGCAGTCTACAGCAATTTCGTCTGCTCCAGCTTTGAAGTGCCAACATCAGTCAGACCAGTAGTAACTTTTTTCATTAATTTTTCCCCCCTCTGAGTTTTCTCAGGAGTTTTTGCAGTCTGGGCCATTCAGATAACTAAAAGACAAGAAACTCCAAGGCAGGAAGACATCAAAAGCCACGCCGGTGGAGGGGAGGCTGTCCCGCATACCGACATAGGCAATCATTGGGCCTAATGGTGCACTTCATTAGCGACCGCTTCAAAGCAAAGTTTTACTGACTTTGGGGATTGACTAATTTACACATTGTGGGAAATCGCTGGCAGCCAGGCATGTCACCACTAAATGTTGCTGGAATAAACAGGAACGCCCCCTTCCTTCAGAAATCAGGCATTGCAAAGTGACCTTTTCGTCGCAAGAAAGGCCCTCTATTCCTGGGCCCCTCCTTTTGGCATAAATCACAGGGGGTGCAGCACTCCTAGCCAACTTAATTGTTGCTTGATCACACACACACACCACATTATTTCTTGAGGAATGGGGAGTTTGGTTGCTAATACCATCAAGGCCATATTAACGCAAGGCCAGGCCCCTAGGCCTTCAGGTATTTTGGGCCCCCTCCGGCACTTCAATCTTTCACTCCACTACAGCTTACAGCCTGACCCTGGTACGGTAGGTACTAGACCGCAGTACATAGCCCTCTATCCATTTTGAGGGTCTTCTGAACTATTTTATTCACAATTTTTAAAATATTTTTATTGAGCGAGTAGAACTCTTCAGGAAAGCACATTTGGGGGGTATAATTGTTCAATATTGTAATATTTTGAAGTGAATACATTTTAAATTATTTATTAAAATATATATAATGTATAGATAATTGTTTTAATATGAGACAATTTGTAATTGTTTTAATATAAGAGACAATTTGTTTCACTTCAATAAGGAAGCAGTTAATTATTTTATTAATAGAGGTTATATAAGAGAATCAATTAATTGCAATTTATGTAGGGGGGTGCCTCAGCAACCAAAATTGATGGGCCCCTAGTTCCTGCGGGGCCCCTAGGCTTCGGCCTAGTCAGCCTTATGAATAATATGACCCTGAATACCATGCTGGGAAATTTCTGGAGCTTTGGGGGTGGAGCCTGAGGAGTAGGGTGGCCAGGATAAGTTTGGCAGCTGGCAGAAGGGTTAGAGGCAGGAACTTGGGGAGGGGGGGGGGGGTGTTGTGATGATGTCACTTCTGGAGAAAACCTGGAACAGACATAGGGCAGTGCTAGGAATTGCTGAAAACTCTCTGGTAAAACCGTACAGTGGCACTCAGACTGCTGGAAGGAAGCATCCAGTCATAGCCTGGCAACCCTACTCTTAGCCCAATTAATTGAATGAGCTGGAGTGGGCGGAGAGGGTTACTGTGTTTGCTCAGCCACCAGGTTGCATTGGGAAGAGGAGTAGGAAGAGGTGGGAGCATTCAGCTTGCTCAGGGGTAACTGGGTTTGCCAATCACCACTTAGGGCCTGAAGATCTCCCAGAATCACAACCCATCTCCAGACTAGAGAGAGCACTTCTCCTGGAGAAAATGGCTGCTTTGGAGGGTGGACATTATACCCTGCTAAGGTCCCTCCAATCTCCAGATCCTGCCTTCTCAAGGCTCCACCACCAGATTTCCAAGAATATCTCAGTTTGGAGATGGCAACCCTAACCTTTTCACAGGAGAGACTTTTGATTGCCTTTAACGTGGGGGCACTTTATCCTATTTATTTATTTAAAAGAGCGCCCTCATAGGCTTGCCAGGCCTTCTGCCAGCAAGACCTTTTGCCAGTTGCTGGTCAAAGCAACAGCAGGAGAAAAATAAAACCAAACCCAGCAACATTGCTGAATGTAGCTCCAAGTGGTAGTTCTAGGAATGATCGAAAACTCTATGGCGTTACCATTCGTCATGGTAACGACGAATGCCTCCTCAGCGGTGGCTGGCGGTTAATCCTTGTCAGAAGCACCCACTCCTCAGGCCAATGTGGGTGCAAAACAGGTACCACGCAGATTGAGCGTGGAGGTGCAAGCACTGTTCCTGCCGCACAGTTCTACCCACAGACAGCTGTCTTAATATTTGTTTGTAATCTGGCCCGAATGTCCTGCTCTCCTTGGGAGTCTTTAGTGCCAATGTGAGTTCTGCATGTTTGGAAGGAAGAGCTGTTTTTGCTCCTGGATATGAGAGCTCTAGGGGCACCCCTTCTGCATGGCCCTTTCAAATGCTGGTTGCCGGACAGGTGCTGAGCCTTTTCTTGGCCAGCCTGTGGCGGCATCACCAGACCGAACACCTCCTTGCTCTCAACAAGAGACCACCCTTGGCCTGCCCATAAAGCAGAAAGAGTGGCAGTGTCATTGTTTGGTTTTGCAGCAGGCAGAGACCCTGGTCAGTGAGTAGATCTGAAACATTCTTATGGCACGGCCACCCAAGGCCAGAGATGCTGAGTTCTGATGCCTCTTACAAGGAACTCGCCAGATTTCTTCAGCTCCCTGCCTTGCTAGGCACAAGCTCTTCTGTCTCATAGAATCATAGAGTTGGAAGGGGCCATACAGACCATCTAGTCCAACCCCCTGCCCAGTGCAGGATACCCTCTTGTTCCCTTTCCTATCCATCCTGCCTTTTTTGATCCCTGTCTTTCACATTTCTGCACAGCAGCCACATCTCTCCCTGCATGGCTGTTCCTCAAGTTCCATGATAACCTTCCCCATCTGGGCTTTCCACAACTTTGTTACACTCCCCTCCACAATCCTCAATATCACTTACAGTGAAATCTTAGATTAAGCCATGTTAGTTTGTCTGTAGCAGTAGAAAAGAGCAAGAGTCCAGCAGCACCTATAAGACTAACAAAATTTGTGGGAGGGTTTGAGCTTTCATGAGCCACAGCTCACTTCTTCAGATATCTTGCTCTTTTCTAGTGAAGTCTTAAGCAGCATTACTCCAGTCTAAGCCCATTGATTTCAGTGGGCTTAGACTGGAGTAACTCTGCTTAGGTTTTCACCATTAATCTTTTTAGCATTATACAGAAGCAAGCCAATATTTTTAATATTAATAACAATAATAACCCTTGATTTATATACCGCCCTTCAGGACAATTTAACATCCACTCAGAGTGGTTTACAAAGTGTGTTATTATTATCCCCACAACAATCACCCTGTGAGGTGGGTGGGGGTGAAAGAGCTGTGACTGACCCAAGGTCACCCAGCTGGCTTCAAGTGGAGGAGTGGGGAATCAATCCCAATCATCCAGGGCCAAACTACAAGTGACGCCTGACACAGGTTGGACCCTTGTCAGCTTCCCTCACGTTTTGATGGGAAATGTAGGCAGCTTGGCGGAATGTTGGACAAGTGACACTTGAAAAGTCCATTGGACAGCTGTCGGAGGGCCAAGCTACAAGACCAGGATGCCTACATTTCCCACCAAAACTTGAGGGAAGCTGACAAGTGTCCAACCTGTGTCATTCGTCACTTGTAGCTTGGCCCACAGATTAGAGTCCTGTCGCTCTTAACCACTACACCAAACTGGCTCTCACTGTGTACTGTGTTTGCCATAGTGTACTCTCAACAAGGAGCAGTAATCAGTCACAAATCTAACAACTGCACCTGTTTGATACATTGCACTAATATTGTACTTTGATGTACAGCTGGCAAAAATATGTGATGGGACCCTAGAGACTGAAAATTCTCTCCCTGTATAACCTAGCAGAATGCGGCCATTTCTCTGACTTCATTGTACTGAAAGATAACTGTGAATGATCACGATGACAAATAGGAGACAGATTGGTTAATAAGCATACTGACTTTAATCACTGTTAGCTGATAGCATACCAAATATATCTGGTTTTAGCTTAAGCTAAGCTAGTCATCAATGTTTTATACCATACCCGAATTCTAAACATAGTATTCTCAAGGACTATCAAAGTCCTTTGTGGCCTTAGACCCTCATACCTGCAGGACCATCTGCCCTCCTATGCTGCGCCACGGCAGATTCACTCATTTGAGCAGGGCCTTCTGCAGGTGCCAGCCTGCAATTGGACAAGCTCAACATCTGCCCAAACGTGTGCATTCTCTGTTGTGGCCCCCAGTTTGTGGAATGAGGAGGTCAGGAAGAATCCTTCTGTCATTCTGCAAACTATACAAAACTGAATTATGCAGGAGGGCATTTTTACAAAATTCTACTATAACAGAATGTTTCGTGAAGGTGGTTCTAAAGGGAAAGGGGCTGCGTGGACTATACCACCATATTGGGCATATGATCTGTTTGCAGCATGTATTACCCTGCTGTTTCTGCATTGTTTTCTACTGACATAATACCATTTTTTTGGTATTGTATCTGCAATCTGTATTGTCTCTAGTATGCTGTGCTTATTGAGATTTCTGTAGTCCTAGTCCAGGACATTGCTTTTTAGAGATCTCTTCATATTGATTGTTTCCAGGGCTTTTTTCCAGCAAGAACGCAGTGGAACGGAGTTCCGGCACCTCTTAAAAATGGTCACATGGTTGGTGGCCCCGTCCCCTGATCTCCAGACAGAGGGGAGCTTAGATTGCCCTCCATGCTGCTCCAATCTCCCCTCTGTCTGGAGATCAGGGGGCGGGACCACCGACCATGTGACCATTTTCGCCAAGGGCGATTTAAACTTTTAAAAACTCCCCCCTTGTTCCAGCTGACCCAAAGTGACGTCATTGTGCGGTCCTGAGTTCTAGCACCTCTTTTCCCAGAAAAAAAACCCTGATTGTTTCGATTGTGTAATCTGTCTTAAGTCTCAGTGTAATAGACAGACAATAAATACAGTAAGTAAATAAATAAATAATCCTGCTGTCACTGCAGTATTTTCTGCTGACATAACACTTTGCTCTGCATTGTATCTGAATTCTTTCTGTGTCATGTCTAATATTCAATGCTCGTTTCAGATTTCTGTAATCCTAGTCCTAGCACATTGCTTATAAGATGTCTCATCCTATTGATTGCATTGATTTACACTCTTCAATCTGTCTTCAGTCTCAGTCAGAAAGGCACACTATAACTATCGTAAATAAATACATTTAGCAAACAAATAAATAAAATCTAATTTTATGTTGCAGGCAAGTCAAACTATACATTTGGAACTAAGTACATTTAGGGAATTGATTAGAGTCTTAATTAGATAGCAAAATTCCCAACTAAAGCAGCTTTTCAGTGGAATTATAGAAGAGTCACAAACCTTTACCAAACAAACTTCTTGGAAATGCATAACCATTACACACAAGTGGGCTAAAATCTGGAAGCCAGTCTGGAAGTGGATATGATAAAGAAAATAGATAGGAGAATGTAACTCCGCTGCTTTACATTTCAGCTAACTTCTTTAATTGCCCATAATTTTGAGCAATTACTTCCTCTTCACAACATTTTAATAAAAAAATCTGCCTTCATGCCTAGCAGGGAATCTGACTTGCCACGGGCAAGTATCGGGGGAAAAAAGCCACTTAGCAAACCACAAATTTCAGAGCCCTGGCCACATCTGTGTTTTATCAGCCTTTTCCGGATAGTATTACACCGAACAATTGTCTGCAGATCGGTAGACAGCTGAGACTTTAAAGTGCTGAATTACTGAGAAAATGCTAGAGATAAAAAACAGCACATGTATCCGATCAATGTAATGAAACCAACCTGCTTCCAGCGCCATCCTGCCTTAGTTCTAAGTACCCTGTAGAGGAACGGAAGGCTCTCATTTAACTCTTAAGAGGAAAGCGAGGGAAAGAAGAGTAAAGGTCACCCCATACCAGCCTTAATCACTGAACAGAAATACTTTCAGGTACATGAAGGCAGGAATGTTTGGGAATCAAAACGAAGCCTCAATTTCAGGCTGCAGAAGTGTGTCTGATCACATCGGGGCCAGCATTTCCTGTTGGAAATGTCTATGTTCTGCTCTTCTGTCATTGGGAGATAGATAGCAAGAGAACATCACAAAAGATGGCATTTAATGAAGATGGCTATTCACTTTATGGGGTGGCAAACCCAACTCGGCTACTGGGCCAGCCAACGTGTGTAACTGTGCAATGCATCCTGTTATCAAGTACATTTGTTGTGTCCATGCTTTACCTTTTAAAGTATACTTTTCAAATGCCCTTGGTACAAACTAGGGTATAATGTAGGAAGAAGTTCTCCGTTCCATCAGTTCACTAAAATATAGTTGTTCTAGATAGGTAAAGGTGGTCCCCTGTGCAAGCATCAAGTCATTACTGACTCATGGGGGATGTCGCGTCGCAACATTTTCTTGATAGACTTTTTGTTACGGGGTGGTTTGCCATTGCCTTCCCTAGACATCTACACTTTACCCCCAGGAAACTGGGTACTCATTTTACTGGCTTCGGAAGGATGGAAGGCTGAATCAACCTTGAACCGGCTACCTGAACCTGGCTTCCGCCAGGATCGAATTCAGGTCGTGAGCAGAGCTTGGGCTGCAGTACTGCCACTTACCACTCTGCGCCACAGGGCTCTCAGTTATTAAGAAATGGGAAGCTTTCTTGAATTCGAAGGCTACCTGCTGTTTCATACACAATGAAGAGGTCAACTTGGGACAGCCTCTGAGTGATCCTTCAACAAAGAACTGTAGCCGATCAGAACTCCCTGGTGAGTCCTCTTGAACGATACTCACATTTATCATATCCATGCGTTTCACACAAAAATATTGTGTATGAAGTGGCTGTTCTTAGAGACCAAATCTGTGAGTAGATACTACATAGTAAAAGCTGTTTCTGCACACCATGGGGCCAGAATACGTGACGCATGGAAGGCCTGTGGCAAGAAAGGATCTGAGATATTTCCTCCTTTGTGTGAAACATCAGCAAGGATGTCTCACACAAGGATATCTCACAGTTTTACGGTTCATGTAAAAGAAGCTTCCAAATCACTTCAGAGCGCTAGTTAGAAAACATGCTGATTGGTTGCTGGGATCCAACTGAAAGGTACAGACCAAGGAGGTACAGTCTTACTTCAGTCACTTTCGGAATAAAATTGAAGGATTTTCCCTCAATTTTCCAATGCAAAGGATTTCAGGAGTGGGGGCTAGGGGGGCTGTACATCAATAGAAAATTATAGCCAGAGGCAGTTTTCAATGGGATACTGGGAGTTCAGCTTGTCTGTACCCAGGGCTTTTTTTCAGGGGGAACGCGGGGGAACAGAGTTCTGGAACCTCTTGAAAATGGTCACATGGCTGGTGGCCCCGCCCCCTGATCTCCAGACAGAGGGGAGTTGAGATTGCCCTCTGCGCCGCTGAGCAGCTCGGAGGGCAATCTAAACTCCCCTCTGTCTGGAGATCAGGGGGCGGGGCCACCAGCCATGTGACCATTTTCTCTGAGGGCAACCCACTGAGTTCCACCACCTCTTTTCCCAGAAAAAAAGCCCTGCCTGTACTTATTCCTGTGAGCAACTCCCACCCCTCTTCAGCTAGTCACTGGTTAGAAGGTCATACTTTCTAGATAGTTCAGTATTTGATCTATGGGCCAAGCTACAAGTGACAAATGACACTTGAACGGCAAGTGGATCGAGTGGAGAGCAAGTGGAGGGCAAGTGAACAGGGAGGAATACACTTGCCGTTCAAGTGTCATTCATCGCTTGTAGTTTGGCCCTTAGACTACTAATAGTTAGGGACTATAGACTTTGCCACTCTGTTGCCTTATGTACTATCTGTTTTTCTAAATATGTGCTCCTATGAGCTACTTGAGCTTCTGTCAGTCCCTGGTAGTTAGGTCCCTCAAGCCCCCCACAGTTAACACACAGGTGTTCCAGTTGAAGCAGTTTTATTGAGATCCATTCAGTACAGGTGTTCACCCAAAGGTGCAGAAATTGGCAGAAGTGACCATTCAAACAAACATCTGGTTATTACAGGAAAACTTCCTGCCCTTCCAGGTCCGTTTGCATTCTGGCATGAAACCCCAAAGAGACTGCATGGGAGCAAAGTAGTTTAGACTACGTGGAGTACAACGAAAATCTGTCTCTGGGAAAGTTACAATGTTTGCTGCTAGCAGCTCCTTCCAAGGACACTTGCTGTGAAAAGTGAAAGCGCATATTTGCAACAGATAATGGAGGGGCCCACTGGCTCTCCTGCACTTAATGTCAGAAGTCAAGACACTCTCATATGAGCACACAGAACACGGTACATAACTCTGGCAAACAGCAATAATCAGTACAGAACACAAAGCGCAGAACACAATGACGACAGGTTGGCTGGCATACATGACAGCTTGTTGTCTAATGTCAGCCCTAGAATTGCTTATGTCCTGTTTCAGCATTTCTTCAACTCTATTGCATTTTTGCTAATGCAATGTCTTTGTAAACGCCTATGGCATTGTTTATGGAAATGTCCTCGATACTGACTGTACTAATCTCACACTATGTAATCCGCCTTGAGTCTCAGTGAGAAAGGTGGACCCTAAATGACAGAAATAAATAAATAGGTCAACATCATTAAGCAGCTGTCATGCAAAGGTCTTTAATTTTTTAATTTTATTTATTTTTATTTTTTCAATTTATATACCGCCCATCCCCAGGGGCTCTGGGCGGTGAACAGTTAAAATCGATAAAAACAAAAACTAAAATCAATATACAAATAATAAAACAAATTAACAAGGTGCAGTGGTGGGGAGAACCTTCCCCACCCCAAAGGTGGGAGGCTGACATGGCACTGCCCCCTTCAATCACCAAACGCCTGGCGGAACAGCTCTGTCTTACAGGCCCGGCGGAACGATAATATGTCCCGCTGGGCCCGGGTTTCCATTGACAGAGCGTTCCACCAGGCTGGGGCCAGGACTGAAAAGGCCCTGGCCCTGGTTGAAGCGAGGCGGGCTTCCTTAGGGCCGGGGACCACAAGTAAATATTTATTCGCTGATCGAAGCGATCTCCGGGGAACGTACAGGGAGAGGCGGTCCCGAAGATATGCCGGTCCCAACCCGCTCAGGGCTTTAAAGGTAAGAACCAACACTTTGAACCTGATTCGGAATTCAACCGGAAGCCAGTGCAGCTGGCGCAGGACAGGTGTGATGTGTGACTGGTAAGGTATACCTGTCAGGACCTGTGCCGCCGCATTCTGGACCAGTTGTAGTTTCCGGATCAGGCCCAGGGGTAGCCCAGCGTAGAGTGAGTTACAGTAATCTAGCCTGGAGGTGACCGTTGCATGGATCACTGTAGCCAGGTCCTGGGGCGTCAGGTAGGGGGCAAGTTGCCTGATCTGACGAAGATGGAAAAATGCAGACTTGGCAACCGCTGTGACCTGCATTGTAGCTGATACAATGTGTTTGATCTCCCAGAATCTATGAGCAGAACCACAAGTGACAAAAGGCACAGATTGGACTCTTGTCTGCTTCCCTCAAGTTTTGGTGGGAAATGTAGGCAGCTTGGCGGAATGTTGGACAAGTGACAGTTGAAAAGTCCATTGGACAGCAGTCGCAGAGCCAAGCTGTGAGACCAGGATGCCTACATTTCCCATCAAAACTTGAGGGAAGCAGACAAGTGTCCAACCTGTGCCTTTTGTCACTTGTGGTTCTGCTCTATGTCCTGTCCTAGGACACACCCAGCATTTCCCGGTGACCATGTTTGCATATGCAACAGTATTTACAATTAGATATTGTCTGATACTTAGTGAGCTGCCGGAGTGCTGTCCAATAGTGCTGGATAACATTCCGTAATTTAGCATTTGACAGTTTACGAGACCATTTCTGAAGCCTGCCAAATTTTAAAGAAGAGATATAAACAAGATTGTGAGATTTAAAAAAAATCACATTCAAAATGCAATTTTGAATTTTGATTTGAAATTTCTCACTCTAAGACCCGACTGACAAAAAAAAATATATTGGAAAATTCAACCAGTTTCAAATATTTGTGAATATTTGCTTCAGCTCTAACCAAAGCCAGCGAGAAAACATGTGAGTGAAAGATTAAGGGACAGACTAATTATACTGTGAGTGTTACCATATGGGCAGCATTTGAAGTCAGAGGAAAGGTGGAGTGTTGTGATGGCAGCTCCATGCTCAAGAGGTGTTCCTGCCTCTGGACTGGAATGGCCTGCCTGAGGAAGTCAGGACGGGCTCCTACGCTTCTGTCGTTCTGCAAACTATGTAAAACGGAGGTGTTCAGAAGGGCATTTTTATAAAGGGAAGGGAAGAGATAAGGGAAATGTTCAGGAAGGTGCTTTGTAAAAGGAAAGGGACTATGGACTACACCACTCAGCGGCATAGCGTGGTCCAGGAGCACCCAGGGCAGGAAGTGGCACCCCTGGCCCCATGTGCACACGCACAAAGCATGCATGCGCTCCAGGCCCCTGCACTATGATGTCACTTCCGGGAAGTGACATCATCACACAGGAGCATGCCCACTCACCTGGGAGCACTCCTGCAGTTTGGGATGCTCACTGCCCCTTACCACTTTGCCACAGCTGCCCACACTGCCGCTGGGCGCTGAGCTGATGGCAGCAGTGCAGGCGGCTGCAGCAAAGAGGTAAGGGGTAGGGGAGATGAGCATGGAGGCAGGCTGCCTGCTGTGCCACCTGCTGCGTTACCAAGATGCCCAGCTCGCTGGGCGCCAAGGTGGGCAGGAGCACCGGTGAAGGGGTGGGGAGGCAGGCTGCTTGCCGTAACCGCCAGGGATCCCGGCTTGCTGGGCACCGAGGTGGGCAGCAGTGGTGAACGGGTGCTCCCAGGGGGGCTGTGGATGTGGCACCCACTCAAAATTTTGCACACAGGGCGGCCGCTCCTCTGCCCCCCCCATGCTACGCCACTGCCACCACTAGGTATAGGGCATATGATCTGTTTGTTTGCATGTATTACACTACTATCTCTGCATTGTTTTCGACTGACCTAATGCCATTTTTCTGCATTACATCTACATTCTGTATCATGTCTAACAAGCCATGTTTATTCAGATTTCTGATTAAAGGACATTGCTTATTAGATATCTCTTCATATTGATTGTATCAATTGTGTAATGTGGTTTGAGTCTCAGTGTGATAGACGGACTATATAGAAAATGACAAAATAAACTACACTGGTTTGAGCCGCATGACATACATGGATGACATACATATATGTGTTTTTGTTTAAACACCTGTGCATGCGTGTGTGAGGATCATGGCCCAATGGAGAGTTTCTAGACATATATGAGAATGGTCAGGGCTTTTTTTTCTTGGAATAATAGTGGTGGAACTCTCAAGTGGGAAATGAGGAAGAAACACATGGGATTCTTTGAAATCATATTATTTTCAAGCACTATTGCTGAGTATTTTCAAGAGGTGCCGGAACTCCGTTCCCCCGCGTTCCCCCTGAAAAAAAAGCCCTGAACATGGGTATTAAAAGATAAATGTACGTCACCCATGCCAACATGTGCACAGCAACTGTGTCTGGGGAGCTGCCCTGAGCCTTTTCTTATTCTATTTATGAAGGTTACACTGCAGGCCTAACTAATTTTTAAACCACCAAACCAAAAGCATCTCATTGGGCATGAATGGTGCTTGCCCCCCCCCCATTTTGCAAAGCCAAGCCGTGAAGGGTCTCCATACATGACTGATAAGCTGAGGTCCTTCTTCGGGTCTAGTTGTGTCACCATGTCAAGATTCTGGCAGTATCTGCCATACCCATACCTGGGGGTGGAGTTGGGGCTGGAGATTATGTTATGATTGTCCGTTGCAGCTATGTTTCTTCATTCTCCCAGGATGAGGATTCTTCCTGGAATTGGCCAAGCTACAAGTAACGAATGGCACTTGAACAGCAAGTGGATCGAGTAGAGCGCAAGTGGAAGGCAAGTGAAGAGGGAGAAATACACTTGCTGTTCAAGTGTCATTCATCACTTGTAGCTTGGCCCTTAGACTATGCTTGCTCCTAGCTGCTGGGAAAGGAGCCCACATAACCTTGAACCCTGTGTCCTCCCCTGTACAGATAATTCCCAGCAGAATTAGCCAGCCTCTAGGAAGGGGAGGGGGAATGTTAGCCTGTAAATGATACATGTTCTTGATATTTGGTTGTGCCTCTTTCCTGACAATGACCCTGGTAAGATCATGATAGTAGAACTTTCCAGTAAAGCTTTATTAACCCAGTGGAGTCTTTTGGAAAGCTACTTGGGAGATCCTTACACACCACTTGTGCAGAACTGTTGTATCCGCTCAGGAGCTGGTGGGGTTACATTTGGAGGGAGGGTCAAATTGTTTAATGAGGCAACATCCCAGAGTCTTGACTGCATCTTACTGTTAGGGGTCATTAGCAAGATTCTTCAATCAGCTCCATCAATGAACAAACAGTGACGGCCATTTTATTTATGAAGATGGGATTTCAAATGTTTCCTTCCAATCATGCATGTCATTCACTCACCGTCCTAATTCCGTTTTCCTTTAATGTTGGCTGATTAAACAAAAACTGCCCCTAATTCAAAACCTGTTTTCATTTTAGTTTTCGTCTTTCTGTCATGTTCCAAATGAAATGAAATTAAGTTACTCACCAGTATAAACAAAAAAGGGAGATCATTTTCCCTTCTCAGTTGAACCCCCAAGGATTGCTAGGGAGTATCTCTCAGGGCTCATACTTCCTCCCCAAGGAATTCTCTGTGCTGGATGGGTGTCCACGGCAGATCAGGAGATCCTTCGACATCATCTTTGATTCTCCAGTCTCAGCCTCAGCTTTTCCCTTTCCAACCCAGAGTTTTTCCATAGTTTGAGCTTTTATGGCTTAAGAGATGTTGCATCTGAACGGATGTGTTCTTGGTCCATAAGGAAGTTGATTGCAAACCTATCTAGTCATTTTTTTAAATAAGAATGCTCAAAAATGAGTGGCTTGATAACAGACTTTTAACTAAAGTTGCTCATCACTGCAATTTTTTTTGGGTTTCTTTGGATTAGATCTTTATTCTACATTCCCCCCATAACATCTATTGCTGTCTGATTACTGAACCACAAGGCCCCTACATCTCATCCCTTCGAAATAACTGAGAAACCTCACCCTCCTCTCCTTTTCCCTTTCTAGAATTTGTAAATATTATTTTCTGCCAAGCATTCAACACAGTAAACAAAAAACTGAAAATCCTGTTAAACCATAAAATCATCAGCTGAAAAGCCATAATGAGAAACTTGAATACAGGTAATCAATGATGGTCAGAAAAATAGAACGTGCATAGCTATTCTTTTCACATACTGCCCTAATTCAGGAGCACAAGTCTTGGTTACTTCACCAATTCATAAAAGAGTTGTAGACAGCACATGGTCTCAAATGAACAAACAGGATTTTTTTTTAAAAAAAAAACCCTCTGATTTCCTAATATGCAAAAGTGGAGACGACCTTGCAGAACTTTTGATACAGCATTTCATCACTGCAGCATCACTACTCAAAATGCTATCCTAGAATATGGGACGTGAAGTTCTTCTTGCACTTGGAAGCAAGAGCTGAAAATTGGAGGTTGGGCAGGGTAGCTGCTGCATCACCAGTCCCAGACAGGAAGTGAGCACCTGTTTTTGAGTGGCTGCATTCTTTATGTGTGTGTTATGTGCCATCAAGTCATCTCTGATCTATGGCGACCCTATGAAGGAAAGACCTACAAGACGTCCTATAGAGATAGGCACGAACCGAAAAAAAGCCGAACCATGTGGTTCATGGTTCGTCAAATTTCACGAACCACGAACTTTCACAAACCTGCCCCTGGTTCACAAACTGGTTCATTTGGTTCATGAGAACATCACATCCAGGTCAGAAAATCGGTACTTCTGGGTCAGCAGAAGTTCACTTCCAGGTCAGCAGAAGGTCTGCAGAAAGTCCATCCCCTGTTGCCTAGGAAACTGATTGACTGGCACCAGGCTGTCTGCAGTGACAAACCAAAAAATGAACAAAACAAACCAGCCTAAAAATTCATGGCGGTTCGTCAGAAATGGGATCTGATATACCATGGTTCACAAACCACAAACCGGCCTGGTTTGTGCTTAATTTTGGTTTGTATTTCAGTTTGTGCCCATCTCTAGTCCTATCATTAACAGTCTTGCTCAGATCCTGCAAACTGGAGGATATGGCTTCTTTTATTGAGCCAAGCCATCTTATTTTACTTTTCGTACTGCCTTCTAATTTTCTTAGGATTATTGATTTTCCAGAGAATCTTGTCTTCTCATGATGTGACCAAAGTACGATAGCCTCAGTTTTGTCATTTAAGCTTCTAGGGTCAGGGTCTTCCACATCAGAAAAACAAAAATACAGGCAAGCAGCTAGTGGCAGTCGTACAAGCATGAAGGCCTCATGACCTAAGTGAGGAGCATCAAGTCCTATTTTTCTATAAATCCCAAGCATTATTCATCCTTGTGAAGAAATGCATTTTATTTCATGGTTTAGGCTTCACAAGATCCCACACTTGGTTTTAAGGAGTTTTATCAGTTAGCAGAAGCCAGGCAGGAAGGGGAACGAGGTTCATGTCCGGTGGCACCACAAAGATTAACAATATTTTCCAGGGTTTAAGCATTGTTAAATATGAGAAAGGGGAGATCAGTTGCTCCGATGCATCACCCATTGTGCCAATAGCTCTAGCAACTACCAAAACTTTGTAAATGCATATAGCTCTCCTGCCTAAAGACAGAAATGTCCAGGTCATACCTAGGCTGGAATCTGACACCTAGAAGGGACACAAACACCAGAGGCTAGATGATATCTTCCTGGAGATTTCAGGAAATGATTCTTTGACCCATAAGGGAATGGGAAAACAGAAGAGATAAAATCCCTTGGCAAGGAGGGAACAGGGTCTCTTTTGGTTAATTCCATCTGGAGGAAGAAGCTCTCACATCTGAGCTCCATCTTTATGGCTGCCATTGCCATGTGGAGACAAAGGGCTGGCTTCCTGGACAAAGACTCCAAGGTAATGGAAAGCATTTATCTATTTTATTTTATTTTATTTATTTCAAATTTCTATTCCACCCTCCCCGCAAGCGGGCTCAGGGCAGATAACAACATATTAAAATACAATACAAATTCATCATCATTAAAACATCATTAAAGCAGCAGTGTATTTCTATTAATACACATTTAAAACAGGATGGTGGGCAGCCTTCACAGGGAGGGTTAAGATTTTATACACTCCTTTTTTCAGGCCGGTGGAGGCCCAGCCTCAGCCATATTCCTGGCAGAACAACTCTGTCTTGCAGGCCCAGTGGAAGGATAGTAGGTCCTGCCGGGCTCTGATCTCAGCAGACAGAGCGTTCTACCAGGTGGGAGCCAGGACCAAAAAGGCCCTGGCTGTAGTCAAGGCTAGGTGGGCCTCCTTGGGGCCAGGGACCACCAACAGCTGTTTGTCCCCTGATCGGAGTGTCCTCTGGGGAATATATGGGGGGAGACGGTCCCGTAGATATGCTGGTCCCAGTCCGCACAGGGCCTTATAGGTCAATACCAGAACCTTGAATCTGATCCGGTACTCCACTGGCAACCAATGCAGCTCGCATAAGATCGGTGTTATATGCGCCTTATTTGGTACTCTCATAATAACACACGCTGCTGCATTTTGTACCAGCTGTAATCTCCGGGTCAGGCTCAAGGGCAGCCCCACATAGAGCAAGTTACAGTAATCTAGCCTAGAGATGACCGTTGCTTGGATCACTGTAGTTAAGTCACGGGTTGACAGGTAAGGGACAAGTTGCCTGGTCTGCTGCAGATGGAAAAAAGAGGACCTGACAACTGCTGTGACCTGTGCCTCCATTTTCAGGGAGGAATCCAAGATTTAGATTGTTGCAACCTCTATGCTAATAACACCAGCTAGGGTTTGTAAGCTGAGCAGGATCAGTCCTGGTTAGTAGTTGGATGGGAGACCACCAATGAAGTCTTGGCTTGCTACGCAGAAGCAGGCCATGGCAAACTACCTTTGTTCCTCGCTTGCCTTGAAAACCCTACAGGGTTGCCCTAACTCAGCTGTGACTTGATGGCACTTCACACACACAGACACAGCATGTACAGAGTGAGAGACAGGAACTGCGTGTTTGCAATTTTCTTTTATTTCCTTTGATAACTCCATTGCTGTTGCTGAGTGTGTGCGTGAACCTTGTACTTTTAATAAATTCTTTACTATTTGATATTGCTAGTTGTTGTGCTCCATACCACATAGACCTCCACTCTTTGAACATGCCACTCAAAATGAGTGCTAGGGGAAGGGAGGTGGCTGGTTGCTGGATTGCTTATCCCCTGAGAGTGTGCAAGCATGGGAGTCCACCCCTGTGGTAACCAGTGCCTGGATAGCAGGAGATGCAGGCACTAAATGGAGCCTTTAAACAGCAACGTGGCAAGGAAGTCAGGAATATAGAATAAAACAAAGAATCCAAATAAGTGTAATAGCTATCATTAAAAAAAAGGTAAAGATATAGTCCCCTGTGCAAGCACTGAGTCATTACTGACTCATGGGGGATGTCGCATCACATTTTCTTGGCAGACTTTTTACGGGGTGGTTTGCCATTGCCTTCCCCAGTCATCTACACTTTACCCCCAGGAAACTGGGTACTCATTTTTCCGGCCTCGGAAGGATGGAAGGCTGAGTCAACCTTGAGCCGGCTACCTGAACCCAGCTTCCGCGAGGATCGAATTCAGGTCGTGAGCAGAGCTTGGGCTGCAGTACTGCTGCTTACCACTCTGTACCACGGGGGTCTTCAGTTATAATAAAGAAAGCAAAATTATCAGTAAACAAGACAATCCACATCAAAATTCTATGCAGTCCCCTACTCTTCTCTCTGCAATGGGATCCTACAAAATTCACAGAGCTGGCTCTGTTCTTAAGAAGGCTCTGGGTTTGTTATCTTTCTTCATATTAAGATGTCTGTTAGAGGTTCTAGTAAGTATAAATATGGATAAACTGAAAAAAACAGGAGCATGTTTAGCAAGAGGAACAAAACCACGTGCGTGGCATGGACCTGCTGTTGCTTCTGCTGGCCTCTATTCATTGCTTTCATACAAATCAGTTTCACAACTTGTAGTGTAAATGACTTTAGTTGGGCTCTGTGAGTTGAAAATGTGATTAACAAGTTTTGGGGCTTTTTTTCTGGGAAAAGAGGTGGTGCAACTCAGTGGGTTGCCCTTGGAGAAAATGGTCACATGGCTGGTGGCCCCACCCCCTGATCTCCAGACAGAGGGGAGTTGAGATTGCCGGCACAGAGGGCAATCTCAACTCCCCTCTGTCTGGAGATCAGGGGGCGGGGCCACCAGCCATGTGACCATTTTCAAGAGGTTCCGGAACTCCGTTCCACCACTTTCCAGCTGAAAAAAAACCCTGACAGGTTTTAACATGAGTACACAATGGCAGGTATTGAATGTAGCTGGAGGGTCAGTTTTTACAGAATCCAACACTATGATATATTCTTTTGTTTTGCTGTAAGATTTTCATGAGATGTTAATCTCTGGGTATAACCAAGCAACCCTCAATATCTGGTCTAGCAAGGTGATTCTTTCATAGTTGCAGCAGAAGCCAAACTAGGAATCGTGGCCTGTGGCACTCACATGTCTTGCAGAGACTTCCCTGAGTAATGCTTATCTCCACTTGCTAGCCAACTGAAGCAAGACAGTGATTTACTCACATTTGCTGAACCACCACCTTGGCTATCTTTATAGTTTGTTATTTCAGCAAATTAACTAGCAAATTGTTTTCTTTCCAAGATAATTAATTATGCTGGTAATTGAATACCATATTCTGAAACTGTGCTACTGAGATTCAGGTTCACCTTACAGAGTTTTTGTCTTTAGGAGGAAGAAGAGGAAGGAAATGCAAAATTGATCTGAACAAAAATATTTTATGTCTTAAATGAATTAAATTGTAGAGCCTTTCTGGGAGACTGTCTTTGTAGTAATTTCCTCTCACTTTTTTCCCCCCTTGATGATTTTTAAGATCAACGCTAGTTTATACAGTAGCCCATTTGAGACTAGGAGCCAAGGCAGCCACCGGAATAAGGTGGCAAGGGGGAGAAACACAAGAGAAGCAGCAGGTGATCGTTGAATATCTCTTCTCCCTCTCCTGCTGCTAGCCTGCTACCATCGTGAAGGTCCCCAGACTTGTGTGTGCTGTGTGAAGTGGAGGACATGAAAAGAGTTGCAGAGGTGAGTGAACAAAGGCCTACGGGGCAGTTCTAAACAGAGAGCTACACCCACCTAAGCCCATTTACTTCAATGGTGTAGCTCTGTTTAGGACAACCCTACAAGTCTCTCTCCTATCTGCTGCATCTCCTCTGCAAACCATGTCCACCCCTTGTTGTTTTACTGCAGAGAAGCAGCCATCCAGATTCCCTGCTCAAAGTGGCCCTGACCTCTAGGGTCATCTACCCCCTGCACAATGCAGGAAATTCTCAACTATCTCCCCTCCCAACACCCCCAATGACCCCCTGCTCCATACCCAGAAGATGGTAAAAAACTGTCAGGATCCCTAGCCAAACTGGCCTGGGGGGAATTGCTACCTGACTCTAAGGTGGCAATTGGCCTTACCCTGGGCATGTAAGGGGGCACGAGAACTAAGCACTGATGTGACCCTTCCTGCCCTCCCTCTCATGATCTGCTCAGGTTCACAGAATCAGCATTGCTGTCAGATGGCCATCTAGCCTCTGCTTAAAAACCTCCAAAGGAGGAGAGTCCACCACCTCCCGAGGAAGCCTGTTCCACTGAAGGACCGCTCAGGAAGTTCTTCCTAACGTTTAGCCGAAAATTCTTTTGATTTAATTTCAACCCTTTGGTTCTGGTCTGACCTTCTGGGGCAGTGGAAAACAACTCCGTGCCATCCTCTATAGGACAGCCCAGGGCTTTTTTTCTGGGAAAAGAGATGGTAGAACTCAGTGGGTTGTCCTCCGAGAAAATGGTCACATGGGCTAGTGGCCCTGCCCCCTGATCTCCAGACAGAGGGGAGTTTAGATTGCCCTCTGCGCCGCATGGCGCAGAGGGCAATCTCAACTCCCCTCTGTCTGGAGATCAGAGGGCGGGGCCACCAGCCCACGTGACCATTTTCAAGAGGTTCCAGAACTCCGTTCCACCCCGTTCCAGCTGAAAAAAAGCCCTGGGACAGCCCTTTAAGTACTTGAAGATGGTTATCATATCACCTCTGGATGCTTAGGAGTGAAAGTGTCAACCACCTACTTGATCTCACCATTCCAAATTCAGAAATCAATAATGAATCATTTTTCCTTTCAGTACAGCGGCTAATGAAGCATCACCAACAGTGCCACCTTAAGCAGAATTACACTCTTCTTTTTTTTTTTTTTAAAGAATTTTTATTGGATTAGAAACATATAATAACAATTATAATCACGTTCTTTAATTTTTTCTAATTCTAACCCCCTCCCTTTCCCCCCCCTTTTTATTGACTTCCAACAGTTTTCCAACCCCCTATCCACTTTCGCTCTACTCCTTCATATTTATTTTATTTGTTTATTATAATATACTTTCAGATTCTTCTAAGCACTATTTCCACTTCCTTTCACATATAAATTGTCATATAAATTGTCATATAAATAAAATCCTCTTAATCTATCTTCTTCATTAAAACTACTAATAATATTCATTTTGATAACCTGTGTTTTATCTTACTCCTTCTATTCTCTTCAATATGGGACAAACAATTTGCCCCCCTTTATACATCAATTCCAATACTTCTATACACATACTTATTATACACACTTATTGTCATATGCTTAGGCTTCTGTTCTATATGTTGTTCTTTATCTATACATATACCATAAGTCTAACAATTAGACCTATCTTTGAATTTACGTATGTATGTATATATTCACTCTATGTTATACGGTTATCTTTCCAAAAAATATAGATTAGTTAATTTCTATCCCATTAATTCACATAGTATCAACGCTATTTCTACTTAATATAATACTTAAAAATCATATAAAGTTGCTTAGAATTTTTCCATTAACTCTCCACCCCCTCGGTATAGTCACTTCTCTCCTCCTGTGTACCTCAATAATTTTCAAACTGCCACAGTTCTCCTCCCACCTCCCATTTTTTCACCAAATATTGTTTCAGCTTTCCCCAGTCCGTGTTAAACTGCCCTGGATCAAGGTCTCTCAGTTTTCTTGTCATTTTGTCCATCTCCGCCATGTACAGCAATTTGTAAATCCAGTCCTCAGTAGTTGGCACTTCTTGTACTTTCCACTTCTGCGCATACAAAAGTCTGGCTGCTGCCGTCATATAGAATATCAATGTCCTATGTTGTGCTGGGATGTCTTCCATTCCCAAGTTCAGTAGCAGGAGTTCTGGGTTCTTGTTAACTTGAAATTGTAAAATCTCACTCATTACTCTTATTATTTCCCCCCAGTACTGCCTAGCTACCTCGCATGTCCACCACATATGATACATTGATCCCTCATGTTTTTTACATTTCCAGCATTTATTAGACATATTCGAGTTCCCTAGCGCAATCTTCTTTGGCGTCAGATACCAACGGTAAATCATTTTGTAAATATTCTCTTTAATATTGGTACATGTCGTGATTTTCAATGTATGTTTCCACAAGTATTCCCACGCCTCCATTGTTATTTCTTTGTTAAAGTTTATAGCCCACTTCACCATTTGCACTTTGACTGTCTCATCTTCAGTATACCATTTTAACAACACTTTGTAGACCTTAGAAATTTCCTTTTGGTCTTCTTGTAAAATTACTTTCTCTAATTCTGAGTCTTCCATCCTTATCCCTCTCTTCGCACAGTCTGAGTAATAAAGATCTCTAACTTGTCTATATTGAAACCAGTCGTAGTTTGGAGACATCTCTTGTTGCGTTCTTATTCTTATTTTAAAGGATTCTATTTGAGTTATCTCCTTATACGTTAAACACTGTTGTTCATTATCGACTGTTCTTGGATCTATTACTTCATATGGAACCACCCAGGAGGGAATTCCTTCTTGTAGGTATTCTTTGTACTTCTTCCAAATTGTGAAGAGGCTTCTCCGAATATAGTGATGCAGGAACATAGAATCTGCTTTTACTTTATCATACCATAGGTATGCATGCCATCCAAATAATTTTTTGTATCCCTCTAAGGCCAGCAGTTTGCGATTTTTCAATGTGATCCAATCCTTCAACCATACCAGACAGATTGCATCATAATAAAGTCTCAAGTTGGGCAGTTGCATTCCCCCTCTTTCTTTTGCATCCTGTAACACTTTCATTTTCACTCGAGGCTTCCTGCCTGCCCACACAAACTCTGATATTTTCCTCTGCCATTTATCAAATTGCTTGGAGTCCCTAATGATTGGTATCGTCTGTAACAGAAACATAACTCTTGGTAACACGTTCATCTTGATTACTGCAATTCTTCCCAACCATGACAAGTTCAGCCTATTCCATTTGATCAAATCATGCTCTATTTGAGTCCATAATTTCTCATAGTTATTCTTAAATAGATCTATATTTTTTGCAGTCAATTCAATTCCCAAGTACTTCACCTTACTTGTTACCTCACAATCTGTTATTTCCGTTAATAACTGTTGCTTTTGTTTAATCATATTCTTACATAAAATCTTTGATTTCTTTTTGTTTACATAGAAACCTGCCAAGTCTCCAAACTCTTTTATTTTTTCTATTACCTTAGGCATGTTTTCAATTGGATCTTCCACAATTAACATTATATCATCTGCAAACGCTCTGACCTTATAGGAAAAGTCTTTTATCTTTATACCACGGATTGCATTATCTTCTCTAATCTGCATCATCAAAATTTCAAGAACCAAAATAAACAACAATGGGGATAGCGGGCAACCTTGTCTTGTACCCTTTCCAATAATCAGTTTTTTAGTCAGCTCGTCATTCACCACAATTGCTGCACTCTGGTCTCTATAAATTTCTCTCACTGCTCTTATGAACCTTTCCCCCATTTGTAGCTGTTCCATGGTGGCAAACATAAAGTCCCAGTTCAAATTGTCAAATGCTTTTTCAGCGTCTACAAAAAAGAAACCAACCTCCTTATCACATCGCCTGTCATAGTATTCTATAGCGTTTATGACTGTCCTTAGGTTGTCTCTGATTTGTCTATTTGGTAAAAAGCCTGCTTGTTCTTCTCCAATAACTTCGGCTAGCCACCCCTTTATTCTCTCCGCCAAGATCTTTGCAAAAATCTTGTAGTCATTATTAAGTAAAGAGATAGGTCTGTAGTTTTTAACATTGGTCAAGTCCTGTCCTTCTTTGGGGATCAATGATATATTTGCTTCACTCCAGGTATCTGGGATCCTTTGGTCCCTCATAACACCATTGATCACCTCTTTTAAAAACGGTACCAGTTCATTGGCCATTGCCTTGTAAAACTTAGCTGTGAGTCCATCAGGCCCTGGCGCTTTTCCCAAGTTTGTTGACTGTATTGCCTTCCTTATCTCTTCTTCTGTTACTTCACTGTTTAGTTTAACTCTCCACTCCTCGGACATTACTGGCAGCTTCATTTTCTCCAGATATGCGGCTATCGCATCTTTATTCACTTCTTTCTTATCATACAATTTAGCGTAAAATTTATAAAAGGCTCTGCTAATAGCGACCTGTTCCAGGTGTACTTTATTGTCATCACATATTTTATTTATTATCTTTTTCTCCTTTCTTTTCTTCAATTGCCATGCCAAAAATTTCCCAGGTTTGTTCGCCCCTTCAAACGACTTTTGATTCAGTCTTTTCAGATTCCATTCCAATTCTTTATTATTCATGGCCGTCAGCTGCTCCTGAAGGATTTTAATGTCCTGATATATTTTCTTTTTCCCTGGTCTTTTCTTCAACTGGATTTCTTTGGCTTTTATTTTTTCCATAATCTCCTGTCTCTTCTCCTCTTTTCTCCTTCGGAGTCTTCCATTTAAGTCCATTAATACACCTCTGATTACTGCCTTGTACGTGTCCCATACCTTGTTGGTTGGTATTTCTTGATTCATGTTGTACTGTATGAAGAATTTAGTCTCCCTTCTCAACATTTCCATATTTTCTCCCTCTTGCAACAAATCCTCATTTATTCTCCATCCTTTTCTCTTAGTTCTTTTTCCAAATTTCCACATAATTGGGTTATGATCTGAGCCTACCATAGGCATTATTTCTACTTCCTTAGTCCAAAGTACTAAGTCCTTTGAGGCCCAGATCATATCAATACGCGATAAGGTAGAGTGTCTTGCAGAGAAAAAGGTATATTGTCTGATTGTGGGATTCTGCGTTCTCCACACATCTTCCAACGCTTCCTGTTGCATTAATCCAAAAAAAGTCTTTGGTAATAATCCTCTTTTCTTTTGTGTAGTGGCTGATTTCTTGTCTTGTTCCAAATTCGTAACTCCATTGAAGTCTCCTGCAAGTATTATCTGATCATATGAAAGTTCATCTAGTTGCTTCTTTAAATCCTCAAAAAAGCACTCTTTAGCTCCATTAGGCACATATATTCCAATCACCAACACTTTCTTTAAGTTCCAAATGCATTCCACTGCTATAAATCTGGCTTCCCCATCTCTAATTATCACCTTTGGTTGCAGCTCTTCTTTTATATATAGTACCACTCCCCTTTTTTTCTTTTTTGAGGCCGCTACAAATTCAATGCCCAATTTACTTACTTTAAGGTATTTTACATCCTGATTTCTAATATGAGTCTCTTGTAAGCAAACTATATCACATTTCTGTTTTAATAGCCAGTGGAAAATACTTTTTCGCTTATTAGGTGAGTTAAGTCCATTTACATTCCACGATAAAACTTTGCACTCCATATTCAAAGCCTTGTTGTTGGTAAGTCTTTTTCATTGTCCATCATGAACCTTTCCATTTCCAATTCAGATCTGATGCGCTTTCTTACCCCTCCAAATTCAAAAGATATCCCTTCCGGTAATTCCCATCTGTATCTTACTTTCATGTCTTTCAAAGTCTGGACTAACACTTTGTATTTTTTCCGGTCCAAGAGCACCGATCTGGGTAACTCCTTCATGATGATAATTGTCTTGCCATCAACTATCAATGGATCTTGAAATTGCTTAGTCACTATCATTTCCCTTACATTCCTTGTCGTAAATTGCACTATCACATCCCTTGGTACCTTTCTCTGGGTCGCAAATCTGGAATTTATTCGGTACACCACATCTAGGAAAGCCACAACCTCCTCCTCCTCCTTTTCCAGGTATTCAGCTAACACTTCAGTCACCTGTTCTTGTGCTGTCTTTCCTTCTACTTCCAACAAACCTCGAAACCTCAGCTGCTTTTCCATATATTTACTCTCCGCAACTGCCATTCTTCCCCTCATTACTCTCATGTCCGTTCGCTGCGTCTCTGTAAGGTTGTCCATCGCCTTCTCCACATCATTAACTTTTTGCTGCGCTGCCTGCAGGTCGGTTTGTATCGTCTCCATTCCCTTTTTTACTTCTGCCAGCTCATTTTTAACTGTCTCTTTGACATCTTTGACTTCTTTCACCAACTCCAATTTTGTTTCTTTAAGCTCCTTTAGCATTTCACAAAATTTTTTGTCCAAGTTCTCTATGGCTGCTTGCCACTCTTTCTTCGACATCGTGGGGCTTGATTTACCTCGCTCCCACGAGTCTGCACGTTTTCTTAGCTCCGTGGCGTCCAAATTGGTAGTCCTTTTAATTAATTTAAAAGTCCCGGTCCTTTAAATGAACAAAAATCGCTTCAAAAATCCAAAATGTCGGGCGTCTTTTCTCTATGGTTTCTCTGTACCCTTTTGTAATCCAAGATGTCCTACTTCCGCCCTTGCTGAAGCCAAAGCCCTTCCCTGTTCAAAAATGGCGATGCCCTTCTTCCTGTCTTCCAGTAGGGGCCGTCTCCTTCTGGCGACTCTATCACTATTACGTACTTCCTGTTTCCCGACTCTCCGCTGCAGCTCTCGCGATGGTAGAAGTTTTCCCACAGCCTGCTATCGATTCTCAACCACAGGTATGATAAACAAATGTCTCTTTTCTGAAATTACTTCTTTTTACTTAGTCCTTTTTGGAATCTATTTCTTGCCGGGTTTCCCCCTCCTTATAGTAAGTCTGTTGCAGTTTAAAAAGTCCTTTTAAAACTTCGTTACTTTTAACAATCCATCCCAATTCAGGAGATAGTGATCTTTACCTTTTCAAACGTCTTTCTGGGTTGTAATCACTGCTTCAATCTTAAGTTCTCTTTCCGTTTATTTTCCCCCTGTTGAAGCTTGGGCATGAAGGTCTTATGCCAGACGCACTGGCCCCGGGTCTGTCGCAGAGATCTATGCCGACCTGTCAAAGGGTGGGACCTCAAGGGTCGAGAGAGAATCCTTAGCGCAGGACCCCCCCTCGCCCGAGATCAACGCGCCCTGAGGTCTTTGAGCGTTCTTTGCCTGTTCTCCGCCTGAGAGCAGGTGGCCGGGGGCTATTTGTGCCCCTCCGGCCGCTGAAACGGCAGCCCGGTCAGCTCTGCACTTAGAGCTGCGTTAGACCTCCATGGATCCCAAACCGGAAGTCGAATTACACTCTTCTAAGCCCATTGAAGTCAACATTTCTTTACTGACAGATGTTCTTCACCACGAAGCTGGTTTTGCAATGGACTCTTAGATTCAGCCCAAGTCTTTCATCCCCATTGCTCTAGCTATTTTTCATTTCTGACCATTCGTCTTCTAAAAACCATAAGGCTGAACAGCAGTGCTTTGGAGTGACTGTCAACCACTTTATAACACTTCTCTATTCCAGCCTCAGAAATCAACCGAGGCTTCCAAAACGTTCACCCAGGGCAATGTTGAGATCCATATGGGTTTGATTCCCCACTCCTCTGCTTGAAGCCAGCTGGGTGACCTCGGGTCAGTCACAGCTCTCTCAGAGCTCTCTCAGCCCCATCAACCTCTCAGGGTGATTGTCGGGAGGATAATAATAACACACTTTGTAAACCGCTCTGAGTGGGCATTAAGTTGTCCGGAAGGGCAGTGTATACATCGAATGTTGTTGTTGTTGTTGTTGTTATATGGCTTGGATCCAATTACCTACCCCCTTCAAGTAAATTGGATCCTATGACTCTTTTATTTATTTAATTTATTTATTTTATTCAATTAGTATTCTGCCCTCCCCACACCAGCAGGCTCAGGGCAGATTCCAATTAATATAATAATATAAAATACAATATCTTTAAAACCAATAAAACATCTTAAATATTTAAAAAAGAACACACACAACAAGCAATACAGCAGCAGGTTTTGAAAAACATATGGCAGCATATTTCACCAGCAACCACCTCCAGAAATATATGGCAGAGACTAGGTGGTAGATACCCTTTGTAGGGGCACAGCTTTCTGTAGGTGGCCGGCAGGGAAGCCCAGAGCATCAACCATATGCCTGGCGGAACAGCTCTGTCTTAAAGGCCTGGCGGAAGGATACAAAATCTGGCCAGGCCCTGATCTCTTTAGACAGAGTGTTCCATCAGGTTGGAGCCAGGACCAAAAAGGCCCTGGCTCTGGTTGATGCTAAACGGGCCTCCCTAGAGCCAGTGGCCAGTAGCAGCTGTTTATCATTGGATCGAAGCATCTCCCGGGCTCATACGGGAAGAGACGGTCCCGTAGATACACCAGTCCCAGTCCGCATAGGGCTTTAAAGGTTAGTACCAAAACCTTGAACCTTTTCTGCCAAGTCTTCCTTCAACAAAGTAAGAATACTTCTATCGGAGACTTGCTTTTTCTGACAGAGATAAGCTTCCTCCAAAGGGGAAAAACCTTTCTTTGTCTTTCGCTGTTGGAGGAAGACTTGGTGGAAGCCATAGGATCCAATGCATAGTCTCCAGGTGTAGACCATCTGAGTAGGACCTCCTCATCTGCAGAGGATCTATATCACTGTATGTTTAAACCATACCAGGGTGACCATGATAAGATGTTGTTCACAGGCACACAGCCACCACATTCAAAGGAGTTACACAGCACGCGCAATGTTTCTATCTGCATAACTGACAATGAGATTGGGGCAGGGTGGAAGAGTTATAACTCCCCAAATTATCTTTACATCAGGATATGAATTCAGCTTTCTTCAGTAAACTAAAAGGGTTTATCCATTCATGTTATTCAGTTACATTTCCTCATATATGTTTCAATAATTGCCCAAATTTTGGTGAACATGGACATCCGTGAATGTTTACGATCCCAACAAAGTTTTTGGATTTCCAAAAACATGTGCCCGTGATTTCTGAAGATCATATGAAAAGGCTTGTCAGCGTTCACTGGCATATATCCAAATGGAGGTAGACATGTAACTATTTTTTGAATTTTAAATTGTCAACATTTCAATGTGTAACTATCCAGATAGTATTGATTATCTATATTCACTCCTTCCTTAACAAGAATCCACCTAACTGTATTGTCGAAGGCTTTCACGGCCGGAGAATGATGGTTGTTGTGGGTTTTCCGGGCTGTATTGCCGTGGTCTTGGCATTGTAGTTCCTGACGTTTCGCCAGCAGCTGTGGCTGGCATCTTCAGAGGTGTAGCACCAAAAGACAGAGACAGGTGCTACACCTCTGAAGATGCCAGCCACAGCTGCTGGCGAAACGTCAGGAACTACAATGCCAAGACCACGGCAATACAGCCCGGAAAACCCACAACAACCATAATCCACCTGTCTTCTTGCATTGCAGCATCCTGCTGCGTCTCTCTTTTTGCTCCTAGTAGCTTACAACCAACTGCCTAATCAAAATGCATAAGCAGAATCTCTCTTTCACCTCCCCCCCCCTTTCAATTTCGACTCCAGTCCTCTGCTTGGATGCTGTTTAATTACTTTAGACATAATTTACTGCTTACTTGGTAATGCAGCATTTCAATCTCTGATAAAAGCCATATCAAGTCTCCACACTGGGCTGACGCGTGAAAGGCAGTATATATAATCACTTTTTTAAAAACATTGTGCGCTGTCATATCGTCTTTGCTGGGTGAGGGGCAGCAAAATAATTGCTGTCAAGTGAGCCTGACTCCAGAGAGGGAGCTGCACTTCCCACTCTGGCTAGTAATCTTGGTTAGCTTATAAACAGGAAAACTTTTCATAACTGGAAGCAAATGGAACATACTACCTGTACTATTTGCCACATAAACGTCAAGATCTAAGAGACTAGGGCGATCAACCAGTTAGAATTTTTGGGGTGACTAAGTACCTGTATATAAATCAAATATAATAATCCATTAACTGTAAGTCTATTTCAATATAGGGAAAGAGAACATATTCTTTAATAAACATAACCTAGAGTATGTATCTCTAATTCAGAACATGGCTCCAGTGTGCAGATTTAAAAAAACAACAACTGTACATTTGGGCAAAGTACAGAAAAGGGAGATGTTTCGACAAATCTAGGAGAACAGCTAGGTTTGCAGCAAAAAACCCTTCAATTAAAAATAAATAAATATGGGGATAAAATAAGTGTACGTTTCTAGAACTGACAAGCTACTTTATGAGATCTCATCAACCATTTCAGATTGCCTAGGCAACTGCAGATATGTTGTTGGTGGTTGTTTAGGTAATCTAAAATGGCTACTTGAGTTTCATTTTGAAATCTGAGGTGAGTTGGAGAAGGAAAGCATAGGCCGGCAGGAAAGACAAAAAGGCAGATGGGGAGGGGAGGAAGCAAAGCCCAAGTGGAAGGAGGGAGGAAAGAAGACTGGAACAAAATGGAGGCCGAAAGGAGGCAAGGAAACAGGGGAGAAGTTATGAGTAGAAAGGAAGGAGGCAGATGGGGAGCTGAGAAAGGTAGGCGGGAGAGAAGGAAGGAAGCAAAGGGGAGAAGTTGTGTGACTTTCAAGGGGAAAAGAAAGTGGAGACAGGGCTTTCTTTCTGGGACAAGAGGTGGTGGAACTCAGTGGGTTGCCCTCGGAGAAAATGGTCACATGGCCGGTGGCCCCGCCCCCTGATCTCCAGACAGAGGGGAGTTTAGATTGCCCTCTGCGCCGAGTGGCCCTTTTTTGCAGGAAGGAGCCTAGACCACCCTTGGGCTGAGGCCCAGCAGGAGTTCTGCCTGTCAGTTGGGCCTGCTTGTGGAGACTTTTACCTTGCCTTGCCTTACCTCACCTCACGGTCCACCTGGGTGCGAAACAGTCAGGTACCATGAAGACTAGATGTCCAAGATCTCCACAGCAAAGTTCCAGCAGACTCCAGGGATTGAGGGAGACCTTCAGAATGAGATCCCCGGGGGCTCTGCTGCTGTTGTCATGACTGTAGCGACACCAAGAAAGTGGGGAAGGGCAGGAGGATACAGGTGGAGCTGAAGGCTCATGGGGTGGGGGACCTGTCACACGCCCATGTTGTTACTTGGAGCATGAAAATCTAGTATGGTTTTGCTGAACCCCATTCCAATTCAAACTGAAGGCAGGAGAGAAATCACCAGTCACTAGGGGTACCCATTCCAGGTTGGGAAATTCTTGAAGAGTGGAGCCTGGGAAAGGTGTTTGGGAGTGGAGGGACCTCAGAGGGGTACAACCAGGGCTTTTTTTCTGGGAAAAGAGGTGGTGGAACTCAGTGGGTTGGCAGCACAGGGGCAACTCTTGGCAGGAAGTGGTGCCCCTGGCACCACATGTGCATGCGCAAAGTGCTCACACATTCCCAGGACCAATGACATCACTTTGGATCAGCTGGAACAAGGGGAGAGTTTTTTTAAGTTTAAATCACCCTCGGTGAAAATGGTCACGTGGCTGGTGGCCCCGCCCTCTGATCTCCAGACAGAGGGGAGTTTAGATTGCCCTCCGCGCTGCTCCAGCAGCGCGGAGGGCAATCTAAACTCCCCTCTGTCTGGAAATCAGGGGCGGGGCCACCAGCCACGTGTCCATTTTCAAGAGGTGCCAGAACTCCATTCCACTGCGTTCCAGCTGAAAAAAAGCCCTGGCTATCAGCATGCCTTAATGCAGTTCGTATTGTTTACCTTATACTTAGGAAAGCACATTGGAGTGGAGAGATTCTGTTATGTTAATCGAAGATATGAGGTGATAGGTTTTGTTTGTTTGTCATCTGTTAATTAAAAAAAAAATGCAAACTCCCAAGTCTCATGCAGGTTTTTTTCCTCACAGAAGGAATAGAAAAGCAGACTGGTTGACCTTCAAATGAAAAAAAAACGGAGTTAATGCTACATGAAAGTAATGTTCCATTGCCTGCGGTAAGTATGGTCCAAAGCAAAGCAAAGCCCCTTCTATTTCAAGCAATTATAACTTACCCACAGCTAGCTGGGATTTTGCCATCTCCACAATGAAGTAAATGACCGTTGGACGGGGAATCTGAAAAGAGTTTTATGTTAGCGCAATGCTAGCCAAGCTACAGTTGACAAGCAGTTAGATGTTACTGTAGACAGGTAAGCATTCATGCCAGCTGGCTTTTAAATGTTGAAAAGTCCAGGGCTTGTCCTTTGAAGTGGTAAAATAGCCTACTTTTACTCTGGCAACAAAGTAAAGGTCAGCATTTAGCACAAACTACGACTGCATAGAAAGAGACAACAAGCATGAAAACAGAGTTTACGGGGCATGAAAAGGTAAAATAATAGGTGCTCTGCAGTAGATAATCTTCTTTTTTTACCAAGGGAGAGAAAGAAACAAAGATTTCTTACAGCTTGGAGTCAAGAAGCCAAAGTGGCTTTACAACAAAAAGTCTTTTTTGCTACCTCCTGAAAGTTAAACTCCAAGATCTACACTGGCATCTCTACCTTTAACGCATAACGCAGGACCCTTGACAATCAAAATCATTGCCTTGAGAAACCTGGCCTATTCAAAATAAAAAAGAGAGATAAAGAGCTTGCTTGGCTTCAAATGCAGCCGGGTCCTATTCAGACATGAGAAAGCTGTTAGAATGCTGTCAGGCAGGAGAAGCCAGAAAAAGAAATTAAGCCTGAAGCTCTTCCTTGCCTAATCCAGCAGGTTCAGTTTCCACTGTCAATACTGTAATTATCTTGAACCCACCTTCTATCCAATTAACTTTCCAATGAGGAAAAAAAACCATTGGTGGCTGAATTCACAAACTCTTCTACAACTACCGAGGGAGATAACCCTGGGGATGCCCACCTAAACACCCATCTCATAGGGCTAAACTACACGAGACGCCCGACACGTGTTGGGTTCTGGCAAGTTTACCTGGATAGTGTAGTTGGCAGCAGGGCAGGAAGGAAAGAGTCAGCGAGGGGAGCCCAAAGCTCCTAGGTGGCTAGCAGAGGCAAAAGGAGCTGCCACCACCGCTGCTGCTGCTAGGCTCAACCATCTCTTCTCACTGATAGGGGAAGGAGATTCCTTCCTCTCTTTGTAAAAAGGGATGGTTGAGTCTAGCAGCAGCAGTGGCAGTGGCGGCTGCCCTTGCTAACTCTTTCTCTCCTGTCCTGCTACCAAATACACTACTCAGGTAAACTTGCAAGAATCCAACACATGTCAGGCATCTCGTGTACTTTGGGACTTATCCCAGTATGCATCTGATTTATACCCACAGCTTCTACCACCAAGGATGTACAAGACAGTTCCTATGCATGTCCAGGGATCTATCAGGAAGAAAGAAATAGAGAAGGCTTAGGAAACAAAGAGGCAGATTTTGCTCAGCCTTAGGTGGAACTTGTATTGTTGTCACATTCAGCATGGTGCTTACATTAAATGTCATTTTTCTTTCTTCGTGCTTCTAGCCCTCAGGAGCTTGGGAAAGTCACTATTTAAAATGCCCATTTAAACAAGGCTAAAATGAGCCAAATGTTCACACACAGAAAGACCAGCAAAAGTGCAGGGGGGGGTGGCGGGAGGGGGTAGAATCTTCGGTGTTTCTAAGATATGATCTGGCCAGGTTTTAATGAAATCGTCAGAGAAAGTAAAAAAACATCACAATTATTTGTTCCCTATCCTATGGAATGACCTGCCTGAGGAAGTCAGAAGAGTCCCCACTCTCCCGTTTTTTGGCAAACGATGCAAAACCGAACTATTCAAAAAGGCTTTTTACTCAAATGGGAGGGCTGTATTGTAGGGATAGGGTCTCAGATGCTTTGCTAATGAGTTAAGGACCATAGACTTTATCACTATATTGCCTTATATATTATCTGCTGCTTTAAATATGTACTCCTATGTACAACCAGCGCTCCATGTTGTCTAATGTTAGTCCTAGAATTGATTATGTTCTGTTTTAGTTTTTTTTTCTATTAGATTCTTGCTAATACTTTGTCTTTTAAACTTGTGTCTATTTACCCTATGGCATTGTTTATGGAAATGTCCTTGATACTGTATTGAAATGTACTTGATACTGATTGTACTAATCTCATACTGTGTAATCCACCTTGAGTCTCAGTGAGAAAGGCGGACTATAAATGACATAAATAAATAAATAAATTAGAAGTCTAGAGCAGATAATCATAGTAACATCCATGAAGAAGAGCAGGAAATGACATCTCAGTTGGTTTTCTCCCTTTAGAATAGCTCTGGACTTCTCCACTGAAAGCTGCCAGTTAAAATGCCCGTTTTCTTACTTTCCTGGGACAGTATTCTCTTGTTATGGCACTACTACTTGTCCGTGATAAAGGGTAATTTATGCCAGCAATGTGAATACTTTATGGTGAGCTGTTTAAGCTGGAGAGACTATCAGGATGGTGATCTTCCAATAATTGTGCCCAGGAGGAAGTTGTCAATACGAAACGGGAATGGTATAATATGCAGGCATAATCCCGTCGGCACGTCAGTTTTTCATCTTGACTTGGACTGTGATCACTTTTCCCTCTCTTTGGCCGAATCCACACTACCGTCGTTCTTGCAGCAGTTTTTCACTTCCGCAGCGCCATTCCTTCATCTGTTCACACGCATCGTCTCTGAAGCCGTCATTAATTCGGCATGGCGTCGCCACAGCCCATTGCACTTTCGCCATGGGTTATCTTTTGACGAATAACTGCCCTCCGTTGAATTCCGAGCCTCTCTTGACCCGCCTCCCAATTAAGGAGTAATTCTCCGCCTTTGTCCCCACCCCTTTTTTTAAAAAATAAAAGAGTACCGTGTCGATATGGTGACATCTCATCATATTAATCTCATTTTAAAAAGGCGGGCAGACCTCAAATATCAGAGGAACAATTTCATATGTTAATTCAATTTATATATTTGGGGGGGGCATCCACATGATACTGAAATCATGGCTCATGTTACGCCCCGACACAGACTGTGCCGACGAGTTAGGCACAGATGTTAATTTTCCAAAGACAAAATGAAGCTCTGCTGTGGGATGCTGCTGTAGGTGATCGTGACCGCTCACCCTTTCCTGGATGATTTCAACCAGCATGCAGGCTGTGATGTTCCGAGCGCTCATTGTGTCTCGGGTGATTTTTTAAAATATATTATATTAATGGTGTCGTTATACCATTGAAGCAGGATGCTTACTTGTCGATATAGCATCAATTTGTCCTTTTTAAAAAAAAACCGCGGGGCCGTTCGGGTTTTTCCCGCCCCTTTACCCGTCTTTTTGAAAGGGGATGTGATCAATGGATTGCGCAGGAGAAGCGCTATTCAAAGGGTGATGTGGACAAACAAGTGAAGAACGCGCAATAACAGATGGAGCAATCATTGCACAAGAAAAGCGGGAGCTAAGGTAGTGTGGAATCGGCCTTTGAAGACTCTCCGCTTATTTCCAGTGGGAGCATTATTGCAGCTCCCATCTATTTGCTCGCTTATGAATAATACGGACTAATGAATGTTCATATTTATTACTTGTATGTATAAATCATATTTATTTGATTGGCACACTGCACTTTTGCACGCTTTGCACTAAAAATTTGGTTATAAATTTTGAAGACCTTGTTGATTGTATATTCCCGGCATTCCTTTTCCAGTTTCTGACTACCCGGGGTTTCCCTGCTCTTGTTGTTGTTCTGGCACTACTAAGGCCAAAAGGTCAGGGCTTCTTCTGTGTAGGGTCCTCCTATCTGGTTATTGTGTATCGCTGGATTTTTAAATGTTTGATGATTCTCAGCCAAATATGTGAGCAGGCAATTATAAAAGGATTGTTCTGTTTCTTTCCTTATGCTGACACATCATCATTGAAGCAATGCCGTTAATGGAATATGTACCTTCAAATCTTCTAGATCATGCAGGGTTCTGCAACAGATATGCTGGGTTTGTTCACAGACAAATCAATGTGGAAACTCCTTGAAGGTAAAAAGCTTGAAAACAAAGAAATGTCATTGGGTATCTGATACCAATGCTATCAAATCAGATGTCAGGCAAACACTATTGGTCCTTTGTTGCCCCAGTCAAGGTACACCATTCTTCTCATTGCCTCCCTCTGCCACCAGTCGCTGGCAAGCCCATAACTCTTGGCCACAGGGGCTTGGGTTGGGTTGGCAGCAGCTGTTAATGGCTGGGAGGGGGCTGAGCCATTGTAAGTATCCCTTTAAGTCTAAATCCGACCTCATTGTCCTGCCCCAAGCAGCTGACCAGAGAACCCAGAGACAAATGCATTTATCATATATTCAGAGAACATTCAGCATTCTTAAGAATTTGGAGATCACCCAGAAGACATACTACTACATAAAAGTTAAGCCGTATTGGCAATGATTCACTTTTTATCCTCACGCAGGTGCATTGCCGATGACGCTGACCTTGAGGCCGCTGCAAAGTGCCCGCTTGCCACCAGGAGGGGGCCTAACAAATTGATGGTCTAAGCACTCTTCCCTGCACCTTCCCTCAGCGCCCTCCCACTCTAGCCTCCAGGCTGCTGAGAAATGCCTCCTTGCCACCAGGAGGGAGCCTGCAAAATCAGTTTTCTAGAGCCCGTTGTATTTTTTCACACAATGGCCGTTGTTGCTAGTTTGATAGAAATTCCTACAACTGTCATTTCTTCTCTGAGTATTCTATTGCTGTCTGTATTCTGTTGTGTTAAGATGGGTGTCCACGGCTAATCAGAAGCTGCCAAGATGCACTCTCCTTGGCCTGCTGCTCTCACTAAGCATTCGAGCAAGGGGCACCTGACTTTCCCCCTGTCATCCTTAAAATGTACTTCATGATTTCATACTGGAAAATGTATACATAATAATATGTTTGTTAAAATAGGTTCTGTAGAGAAAAATGGAAAATGAAATATGTATAATTGGTTTTTTTGTTATTTCTAATCTTTGTCTTTCCCTCTTTTTTCTGTATGCTTTCTTCTTTACTTTTTTCTTTTATTTCTTTGCCCTTTTTACTGGTCTTTTAATCTTACTAATAAAATAAAAATTTCTCAAAAATTATACATTTCACACTATATCAAAATGTCACTGTATTACATGAGCTTTGATGTATAGCTCACCCCCCGTTTGAATATCGCTCAGACCTGTTGCATTTGCTGGCCAATCTAGTTAGACTAATGATGAGGCGGAGATACCATTTGGGTGGGGGGAGAAACCAGACATTTCCTCCCCTGAGTCTTGGCTTTGGGGGTTGTGAATTATAGCACACACCTCTGGGGTCAGGTTGTCATGCGATGTGTGTGTTATGGCTACTTGTTCTGTCAAGTTGTAGCAGTCTTACAGTACAATCCTAAGGAGAGTTACTCCGGTCTAAACCCATTGATTTCAATGGGCTTAGACTGGTGTAACTCTCCTTAGGATTGCACTGTTAATAGATTAAAAATACAGGTTTGGGAAAGTGTGAGGACAAATATCACAATGCGTATGAGTCCAGATAGAAAATGTAGGTTTTATGAAAAAAATTCAAGTATTCTTGCCAGGATTTGACCATACTTGAACTCAGTCAGTTCTCAGTTTCTTGTTAATCACAAAGCAGTCAAGTTTCAGTGACTTCTAAGTTCACCAAGGCACTCAAAGTAAAAATAGCAGAGGCACAATCCATCAGTGTGCTACACTACACAACTCCCAAAGCCAAGATCAAGGAGGGTGCGCATGCCTGTTTTGTATAATGCCGTCTCTTCTTCCCGTATCCAGTCTTGTGCAAGCCCCACTAGAAGGTATGTGAAAAGTGCAAGAAGAACATGACATAGGCTTAATTCAAATCAAAGGGTGCTCTCCAGAGTAAACATACTAGAGTTCCTGTTGCCGTTGATTAGATGAACCAAGTAAATTGGTTGGCCATTAAAACAAATTATGCATACCATTGACAGATACCATTAATTACTTGAAGGGCCTCAGGGTCGTCAGCTGACAGAATGAAATCAAGGAGAAGGTTTTGAGGAGCCTACAAGCAAACCCAAAGACTCACCAAAGAGATTTTTAAAAATGCATATCCTATATCTAATTCTGACCATGGCCCTAGATGCAGATTGTTAAATCTACAAATTAGGGGGAGGGGAGTAATTAAAAAAGACAAAATGGAGAAGAACTGCACACATGCGGCCAATGTAGTCCCATCCCACCATACATAGCCTTACCCAAGTGGGGCTATCCACCAATGACCTGTTCATTGTCATACCAGGTAGACTGGGTCAAGCCCTACCAGAGGACATGTGGTTCTGGATGGGGTGGTGGCCCTGACAGCTTGGCAGGCAGAGGTGGTGGCACTGTAGGCAAACAGGCAGGCTGGCAAGTGGGCAGCCCAGAAAGGAAGCAAGGGGGAGCAAATGGAATTCCCCCACCACCAATCTTGCAGGTCCCCCACTTGTACTCTGTCTAATTAGTGAACTGAAAAGGTGTGTCCATTCCTTTAGTTAAGGAAGGGTGATCCTGCTACACAGTCAGAAACAACTACCTTGATGTTCCTTTTGAATAGTGGATAATATCCTGAATTTTAGCTGAAAGAATGAAGCTCAGTGGCATAACCCTTTCCCATTTCAGTTCTGAACTCATTGCTAAAGTTCTAAGGTAAAAAAAAAAACTTTAGAACAGGGTGGAGGGGTGGGATGACAACGTCAGTGTTTTGTTTTGATACTCGTTTCTAGCATCTCAATTGGTAACCGTAACCTTCTGATTTTAATCCAAATGTTTAAATTGCAGGAAGGGCTGTGTATTCAACTTACTTGCCCATTAGCCGTGATGAATTCAGCATGCAGTTTCCATCAGATATATATTTCCAGGAGCTCAGTTTGGATTGCATGCTTAGGACAGACTCTATTTCACTTTGATTTTGTGAACTAAAAAAAAATGTCTAGTCTTTCCTAAGAATCAGCATTTCAGCACGGAGACCTTAATAGAACATCTAATGGAATGCAAGCGTGGGTCTTTTCAGACAGTGTTCTCCAACTTTCCAGTGCTATCACTAATTCTTTTAAGAAGCAAAAGAATCTCTACTGAAAATTAAAATAGCCAACACTGCACACGCTCCTATAGGTAAGAGAGATCTGGGATGGGGAACATTTTAGAAATAAATAAGTCACACCCAAATGTTTTAACTCTCTTAGCTAAACAAATGACCCTCATGGTGCCCTTTGTCATGCACAAATCACTATGAGTCGAACCACACAATACGAATTACACGAGACCGAGCGTGTGTCAGGAGACCCGTCTTACCCCAAATGCCAGTGTCCAGCATTCTATCAATGAGCACGTGTCCTGGTCCAGGCACGCATTCAAAATTTTCTGCTCCAGTGTAGCTGCAACGACGCATGTATGCGGTCACGATCAGTAAGTCGGCAATGCAGAGCGTCCTTATTTCCTATATCTTCCGCTTCCTATCTGTGCAAAGTGGAGATGCATGGTGGGATATCTTGGAGGTACGCGGAGAAAACCCATGCCACCATGAATACAGGTTCGATGGAGGTCCTGCAGTCCTGGCGCGTGTAGTTGAAAACAACGTTGGAACATGTGTAAGTAAGTTTTTGTGTCATTCGCGTGTAATTCGTATCATGTGGTTCGGCTCTATCTGCTCAGGTTTAGACTTACAGGGATACCAAAACTCTGCTGTGGTGGAGGATCTATTAAAATGATCCATCCCAGAGCCAGATGGATCCAAATGGCTATCTGATGACCATGGGGAAATTTCCTGTTGATATGGATGGTGCTCCTTTTGATGACCTGATGGACTTAATAATAATAAATAATAATAACTGTGCTTATATATCACTCTTCTAGACAGATTAGTGCCCCACCCAGAATGGTGAACAAGTTAGTGTTATTATTATCCCCACAATAGAGCTGGGGAGCTGGGGCTGAGACGAGTGACTGACCCAAGGCCAGCTACTAAGCTCATGGCAGGAGTGGGATTCGAAACAGTAGAGTGCTGATTCACAACTGAACCACTTAACCACTGTGCTACAGCAGCTCTGGAATGATGGAATGACCCAGGCGGTTTACAAGATTGCTCCCAGGTGCCGTTTGCCTAGTATTAGAGCTCAAGAAGCCCCTTGGTTTACTGAGGGTCTGCAGGCAATGAAAAAACAAGGGACATGGCTAGAGGAACAGCGGAGGACAGAGTGAATCCAATAAAACACAGGCAAAAGCTCATTTAAAGCATACTCCTTGGCAGTGGCAAAGAAAGAATGCTTTTCTGCTTGTCTGCACAGGCCAGTAGAGCTGTTCTGGATGGTCAGACGCCTGTCGGGATCTGGCCTGCAGGAGGTGGTAGACTGCTCGGTGTATACAGTCTGAGGATGTGGACATGATTCTTGGAGGTGAGGCCTACTGCCTGCTTATATGACTGCTAATTAAATCTGCCAGGGGTGTGGGAAGTGATTGTCTGGATCTGAGAGGTAGTTAATGCCTCCTTGAGGGAGGGGGTTGCTGCCCCAGCCTCGAAACAGACTGTGGTATGCTCACTTCTAAAAGAAGCCTTCTTGGATCCTAGAGATCTTAATAACTATTGGGGTTCTCGGGCCCTTAAACCCTCCCACACAGGTGGGAGAACCTGGTACTAACCGGGAATCTTCTCTCTCTCTTTTTTAAAATTATTTTTATTTTATTTTTCAAAACAAAGAGGGGTTCAGGAAAAAGAAGGGGGGATAACAGGGTCCAAGGAACAGTAGAATTTTGCACTAGAAGAGTTGTTAAAATACAGAGTACACAAAATATATCTTAATCAGAGTTCATCAATATTAAAATGAGGATTACATCTACTTTTCCAGCTTCTGTGTACCTTACTAACTAAATACGTTCTTTTTTCTACACAGTGTTCAATTTTAGATCAACTAAAGGTCAAAACGAGCGGTCTCCATGTACATTCTTACTACTATATCTGAATATGGTCTAATGCTTCTATACAGATCTTGTATTGATCTTAACTATTATGCCAAAGTTTCCGTATCGTGCATTCTACCTCATCATTAATATTTAACCATTTTCCATCTTATCAGATCCTAACCTTATATTCAATCTATAACAATATATCTGTATACCATCCTATTCTGGTTTCTAAAACTAAGACATTTTATGCATTTTATCCTTTGTAAGCAAAATAATTTCCCCATTTCTCTTCAAATTCTCTCATTGATCTTCTGTTTAAATGGCTTGTTAGTTTTGCCATCGCTGCGTATTCTGCCATCTTATCTCTCCAGATTTCCTTAGTTGGGTATTCATCTTCCTTCTATCTGGTTGCAAATACCACCCTTGCTGCCGTCAATAGATATCTAAATAGTTCGTGTAATTTTCTGTCTACATTTTCTGGTAGTGTTCTGGGAATCTTCTCTTTGAATATGCACAAAGTACATGCATGATCCTGGCTGACGTGACAATGTCACAGAAGTGACATTGTCACGCTGGTTGTGGGAGTGTTCTCGGGCTCTGAATGGGGCCGATTCTTTGAGAATTGGCCCCAAAAGAAGTGCGGGAGCACTCCCATGGACAGCACAATGTCATCACTTCTGGAAGTGACATTGTGGCATCCACTGGGAGCACGAGCTCCATGCCTGCTCCTGGGGTGCCTGCACTTATCCATGTTAAATTGCATCTTATTCAAATCTGCCCACTTTCCGAGTGTGTTCAGATCTCGTTGAATTTTATCTTTGTCTTCAAGGGTGTTTGCTGCTCCCCCCAGTTTGGTGTCATCTGCAATCTCTTCCCACCCTCATCCTGATCATTTATAAAAATATCGAAAAGCACTGAGCCCAGGACTGACTCTTGTGGCGCTCTGCTGGACACCTCCGTCCTATCAGACATGATGTCGTTGACAACTTGGGATGTGGTTATCCAGCCAGTTGAGTATCCATCCTAGAGTCCAGTCCACAGTCCACCAGTTTACTCATCAGAATATTATGAGGAACTTTGTCAAAAGCTTTACTGAAATCCAGATAAACGACATCAACAGCATTCCCACGGTCCACTAAGCCTGTCACTCGATCCTAGAAGGAGATGAGATTGGTTTGGCAGGACCTGTTGGGGACAAATTCATGCTGATTTCCCCATATCTGTTGTCTGTCAGATGCTTGCAGATTGATGCCTTTAATATCTGCTCCAGTATCTTCCCCGGGACAGAGGTCAGGCTGTCTAGACTGTAGCTCCCAGGATAATCCTTTTCCCCCGGGATGACATTTGCCCTCCTTCAGTCTTCCAGCACATCACCTGTCTTCCAAAAGACCCGAAAGATGGTCAACAAAGGGTTTGCAAGCTCTTTCAAAAGTTCGTTAAGCACTCTCGGGTGCACCCCATCAGGCCCAGGGGATTTGTACACATCCAATGCAGCAAGGCGCTTCTTCGCAACTTCTCTGCCCATGCCAACCAGCAGCCCCAAAGCCATGCTTTGCCTACTACCATCTCTAGGTGGGCCTACTCTCTCCTTAAGGGAGAAAACTGAGGCAAAGTAGGCATTTCTGCCTTCTCTTCCAGCATTCTTGTCCATGGAATAACTCTCATCATATCTCTATATTTATTAAAGTTTGCCCTACTAAAATCTAACTTGTGTGCTTGGCTCCAACACAGGTGCCTGCCAGTAGTGGGAAAACTCCCCGGGGGTTTGACTCCTTGCCCCCCGATCCACCAGCAATTGGTGGGAGGTAGCAAGCCCCCCCGAGGTCACCCACCCTCAGCAGGTACCCCAGGAACGTGTAGTGTGCGTGCTCCTGGGGGTGGCATAACAATGTCATTTCCGGGAGTTACATTGTTACGCTGGCTGTGCAAATGCCCCCATGCTTCATTGGGGCTGATTTTGGTGCATTATGCATTTGGTGCGATGATGTCACCCCTGGAAATGACATCATTGCAGATGCACCGAGAGCAATGGGGGACACACTGCCAGCATGAGCTAAGTAGCAGATCTCGCCCCCCTCTCCTGCCAGGAGCAGAGAGTCAACCCGATCGGTACTCCAGAGCAAAAGGAATTCTAGGAGGACATGATTACTTCTCCCTAAGGTTCCTGCCACCTTTATCCCATCCACCAACTTTTTCTTGTTGGCTGATATCAAGTCCAGTATGGTCTATGTTATCTGTCTCAGGTGCAAAGCTCCCTTGAAACTGACAACAAGGGAAGTTGAGGCAAGGGTGGAGAGGCCTGATTCAGCTTGAATCTTGTCTCTTTACATCACTGTCACGTCCTAAATAGTTAATTAATCCTGCCTCATTGCTGGCCTTCTGGGAATGAAGGTTGGTTCGGTTCAGTCATGTCTTTGCTTTGAGTTTGGGGTCTAGATATGACTCCAGCTCTTGGCCACTTAGATTTACAATCATGCTTTGATTCCTGGAAACTCTGATACGGAATTCTGTGTTATACTTACTGACCAAAGATTCTGTCAGATATGTTTAGATGCTAGGTTATTTAGCTTTGTTGTTTTATCTATCCTTTATGCTCACCTAGTTTAGTAGCTTAGTTACTAGTTTAGTATCTTAATTATACTTTACAACTGTGTGGTGTTTCATCACTTCAATCTGAAACAGTGTCTTGGTCAATTTGGCCCAGTGCTGTCTGTGTACATTTTTGGCTGGGATTTAGCTTGCTGTCTCTCGAGTACAGGCCAATGAAGCCAGAGGATTTAGTACGGAATCTGGTGGCAGCTGCTGATCTTTGGGACTCTGGATAGACTCCCCGAGCCTGTGAACCCAGCTTAGGGGTTCTTGACACCCCTCCCCCTTTATTCCTGCTTAATAAAATCAATTTCATCGCTGAAGCAAGCTATTAAAATATAATGACATAATGCTGTACAATTTCTCAGAAAGATTGTTTGGACAGAAAGCCCTCTAATGTGGAGGTGGGGGCAGGGGGTTTCAGCAACTGGGCCCAGGGAAGCTTGCAATTTGGCATCCTGGAAGTAGGGGCCCCTAATTACTTTCCTGCCCATCAAAATCAGCAGGCTGTTATGAAGTGCTCAGAAATGATTGGATATTTGATATCTACTGGACAATGGTGACGATGTGCATAGAATGAGTTTGGGGGTGAGCGACTATTTAATGCATGTTTTGTCCTCTGTCCAGTTTGTGGCTTTTCTGCTCCCCTCTCCCCAAACATCAGAACCTAACCCAAATGATAACAGCTCCTGCTGGGAGGACAAAGGCCCCTTTCTTCCCAAGGAGATAAGAAACCCTGCGATAAAATTTCCCTGCCCTGTGTGGTCCTGAAGAACTGAGAATCCTGCAGCCTGCCTGGTGACAGAAGCCAGAGTCCCACTCGGCCATGTTCTCTGTTTCAGGCCAGGCAAGATCAAACAGAATTCACTAAGGATGTCCATGCCAGACCACCTGCTCGCCTCTGCCTACAACCTTGTTTTCTCAGAGCATATTCTTTTTCATGCACCCGACCATAGCCCAAGTATTACTTTTTCAGGCCCAGGACAAATTTGTAAAATGCCTCGCCTCAACACCGACACCACAATCCCTCGAATGACACCTACAATCGCATGAACCATGAAAAAGGTTTGTTTTTATTATGAAATCACTGTTACATATTTTACATTTCTAAAAAGTGCTTTTGCAACTTTTGTTTAATAACAACACCCAGCTCAAGAGTCCAACAAGTTTGCGAACTAATTTGTAACTTTTTGGTCACTAAAAAGGGATTCTCTTATCAATGTCTTTTAAAAATAATCTAATGAACTAATGTGGCTGCAATGATTAGTCGATTCTCAACACTTTATTTCCCTGGCCTTTTTCACTGTAAAATCATGATCTACCTCTCCCCTCCCCCAAGTCAATTTGTCTTGCAAGTTCACACTCAGGAGGCAAGATAGCTAGGTGGCTTAACCGTTCTTGCCCCATTGAAGAACACTAGCAGTTTTTGATGAGTGCTAGTTTGCTGCAACTTCTTTCACCTTCTTCTATAGTCACTGGCAGTATGCAGAGAATCTGTAGGGCTATGCGCACTTCACTGAAAATTAGTTGCCACCGAATAATTTGAATAGTTTTCCTCAGGGCTTTTTTTCTGGGAAAAGAGGTGGTGGAACTCAGTGGTGGAACTCAAGACCGCACAATGATGTCACTTTGGTCAGCTGGAACAAGGAGGGAGTTTTTTAAAGTTTAAATCGCCCTCGGCGAAAATGGTCATGTGGCCAGTGGCCCCGCCCCCTGATTTCCAGACAGAGGGGAGTTTAGATTACCCTCCGCGCCACTCGGCGGTGCAGAGGGCAATCTAAGTTCCCCTCTGTCTGGAGATCAGGGGGCGGGGCCACCGGCCATGTGACCATTTTTAAGAGATGCCAGAACTCCATTCCATCACGTTCCCACTGAAAAAAAGCCCTGGTTTTCCTCTTGAATTTATTCATCTGTCTCCTTAGTTACTATATTGTTGCCTGACTGCAGAAAGGCCTTGTCTGATTTTAAAAACTGGAGGATATATTAGTTTCTTTTAGCTTCTTTTTATTCCCTTTCTTTTCCTCCTTACATGTCTGGCTGCCAGATTTGTATTTATAGTCCCTACCAGACAAGGCAGCAGGGAGCTTGTGTGTTTGTGTCTGTGAGTGAATTAGACACATATATTTTGGGCTGGCAGCTCCTACTAGAAGAAGCAGCAGCACTTGCTCCCACTATCTTATGGAGTGCTGCTTGGCCCTTCTCGCCAGGTGTTCCTCTCTCCTTCCTGCTATTGCAAAAGGCCCGCGAGGCCCAGCAGCCGTTCAGAATGTTGCTTGAGATTCCTGCTCAAACCCTACTTCTGATTAATCTTATAGGTGCTACTGGAAATTTGTCTGCGACATGTTGCTGCATGTCTTTCAGTGCACGGCTGTGTGTACTCCTCGGTACATGCATGTTGCTGCATGTGAAATGCCACTATACATGTGGAGTGTCAAGCGCTATTGCATGTGCTTGTGTGAGGAAGGCCGGTGCACTGGTTTGCATGTGATGTGTTTCTCCTCGTCTTCCTCCGCAAAGAGAATTTAAGTAGGCTTAATTGCCATTCTTCTGCATCCAAAATGTAGATTCTGCTTCTCTCCCGACAAAATATTTTACAAGGGTATTTGGAAAATATACTTGGAGACAAGGAACTAATTGGAATCCCAAAGACTGCAGATCCGTCTATTCCTCCCCCCGTCCCCCTTGAGAAGGAGCTATTTTATTACTGTGTAAAAACATTCCATGTGAAAGTGCTATTGGAGAAAGCCAGAACATTTTCGAGCTAAGCATTCCTCCAATTTCATAATTTATTTCTCAGAAATTGTTTTTAGCTATGATATAGCCTTTGTATTTTATTTGACCACAGTTGTTCAGCGTGTCAGCAGGTCTGGATCTGTATTCCCTCCCATAAACTTTTGGAGAGACACATGCGGTCATATGACTGATCTGTGTAGTTCAACCCATTCTGGGCAGTGAACAGAGATTTACAAACAATCAAAACTGGGTACAGTCAGTCATGTTCTGAAGTGAAGAATCCCTCATAGAAAAATTGCCTGTCTTTATTCTAACCAGGATAATGAGTCAGCCTTTGAAAAACGACACTTGCACTATTTCCTTTAGTGAATTCCTGCCCTTTTCTCCCCCTACCCCCACGTTGACCTCCATGAGTGCCTGACTGGTTAAGCCAAGGACTAATTTCTCGAGCATTGGGTGGGTTTTCTGCAGCCTTCATTTTCATAATCTCAGTGGAAGGAAAGAGCAAAGCTGCATGACTCAACCACAAGAATTCAATCTGACCAAAGTAAATGTACATCTCCTAGGCCAGCCATGGGTCATCTTGGGTTGACCTTGCCGCTTAGACATTAGACCCCTAAAATGAGCCAGGAGTGTTGTGGGCCCTTGAAAGGATGTGGGAACAAAGACAGATGATAGGGTTTGAAACTCAACACACAATGTGACAACTAATTTTCCCCTGTCTGATTAGCGTTTGTTTGTGTTTTGCTTTCTTGCTTGTTTTTGGATTTACGTCCCAATGCTATAATTTTCAACTTAAAATTCCACGCATAGTCTGTCTCTCTAGGAAGGTCCATAGACAGTGTAATTATAGACACTGCTTGTTGTCTAAAGGCCAGCTAAATGCTTCCCTCTCCCCATTCTCCCCCCTCCCTGGCTAAACAAGCCAGATACTTACCTGGTCCCACTGCCCCTACCAGCACAGAGGGTGCATGGCATTGGTGCAGTCTCACACGGTGCATTACTCAGACTTTGGGGAGGCAGTGTGGTGCAGTGGTCAGAGTGTCATAGAAGGGTTCAGACCCCCTGCCTGTCAGGGGAACTTGCTGGGTGACTTTTTAAAATGTATTTTAAAAGAAAAGATATAACAGTAGAAAGTACATAAAATACAAGCACTACATTTGAAATTAGATTAAAGCAATAGAAAGTTAGCATCAGAATATATAACAACACAACTTAATTGTATAGTAGCTCTCCTTCCCTCTCCTTAGTTACTTATACCCAAACTTTAATATTAACTGTTTTAATTAATCGTTTTCCCTGAGTTTTATCTTCTTATCTTTGTATCGAGTTACCTTAATTCATTTTAATTTTAGCCTAAGTAGTCAAAGAAATCCTTCCATTTTCCCCAAAATTCAGCTGTTGGTCTATCATGCACATAAATAGTTAATATGGCCATTGATGTGTATTCATAGATCTTATCTATCCACTTTGACAAATCAGGGTACATATCTGTTTTCCATTTCGCTGCACATCGAACTCTTGCTGTTGTCACCACGTAATGAAAAAGGCCTCTCTCTGTTCTTTCGTTACATTATTTTGTAGAATGTTTAATAGCACGTTTTTTGGATTTAATTCAGACCTGACCTTAAAGATCTTCTGCATCTCTTCATGTATCTTTAGCCAATATTTCCGTGCTTTCTTACATGTCCACCACATATGATAAAATGTTGCATCCGGGCATTGACATTTCCAACACTGTCCACTATAGTCCTTACTGATTCTTGCAATGTCTGCTGGGTGACCTTGGGCCAGTCACACACATGCAGCCTAATCTACCTCACACGGCTGTTATGAGGATAAAATGGAGGATATGAGAATGATGTAAGCAGCTGTAGGCCCGTACTAGGGAGAAAGGCCGTGTATAAATGAAATGAATTAATTTACCTCATTGGCCGTTTCCACACGGCTTACCTTCTTCTGAAAAACAGCGTCTTCGTGCATGAAATCGTGCTAGGAAGACGCTGTAATCGCATGAAATCGCATGAGAAGATGCTGTCTTCTGCGATAACAGCATCTTCTCTCACGATTTCGCTCGATGACAGCTTCTCGTGTGATTTCGCGTGTGAAGATGCTGTTTTCTGGAAGAAGGTAAGCCATATGGAAACGGCCATTGTTTCAAAATCAGGGCAGGTGGCATCTGAGACCTCATCAACGCAAACAGTAGACTGAGAGGGGAATGAGATGGCAGAGTTCAGAGGCGATAGAATGGATTGCAGGCCTCAAGCAGTAGGTCGCATTTTCATACATCCCTAAAAGGCTCCGTTTCTAAAAGTCTCCCTGCAAGAAAAAAATAAACAGAGCTGGATGCGTTATATTTTGATTCTTGATAAACTTATTCTTTATTTGTGAGCTTTAGGTTGGCCATCTCCAGACTGGGAAATTCCTGGAGATTTGGATGCGGAACCTGAGGAGCGATGTAATGCCGTAGAGTCTGCCTTCTGGACCTGTCATTTTCTCCAGGGGGAACTGGTCTCTGTACGCTGGAGATCCGTTGTAATTCTGAGAGATCTCCACTAGAGATGGGCACAAACCGCATTACGAACTTCAAAAACCCACAAAATTGGCGATCACGCGATCGCGATCTTGCGGTTCGTGATTGTCCATGGCCAACGAACCAGCGTTTGGGAGAGGCCTGGTTTGGTGCGTTCAGCCGCGGTTTGGGAAGCCAGACAGTCAGGCGCCAGCAATCAATTCCCCTGGCAACAGAGCCGGGGGAATGCCTGAACTCTGTCTGCACTCCTCCTGTCACCCTGGAAACCCGAATGGAAGCCCAGCTTACCTTGATCGGCAGGTCTTCCTTCCAACCACGGAGCTTCAAAGCAGTTACAAGTTGGGAGAGGGGAGGGAGGGGGAAGGAGGTGTTCTGTAGCCATGGGCACTCCAATCTCATCCCTGCAAACCCTTATAGGCAGCTCTGATGGCCAAACACAGACCTCCTGCATTGCTCAATGGGACCTGTGCTTATAAATAGCTGTGGTCTCCCAGGCTGGGTTTCACTTTCAGCGAGCAGTGGAGTGGGACAGAGCTCTTGCTTGCCACTTGCTAGCCTTTGGGGAGAGATACTGATGGCCAAGCTATAAGTGATGAATGACACTTGAATGGCAAGTGGATTGAGTGGAGCGCAAGTGAACAGGGAGAAATACACTTGCCGTTCAAGTGTCATTCGTCACTTGTAGCTTTGCCCTGAGAGTATAATTGAGCTTGGATTTTTGTGGGAGTTTCCTGGGGGCCTTGGATTGGAGAGGGTATAACTCCAAGATCCCTTTTGCAATCTTGTCCAAACTTGGGTGACGGCTGTAGGAGAGCCTGCAAAAGACTCCCTGGGAATATGGGCTCTCTAAGTGCCATGGGGGCCGTTCCATGCCCCACGAACCACGAACCGGTTCAGCAACAGAAAATGTTCGTTGCGGTTCACGACTTTGGGATCGTCATCAGCACCGAACCACAAACCACTGGTTCGTTAAACTTTTTTGGTTCATGCCCATGTCTAATCTCCACCCTCCACCTCCTCCAACCTCCTCCACCCTGGAGGTTGGCAACTCTAGCAGGGTTCTCTCATATGGTGTACTTGCATCCCCAAACTGCAGAGGCGTAACAGAAAAATTCATCCATGTAACTTAGCAACTGCTAACTGCCTCAGAATGACTATAACAGGAAGTCAAGGAGGATTTGAGAAAATATCTTTGGTATGTAACATGTCTAAATCACTTAGCACCATTGGAGTGAAAATGGGATGTTAGACTAGACACAATAGGACAGGGTTCAAATCCTTACTCAGCAATGATGATGATGATGATGATGATGATGATGATGATGATGATGATGATGATGATGATGATGATGATGATGATGATGATACTTGGAACCATCTCAAAAAACTTTGCAATTCATATTGAAAAACTGCAGCTTTCTGACATAACGCCTACAGAACTGCAAAAGACGGCGCTACTCGGAACAGCTTACATATTATGCCGATATCTGGTTGATACTTAGGTCTTAGGCGGAAACTTGTATCAGCTTAGCAAGGCCAATCAATAATAACATGTGACCTCTGCTTATGGTTGATTGTGTTTCGGATAATTCTAACAACGACAACAACAACATACCTCCCTTCAGGACAACTTAACGCTCACTCAAAGCTGTTTACAAAGTATGCCATTTGCTCCCAACAAAACACCCTGTAAGGTGGGTGGGGCTGAGAGAGAGCTGTGAATGACCCAAGGTCACCCAGCTGACTTCAAGTGGAGGAGTGGGGAATCAAACCCGGCTCTTCAGATTAGAGTCCCACCGCTCCTAACCACTACACCAAACAAGGGGACTTTGGTGAAGTCCTTTACTCTTTCTCAGCCTGGCCCACTTCACAGAATTGGTGTGAAGATAAGAGAGAGAAGGAGATGCTCACAGTAAGCTCTATTCCGTTCAGCAGGATTCACTTTTGAGTAAACATGCATAATGTTGGGATGCCTTCCTTCCTTCCTTCCTTCCTTCCTTCCTTCCTTCCTTCCTTCCTTCCTTCCTTCCTTCCTTCCTTCCTTCCTTCCTTCCTTCCTTCCTTCCTGTATAATTAACATAAAGTGACAAAACAGACTCTACTGGGCCAAACCAACAGTTGATTTGTGCAGATATAATTTATCCCAGCTGGTAAGTCACAAGCCATGTGTGCCTGTATAAATATTTAGCTCTAATTTCTGTGGTTCATATTTGTTTGGAAAGCACTTACTTGTCTGCTGACATGGGAGGCAGCAGAAAGAAACAACACACACACACACACACACGTACCATGCTAATGTGTAGCAAAAGAGCCCTTCAAAGAAAGATCCAGAGAAGTTAGCTGTGTTAGCCTGTAGTTGCAAAATAGTAGAATTCAGTAGCACCTTTAAGACTCACCAACTTTATTGTAGCATAAGATTTCGAGAACTGACGAAGAGAGCTGTGGTTCTCGAAAGCTTATGCTTCAAAGAACAGCAGCTCAGGTGGCAGCATTCCTATCCCTGCTCATTCCCAAGGACAACCCTGGGGCTCAGTCGCTCCTCGACATTTTTCTGTCATCCTACTTTGTTCATTGGAAGCACCCAGTTCTCATTCTTTCTCCCCGTGTTTTTGCTTGAACTGGATTTGAGCAGGGCATCTGTCTGTCTGATGAACTTTAATCTAATTGGTTTGTTTTCAGCTCCCTTGGCTCCCCATTGGTTTCCCTTCATCAACAGCTTCCTTGTGGCATAGAAAACTTTCTCAGCTCATGGAGCGAGTTGCCATGTTGAAAACGATTATCACCCCATGGAGCCCCCATCAGAGTTTTCAGTAACAACCCTTCTTAAATTTCTCTAGAACTGCCTTGATCTCTTCATCATTGTTAGCGGATGAAGATTTATGACATCTTCTTCATCCAGAGATAAAAATCAATTAGTAGAAAAATCCTTAGCTTGTTAGCTGGAGTCAAAAACTCTAACTGTTCTCTTGGATGTGTATAATTGTATTTTCCAGTTCACTGGGCATGTGCACAGAAAAACAGCAACGGCCCACAGCAGGGGAGAGTCAGCTGATCTCGGCTATTCAAGGCCCTCGCCTACAGGCTGCTTTCTAAAGAAGAAGGGGGCAGGGGGCTGGGGCCTAGAGAGCCCCCAGGATTTCCCCCAATCCTCTCGGATAATTTACACCGATCTTAAACATGTATGTTTGTCCGAAGGCTTTTTCGTCAGCAGAGTAATCCCATTACTGACAAATGAAGATGTAATCGCACTTTATTCACTGCGCTCGAAAGCTTTATCCCCTTTAAAGGAGAGCAAAAGAAAGCCTCACAATTGGCTGCCACTGACTTCTGAAACTCCTACTGGGACATTTGCAAGGCAAAAATGATCCGATTTGAAGCAGGCCAACCCGCGTTTGAAACGGCTGTTTCCCTCTCCCTCACCCTCTCTCTGAGAAGACTGGTGCGTACCACATTTCCCAGGGCTTCAGTCCTGGTTTTCATAACCAATGTTGAAACAGCAGTCCGATTGTGTTTGTTTGGTCGCGAGGGCCTTTTCCTCTTCTTGCTTCACACACACATGATGAGAAAACATACATTTCCCCTTTTCACCCCTGGCGGCTTTTTAGGCGTTTCCTAAATCATGAAACTCCGGCTCACATGCAATTTGGCTCTCCGTCTCTCCTTTTGTTGTGTGAGGGCTTATCAAAGTCTTTGCTGGAATAAAACACCAAATGCCTCATCTTTAAAGGCTAAGATTTAAATACATTTCGCTTCACCGTTCCCCTCAGGGCAGGCTTTCATTTCCCCAAGAGAGGAGAAAATGCCAGAACCTTATTGGGCTTTTGTAACTTTTACAGTGGAATAGTTGGGTTAATTGTTAAAAGAGCATCAGTTCTCCCAAAGGAACAGCATACCCTTTGAGCCCCCCCAGAGTTCCTTTGAATCAGGCATTGGCAAAAAAGAGCCTGTTTTTCTCAGCGGTTCCCAAACTGCAAAGTTGTTTTGGCACATAGGTGTGAGTGGCTCAAAGAACACCAACTAGAGTTGCCAGTCCCCCGCTGGGGGCAGGGGATCCCCGGGCCCACCCTCCACACCCCACCCCTGCTTACCTGGCCAGCAGGGGAAAAGGCAGGGAAATGCACTTCCTGGGATGTGCTCCTAAGCAGTGCAGCATGCTCCCATGCGCTGCAGTGGGCCAATTTGGGCCCCAAATGAGCTGAATTCGGCCCATTTAGGGCCTAAACTGGCCTGCTGTGAACCACAGGAGCTCACCAGGGCCCTCCTGGCAGTGCTTCCACGCTCCACAGCAGGTCGTCCTGTTCTGAAGTGCAGGAGCACTCCAGGGCCCATCGCACCTCCCCAGCAGCGCTCCTGACCTCTGCAGCAGGCAGATTTCAGCTCCAAACTGGCCTGATTTGGCCCCAAACAAGCCCAATCCTGCCCACTGTGGAGTGCAGAAGCACTCCCAGGGGCAGCGCATGGCCTGTGCTATGACATCAGTTCCCGGAAGTGATGTCATCGAACAGCCCAGGAGCATGCGTGAAGACTCCGAAAAAGGTGAGTGCCAGGTGAGTCTCCCACCTCCTGCCTAGAGGGTAAAGGGACTTGGCAACTCTAATGCCAACTGACCATCAGTGTCCATCTGAGGAAGCACACTTAGCATCCAAGTAGACATGCTAGTTAGGGGAGCAGCCGTGGCTTAGTATTATAGAAGCCGCTTTGCGTGCAGAAGGTTCCAGGTTCTGTCCTAGGCCTCTCCAGTGTAATAAGAATCAGGCAGTGGGTGATGTGAAAAACCTCTGCCTGAGACCTTCCTGCCAGTCTCAGTAGACAACACTAACCTTAATGGACAGACAGTAAAGGGGGCAGTGTGGAGTAGTGGCTAGAGTGCTGGGCTAGGATCTGGCGTAAGGTCAGGTTTAAATCTCCACCCTTCCATGGAAGCCCAATGGGTGACCTTTGGCCCGTCACATACACTCAGCCTAACCAACCTCACGTAACTGTTGTGAGGGTAAAATGGAGGAGAGCGAAGTCAGCCGCTTTGGGTCCCCATTGAAGAGAAAGGTGGAATATTAATGAAATAAATAAATAAAGTAAATAAATAAGGCAGCTTCATGTGTTCATATGGTGTTGGAGAATCCAGGAATGGGTACGGGCAGCTCAGCTTACTGTAACTCAAAGCTCAGCCTTCAGATTTGTCTTCTGTGTCACATCTGAGCCCTGCAGCTTGAGACGGGCTAGTTATGTTTCTTCCCTAGGAACCTGAAGGCCCAGGTTCGAATCCCCACTTGGCAAGAAGTTCACTAGGAGTGATTCCGCACATGTTGGATAATGCACTTCCAATCCTCTTTATAGATCATTTGGAACGGATTTTTTTCATGCGCGGAACAAAAAATCCACCTCAAACGATGGATAAAGTGCATTGAAAGTGCATTATCCAACGTGTGCGGAATCACTCTAGGTCACTTTAGGCCTGTCACTCTCTCTCAACCTAACCTGCTACACAGGGTTGTTGTGACAGTAAGAGGGGGAGAGACAGCCACATCTGCTGCCGTGGGTAGATAGAAATGTGATTGAGGGCACTAAAAATCGGTTCACTCCTTTCCCTTCCTCCTGTTGTGTATGAAAGGCTGCAGAAGGCTGGAGGTCCACAGTTGTAAATGACGTCACACCTTGATGCCCAATAAGTGTGTGCTAAAACACGGTCAAAGATGTCAGTCCCTTTGCATTCGATGCTTCCAAAGATCTATTTGGGAAGCTTCTTCTTTTCTTCAGGCTTTCCCCCAGACTTCCTCAACGGTAACAATCCTGCTTCTTGTTTCCATCTCCAAGTTCAAATGGTTTGGGAAAGGAAGCTCCCTGCTGAAAATGAGAATTTCAGCATATCCTGTTTGTCTTCTTTGCAGGAAGGAATTACACAAAAAGGAGATTTAAAGCACAGCCTGATAGGATTCACCTAAAAGAGTGCAGCAAGGCAGGGGAGGGGTGGAGGATTGGAGTGGGCTTCATGTTTGTGCTTAATTGGAAACATCCAGAGGTGAATCATATGCACATAAAAGAGTCTTTCAGGTGCAATTGTAGGCCGTGAATTTCCTGCATTCTGGTTGCTAAGTCACAAACGTCCTTTCACCACATTATTTGTAACCACTTGCCTGGGCAAAATATTCAATGGCAGCCCAATTACAAGCAGAATCCAAACCCGCTAATCCAGCACAAGGTGGTCTATCTCTTTACGCATCTGCTTGCAAAACTGGATGCTCACCCAAATTGTGGCTTGAAGCAATGTGCAATATATAAAGATGGCAGTGAAGCCAGATGAGACAACCATAAAATGAATGTGGGGATCTCTATGCACAGGCGTGGGTGTAACGTACTCTCATGCTCCTTCCAAAGCCCCCCAAATGCTCCTGAACAGCAAACCTTGGGTAATTTTATGAAAATCTGAAGAAACTTAACCAGGAAAGATTTCCAGGGTAGGAAAGTCCCTGGAGGAAAATTTCTCAAGAAAATCCTGAGATCTAGCAGCCCTTGGCCCAGTTTTTACACACAAGGGGATTCCCCTCCCATCCAAACACATGCAGTGAGAGAATATGGCAATGAAGATTTTTCTGCTCAGAGTTTCCATTTACTGCCAATCACTGCAGCATCAATATTCTGTTATTTGTGGTTGCATCTGTGTGAGGCAGGCAGCAATATCTCACCCACAAGCCCTGATGCAGACAGAGGGAAATGCTTTGCTCAGACTAGATGGCAGGCAGGCAACAATAGGAAACTGCCCAGATTATCACCCCTTCCCCACAGTCAAAGGACTGTTCTGGCAACTGGTAGGAGAGCAGGGTATGGAGACGAGAGGGTGTGTGAATACATCAGCAAAATCACAATGTTGTTACATAACTTCTGGGTACAACACGAAGTGACAAAAGGTAGCTCTAGGAATCACGTGAAACTCTTTTGTAAAACCAAAGAGATTCCAGTGATTCCAGTGATTCCTAGAGCAACCTTTCGTCACTTTGGGTTGTACTCAGAAGTGACGCTACAACATCAGGGACCTCACTGCTTTTTTATTTTATTTTGTTTTCCTCCTGCCGCTGCTCCAGGCTCTGGCAGGCAACCGTACTTGCCAGTGGAAGGCCTCCCCGCATAAGGTGAGGCCTGGCAAACCTACTGGTAACTGAGATGTGCAGAATGTTTTATTTGCTTATTGCATGTCCTTCTAGAATGCAAACTCTCAATGAAGTTCCCATGGAGGTTAGAGACGAAGCGAAAAAACTTTGTTTCCCCCAACACATCAAAGCAGCTGAGATGTAAAAGACGAGTGGTAAGAAAGGATGAGATCATCTTTCGACCTGAGACAGCTGTGGAGCCAGCATTTGAGAGCTTTTTAATTTCATGTAAAATCTCAGCGACCATGCCTTCACCCAGTACAAATCACCCTGCCCCCTGCAGCTGCCATTAGCCATGGTAGGAGGGAAAGACAGGCCACCCCTTCTGTACATGTATAAAGAAAGGGTGGGCATTCACAGATTCAAACAAAAGCAGAGCATGTGAGTCATAGTCTGGCTGTACAATAGATGTGGCGTGCAGGGCTGGCGCCACCATTGAGGTGGTGAGGCGGGGGCCGTGGGCGCTGCCGGGCCAGAAGGGGCACCGGAGGGGGTGCGGAGGCATGTGTCCCGCGCCACTGCCGGCCAGCCCCGTGCCGCTGCCGCCGCCCGCCCCCAGGCAGGCGCAGCAGCCACAGGCCAGGGACGACAGGCGGTCGAGGTGGCATGTGGCACGTGGGTGGCCTCCTCACTCTGCCCCAGCCACCTGCCAGTGGCGCTGCATGATGATGTCATCACACGATGATGTCATCACGCAGTCTGGGGTGCGAGCGTGTGAGGTTGGCCTCCAGCGCCAGAAACCCTGGCGCCGGGGCTGGTGGCATGAACCACAATCCCCCAACCTGACTTGCAGTCACTTGTACTGTCAGGAGACTCCCCTTACAAACTTCATCACTCAATATGGCTGCGAGCTCTGCAAGGAAGGAAGAGGAACTGCTGCCTTCCCTCCTGTGCCATTTTCCCTAGCGGAAATGGCCACGGGGCTCTATTTGCCCCTTTCTCAGGCTCCACATGTCCTAGCATCATGTGACTAAGGAAACATGGAACCCAAGAAAGGGGCAAATAGTTCCCCTCCCCAACTGCTTCTATTCGGGGAATAGGCACGGGAAGAAAGCAGAAGGCCCTTTTCCCACTTCACAACGCTTGAAGACACACCAAGTAACAGAGCTGTTCCCTCAAAGGCACGTGTGACTGAGTCAGGAGACCCCTGACCCACTTTGGGTCACCCCTACACATAGCTAAGCCCTTGGGGGAGGCTATCCCACATCTCACTGATGCCTGAAGGATTTTAGTTCTGACAAATCTCTGATGTCAGGAGCCAACCAGGCAGGAAGAAAAGTACTGAGAGCAGCAGAGTAAGCAAGGAAGATGAAAAGAGGAAGGACTTAGATCCCCTTACCTACATGGTCCTTTTAATAAATGGAAAATCAAAAAGAGTCCAGTAGCACCTTTAAGACTAGCCAACTTTATTGTAGCATAAGCTTTCGAGAATCACAGTTCTCTTCGTCAGATGCATGGAGGGCAAGAAGAAACGGGTCAGATATATAGGTGGAGAGGGGAGGGAGGAGTAGATGCAAACAGCTCCTTCTGATATGGAGATCAGTTTGCTTCTGTTAAGGAAGTCAGTTACTTCTGATAATGAGATAACCATTCATAGTCTCTATTCAATCCCAGCCTGACTGAATCAAATTTACATATGAATTCCAAATCAGCAGCTTCCCGTTGGATTTTGTTTTTGAAAGGTTTCTGTTGAACTACAGTGACCTTTAAGTCTTTGATGGAATGTCCTGGTAGATTGAAGTGTTCTCCCACTGGTTTCTGGACACACGCACAGCTTATGCCTGTCTGTGCCCACCGTGTAAGTGCCTTGGATGAGGGATGCAATCCCTGCGAACTTAATCCCAAGGTCAATAAAAATCTGATTTCCTGATAAACATCACTGTCTCTAACAGCAAAGAAACCAACTCTTTGTTTACGTACTACCTGTTGTCTTAAATATGTACTCCTATGAGCTACTTGTGCTTCATGTGGTCTAATGTCAGCCCTAGAATTGCTTATGTTCTGTTTCAGCATTTCTTCAACTCTGTATTGGATTCTTACGAATGCTATGTCTTTGTAAAATTGTGTTTATGGCATTGTTTATGGAAATGTCCTTAATATTGACTGTACTAATCTCACACTGCGTAATCCACATTGAATCTCAGTGAGAAAGGAGGACTGTAAATTACATTTTTAAAAAGTATTGCAAACACACTCTTTTGTCTATGTTTGTAAGTGGGGACGGAATGACTCACAGTGCCATCCTAAAGAGAGTTACTCCAGTCTAAGCCCACTGATTTCAATGGGTTTAGACTGGAGTAATTTCTTTTCCTTCAATCCCCACGTCCACCTGCGTGACATGCTGTCTCCTGCTGACCCTACTTGCCACATATTTGGGCATACTAATATTAATCCTAGACATTCGGTGTTTCTCCTAATCTCCTTGCCCAGCAGCAAGTATCTTTGATGGGCTGCTTCATACCAGCGCTACCTGTTCCAAGGGCTATCTATTAAAGCCATAGCAAAAAATTTACTCCCAATAATACTATTGCAGTTTTCATGGCATTGAGTTAAATAATGTAACCTGCTCTCTGCTTTTAGATAGATTTGCCAGCCTGGGGGGCGGCGGGGGGGTGGAGATCTCTCAGTCGCAAGTGATTTCCAGATGACAAAGATCAGTGCCCCTGAAGACAATAGCCACTCTGGAGGGTGAACTCGATTGGGGTTTGTTCACTCCCCAAACCCTCCCCTCCCCAGGCTTCACCCGCAAACCTCCAGGAATTTCCCAACCCTGAGTTGGCATCCTTAAACAAACCTCAAATGATTTATATTAAAGGCCTAGCAAGGGGAATAAAAGCTTGCTGAGGTTTAACTTTTCATTTTTATATGTATGAATACCTGAAGGGCTTGTTTCACACAGAGACAAGTCAGGATAAATTACACCACTTTCAAATGGGTAACTGTATCAGCATCTGGCCCACAACATTGAAGGCATTATGTAAGGAAAAGGATCTGTTCCCATAGCACTTAATTTCTAGGAAATGGCGCCCTGCACTATTACACGGATCCTATTTAGAGACAAGCTCTAAAGCAGATCAAAGACAGAGCTACTGGAAAGGCTTTCTGAAGGTATGTGCAACCATAAAATATTTTGAACGGCCGCCAGCATTTTGTAATCAGTGCTGTAAAGTTTTGTGATACTTGCTGTCTGCAGATGTTCTGTGGCCCAGGGCATTGTGCGGATGGTCTAAATTATGTGCCTAGCAGAACGTTGGGAACAAAAGGCCACCAGGCACTGGATCGAAAAAAGGTGGCCAGCCCTGTAAACTGGAACCTGCGTTCTGCTCCCCTAATGCTAACACGGTGAATGTGTGTTCCTTTACCTATGACATAAAGTTGGTTTCCATGTGGAGACAAGCTTGTGTGGCTTCCCCATTGTGGTTGCAGCTGTTGATAAAGCACAGCAGCGACAGGGCATGCACGCGGCAGGTTTCCTTCCAGTATCCTTGTCCCACTTCTCCAGCAGCAGCCATTCCCTTCCCCCGAGCCTCTGAGGCTTTTTGATTGAAAAAGAAATTGGCAATTGAATATCAGGAAAATGTCTTTCCCCTTATTTCTCTGCAATGAAAGGGGCTAGAGAAAAGCTGGGGTTTTAGAGAACCTGTTGTACTTATTGTTGTAATAGTATTCCAGTATTCAGTTGCAGATTTAAAAAAAAACCCTTGCCCCATTAGGGACAGGGTCAAGGAATTTGGCTGCCGTGCGAGCAGAAAAATCGGAATGTTCCCACTAGGCTTGCCAACTTCCAGGTGGGGCCTGGCAGACTCTTGGAATTACGACTGATCTCCAGGCTACAGAGATCAGTGCCCCTGGGGGGGAAATGGCTGCTACGGGGAGAAGAGTCAAGGTGACCTTTCACACTCGTACTTTACAGCATTTCTGCAACTGTTTCGCATCCCATGTTTGCAGAGGTTTCATACTTGCAAGCTAGTCATGGGACATAGTGCCGCTCTTCGTCTGCGTTATCCCCGATTTTTCCCTCTGCGGGACATACCGCGATTTTATTTCGAAGCTGCTGCCAACTCGCAGCTGACCCGATTAACTCCAGTGTGAACACTTTTTGCAGCGCTTCCCCCCTCCTTTTCCCTGGGAGCTGATTGGTTTGTGTGGAATTAACCGCACCCACCCAAATCAGCTCTCTGAACTTTTCTGCCATTTTTTTGGCCACTCTGCAGCCTTCCCACACAAGCGGAGCGGGCTCACCACAGCTCAGCTGGGGTGACTTCTGTCCTTTGCAGCCCTCCTGTCAACCACCCACCCCCACCCCACTGTTCCCAGTGATAACATAGGACTTCCATTTGCACATCACCTTTCTAAAAAAACTTTGAGCATGTGTAGTAAAGTTTCAATGTTACTACATCTTCTGACCAATAAGGCCCCCCATGCCCACCCTTCAACCACCCACTGCCACCCCACTGTTCTCAGGGGTAAGGTGAGGGGGAACAGACACCCTTTGCACAGGGGGAGCAGACTTGTATCCAGCCCTGGCTGAGTGCACCGAGCCAGGGCTCAGCTGGGGCAGCCGCTCTGCTGCTCCACAGCCGCAGCTTGTTGCATGCTCAGAGATGCTCCAAGCTGGAGCTCAGCTGGGGCTGCCACTCTCCTGCTCCACAGCCCTCCTGGGCTGCAGCCCTTCCAGGCTGCAAAGCAGGAGAATGACTGCCCCAGCTGAGCCATGGCTCATTGCACACTCAGCTGAGATGCCCTGCTGCAGAGCAGGAGAGTAGCTGCTCCAGCTAAGCCCCGGCTCGCTGCACACTCTGTGGAGCAGGAGAATGGCTGCCCCAGCTGAGCCCTGGCTCCGCACATGTCAGATGAGCCGGGGCTGGGTACAAGTCCGCTCTTCCCATGCAAAGGGGATCTGCTCCACCCCACCTTACCCCTGAGAACAGTGGGGTGGGGATAGGTGGTTGAAGGGTGGGCATGAGGGGGTCCTTGTCAGTCAGAAGATGTAGTAACGTTGAAACGTTACAACACACACTCAAAGTTTTTTAAAAAACAAGTGATGTGCACTGCAGTGCCCCAAAAGCCCGGAACTGAACAGGGGCTTTGAGGCAGGTCTGAAAGAAATCTCAAGAAGCCAAATCGAAACTGCTGGGAACAGTGTGAAAGGAGCGGGTGCAAGCCGAAGCCATTGCGATCTCTCCGACTGCTCAGAAATAGCACTTCAAACTGTAACTGTGAAAGGGGTCTATGGCATTATACCCTAATGAGGTCCCTTCCCTCCCCAAACCTAGCCTTTCCCAGGCTCCATCCCCAAATCTCCAGGCATTTCCCAAGCTGGAGCTGGCAACCCTAGTTCCCATCCATGGCTGCTTCCACACACACTGCATAATGCACTTTCAATGCTCTTTAGTGATCATTTGGAACTGGGCTTTCACGTGTAAAACAAAAAATTCACTTCCAAAGGATTGAATGTGCATTATCCAACTTGTGTGGAAATGGCCAATATGTCAGCCATCCAGGTTTTACTGTGACCTCCCCCAACTTTTTAGTAAAGCAGGTTTGAAAAAGGCAGGAGAAAAGCTGGGGGAACCCATGGAGGTGCACAAGTGTATCATGATGCTATGGGGAAACACAGGGAAAAAACCCACTTGCCAACAGCATTGCCAACCTCCAAGTGAGGCCTGGAGATTTCCTGAAATTACAACTGATCTCCAGATCACAGAGACCAGTTCTCCTGAAAAGAAAATGGCTGCTTTGGAGGAAGGACTGTATGGGATTATGCCCCCACTGAGGTCTCTCCCCTCCTCCAAACCATGAATTTCCCAACCTGGAGTCGATAACTTTTTACACACAGGACAGGTATCCCGCATGGAAATGGCCAAAGTGATTGCACAAACGAACAGATGTAGAGAAGGGTGGGTTGGTTAATCCTTCTCCTGACTGCCAGTCTTTTCTGAAAACCCTCCCATGAAGCTAGATCCCCTCACCTCCCCAATCTGAGTTACTTTCTGTTCGGGGGCCTAGATAGTTCGGAGGTGAGGGAAGCAACCTTCAGTGCTTTGCAGACTGAAATCCTGGATTTTCTTCATATCATGTCTGTAGAACAACTCCTCTCTTTCATTGAGGAGTTGCTAAGCAAACCCATTTCAAATGCATTCAGTTCAGCAAAGCTCATGCAAGAGGATTTCTAGGTGGATTGTACTCCTAGATCTTTCTTCCTATTGCTCTTCCTTGGCTGCCCAGTTATGGAAATCAGAAAAGAAATGTAATGGACAGATGGAGCTATTAGAATTTTCTTTTCAGGGTCTCCATTTGCCACAAATAAATTCCATCAGTCATCTGTAGAAAATGCTGACACTGATATGGAAGAAAGTGAACAGGGAGATAGCAGAGGATTTCTGGAGAAAAAATGGCTGGTACACTTTTTAGTTCTTAGTCCACATATTATATTGGACACGTGTGTGTGTGAGTGTGTGTGTGTGAGTGTGTATGTCTTTGTATGTAAACATTCCAAATTTCTTCAAACTGTGCTTTAATTCTTGATATATTTTTTCTTCTAGCTTGTCATATTTTATATCCAATTTTGTATCCCTGATTCATGAAGCAACCTCATTTTCCAGCAAGTATTATCTAAGAAAAAGGTTGAATTTAAATTAATGCAGTGTTTCCAATTGTACTGTAGGTTTCTTTATTTTAAAAATACTTGATACAACCACTAAAACATTAATTTCTACTTGTATATTACCTAGAATGATAAGCTTTATATATAATTTCTGAAATATATAACTTTTTTAGAATATAGTACATGAAACATTGCATATTTATAGATAACGTATTCTTTGCTTATGTTTTCTGTCTTTTTGTATTAGAGTGGTAAGTTAACCAGAGCTAATAGAAGTATATGCACAAAGCAACACATACATTGTATTTTATTCCTAAGCATGCATTTATATAAATTTTATATCTTCCTCCTTACCTCTACCTGTCTTTCTTCCTGTACATAGCAAGGACTCTGAGCAAGATAATTACTTGCAGACCAAGTACCCAGAATTTTCCAGAATCAAGGACTGCTAGTTACTATGATCAACCATGGGATTTTGGTGAATTGAATGCAATCAGTGTTTGGGGTAAAGGGCAGCTTTTATTTTTAGGGTTCATTCGTTTCCTGTTGGCCGGAAGCAAAGAGGTACCATAGGAGAGGAAGAATCAACTATCTGGGACTTGCTGTGTGGTCCATTTTATCCTCAATGCTCTTTAATCTGTATGTCAAACCTTTGGCCAAGATCATCAGAAGCTTTGGAATGAAATGTCACTAATATGTTGATGATATCTGGTTTTATATATCGTTGTCTGACAGCTGAACTACACGAGATGAATTACATGTGAAGAGCATGTGTTGGGTCCCACAAGCTTCACTGGGAGGGGTAGTCTTACAAAGACCAGCCACTTGATGCAATTCTCTGTAGGGGAGAATTGCAACTGGGGGGATTCTATCTCTCTCTTAAAAATCCTGCGGGGGGGGGGTGTAACAGGAGGCAGGAAAACAGCTGAGGGAGAGAGAAAATCCATGATGTAATTCCCCACCAGGAGAACAATGGGAGGGACTGGGATTCTCGCTTGTGTGCAAAAAAACTCAGCTTTTTTCCTGCCTCCTATTACGTCCCCCCTCCAAGCTCCCAAGCTCCTGGAGGATTTTTGAGAGAGAGAGAGAAGAATCCCTCCAGTTGCGATTCTCACCGGCTGAGAATCGCATTGAACGGCCGGTTTTTTTTTAAGACTATAGTTCCCAAGGAATCTTGCAGGACCTTACACACACCCGCACGTCTTGTGTAGTTCCACTCTCAGCCTCTAGGGACAGCTCTGGGCCAGGGACTTGAGGCTGTGGTCAAGTGGTCTTAATCCAGGCAAGATGAAAGTGACACTGGTAGGCAAGGCTGAAGATTTGGCTAGTGTTGGATCTACAAGACTTAAATGGAGTTAAGCTCTCTTTAGTAGATCCAGTTCAGGGTGCTCCTGGACTAGATAAATAAGTCCACATTGTTGCTAAGAGCATCTTCTTTAAATTACCACTGGCCCTTATTTAGACCTAGCCATGCTCATTCATTCATTCATTCATTCATGTTATTTATAGCCTGCCTTTCTTACTGAGATTCAAGGCAGATTGCACACTGTAATTCAATACTGTCAACAGCAGGAATATTCAAAAACCAATACAATGAGGTATAGATTGCAGACATTTGAAAACAAACAGAAATCTCATACAGGGCTGAAACAATATTGAACAAAGCATAAGGCAATTTGACATGGCGTAGTTAATGACAGTAAGAGACAGTGCACAGTAGTAGTGTAGTCCCTACCCCTTTATCAAAGCATCTCCTCGAACTATTTCATTACAGCACAGCCCTATTACCTGTGTAAGAAAGTCATCATGAATCATTCAATTTTGTACAGTTTGTAGAATGCCAGGAGAGTGGGCACTTTCCTGACCTCTTCAGGCAGGCCGTTTCATACGGTGGGAATGCATGTGTGGGCAGCTGTTGGTTTTGCTCATTTGTAGGGTGAGATATCCAGAAGGCCCTGTTCAGATGAGCAAAGCTGCCAGGGCAGAGCACAAGTAGAGCGGCACTCCCATGGATATGAAGGACCAAGGCCATGAAGGGTACGTGATAGTCAAAACCTTGAACTGAGCTCCGTAACTAATACGTAGCCAATGGAGTGACTGTAGAGTGGAAGTAAGATGTATGCTCTGCCTAGCTTCCAATCATAATTGAGCTGTAGCATTCTGCACCAACTGGAGTCTCTGAGCGGACTTTGAGGGGAGTCCTGTGTAGAGTGTATTACAGTAGTCAAGTCTCGATATTACCATGCCATGGATCCAGGTGACCAGATCAGCCATGTCAAGGTAGGGGGGCATATTTGGGTGTAGACTGAATTTGTGGAAGGCATTTTTTGCAACTGCATTAATTTGGTCTCTAGGAGCAGTGCTGGTCCAGTATAACCCCAGGGTCTTAATCGTGTCAGCAAGGGTCAGTTGAACCCATCAAAAATGGGCAGCTCAGTATCCTTCAATGTCTCTGCCTTCCCAACCAGCATCACTTCCACCTTGTCTGGGTTCAGTTTCAATTTGTTTTCAACCAACTGACCACAGCTGTCAGGCAAGCAATTTAAAACCTCTGCTGCATCACCAGACAACTTCCAGATTTGAATCACTGTAAGGTGCCCCATGTGGGGCTGCTTTCGAAGATGTCTCAGAAACTTCTGTTGGTACAAATTGCAGCAACAAGACTGCTATCTGGGGTCAGCCCCTTGGAACATATAACTCAAGTGCTACATCAATTGCACTGGTTACCTAGGTCCTTCTGGGCCCTACTCAAGATGCTGGTTATCACTTTTAAAGTTACTAATGTCTTGCCACTGTCCTATTCATCAAACTACCTTCCAATATACTCCTATGTGCCATTTATGCTCTGCAGCCATCTCGTGGTGGAACCCTCACTTGAGATTGTCCATCTGGCCATGGACTTTCTCTGTGGCAGGTCCATTACTTTGGAACAACTTCCAGAGTAGGTGCAAAGGTCACCTTTGCTGGTAGTACATAGGGAAAGGAATGCAAGGCCCGTTCCATTCCATTGGGCATTTGATTGAAGGTAAACCGCACTGGTGGTCTGGGCTGCATTTTAGTAGGGCTGCCAACCTCCAAGTATGGTCTGGAGTTCTCCTGGAATTACAACTGATCTCCAGAGAAAATGGTGGCTTTGTAGGGGGGACTACAAAGTAGAGGGGACCCTCCTCACCCCAAACCCTGTTCTCTCCAGGCTCCACCCCCAAATTCTTCAGGATTTCTCAACCCAGACTAGGCAACTTTAATTGTGTGTATAGGTTTTTAACTGTGTGCATTAGTTGCATGTTGTTTTGAACTTGCTGCTGGACACTGGTGAGGATTTTCTGTCCTAGCAGCTTTTTTCCTGCTTTGCTAGCCACCTGGAGGCTGAGGAATAAGATGGGCCATAAAACTTTCAAATGAAGACATAGTAAAAGATCTTCCAGGTCATTCAGTGGTTTAACCCAGTGAGATGCCTGATGGTGTTAACTGCAGGAAGGGGCTGGATCCCAGTGTCTGTGATGATTTGCCCCTTCTTGGTCCTCAGCATCAATCCCTAGATGTATGCTGCCATTTCTGTACTGTGGCTTAAATTCAAGACAGCACAATTGGTAAACGAGAGCCAGCTTGTGTGGTAGGATCCCTCCAAAGCAGCCATTTTCTCCCGGGGAACTGATCTCTGTGGTTGGGAAATCTGGTGTAATTCCAGGAGAACTCCAGGTCCCACCTGGAGAATTGGAACCCTATCCAGGAGGCCTGTTGCTACCTCTGAAAAAGCAGCCCCTGGGACAACCACGCATTATCATAGCATTTGGCACAGCCGACTCACCGTATCAATTCAATACACCATGCTTCCATACCGTGTGGAAGTCTTCCTCACTGCACACCTTAGTTTTCCTTTGCACCAGCTTCCTGTATGAAGTGAAGCATCAGGCTTCCCATAGCTTGTTTGCTGGAGTGATTATAATAAATTTGACAAGAGCCCACTTCCCTGCATAAAACATAGCAAAATGCCCCCCCCCCACACACACACCCCACGACATCACTTTCACCTCGGGAGAACTTCCGCTAAGTAACATTTGTTGCTTTTATTTTTTGCAGGCATTCTGGCGCCATTTAATAGTCGCTTGCATCCTTGACGCTCTATACAAACGTAACTGCTTCAGACTTCATAAAGTGCCACCAGAATTATTGGCTTTAATGTACAAAGAAACATAAGTTGCCTAAGACCCTCAGGGAGAGGGGGAGCAGGGTGTAAACATTATAAGGAAACAAAAAATCTGTATCAAAGTGTGTTTTATGTGAGCCTTAATTATGTATTTGTGCTCTTCTACCAAATATGAGGTCTTGATGCAAAGACCGTGTTCTAGTAAGTAGGCATCACAGTTATGGGAACATAATTAATTCACTATTAAACATTACCAGGGCTGGCATGCCAACTTCCAGGTGTGGCTTGGAGATAGCATTGCCAGGTCCCCTTATCCTCCCAGCGGGAGGGGGCGAAATCTGGTCCTTACCTTCTTCACCTTCTTGATTGTTTACTTGTGTGTGCACAGCATGCATGGGCCCACAGCTGCAAGGTGATGTCACTTGCAATCAGGGGTCATTTTGTAGAAAAAGAGCTGGAGGAACTCATTAGCATAACTCATTAGTATGTGCCACGCCCCTTGCCATCACCGGAAGTGGTTCATTAGCATGACTGATTTGCATATGCCGCACCCCCTGACATCACCTATCCTGGCTGTTTTGGACACAATCCTGGCCATTCAAGGCCGAAATTGGGCCCAAAATGGCAAAAGGGGGCTGAAAATGGCCGAAAATGGGCCCAAAATGGTCAGGATCTGGCCGCTGCTGAGTGGGAGAGTGATCCACCACCCATCAGAGGCCCGATCCGGGCCATTTCAGCCCCAATCCAGGCTGAAACAAGCCCCAAATGGCCGAGAGTCAGGTGGGCGGGGCCACCTGACATATGACCTCTTTGGGGAACTGCCGGAACTGCGTTCCTGTGCGTTCCCCCTCGAAATGAGCCCTGCTTCCAATGATGGCACTTTCAGTGATGTCACCACACAGGCTCAGAGGCATGCCTACTTCATAGCAGGCTGATTTGGGCCCCGAACAGGCTCAATTCAGCCCATTTGGGGCCCAAATCGGCCCACGGCAAAGCACGGAGGTGCTCCCAGAGCTGTGCGATGACATCAATGACACCGTCACACCATCCCAGGAGTGTGCCTGGGAGTCCTTTTCCCATGCCTTCCTCCCCCCTGACCAGGTAAGTGGAGGCAGGGGGCAGAGGGTGAAATCAGGGGATCCTCCCATCCCCACCAGGGGAATGGGATCCCTATCTGGAGATCTCCAGGACTGACAACCAGACAGCAGAGAGCAGTTCCCCTGGAGAAAATGGCTGCGCTGGAGGCTGGATTCTATGGTATTCCAACAAGGTCCCTCCCCTTCCCCAAACCTGCCCTCTCCAGGAATTTCCCAAACTGCAGCTGGTAACCCTACATACAAGCAAGAAACCACCTCTTGGGTGCATGCATAAAACATAGCAGGTCATGCATAAAACATAGCATGCATAAAACATTGCTGGTGCCAGGCCCAGCCCCTTGGTATGGACCAGCATACGATGGCAGAGGCCTAAGAGATGATGCCAGCCCCCTTCGCTCTTCCCTGCCCCCGTTGGCTGGGGGCCCAGTGGCTCTTCGCAGTCCATCAGTTCTTCCTTCGTTGTGATGCCTCAAGTGGACATTTGCGTGGCTTGGCCAGGCAACCAACCCTGAAGATGACCGAATAATTTCTTGAATTGTAAATCTTTTTAAAATAAAGAGCAAGGGCTTCTAGCCTATGCCAGCTACTCTTGGGCAATCAAAGATACCTTATGGAAAGAAAATAACCCAAGAACTGGTTTCATTTGTATGTCCTCCAGCTGCGAACACATTGATCATGTTTTTTGAAACAAACGGAAAGCATTTCAATTAAGATAAAATAGACAGCATAAAAAACAATTCTAATATTTTACATTTTAATAGGCAAAAAAGCCTATTGAGCTGGAATATGTAAATAAGAGTTAATTTCCCAGTATGCATGAGTTAGCATATGTTTAATTAAGCAAGAAAATTCAGTTCACTACAAGATTATTCTTAAGGCCAATACTGACTCAATTAGCTGCTGTAGAATTCCATTGAGGGCCAAACTACACGATATACCTCACATGTGCCATGTCACAGGTACATGAATGGACTTGCAATCAGATGTACAGCAGAGGAACTCAACAAGCTCGTGTTTACTCAGCACTGCAAGAAGGGAGAAGGAACATCTGGTTTCCCTCCCACTCTGCCTTCGCCAGCAGAAAGGACAGCAGGGACACCTATTGCCTCTTTTCTCTGGCTCCATGGGGAGGCTTTTCTGCAGATGAAAGCAGGATCAGAGGAAAACTAGATGTTCTTTCTCCCCACTTGCTGCACTCCCTCACAACACCGAGCCTTTGAAGGTGAATTCCCCAATACACATCTGATTATTTATTTGTTATTTATTTATTTATGTTATTTATAGTCTGCCTTTCTCATTCGGAGTCAAGGCGCATTAGGCAATGTGAGTTAATACAGTCAATCTCAAGGACATTTCAATAAACTATGTCATAGGGTCTATAAATGCAAATTTGCAAAGATTTAAAACCGGCAGAAATCCAAAACAGAGGTCAAATCCACATTCACCCATTACCCGCATGTTTATCGAATATCTTCCATTTGCCTCCAATCTGCGATTTTTCCCTCTTTGTTCACATTCCTGCTTCCAATCTGTCTTTTTCGCGCGTCCCTCCGGTCACATGGCCGCTCGAAAACCGCTTTTTTGGGCGGGACCTTTTTTCCCGCCCATTTTTTAAAAAATTTTTGAGCGCACTTTTCCGTTATTTCGATCTTGCCTTATAAAGAAACATCATTGAAGATAATGATGCCTCTCTTTTCCCCACTGACAGCACTGATGGCTCTCTCCCGTTTCTTTTTTGGAAATTTGGAAGCACGTGGGAAGCTTTCGTGGGCATTTCCTATGCAAGACAGTTCAGTGCCTGAATTTTACTGAAGTTTCACTTCCTTGGAGTGTCATTATTTCGATATTTTGTAATTTCGATATTACAGTAATATAAAATAAAAAAAAATAAAAAACAGTTAAAAAGGAAGTTTCGCGAGTCCGTTCTGAGGATGGATTCACCCCAAAATGATTTTTCAAACTACCAGATTTGATTCAGAAACAGCATAATCAATAAATCCAATGCTATGAAGTCAAAAACAGTCTTTTGCAGACTACGGAGCACTTGCAAGTTGAATCAGCCAATAGGAACTCTCGGAACGGCCGGAGAGACAGGAAGGGGGGGTGGTTTTTAAAAAAACCACGTAAATTGCGCATTCGCCCGTTCACGGCCACCGTGAAACTCCCGTTGAAAACCTGTGACCACATATTCGGGAGAAATGCGAATGAAATGCGTCTGTTTAATGAGGTAATGTGACCGGCACTCGGGATTGCGTGGGGAATGCGGGGAACATGCGACTTAGAATGAGTAATGTGGATTTGCCCAGAGTTAAAGAAATGCTGAAAAAGAGAATAGGCAGTTCTAAGACTGATGCGTTAAACAACATTAAAGAACATAGAACTACCAGGTAGGATCATACCCAAAGCAACAGATAGCAAACAGTAGCATATAATAGTAAAATTTATATTCCCTCCCTATCCCTCTACAGCTGCAGGGGTCATTTTGTAGAAAAAGAGCTGGAGAAACTCATTAGCATAACTCATTAGCATAACTTATTAGCATATGCCACGCCTCTTGCCATCACCAGAAGTGTTTCATTAGTATAACTGATTTGCATATACCACACCCCCTAACATCACCTATTCTGGCTGTTTTGGACACAATCCTGGCCATTCAGGGCCAAAATTGTGCCCAAAATGGCAAAAGGGGCTGAAAATGGCTGAAAAGAGGCCCAAAATGGTCAGGATCAGGCTGCTGATGAGTGGGAGAGTGATCTACCACACGTCAGAGACCCGATCTGGGCCATTTCGGCCCCAACCCAGGCCAAAACAGGCCCAAAATGGCCGAGAATCAGGTGGGCGGGGCCACCTGACATGTGATCTCTTTGGGGAACTGCTGGAACTGCATTCCTGTGCATTCCCCCTTGAAATGAGCCCTGTAGAGCTGTATCCCTTTGATACGACTTCCTGACAATACAGCTCTTCTATCAGAGTCAAAAAGCCTTCTTGAATAATTCAGTTTTGAATCATTTGCAGAAATCCAGGAGAATGGGAACATTCCTGACCTCTTCAGGGAGGCCATTCCGTAAGTTAGAGCCCACAACAGAGAATGTACGGGCATCTATTGATTTTTCCCATGTACAAGGTGGCACCTGCAGAAAGCCCTGTTTAGGTGAGCAAAGCGGCCGTGGTGGAACATGCCCTGAGAGGCAGTCCCATTTGATATGCTGTATCAAGGCCAGGAAGAGCTTTGTATGTGATAGCTAATACCTTCCATTGGGCCTGTAACTGATAGGTAGCCGGTGGACTGACTGTAGAATGGGAGTAATATTCCTTCTTCTCCTAGCTCCCAATAATAAACAAGCTACAGCGTTCTGCACCAACTGGAGTCTCCTAGTTAACTTAGAGGGGAGACCTATGTAGAGTGCAGTAGTCTAGTCTTGATGTTATCGTGTCATGGATTCAGGTGGCCAGATCGGCTGTGTCAAGGCAGGGGTCTATCTTCCAGGCTAGACTGAGCTTCTTGAAAGAGTTTTTTGCAGCTGCCTTAACTTGATTTTCTTGCAGTAGCGCTGTATGCAGTATAATCCCCAGGGCTTTTTTTTAGCTGGAACGTGGTGGAATGGAGTTCCGGCACCTCTTGAAAATGGTCGCATGTCCTGTGGCTCCGCCCCTTGATCTCCAGACAGAGGGGATTTTAGATCGCCCTCCCCGCCCATGAATAACATGAGGGATAAGATTGTGCCCTGTGGAACCCTGCAAGATAATTATGAGTCTGGCTGTGCAGCCGTGATTTGACACATGTTGCGTATATTGTGTAGTTATGCCATGAATTTTCTGCTTACCCAGGCATAATAACAATAACATTCAATTTATATATCGTCCTTTAGGACACTTAATTGTTGCCAAGTAGGCCCCCTCCCCTGCTTTAAAGCCTGCTATGAACTGTGTTAGAGTTTCCCGCATCACTGTTTCACTGCTGCACCAAAGATTGCTTTGCACGTGTGTGTGTTCTGATACACGTGTCAGTTTCCTGCCTGCGTGTCAATTACCTTGCTGCTGCTATAGACTGTGTAGTTTACTGACTCCATGTTTGGTTAACTGCACAAAGGACTCTCTTCCTGGGCAAGCCCTGCCCTGGCCTGTATCTGGAATTCCCAGTGTGTGTTTGGACTGTGTTCCCCGTGCCTGCTTTGCCATCTGCCACGGACCGTGCCTGTTCCCTGCTTTGGACTGTGTTTTAAAGTGTTGTTCCCGCTGCCTCCATGGAAGCCTGCCTCATATGGGCCCAAGCCGCTGCTAGCAGCCGGGCGCCTGCCGGGGAAACCTCCAGCGAGCCTGGCTAGGCGCTCCCTGGTCAGTTCCCGCCTGGAGCCTTCCGCGGGCCGGTCGCCAAGCTTGCCCTCGCTACCGGGCAGCCTGCTATCCAGCCCCAGCTATGCCCCGCCGGCATCCATGTTCTTAGGCAGCCAGAAGACCCTGGGAAGAGGACTGCTTTGAGAAGCCATTTCGGCGAAGCGGGCACACCACGTCCGCAGCGAGAGCCCCTCGCCCCGCTCTGCATATCTTAGGAGCCGCCCCGGAGAAGGAACTAAGTGCCGACCATCCCAAGCACTTAGAGAATGCATCTCAAAGAAACCTCCGCATTCCAGAAGCTGATGACATCAGGACAAGCCCTGTCCGCTGGAACATCCATTCAGCCCACTTGGATTTCCCCCTCCCTCTTTTGTCCCCTCTTCCTGAGGTGTCACTTATCACAATCTGATTACCAAAGTGGCCCATCCAAGCCATTCAGTAGCCCATTAGACCCTTTGTTTTAACTGTGAGAACCACCAAGTACAGCACCAGCCCCAGGGTACGTTTTGGGGTATTTAAGCTGGTCTCCCAGACCACTCGGTGCTCAGGCCATTCCCTATCCAGACTTCCTTGCTGTCCGTCTGTGGTCCCAGTGCTGGCATTGGGCCACCCTCGCTGCTGCGTCTCTGCTTCGCTCCAGGATAAGTGAGTATTCCCCCTATCATCGTTGGGAACCAGCTAATGCGAACGTCTCTGTATTTCCTACTCTGTATTTCTTAGACCTTGTATGTTCTTTGTATGATTGTGCAAGCTAGGCTTACGCTACACTCAATACACGTGTTTGGACCTTACTCCTTGTCTGCCTCTTTTTCACTAGAGTGTCTGGGATCGGGACCTCCGTAAACATAGGTTATGATCCTCGCTTAATATTAATAGTTACAGACTGCTGCAGCTAATTCCCCATTATAATAAAGAGCAGTTCTGGTAACAGTTTACTGGTGGAGAATATGCGGGCATAACCCGGTTCGTGTGAATACACGTGAGTCGACACGCGTGTCTTCAGCGAACTGACTTAGAGGAAAATTTTTCAGACCTCAGTGTAAAGAGCGCAATTTAGCTTAGGGAATTAAAAGTGTGAATGTGTGTGGCTCTAGCGAGCATTTCTATCTTGTGGGTTGGCTTTTCCCCATTTCCTCCTTCAGCCAGCTTTGGACTACTTGCCTTTTGTGGTGCACCGCGAGGCCCTCCAGCCGTTATAACCGGTGTACTGTGGGTGAGGACCTCTGAACTGGTGAAGTTCCTGGCCACCTTCCGGGCCGCCTAAACGCGTCTATGTGGGTGGGATCCCAGAAGTAGGCTCTATAGATTTATATATATCCTGAAGCAGCACATATAAAATTCTCTTCTGCCCTCCCCCGTCTCTCCTAAGTCCGTCCAAACCCCGTTCCTGCCAGCACTTAGGCTTCAATCCCCGCTACGGAGGAAACGTGAAGGGATCGTTAGTCCGTTTAGTTAGTTAGCTTTGGGAATCTGAAGCCAGGTTCCTGAAGCCCCGCGGCAGCCGGCCGCACCGTGCTTAAGAGTTTTAAGTTAGACTCTTGGGCGCCTTTCCGCTTGCGAGTTTTAAGGTAGACTCGTGGGCGCACCTCGCTTGGGAGTCAGTGGGACTCTTGGGCACACTTTTGCTTGGGAGTTGTTAGAACTCTTGAGCGCTTTTTCCGCTTGGGAGTACCGTGGTTTTACTCCTGAGCACTTTTGCTTGGGGACTTGCAGAGGCAGTCCTTGAGTGCTTTCAGTCTTTTGGTCGAGGCTTGGAGACAGTTTAACCGTTTGTCTCTGAGCACGAGGCCTGGGGACACTTTGAGTTTGGTTCTTGGGCTTAGAGAGCTTGAGAGCACCCTCTGAGCCAGTAAACTTTTCCTGGTCCCGTGGCTTGTAGGCAAGCTTGAAACGGGAATAGGAATTTTCCCTTCTCCCCCGGTGGAGAAGAACCGAGTGTAGGACCCTAAAATACCCTGTGACCCTAAAAGTGGAACCTTAAAACCCCCTGGTAAAAACCCTTGAGGACCTGAGGGAAGGATAAACCTCCCAAAAGGAACATAGAGAGGAAGAAGTTGTTAAAACCCTTGAGCAGCTTTAATCGCCCCACCCCTGGTGTCGCTGATCTACTCTTTAACCTCCCCCGAGATCAGCCTTAGACTAAAAGGAAAAATGTACCGGGCAGCCCCCACCGTGCCCCGCCTGGAGAAGTGGCTAGTTAAGAAGGGAGATTGCCCCTGGGAAGCCGGTTCCTTCAAGGGACCTGACCCGCTCCAGATAGTTAGAAGCGCCTTCCAAGATTTTTGCGAAAAAGAGAAACCTAGGTCCAGTAAGAAGGATAGGTATGGAGCCTGGGCACTTTTCACCGCCCTACAGGACAGCGTGTCCCTAATTAATAAGCTACAGATAGCTCAGGAAGAACAGGAACAGGAGATAGAAAAGCTAAAGAGAGAAAAGAAGGAACATGAGGAAAAAGCAGCCGAGTGGCGTTCAGAACGCGTTAACTTCATGCTGGAGAAGCAGGGACTAGCCGCTGCCCTCCAGGACGCCCAGCACAAGGCTGAAGTAGCCACCGCTCGTGCCGATATGGCTGAGCACGCAGTAATTGAAGGACAAGAGAAAATTGCAAAGTTAACCCATGCTGCCCAGTTCATGGCAGAGCAGAAAGTCGCAAAGATAGCCGCAGCAGACCACTCCGCTTGTAAGAGGGAGCTAGAGGCCCTAAAACAGCACCTGGGAATGCAGCAGGCCGTAATTTCCGCCGTGCATCCCGCAGCCCTCTTGGCCCTCCCCGAAGGTAGTACCGACAGTTGGTCACCTCCTTCGCCCCAGCCCGAGGAAGCTCCACAGCCCCTCCATCCGATAGCTACCAAAGAAATTGTCACCACAGACGATGATGGCAGGAAGACAGACCGAATAGTTAAGGAGACCCGCAATTGGAGGCCCGATGAGCTCCAAGCCATAGCGGACCGCATGGGACCCCGAACCGAGATTCAGCTATACAATGGTTTGCACACGTGACCATGTCCCAGCCCTCCGCCAGTGGCTCCGATGTAGCTCAGCTGGCTCGCCATTGTGCCAGCCCCGAAATAGTCACCTCCCTCAACGCATATATTTCTAACCGAAGACTAGCCACTCGCAGTCAGTATGGTGCCATGAAAGAGTTGTGCGCCTTCCTGTGGCCCACCAAGAGTTTAAAAGCCCTGTATATTGCAGAGTCTCAAAAACCCGGAGAGGATCCAGAGGCATATTTAGCCAGGAAACAGCTCCTAGCCGAACTAGCAGACGAGGTAGATTTAGATTTGAGCGACATGCCGGACTTCGACGACTTAGAATTCAGGAGAGCAGTCATAGATGGACTCAACAGCACCACTCGCCTAGCCCTAGCAGGAGTCGAGCCCGGGAGCATTACATGGGGAGAGCTGGAATCCCGCATCAGGAGCATTGCTGGCCTGTTGCGAGAGACCGGCGCCATCCGCCATGTGAAGTCCCCGGCCTCTCGTAGGAAGGAAAGCGAGCCGATAAGTGCAGTTACCTATGCCAATCATGGCCCCCACTCTCAGTACCGACCGCAGGGACGCAGCCCGTATCCGGAGGCGAGGGGAGGGATCCTGAGGGGAAGGAGCAGTAGCTTTAACCGGGGAAGGGGACCGAGGGACTACCGTCCGGGAGTTTCCTTCGCGCCTACCCCGAGTTACAGTTCCTCCTCCCAGCAAGGACCCCACGAGCCCCGACTACAGGATGCACCCATAGCCCCTTCTCACTCGCGAGCATCACACCCGTACAATCATCAGGTCTACCCGCCTCCAGATCAGTCTAATGCTTGGGGAGCATCGCAGGGCGACCACGAGGGCTACCGGGACCGCGGCAGCACGCCCCAGTCCAGGGACTCCCTCCGTTGGGAACTTTGGATGCGCCTCAAGAACATTGGAGCGAACATGGAGCTCTTCGACGGAAAGCCCACGTCCGTTCTAATGAAAGCGATCATGGAGTGGGAAGACCAGCAGCAGCCCCCAGTACCTCCGTCGGCGCCCCCTTTGCCGCCGGACCCTCCCTTCTCGAGTCCCCCGATAGCTGCGGTTCGGGAACGCCCGAGCCCCAACAACCCCTTTAGAGGAAGCGCCGCTTCCACCGATCAGGGTGCAGGATCAGAATAGGGTTGCCCCGAGTCCCATTCTCCCTCCGTGGGCATAGTTGCCAAACTAAAGCCGGATACATGGGGGAGACCGACAGTGAAGGCAGGGATCGGGACTCCCGGGGAAAAGAAGAAGCCTGCCACCCTCCTCATAGATACCGGAGCTTCACTTAATATACTCCGGCCCACCTTAGTCACAAAGGGCACCCAGACCCCCACTACCATGCAGCTCGCCGGTTTTGGAGGCGGCATGCAGGAATCCCCGGTCTGGCAGGATATCCCCCTCTCCGTTGGGAACCTGACCACCCGGATTTCGGCATGCGCAAACCGGGGAGAAGACGATGGACTTTTGGGCATGCCATTTTTCCGTGCCGAGGGACTGACCATTGACTTAGCGAACGGGCTCCTGTGGCGCATCCCGGGAGGCCCAGACTTTGTTAATGCAGTCCATCGATGCGCAGCCCTCAAGGCCCCCCTTCCTCTCGCCCCCATCACAGGAGACCCCTGGGTTCAGGACTTTCCCGAAGTATGGGTGACAGACAAGGCCGAGTGTGGGATAGTGAAGGGCGCCTGCGTCCTGATTGAAGGAAAGGACCCCCCTCCCCAAAGACAGTACAAGTACCCAGCAGAAGCTGAGGCAGGGATAGCCAAGACCATAGAGGGACTCCTTGAGTGGGACGTCATACTCCCGATGCAGTCCATCTGCAACGCCCCATTGTGGCCAGTTCTGAAAGCAGATGGAGTGACCTGGAGAATGACGGTCGACTTCCGTGCCCTGAATGCCACCACCCCTCCAGTTGCCCCGGTTGTGGCCAAGTATAATGAGATCCTAACGGCCATTTCCGCTGGGTCCCGGTTCTACTCGGTCATAGACCTGGCCAATGCTTTCCACTCCATCCGGTTGCATGAGTCTTGCTGGTACAAGTTCGCGTTCACTTTCCGCGGCCAGCAATACGCATTCAAGCGGACCCCCCAGGGATTCCACTCCAGCCCCAGCATTTGTCATGCCCATGTAGTTCAGATGTGGGAACGCCTCCAACCCTCCTCGAGGCCCCACGTACTGAGCTACGTGGATGACATTTTAGTCCACGCCCCCACGGAAAAATTAGCCCGCCAAATCACCAGGGAAGTCCTGGAGCTCCTCCGCGAGACTGGGTTCAAGGCTAGCAGGGAAAAGGCCCAATTGGTTCAGACCAGCGTCAAGTACCTGGGTCTGACCCTGGGACCCGAGGGTCGCACCCCGGACGCCCAGCGAATGGAGGTCATTTCCAAGCTGCCTGCACCCACCGATGTCCCCTCCCTCAGAGCCCTTCTAGGAACTTTTAACTTCTCCCGAGACTTCATCGAGTCCTTTGCAGACAAAGCTCGCCCCCTTTATGCTCTCCTCAAGAAGAATACTCCCTGGGAGTGGGGACCGGAGCAACAGACAGCCTTAGCCGAGCTAAAGCGCAGTCTAGCCGCAGCCCCGGCCCTAGCCCATCCAGATGTTACCCAGCCCTTCTTTATCCAGCTAGCAGTATCAGACAAGAGCATAGGAGCCACGCTCACCCAGCAGCAAGCAGGAACCGCTAGAGTAGTAGCCTATGCCTCTCGCAACCTAACCGCAGTAGAAACTAAGTTTAGCCCATGCGAGAAGACATGCCTGGCTCTGGTTTGGAGTCTGACCCATTGGGAATTTATCATAGGAGGTTCACGTACAATAGTGCAAACCACTCACACGCCCCTCAAATATATCCTGTCGGGAAAGATACAAGACGGACAAGTTTCAAACGCTCGCATAGCCCAGTGGACCCTGGCCCTGGTCAACCGCGGAGTAGAATTCAAAAAGGAGACCACTGAGCCGCCAGCCCCCTATGGCCTATTGGTAACCGGGACCGAGCACGAGTGCCCCCTGGACCCGCCACCACAGGTTGTCTGGCCAGTCACTTGGGGAGTCCCGCTAGAGGAAGCCCGGCAGAACGGCTTCACATGCTGGTTCTGTGACGGCTCCTCCTTTCACGTTGGAGGCTCCCCTCGGACCGGCTACGGCGCCGTGCGAGTGAGCGACGCCCATACCCTCAAAGGTCCAGCCCGCCCCCATTCCAGCCAAGCGGCTGAGGTGCAAGCGCTTCTGGCGGTGCTTGAGTTTGAGCCCCCAGAAAGCCCACTTGCCATTTACACAGACTCGGATTGGACGGCCAAAGCCACCACGGTCTGGCTCCCGGTGTGGCAGAATCAGGGGTGGAGAGCTAGCGATGGGAAACCCGTAGCCCACCTATAGCTATGGCAGCAAGTAGCAGCACTCCTCCAGTCTCGCTCCGGCCCAACACAGGTGACCCATGTCAGGGGACACCAGAAGACGAACTCAGAGACCGCTTATTGGAATGACCAGGCGGACCTTGCAGCCAAGGCAGCCGCCACTGAAAATGCTCCCTTGCCGGAACCAGCCACCGATTGTCCCCTCCACCCTGTCACCACCCGGGCACAAGCCCGCAGCCAGGCTCAGGGAATCGCAGGAACACTGGACCTAGCACAACTGCAGCGATCTGACCCAGAAATAACTGACCTCCTAGCCGCAGGAAGGGATCAGACAGGGAGACTCATGATCAGAGAAGAGGAAGGCATAGTTTGGGCAGTAGATGCAGCCGGCGAACGCCATTGGGTAGTGCCCTTGGAAGTTAGGGCTGACTTAATTCAGTTTGTCCACGAGCAGGGACACCGAGGCAAGGATCTGACTCTGGAAAGGGTAAGAGAGGTTGGTTGGTGGCCTGGCATGCGCACCGAAGTAGCGCAATGGGTAGACAACTGTCTGTCCTGCGCTATGGTTAATGCAGACCCCACCGGACCCAGAGCTCCCCTCCAGCATCAGAGAATTGATGGACCCTGGGCTCGCATACAGATTGACTTTATCGGCCCCCTTCCCCCCACTGCTCACGGCAATCGCTACTGCCTCACTGTCATAGACCCCTTTAGCAAATGGGTCGAAGCGTTTCCGTGCAAGCGCAACAATGCAGCCACCACCGCCAAACTACTGTTCAACAATGTCTTTTCAAGATGGGGCATTGTGCGAGTCATGGACTCCGATTTAGGCTCACACTTTATCGGAGAAGTTACACAGGAGCTTTGTAAAGCACTAGGCATCCAGCAACGGTTCCACATAGCCGGCCACCCTCAAGCTTCAGGCGCCATAGAAAGAACCAACCGGACCCTCAAGGAGGCTCTCCGCAAGATGGTTCGCTCCTCCGGGAGAGACTGGGATGAAAAACTCCCCATAATCCTAATGGCCATTAGAGGCACTACCGCAGTTCACGGGCTCACACCCCATATGGTAATGACAGGGCGAAGAATGCAGCTCCCGGAAGCCTTCTGGCTAGATACGCAGCTCCCTTCCGATATGCAGCCTGTAGTGATTAATGATGCTTGGGTCCAGGACCTGCTCTCATCCATACACGCCGTCCACATGCAAGTGGCCCAGAAGTTGGGCATAGCTCAGAAGGATATGGACCGCAAATTGGGATGGGTCAGGAACCCCAGGCAGTGGGAGGAAGGACAGCTCGTTCTGTACAGGAAGTTTTCACAAAAGGCGCATTCACTAGCAGCCAAGTGGCAAGGCCCAGTCCCTATCACAAAAAGAGTCTCCCCAGCTGTCTATCAGGTAGCCATCCAGAGAAGGACAGGAGGAACGTGGCTAAAATACTTTCATGCCTCTCAATTAAAAGAATGGAAAGGGAAACCGCTGCAAACCGCCCCTCCTGTGTACGACCCTGGGGGAACCTCCACCAGTCCAGCCCCCCTCTGCCCAGTGATTCGCCAGATATCCCTCCACCCTGGGCCAGAGATACCGTGTGTCCCCTTAGACCAGACCTTTGTAGCTTTAGAATAAAAGAAATAGTTAATATATAGATATCGGTATAAATGTTAAAAGTTTTTCCAGTTCTATTCTTTGACCTCATTAGGCGGGCCCCACAGTTGGGACCCTGAGGAGAAGACACGGCAATCAAAGCCAAATAGGACCACCACCGAAAGTGATTCTTAATTGGATTGTAAGCCGCATGTTCGGAAAAAAATTGCACAGGCAAAAGAGATTTGCTGTGTGTGAAAGTGGTTGGAGAGGCTTTAGCCCAAGAGTGAATGCATTTCCAATATTGGAGACACACCAATAAAGGTGATCTCTGTATTTGAAAGCATTTCACCCGCCGTGCTGGTGAAGATCCCGCATCTACGTAGATTCGGGGTCTCACCTGCCAGACCCACGCTTTCGCATGATGGTCGGCTTTGGCTTTGAGGGCCGTGCCTCCCCTGGAAAAGAACCCCCAAATAGCCCAATATCCCTCTTTTACTAATGTTCATATTCATCATGGTGAGTTGCTATACGGCGCCACCAGCCAGTACGCTTTAGTGCAAAAGTAAAAGACCCGCCAGTATTTTGTAAATATGTTACCTCTGGAATATGTTATTGGGGTGCGTTCGCCACGCACAAGGGGCAGCGTACCTCATTTACATAGCCAGGATCCCCCGCGCCAAGATGACCCCCGATTCACCCAGACCCAGTGGCGCCGGCAGATCTCGGCCGCCTCCGCCGCTTTTCGATAAACGCCGCCGAGCGCCCTCGGCTCCACTTCGGCCCTTTCCGCCAGCAGCCGCCCGCCCCACGTAATCTTTTCCCTTGCCCGTACCGTACAAGGGAAAAGAAGGGGGGGAGACATATTGAAGTTATAATAAAGCCCTGCCAGGCCTTCCAAGTAAGGGCAACCTGAAAATAACCCACGCCCGTGTGCTTTTGCTTTGTGTGTTTCTTTCTTTTAACATGAAATTGGGACCTCCCGAGGGAGTCCCTCCAAAAATTGATCCTAGGAAAAAATATGGTCCGCCGAAATACATACAAGAGGTCCTGCAAAAAAGCAGAGGGAAAAAGGCAAAGCAAAAGCAAACCATCATAAAACATACCTTCAACCCTAACCTCACCTACTTAAAAATTATTTTAGAAAAATGGAACGAAGGTCTCCTTTAGCAGCAACCCTTATAGTTGCTGGATACCGCTCTCTAGTTTTTCTTCCTTTTAAAGCGGCAAGGCCAGGCCAAGCCGGACCGATAGCTCTCAGCCCACAAAATAAAAATAACCCGCCACCGAGCAAGGGGCACCTGAAGGCCACATAGTCCAGGCACCCAGGGACCCCTGGGGCGAGTTTGCATATTCCCGCCTAACGCACAGCCGACCCTTGCTCGACGTAAAGACGTTTCCCCTCTGAAATATACATGCTTTAGGAAGAAACCTCCGCACAGGAGTTCCCCAGAGCAACAAGCTGGAAGGCTCGCTTAGTGCTCCGGGACTTCTCGTTCGAGCCCCACCTAATAGACAGTGCTGGCAGAAATACGCCCTCCTTTCCCCCCGCTTTACTTCATTTATTTTGCTGCAAGAAACTCAGGGAACCTGTACTTATATCCGCAGGTCTCCCCAGGATATTTTCACCACAAAAGGAAAAAGAAGGCCAGGAGATGAGGCACCTGGCTACTCTGTGTTTGCTCGTGCTGGCAAGCACCCTAATAGAGGGACGCCCGTCCAAATTAATGCCCTACCCTCACTGGAGATGTATAAATACCCTGGCAGGAAATGAAATGATGGTCTGCAAAGTTGTGCAGCAGAGCAATATGACCACCCCCACGGACCGCACTAACTTCCGCAGTTGCGAAGAGCAGTGGATCCGACCCCCAGAGCTTGTTATTTTATGTGTAGGAGTCAAAACTCTGTCCCAAGAATTAGTCTGTTACTCGCCTACTGATACGGTTTCACCTCTTGCTCCGATTCCTTGTATGTTCCTTCCCCGTATCAGGCCAGCCCCCACCGCAGTCCCGGTGGTAGACAAATATACCACCCCTGCCAACTTCGAAACCTCGCCATTTGTCACTGAGGCTTTCGGACCATACTGTGAAGTTATCTTAGTGTCGGCCGCAGTATGGAAGGCAGGAGACCCCTTTAGAATGACCATCCTACTAGGCACTACTGCCACTGAGTCTGCATCAGTCACTATCACGCCCCCTTCAGGCGCAGTTCTCTCCTTTGCTATAAAACGCTGGGAGAACCTGACCTGGATTGTAAAGGAGGAAGATTTAGCCAAACACGGCCCACCCGATTGGATACTGGTTCAACAGACGCCCGAATGCCAAACCAAGCCCCTAGTAGAGAAATTTCACCGGCTTGGGCTGCTCTTTGTAAATTTGACTCACGAACCAGGCAATTATTCCCTGCTGATCCGGACCCAGGAGACCCACACCATCCAAATTGACCCTTTGATTGCCAGCAATGAACAATTAAGCCAAGGCGGCACGCATATAGTGGGCTCCCATGTTTTGAAAACTGACATTCGAGAGAGAGTTCTAGTCCGCCCGCAAATGTCTTTAAAAGAGATCCGCATAGACTTAGCTGAGCTAAATGTAACCCAGAGGCTGCCGCAGTGCGCTCCCTATCTGGAGGCCGGTAGCAAGGGTTGGAATGCATGGCTACAACTGTGGATCGATCCCTCCCCCTCTCTCTCGCGTGCCAGACGAAGCATTGCCGACTGGACTGCTCCTGCAGCCGGAGGCTTAGCAATCATGGATTCGGTCAACATTGAGACTCTCGCTAATAAGTTTGCCCATGTCACGACTAGCATCTCTGACTTAGGTAAACCGGTGGTGCAGTCCCTAAATTCCATTTCGAATGGGCAACACGAGATCAGCTCCATTTTAGTTAACTGGGAGAGTCAAATTGAAAGAGATTTTTCTCTGCTGCTCAAAGGAACACAGTCTTTGGAACGCAACATGTCAATAGCTATGGCATGTATGCAGGCCCAACAATTAAACCAGGCTGTGGCCATGGGGCTAATTCGGCAAGCCATGGACGGACACTTGCCCCTGGAAATTAAAAGATTGATTATGCCCAAATTGTCACCCATAGAACTGGAGCTTGAATCCTGGTGGTCTCTTGTAAATTCCTCGTTCTCACCGACCACCCAGGAGCTTAAATTATTTTTATTAACGGCCAGTGCGCACGAGTCATTCCACGTGTATCCAGTCGTGCCTCTGGGACTCCAAGTCAGCGACACCGAAGTCCTCTACGCTCGCCACCCCGACCATTGGGCCCGCTTCACCCCGACCGGATGGCAGCTCGTCAGCCTCCAAGGGTGCCAGCATCGAGACCAGACCGGCTTCATTTGCCAGGACCAAGCCTTTGCACCTCATCACCCCTGTGTAGCCCCGCAAGTCGACGCCCTCAACGAATGCCCTTTCGAGGTCGTCCGGGAGAACAGCTCCGCTGTGGTCTACCTTGGGAAAGGATGTGCCTGCGTGCGAACGGCCTGCGACTTCGTGGTCCTGAACTCGTTCCAGCTGAAGCCCGTGATCCCGGGAGTCAACCGCTGCTTCTGTAACCTGTCTTCGGTGGCAGCCTGCGACTTCACCTACACGGTACCGGTCTGGACCCAAGAAGAGATCCTGGTGGCACCCTCCATCTATCGACAAGTGAAGCCCATCTCCCTTGGCATCGGTCTGGAGCTAATCCACGAGCTCCTGGCCCACCCGCAGCTCCACCGCACCCTCCAGAGCATCCAGAGGGACGGGGATACCACTGCTTTGGTTGTGTCCCACAACGGGAAGGAGATTTTGGATCTTGTCCAGCGGATTAAGACCACCGGAGAGCACTCGTGGTGGGAAACCCTCTTTGGTTGGAGCCCCACTGCCACTGGAATTTACAATTTGGCTCTGCACCCGATCGTTGTTATTTTGGCCTTCCAAGTTTTGTTGTGTGCCTCACTGCTTTATTTGGGCTGTTGGAGCCGCCGACAGCTCCAGCAACTCCAACTATCCTACCGTTTGGACCATTACAACCCCGACCTCCTCCTGCCCTAATGGTTATTCTTGGCGCCCTCCTTTAACCCTTGTTTGTTTTATTGCTTGTGCCGGTATGAACTATGATTATGTTTATTATGTGTATGAATCCTGCACCGGCCCCATGGACGCTCTGCTGCCGGACACCGCTCCGAGGCCCTCTTGTGGACTAGGGGGGGACATATCTCTCTGCCTCCCAGCCCACGGCCTGCCTACGAACGACCGCCAGCAGCGCCACCTCCATGAGGACGAGAACTGTGTACCTGAAGCCCTTTTCGCCGCCCACCGACCCTGCTCTGCGGATTGACGCAGACAGCAAGGGGGGGTGGAGGTGTGTTTTGGAGCACATGGACTAAGTTTGCTTGTTCTTGTAAATATGCAACCCAGTCCAGCAGCTGTACTGCGGACTGAGCCGTCTGTGATCTTTGTTACCCTATGGTTTTATGAATTTCTTTCCATTGCTTTTATGAATTTTAACTCCCATGAATTTAGCCCCGAACTAGTCCCTCCCTCTATCTACTGCAAGTGCGCCCATGAACTTTATCCCGATGAATTTGATTTTAACCTTAGGAATTGCCTTTTTAACCTGACTCCCTCCGCCGAGGTAATTCTAGCATATCTATTATTTTATGAATTTGGTTTTAACCGGGACCCCTTCTGAACGGTCCCTTTTTAAAGGTTATTTTATTTCTGATTTTAAGCTCGATGAATTTGGTTTTAATCTGACTATATGAGTTGGTCTTTTAATTGCAGAGTTTATTTTTCTGACCCCCTATGAGCCCTTCCGCCGCTCACCCCTCATGAATTGCTTCCACGCACTTGCTTTTACTCTTGCTGCTTTTATTGGTTTTAACCTCCCGAATCATTGCTTTTAATCCTATGTATTTATGTATTTATGGTTTTAATTATCTATGAATTGTTCAATCTATGAATTGTTCAACCCTTGATGAATTGGTCTATGCCTTGCTTGCACATTTCACTTTTATCCTTGTATGAATTGCTTTTAATCCTACATTCATGAATTGAACCATGAATTGTCTTTGCTTTCAAATCTTATGCCTATGAATTGATCCATGTATATTAATTGCTCCTGGTTTTTAATGCTTTTAACCCATCATGAATTCCGTATGAATTACCTTCAATCATGAATTAATCAATGTACACAATTATGAATTATTGCTATTTATATGCATGAATTGCTCATTGCTGCCTATACTACTATGAATTGCTATTACCTATGAATTATTGCTATTTATTCTGACGATTGCACTTAGCACACCCCCTGGTGTGAACCCAGAGACCTGCAGCCCATTGGCTGATCTAAATTGCACTTATTCGGTTAGGTGGTTCTCCAAACTAAATTTTTTTGAGTGACGCCTCCCCCTCCTTCCCTTCCCACTCCTCTTCCGCTCGAAGCTCGACCACCGGACATTGCCGACCACCTCACCTTTGAAGTCAAGTTCGGAGACCCGCGCGCCTGACGTCCCGGGGTCTCCGAGGGGGGGAATTGTTGCCAAGTAGGCCCCCTCCCCTGCTTTAAAGCCTGCTATGAACTGTGTTAGAGTTTCCCGCATCACTGTTTCACTGCTGCACCAAAGATTGCTTTGCACGTGTGTGTGTTCTGATACACGTGTCAGTTTCCTGCCTGCGTGTCAATTACCTTGCTGCTGCTATAGACTGTGTAGTTTACTGACTCCATGTTTGGTTAACTGCACAAAGGACTCTCTTCCTGGGCAAGCCCTGCCCTGGCCTGTATCTGGAATTCCCAGTGTGTGTTTGGACTGTGTTCCCCGTGCCTGCTTTGCCATCTGCCACGGACCGTGCCTGTTCCCTGCTTTGGACTGTGTTTTAAAGTGTTGTTCCCGCTGCCTCCATGGAAGCCTGCCTCATATGGGCCCAAGCCGCTGCTAGCAGCCGGGCGCCTGCCGGGGAAACCTCCAGCGAGCCTGGCTAGGCGCTCCCTGGTCAGTTCCCGCCTGGAGCCTCCCGCGGGCCGGTCGCCAAGCTTGCCCTCGCTACCGGGCAGCCTGCTATCCAGCCCCAGCTATGCCCCGCCGGCATCCATGTTCTTAGGCAGCCAGAAGACCCTGGGAAGAGGACTGCTTTGAGAAGCCATTTCGGCGAAGCGGGCACACCACGTCCGCAGCGAGAGCCCCTCGCCCCGCTCTGCATATCTTAGGAGCCGCCCCGGAGAAGGAACTAAGTGCCGACCATCCCAAGCACTTAGAGAATGCATCTCAAAGAAACCTCCGCATTCCAGAAGCTGATGACATCAGGACAAGCCCTGTCCGCTGGAACATCCATTCAGCCCACTTGGATTTCCCCCTCCCTCTTTTGTCCCCTCTTCCTGAGGTGTCACTTATCACAATCTGATTACCAAAGTGGCCCATCCAAGCCATTCAGTAGCCCATTAGACCCTTTGTTTTAACTGTGAGAACCACCAAGTACAGCACCAGCCCCAGGGTACGTTTTGGGGTATTTAAGCTGGTCTCCCAGACCACTCGGGGCTCAGGCCATTCCCTATCCAGACTTCCTTGCTGTCCGTCTGTGGTCCCAGTGCTGGCATTGGGCCACCCTCGCTGCTGCGTCTCTGCTTCGCTCCAGGATAAGTGAGTATTCCCCCTATCATCGTTGGGAACCAGCTAATGCGAACGTCTCTGTATTTCCTACTCTGTATTTCTTAGACCTTGTATGTTCTTTGTATGATTGTGCAAGCTAGGCTTACGCTACACTCAATACACGTGTTTGGACCTTACTCCTTGTCTGCCTCTTTTTCACTAGAGTGTCTGGGATCGGGACCTCCGTAAACATAGGTTATGATCCTCGCTTAATATTAATAGTTACAGACTGCTGCAGCTAATTCCCCATTATAATAAAGAGCAGTTCTGGTAACATAATGCCACACTCAGAGCGGTTTACAAAATGTTTATTATTATCCTCACAACAATCATCCTGTGAGGTGGATAGGGCTGAGAGAGCTCTAAGACACTGTGACTGACCCAAGGTCACCCTGCTGGCTTCAAGCGGAGAAGTACAAAATCAAACCTGGCTCTCCAGATTACAGTCCTGCCACTCTTAACCTCTACGCCAAACTGACTGTACTGAGTGAGTTAGTCCACTTCTGTCGAGGATGCCTAAGCACAAAACTGCAGAGGGGTAGCTATATTAGAGTCTCTCTACCCAAGACATCTTACACAGGGACGCTCAAATGAAAGACCTTACACTTGTTCTCCCATTGTGGATACACATGCACTGCTAGGAAGACAGAGTACAGTTGAATATAAGACCACAGAAAGTAAGTCACTTGAGCATCTCTGTGTAAGATGTCTTGTGTAGAGAGACTCTCAGTGGAAGCAAAATAAAACAAAAGTCCAGTGGCACAATAAGTACAGAATTGGCTGTACCAAGATACACCGGATGACGCTGGAGCTATGCTGCCTATCATTCTTGTGGATGGCCCTGTGCCAAGGGCCTAATGGGACTCCTTGGGGCCGTCCATTTTGCAGGAAACGCATGGAAGAAGACTGGCCCAGCAGCTCCACAACCACCTCCCTCAGGCATACAGGCCTGGCTAAAGGATTTGAACTCCTCTCCTCTTAAAGGATGAAGCTGGCCCCCTTGAGCAGCGTGGGAGAAAGGGGACAGGGGATACAAACCAAGAGGACACCCTTTGCCAAATGGCTTGTGCAAGCAAGCCAAGCCCCCTGCCACACCTTTTTTTGGAAAATGTCCCCTTCCAAGTCCTTGGCAATATAGGTAAAAGGCACCTCCACCATTCTCCATTCTCATATGAATTCAATTTTCATTTATATATGTAAGCATTTTGTTGGGATTTTTACAAGTCTCATTCTCTTCTGTCATGAAAGAGTGAATTTGTTTGTGTTTAGTTAGAGACAACTAGTTTGCATAAGACCAGTTAGTTGTTGAGTTGTTCTTCCCACCAGGGTAAAAGGGGAGTTACAAGCTTAACAAACAGATCTAGAATTGATTATTGGCTGACCTGGGCCAATTCCGCACGGCTTAGCTGAAGCCGGGACGTTGCGGAATATGCCAGCAAAAACACGGAAGATCGCGTTTTCTCGCATGAGTTTTGCACAACATCGCACAAAACTCACACGAGAAAATGTGATCTTTCACATTTTTTCTGGCATGTTCCGCAACGTCCCGCAACGTTCCGGCTTCAGGTGAGCCGTGCGGAATCGGCCCAGGTTTATTGGGGAGCAATTAACATTCTTTCCCTTACTCAGGAGTCAGGACGCCAGTGTTCTCCAGTTAGTTAGACCGTTATCTCCAGGATGTAAGGACGTAGGAACTAAGTTAGCTCTTCTTTATTTTATCTCCAATATACCCGTTATTATTTTTCCCTATATGTAGTAAACATTTATTTTAGAAGCTGGACACACATGTGTCTGTGATTCTTTATCTGCTATGCAGATTTTCTACTCTGCAACAATACTTATCCAACACATTTCTATCCAGAACATTCCCCCTCATTGAGGCTCTCACGGCAGCTCACAAATATAATTATAAAACAAGACATTTCCCTAAACTAAAAATAATCTGGCTCCTGTACGTAAAGAATGGAACTGTATAGAGAAAACGATTGCCAGGTGATACCAAACAACTCCATTCTTCAGAGGAAGATCTAGAAAGGGCAAAGACATACAAAGCAGAGCGGCCCAATCTCCCTCCGTTCCATAAGCCTCCTTCACTTTATTTAATCGAGCGTCTTTGCTCTGAGGCGCGAGATGCTGCTCTTCAACCGGCTGGTCACAGTGACTTTCACTGACTGCCTAACGTCCAAAAGCCTCCATAAACTGTTAGTGGATTTATGTCTTAGTAAGAATCAATCTATTAGTTTCAGCTATAAATCTCATGTGCCTTTAGGCACAAAGTGAATTTTAATGAAAATCATAGAAGGAGCCAGACTCATGAGGCTGTGTTTCACGGGCATGCCAACATTCGAAACCAATTAATAGGGACATTGGCAGGGGAAAGGGAGGAGGAGCAAAAACACGTCTTTTACCTCAGAGTGAAGCGCATGAGGGTTGACCGGACCCATACGAAGAGCAGAATGGGAAGGAGACTTCTTGACACAAGGGAATCCAGGTGTCTCTCCCCTGGAAGTGGCAATCTCATTTCCCTAGCACTCAACAGCAATTTTGTGCTGCTGTGATTGTCCCTCACCTCTCCCTTCCTCTTATAACACGAGGTGCAGAGGGGACTATGCAAGTCACAAAATGTCCCCTGATTGAGGCAGTGACTACAGCCTCAAACGTTGTACCAGGGCCACTGGCAGCCAATGCAGCTCCCGCTTACACTTCGCCATGTTGTCACCATTTTATTTGACATCACTGTAGTTATAGTGATTGCATTGGGGGCCCACCTGTCAGCCAAGGGGTGATCTTGTCCACCTTTAAACCAGAAATAATATAGACACTAGCCAAAAGAACTCTCCTCAAGTTCCCCCCATTTCACAAATCTTTTCTTTTTTTAGTTGTTGTAGGTTTTCCAGGCTGTATGGCCGTGGTCTTGGCATTGTAGTTCCTGACGTTTTGCCAGCAGCTGTGACTGGCATCTTCAGAGGTGTAGCACCGAAAGACAGAATTCTCTCAGTGTCAATGTGTGGAGAAGATGTTAGCAAGTAATTTATATCTACTCAGGAAGATGGGTTTGGGCTGAGTCATCCTGTAAGAGTTACCTGCTAACATCTTCTCCAGCTACCAGCTGCCGGGAGTGCACCATTCGCCTGCCCCGCAGGATAGGGAGCACGTGGAAAGCTGACCAGCCCCTCAGCAAGGCAGGCAAGTGGCATGGAGGGCTGAGCAGCCGCCCACGCCATTCGCCTGCCCCGCAAGACAGGGAGCACGCGGCAAGCCAGCCGCCCCCTCAGCGGGGCAGGTGAATGGCACAGGCGGCCTCCCAGCTGCCTGCGCTGCCGCCGCTCTGCTGGCGGCATGCTCCACCCCTGCATGATGACATCACAGAAGTGACATCATCACACAGCACCGGGCTTGGGTTGCCCTGGGCTCAGTGGGCCGGACTTAGGTTGCCCTGGGCACTGGCAACCCTAGATCCAGCCCTGCTAGCAAACCATCTCTGCTTGACTTGAAAGCCTCTTGTTGGGATCGCCATAAGTCGATTGTGACTTGATGGCACACACACACAGGGCCGTGTGTGTGGTGTGAAGCAGCAGAAGCACAAAAGAATCTCAGAGTGTGATCCTGGCCCCTGGGGTCAGCTTTGTGAGAATGTGTTTTCTTTTCATTTATCCTGGTTTTGCTAATCATGAGTTTGGGGAAATAGATATGCAAGACACTGAAGCCTTGCTCCCAACTGGAAATCTTGTAACTACTTGAAAACTTTTCTATGCAGCAAAGAAGGCGAGAGACTTTTTAAAAAGGAAATGCATGAAAGTATCTCATTGATTCCTGTGGAAATCTCTGAAGCCAGGCATGTAGATATTTCAGATTTCCAGTGCAATCCTAAAAAGAGTTACTCCAGTCTACTGGAGTAACTCTTCTTAGGATTGCACTGTTCAAGTTTTTCTGAGCAGGGCATCAGTGCCCTGGATAGCTTCTTCCCCAACCAGACTAAATTATGTAGAATAAAACAGATTATGCATGTTTCTTTAATGTATATAATATACATATGACAGGATCCAGCTTTTCTTTGTGCAGTATGAGAGTTAGGTCCATATACATCTTAAACAAAAACATCCGACTATGCAGATATCGCTGGAGGGGACTGACCTATTCAAAGTTCTAGCTGTGATCCCCATGTTCCAAATTAATTTCAAAAATAATATTTGGTGGTTTAAGCTACAAAAGATCACTAGAACTGGGAGATAATATGTGCACGAGCATTTTAGGAGGAGCAGACTTGCCCTTTATCTTACTGGGAAAGCTACCAGAGGGCCACCGTCCCTAAGGGCCATTGGTGGCTTGGAGCAAGCGGAGCCAAGTAGCCCCTCTAACACTGCCCTGGTAGGGTACATTACTCCAGAAGACGCTCAACATAGCTTCTTGCAGGACTGTTTTAGCATCCTGAGCCACATCTGAATTTTAGGAACCCAACATCCAGGGCTTTTTTTCAGCAGGAACACAGTGGAACGGAGTTCCGGCACTTCTCGTGTCCAGTGGCCCCACCTCCCCGATCTCCAGACAGAGATCAGTTCCCCTAGAGGAAATGGCTGTTTTGTAAAAGGGCCCATGTGTTTCTCCCTCATTTCTCTCTTGAGAGTTCCACCACCTCTTTTCTCAGAAAAAAAAAGCCCCGCCAACAGCCAGGGAGAAGAGACTTTCTGGAATAGTAGTCTTATGTAGTCCCATTGCTTTTTAGCTGCTGTATAAGATGGACTTTGCTGTTTCAGACTGTTGCACTTTGTTCTTGCTGTCTATTGCGCCCCACCTTTGAAGCTAAAAAGGATAAGATTACTTCTCTTTGCATTCAGAAGTGATACTATCTCATTTTTCCCGCGCAGATTTTCTGCAGACTCTCCTTTGACTGTGGAACATTCTAACCACATTGCTCGCCTCTGCAAGCAGCTTAGCTAAAGTATCCGAGGGCACGCTTGGCTCTCTGAGCTCTGCTGCTGCCTGAACCACGAGGCAGCCAATAGGAACTGAGGACAGATCATAGTTTGTGGGAGGTGATCGATACCCTCTGGGATTTTGCTATGAATCTTATGACCTCATAAAATGTGTGAAAAGCACAGTAAAAATTGGAACTCCACCTTTAATCTCCCCCAGCAGGGCCCACTCGGTATTGAAACACATCGTATAAAATTACTCGGCGCCTGATTGGGATTGGGAGGGGCAGGTGTGCGTGTGCATGTGCGGAGGGCCCTTAACAAAGTTAGTCTTTCTGTTGCTTATTAAGTTGGTTCTCACTGAGAGCCAATGTACACATTACGCAGACAGGGTGTTGCATTTTTTAATACAGAAAGCTCCCTGCATGTTGTAAACTAGCACATGAGGAAGAGAGTTATTATAAATGTTTCTCTTTGATGTACATGTTATTTCATGCAGCAAGTTTTTTTTTTAATGGGGACGCGTCCAAAAATATGAGAGCACATTCACTGTGAAGCAGGGCTGCCAGCGCCTTCTATGACCTCATTCTGCCTAATGTGTAGATCAGCACTGAAACTAACAGAGGTCATTCCATCCTTTGTTTCCTTGGGTAATCCCAAGTGCCCAGGTGTCACAAGCCTACTTTCCCCCCTACTGTAAAGACACTTGACCTCATATAGGGAAATGAAACTTGAGATAGAGCCACAACCAAGTTACATTAAAGTCTTTAGAACAAGCACTTCAGCCATGATCAAAAGAACAATCCTTAGAATCCTATACTGCTCGATTCAGTGCCCGGATGTTCTTAGGATATTTGCTTCTAAGTAAGTTAATTTCTGATGTGCTAAAATCACTCTGGGGGAACTTTCCCCCTGATTTTTGTACAATAATCTTGTCATCTGGGTGCATTCCCAGTGTGGTAAGATCTGGTATTTATTGTGTCCGGAAAAGTCTAACATTCTTCAGCCATACCAATGGGACCTCCTCCTTCCCTATGCCGCTCCATGGCAGCTTCGCTCATCTGAATAGGGTCTCTTGCAGGTGCCAGCCTGCACATGGGTGAAATCAACAGCAGCCCGTACACAGGCTGCTCTGTGGTGGCCCCTACCCTGTGGAATAGCCTGCCTGAGGAGGTCAGGAGACCCCCCCCCCCATGCTCTTGGCTTTCTGCAAATAATGCAAAATCAAATTATCCAAAAAGGCTTTTTACTCAGGTAGGAGGGTGGTACTGTAGGGAGGGGGTCTCAGATGTTTCGCTAATGAGTTAGGAACCATAGACTTTCCGATTATGTTGCCTTACATATTATCCGTTGCTTTAAATAAGTACTCCTATATACTACTTGTGTTTCATGTTGTCTAATGTCAGTCCTAGAATTGATTATGTTCTTGTTTCAGCGATTCTTCAGCCTTGTATTGGATCCTTGCTTATGCTATGTCTTTGTAAACTTGTATTCATTTACCCTTTGAAATTGTTTATGGAAACGTCCTTGACACTGTATGGAAATGCATGCCCTTGTCCTTCCTACTGATTGTACTAATCTCACACTATGTAATCCGCCTTGAGTCTCAGTGAGAAAGGCAGGCTATAAATGACATAAATAAATAAAATAAATAAGAGTGTGGCAAATTCTATGTCTTGCTAGAGATGGTCTCTGGTGGAGAGGAAGATGCAGTCAAAGCATAAGCTGCTCTTCTCTAGTGCCTTTGATTTGCAGCCGGCATTCTCAACCAGGCTTCCGTGGAACCCCAGGGTTCCACAGGATATTGTTAGGTTTCCATAAAAAATCAGCTAAGAATAAACAAGCCCAAACCTCACACTGAACATAAACCTTATAATGATTTTTTTATACAAATGTTATTTTGATATTTAAACAGAAAAGAGTCCAGTAGCATCTTTAAGACTAACCAACTTTACTGTAGTATAAACTTTCGAGAACCACAGTTCTCTTTGTCAGATTTCAAGAACTGTGGTTCTCGAAAGCTTATGCTACAGTAAAGTTGGTTAGTCTTAAAGGCGCTACTAGACTCTTTTCTGTTTTGCTACTACAGACTAACACGGCTAACTCCTCTTTGATATTTAAGTAAACTTTATTGTAATATTTGGGGAAAAAAGATTTGATACTACAAAAAAGAAAGGTACCACACACACACACACATACACACAAGCAGCTCTTTACAAATAAAATGTCTTCTTGACAATAATTTATCAGTAATTGAATTGTGCACCCCACATCAACCTTTTCTTGCCTGTAAACGTTTTCATAGATAGGAGTTTCTTGGGATTTGAAAAATTAATTTAGGGGTTCCTCCATGGGAAAAAAGGTTGGGAAACACTGCTCTAGCCTGCAGATTCAGCATGAGGAACATATTCCACAGAAGAAAAGTTGAGTAAATCCACACACTGTGAAGCTTTTGCGCGTGCTGGGGGAGGATACATCAAGCCCTCCACATCTAAGTTTGTCCTAAAATATTCGGGGAAGTTCCTTTGAAAGCCATGCAGAATGAGATGGCAGACTTCTAGATTATATATTCACAGATTGAAGATGGAGGCCAAGGTGTTCCTCTGAAGTGCCAGTGTGCCTCAGGAATGGGGCATTTGGTCCGCCCTCCATCTACAGTCTGAGGTGGTTGAATGCTGGAATTCTCCTTCCCTGCTGCGCCCTGGGCCACTTGGCAAAAATGGAAGGATGAAGCGATATTGTCTGGGTTTATCATTTTTTCAGTGTGTTCCTGTCCTTGGAACACAAGTTTAAATGAAACCAACAGTTCCTTAGACCATGAAATTATCCTCAAGTAAAGCAGCTCTCTAACTGTTTCTGAAGAATAAAGGGTATTGTACTCAGTTCCTATTGTTTAATAATAAATAATTAGATTTTATTATTCAGATTGTTTTCTTATTCCCACGGAATGAAAAGTATTGAAAAATAACCATATGCTGTTAAATGCTTGATTGCTAACCCTAACCCTAACCCTACAGTGGTACAACTTCTTTCTTGTCCTAATCGCAGCCCAGAGCATAATTTTACAGCCCTGCTATTTAGATGCAAGTCCATGCATGCACATACCCACAGGCATTCATAAAAGAAATGGGGGGACAACCTTGAGCTGTGTGGGTGGTTGGACCACAATGGACCTCTCTCTCTGTTCTAACTCCAGCACCTGCTCTCACCACGTCTGCATTTTCTCAATGTTTCCATTATAAAAGCTCCACTTTCATGAGTTAATTTCTTGCCCAATAAAACCTTACCTCTGGCTCAAAAAATGGTTTTGCTTAAAAACAAATATTAATTTTTTTGTGCTTTATTAATTCCCTTTAACAAGAAGTTGTTATTTGTCATTTAAAACCAGCCCATGCTTGACTGATTCAGCTGCCCACACAAGTGGAAGGCAGAGCCCACGGGAGAAGGGCTTGATTGCCCTGAAAACCTGATGGCACAAAAGAAGCCCCCAAGGTGCCTGCTTTATACCCTTTGAAGTGATGCATTTGATGCAGCTGTCCTGACCTGACTCCAGAGGGGCTGTTCTGCCAACACCAAGGTACTCACACAAGTCGAAGGGCATTTCCATCAGCAGAGTGGGACATTTATTTCTGATGCCCCTAGGGGGTTCCATGTGCTTCAGCAGGAGGGGGGAGTCCCTTTCTGTGATTTTTGCTCTGCTCACAGACCCACCATTGACAATTAAGCCTCCTGGATTAGACACAAGGACAACTGAAGGCGCACTGTCCTTACAGCAGATGCTGAAAGCCAACCTGTGAAATTTCAGCATCCCAGCAGTTTCAGAGGGGCCCCTGCCTATGACTTTCATTTCTTCACCTGCAAAGCCTTCAGCTGTCTAAAAGTCTCCAATGCATCTGGCCATTTTTGCTCATCTTGCCCGGAACTCCCTCTCACTCACACCCATGGCCAGCCAAACCATCTTCCTTCAAAGCCTGCCTCTTCCTTTGGATTAACCACTTAATCTTTCCCTAGCCCCTACCAAAATGAGATCCAAGTGTCTATGACTGCATTTACATTCTTCCTCTATCACCCTTCCCTCTATTCTCAATTCCTTCTCTATTGTCTCTTCTATCAAAACTTTAGATTGTGAGTAGAGATGGGCAGAACTGGGAAAATGGCAGTTTGTTGCAGTTCCTGGTTCGATGGTTGTTGGGGGTTTTCCGGGCTGTATTGCCGTGGTCTTGGCATTGTAGTTCCTGACGTTTCGCCAGCAGCTGTGGCTGGCATCTTCAGAGGTGTAGCACCAAAGACAGAGATCTCTCAGGGACACTGAGAGATCTCTGTCTTTGGTGCTACACCTCTGAAGATGCCAGCCACAGCTGCTGGCGAAACGTCAGGAACTACAATGCCAAGACCACGGCAATACAGCCCGGAAAACCCCCAACAACCATCGTTCTCCGGCCGTGAAAACCTTCGACAGTTCCTGGTTCGTTGCATTTCACAAACCACAAACCGGCATGAAATTGCCTTGTTCATGAACTGGTTCGGTTGGTTTGTGAATACGTCACTTACGGGGCAGCAGAAGCTCTGCAGAAAGCCCCCCACACACACACACACACATTGCCTAGGAAACTGATTGATCAGTGTCAGGCTGTCTGCAGTGACGAACTGACGAATGAAACAAACGAACTGGCCGAAAAATCATCGCAGCTCATTGTGGTTCATCAGAAATGCCCTCCAACGAACTGCAAGTTTGCAAACCAAAGAATGGCCCAATTCATGATGAACTATAAAATTGTAAGTAAAGCAGGCTATATTGGAACAACAGAGGTCTTTGAACTCTCCATTTCAGTCCCTTGCCCTCGAGAAATTGAAGAGAGAGAGAAAAAATGGCAAGAAAATGGCCTCCATAGCAACTCTCTAGGAATTTCCCCATGTCCTTGTTGCCTTTGCCTGTGCGGCACTGCCCTACAGTTGTGGTAATCATCACCATGGCCCACGGGGAGCCAGGCAGCCAGCCCGACAAGCAAAACTTGGCCCAGCTTGTTCCTGGCCAAAATTGGCCCTCCTGGGCTAGGGCCACCAATAGCCTGGTGTAAAAATGTCCTTTTGATAGCGACTTAATTTGTGAGAAAGGGCAGTTGAAGCATTCCTAGCATGAAATTCAATATCTCCTGGTAAATAACATCTCGTTATGTATTTATTAAAGGGATAGAACATTGTTTCTCCAGGCAGTTGGCAACCCGATGAGGGCAGTGCCCCACCAAGCGCTTTCCCACTGAATTAAGTACCAGCCCACCCTTGATTAGGCAGCTTGGTCCCTGTTTTTTTCACTCCTTGTAAGTCTGTCAAGAAAACGCCCTGATGTGACGTCCCCCCCATGGGTCAGTAATAACTCAGTGCTTGCACAGGGGACTACCTTACCTTACCTATGGGAAACTATGTTACATATGAACACTCACAATGAAGTCCCAATGGCTCTTTTTTATAAAGAAAATCCATGGAGGGGTGGATGTTAATTTTAAGCAAGGGGGCGAGGTGATTGATTAACCTTTTCACTGCCAACTGCCTTTCTGGTCCAAATCATTCCCAGCTGTTTCTAAATTTGTGGCTGCCTAGAGTGACCTTGCTACAGGCACCATTGCTAAGTGCAAGGCTGCTGTGGAACAGAGGATGAGAACAGAGTGTGGTGACGCCACAGTTCCAGACTGTCCTCTTTTGCAAACATGCATCTGGATCCTCACAGAAAAGAATTGCATGAGGAAGTCTCTACACCTCCTTAGTCTATTTCCTACAAGTGTGGCAACCCTGTCTTGAAACAGTTACATTGGCTGTCTCAGGTTAAAGTGCTCGTTCTTTCCTTTGAAGCCCTATCTGAAGGATTGCAGTTCAGTATATGTGCCCTGGTGGGAATGGTGCCACTTCCCTGAGCTTCGACTTATGGCGCCCTCTCACAGTTCTCCGTTCCCTCACCCACCACTTGTACAAGATTTTCCTTGGTCACAGTACCACATATTCAGTATAATCTTCTGGTGGAGGTTGGCCGGGTGCAACCATTGCCCATTTGGGGGAAGACAGGCAAGGCAAATTTTTTTGCAGATCTTTTGTTAAGGATGTTTTGGGGGGTGCTGTAAGGCTGGCCTTAAGCATATAAAGGACTGATTTACTATTTATAATGTTGCCGATGATATAGGTTTCTGTATTTTATTGTGGGCTTTCTCTATTTTGGCATTCTGTTAGCCACCTTGAATGGTGGGGTGATCGTTGGTTGGTTGGTTGGTTGGTTGGTTGGTTGGTTGGTTGGTTGGTTGGTTGGTTGGTAGGTTGGTTGAAAGAAAGAAAGAAAGAAAGAAAGAAAGAAAGAAAGAAAGAAAGAAAGAAAGAAAGAAAGAAAGAAAGAAAGAAAGAAAGAAAGAAAGAAAGAAAGAAAGAAAGAAAGAAAATCTGGTTACTTGCATTTATAACTTTTCCTACATCCAAAGCTCAGAACAGCTTAAAAGCGAAAACTAGAAGTCAACTGGCAAGTTCATTAGGCTGAAAAGTGGATTACACAGATCAATTAGACTGTCTTTAAGCTTCATCCCAAATCAATACTGGTTTATAGTAAACAACTACAGAGAAATGAATTAGAGACCATCACATGTGTCAGCTAAATGCTTCAGTTAGCATCCATTGTAAAAACACTCAGTATTTATATAATCATCTTAAGCATTCAAAACACTTCACAAACATTATTTCATTGCAGAGACTTTGTAAGGCAATTTAGTTTTTTAAATACACGTATTGAAAATGCAGGCTGAAGCTAAGATAATGGTGATTTTGCCTAAGGCCGTTTATGGCCCGAGTGAAATGACTGACGCTTCAAGCCCTACACAGCACCTGTCTTGTTCTTCCTATCGAAAAAGGATGCCGTCCTCCAGAATCAATGTTTTCTCTAAAAGAAAAGTAACGTTTGTGTATATGGAGGGCTTGATAAGAGTTTACAGCCATTCCCTCGCGACTTCCAGTATTTCTACGTAAGTTTATTGACCTCTCCAAAGTTACTTATGATGCGCAAATGTGCATGCAAGAAAAAGGGATGTCTGTAGGTGCCCCCACATCATTGCAAAACTTCATTGTTTTTGACAAACAGTGGTAAGATGTAATGCAGTTAAATAACAAGAGGGTGGGATGAGGGAAAGCGAAGAGGAATTGTAAATATAACCCAATAATTGTATTGCAGGCTAGGATTTATAATTACTAAATGTGTGATAACTGCTTCCTAAATGCCCCTGCTCTTTAAACAACCTAATTTATAATTTAAAAAGCTGACAATCCTTAAAGTGTTTTATTTTATCTAGTCTGGAATAATGGAAGAGTAAGTTATTGAAAACCTTTATTTTTCATTAGCCTTAAATTCAGCGACAATTAATGTGCCCAATTTGATTATAAACTGCACAAATTAAACAATAAAGAGCTGTCTAATGAGAAATTAATTATGAGGAACAGAAGAGGAGCTGGGCTGGATAAAAGTCATAAGTTATGGCGGATGGCAGATATGTCAGCTTTAAAGGGAGACAAAGGGCTTTTTCCTCCATGTGTGCCGGTGCTGATACGGCTCATCACAGATCAGTAGATCCAGAAGCCGAAACAGCCCAGTAATTGAAACTGCCAAAATCAATAGCACTGACAACCTTAATTAAATTAAATATGTCTCTGATGAGCTCCAATGGCATGGCAGAGGCCCACTTGACCCTTTCTTCCAGCCTCCCTTGACGGGATTCAGCACACACTGTGATGGATTCCACCCCTGAGGACAGCCGGTACACTCCAGCAACTACTGAAAATCACTCCAAGAGTAATGGCCTCCCCTGCGGAACAAGGGCTTTTGACTTACAAAGTGCTGCACAAGAGAAAGTGCCTTTGCAGAGACAGCGGTTCCTTTTACAGACGTAGGCGGTTGCCTACCAGTGGGGAAATCCTCCTCTGAATGGATTTCCTCCACCTCACTTGTGGAACAACGTTGCGCTTCAAACCCCAAGCCAATTTAGCCAGGAGACTGGAGTTCTGGATTTTAACAAGGGAAGTCCAGGTTCAAAATCACCAGGAAGTGATCCTCTGGGCCGGTCACTATCTCATCAGAGACTGGTCCGTTCTTGTAACCTGAGGATGTGAACAGAATGGTTGGAGCTTTAAGATCCACCATGTCCACTCTGACTAGTAAAATCTGCCAGAAGTGAGTGGTTCCAGTGGATGGTGAATATTATTGTCAGATTAACAGATGTGGGAAGGACACTTCTTTGGACTTGAATAATTTGTGAGCAGTATCAAATATGCCTTTAAGATTCTGTAAAAAGAGGTATTTTCTAACACCCAATATGTCTGGATAAAACTAATGTTCTATATCCTTTCCAGTCCTTTCCATTGATCAGCTTGCCTGATCAATGGTCTACCCTGGCCATGTCCCTGTTGCGGCTCCTGAAAATCTCAGTGGCTTTCAGTATCATAATTTCCATTTGGGTGACCTGGAAGAGATGAGCATTGAAGAGATTTAGGGTGGGTGTGGCCCTTCTTGGAGGGCAGATTCCCAAGGGAGGTGCTGAAGGACTTCTACTCCAGCCTTTGGCCAATGATGTTCCCATCTTGTCCTCCATCTATATGGAAACGGCTGGGAGAGATTGTCTGGAAACCTGGAGAATATTATGATCAGGCTAGCCCAATCTCATCAGATCTCAGAAGCTAAACAGGGTCACCCTGATTAGTATTTGGATGGTAGACTACCAAGGAAGTCCATGGCTATTACACAGAAGCTGACAATGACAAACCACCTCTGAATGTCTCTTGCCTTGAAAACCCCATGAGGGGTTGCCATAAGTCACCTTTAACTTGACAGCACTTTCCCTCACCACCATGTGGCAATGTTCATAGTGGTTAGAGTGTCAGACTAGGATCTAGGAGACCCAAGTTCAAATCGCCATTCTGCCATGAGAGCTTGTTGGGTGACCTTCGGCCAGACACACACTCTCAGCCTAACCTGCCTTGCAGGGTGGTTGTGAGGATTAAATGGAGGAGAGGAGAAGGGTGTTAGACACTTTGGGTCCTCAGTAGGGAAAAAGGCAGGGAATAGATGAAATAAGTAAATAAATAAACAGTCTGCTTTACCTCTCCTTTAGATTTAATTGCACGGACACAACATTTTATCAAATGTGGTGGACATGGAAGAAGGCATGAAGATATTAGATAGAAATACATGACGAGATGCAGAAGATTTTCAAGCTGCAGTTTGAGTTAAATCCCAAAAATATGCTATTAAACATTCTGCCAAGCAATATTACAAAAGAACATGGAGAACTTTTCAAGTATATGGTGACAGCCGCGAGAGTACTATACACAGCAAAATGGAAGACAGAATCTTGCCCCGATAGGGCTGAGTGGATGGATAAAGTATACAAATATGCATCAATGGCTAAATTAACTTCTTTTGTGCATAACAGACAAATATCAGAATTCCAGAAAAAATGGAAAGGTTTATTTGATTACATAGCTCAAAGCTAAGAAAAATTAAGAGTAGTTAGTATGGAAATAGATTAATTATAATATAGAGACCTTAAAAATGTTGAGTATAAAATATGAAATAGATGACTGATGAAAAACTGTTGATATGAAATTTTAGGTATATGTAATTAAGGAGAGGGAGAGGAGAAACATTCTGTAAGTTAGTTGTGTTGCCACATATTTTGAATAGACTTTTCTGTTGTAGTTCAAATTTAGTATTTTGTATTTTTATAAGTTTCTATGCGCTTTCTATTGCTATTAGTATTTTTCTTTTCAAATAAAATAAACAAAAAAATTTAAAAAATTAATTTCATTGAATGTGAAAAAAAAACATTGGGCAGCATGGAAGGACTGCCTGAGGACAAATATACTTAAAGAACACAGATAAAATAGCAGTGCTGTGGAATGGGTTGTGCGCAAATCTGACACAGGGAAAGGGATGTAGTTGGTTCTGGATGGATAGCAGGGGGCTCTTCCTGAAAGAAGAGGGGTGTTCCTCTTCCTCTGGGGCCACTCCAGGACCTTTCTCGTTTCTGAATAAGCAGGTGACTGAGGTGATAAGCATTGCTTTTTTGGAGCTTCTCTTTGTACGTTAGCCGTGCTCATTCAAAACTCTGGTTTTAACTTTTAAGTACTCAAAGAGTACATAAGTACTCGAAGAGCCGCCTTGGTGCTTCCACCTGAATGTCCCTGCCCGTTCCCTGATGTCTTCCAGGGAGGGGGTCTATTACAGGAACCTGAATCATTGTAGGTGCAGAGGGGGGAAACTTGGAAAGGCCTCCTCAGCGGCTGCCCCTCCATTATGGAGCTCCTTTCCCCAAGAACCTCCTTCCGCAGTCTCCAGTGCTGCAAGCCTGCCAGCATCATTTAAGAACCGATGTGATCCAGAAGGCCCTTTGTGAAATTTGGACATTGTCCTCAAGTGTTTTTATTTTATCTGCTCTTGGATCTTATGGGAACTTGAAATATAATAACTGTATTTTCGTTGTTTTCAGGGCTTTTTTTCTCAGAAAAGAGGTGGTGGAACTCAGTGGGTTGCCAGCACAGGGGGCAACTCTTGGCGGGAGGTGGTGTCCTGGTACCACATGCGCACGCACAAAGTGCACACATGTTCCCAGGACCAATGATGTCACTTTGGGTCAGCTGGAACAAGGGGGGAGTTTTTAAAAGTTTAAATAGCCCTTGGTGAAAATAGTCACATGGCTGGTGGCCCTGCCCCCTGATCTGGAGATCAGGGGGTGGGGGCACCAGCCATGTGACCATTTTCAAGAGGTTCCGGAACTCTGTTCCACCGTGTTCCAGCTGAAAAAAGCCCTGGTTGTTTTCATCCGGAGAGCTGCCCTGAGCATGTTTGTTGATGGAAAGGTAGCATATGACTTATCTAGATAAATACATGTATCTGACCCCCTTCAGCCTCATCGTCTCTTTTCCATTCCAGAACTCTTCCGATGAAAGAAGAATAGATGGACATATTCACTTCACTCGCTCCTTCAGATTGTCTGCAAACATCTGGGATTGGGAGGAAGGGCCTCCAGATCAGAACACGAGAGACCCAATATTTCCTTTTATAGCAATGAAGCAGTGGCACAGGGACAGCCAAGCACTTATTATGAAAACGAAAAACTGCCTGAGAGGAGTGTCTTGTTCTTGACCCAGCAAAATGGATGCAAGAGCAAGAAATCCCAAGAGTCCCTTTGTCACAAGCTCCGCTGTGACAAAGCGCCGCTGTAAAGGGGGCGTTTGTTTTCTCCTTAGGAAATTGGTTGAGTAAATATTTTCACAGAAGACTGTTCCCTCAACTGTGCACCACTGACTTCCTAAACAACATGAAATAATCACTTCTCTAGCTTTTCAAAATGTTTATGTCAGCATTAACAAACTGTCCCTTCATTATAAGCCTGTCAAAGATCAGAGGCTGAGATTATTGCAATGGATTCCTTGGAAATGCTGAAGTTGTTGCCCTGACAACACTGCAAGAGACCAGGGCTGTTGGAGGTAGCCGAACTGTAGCCTTGCCATATTTTCAAGTGTTCGAAAATAATCCACGGGAAGAAAATACAGTAATCGCAGGAAACATCACTGAGGTAAACTCAAGAGGTACAGGAAAGTATCAGACTGTTATATGGTAGGAAAAGAACATGAGGCTAAAGAAAATGTGTGGGGGATGGTGTATAATTCACATATAATGTTGTATGAGAGACTCAACTCCATATATAATAACAACAACAACATTCGATTTATATACCGCCCTTCAGGACAACTTAATGCCCACTCAGAGCAGTTTACAAAGTATGTCATTATTATCCCCACAGCAAACACCCTGTGGGGTGGGTGGGGCTGAGAGAGCTCTGAGAGAGCTGTGACTGACCCAAGGTCACCCAGCTGGCTTCAAGTAGGAGAGTGGGGAATCAAACCCGGCTCTCCAGATTAGAGTCCCGCGCTCTTCACCGCTACACCAAACTGGTGTACCTTGGAATATTGCTGTCCTCCTCCTGACCCAAATTGATGCTGCTAGGAAGACTGCAGCCGAAAAGGATGCCTTGGAATTGCTACCGTTGCCTGCTGTCTGGCCACCTTTTATTGCGCTGCTAATTTAAATATAATTTTATGTCAGCCTCGGTGCTTTATAGCTATCCCTTTTATAGCACTCTCAGCTTCCAGACTTCATTCCACATACAAGGGACTGTTGGCTTTAAAAGTCAGGGGCCTCAGATAATTAGTAGACCATTTTCTTTTTAAGCAGCATTCAAGCATTCACCAAGTAGGGTGAGGCTGAAAGAACTCTTCTCATTGTGTGTGTGTGTGTGTGTTTATGGCATAGAAAAATGTTCCCATTTTCAGTGTGTGTGTGTTTTGGCAGACACTCGTTCGCATTGTTTCAGTTAGTGGTTGTATGGTTACCAACCTCCAGGTGGGCCCTGGGTATTACCTAGAATTACAACTGATTTCCAGAAGAAAGAGATCAGTTCCCTTGGAGAAAATGGCTCTTTGGAGGGTAGATCATATAGCATTATACTCAGGGCTTTTTTTCAGCTGGAACGTGGTGGAACAGAGTTCTGGAACCTCTTGAAAATGGACACATGACTGGTGGCCCTGCCCCCTGATCTCCAGACCGAGGGGAGTTTAGATTGCCCTCCGCACCACTCCAGCGGCATGGAGGGTAATCTAAACTCCCCTCTGTCTGGAGATCAGGGGGCGGGGCCACCAGCCATGTGACCATTTTCACCAAGGGCGATTTAAACTTTTAAAAACTCTCCCCTTGTTCCAGCTGACCCAAAGTGACATCATTGGTCCTGGGAACATGTGAGCACTTTGCACGTGCGCATGTGGTACCAGGGGCACCACCTCCTGCCAAGAGTTGCCCCCTGTGCTGCCAACCCACTGAGTTCCACCACCTCTTTTCCCAGAAAAAAAACCCTGATTGTACCCCTCTGACGTCCCTCCACTCCCAAACACCTTTCCCAGGCTCCACTCTTCAAGAATTTCCCAACCTGGAAACTCTTCCTTGCAAAGATAGTAGCCCAGTCACAAGTGCTTGTAACTGAATACTCGCTGCCTCGGATCACACATATAGCTTGTAGGTCAAGATTGTTGGAAGAGGAGCATTCCGTGCTGTCCCTTTCCTCAGGTTTCATAGGGGGACAAACCAAAGAGTTAGAAAGATAGAGAGATCCGGGCACTCTGTTTCCTGCTCTGACTGTCCCTTTGACATGTAGATTGCTATTCTCAGGATTTCCTCCTCCTGACTTCCTCCTTCTCACTCTTCTCTTCCTGGCTTTGTTCCAGACACCATCTCTCTCCTTCTCCTCCCTTCATCTTGGAACCATAGACACAGGATTTGTCCTAGCATCCATGTCCATCCTTAGACTAGATAGGTAATAGGATCTATCTCTTCACCTTTCCTATCAAAGTATGGAGTTCCTACAATAAAGAACTCTTATTTCCTTTCTAAGTATAAGCAAGTGTATGGTTTGTTATTTTCTCTCCTGCATGCACACACCAGCCAGCAGAACCAGCTCACACCACCTAAACTCTGCTAATGGCCCAAACATGAAATCCTTTAATTAAATTTCTGGGGCTAACATATGATTTATTTATCAAAGATGTTTAGATTTATTTAGAACATTTCTATTCCACCTTTGCTCCCAAGTCAGGGTCCTCAAGGCAGCAAACATTTCAGGCATTAAAACAGCACTTAAAAAACAAATATGTATAAAATATTTAAAACAATTCATTAAAACGTGTAACAGATGAACAATGATTTGGCTTTGGGATTGCTAAATAAATACAGCAGAGAATTTAGCCTTCTTCTGTATGTCATGGGGGTTAATCCAAGCAGTCTTGTAGTGTTGGCTGAATTTGAGATACGGAGTTTAATGGCCCCTGAAATTCAGACACCATCAGAAGACTGTCCCTATTTTCCTCTGTGAAATGTTGGAGGGTATGTTAGGGTCCAGTCCCCCCTGCCACTGCAGCCAGAACCCTTCTGGCTAAGACTGGGGAGGAGGACTCAGTAGAAACTAGGATTCCCAGGTCCCTATACCCCCCCCAATGGGAGGGGGGCTGGTACTTACCAGAAGTCTGCTCTTCACACGCGCACAAAGAGCATGTGCTCCTGGCACCAATGTGATGGCATTACTTCTGGAAGTGACATTGTCACGCCAGCCATGAGAGTGCTGGCCAAATGTATAAATTTTTTTTGAGGTTTGAGATGGAAGAAGAGCAAGTAAAAGAATGTATTATTAAATGGGTGAAAAATTGTGGACATGATATATTAATGGAGCAATGGGAAAAATATGTGGACAAGAGGGCTGAAATTTACATTAAGCTCCAGTATTAAAAAAAAAAATTACAAAATGATGTATCGTTATGACTCCTGAAAAATTGACTAGAATGTATAAGGGGGCGTCAAATGTATGTTGAAAATGTGCTAAACAAGAAGGGACATTTTTCATATGTGGTGGACATGTAAGAAAGCAAAGAGGTTTTGGTTGCAGATACAATCATCGATGCAGAAGATTCTGAAGATTAAACTTCAGCTGAAACCAGAGACTTTTCTGTTGGGAATAATGGACAGCCAGTTGGAAAAAAAGTTTTAGAACACTGTTTTTATACTTTATTACAGCAGCAAGAGTACTTTATGCACAAAAGTGGAAAACGACAACATTGCCTACAGTGGAGGAATGGTTGACAAAAGTTTTGGAGTTTGTGTTAATGGCAAAACTTACTGCATTGCTTAGAGAAAGGACATTAACTTCTTGACTGAATGGAAACCGTTAATAGACTTTTTGCATGAAATGGATAACAAGGATTTGTTGACATCTGGATTTGTGGATTAAGAAACATGAACAATAGAAAAAAGAGGGGGTTTATGACTAACTTAGAATAAGTGGGACTCTAGAAATGATATATACTTGTTGCGGAGAAAATCGGAACTCAACCTGTAGTGTAATTTAGGTGGGTTTTTTTGTTTACTTTTTTCTTTTTTCTTTTCCTCTTAATTTTATAGATATATGTATTGTTAGTGTGTCATGTTTAGAACTGTGTGTTTTTTCTTATTCTCTATGTTTATTGTTTATTATGTTATGGTGTATAGTTTATAGTTTAAATAAAGAAAATTCAAACAAGGAGGGGGGGGGGAAAGAGAGAGAGCGCTGGCCAAAATCAGGTCCAAACAAAGCCAGCACAAATATGTCACTTCTGAAAGTGACGTCATCGCGTCTGCTGGAACAACACATGTTCATGAAGTGCCTGCTGGTAGCAGGTGATCTCAGGTGGTCCAGGTGGTCACCAGCAACCAGCAGACAAGCAGGTGAACTGCCAGGACATTTCCCTTCACTGGCTGGCACCTGGGATCCGTAGTAGAAAATGGGGGGAGGCACACTATAAGAACGTGGAAGCCTTGCTGGATTAGACTAGTGGTTTATCCATCTAGTCCAGTATCCCGCCTTACCCAGTGGCCAAGCCAGTTGCCCTGGAGGGCCAACAAACGTTGGGAAGGGAGGCATCTTCTTGTACGGCAGCTGCCACCAATACCCCCATCCACTGCCACAGCTGGTGCCTTCTGCATTATGCACCCCTCCATCTTTGTGTAGGAAGGCATTATCACACACAACATACATGGAAGGAGAGGCCCACCACATAGTTGCCAATGCAACATGCTGTTCTCCCTTGCCATATACCACTACTCCAGGCAGCTCTGCAGAATGTGCACCCAAAAATTATCCAGCATGCATAAATATTGAGAACTTGCCGGGGGGGGGGGGGGGCGCGTGGAACGATCTTTGTCCTAGAATTCTTTAATTACTCTCACAGTTGCTAGGCTGATCCCAAATTGTACAGGAGGAAAGTTTGTACCCGTCACTCATTAAAAACGGGAATATTTAGAGAAAGCCTAGTCAGGCAGTCAGAATTCTTTTTGAAATCTAAGTATAAACAGAAATAATATGAGAAGCTTGAATAGGCAACAAGACTGGGAATTTAGCACTATCCTGGAAGGGGACTTCCTCTGGCTCACTCCTCATGTCTAGATATTGAGTTAAAAGTATAGATGCAGCTATTTGGAGTTAGAAAAGCCATCTGGAGTGCTTCTCCTATCGTATGTAAACTCCCAAGAGAAGTGTTCCTTGCAGAAAATATTTTGGGTTTTCGCCTGGTCAGGTTTATCTTTCTCATCTCAAAGAACCCAAAGTAGTTTTTCGATTGCCACAGAAACAATTTCTTGATCTGATTAACTACAGACAGGCTTCCTTATTCAATTTACTCTCCTTTGCTCCTAACATTACTGGGGCAGTTTGCCTTCCTCTGGCCACACTGCATGACCTTTGACACAACGTTCTGAATTATGCAAAAGTTGTCCATAAAATGACTCAGGGCTTTAATGTGAACCAGGACTCAGTCCCGGAACCTGTGAAGAAAACTATTCTTTCTTGATTCTCAGCCCCTTCCTCAGACGGACCTGCTGCAGTGGGCCCGGAGTTCAGGGGTAAAGGTAATATTCAGCCAGTCACTAAAGCAAGTTCTCCTAGGAGATGCTGCCCGAAGCGGGATAGGATGGGCACAAGAGTGAGGACCAGAAAGGAACGTGTATTCAGAAATTAACTCATCCAGCGGTCCCCAACCTTTTTGAGCCTGTTGGCACCTTTGGAATTCTATTTGTGGCTGCAACCACAAAAAGCTGCTGCAATTTGTTTTTTGTGATTATTTGCCCAATGCTGCTCTGGCAGTTCAAAGGGCGATTGAAAGCCTGTGGAGATGTACTTGAAGGAAAAGCATCAAAAATAACAATGAATATGTATTTATCTAAATGATCTGCCTCCTGCTTTCCCCTGGCACAAGAAAGCTTGCGTAAAAATCATAATAAAACAGGTCTTCGTTTAAAACAAACTATACACAGGCATTGTCAAATGTTGAAAGAGAAAAGCAGCTTTTGGCTGTGTAAAAGATGTAAACTGAGGAGTCCAGAGGACAGCTGAGGTCTTCTGAAGAGGTGATGCTTCAGCCTAGAAGCATTCACAATTTTCTGTTAGGAATTTACTGTCTGGCTTTGGACAAGTTACTTATCTGTCTTTGGCAGCCATTAAATGAAGCAGAACTAACCAGCTACTTTATGGTTCACTGAAAGCAGTGCCTGCATGAATCAAGGGGCCAACTCTGTGAAATATTCTGAAGGCTGTTCCTAAACAGTCGCATCTACATTGTATCTGTGATAAAAAAAAAAAAATCATATTGAAAAAATGCATGTACAAACTGGAACTCTCTCAGAACTCCTGGGTGCTGCTACCTTTCCTTCACGTGCCTCCCTGGAGCTCTTCCACAAAGCCTTGCACACCATCTCTTGGTCCTCACCCCATAACAGGGCTGCCAACCTCCAGGTGCGGCCTGGAGTTGTCTTGGAATTACAGAAGCTCTCTTTCCCTGAAGGAAATGGCTGCTCTGGAGGGTGGGCTCTCTGGAATCACATCTCCCTCCCCTCTCAAAACTCCACCCTCCACAAGCTCCAGCCCCAACAGCCGAGGAATTTCCCAGTCCAGAGTTGGCAACCCTACTACCTAAAGAAAATGGAGAGGATCCACATGTTGGCAGATAGGGTGTCAATGCAATTATTCACCTCTTGGAGGTTCCTGTCTAGATAAGACAATGGCCATTTCCACATGTCCTTAAAGGGACGGCCCACTCACCGAATGCTGGCGTCTTTTCTCCTTCACTCCACAAGACTCCGATTCCAAAATGGTAGCAGCTGTTTGGTTTCCTTTTTTCGGTGCCTTTTAGGGAACGCAGGAAAGTGCAGGAAATTGCATTCTTAGAAAAGGTGCCAAAAAAAAGAAGCCAAACAACCTGCCACTGTTTTGAAATCGGAGATGTGTGGAGTGAAGGAGAAAAGCTGCCAGGGTTGGGTGAGTGGGCCGTCCCTTTAAGGATGTGTGGAAATGGCCTATCCAAGGGGTAAATCATCATAACAACATGATATCCAAGGATGTATGTTTCCCCGGGAACCCTGAGTAGGTATAACTAAATGGAACACCATGCTTTCTTGTTTATTGTCACATCTTTCTTTCTCCTTCCTCCCCAAACAGTTACAAATTAGTTTGTAAGTTCATTGGGACAGGGACTTGTCTTTTTGTTGTTACTCTATATTTAATCTGACTACTAGCCATAGTAATATATTGATAAATTGGACCACTAGCACATTAAGTAGGTGGTCCTGTTTTCTGGGTTATGTTTTCCTCTACAAATTGGTTAGGCACCCCCAAACAGAGTGAATAAGGCTGCAGTTTTATGCAACGGAGCCGTTGAACTCACTGGGACTTAACTCCGAGCAAGCACGCATCCAAAGATCGTGCTGTTGTTCTCCACAGACTGCTGTAACTTCACTACATTTCAGCGCCATATTTGATGTTTGTCCACCTCTGTGCACAACCGATTCTCCAGGCCAGCATCCCACCAAACTAAACGCTGCCCACCAGTTGTTTCCTGTGTGCTTGATATATCTCCCCCCACCCCCAGCACAGCTTTCCAGTCCCAAGCAAAACCAAGAAGCATTTGCAAAGCCCCTTCCTGGCTTAACTTGTTCCATCACTGGCACAGCAAAAGTGGCTGTGAGGTTGTGAAGGGAAACAGAATTGCATGCCCCGTTCCCTCTGGTTCCAGGAGCTCAAGAAAGCCCCATGGCCGTCCCAGGTCTCCACCGGGTAACTATGCCCCATTCTCTTACTTCCGAGGGTTTACCAGCTTCTCTCTGGATAGGACCATTTCCACCAGCAAACGCCTTGAGATGTTCTTGTAGCTGACTTTGCAAGCAGTATCACCTTTTATGTACCTGTACTTACTCAAAAGGAAGACCACCCTGAAGGTAAGATGCTTCCCCAACCCCTAAGTTATACCATAAAAGATTGCTATCATTGGACATGACTGTACCTTGTATGTGAATTTAAGAAGATCCCTTTTGGGGGGGGGGGATGGGTTGGCTTATCTGGAAAAAGAAAAAATCCACTTTTGTGTTTGAATAAATATGGTATTTTCTGCACTAACATGTTTATTTGTCTCTTTGCTTGCTTGCTTGTTTGTTTAAGGTGCTTTTAACCTGCTTTTCTCCACTCAATACAGTCTCAAAGCAACTTACAATGTAAATATACCCCAGAAAACATCACATTACACATGTTACACAGCACCCTGCCCTTTGCAACCGATGCTTCTAATAATGACATGTATTTTGTTCTTCCCAGTATGGCAAATTCAGTAAAATTCTAGCGACACGATTTAAGGAAAGAAGAAAGGACAATACAGAATATGAAACACCAAGACATTAAGCTTGTGGGGGAGGTATCCTACCACTCTTTCACTAAAAGCCCGTCCTGGCACACTACTGGTGCTTTCCCCCATCGCAGTCACTCCTATGGAGAAAACTCGTGTCAAATATCTCTAAAGAGCCTCCATTTTCTGCCCCCTCCCCCCTCCTTGTTAGATCTCTCCTCTGCTGTGATGCCTACAAATCTCTGGCAGTAGCTAAGCATCTGGCGTGCCCTGATCACAGCAGCCCTGGGTCTCATAATCAACGCTTTGTTACATTGCGCTCTTCCATCTGTTTCGGCACCCACCTGTTGCCTCCTAACATCTATTGTATGCACCAGGAGGCAGTCCCAAGCTGTGTTTCTTCACGGTTGCAGGGGGCTGAGCAGAATAGCTCACAATAGATTTCAGTGTTCCCATGATGGTGCCGTACAGAACATAAACTGAAACGAAGAGGCATGCCTTAAAGACCTGCCAACGTGATCAGCCCGTTCCACCTTCTACCACGAAGGGAATATGATCTGGTTTGCGTTGGCACAGCAACATGGAGTGACCCTTCAGCTGCTCCCAGTGGTGATTGTTTGGGGTCATTGTTGACTATTATTAATTATTAGAAGCAGGGCTTTTTTTCAGCGGGAACACGGTGGAACGGAGTTCCGGAACCTCTTGAAAATGGTCACATGGCTGGTGGCCCCGCCCCCTGATCTCCAGACAGAGGGGAGTTGAGATTGCTCTCCACACTGCTTAGCAGCGCGGAGGGCAATGTAAACTCCCCTCTGTCTACAGATCAGGGGGTGGGGCCACCAACCATGTGACCTTTTTCTCCGAGGGCAACCCACTGAGTTCCACCACCTCTTTTCCCAGAAAAAAAGCCCTGATTAGAAGCGTTAGATTTAGATCCGGCAGCACCTTAAAGTCCAGCTTTAAGAGCCTTTGAGAGGCAAAGCTCTCTTCTTCAGATACATTTAGAAGTGGAAGTATCTCCCATGGTTGAAAATATCACACACATACTTTTACACTGTGAATTCTATCAAGAAGATAGGATACAATTAATTATTCCACTACTTTATACATTCAAACCATTACAGTATTATATGGATTTTAGTCCTGAAACCCTTCAGGTATATCTTTTAGAGGATAGTCAGAGAACTGTATCTTATGCAGTTGCAAAATTCTGTGTGACAGCACTCAGGAAGCAGAATCACTTAACGAAGGAAAGGTCAATTGCTGGGAAGTGAATTAATGAAATGAGTTTTATAGTTAGATCTATATATATAAATTATCATCTTTTATGTATTTGTCCACTTTAAGTATTTAAAAATGGTTCTTTTTTATCTGTACTTAACTTGGCTGGTCTTGCGACTGTAATAAATGATTGATTAAATGATGGATTGAAGTGGAAGTATGTGGAGTTTTATCCAGTCAGAAGGAATTCAAAGTAAGGGTGTAAGATATAATAATACTGGATTAGCTTGATGGAGTTGGGGTGTGAAAAGCAAAAAAATCAGCATATGTAGTGAGAATAGTGAGAGTCCTATCTGTTAATGAGTCCTATCTGTTAATGATAGGATGTTTTGGAGGTTTTTCATTCATAGGGTTGCCATAGATCAAAGGTGACTTGTCTCTATTAAGCCCAGGGGGCGGGGTTCCATTGTTCTGAATTTGCAAATAAACTCAGGGCCAAGCTACAAGTGACGAATGACACTTGCCTGGCAAGTGAACAGACTCACGTGTATTCCTCCCTGTTCACTTGCCATTCACTTGCGCTCCACTTGATCAAGTTTCCACAATCTCATGTTGTAATTTGCCTTTGAGGTTTCTCTGCTTGAAAACTGCTACTCTTAGGACAGTGATAGAATGCTCTGGAAGGCTTGCTTGCTTGCTTGCTTGCTTCTTTGTTTGTTTGTTTATAGTGTGCCTTTCTCGCTGCGACTCAAGGTAGATTACACAGTGTGAGATTAGTACAGGCAATAATAAGGACAGTTCCCTAAACAATGCCATAGGGTAAATAAACACAAGTTTACAAAGACATAGCATTATAGCAGGAATCCAATACATCATAGTGGTGAAGTTTATGATTTCTAACTCATTAGTGAATCATCTGAGATCGCCTCCCTACAATACATCCCTGAGTAAAAAGCCTTTTTGAATAATTCAGTTTTTTATTGTTCGCAGAAAGCCAGGAGAGTGGGGGCTCTCCTGAGCTCCTCAGGCCATTCCACAGGGTGGGGGCCACCACAGAGAAAGCCAATGTACGGACTGCTGTCGATTTCGCCAATGTGCAGGGTGGCACCTGCGGGAGACCCTGTTTGGAAGACCGAAGCTGCCGTGGAGGAGCATAGGGAGGGAGGCGGTTCCGTTTGTATGCCAGACCACTGGTTTTTGAATGTTGTGATTTTTTAAATATCAAATTTATGTCTATTTATTCTTTTGTGAAGGGGCTGACTTGTTCGTCCAATACAGAGAGTTGAAAGAGCTGCTGCAGCATAGTGGCTAACTGGTTGAGATGCAAATCAGCACTCTGCTGGTTCGCATCCCACTCCTGCCATGAGCTCAGTAGGTGGCCTTGGGTAAGCCATTCCTCTCAGCCCCAGCTCCCCAGCTGCATTGTGGCGATAATGACAACTCTGACTTTGTTCACCTCAGTGAGTGGGGCCTTAATCTGTCTAGAAGAGTGGTATATAAGCTTAGCTGTTGTTGTTATTGTTGTTGACATTTGACGGCATATATAATGTTGGAAGATGAACAAGGGACAGAGTTGGCATCTTGGTTTATTTCAGGCCATGGTTCCAGAGTTCGTGTGTCCCCATTTGGAAGTGCATTGTTATGAGTGAGGAGTTGTTTAAGGTTGGGATGCTGTCTGTGGGCAAGAAAAGATTTGCCTCCCAATGCCTGTGAGAGAGCAGTATCATTGTCCAGCATAGGTTGCAGGTCATGAATGATGCGTTGAGCTGGGAGCTGTATGAGACAACCAATGGTGTGCTGTTGTTGTTCTGTCTGGGCTTACCTTGCAGTACGTCATCCCTTGGTATCATTCTGGCATTGTTGGTCTGTTTTCTTACTGCCTCCTCCTGAGCCCATCTCCAATATTTCCTTCACCTTAAAAATCACTAATATGATCAGTAAAATACTCTTGACTTGGCATCAAATTAATATTTTGTCTTGATGGACAAGTCTTTCCTGTTAGAGTGAGTGTAAAACAACGCTGCGGAATTAAACACCGAGCTGGTTAGAGAGGCAAAAGCTTTATTTGAGGAAGTTACATACTTGAGGGGAAAAGGGAGAGAGATCCTAGCTATCTGACTACATCTTGCAGAGAGAGAGAAGTGTGGCAGGAGAGAGAAGAAGCAGGATATTGCCCTGTTTAGCCCAATAGGAGACAAGACAAGGAAATGACCCCCAGGAAACAAGAGAGGTGCTACTCTCACTGTCCTAAGTGATCCTTGCTGCCCCCTGCATGGTAGGCTCTTCTTACTTCTTGCTGCTGCAGTACACCAGACATTGCTATTTCTAACATTTCCCTCTGAAATGCACCCGGTATTCCATTGGAAGAGGCTAAACCTTATCCAGTCCTATCAAATGCAGCGATGGCCACAGGCACAGGCAGGTTTAAAAGGGGATTAGACACAGTCGTGGTCTCTCAGTGGCTACTAGACATGGGAACCTCATGTCTAGTAAACCTCTGAAGACCAGTGTCGAAAGGCCACATCAGGAGAAGGCCTTCACCTCTGCGCCCTGTTGTTGGCCCTCCCAAGTAACTGGCTGGACACAGTGTAAGACAGGATGCTGGACTGGATGGCCCACTGGTGCGATCCAGCAGGGCTCTTCTTGTGTACTGGAATCAGGGCTGCCAGTTCCCCTGCTATGGCAGGGGATACCCTGGCCCTAGCCTCTGCCCCCACCACTGCTCACCTGGCCAGTGGGGGGAATGTAGAGGATAACAGGGGAGGCAGGCCGGGAGGCAGGATGCTATGTTCGGGGCTGGTTTTACTGAATCTGCCCTGGCATGACCTGCCCCTTCAAGATTGCACCAGAATTTATGTCATTGACCTGGGATGAGAGGGGTGGGGAGTGAGTAACTGTCATCTCCCTCCACACACCCCTTCCCCTATTTCTACCTTAGGAGGGCCTGGCAACTCTGACTTGAGTCCTGAATGACTGGAACTCTCTAAGGCTCCTACTTTAAAAGGTCTCTGATCTTGCACGGCAGTTGCTTTCATAGAAAGCAAAACAGAGTGATTCCGCACACGTTGGATAATGCACTTCCAATCCACTTTATAGATCATTTGGAGCGGAATTTTTTGTGTGCGGAACAAAAAATCCACCTCAAACGACTGATAAAGTGCATTGAAAGTGCATCATCCAACGTGTGCGGAATCACTCACAGACACAGTGATTTACTATAGAGAAGCACCCGAATCAAGGACTGTCCTTGGTTTTAAAACGGGAGGGGTGCTGGAGTATAAGCACACTATGCCCTAATTCACTTTCGACTACCATGATTAAAATTGGAATTCATTTTCCCAGCTGAAGAAAAACTGCAGCGCAGAAGTTTAGATTAATTCTTTTTGAAATTCCAGCATGCTTCAAAATCCTTCCCAAAATTATACAGCATGGGGGTCAAACATGCATTGAAAATAGCAATTATGCTTTCAAGGAAAAATTCCAAAAAAGAAACCAGAGTGGTATAAAAATAAATGTATCAACAAGGTTTTGAACTATGCTGGCAATACTTTTCCTGCTGGAAAATTCGATGGACACAGTAGGCCTCTGGACCATATACCTGGAGTAGCATTGCTTCCCTTTCTTATTGCTGCCAGTCTTTTGTGAAGTTAGTTCCTGTCGCCTCTTCATGAGAACAGGTGACATGAAAGCCTTGATAGTGTTGATTACAAGGCCAGATTAAACAGATTACAATCTAATACAGACAAAATACTCTCCAATTAGCCTCTAAGAACTGCTGCTTACAAAACCTTTCATCTTCCATCCGGGGGTTTCAATAGGCCCTGACTATTTTTATATTGACCCTTCTCAAAATGAACATGAATATATTGTGCCAGAGTTGAAAGGTCAGTGTCATGTTTATCTTCTTGCGCATTTTTGCAAAGCGCAAGTCATGCTTTGCATTCTCTCCCTTATGTCTTCTATGTTTTATTTTGGAATTTTAATGCACCAGTTTATTTAATTTATTTATTTTTGCTATTGAAAAAACTTCCAGTAGCTGGGAAGAATCCACACAAAATGCTGTAACAAATAATTCCAGCCAAAGGGCAGTGTAGACAGGGTTGCCAACAGACCAGGAGAAAAATGCCTCGTCCCTTCAACAGAGGCTTAATGTATGGAAAGCGGCAGCTGAAAATTTTCACAGTATAAAAACCCCAGAAGGATCCCCCGCCCCCTTCAACAGTCAGCAGCTCTAAGGCAGCCTACTTGAAACAGAAGCAGCTGCTAAAAACAGCAGCTGATCGAGGGCTGGGGGTTCACAGGAAGGCCTGAAAGTCAGACATGGTGGAGGAGACAACTTCCTTAATGCTGTAAGACAGTACTCTTCAACCTGGGTATCGACCCTCAGGTGGACTACAGAGCCCCACCTAGTGTGTCACGAGCACCTATAGGCCTCCTATTTGTTGGAAATCGCCATGTCGGGTGTACTGCAGCAGCAAGAAGGGAAGATGAGCCTTCCATGCAGGGGGCAGCAAGGATCACTTAGTTAGGACAGTGAGAGCAGCATCTCTCTTGTTTCCTGGGGGTCATTTCCTTGTCTTGTCTCCTATTGGGCTAAACAGGGCAATATCCTGCTTCTTCCCTCTCCTGCCTCATTCACTCTCTCTCCAAGATGTAGTCAGATAGCAAGGACTCCATCCCTATCTCTCTCTCTCTCTTCACTATCAAGTATGTATTTCCTCAAATAAACTTTTTTGCCTCTTTAATCAGCACAGCGTAACTTCTCTGCTCTGTTTACACTCAGCTAACACTATTTTGTGTTTTGGAAGACCTGTGCTTCTAGTGTACACATGTGGACAGCAAAGGTGCCACACCTCCTGCCTCAGAAGAACAGCAGGGTGGCAAGGCAAGGTCCCTCAGTGGCAGAGAGAATGACTGCAGGATTATACCCTAGATTAGGTTTAAATTACAAAAATAGACCACGTGAATGCTTATTCCATAGTAATTTTATTCATCTTCAAGGTGCCCCAGGACACTTGGTTGTGTTCTTCAATGACAGCTTAACCTCTGGAACTGATGTATGATTACCCACTGGCACAGTTTAGCCTTATGACAGGGAGCTGCCGGATGCGTTCCACTTAAGGATATCCAATCCATCTGCACGTGAATCACTGGAGATAGAAACTAGAGGATTACGTATGACAGGTCTGCATATTGATTCGTGATACAAATGACCTGACTTTGCTTATAAGTGGTTAGACAGGCGGTCTTGAACTGTCAGTCAGCTTCTTGGTTTAAACTTTTTAAGTGCAATCATTTCAGAGCTTCTTACCTAGTTAGCATTACAATTTACAATCTTAGAGCAGCTTTTACATCCCTACATTTTGAAACTATGCCAGCTGCAGTTTTAGCTGGCCGCTATAGTAAAACACCTAAAGATCAACGCTTTCGTCCGTGCGGAATATCCACAATTGAGAACTTACCCCATTATATTCTTACCTGTCCGTTGTACGCCCAACCCAGGACTAAATTTCTTTCTGAGATGCTGTCCGATCTCTGTACCCACTCAGATTCCGAGAAGATTGAGGCTTTACTAGCCGATTCTGATGGCAATATGTCTTATAAAATGATTTTATACGCCTCGGCTGCAAAAAAAAAATACAAGCCTTTTGCTAATGCGGTTCTTAAGGGATTCAATTAATACTGAATTTTCAGGATTTTTATGGTTTTTGTCAATTATGTACTCTTTTATTGTCCTATCTGAATTTGTCAACTGAAAATGGTTTATCGGTTTCATTTAGTTTTAAATGTTATTGTTCTGACTATGGGCCAAGCTACACATGACGAATGACACTTGAACGGCAAGTGGATTGAGTGGAGGGCAAGTGAACAGGGAGAAATACACTTGCTGTTCAAGTGTCATTCATCATGTGTAGCTTGGCCCTATGTTACTTCAATTTTACTTAATTATATGTTTCTGTTTTTTACTTCTTGCTGTTTGTGATTTGCAATGACCTATGGCTAAATACAATAAACGTTTACTTACTTTCTGAAGCTTATAAGTGGTGTGTATGGTGATCAAGCCATACCATTTATTAATTTGTTTAATATATTCCTCTTTTCTCTCCAACGAGGACCCAAAGTGGCTAACAATACAGAGATGAAAATACAACAAACAAGAAGAAAGGGGTAGTGCGCTCTCGCTCTCGCTCTCTCTCTCTCTCTCTCTCTCTCTCTCTCTCTCTGCTAGCAGATCTTCTCCTCGGTCACAGGCTAAGAGCTGAAGGACAAGAGCTTCTTTGGCATGCTTCTCTGGGCATGCCCAGACCTTAAATACCTGTATGCAGAGAGGAGAGTGACCTCAGCCAGATTGTACTCTGCTGCTGCTAACTAGCGGAATATTCCCAGTTCCTCCCCCTTGATTCTACTCTACCCATCACTCGCTGACCCGATACATGGGCAGTTGAATTGGGCACTACTCTCTCTCTCTCTCTCTCTCTCTCTCTCTCTCTCTCTCTCTCTCTCTCTCTCTCTGTGGATGTCTTTCAGACATGTATATTCAGAAATCTAAACCAATCCTATTATATAACAGATGGGCCGTGTTTCCAACAACTCACTGGTGCAGGTGCAGTGTGGGTGAAAGGACAGCCTACCTCCCAGCCCTTCCTAGTCATGATCCACCAGTGCTGCTGCCTCCTCCACCCTCCCCAGCTGATCAGCCAGGCAAGTGGCTAGCCTCCCTCCTGAGCTGATCAGCCAGGGAAGCAGCCAGCCTTCCTCCCCAACTGATCAATTGGGGAAGTGGCCAGCCTTCCTCCCCAGCTAATTGGCCAGGGAAGCAGCCAGCCTTCCTCCCCAGCTGATTGGCCAGGGAAGTGGTAAGGGGCAAACCTGCCGCCTCCCTCCCCAGCTGATCAGATGCCCTGCACTGCACCAAAACTCAGATGGGGCATGGGGGAGGGGGCCATGCCAGGGCCAACAACCCTGAACTGCTCCCACCCAGATCTGGCACCTGCGGAGGGGGCAATGCCCAGCCAGCCAGCTTTGCCATTTCTAGAGCCTGTGGTATTTTTTTCCACAATGGGCTTTGTTGCTAGTTATCTCAATAATCTATTTAAACTACTAAATCCATTTGCTAAAGTGACAATGATCAGTAATCTAAAAATACTCTGGAGACTGGGTGAAGAAAGAAACAAATGCTATATCCCCTTGGGTGAGGGGGTACAATCCTTGAGGACTTAATCTTGATTGAGGGATGGTTCTTTTGATGTATGGTTATACAGTGATATGGATGTATAATACTATGGTGATATGGTAGTAAAGGGTATTATGATATAGTTGTATGGTGGTAGTATGGAAGTATATTGGAATTGTGCGGCAGTGGTTTGGTGGTATTGTGGTATGATGGTATGTTGGTATGGTGGTATGATGGCACAATGCTATGGTGGACTGAGGGATATAATGGTATTGTGCCACATCAGTGTGGTGGAATTATGGTATGAAGGTATGGTGCTATGGTAGTGTGGAGGCATTGTGGTATGGTGGAATGGTGATACAGTGGTATTGTGCTATAAAGGATTGGTGGCATGATAGTATTGTCCTTCAGTCACATATTATAACGTTGTGGCTGTATCGTGGTGGGATGATATGCTGGTATTCCACTATGGTGGTATGGTGGTATGGTAGAATGGTGTTGTTGTTCTATGGTGTTATCTTGGTATAGTGCGATGTTGAGATGATGTTATGCTGGTATTGTCCTGTGTTGCTATGGTGATACAATGGTGTGGAGTTATGGTATGGTGTTATATTTTAGTTTTAAAACTAAAACAAACAGAAAAATACATTACATATATTCAACTCCTCTGTGTGTGGACAGGAAGCAAGAGGGGAGCTAAGGGACCTTGCATGCAGTATGCCTGTGCACTTGTATGTATGAGAAGGGTGTGTGTGTGCACGCAAGCATCTGCACATGTATGTGGCCATGTTATCCACAGTGGGCAAAAGTGCAGGGTGCAGGTCCATCAAGGGCCTCTCTCTGCCCCCCTAAATGATCACACACCTCCACCTGTGTTTCAGATCGGTGACACACATCATCGGCTAATCACTATGTATGCATAGCGGGTCAACAACATCGCTACATTTTCCTCTTCCCTTTTGCCTTGGATATTTGTGGGGCATAAGGCTGCCATTCAGAGGACTAAAAGGAATTTAGTGATTTACAATATGATCTATTGTAGAACAAGGGCCTGTTCCACCATGATTCCTAGCAATTCTCTCATCAGACAAAACCACTTCTTTTTATTCCTTTCCCAAGGGTGTTCCATGGAGTCACCAAGCCTGAGAAGGATTAACTGGGCCTCTTTCATCATATGAAATGTTGTCATTACTCTGGAGCAGAAAAGACACACTATCACATCCTTTGCATTAAGGGGAAAATGCTTTCCGCTGGCTTCCCTTATTTAGCCTGTAGGGATTAGGATTTTCAAGATATAGAATAACCCTCCTCTTAAAAGGCCTTATTAAGTGGAAGGTTCAAGATAGTTTATGAGGACTTTATTAGTCAAAGAATTAATCTTCCCTTTGATTCCGATATAATGTCTGGGCAGAGCTTACTAATAAGAAGTCCTATCCCCCCAAGGCTCTGAGACGGTCACAACAAATAAACATTAACATTAAAATTCATTTAAAGCCAATTATTCTGTAACCCAAAGAATAAACTTCTTATTTATCTCCAGAAATGAAATGTTTGGATGAAGTTTAGTGAGACGCTATATAAACCTGAAGAAGAAGATTCCAATTCTGGAACTCCATTCTCCAGAGTTCAATCTAATACCAACTTGTAGGAGAGTATAAGGATGTTCTACAATGCAACCCACTGTTAACAATCAGACCCCTCCCAGTATTGAAAAGGCAGTTTATGGATAAGGAATATCATAAACCCCTTGCCATAAATACTAGACACTGACTGTCCCCAGGTAGAGCAGATGCCAGCTGGTCTGGAGACCAGAAAGTTACCAAGCCGTGAGTCAGAGGAGGGATGACTGACTGACAGCTCCCATGCCCCGGAGAGAAGCAGAGATAACAAGCCTTCCTGAGAAAACTCCCTGCTTAATCTAATCAATGCCTTCCTCTACCTCCCCTTTCCCACTTACCTAATCAAAGCTATTCAGCACATCTGATAGACTTCCTGTCCAGTACTTACCAAGTCATCAAGCAATATTTTTACCTATAGACCATCACAGATAGTCATATCAAATGCTTCCTCTGGACAACTCATTGTTTTTAAGAGCAAGACAGCAGCCTTGCCACAGTGTACATTTTGCCCTATAACTTGGCTTCCCAGCCATGTGCTCAGTGTCTGTGTGCCTTGGTACTTGTCCATGCACCTCCAATCTGTTTGGGCTTCTTCTGTCTATGAAACACTGGTTGTTTTGCTGCTTGTCCGTGGACCTCCTCTTCGCCAAGACTGGTAATTATCACCCTTCCTCTGAAATTGCTTTCCTGTTTCTTCACTGTTTTCTTAGTTAGCTCTGTGTGTATGCTGTATGTGTTTTCTGTCTGTTTGCCTTTTATTTTAAAGAAATAAACTTTTTCAGTTGAACATCTACCTGTTCATTTGAGAGTTCTCTAAGGGAACAATCCCAGTATACATAGGCAGAGAGTGCCAGTTACCTCCTTTCACTTGTCTTCTTTAATGTTAATTCTCCCAACCAATTTAGGAGACTTCCTGTTTGGGTAAAACCGCTGATACTTTTCTAACTGCTGTTAGTATATATTAAGTCCCCTCTATACTGCATACAATAGCTAACTGTGAGAGATGGCTACAGATTCTACCTCATGTCAGCATGTTGCAGGACCAAACTTAACCAAGCAGCTACAATACTTTCTTCCTCCCTGTCTGCACATCAAGCCATTCCTTTGGTGAGTGGAGAAGACTTGGATGACTGGAATATTAAGGCTGATATGATGTGAAAAAACAGCTGTTTTGATATGGCAGGAAGTTTTGGAGGGCAATCAGTAGAACAAGTTGAGATGATGAGGAAGCTGGGAAGTGCAGAGGGGTGCTCAAAGTCTGGGAAGAGAGAGGGGTGGCAGCTGAGTGCTGTGGTGGTGGTGGAAAGTGCCCTCAAGTTGTAGCTGACTTATGGCAACCCCTGGTGGAGTTTTCATGGTAAGAGACTAACAGAGGTGGTTTGCCATTGCCTGCCCCTGCAACCCTGGTCTTCTTTGGAGGTCTCCCATCCAATTACTAACCACAGCCAGCCCTGCTTAGCTTCTGAGACCTGATGAGATCAGGTTCACCCAGGCTATCCAGGTCAGGAATGCCGGGGTAGTAAAGGGATTTGAGCAACCACAATGTGGAAGGACTGGGTGGCAAAGGTTATCTTTAGAAGAAAACAGCATCTCATTCCTTCCTTCCACCAACATTGCTCTGTGTGTGTGAGTGAGTGAGTTAGCTCTATAAAATTGTTTACTATGTAAAGGATAAAAAGTTACATTGGAATAAAATAAGAAATGTGTAACGGCTACATCTTTGCAAGCTAGAGAGACTGACTTAGGCTGAAGAAGACTAAAGACTGAAGAAGACTGTTACATGCTAAGAGTGAGTTTAGACTGAACAAAGAGCAATAAAACTTCAGTATATCTTCCTACTTAATTGCCCCTCCTATAAACTGGTTGCCCAATAGAGAATCTTAATTCTACTTCATTAAGAACAGAGACTCCCTTACTATGGCAGGAATCCTCACTCGAAGCGTAAGTGGTTACATGTGAATAGGTTTACTAACTAAGTAACACAAACATTTTAACTCTTTCATGACCGAACATAAACACTTGCTGATTCCCAACAACCCCTTCTCAAGTGTTGGAGTAAAACTCATGAAACTGCACTTCATAAGCCTTAATTGATACAGGTTGTTCAACAAGCCGAAATGGTGTAGTGTGGCGTGTGTTGTGTAAAAGAGTATTGATTAAGCAATATAAAATGATAACAAAAGGAAAATAAGCAAAACATTTCAAACTGTTAGGGTGAAATTGATTGGAAGGTTCTCCTGGGTAATTCCTATTGGCATGTACGTTGGTGCTCTTGAGCAGCTTCCATTTGTCTCACCGGGGCTTATGCAGGAGAACTTCCCTGTGGATTTGCCATGAGTTCACTTGAATGCAAAAAAAATAGCTTTTCCAAGTTTTCAAAGAAGTTTCCCTTTGAGTTCTTTATCAGTTTATTGTTATAATTACACTAATGACTCAAATCTTCTATGCACTGGATTTTCCAAGAGGGCAAATTGCTTAATTTAACAGTCCCCAGAAAGCTACTGTTACATCAGAGGGATGGAATGCCTCCCTTAAACTCTAATGCCAATAATTGCCTCTGGACTTCCACACAAAGAAGGTTTTGGTCTTCAAACTGTCTGGAAGGGTTTGTCTGCAATTGCTGTAATGTACAATCACTCCTGGAATGAAAGGGAAAATGACATGTGTTTGGAAAGTTCAATGAGAATAGTGCAAACAAGCCATGCTATTATACAAGATGGTGAAGGGACCTCCTGTTCCGAAGCTCAGCTTCACATCAGAGATTGTTTTATGGCACATGGTTAGCAGACACATTGTTGCTATAAAGGTATAATGGAAGCAATTGGATTAGCCTCAGAAACACCCTGTGAAGCATCCACATTTGGTTAAACCTATTTGTTTGAAATCATATCAGGAAACGAGGCTGACATTGAATTATTTATGTCTGGGTTCTTCTCAAACTTGATCCACCAAATAGTTATATTTCATTTCCACATGAGCATGAGTTATATTTCATTTCCAGAGCATTCCCGAGCACTGCACATACTCCATTGCTGGTGTGCCTTCTATTAACCCCTTTGATTCCAGTCATTTTAAACCGAGAGAGCATGCACCTACCATGGTGACATGTCCTGGCTGAGCCCCCCCCCAAATTTCTCCAATGAGGTATTTAAGACATATTGGGCCACAGAAATGTGTGTTTAGTAAACAATAAGAAAGTGTGAAACATTAATGAGGCCCTAACATGGGTGAAGGTACCAACTTTTAATTAAGGGGGTTGGACTAGATGACCCTGGAGGTGCCTGCCAGTCCTATGATTCTATTATTCTAAGGCATGGAGAGAAAAAATAGGGTGCCATTTCACTTGTAAAGAAAAGAAGCCAGTGAGTTGCTGTGCAGAGGGTTGTAAGGGATAAGAGATCTCAAAGATTATAGTGGTGTCACCCTGCCACCTTTAGGAGTGGGCTGGCCCTTTCACTTATGATGAAAATTCCTAGTGGGCCACTCGTGGGAGGCCAATGCAGCCTTGAAAAGGGCCACACTTAGGGGTCATATTTCCCTGGTGGGGGTGGGGGATTTCCCATCCCTGCTCTCATTGGCCTCTGCCACTCTAAGCGGTGGCAGAAGGGGGGGGGAGTCCATTGCATCACATGCAGTGTCCTAGGTCACTGTTTTTTTTGTTTGTTTACAAGAAGTGATGTGACACCACAGCTGGCCTCATACTCCCCCCTATTCCTGCCCACAGTTCTCTAAGCCACACTTCCTCCTAAACCTCCATGCCCCCCTCACTTGTTGGAGGGCCAAAGAGCCAGGTGGAGAGAAAGATGGCACTGTCACACTCCACTTCATGCCTGGACCAGCAAAGAGTGAAGCCGGCACCACCATGTCCATGCTCCTCCTGCCTGGCAGTCATAGGGTGAATTCAGGCACTACCGTGTATGCTCCCTTTCCCAGGCACTGCCATGCTTCTCCTCATCAGCCCCACTGCAGAAGTGGGGCCCATGGCAGTGACCTACTGGTGGTTTTTTGGGTTTTTTTGCCAGTAGTGTCAACAGCCTGTATTCCCCAGCAGGCACTGCCTTGAAAGGCCACTGACAGGCAGAAGCAAGCAGACTCAAATCTCACCAGCCCTGCCTTTTACGCCGGAGCTGCTAAATTTGGACCTGGCTGGCAGCATCAACATGGGCGATCAGCTCACCTGTGGTTGCTCCTACACCACCATCAACGGACCACAGGACAGGAGGAAGCCATGGGTGAGCCAACACCCCTCGCTGGCAAGGTATGAAATGAGTGGTCCATACAGCACTAATTGCAGGATCCTCTCTGCCTGTCTTGCTTCTGGGCCATCTGACCTTCCCATTCCACCCCTGGTCTCCTTCCTCTCTGTCTTAGAGCAGAACCACAAGTGACAAAAGGCACAGATTGGACACTTGTCAACTTCCCTCAAGTTTTGATGGGAAATGTAGGCATCCTAGTCTTGCAGCTTGGCTCTCTGACTGCTGTCCAATGGACTTTTCAACTGTCACTTGTCCAACATTCTGCCAAGCTGCCTACATTTCCCATCAAAACTTGAGGGAAGCTGACAAGTGTCCAATCTGTGCCTTTTGTCACTTGTGGTTCTGCTCTGAGTGGGCGCTTGCCTGAAGAGGGAGTTGCTGGACTCCCTGTTGCTAGGCAACACTTTAGCTGGCCTGAAGGTAGAACCGTGGCAGGGGCCGGGCAGCACAAAGGCCCCATTTGTGCCTTCTCAGATGCGTTTCTGTGCCGCCTTTTCAGATTGAAGCTGCCCGAGGAGGCTCACAACTAAACAACACAAATCTTCAATCACAATTAAAATAACTAAACAGCAGCTTGCCAAGAACAACCCCCCCAAAACAACTCAATAAAATGAGAATGGCTGAGAGGCAAAAAAGTGAAAAACAATAAATCAGCAGTGAAATTAGGCTCATCTGAAGCTGCTGACTGTGGCCTGGCTTCACGCCCTGAGCAAATGATCTTTCTGATGAATCGGGTCATGGGCTGCCTGTCCCTGACACCGGCCTGCTACTTCCTGACACGTGGACGGCCTTGCAGTCCAGACAATTTCATATGCATGTTGTTGTATCTCCTGATTATTCTGGAAAAGTGAGAAACCGTTGATTAACAGATTTGTTACCCACATATACATTCACTCATCAGTTAGAATCATAGGATCATAAGTTTGGAAGAGACCTCTAGGTTCATCTAGTCCAACCCCCTGCACAATGCAGGAAATTCATAACTACCTCCCTCCACACACACCCAGTGACTGCCAGAAGATGGCAAAACACCATCAGGATCCCTAGCCAAACTGGCCTGGGGAAAATCTGGCAATTGGCATTACCCTGGGCATGTAAGAAGGGGCCACAAGAACTAAGCACTGATGTAACTCTTCCTGCACTCCCTCTCATGGTCTGCCTAGGTTCACAGAATCACTGCTTAAAAACCTCCAAAGAAGGAGAGCCCATCACCTCCCAAGGAAGATTGTTCCACTGAGGGACTACTCTAAGTGCCAGGAACTTCTTCTTCCTAATGTTTAGCTGAAAACTCTTTTGATTTAATTTCAACCCATTGCTTTCCCAGCAACCAAGTATCCCCATGAAACTCTGGCCCCTCAGTAATGCACCCTTTCACAGGGTCTGATCATCCATGGGGGGGGGGGTTGTGTTGTGTTTTTGTACCTTCCAAATTATAATCTGACAGAGAGACCCTCTAGAATATACAAGTTGGTTGTCCTTGATTTAGAAAGGAGCCAGTGCAGTGTAGTTGTGAGAATGTCAGATGAGGGAGACCCAGGTTCAAATCTGCACTCAACCACAACAATCTGATTGCAGATATCTGCATCAACAAGGGGTAACTTCCCCAGGCACCATTACTACAGCCAACGAGAGGAAATACTCATTTAAATTCTATCTAAGGGCAGTCTGATGTAAAGTGTAATTTAATTATAACAGTCTGATCTCAAGGTGACCAAAGCATGGATTATGGTGAGGAGATTTTGGTCTTCCCTGTGAAAGCAGAGCTCATGCTATGGTGCTCACCTGATGAAAAGGAGAAAAAATGAGTTGAATGTCACCCACACATTGCTGAATTGCTCCTGGGTAGAGATGAGCACGAACCAAAATACAAACCAAAACTCGCGACGTACCAGGCAGGTTTGTGGTTCGTGAATCAGTGGTTCATTAGATCCCATTTCTGACGAACCACCACACATTTTAGGCTGTTTCATTGGGCTCATTTTTCAGTCCATCACTGCAGACAGCCAGGCGCCGATCAATCAGTTTCCTAGGCAACAGGGGATGGACTTCCTGCAGACTTTCTTCTGACTCGGAAGTGACCTTCTGCTGGCCCCGGAAGTGGTGCTTTGCTGGCCCGGAAGTGACATTTTCACAAGCCAAAACGAACCGATTCGTGAACCGGGGCAGGTTCGTGAAAGTTCATGGTTCGTGAAACGTGACAAACCACAAACTGTATGGTTCATTTGTTTTCCGTTTCGTGCCCATCTCTACTCCTGGATGACTTTTTCCAGAGGTTTCATGTAGATGTTAAACAGCATGAGTGATGGGTTTGTCCCCTAAGAAACCCTACAAGATAATTTCCATGGAGTAGAACAGCTACTACCCCAAACCAGGTTCTGGAACCTCCCTTCCACCTTACCCTCCTGAAGAAATAGAACCATTGTAAAACTTTGCTGCAATTCCTAATTGGAAGTGGCATGATGAACGTTCTTTTTGTTCCTATTCTACTTTAACCTAAATTGTCTTGGAGACGGGCCGTGGCTCAGTAGCAAAGCATCTGCTCCGCATGCAGAAACTCCTCTGTTCAATCCCCAGCACTTTCAAGATACTCTTTTGGAGACCCAGGAGAACTGCTGACTTTGATGGGCCAATGGTCTGATCCTGTATAAGGCAGTTTCATATAATTCATAATATCTTCCACGGCTACCAGGGCAGTCTCCGAACCTAAAGCCCAATTGAAATATATCAAGATGATCGACCTCCTAGATTTGACTAATCCGAACAGAACAAACATGTTGGCTGTCTTTTTTGTAAAAGGATTGTTCTGTGTCGGAAGAACAGGGACCTTTAAAGCACTGGAATCTTTGGTATTTAATTAATCCCCGCTTTCTGATTCATTCATGACATCATCAGGATTGTGGCATCTCCACAGCAGCTAATATAAGTCAGATCCTATCTTCAGAGACGAGGTAATTGGGAGATTAATTCCGAAGCTAATGAACATCTTGTTGTCATATAAATATGGTTCGTAAATAAAGTCCAAGAGAGAAACTTAATTTTTTTTTCTCTGTTCTTTTTTAAACAGCTTTGTTGCTTGATAGGGAATTTGTTTCAAAGGTTTCCAAGAAATGCTTTCATATTAATGAAATCCACATATACAATTAGCTCAGATAATTTTGAGTTTAGTTTGTATTGAAGGAGGCATGCCTGCCCAGAAGTTTTCTTGCACAGGACATTGTGCCAGAGACTGAAGGTTTGTTGCAACTCTTTCCTAATCATCATTTGATATTAATAAGTAGTTATGAGTAGGACTTTTTTTCAGCAGGAACGCGGTGGAACGGAGTTCCAGAACCTCTTGAAAATGGTCACATGGCTGGTGGCCCCGCCCCCTGATCTCCAGACAGAGGGGAGTTCAGATTGCCCTCTGCGGAGGGCAATCTGAACTCCCCTCTGTCTGGAGATCAGGGGGCGGGGCCACCAGCCATGTGACCATTTTCTCAGAGGGCAACCCACTGAGTTCCACCACCTATTTTCCCAGAAAAAACCGCCCTGGTTATGAGGATTTGTTTCCAGGGACATCCGTCAATTCCACATGCAGAACTACAAAGGTAACCCTTCTCCTTATGTGATCCATGTAATTGTTGGAATTCTCATAAATCATCCCAACATTGCCATCACTGCATTTGTCATGATCTTAAGTATGCTAACAGAAACGTATTTTCAGAATGGCTAGCAGAGGAACAACTGAAATTCTCAAAGGGCAAGTGTAGCATGTTGAGCACTGGAGAAGTTCCTACTTCTGATTTCATAAACTCATGAGGTGAGCTTATCGGGCATCAGTCTCTCTCTGCAACACGGGAACAATAACACTTAAAATAATAATTAAGTGCCACCCAATGTATGGCGATCCCCATGGGATTTTTAAGGCAAAAGAAGGGCAGAAATTGTTCGCCTTCCTCTGTGTAGCAATGCTGGACTTCCTTTGTGATATCCCATCCAGCTAACCATAGGCAACCCTGCTTAGCATCCAAGCTCTGGACCAGTCAGAGCTATTCAGGGTGATGTACATTTACATTTTTATATACATTAAAAATCAGGGGTCAGGCCTTGCTCACTCTGCTCACCAAATCCATTGCTTGCGGCTTTCGTAATATTTAACAGTAGTTCGAATACTGAACAAGCAGTTCCGCCTCCTGCCAAAAGAGTTGCAGCAATACCTGATGAAAGAGCGGCAAGAGCAATCATCTTGAAAACCATTAGCAAGCCTCCGTGGCTTTGAACCTGGATCTCCTATAGCCTTGTCATGGACCCAGAGGAGTTAGCCGTGTTAGACTGTAGTTGCAAAATAGTAAAGAGTCCAGCAGCAGGGCCGGCGCGCCCATGGAGGCCAGGTAGGCGGTGGCCTCGGGCGCGCGGGCACTGGAGGGGCGCTGGAGGGGGTGTTGGGGGCAGAGGCGCGCACAGCAAAGCTGGCATGACAGGGCTGCCTGTAGCTACTGCTCCAGCCAGCCAGCCAGCCCCTTGCTGCCACTGCCGCCGCCGCCGCCACACACCTCAGCCGGGCGCAGCCTCTGTGCGCCGCTCGAGCAGCGGCTCGCGGCTTCTGCGCCCAGCTGGGGTGCGCGGCGGCGGCAGCACGGAGCTGGCTGGCTGGCTGCAGCAGCAGCTGCAGCCAGCCACGCCAGCTCAGCTGCGCGCTCCTCCGCCCCAGCCGAACACAGAAGCTGTGAGCTGCTGCTGGGGCAGCGCACGGATCAGCCTCCACGCGCTGCTCCAGCAGCAGCCCGCAGCTTCTGTGCTCGGCGGTCCGCGCGCAGCCCAGCCCCCCTGTGGTGCATGATGACATCTGCGATGACGTCATCACGCCTCCCGTGGGGCGCGTGTGCGCCCGCCGCCGCAGGCGCTGAAACCTCTGGCGCCGGCCCTGTCCAGCAGCACCTTTAAGACTAACCAACGTTATTGTTGCATAAGCTTTCAAGAACCACAGCTCTCTGACAATGCATCTGACGAAGAGAGCTGTGGTTCTCGAAAGCTTATGCTACAATAAAGTTGGTTAGTCTTAAAGATGCTACTGGACTCTTTACTATTTTATAGACTTGTCAGACACTCTAACCACTACATAAACTATTCTCGGATAGCTCAGGGAAGTTGCTAATCTATGTTTGTTTTGTAAAGGACGGGATATTTCCACTTTCCGTTTTTGTGCAGCTTCCTGCACAAAACTTTCACTTTCATGGCAAATAATTGGGATGTTCTGGAGATAATCGATGTCCCAAATCCCTTCAGTTTTGGCACCACAACACCCATCATCTTCCTTAAGCTGGTGGCCAATTTTGAGGCTTCTAGCTTTATTTTCTGATGAGTTAAACCTGACACAGAGAGGCAAACAGACACATCCTTTTATTATTGCTATACTAGCCTCCCTTGCAGGGCTGTTGTAAAGACTGCTGAGATAACAAGTTAAGTACTTTGAACACTTGCAACATGCTATATAAATGCCAAGTCCTATTAATATCTGTGTAGGAGAACTTGTGCTTTAATACTCAATTGGAGGTAAAGGTAAAGGTAGTCCCCTGTGTAAGCACCGAGTCATTACTGACCCATGGGGGGACATCGCATCACGACGTTTTCTTGGCAGACTTTTCATGGGGTGGTTTGCCATTGCCTTCCCCAGTCATCTACACTTTACCCACAGGAAACTGGGTACTCATTTTACCGACCTCGGAAGGATGGAAGGCTGAGTCAACGTTGAGCCGGCTACCTGAACCCGGCTTCCACCAGGATCGAACTCAGGTCGCGGGCAGAGCTTGAGCTGCAGTACTGCCACTTACCACTCTCAGAACCAGAATAGTGCCAGCGTTACTCATGAGTGAAATAGATTGTAATAGTCTCTGTGAATCTTTCTTATGTCGTGTGGATGGTCAGGGAAGAAGCAGAACCAGAAACATGGGCTGATTGTTGACGAAGGATATGAGCTGGCATCTTCATATCTGACCTGCTCTGAAACACTGACAGGGGCTTCCAGCCCGTTTCCACACTCTGTTCAATCCAGACCTTCAATGTCCTGGGATATTCCTTGCTCTCTCAGTCTTTGGCATTTTCCCATATGAACTTCGAGCATGTAAGATCTACCAGTGAGGCCCCACCTCGAGATCTACCTCCATGAGAAGCAGGGCGCTTTGGGCTTTGGAACCTTCTTCTTTAGGCCATTCATTTGGCTCCTGACCGATTTTCTTTTTGAAGACAGGTGAAAGCCTTCCTTTTTTGGTGCATCTTTGGAGATCAGAGCCTCTTTATTTTCCTGTGCAATGTTATGCTATTGTCAGTTTTGTATATTATTTGTTTGTTCATTTGTAAAATGAATAGGCTGCCTCGCCAAAGACCTGTATTAATTATTTAAACTGATTTCTTAAAAAGTCACCTGCTTTGTGACTTATTTTTACTGAAGAGCAGTATAATAAAAAATAAATACTAACAAAAATGTTGACTGTGGGGATTAGATGTGCTCCAGTCCTACAGCTCTTAGGTACCCCTGAACATAGTGGCTGAATATATGCAGCAACTAGCAGTTTCAGAATTGGGAGGCTAGAAGTATTCTACTCCTTACTCAGCATCAAGATAGTACTATTTCTGCATACAGGATCAGTCACATTTTTAAAATCTCTTGCTGCTTTTTTTTAAAAAGCAGCTTTGTGTGGAAGGCTAGTCCATCAGAAAATGACTTAGAATAGCTTGAAATGCTAGTTTGCTACATGCAAGGATTCCTTACTTGTGGCGATACAATCCAGGGTCCTGCTGCCTTAAGACTGTGAACTGAAAGCAGTATTTTAGGCTTTGAGTTTCAGTGGAGGAACTCTGTGGGTGTACAGTGTGTGTGTTATTTCTCCATATAAAATCCTTCTCTCTGCAGCTGTTTTCCACCATGTGATGACTGTACAGGTACCAGGTTTGCCAGTCTCCAAGTGGCGAAAAATAGAAATGGAAACTCACAATTGGGAGTAGGTATAAGAAACAATTATCAAAAATATAGAATTTTTATCAGGGCAAAGTGCTACGTGCTATTTCATATAAATGCAGTGTAATTTCATTAACAATAAATATCTAAAACATCTACAAAATATCCACAATCCAGTATAATGAATGAATGAATAAATAAATAAACAGACGGCCAACAAAGTTCATAGTTAGTGATATGAAACTGACATCCAACAGAGGGCTTGTCTTCAAATCTTTCTGTCTCTCTACGTATGCGGGGAAGGGCTTCCCCATTTTTCTCTTGTAATCTCCAATTGGGGCCTGGAGAATTCCCAGAACTGCAACTGATTTTTAGAAAGCAGAGATCAGTTTACAATTTGGAGGGTGGGCTTCATGGCATTATATCCTGCTGAGGACCCTCCCCTCTCCAAACCACAGATCCTGACTCACAGATCCCCCCCCCCCTCATTGGCATCCTTCAAGGAGAAGCTGGACGAATACTTGTCAGGGGATGCTTTAGGCTGTTCCTGCATTAGGCAGGGGGTTGGACTAGATGGTCTGTAAGATCCCTTCCAACCAGGGCTTTTTTTTCTGGGAAAAGAGGTGGTGGAACTCAGTGGGTTGCCAGCACAGGGGGCAACTCCTGGCGGGAGGTGATGCCCCTGGTACCACATGCACACGCGCAAAGTGCACGCACGCTTCCGGGACCACACAGTGATATCACTTTGGGTCAGCTGGAACAAGGGGAGGAGTTTTTAAAAATTTAAATCGCCCTCAGCGAAAATGGTCACATAGCTGGTGGCCCCGCCCCTGATCTCCAAACAGAGGGGAGTTTAGATCGCCCTCCGCGCCATGCACGGAGGGTGATCTAAACTCTCCTCTGTCTGGAGATTGGGGGGGGGGGTGCCACCAGCCATGTGACCATTTTCAAGAGGTGTCGGAACTCCGTTCCATCACGTTCTGGCTGGAAAAAAGCCCTGCTTCCAACTATATGATTCTATGAAATCTCCATGAATGTCTCAATCTGGAGTTGGCAACCTGACAGGTAGCTATATCTTTTTCCATCAGACGTCCAGAAGCAACTTACAGTGCAATTGTAAACAGAGTTGCCCTCTTCTAAATGCAAATGAACAGGTTTAGGAGGATGTAACTTTAGGACTGCACAATTACTGTAGAGTAAGATTTAACATGGGAAAAGGTTAGAATAAAAGGGGCTGAGTAGACCCTTTCTCTGCCCCCACCAGACACACCCTCTCCTGTACTGATACTTGCATCTTCTGGAGGTTGCTTTTTTGATTAAAAACAGCAACAAAATCAGAAAAGAAGCATACAAATGTGCACCCAGCCTTGTGTCATCTGCAGATTGCCTCTCACTTCCAAGCAGTTGCACAATCTTGTTACCTGCCTTACTATCTGACACCCCATCATGGTAAATCAAAAGGAGAGAGTTTGGTCATTTGGGAGTTTGGGAGTTTGGTCATTTGGGACAGGCGCACAGTTGGCCAGCTGAAGATTGAAATGAATTTTCCAGTAGATGGCATGTTGGTTGCCAGGTAGCCCTTTTCGTGCGGGGGAATATCCACTTGACACCATGCCTTATTTGGAATGCACATCCAATCACCTGGAGACTCTGAATCAATGGGAGTTATGTGCCTGCATGAATAACAGAGAGAATATAGCCTTAAAGCGGTTGGGTGCAGGAGGGGAGGAAGGCCCAAGGAATATAAATCTAAACAAGTATGGGAGTTCTGCTCTTTGAAGTCGCATTCCTCTGCTCTTCCCATCCCTCGCCCCCCTTTCAGTTCCCTTTTATATTTCTTTTAATGGGACTTAGTGAGCCCTCTGTAGTAACTAGTAGCCCCATTACATCATCAGATCTAGTAACAGCAGAACGTATCATATGTTTCCCAGACTCGGCTTTACGCTTGCATGGCCAAGCGACATAATCTGGCCCCGTTCCATTGACTTGAATAGGGTCCAGTCACTTCCAAAGTGGATAGTTAGGATAATCAGAGATGATTCCATTTTCAGTCATATTCAGATTTCCAAACTATGGTTATGCAAATGAGCAAAATTCTTAAATTAATGAAATATGCTCAGAAGTGCTGAACTTTGTTACTAAATTGCAACTTTTGGGTGGATGTTTCTGAATCACCACGATTTCCCATTTCCGGGTGAAGTCTTGGACTAGGTTGTACTATATTTCTGAAGACGTCAACAATTTTAAGCTTCCTTTTGCTTAAAAGTTACCGTAAGAATGTCACCATTTTTCTAGGAGCATTCAAATTTCAGGTTTCAGGGAACCTGAAATATTTGTAATATCCATCTAGCAAGAGAGTCATTTCGGACTTCCACAAGAGAGGAGAGAAGAACTTTTAGAAGAGGAAGGCATCTCGAGCACAGGCCACATTCACTCACTTGTATATTTTTTAAAAAATGGTTAAAAACCAAAGTATGCTGAGAGCATTTGTTATGATTATTTTTATAACACTCTATTCACATACTACTGTACGCTCACACGTATGCACTCACACACTATATAGAACAACATTATGTCTCAACAATATTATCAAGTCGATTAATCACCCATTTTTAAACAAAGATATGTGTATCTCTAATATGTATACCTGGGGCATGATCTGCCCAACCCAGAGGGCTCCCTTTTGTTTCAAAGGAAAAATTAAATACATATATGATTTTTCTTCTTGCCAATGAAGATCTGGAATCAGTTGAACATGTACTGTTTTACTGTTGTTTTTACCAAGAAGCTTGGTCAAATATAATTTCCCCTCTGCTTAAAAATTTTACAGGATGCTCCAATGCTGATATTTTAAAGAAACTTTTAATGGGCGTTAACCAACAGGTCACTATTAGCTGTGCAAAATTTTTCTCAGTGGCCTGCAGAATTCATCATGATTTTAAATTTGGTCATTTGTTGGACCAATTCTATTTTCCTATGACTTCACTATATAGTTAATGTTTCTGATTCGTACTGGTCGATGACCGAATAAAGAAATTGATTTTTCTTCTTGAAACCAAATGGATATTAAAATGCATAACAGGATTGTATCCCATGCACAAAAGTCCATTTAGATGTTTGTAATCAACTGTGCTTTGAAGTAAGGGAGAGCAGTAAATGGCCCTCCTGCCCTCCGGTGTGGAGGGCAATCTAAGCTCCCCTCTGTCTGGAGATCAGGGGGCGGGGCCACCAGCCATGTGACCATTTTCAAGAGGTGCTGGAACTCCGTTCCACCTGAAAAAAAGCCCTGGATCTGCCTCTGGTATAGGTCTGCCCATTCACACATGAAAACCATTGGTTGACAGTGCATTCATCATGCATGAACTAGACTTCAGACTACACTGCGAAGCAAATATTCATCACGGGCGGGCAAACTGAAATATGCAACACTTGAAAAGAAAAGGTTAAAAAAAATATGGCTCAGCCCAAGTGTCTCTTTAAAATAATTAGTGAAAACTTTTTTCCCCCCTGGGGAAAAGTCCAAAATTAAATGGTTTAAATGTTGACTAACCCAAATGTTGAGACCATCCTTTTAGTTCTTCATAACATTCTATAATGCCTCAGCAGTTGATTTAACATCTAGGGAAAGTACATTTCAATATCTTTAACTAATAGCAGGGGTTTCAAAACCTTGTACTCATCTATCTTAGATATTTTTCTGTTCCTGGATTTATCTTGGGGGGGGGGGTAAATCGGCAAAAACACTGTTTTTATGCATAATGATAAATCCTGTACTTTAATATCATGCCCCATTTGTGCCCGAAAAGAGTTTTCAGTACTGGCTACAAACAGACATAGAGATAGATTAGGCTGCTAATATTATCAAAAGTCTGCTCTCGAGGGAATATAGTTAGTCTCTGATTGGAGGTAAACTACCACATGTACAATAAATTATACAGCACCTACCTATATATTCAGACGGCTATGGAGTGTGGTTTTTGTAGATGAAAAACTTTGTCCAGCAAAACTTCACATTTACATGGAACTTTAGTTTGCAGCCTAAACTTCAGTTTGCAGTCTTTATCATGATGGCTTTCATGTTAATATTCAGGGCTTTTTTTCAGCCGGAACGCGGTGGAAAAGAGTTCCAGCACCTCTTGAAAATGGTCACATGGGGGGTGGCCCCGTCCCCTGTTCTCCAGACAGAGGGGAGTTTAGATCGCCCTCCAGGCGGAGGGCAATCTAAACTCCCCTCTGTTTGGAGATCAGGGGGCGGGGCCACCAGCCATGTGACCATTTTCACTGAGGGCGATTTAAATTTTAAAAAACTCCTCCCCTTGTTCCAGCTGACCAAAAGTGATGTCATTGCATGGTCCTGGAAGTGTGCGTGCACTTTGCACGTGCACATGTGGTACCAGGGGCACCACTTCCTGCCAGGAGTTGCCCCCTGTGCAGGCAACCCACTGAGTTCCACCACCTTTTCCCAGAAAAAAGCCCTGTTGATATTATTAATTACATTGCATCAATATTTGTATTATTAATAGGGATCATTGGATTCAGTGAGAATTCCATTATGTTGCACAGGACTACAGCACAAATTTTTACAGTAGTTCCAGGAAATTTCCACTGATCCAGGACTGCGCTGTATTATCTTATCTATGACCTGCATTTCCTCTTGTCCCTGCGAGATATTCCTATTCACGGAACAGGATAACAGTTCCAATCCAATCTGAGCTCATGATAAGCAGACCAAAGAAACAGAAATAATCTGTTGTATGTTGCAAATTGTCTTTGAGGGCCACATCCTTTTGAATGGTGAGATTTTTTTTTAGTGAGCCAGTTTATCCTCAAAGGGATTCCATGACATTTAGCTTAATTTGCACTGCTATGGGGTGTATTTGTCTTTCAAGATGCATCAGTTTGCAATTATTTTTAGGCAGCCAAATGTACAGAGAATACATAATTTCTGGTGACAGAAACAATACCCAGTACTGAGAATACCTCCAAGTCTTTTTGGTTTCAGGAGGAAATCAACATGTAACCTAAAGGTTACAAAAGCACTCAATATCTCATTGGATTATCCCTTAAAACATTGTTTTTAAAAAATGACCTCTTTTTTCAGAAGGACTGTGCATCATACTCTGTCCATGGAGGAAGCACCACATAAACTCTGCAGTGTGTGTTGAGTCCCTGCTTAGTGCAACACAACTATAAAAGTGAGGCGAATGTAATCTCTGTCCCTAACCCTATTTAGTTTCCTTGTTGATATATTTCAATAAACAATATCTTTTTTTAAAAAAAACCTATTTCCCAGCAAGGCCTCATCATAGAGCTGATCAGTCCCAGCCAGAAAGGGAATCCGCACAGCACGGATATGAAGGGGGGGGGATCTGGGACTGAACAGGCTGCCAAACTGCCCTGGAGATTTTTGGACTGTTCAAGCTAGCAGACCATTGGTTTTGCTCATGTTGATTCTTGAGCTGGCAAACTTTTTGGATCTATGTATAGAAAAACACTTGTTTCATTCACTTCAGAAGAAGTGGTGGAACTCTCTCTCCAGCAAGACCAGAGCCCTGCAGGACTCATTACAGTTCCACCAGGCCTGTTATTTTGCACATGTCGGATAATGCACTTTCAATGCACTTTAGCAATCGTTTGGAAGTGGATTTTTTTGTTTCACACATGAAAAATTCATTTCTAAATGATCTCTAAAGAGGATTGGAAGTGCATTATCCAACATATGCGGAATCAGCCTAAGATAGAGATGTTCCACCAGGTTGAGGTCTGAGTGGGCCAGCTGGTCCGCCTTTCTGCTGTGGCCTTGGTCCATTGTTATCTGAAACATCTATGACCTGCCTGCCCTACCCCCCTCTGGCTGCTGAACAGGTGTACAGTCTTAACATCTTTGCCACTGTTGGATGTGTTTTTATGGTTTTAAACTTGTATACTTTGTATTTATACTGTATTTATGGTTGTTGTAGTTTAATAATGTTGTTACCTGCCCTGAGCCTGTTTGTGGGGAGGGCAGGTTAGAAATTTAATAAATTAAATTAAATTATCCCGGTGGTAAACATCTCCCCTGGAAATCAGGGGGCCTGACAAGCATGTGACTTTTGCTGCATCTGACCAGATATTCATAAATTCCTCTTCTTTTCTGCTTCCAAATATTTTGTCTCTTGAGTTAGCACTTGCCTTTCAAATCAGTAAGGCCACTGGGAAGGCTTGGGTGGCAGGACAGGAGTTTGTTTTCAAAAATTGAGCACTAAGGAGGTGGAAGGGATTGAGCCTCTTCAGACAGCAGGTGATGGATCCCAGCTCTCAGTGATCTTAAAACCATGCAAACAGAAAGCTAGCTCAACAGGGCAGGCAATGTTCTTCCCTCTCTGTGGTTGGTGTGCTGTCGGGAGTTCTCTTATGGGGCCACATTCCAAGCAGAGGTTCTCCACACCAGGTCCGAAGTGCTGTGATCTGTTCTACAGATCTCTCTCACCTGGTTGCCTCTCATTCACCTGCACAGGTGAACCCTGTCTAACTCACCCCTGGAAATCCAAATGGAGTTATAGTCCAGTGCTTAACTTTGGCTGGTCCTACCCAAAATGTAAGGAAATGTAGTGAACCAGAAATAAGGTGGAAGCTGCCTCTTCAGAGCTCTCTGTGATTTTGAAAAAAACCTTAATTTTATGCCTGCAGGGTCCCGATTCGGATGGCGACCGCGGGAACGGGGTTTCGAGCCTTCCCCTGAGCCCTCCCCGCAATCCTCATCCGAACGGGTCCCCTGAGCTCCTGAAAAGAAGGAAAGAAAGGGAAGCCACGGGGCTCCCCGCGCACCTCTGGCTCGGCCCCTCCAGCTTCCCCGGCGGCTTCTCGTGTCTCATCAAAGCCCGAGGTAAGTTTCCGGCCTGCTTGAAAGCCGAAAATCAAAGCGCCCGGAGCGCCTCCAGTTCCTCCGCCGAGGCGATGCTGCGCTCCGATAAGGCGGGCTCCGTTTTCACATAATTGGGCGGCGGCGGCCGGGGCGGAAAAGCGCGGCGGGCGCTCCCTCCAAAGCCCCCCGGGGCAGCCCAGGCTTCTCCCGCCTTCGCGTTCCCCGCCCCGGGTTGCCCGGGAAAGCCTCCCGGCGGGCGCGGGAGCGAGGAGGGAGGGAGCCTGCGGGCGAGGGCGGGAGGGCGCCGCCGCCGAGGGAGCTTCACACTGGAATCCGGGCCGTCGGAACGCGGCCTGGCCCGCAGTTCCAGAATGGAAGCCGGTAAGCAGCCGGCGATTCCGCTCGTTGAGGCTGGCTGGCCGCAGCTCGAGCACGCCAGGCGACCTAGACGTAAGACAAACACGCCTACGCCAAACACGCGAGTGGCACACATAATTCAAAGAGAACCCAGGTTGCTCTCGTGGGAAAATACAGCCAATCAGCACTCCCTTCTAGTGTCTCCGTATGAGGTATGCGTGACGGGCATTCACATTGGATACTTGGGGGGTGGACACTGAAAACATTATTAAGTGCACCCCCCTAACGTAACGTGTGAAGGGTGTGAACTGAGCGGCCCGAAGGAAGCTGGAAAGAGGCTGATCGGCTGCTCGCAAAGCCACATCGCCAGCGGCCTATGGCTTTTGTGCTTCTTTGAAAGGCAAGGGTTTATTGCTGTAATTCCGAGCCAGGATCCGTCCAGCCCAGGCTACAGCCGTCTCCGCCTTGTCCCCGCGAAGGCTTTTTTTTTTTGTGCGCCGCGCTTTGGTTCCCGAAGTTAATGTGGGCGCCAGTAATTGAAGCCTGAACTCTTTCCAGGCAGGCGGCGATCTTATTTCAAAGAAAGACGCGCAATGTTGTGGCCAGTTTCAAATCTCCCCGCCTGGGCTTCTGAAGCCCGCGCCGAAGCTCCTGGGACGCAGGCCGGCATCGGGGCACGTCCCGCTGGCCCAGCTCCGAGGTCGTGTCTAGTAGCCAAGAAGGGCGCGCAAATTGTTGGGTCCCACTGAACTCTTGGATTTAAGCGCATTAAAAATTGTCTCTCTCTCTTGTTTAAGTTGGAGGCCTGCTGCTCTGCCCTTGTGAAAGTCACAATTCTCCATCAAGAAATGTTGGGCTTTGCCGTCACTATGAATTTTATTTATTTGTATTTATGTCGTGTATAGTCGCCTTTCTCACTAAAACTCAAGGCGGATTACACAGTATGAGATTAGTACAGTAAGTATCAAGGACAGTTTCATAAACAATGCCATAGGGTAAAGAAACACAAGTTTACAAAGACATGGCATTAGCAAGAATCCAGTACAGAGTGGAAGAAATGCTGAAGCAGAACATAAGCAATTCTAGGGCTGAAATTAGGCACCATTTTCTGCAGAATGTTTCTTTAACATAATTGATCGTGGTTTTACTAATCTCACACTAATCCGCTTTGAGTCTCAGTGAGAAAGGCAGACGATTGATTGATTGATTGATTGATTGATTGATTGTCGAAGGCTTTCACGGCTGGAGAACGATGGTTGTTGTGGATTTTCCGGGCTGTATCGCTGTGGTTTTGGCATTGTAGTTCCTGATGTTTCGCCAGCAGCTGTGATTGGCATCTTCAGAGGTGTAGCACCAAAAGACAGAGATCTCTCAGTGTCAACTGACTGACTGACTGATTGATATTATGGCGCTGAGGCACCGCTCCCAACCACCAACCCATCTACCTCCTTATTCTACCACTTCTAACTTTTCAGCAGGCAAAATTCACGTGCTAGTCATGGCTAGAAACTTGCCCTTTGGAAAGACTGAGATTTGTAGGAAGCGAAATGCTCCGCCCCACCTCGCTGTTCCAGCCTTTGTCGAGAATCATAATATTACACCGATTGCACAACTGTCAATTAATTCGATGTTTTAAAACCTGCATACTATCAAAACTGATATACTTGAGATACAAGGGAATGAAGTGCGAGAAAATGTTCCGTGTGGAAAACAAAAGGGGCCGTTCCTTAGTGAAGGGAAGGGGAGTCTTACAAATTTTCCAATTCGTGTCTTTGTTCACCCACCAGACCTCAAATAACCTGAAGATGTCGCGGATTAAAATCGGGCCGCGCCTTAAATCAGCTGCGACCGTCCTCGTGTGCCACTCTTACTTTTGAGTAAAGGCCATTGAAAATAGCAGGGAGGAGCGGGTTGCACGATTGTAACTGCTTACCCAAGCCAGCGCGCGCCCAGATTGTTAAGGCCGCCCCCTCTGTCCTGTCGGGTTCAGTTAGAACGCTCACGTCTCCCCTAAGTACATCGTTCTGGATCGGAGCCAGTTTTAAACAGAGTCTAGAACTCCAGAGTGCAGGTTCTAGTCGGGATTAGACGGTCTCATCCTGGTCCCAGCAGGGCATTGACCTGCCGAACTGGCTGCTTTGTACCTGCGCTGCTCTGGAGGTTCACGGTTAATGAACGTCTGTCTGTCTGTCTGTCTGTCTGTCTGTCTGTCTGTCTGTCAAAGAGAGCTTTGTTCTCCAAAGCTTTGTTCTCCAAAGCTTATGCTACAATAAAGTTGCTTAGTCTTAAAGGTGCTATGGGACTCCTTACTTTTTTCTATCTATGTCATTTATAGTCCGTCTTTCTCACTGACACTCAAGGCGGATTACACAGTGTGAGATTAGTACAATCAGTTATCATTTCCATAAACAATGCCATAGGGTAAAATAAATACAAGTTTTTAAAGCTAGATGCTCTCTGTTGTCCTCATATAACCATCTCAGATCTAGGGGGTCGTCTAATTGTAGTTTAGTTTGCTCATTCGGGCTCCGGGCTTTCCTGGGTGGACTCGAACCCAGGCGGCCTGCAGCCCGGCTCAGCGGCAGTAATCACCTGTAGAACGAGCCCGGCGTTGCCGTCTACCTGTGAATCCCTTCGCCGAGATCCAGGAGGCGTCTCTCGTTGGGCACCGTTTCACTGCTACACGCCCACCGCTTGCCTTCGTAGGTGACCCCCCCCCCCCAACACAGATATCCCTCGTGTGCAATTTTCCTCGGCAGCCCGCGCCCCTCCTGCGGGGAACACGGGAGACACGCGGGCAGGGCGCCTTCTCACAGCCCGGAGGCGGCCTCGATGCTGGTTCCAGCAGCGGGAAAGGGCGGAGGTGGGCGGGAGGGGACGTATCTTGCGAGGATCCCCAGCCGGCTGTGGTTACAGGCGATCCCCGGCTCAGATCTGGGGCTGCTCGGCCGGCGTTGCAGTGCTCCCCGGTGAGAAGAGACCCCGCTGGCTCTAGGGCAACACTTTCCACGCGGGTCTGGAAATGCCAGTCTCCCTTCGAGGGCCGAAGGAACCAAATATTTCGAAAACTCGAAACGCCTTAAGGAGAAGTCGCCGTTTGGTTATTTCACCGATGCCCAACCTTTAGCCCCTGGAAACATATGCGGAAGACAATTGGGGGGGGGGGGGTGCAGAAGGTAATATACAGTTGTTATAATTGTGTGATTGTGACCTCCTTTTCAGTCTCTTCGCTTGTAAAGGGTTCTTTTCCTACTACATCCTAACAAGAAGCATTTCGGGCAAGGCTTGCGCTGAGAATTCCCTTGCACGGTTTCCTGTTCCCTACACAACGAGGCGTGGTGGTATAACCCGACCTCGTCAGATCTCAGAAGCTAAGCAGGGTCAGTACTTGGATGGGCGACCACCAAGGAAGACTCTGCAGAGGAAGGCAGTGGGGAAGCCACCTCTGCTTCTCACTTGCCTTGAAAGCAAGTCTTGGGGGCGTCATAAGTCGGTTGCCACTGGAGGGCACATCCGCACTGGCACCCGGTACGACCGCGCAGCAACGTTGTGGGCTGGTTTGGCTTATGAGGTTGATCTCATCACTTCTCTGCCTTCAGCAGCCGGTCTCCCTCAATCATCAGGAATTAGGAGAAAAGCCCGGGTGGTGTTGGACAGAGCCAGGATCTGGCCAACGACTACAGGCCTGTCGTAGGAGTTTCTGGCCAAGTTGGCTCCAGCTCCAAGGAGTGCCCACCTCCTCAGGTGCCAGGGGACTCTTTCTTACTGAAGGGAAGAATAGTCCATCTTAAGCAGAGTTTCCTTCAGAATGACTGTAAACAGATCTAAGAATATTCAGAGCCGCTTGTGTGGCTCCAGAGGCCGTAAGTAAATGCGCACCAGCCAGAGGTTCTCCAGGAAGTGCTCCTCTGCAGGCCGGAGACGGGCAATTAGGTGGTGGTGGAGAGTGCCCTCAAGTCATAGTTGACTTATAGCGACCCCTGGTGGGGTTTTCAGGGCAAGAGACTAACAGAGGTGGCTTGCCATTGCCTGCCTCTGCAACCCCGGTCTTCCTTGGAGGTCTCCCATCCAATTACTAACGAAGGCAGACCCTGCTTAGTTTCTGAGATCTGCCAAGATCAGGCTCTCCTGGGCTATCCAAGTCACGGATATCCAAGCCAACTAGGCAGCCATCTCTTAACTTCGGTTCCACAAAACACAGGGCGAGGTAGAAATCCAAGCCCCGCTGCCTCGCTCACGTGTCTCCTCTCTCTGCAGGGAATACGTGGCGTCCCGGCGTTTCCCAACCAATCCTCCTTCTACGCAAGAGGCCCGGTCCGGTTTGCCTGTCTCCCTCTATGGCACACCGGCGCGCGCACACGTGAGGAGGGGAAACATTTGCCCGGTAAGCGCCGCTCAAAGGGGGAGAAATCTCTTCACCTTGCAGACGAGAACAGAACTGCCTCTTCTGTTCCAACCCCGTTCCACTCTCTTTTGTGGCGTGATTTATCGAGGCCAGAGAAGATTTCCCTGGAAGGGTTTGGGGGGAAATTGTCACCCCCCCTCCTCTGCATGCATTTTCCCAGGCACTGAGACGGTTATCTGCTCTGAAACAGACGCCCTTCTGTCACGACCTGCTTTCTGTTACTTGCCTGCGGTGTACCCCACCTTCAAGTCTATAGCAGGAAAGGATCTTTTTTGAAAACGGCGCTTGGTTGCATGCATTCTGGCCCCCGTTTCCCCCACTTTCCACCGGGGTTAGTTTTATGGAAACGTCCCCTGGGCTTCTAAGACAGCCCCGCGCCCTTTGCGCTGCCCTGAGGGAAAGGGGAAATTGTTTCAAAGGCCTGAATGGATTTCAGCTTCCATCTTCTAAAAGGAGACCAAAAATATGTATTCTTGCGAGCAAATTATTAGAAGAAGACAGAGGATACCGGGATCCAATGACGAGCCAGACCTCAGCTGAGCAGTGGAACTTTTGTGGGGGCTTTTGCAGTCCCTGAAGATGTTGGGGGCGTCTAGAAATTCTGCGAACTGGGACCCTTCCTTCTGCAATTCCAGGCGGAAGGCCTAATCTAAAGAGCAAACCAAACTGGGTCTGAAAGCTGGAATCTCCAGGGGTAGCTCTGGTTTGTCCGCCGGGGCCAAGTTCTCGCACCAGGCGGGAGGTGGGAATATTTGTGGCTAGGAGGTATTTGATGGGTGGCTTTCAAATAAACGGGACTTCTGGTGACACCAAACTCTCCGGCCCAAGAAGAAACGAGCCCCAGGGATCGGTGGGAATGGGAATGAGGTGTGTTCAGGACAGACTGGGTCAAACCTGACCCAGAAACGGGGGTCAAAATCCCCGGGGGGATTCTCCTGCGCCTGTCCTAGGAGATAGGGGGCGTGGAGTCTATTTATTGGTCCTAGTTATTGTTATCACAGTAACCAAAACTACCAGCTCAAGTAAAGCAAAGGTCTCTTTGGCCTGCATATCTGGTAGAGAGGTCCCTTTCCTGTTTGCTGTACCGAAAGGGATTTACTCCAAAGTAAGTATGCCACAGGACTGGAGGTGGAATGGCTTGCATCGGGAAATAACCATGCAGTCTGTAGCAGGAGTGTGACTGTTGCCCCTCTGTGGAGAAAATTAGCTCGGCTGCGGAATTCCGTGGAGAGGAACGGGGCGTGCGCCAGGCAAAGAGGCTCCAGGAGGAGCGCTGGGCAGATTGGAGGTCTCGGCTGGCGGCGGCTGCCAGAGGGCTACGATCCTGCGCACTTTGGAAAGAGCTGCTTTGACCCCACAGCCAGCCAGCCGGCTCCACTGCAGGGTCGCCCGGGTTTGGCCGGCTTCCTGCCGAGCTCCTTCTTTGCCGGGCTCCGGTGTAGAGGAGCAGGCGGCGAGAAGGGGCGGCAATTCAACCCGAGCTGCGGGAAAGAGCGTCCCGGTTTCCTGTGGGAAGGTGCCGGCCGAGGAATCTGACAAGTTAATGGTACAGCTAGACGGCAATTTTCCTTGATTAACATTTCTGCCGAGCAAGCCCAGGCTTGGCCCCGCACGGGAAGGGAAATGGCCTGGCTGCGACAGTCTTGGAAGCGGCCGAAGGGCTTAGGGGAGGCGAGAGGAGCTTCAAGAGCAAGATCGCCGGCCCGAGGCCAAGTCCGGGAAGCTTTCCTGCGCACCCCGGCCGTCCTCTTCGGAGCACCTGCATCGCTGGGGGGGGGGGTTGCACCACGGAGCGCCCCTTCCGAAGGAGCCACAGCCAAGCTCGGATGCCGGAACCATTCCACACTTGAATGAACCGAAGTGCGCCTCTTCCTACACAACAACAACAGCAACAACAATAATTGCACTTATATGCCGCTCTTCTAGACAGATTAGTGCCAAGTTAGACAAATTAACTATTATTCTCTCCACAATACAGCTGGGGAGCTGGGCGCCTACTGAGCTCATGGCAGTAGTGGGATTCGAACCCCTAGAGTGCTGATTTGCTGCCCATCCACTGTGCTACAGCAGCTGATCATAGCTGCATATGTTGATCCCAAACGTCTGAAGGAGGGCGCTCTGACTCTCGAAAGCTTACACCCTGAAAATCTTGCTAGTCTCTACGGTGCTCCTGGATTCAAATCCTGCTCTTCCAGACCCATCCCATCCCATAAACTGCTCACCCATCCGCAGAAATCTCACTGAGGTCAATGGTGCCACTCAGCCTGAGGAGTGAAAGTGCAAGGAACAATCACATGGACACAGGTGTAATGCCCTCAACATATACAAGCCACATGTACTTAGGCGCCACTTGCAGGAACACGGCCTCAAGCACAGCAAGTGATTGGAGTTTTAACACACACGCCCTCCAAGGAGTTTGGGGGAGCTACAGGCCCGCCCCCATTTCATCCTCACAAGTTCAGGCGTAGGTTGGGCTGAGGCCCCCGAGGCACAGCGGCCGGGAAGCTTGAGCCGTCTCCTAGTCGGATACCGGGACCAGGTTACCTCTTGGTCTATTATTACAGAATCTGCAGTCCACCACCAATTTGCTTCCCGGTGGTCCAGTTCCGCGGAGCAACCCAACATCACCCTCCTTCTGGGCAGAATATCCCCATTTTTTGCCAATGTCCTTATTATTTTCATTAAGATCAAATCGTCTTTCCTTAAAAACGCATTTGCAATTGAGTTCCCACCGTGGGGTGTGTAGAACACGTATTTAAAACACGTATCATATGCCAGGGCATTAGCCTGGTTTACTCCACATGTGCACACACGCATATTATTTAAATTCTGCATTACAAACAAACTTGTTCGGTATCGATGTTCGGTAAAATGCAGGCATAATCCAGTTCACGCTGGGAGGAGATTATCTTTGCAGGATCTGCTAGAGGACACAGACAGGTCGACTCACGATCCAAAATTAAATCGATCTCAAATCCGAACTAGCGTTGCAACCCTATGCAGAGTTAATCCGAATCAATGGGTATAGAATGGAGTAACTCTGCATAGGATTGCACTGTTAGAAGCATACTTTGGCGGTAACAATTTTTGACACCCTGCTTGCTATGCTTTGCTTTAAGTGGAAAATAAATTGATAATTACATTTTAAAGAAGGCGAGGAGTTTTGATCCCTTCGTGTCCGGCTTGGCTCTACTTTTCCTGGGAAGTTTTATCGTCCACCATTGGGAAGTTTTGTTCTCATCCCGAGTTGGGGGCTGGGGGACAGTCGCACGGCCCCCATTTATTGCCCGAAAGACTACGACCTAGTCTTTCAAGTGCGCCACTCTCTGCGAGGTGACTAAGGCCAATATCTGCATGCAAAGTAAAGAACAAGCTACCGAGTTTCTTCACTGTCTCCCAGTGGTGTTACAACTTATTCACACGGTCTAATGCCGGTATTTCGATTCAGGTTTCCAAGGAAGCAAATCTCCGAGAGGGACAATGCTAGTAAAAGAACGTAAGATTTAGGTGTGAGCCTTAAAAGATCTTTTCCGGCCTGAATTTAAAGCTGCAACCCCAAAGATGATAAATGAGGAGTCATTCCTATTAAATTCAGAGGCGTTAGCTGTGTTAGTCTGTAGTAGCAAAATAGTAAAGAGTCCAGTAGCACCTTTAAGACTAACCAACTTTATTTGCAGCATAGGTTTTTGAGAGCCACAATCTCTTCGTCAGATGCAATTTTATTGTAGCAAAAGCTTTCGAGAACCACTGCTCTCTTTGTCAGATGCATCTGACGAAGAGAGCTGTAGTTCTCGAAACCTTATGCTTCAATAAAGTTGGTTAGTCTTAAAGGTGCTACTGGACTCTTTACTATATTCCCATTAAAATCAGCGAGCACACCTATTTTATAGTTTCCATCCTGGTTTTCCAGAGCTAAACTTACTTCCAGAAAAGTGCTAGGATTTGAGGATTAGAGCAGGGGAGTAGTCCGGAGAAGGCATATGGAGATCTGAACTCCTTTGGAATATTTCTGGGCTCGTCAAACAGTTTTTGGTTTCCATTTATTTATAAACAAGTCTCTTTTAGCCCGCTTATTTGCCGTGGGGTTTTTTTGGAGGGAGGGAGAGAATGTAGAGGCAATATTCTCCCTTGTTTCTATGAATCAATCCACTTCCCAGCTCCCAGGATTCTGGCCATTGAAGCACTGGGGTAACTGTTTTGAAAGTGTACACAATTCATTTTCAAATTGCATTCGCCTTTAATACAATCAGAATAGACGGAGGGAACTTCGTTCTGCGGGGATTCATGCAGACCCCACCCCACAAAATTTCTAACTAAGACCCTGGATTGGAGCTTTACCCATCCTTGGGAGATGTAAAGATCATCGCCGGGCTGGCCCATCTTCCCTCCCACCGAGACACGCAGCGCTGTCATCGAACAGATTGATAAGGCGCTTCGGTTCAAACACGCTTGCAAACGGGCGCGTTGTAAATAGGATGTCAGTATGGAAAGCAATTGGTCCGATGCAGCAGGACTAACTAAGAGCGGTTGACTTAGAAATACGTTCTAGCGAAAGCCACGGGACTCGTTTGCAACCTGATTTAAGGGGAAGGTGGCTTTGATTAAAGGAGTTTGTCCCCGGGCTCCGGCTTTATTGCTCTGTGGGGGCTGGGATCTTGAAGGTTCAGTCCGAGGCATGCGAGAGCAAAATGCAGAGCAGCGGCGGATCGAGTCCTCCGAGATTCTCAGCAGGACTCTAGGCACTGGGGTTGGAACCCCCCGAATAATGCGGAGACATGAACGCTTTGGCTGGCTGGTCTCTAAAAATGCTTACTTGCAAGTCAACCGCCCCGAAACCAATAGGACTTCCCAAGAGCCGTGTTGAGGATGCCGGGTTAAGTGGAGAAGTCCTTTCGGGAGAAGCTGCGTAGGAAAAACCCCCACACGGGTGGCTGGAAGGCCCCTGACCGGTTAAGCCGGCGGTTCCGGCTGAAGTCAGGGGCGGGAGGGGCACAGGAGGGGCCATCCCTTGGTTTGCGAAGTGGCTGGTGTCCACGGGGTAAGCCGGCCAGATCTACGGCAGATTCCTGAGCTGACTCAGGCCTGCCGGGGGTGGCCGCGCCTGCCCTTCGGCGAGGGCGCCCCGATCCCCCGGCGCTGCCTTCCGGGCGGGGAGGCCGGGTGCCTGCTTGACAGCTCGAAGCTTAAATCACCGCCGGGGCCGGCTTTGTTAACGGCCTGGCAGCCAAGCGCCTCGTTCCGCCTGATTGGGCTTATTGCTTTGAAATAGGATATATTATCTATAATTATAGAGATCGCGGAGGAGACGGTCAGCCTCGCGCTTTCATCTTGCCCAAGTGCAGCGAAATGTCGCGATCGCATTAATTGGGGCCGCTTGAAATAGAGCCTCCCATTCATCGCTGCCCGCGCTCGCCTCCCGGCCTTAAAGGGGCAAGCAGCACTCCCCTCTCTCTCTCCCCCCCCTCTCTCCCCCCCCCTCTCTCTCTGTGTGTGTGTGTGTGTGTGTGTGTGTGTGTGTGTGTGTCAGTGTCTCAGAGAGAGAGAGAGAGAGAGAGAGAGAGAGAGAGAGAGAGAGAGAGAGAGAGAGATCGGGCATCCTGCGCACTGCCGCAGACCGGCTGGCTCTAGTTCAAAGAAGACCGGGGTCGGCGGAGCCGGGGCCAGGAGGCAGCCTGGATCCCCCCATATGACTTTCCCGGCCCCAAGTTTAACTGCGGAGACCGGAATTAGCTGCGACTTTTCACGGCCCCACTGGGAATGAAAACGGCCTTTGCGGGGAGGGCGGGTGCCTCAGGCTGCAGTCCTAAGGAGGCTTTCCTGAGAGCAAGCTCCACAGAATAACACCGAACTCAGTTCTGAGTAGAGCTGCTTAGTTTCGGGCGCACAGGCAGCCGCGTGTTTTAGACGTGACTTGGAGTTTCGTCCCTTTGCGATCAATGGGCCTTGACTGCCAAGTAAGAGTGCGCAAGAGTCGTGGATGCGAGTTTCATTACAACCCTTGGGAACCAAGACAACTTCACGTACTACTTTTCTTCATGTGGAGAGAGATGGTTTAAGTACACCTAAATCTAGTTCTGCATTAGCAGCAAAATAAAAGAGGTGGCTCCTTAAAGACTAGCAAACCTTTTGCGAGCTGGTCTGCATCTGAAGAAGCGAGCTCCGACTCCGGAAAGCTTGCGGGGTAATAAATTGTGTTGGTGGCCTAAAATGTAAGTGCGACGCAGGAGTACTTGCAAACCCCAGCCCTATAGCCTTATATTCACCCAGAGAGCCACGGCTGGCTACCTTCATGTACGTTTTAGGAGAAGGTCTACAAATGCAATTTATAGATGCAACCGATTTGTCTTCGACACGTACTGGGTGCGAGCTCACACGTGTTGCTTGATTTATCTCGGTTTGATTACTGCGCCCTTGATGGGCCTGTACGTGTAGGCGAGCATGACAGACGGAAGTTCGGCGCAACAGACCGAGTCCACCCGGTAGATGTTGCCGCCAAGTGATGAGAGCGGACACTTGTGAAGCGGCCCTTACTGACAGGCATCTGAACGTGTGAATGGGTTTTTCCTCCAACTGTCTTGCTTTGTGTTAAACTCCTGGGGTACACGTACAAAACATCGCTTGGTACTGACGACCTAAAGCAGCCTGCGGTGCTCCAGGACTGGCGGGACCTCCCCGCCAAAGGGTACTCACCGGCAAACCCGAGTGGGCCATAATGGGGTCATGTTATTTACGGTTTTTGGTCACAAATTTAATTTTTTATTTATGTCGTTTATGTCATTTATGGTCTGCCTTTCTCACTGAGACTCAAGGCGGATTACACAGTGTGAGAATAGCACAGTCAATATCAAGGACATTTCCACAAACAATGCTGTAGGTGAATAGATACAAGTTCACAGAGACTAGCTTTAGCAGGAACCCAATACTACATACTGGTGAGTGGTGAAGTCTATGGTGGGTAACTTTGGGGCCTGCCCCACTGGAAGGAACCGAAGCGAGTTGGGCTAGTTGCAATGGGGGTGGCGGGGGAGACCCTCCTGGTGGATTATGCCCAGAGCAGAGCAAATAGTGCAGCGGGAGGGGGGGGGGGGGCTGTTGAGTCTGCGCAGAAGGTCCGGTTTCCAGATGCCTGTAGCCCTGCAGGCCGAACCAGGCAGCAAGGAAGCCGCCAGCCTCCGGGACGCAGCTCTGGGTCTGCTGCGGGTCCGCGCTGCATTCGGAGGGGCTGCGCCGCTGACTCTCCGCTCTTGCTGGCACATCGCGTCCGGAAGTGAAGAGCATCAAAGAGAAGCAATTGACTGTACTAATCTCACACTGTGTAATCCGCCTTGAGTCTTAGAGAGAAAGGCGTACTATAAATGGCATTATTATTATTATTATTATTATTATATTAACAACAACAACAACAACAACAATAAAGAACGCCTCTCTCTCGATCTTGTTTAAGTGCTGGGGAGGTCGCGGCGGCGTCTCAGGAGAGAAGGGGCTGCTCATGACGTCAGCAACCCCGACTTCAGGTCGGCTGAGTCCGGGTTCCCACGTGCATGCAGGTCCCCGGTGTCTCAGCACGGGATTAGGGCGCACGTGATGCTCGGCCGCCTAGTATGATAGTGTGTGCCGCAGGAACAAAATTGTATTGGGGAGTAGGAGAAATGAACGTCCACACGAGCGAGCTGTCCCCGGACGCTGCAGCCCTCAACAGGTATGGACGACCCTCTGATCCTTCAGATGTGATCTGGAAATAAGAACAGGAAACAGAACAAGGGGGCAACTGGACTGATATTCAGTCCGGTGGGCTTGACCGGTTTAAGGGTTTCCCAGTGGAGGCTGGAGACCAGCTAAACCAAAATATAATACCCCAGCAGTCAAAACCGACAAACGGGGTAGCCCCGGTTTTGTCCTTATGGGGAGATAAGAGGGGCTGGCTTCCCCCTGTCGCGGTGCCCAGCACCTCATTCCCTCCCACACGCCCCTCAGCTGCAAAATCTACCATTTACTTCCGAGGAAAAGCATTTGGGATCGGTGTGATGTGCCTTTACTTTTGTCTTTCCCCGAAGAATATTTTAGGTTCGGGTGGAGAGTTTTTCTTCTTATGGTTGCTGTTGTAATTTCATTGGACCTTAAAGGGCCAGAGGACTCTCCCCCCCCACACACACACACATTGGGGCTCGTGAGAATGGCCGGCCTGTCAGAGAGCGAGCGAAATCCCGTTTTCGCGATCCTTCTGCGTCTCCCCGCCGACTAGCCAACGTCGAGGAGCAGATTTCACACGTGTTTCTCTGCCTCGAGTCAACGAAACCTGAGTAGGACTCGTGGGCGACGGACCCCATCCCCCTCCTCAGTCCAGGGGGGGGGGTCACCACTCGGGCTCCTTTATAAGGCAGCGCGCAGAGGCTCCGATCCTTCCCGAAATAATGGGGCTCCTGCCGAAAGGGAGAGTTGCGGGCCACGCACATTCCGATGTTCGTCCGAACAATCCCCGTGACAAACACCCCCCCGGCTCTCCTTTGCGCCCCGCCCCCCTGTCCCGGGGATCCGAGGGAAGGCTCAACGGGCACGAAAAGCAGAATAAGGGGGGGGGGGTGTGACGGGCCGAGACGGCTAATTTCGCCCGGCGGACTGTGCCGGTGTCCCAGGGCTCCGGCGCCTTGCTCCCTGGACGCGGGTTCACGTCCTGAATAGCCCCCCTCCCGCGGGAGCCTTTGATGCCGCCGCCGCTGGCGCCTAAAGACAACAGCCCTTGTCTGCCCATTAGAGGCGCTGACTAATCGTGACAGATTGTTTATTCTCGCAATTAGCGATGCCGCCGCTTCTGGGAGCCGCCGCTCCGCCACCCCTCCCCTCCCCCCCCCGGCCGGCCCAGCCCGGCCCGGCCTGCCCGACCCGGCCTTTCCTTCCAAAAAGGACGGTTCGCAGCCGCAGGGAGAAAGCCGCAGGTTCCCACCAGCATGCGGAGCGGAATCTGGCCGCGAGGAAAGAAAGAAAGAAAGAAAGAAAGAAAGAAAGAAAGAAAGAAAGAAAGAAAGAAAGAAAGAAAGAAAGAAAGAAAGAAAGAAAGAAAGAAAGAAAGACGCACTTTACACTTATCCTGGAGGGCAGGCGGATAAAGTGCAGGAAATCCCACCCCCCACCCCTTTTTAAATTTTACTGTCCTCGTTTCAAGTACACCGACGCAGTAAACTGATGTTTCGCCCAAACTTTGTTTTACGACGAGGTCTGGAGAGCGAGTTTGCACATATCAGATCAGATTTTTTCTCAACACCCCCCTCCACCCGCTTCTTAATAAATTTATTCCTGAAAGAAAACACCGTGCCACACTTACTAGGATGTTGGTGGGGGCAGGCGGAAAGCTAGGCATAAACTGCACAGGCGACCAGATTTACAACGCAAAACTGGCGCGCTGGTAATTATGTCCGTTTCCCCCGCCGGCGCGTCCTTCCAGTCCGCCCACGTCCATATAATGCAATCGAGCGCGGGGTGAAACCGGATCAGGCAGATTAACAGATCACTGCTTAGTATCTTTACAAAGGCCTAACAAAGGAATGTTCACAAGAGATCGATACACTTTCATCTACAATAAATGTGTGTATAAATTAGGAACCGTTTCTTGCGTGTATTATCTACTGCATTGTTTTCTACTTTTGTAATTTTATTTTGTTGCATTGTGTATAATACATGGCGTCTGATACTTTCTTTTTGCATTGTTTCACTTTTTATAGTCCTTATAGTGTTTGTTGAGATTTCACGCTATTTGATTCCATTGTTTTACACTGGGGTAATCTGCCTAGTCTCGCAGCCAAAAAAGGGAGGGGGGGAGAGCTATAAACATAGCTCCCCCCCCATTCTTCAGCTAATGATATTGTGTCTATGTCTGTTAAAAATGGCCTGTGAATGCATACCAACAGATAGCTAGCTAGATAAAGCCAGTGTGGTGCAGTGCTTAGAGCATCAGACCAGAATCTGGAAGAAACAGGTTCGAATCCCCTCTTTGCCATGGAAGCTTGCTAAATGGCCTTGAGGCAGTCACACATTCACAGCCTAGCCTACCTCACAGGGTTATTGTAAGGATAAAATTGAACGATGTAAGCAGCTTTGGGTCTCCGTTGCTCAGAAAGGTGAGGTATAAATGAATAACTAAGAATGTCATATCTGTATTCACACCTCCCTAAATCACTGCGGATACAGTGAGTTAAAACACCTCTAAGCATCACACGCTGCATAACTTTCCTGCTTTTTGACCTTGCCGTGGTATTATTATTATTATTATTATTATTATTATTATTATTATTATTATTATTATTATTTATTTTAATGTACATGGATCAGCTGATTGGGAAAAAATTAAGATGTGCCAGAATGCGTCCTTGTGAGCATTTATTTTTTTAAAAAAATATGGAAGCTAAAGGGACCGGTCTCAGTTCTCCAGAAGCTTCCGACAGTGGGGGAAAGCCGAGGGAAAGGCCGCAGTTGAGGCCGAGACTACCGCGGGCCGCAGCGCATTCTCCTTTGGAGCTGGAGCGCGTCGCCAGCGTCCCACCCCGCAGACGGCTGCAGATTCCCGTGCCCGCGCCATCTCCGCCAGCCCTTTCTCCCCGTGCCCGCAAGTGCAGCCCCCCCCCCGGCGCCCCTCCCAGGCACCTCTCCGTGCCAGGCACCCCTCCCCGCGGGTCCAGTGCAAAAGGCCCTCCGCCGACAATCCCCTTAACCGACGGCCGGGCCTCCGGGGTTGCGCCGAGATTAGAGCCACGCGGGTCTCCATGAACTTTGCGCAGAGCTGCGCCGTTTGGGGGCAAATTCGTCCTGGGGCACATTCTTCCTCTATAAAGAGGAAGAAAAGGACTGGCATAAGTCCTTAATGGACGGCGACTCGAGGGGAGGCTTTGAGGCTTCCTTTGGGCCGTTAAGACGCCCATCGCCAGGCAGCCTCCCAATTGTCCGAGGGAGCAAAGCCCCCGCCGCGCCCTGCCCCTTCCTCGGCGCAAAGGCAACCCGCAGCGCACATCCGACGTTTCTCGGATATCGACGACCCTCGCTTCGCCTTGGCTTCCTCTTCCTTTGGGCAGGGGGCGTTGGCTGCCTTGCCTCTGAGGAGACCCGTTTTGTCTGCGTCAATAACAGGTTATGCGGGGCAGATCGTCCACAGGCTTGTTAAGGCCGCTGGGTTTAATCCACTTTAGCCCGTGGATGGGAAGAAGCAGCTGATTCTGCACACCTTGGATAATGCACTTTCAATGCACTTTATCAATATATTGTCGAAGGCTTTCACAGCTGGAGAACGATGGTTGTTGTGGGTTTTCCGAGCTGTATTGCCGGCAATACAGCCCGGAAAACCCACAACAACCACTTTATCAATAGTTTGAGGTGGGTTTTTTGTTCCGCACACAACACAATCTGTTCCAAATGATCTATAAAGGGGGAAGTGCTGTGTGCAGAATCACTCAGTGAAGCTTCACCCCGCACCTTTGGCTTCTGGGTTGGACCCACCACTCTTTCCGCAGCACCCGAATACGGTGTGATTTTTTTATAAGAAAACAATCAGGCTTCTCCCCTTGAAAGCAGTGCCCTACTTGAGCCAGATCCTGCCCTATACATGAGGAGGGTATGTTGGTTTTGGCGGGTCTGTTTCTAACTATACTGCGAAGACGCACGCCTCCCCCCCTCCCCCAACATACACTACGTACAGAAACAGAACTTTTAAGTCCGAAAGTTTCCGAAAATACTTGGACAGTCTAATCCTAAGAATGCTTTCCTGGAAGAATTATCTATTGAGCAGACTGGAATAGGCTTCTGAGTAGCCTGGGATAGGAGTGTTCTCTCAATAGTTTAACACGGGGGGGGGGGAGTCAGGAAAAGAGCGCCCCTCGCCTCAAACAAAGCCCCAGAATAACTCGCCGGGTTCAAACCCCAGCCGAGCATTTCCATTCCAGAGGGGAAGGGCAGGGAATCAAAGCAAAACAAACAACCCCCCGACGTGAATTGCATGCGAGGCGGCGCGAAGAGGAGCCCCCTCGGCCACCGCCCCGCCCCCCAAGCGCGCCACCCCTCCCGGCTGCGCGTCCACACAGGCCGCGCCCGCGCCCGCGCCCCAGTCCAGCGAGGACTCCTGCGCGCCGCGGCCAATGGGAGGCGAGAGGAACACCCCTCGGCGCCGCGATTGGCCGCCGTCGGAGCGGGCCGCGCTTTATTAAGGCGGCCTGCGCCGGAGCGGGCCTCGGAAAGTGGCCCGAAGTGCAGCCGGGCGCTGGAGGCGGCCGAGGGAGCGAGCGAGCGAGCGCGGCGGGGGGAGCGCGCGGCCGCGTCCCGGTCCGGCCCCGACGGCGCCCCCGCCCCCGCCCCCATGAGCCGCGGCGGCCGCTCAGGTGCCGCATGGCCCCGGCGCTGGATATGACTTCTGTGCCGAGCGGAGTCCCAGCCGAGGAGGCGCCCGCGCCGGCCTTCAGCAAGCTCGGCCCGGCGGCGGGCGCCATGGGCGGCGAGGAGGACGGCGTCGGCGACAAGCCCAAGGGGGCTCCGGCGCTGCTGCCCTTCAGCGTGGAGGCGCTCATGGCCGACCACAGGAAGCCCGGCGGCGGGTGCCGGGAGCGCGACGGCGCGGCCTGCGGGCCCGACCTGGGAGGCCCCTCGGCCCAGCAGACAGCCCTCAGCCCCCGGCTCGGGGGCTCCGCCGCCGCCGCGGCGCCAGAGAGGCCGGCCTCCCCGCTGGCCCTGGCCAGCCATTTTGCCGTCGGAGGATTAGTGAAGCTGCCCGAAGAGGCGCTTGTCAAAGCCGAAAGCCCGGAGAAGCCCGAGCGGACGCCCTGGATGCAAAGCCCGCGTTTCTCCCCGCCACCCCCAAGTAAGTGGGCCAGCCGGGGTGCGGGGACGTCGGCCCTCTTGGGGAGGAAGCCCATAACGGACGCCTTGGCCTGAGCCGCAGCCCGGTCGGATTTGGGTCCTCACAGCCGAGGGGGGCTTACTTGCAAGGAAACCTATTGAGGGTCGGAAATGTCTGTGCCGGGGGTTTGTTGCGGACTCTGATTGCCAGAAAGCGCCTGTAGAATTGCGGTCTGAATGCCGTTGGCAGGAACGGGGCCACCCCGCTCTAACGGTGTTTACTTGGAAGTAAGGACGATCGGTTTCGGCTGGGACGGCTCCCCCTGGTTTCAACGGGGCTTCCTTCCAAGTCAAAATCAAAGGTCAAACGATGCTAGTGTTTACTTTCACTTCACTCTGTGTAGAAGCTCGTGGCCTCAAACCAAGAACCCCCGAGCGCGTTGGAAGTCACATTCCAATGGCATCTCTCTTGCAAGGAAACAGGTTTCGAACCTGATGCCTGTTGGCTTGGCTGAGAAGCCGGCGCTCAATTGCCTTCACACGCACACCCCTTGCTCCCGTGAGTAATGGATCGGGCGTTGTAGATCATATTTCTCCGAGCTTTGAAGCCCCGAAAGGCCTTTCCAAACGGTCCGGCCTGAATCTGCTGGTCTAGGCAGCCGGTCAAGCGGCTTTCCTGCACTTGCCCGGCTGATGGCCTGCTTCGGGGGCCCTGCTGCAGCTGGCCCGGTTCTGCCAGTCGCGCGGCCTTGGGGCCCATGGCTCCCGGGGTTCGGGATCAGTCCCACCATGGGGGAGGCTGAAAAGCGGCCTGCCCCTGGATGCGAAGCCCCTTGCTGCGGGACGCAACAGGTTTCATTTCCAAAGCCCGAAATCCTCCTCCTTCCCTCGATGGTGGCATACAGGATTGAAACCGCAGCAAGAAATAATAAACCAAACGATCAGGGACCCGATTCTTGGGGGGGGGGGGTGATAGAGGACTGCTTATTTCTCCCTCCTTCCCTGTTCATCGTCTTTAAGCCGCAGTATTTTACCAGTAGAACGCAGACACTTTCGCCCCGCTTTGGCGGGTCAAGCGGCTTATTTTCGAGGACGCGCGTTTAGGCGTTGCCGTGTCTGCCCGCGCAAGGGAGAAGATATTTTCCCCCTGTTCACAAAGGCCTTCCGCCCTGTGAAATACTCTCATCTGCAGACCGCTTTAACCTCAGTATTTGACCTTAAAGGAGGAAGAATCGGCGACGTGAAGGTGTCCGCTTTAAAATGCCTCCTATCCTGCTGAAATCAAAATACTTCTAAATGTTTTGGCAAAAAGAATTTCCCAGTTAACCTAGAAGAAGATGCTCTTCCTGCCCCAAGCCCCTTCCATCTTAACTGGGTTCTCCAAATGGAAGCACCCGTTGCTCGCTTTTAGGCACTTTCGCTTTTAAATACATAATCTGAATGGCTTTTCTGCGAAATGCTCAAAGCGCTGCAAATCTGCTTTTATGTCTAAAGCCTTTTCCTTGAGAAATGGTTGGGTTCCGAAGGAGGCCTGTGATTGCAAAGGCACCTCGATTTTCCAAAGGACGTTGGGTTCCAAAACATTCCGAATTATTTAGAAGCACCTGTGGATGCAAATTAAAGTATCTTGGAATTCAGTTTGCTATTCAGATCAAATTCTCCCGTCTGCTCCGTCTTTTATCGTTGCACTTTTTACACCAATTTTTATCCGGACAGTTTTTCTTCTTTTTTTCTTTCTATGGGGAGAGGGCAAGAAAAGCATTTTTGTCTTAACAACGCGGCCTGCCAGACTCTTGTAAAGGGAATCGGAATCCGGCTTCCTCTGAGCAAATCTTGCTAAGTTTGTGCCACCAAAGTTTCCACTCACCATATAAGGAACGAAGTCCATCCTGCGTGGCCGCTCTGAAAGATCGAAAAGCAGAGCCTAGGAATTAAATGCATTCGAATTACAAAGAGGACTCTCCAAATTTGCGTCCTGCGGTGAGGAACTTTAAATCACCCAAGGATGCAGTCTACAGAGAAATTCTCCTGGGAAGAAAAATTGGAATTTTTGGACACCTGCTAGGTACAGCTCGGGTGGTGCCTGCGGAGGAGAACTTTCTTCTGTGTTGGCCTGCCATGATAACATACTTTGCAAACAGCTCTGAGTGGGCCTTAAGTTGTCCTGAAGGGCGGTATATAAATCGAATGTTGTTATAGCTTTTAAAAAACATAATCTGAATTGTTTTTCTGCGAAATGCTCAAAGCGCCGCAAAGCTGCTTTTACGCCCGCGTGCCTTGACCTTGTTTTGTTTTAGGCTGCTGCGGTTTTAAGCAGGGCGTCTGGAAAGCAAGTTCGAACCAAATCGGTCAGACTTGCTTCCAAGTAAGCCAGCTTGGAGCGAGTGTTACCTAAAACCTTCTCTTTCCGCTCAGCCGGCTGTGCTTTGGAGGAGGGCCCGTTCCTTTTAAAGCAGACCGTAAAGGGGATCAGAACGTGTTAATTTGGAGTTCATAATTAATGACTGTGGCCTCTGTTTCCCAGGAGTGTCATAAAGGGCATGTGACTGACAGGAGCTGGCCTTTTGATCTTTTTTTTTGTTCAATAAAATACAGTCGCCTTCCTGGCCCCTTCCTTCCCTGCTACTAATTGATTTCTCCCGCACACCCTCTCTCTCTTCCACTCCAACGTCCACAGACCCCTGTGCTGGGGCGAGGGGTGCAGGCACCCCGTTTTTCCTTGGAGTAGGGGGGGCACCCTTTGGGGGAGGGCACCCACTTTTCGTGGACTGGCGCATTCTTCCTCAGACAGCGGCAGTTTGCGTAGCTATCAATCGATTGGTCTTTAAGGCAAGACTTTTTGGTTGTGTCAAATCTAGAATCCGACTAAAACAGAAGGTGTTCGGGTGTAAATAACTAGTCGCCTTTGTTGCCCACATCTCACCCGATTAATCGTTGATCTTAATGGATCTGGTCTGGAACCTCGTTCCCAACCCTCCCAGATTCTTTGATGTAAGACTTTCAGTGAAATGCAGTTTGGTCGCTAGCCTGTTTCCTTGCAAGTAAGCCCTAATCTAGTTTAATGATAATACTAATTACCTCCTTCTAAGAAGTGCATAAAATCTTGTCGTCTCAGCCACAGAGACCAACAAGGTTTTCAGGGTTATAAACTTTCTAGAGTCAAAGTTCCAGAGGAGCCTTTGACTATCGAAAGTTTATATCCTGAAAACTTTGTTGGTCTCTAAAGCGCTACTGGACTCAAATCCTGCTGTTCCCCTGAAAACCAACACAGCTATCTACCCCAGACTATCAGCTATATAAGACGTTTAGGATCCCAGTCTAACTTTCCAGTTGGTCTAAATAGGTTTAAATCCAATAACTATGCTTAATTGTTTTTTTTGAACCCAGCTCTCAAAACTGCCTTCAGAATTCAACGAGAGTGTATTGCAGTCAAGTTAACTAGAAATAACAAAAGAAAAATCAATTCGACCCATTAGCTTCAGTGCGTTTGAATTCGTTTCACGCCGTGTTCTGTTTCTTCATCCCCTCCAACCCGATTAAGAAAAAAAGCTTTTTTAAAGGGCGAGCCCCTTCCCGTTTCCTTCCAGTATGTAATCCGTCTTGGATCTCAGTGTGAGAGGCGGACTGCAAGCAAGCAATAATAGTAATTTCGCTGGGACTTGAGGCAGGTTAAGCATCAAATGGTCGGACAAGATCGTCTGACAGCCCACTTCTAAGCGTGTTTACTGGGGAGGAAATGCCTCTGAGTTCAGTGACCTTGATTAGCCGCTAAAGAGATTCAGGAAAGGCTGCTATGCGCCAGACGTTTGCCCGGGTTAAACTAATGCGCACTCGATCCGGGAGGGCTCAGCCGTTCCCATCCTTTGCGCCCCGCTCTGGTGCCTTTGGTTCGACGGGCCTTGGCTCAGTTGGACCCCGTTGGACGTGTGGCTGGGGGAGGGTTGCTCGACGGGGGGAGGAAGGGGACTGGGGGGGGGGGCTCGCTGGCTTCGGCCTTAACGGCGCCGCTGTCTCCGCAGGACGCGCCAGCCCGCCGGCCTGCACGCTGCGCAAGCACAAGACGAACCGCAAGCCCCGGACGCCCTTCACCACGGCGCAGCTGCTGGCGCTGGAGAGGAAGTTCCGGCAGAAGCAGTACCTGTCCATCGCCGAGCGGGCCGAGTTCTCCAGCTCGCTGAGCCTGACCGAGACGCAGGTCAAGATCTGGTTCCAGAACCGGCGCGCCAAGGCCAAGCGCCTGCAGGAGGCCGAGCTGGAGAAGCTCAAGATGGCCGCCAAGCCGCTGCTGCCGCCCGCCGCCGCCGCCTTCGGCCTCTCCTTCCCACTGGCCGCGCCCGCCGTGGCCGGCGCCTCCCTGTACGCCTCGTCGGGGCCCTTCCCGCGCGCCGCCCTGCCCGTGGCCCCCGTCGGACTCTACGCCGCCCACGTGGGCTACAGCATGTACCACCTCTCCTAGAGAGAGCCCCCGCGGGACCCTCGACGGCCAGAGCGAGGCGCTGCCCGGGGCGCCCGGACTGCAGGGCCTTGACTCGACGGCCCCGGGGCGCCACCTTTGCCTCCGCCTCTGCCGCGCCGGCCCGGGAGGAAAGGGGCTCTGTGTACCATACTGTACAGCTGAAAGTTTATTATCGTTTATATTCATAGCTATATTTGATAAATAAATTAATTTTAAATGACCCCGGTTGACCTGCTTGGCCTCTCTCGACGTGCCTGTGCCGCAGCACTCCCCTTGGGTCTAACAGGAGGGGGGAAATTCGCTGAGGGTGTCTGTGGCCCAGTTTCTGAATGGACTCCTTTCCCAGTGGCTGGAGGAGAACTTGGGGGGGGGGGGGCTTGTGCTCCTTTACTGAAAGAAAGCCCCGGGATCGCAGCAGATTTGATTGCCAATCAGCACTTTCAGAAATCTCTAGATTCTCTCCCCTTTCTGATAAAGATCTACAGGAGCAGCATATTATTAGAGAAGTTTCTTCTGTTTATGTAACCCGGGCCCTAAGCCACGCTCCTTCCAATAATTGCAGGAATGTATTTCAATCGTTTGTGTGCAAAAACGACAGTGTAGTAGATGGGGGGGGTGGCTGGGGGGGGGAGAATGCAATCAAAACAAGATTAGAGAAGGCAGAAGAAGGCGACAGTGTATTAGGTGCCCCGCCCAGATTAAATGAGCGCCTCTTTTTTCCAGGACTGCAAATCTCCCCTCTTTTGAGTTTCAAAAAAGCCAAAATCTCCTTTCTAGCTCTGGACCCTCCTTGGGAAAATGATTGTTTGAAGTAAATGAATTTTAGTCGGCTGTGGAGCAGAAGACCAGTGGGAGCTGGTCTGCTGGCATTTGAAGACCTCGACCCACTGGAATATGTGACCTCAAATCCAGTTAAATCAACATTCTATGGAAGGGTGCCTGTGACGCCTGTTGGGAACGCATAGCCTGTCCTATGCCTATTCTCTTTAAAAGTAGCACCTACTGAATTCAGTAGAGATGATTCCCATAATAACACACTTTGAGTGTGTCTCTCTGAGTGGGTGTTGTCTTGAAGTGCAGTTTATTATTATTATTATTATTATTATTATTATTATTTACACAGGGCCATGCCCTTTCAAAGGTGGTGGTGGGGGGTTTACAGCCGAAGTTACAAAAGATACAGAATGCCCCAACAGAATTCAACTGTGTGTGTAAATACGTGGATTTTCTTCCAGTTTACGTCCAACCCGAGTAATTTGGCGTTAGGTAGGTTGACTTGGAATCCAATGAGTTTTGCTCTCAAATAAGTTTCTCTGATTTCCTAACCTAGCGACTGGTTTGAGGGTTAGGCTGCTAAACCCCTTCAAACCGACTTGATTTGGCTGCGGATCTATCGGCCATCCTGCAACTGCCTGGTTCAGAGGAGGCGTTAGGGGCGCCCCCCTCCCCAGCTGCTGGCTGGGCCAAGGGTAGGAGGGAAGGGATTCTGGAGCCCTGGATTTTGGCAGAGGGAAGGAATCCAGCCCTGGCCTGTGCTTTCTCCCGAGCCAGGCGCCTCCAAGCTCTCAGGGACTCCCAGCCCGCGGTTTTCTGGACTGTGTAACTCCTAACAAGGTCAATTTCCACCCGGCTCCGCCTGCAGTCTGAACTTGTCAAAATGCCCCTCCAGAAAAGACTGGCGGCATTAAAGGGATTCCGTTGCAGGAGGGCAGGGGGGCTCGTCAGAGGCTTCAAGGGAGAGGTGGAAAAGTTGGGGGACAAAGCCCGGGGGCGGGGGAGTGCGTGAGTGGCCCAAACCCTTGGGCGGGGCCGGCTCCGGTGTTAGACGCACATCCCTGCCTAGAAACCAACAAGCCCAAGAGACCGACCCTCCTCTGCCCCGTTTCGTTTCGCTGGAGCACCAAGGAAGGGACCTCCCTTTCGACTCCCAGTCCTGTGGCCGATTGTCGGCGTGGGCCGAGAAGCCAGAGCCTCCGAAAGGGAGCGGGGCGGGTGCCCGTTAGGAACAGGAGCCCCGACCCAGTTAGGCCGCAGGACCGGACCTGCGAAACGGACTGCTGACGTCTGCCGCGCCAACAGCTGCCCGACGCTAGTCCGCGCTCCTCGGGCGTGAGTCCCCCCTAGAGCTTGAGCGCCCCCCGGCTTAAGTGGCTCGGGTGCGCGCCTCTGACTCTGGGCTCCAAGAGCGCCGGCCCCTCCCTGCGCGGCGCTTCCTTCATTGCCCCGAATTGCTCTCTGGCAGGCACCCGGGGGGGGGGGGGCTCCAGCCGGGCTGAAGCTGCGGGCCAAGCTCGACTCAGCCGCGCTCCTTCCGCCTCTTGCGCCTGGCAAGTCTCTCCAGGCGAAGCTTTTCCCGCGGCCTCCCCCAGCCCCAGACCAGCTGGCCGGGCCTTGCCTGGCGCCCTTCCTCGGGAGAAAAGCAGCGGGGCTTGGCCGGCCTTTCCCACGTTCTTCGGCGAAGGAGCCCCGGGCGCGGGGGTGAGGGTGCTTCCCGCCCCCCCCCGGGCGCCCGGCTGGCCCTGCCCGCACAGCCCTCCGAGCCCAGAGGCAAAGAGCGCGCCCTGCACTCTCCAGCAGCCCCGCCCGAGGGCGTCGGAAGGAGAACGGCGAGCAATTGTTCCTTGGCTCGGAGACGCCCGTCGGCTCCTCTGTAAGGGAAAGCGACGAGCGAAGGAAGGCGAACAAGAGCGCCAAGGTCGCCGGCGCCGGAGAAGGGCCGGCCGAGCTGGGATCGCAGCGTCCCGGGCCGCCCCCTCGGCCTTCCCCTCCTTCCCTCCGGCGGCTCTTTTTGTTGCCGCGCCCGCGGGCTGGCTTTGGGGCGCCGCGAACGGGCTCTCTCCTTTACAACTCGCCCCGCCGCCCCCCGACCCCGGGGCTAAAGTCCGGGCTGCTCAATTAAACCCAGAGGAGAGCGATTAATAACGAAGTAATGACAATAAGTTGGGAATCACACGGCCCAGCGCGCCGGCTGAATAGGCGGAGCCGCCACAAAAGAGCCGAGAGGGCGGCGGCGGCGCTTTTCAAGGCCTCTCCTTTCTTCTCGCTCTTCGCCTCCGGGCTCAACCAGCAAATCAAGCGCGCTTGGGCGTCTTTGTCGCCTCGGGAGCGGCTCAGTGGGGCAGTGGCCGGAGAGAAGAGCTCCTTTGCTTCCGACGGGAGGGCGCTGGCGCCGCGCAGCCCCGCCGGGACGCGCTTGCCAAAGGGAAGCTGCCCCAGCTGCCGCTCCCTCGGCGCAGCGAATGGCCCGGCGGGGAGGGGGAAAGGGGGGCGCCTTCAGAGCAGGCCCGGGCCCCTGCCCAAGAGCTGGACCCTCCTGTGGGCAGTCGGGACTTTCGAGGGGGGGGGGGGTTCCTGTTGCTACGATCTTAAAAGGGCGTGGAGAGAGCGAGGAGGTTTGCTTCCCTCTGGTCGTGAGCTCCACCGGCGCTAAACAGACAAAAGCCAACTTTCTTTGCAAACCCTCAGACGGTTTGTTAATTTCATCTCTCTACAGTGCCGGCAAAGGTGGCTCCTCAGAGGGTTTGTTAATTTCCATTTTGCCTCCCTGAAGGCTCTGTTAATGATTAACACACCCTCTGAGGAACGCTCTTTGCCGGCTCTGGAGAGAGAGAGGTGAAATTCAAACTATGCTTCCCAGCTAACTTTGCGTCTCCCTTCACTTGAGCGGCCTCCTGTAATTCCTGTTGTGTAGTTTAGTTCACAGTTAGGAAGTTCCCTGCCGGGAGAAGGTGATGGCCACACCGGTTTAGGTGGTTTTGTTCAAAAACTAGGAATCCTCCAGGAGAAACCTTTCGTGTAGGAAAGAAATAGAGCCTCTGTGTTTGGAGGCAGTATACCCCTATCAGCTTCATACCTTGCTTGTGGGTTTCCCGAAGGCCTCTGAGGGCCCACCCCTGGAAACAAGGAGCCCACCAGTTTCTTCCTCCCAGTATTGGTCTGGTCCAGCAGGTCACCCCATTTGTTCTTATGGACTGGGTCAGCATTACTATGGGGCACTAAAGGTAGGGGAGGCAAGGAAATGGTGGCCAGTCCAGGATTCCTGTGTCAAAACTCTTGGATTGCTGGGTGCCTGCAAACCTGGGAGCTGCTTGGATCAATCGCTTTAGGCACTAGATTCCAATCTGCATAAAGGGCAAGGGGGATTTCAGGGATAAGTGAAACCCAGATTTATTTTTATATGAAATAGGTAAACGTGCACATTTCCAAACACATTTCAGAAAACTGCAATGAAGAATGGTGGAGTTACATCATGTGAAGGATCTGCCACATGTTTTTACTTCACTCTTCCTCCAGGAATTCAGAGTGGCATTTGTCATTCTCCTTTCCTCAGTTTATCTTCCTGAGAACCCTGTGAGGTAGGTCAGGCTGAGAAAGTGTGACCGGCCTGCAGCCACTCAGCAAGTCTCAGAGCAGTACAAGGATGCGCACTCGAGTCTCTAGTCCTGCCCTCTACACCCCCCAGCTATCAAAGTCCCTTCGGGAGAAGAGTTAAGGTGCTTACATGTTCGCTTAGGTCACAGGCAGTATGCAAATGATAGGCACCCAACTGAACTTCCACACCATGTATACAATAACTGTATCCCACAGTTTCGTGTTATTTTAAATTGCAATGTGCAATTTTGTGCATGTCTGCAGAAGAGCAGAGATACTGTTCAAGCACCAGGCTCACAAACTTCCCCTCCTCTCTTTGTGGATTCTAAAGATTCAGTTGATAGCACTACTTTTAAACACCCCCCACTTGTGACAACGACAAGTCTTGTGCATGCTTCCCCACAAATGTGGGAACAGAATGCAGAAATTGAAAATAAGCAGAAAATCTGATCCAGAGTTAATACAGTGCTGAAACAAAATATAAGCAATTTTTTAAAAAGTATTTTATTTGTTTTCTCAATAGGGGTAGGGGAAGGGGGATAGAAGAAAAAGGAAAAAAACAAGGAAATTATACATTCTGCTTGGAACAGCACTCTACTTATCTACATATTTCACACTACTAATCACTCAATTGTGGTTACTAGTAACAAGTTACAATGTTGCCGTCATAAAATTACTACATTCAGATCTTTATATTTGTTTTTCATCCAGTTGTAAAAATATAAGCAATTTGATATGACATATTAAACAACCTGGAAACTATTAAGTAGGAGCAAACCTTCAGCAACAGACAGTATGCAGTAGTATAGACTACAGTCTCTATCCTTTTATCAAAGCATCTCTCCTAATCATTTCCTTACAACACAACCTTATTAGCTGTGCATAAAAGCCTCCTGAATAATTCAAGATGGGTAGCTGTGTTTGTCTGTCTGTAGCAGTAGAAAAGAGCAAGAGTCCAGTAGCACCTAGAAGACTAACAAAATTGGTGGTAGGGTATGAGCTTTCCTGAGTCACAGCTCACTTCTTCAGATACAGCTAGAATGTGAGTCCCTCTGTCCATATATCTTGGAGAGTAGCTTCTATAATCAATCCACCCCCCACTCCACTCTCCAGGATATAAGGACAGATGGTTTCACATTCTAGCTGTATATGAAGAAGTGAGCTGTGGCTCAAGAAAGCTCATACCCTACCACCAATTTTGTTAGTTTTATAGGTGCTACTGGACTCTTGCTCTTTTCTACTGAATAATTCAGTGTTGCGCAATGATACATGCTGCATTGGGATGATCTGGATTCTAGTTCCAGCACTGACCTGCCTCCTGTCACTTCCTATATTCCCCATATACAGCCCATCATTACCTGCTGGTACCCTCCCCCCGCCACCACCAAGGTGAAAATATATAGGGAAATCAGGGGTTAAGCTTGCACCTAGATGGACAATGCCCCCGGAGTGTCCTGAGGTTCAGTGCTACTCCCAAGCCAGAACTGCTGAAAGGGAGACAACATTCCCAGAAATATGGTCATCCCACAGGCAAGGTGTTCCAGTGATAGCAAAACACTCAGCAGCCTCTTTATTGAAGGGAAGGGACAACATGACGTTGCTTGGACCGGTCCCTTGTGCAAGCACCAAGTCATTTACTAACCCATGGCGGGATGCTGCATCACGACTTTTCTTGGCAGACTTTTTGTTACGGGGTGTTTTGCCATTGCCTTCCCCAGTCATCTGCACTTTACCCCCAGGAAACTGGGTACTCACTTTACTAACCTCGGAAGGATGGAAGGCTGAGTCAACCTTGGGCCGGCTACTTGAACCCAGCTTCCGCCAGGATCGAACTCAGGTCCTGAGCAGAGCTTGGGCTGCAGTACTGCAGCTTACCACTCTTATAGAGCACCACGGGGCTCTATAAGCAACCTAACTATAAGTGTTGGATAAATTTAGTTGTTGCAGAGTAGAGAAATTGCACAGCAGAACACACAGACACGTGTGTTCAGTTTCTAAAATAAATGTTTACTACAGACAGGGAAAATAATAAAGGTTACATTGGAGATAAAATACAGAAGGGCTAACTTAGTTCCTACATCCTGGAGATAAAGGTCTAACTAATTGGTGAAAGAATGTTAATTGCCCCCCAATAAACCTGGTCAGCCAATAATCGATCCTAGATCTGTTCATTAAGCATGCAACTCCCCTTTACCCTGACAGGAAGAACAACTCGACATCGAACTGGCCTTATGCTAACTAGCTGCCTCTTAACTAAACACAAACAGATTAACTCTTTCATGACAGAAGGAAATGACATTTGTAAAATCCCAACAATAAGCAACCTCAAATGTGATGTGTCTGTTACTTACCAGAGTTCCAGAATGAGCACACTCTCCCAGTGGTTAGCTCTATAAAATACTTTGCTGCATAATAGGAAAAGGTTACATTGGCAGAAAATAAAGAATGGCTGACTGACTACATCTTGCAGACTAGATAGAGAACACTGAGCCGAAAGAGACAAAGAGCAATAAAACTTCAGTATATCTTTCTAGTTAATCCCACCCCCCCCCCCCAATAAACTGGTTGCCCAATAGAGAATTCCACATCTACTTCGTTAAGCATAAAAAAGCCCGTTTCTATGGCAGAAAACCTCACTGGATAGCAAAGTGGTTACATGCAAGCAGGGTTATTTCGTAGAAAAAGAGCTGCAGGAACTCATTAGCATAACTCATTAGCACAACTCATTTGCGTATGCCCCACCCCTGACATCACCTATCCTGGCTGTTTTGGACCCAATCCTGGACATTCAGGGCCAAAATTGGGCCCAAGATGGCAAAAAGGGGCCGAAAAGGGGCAAAAAGGGCCCCAAAATTATTGGGATCGGGCCACTGCTGAGCAGGAGAGTGATCCTCCACCCACCAGAGGTTCGATCCTGGCTGTTTTGGGCCTGATCCTGGCCGTTTGGGGGCCAAATTGGACTGTTTTGGCCCCCGATCCAAGCTGAAATGGGCCCAAAAGGGCCAAAAATCAGGTGGACAGGGCCACCTGACATGTGACCTTTTTGGAGAACTATCAGAACTGTGTTCCTACACATTTCCCCTCAAAATGAGCCCTGCATGCAAGTAAGTTTACTAAATAACAAACAACAGTTTAACACGTTCATGACTGAATGTAAACACTTACTAATTCCCAACAAAATGGCCATGGTAGAAATAGAGTGCATTGCATGGAGCTCCTTAAAGAGGGGGGGATAAGCTTGTGCAGAAAGGGACGGGAGAGCCAGTAAGCACCAGTCAGTCAGAGCCTAGTTCATTCAAACAGCAAGTGGAATAATTTGTTTCCATGCAGTTTCCTTGGATTGAGTTTGGATGTCCCAGAAGGCACTGAAGTAGGTCTTTTAGGGCTTTGCCCCTGCCAGCTAAGGAAAAGCTAACAGGCTGAAAGACCAAGGGAAAGGGTAAGCAGTGGCCAAGATGCCATTGAGCAGAACGCAGGCGACCCTGGCATGTTTTTCCTGCTCCGGTAACATAGAAGTAACAAAGCTGGGGGCTTTAACTTACCGTTTCCACACTCTTTTTGCCTGACTGTCTTTGTTAGCATCTCGAGTTTTCTCTGAAATGGAAAGTTTTTCTTATCCTAGAAGCCCAAGCAGGCCTGCAGTTTCAGCCCGCAGCGTTTCTGTATGTGGAGGTATAACAAGAGGCCAAAGGAAACAGCTGTTCATTCCTATTAGCATTTTATCTTCTCAGTGTCCAGAAGCACTTTCTGTACCTTTGATCTTTTCCGTCCAGTACTTGTAAGTCACATTCCAAGACATTTTGGTGCCTAAGATGGATCCCACCAGCACTCCCATCTCCAGCTACATAACAAGGAGCACAACCCGCTGAGAAATTACCCTGTACATGCCCTATTGAAATGAACTCTGCGTTGTTATGTGGGTCATGTTCCCTGCAAGCCAACCCAAATGCTATTACAGAGCAATATTGTGCGATGGTTAGAGTAGACAAGAGCAAGAACCCAGTAGCACCTATAAGACTAACAAAATTTGTGGCAGGGTAGGAACTTTCCTGAGCCACAGCTCACTTCTTCAGATAATGGTTAGAGTGTTATGCTGAGAAGACTTGGGTTCAAATGGGGCCAGTCACTTATTTCTACGAGGATAAAATGGAAGTAGAGAGAACTAGGCATGCAGCCCAGAGCACCTTGAAAGAAAGACTTTTAAAAATGCAATAGATGATAAAACACATTGTACAGTCGTTTTGCACTTGGATCCTGAATATATCCAGAACTGGACACTCTTATTACATTTGCCTTCTCGTTACAGAAATATCCCCTCCCACACCCACATATTGGAATTCCCCCCACTCCTTACTGACACACCCCTTTCCTGCAGAAGAAGTGCCCAGCATACAGGGGCAGACGGGCCACTTAACTCACGGGGAAATTTCCTGCTAGGCCACTGCTCTAGATGGTGGCCCGGAGCAAACAGAGCAAAGCCCCGATGACTTTGCCAGCACCTTGGCGGGCGGGGGGGGGGGGGCGGGGGGATGGCTCAGGTCCTTCCTCAGCAATGACAGCTGGTGTTAAGTCACCAGTTGGCTCCTCCTGCACGGCTGCCAGCTGGCAACGGATGAGCAAATACCCATCGCGGGCCCTGCTGAGCTGCATGGCCCCGGAGCGCTGGCTGATTTACCACGGGGGCCTCCTGGACGTGGCTCGTTCCGTGGTCCATTTCACCTCTGTTCACTCCTGCTGGCGTCGTTTTCCCCAAGAGATAGCCCTGTATGTTTCTCCCTTTAACAACCACACAATTTCTCTCCCCTTTGCAACAGTCTTTGATATTCGCTTGGGCATTACCCAAGCGAATATCAAGGACTGTTGCAAAGGGGAGAGAAATTGTGTGGTTGTTAAAGTGATTCCTGATGGGCTAGTCTCACTCAGAACATTTATTTATTTATTTATTTATTTGTTTGTTTGTTTGTTTGTTTATTATTTTTCTTTATAAACCGCCCATCCTCAGGGGCTCTGGGCAGTGAACAACAGTTAAAATGAAGAAAACAATCATTCTAAAATCAACATAAAATAAGCAATAATAAAATAAATTAACCAAGTACATTAAAGTGCAATGGTGGGGAGAACCTCCCCCCCAAAGGTGGGAGGCCGCCATGACACTGCCCCCTTCAACCACCGAACGCCTGGCGGAACAGCTCTGTCTTACAGGCCCGATGGAATGATATTATGTCCTGCTGGGCCCGGGTCTCCATTGACAGAGCGTTCCACCAGGCTGGGGCCAGGACTGAAAAGGCCCTGGCCCTGGTTGAAGCGAGGCGGGATTCCTTAGGGCTGGGGTCCAGGAAGCTTTGCCCTCATTGGAAAGGGCTCCCTTGCCCACAGCGACATCAGCATAAGCGTTCAATCTGACTGAATACATAGGGCTGTAATGTTTGCATATGCACTGCACTGCACTGAGAGAGAGAGAGAGAGAGAGAGAGGATAGTTACCAAATCAGTGGTCCCCTTTCTGATACAATGAAAATGTGGCTAACTTTTGTTTTAAATGATGGTCAAAGTTTCAGGACCACTTTTCCCTGGAGGCCCCAGAGAAACCCCCACCCCACATCCCCACCCCCATGCAATGCACACGGTTGATGCTGTTTCTACTCCCTGTGGCTGTTCTGGAAGCTCATTTCACGCCCCTTATTTCTACAGGTCTTGTTCATACAGTACTTCATGACAGCATGAAGTGAGAATTTGCATGCGTAAATGTCCGTCAATGGTGTAATCGTGCAGATGACAATGGGGCAAGTTCAGAATTGGTCCCCCAAAGCCATCATTTGAGATGACTAGAAGTTTAATAGAAGACATAACTCCACTGAAAATTTGAAATGAGGGGATGTGAAAGGAGAGGGAATTTCTGTCTCTCTTGCCTAATCTGTGATGGCCATTCCAATATGCAAATCACTGTATGGTGCTACACTCACTAGGTTATGAACTAGCCCCCAAGTTATACTGTTCTAGCTAACTGCTTCCCCTTATTTTAGTTTTCCAGAGCTGGTTTCTACATGTTTTGATGACTACAGCATCCAACGGTGACTTACCTGCGTGAACTGCAGATCTAACATCACTTCGTTAGATCTATACTTTTTCATAGAGCTGCTCTTCAAATGTTCAGTTACAATCCGCTGAGTGACTTACATGTTTATATGTGAGTTCAGAACAGGGTAAAAACAGAAAGCAAACCATTATTGAGCATGATCTATACCATTAAGAGCCAAATTGATTTCAGTTGTATGTTCAATATTCATTTCATTGCATTCAGTAACTGTAGAGCAGGGCTTTTTTCTGGGAAAAGAGGTGGTGGAACTCAGTGGGTTGCCAGCACAGGGGGCAACTCCTGGCGGGAGGTGGTGCCCCTGGTACCACATGTGCATGCACAAAGTGTGCGCATGTTCCGGTGACCGTGCAATAACATCACTTTGGGTCAGCTGGAACAAGGAGGGAGTGGAGGACGATCTAAACTCCCCTCTGTCTGGAGATCAGGGGGCGGGGCCACCGGCCATGTGACCATTTGCAAGAGGTGCCGGAACTCCATTCCACTGTGTTCCACCTGAAAAAAAACTCTGCCATAGAGGATTCATTTCTTTGATTGTGGTAATGGAATCAGTAGATCAACCAACCAAGCAGTCAACTGAAGATGAAAATGCTGCTTTACACGGGACTTAATCTGAGCTAAGGCCTGCCTGTGCAACCTGTTCTGGATGCCCTGGGAGTGTTCAGGGAGAAGAATAAAGGAAGTCCTTCCTTCCTTCTGCAATCTGTACTGTGAGCCCTTATCTGTTTCCTGGGTCTGTCTCTGAGCTTCACCTGTTGGAGTTCTCCACACAGGGACAGGCTTGTGTAGTTTCCCTGTTGCTGCTGTAGTTTCCACACAGCAGGTTTCCTTGGTAGATTTTTTAAAAAATTGGTGAGTTAATAGTGTTGTATCAATATACTAAAACATACGTCAGATTCTCTGTATTCCGAGCTTTCATTGTTTAAAAAAGCAAGTCTTGTTTCTAGCCCGTTTCTTGTGGAGATATGCTTTCCCCCATATATTTCCTCAAGGAAAACGGCTTGAGACTTAATTTTTTTTTACAAAGGCTGGACATTCAGAGAGCATGGTGCATATTTTGGTGCAAATTATGCCAATATACCACAACATCACTAATTTTTTAAAAAATCACCAATTAGGCTAAGAAATCCCTCTACAGTAGGAGAGGAAATAGCTACAGTGGGGGAAATGACTGTTGTGTAGGTGGAACCAGGAAAATCTGATCTCCCACCCCCCCTCAAACTAGTGCCCTAGGTTTTGCTACAGAAAGATAAGAGAAAACCTCAGGGAAATCCTGGGAGGTGCATGAATGCATCATGAAGCAAGTGGGGAAACGGGGAAAAACCCACTTTTCAACAGCATTGAACCTGGGGCAAATAACCCATGCGGAAACATGCCTTCATTCCTCACACCACTAGCCCTACTGAGAGCACTTCAGATGGTTCCACCCTTTCTCAGAGCCCAGCTACAAGTGACGCCGGACACAGGTTGGACTCTTGTCAGCTTCCCTCAAGTTTTGATGGGAAATGTAGGCAGCTTGGCAGAATGTTAGACAAGTGACAATTGAAAAGTCCATTGGACAGCAGTCGGAGAGCCAAGCTGCAAGGCCACAAGACTACATTTCCCATCAAAACTTGAGGGAAGCTGACAAGTGTCCAATCTGTGTCAGGCGTCACTTGTAGCTTGGCTCTCAGTTTGCTGCCTGTTTTTTCTTGAGCCCTCAGAGCCTCCAACCAGCTTGCGCTCTCTCTCCTTCAATATCCTCCCCCCAAACTGACCTCTCGTGAAGCCTTGGCCTTGTTTTCTTGAACCCTCTACTCAAGTTAAAAGGAAATCTTTTCACACAAAGTTGCTGAAGAAAAAAGTGATACTATGACAAATAAAATGAAACTCTACAGGAAACAGTCGAAAACTTGGGTACAACATACAGGCCCAACAGAAAACGTATCAATGAATTACACCGTCCTCAATCACTCCAAAAGAGATACGGGAGATACAAGAGACATCCAAATGAGTCCAGAAACTGAAAGAATTTAAGATTTGCTTGTTGACTGTTCTTTAGCAACCGTGTTAAAGAAACTTTAAAATCTTGTCACTGCATCCCCTTTTATGCTCATTCTGTGGTCCCTCACCCTACTTGGCCCTCTTTGGACTGCAAACTGCTTGGACAAGGTCATCTTTTTAACATGTTACTGCGCCAAACAGCATGTACATTTATACAAATTCCTATCATAACTGTATCAATAATTCTAAAAGAATATTGATAAAATCATCAGCAGCAGTGTATTAGTCCTGAATGCTTGTGGAGTCATGTGAAGTCAGGTTGGCAAGATCTACATTTCAACAATTAAGAGAGAATTCCAGTGTCAGCAACGCCTCTGTCTCATATGCTACAATAAAATTGGTTAGTCTTAAAGGTGCTACTGGACTCTTTTTGATTTCTCTGTCTCGGTCTCGGTCTCTAGGATCTGTTGTGCTCTTCTAGTGCATTCCATGGGGGCTGGACATTACCCTTGTTTCTGAGTGCTCCACTGTGAAAGATCCCGGTCCAGAAATCCTAAATGAGGAGGGGCAGGGATGCTATGGAATGTTCACAGCTCTCCTTGAGTCACCGGCGGCCCTTTGCTATCCATGGTTTTACAGCTCTATAAATCAGGCCGAAACATCAGCTGGAAGCACCATTGGCTGGCTGCTTCTTTGAGCACATCCGTTCCTTGTAAAGACAGTTTAGAAAGTCTGCCTCAGGCAAAAGTGGTTCCCTCTGAACTCACAGGGGCCATAAATCAAGGTACGGGGGAGTCAGCAAATGGCAGCGAGATCACTGGCTAAGTTCTAAAATGATCTTTAATGAGCTCAAAACTTTTGTGATGCCTTTGGCCTCAAGCTGTCTCATCCACAGCTCATTAAGTCAAAGTAGGAGGATTGAAAAGGATTCCTGAAACATCTCTCCAGACAACTATATATTACAGTGCTAAGCAATTCCCAGGCCATGCCAAAACATTTTGATGTTGAGGTTGAAAAATCCAAGTGGCACCTTTCCCCGTTAATTAATAGGGAGCACAATCCACCGGGGAGCCTCCCATTCATGCCCCAACAAAATGGACAGGTACGGCACAATTGCACATGGGTGCATTTGGACAGGTATGGCACAATTGCACCTATTTTTCTGCTGCCCTGAAGACATCTATCATCCACAGCCTGCAGCGTCCACCTCGACCCCATTAACTTAAATTGGACCTAGTTCCCAACTCTACACAGACGTCAAAGACCTTTGCATAAGTCACAGACGAACTATTCTGAATGGAAAGGCATAGCCAGTGTGGTGTTATGGTTAGAGTGTTGGGCTGGGATCTGGGAGACCAAGTTTGAATCTCCCCTTTGCCATGGAAGCATGTTGAGTGACCGTGGGCACACACACTCAGCCTAACCTACTTCACAGGGTTGTTGTAAGCAGGGATGGATCTACTATGAAACTAATAAAAAGTCCAGTAGCACCTTTAAGACTAACCCACTTTATTAAGGCATAAGCTTTCGAGAACCACAGCTCTCTTTGTCAGATGCATCTGACGAAGAGAGCTGTGGTTCTCGAAAGCTTATGCCTCAATAAAGTTGGTTCGTCTTATAGGTGCTTCTGGACTTTTTACTATTTTGCAACTACAGACTAACACGGCTAACTCCTCTGGGTCTATGAAACTAATGAAGCTTAAGCTTCAGGGCCCCTAATCCTGGAGGGGGCCCTGAAGCAATTTTTTTTAATGAGTGAATTTTTCAACAAAATTGATGGAGTTTTTTAAACTGTTTGTTATTAAAATAAGGCTATTTTAGTGACAGAATCATAATCCCAAGGGTTGAAGCTTCCATGCATGTGAACTTTGTCACAAAACCAGCTTCATTCTTGAGCCAGCCGAGCCTGACTATTGGCCGTACCATAACTTAAGGACACCCCCTGGTGTCCATATAGGGTGTAGCTACTCCAGGCTCTGAACAGGAGGTGCTTTAGCAGGCCCTGCAATGGATTGCAGCATTTGCTCTGGTTTTATACAAAAACTTTGTCTATGGAATTTTTTGTTGTAGACACAGGACCAGCCCACAGCCAAGTTAAAACTAAAGTACTTGGAAATAAGCCAATTTAATCCCATTAATTTCATTTCAATGGAATCAGTTTACATAGAAGTGCCCAGTTTTAGAGTTGATTCCTGCAATTCTTTTTTCCAGGACGAAGATTATATACGCAGGCTGGAAACAGTTCATGTAAAGTAATTTACTTTTTAGCGTGTCACATACTGTATTTTAGATTGTAATGTTGCACGCAAGGCTTGATTTAATATTTGCACAGTGCTTAATGAATGATTGGAAATAACATGGAAATGGTTGCATGGATATCTATCGTCCTCAAAATTTGGAAGTGGAAGGACCCTTCTGATGTTAACTTTGCAGCATGGGCACCATTGGCACACTGCTTCTTGTGCGGCACACATCATGAGACTGTGTCCAAAGTTTTGGATCATGGCAAAGAGTCCAAGTTTTGGTTCCTTTCTTCACAGGGCCACTCAGTTTCCCTGCAAGGTGATGTTGCTGCAGGACACAAATGCTTCACGGGAATTTTCGATGTGAATCATGGCTTTGATGTTGTCTTCACAAAATGCCATCTTGAGCAGGTTATCTGGAGAGACAGTATAGAAGTGTTCTTGGTTTTCTCAGTAAATCCAGGAGTTATGCAGTAAAGACTCACACAGCAAAGGAGATGTGAGTTGTACTTAGAAGGAAATGTGAGTTGTACTTCAGGGTTATGGAGTGATTTCTGTCTGTATGTTTTCAAGTTTCATTGTACAATACACACATGTTCTCAGAGATTAATGAAAATTATGGATGTGAAAAGGAATGGGAATATGAGCTGTGAACTGGGGTGTGGAGGGTCCTGAAGAAGGTCAAGAAACTAGAACAGTAGAACAGGCTTCCTCGGGAGGTGGTGGGCTCTCCTTCTTTGGAGATTTTTAAGCAGAGGCTTGATGGCCATCTGACAGCAGTGCTGATTCTGTGAACGGAGGCAGATCATGAGCGAGGATGGCAGGAGGGGTTACATCAGTGCTGGGTTCCTGTGGCCCCTTCTTACATGCCCAGGTTAATGCCAATCACCACCTTGGGGTCAGGTAGCAATTTTCCCTAGGCCAGTTTGGCTAGGGATCCTGATGAGGTTTTGCCATCTTCTGGGCATGGATCAGGGATCACTGTGTGTGTGTGTGGGGGGGAGAGCTAGTTGTGAATCTCCTGCATTGTGCAGGGGGTTGGACTAGATGATCCTGGAGGTCCCTTCCAACCCTATGATTATATGAAGAAACTAGAAGATATGCAGGAAACCCACAAAGAGTTTTACTGAAAAGCAGTCCAAGAGGTTGTGACTGAGCACACAAGAGGGAAGGAGAGATATATTTACTAACCCCTTCTATCCCTGCCTTTTTTCCTGCATAAACTTGACAGCTGCTGTTCTATCTTTGTGCCAAAGAAATCAAAGCAGCATTGGGAATAGGGCAGGAAAATGGTGAGACAGAAAACGTTTGCGTAGCCCTGCATCCTCCTATGCCTGCATTCAAACTGGCAGGTCCTTACATTGGTGTTGCGCTAAAATCCAAAACAACAACCCCAAAATAGACTGGGCAACTCTTCTTCACCTCTAACGTGTAGTTTAGGACTACAAAGACGGTCCCAATGGCTTGTGCTTTTCTTTTGACTGGTGATGTTCAGTGGCATAGAAAGGGAACGTCTTTATGTAGTCAGTCGTGCAGTGGGATTTAGGACGGAGCAATGCTTCTCTTTCTCCCATTCCCAGTATTCAGACTTAGCATTGTGCAAATACTGGGGCAATGCAGTTGATTCTCATCTGTGTCACAGAGCTGCACAGGTGAAAACGAGCAGGCCCCTGAATTCCAAGGTGTTCCTTCCCCCAACCCAGCAGAAGCAACTGTTTTACGGAAGGTGGCTTCTGCTTGGGATGCACAAATCAGTTCCCTTTCTGCTTCTTATCATTGCCATATGATTATGTTGAGAGCACCGCTGGTGCCAGGGTTTCTGGCGCCCACGGCCAGGTCTATGTGCGCATGCACGCAGTGAGTGTGCATGCCCTGGCCTGCATGATGATGTCATCATGTTAGAACGTAATCACGGGCTGGCGGGTGGCTGGGGCAGCGCATGGAGGCTGCTCATGCTCTGCACACCGCCCCGGCCACCTGCTGTGCCTGGCCCGTGGTAGCTGTGCCCGGCCGGGGGCGTGTGGCAGCGGCAGCGGTGGTGCAGGGCTGGCCAGCTTGAAGCAGCTGCAGGGCAGGCACGCCAGCTCCGTGGTGCATGCCTCCACCCCTCCGGCGCCCCCTCTGGCACCCCCGGCAGCCCCTCCAGCACCCCCTCCAGCACCCCAGCACCCACGACGGCTGCCTCACCACCTCAATGGTGCCACCGGCCCTGGTTGAGAGCATTCTCAGTTTGCCAGGTTTTGTTCCCAAGCTGTATGTTTCTTTTAGTCTATTGTCATGCTGTCTATCAGGTATTTGCCACCATTTGAATGTAGTTGACTCAAAAACAGGTGCTAATTCTGACATTAATATTTCCTTAAGAGGGTCAGAAAAAAGATGCCTCCTGCTGTGGGATTTGCTGCCTTCTGTGCCAGGGAGGGTGTTGCTGCAGGGTGCTCATGGTGCTGAGCCAAGAGGAATCCTCCCCGGGTGAGCTCTGCTGTGGCCTCCATTCTTCCCCACAGCCTTGACATACCTCCTGGACACCACCCACTACCTGCCAGACCTTTAGTATCTGCGAGCTCCTGGATCACCTTGCTTTGTAATCCTTGAAGGGAGGTGCTCTCTGTCGACCTCTTCTTGGCAGGTGAGTCTTGCCTCAGGTGTTGTCTGGGGCTGGCTTTGGGGCACAGTTTCATTCTGACTGGGGGGAACTCATTTCAGAAATGGACACTTTGGAATCCAAGGGGTGGGCCATGAAATTCAGTAACATCTCTAGTTTCTGCTTGTGCAGCTAACTATGGATGCACATTGTGATACATGTGTAGGTCCCATGAAACTGACTGGATAAGCCTCTGGGCGAGGAAAGAAACGTGCATCCCCACAAATCTGGTATGCAACCAGTTGCAGATGAGTAGTGCTGGATTGGGGCCACTGGGAGCAGCTCAGACAAGGATAAGTATGTGTTTGTTCCAGATCAATAGGAAACATATGTCCAGGGCTCATTTCAAGGGGGAACGCACAGGAACGCAGTTCCGGCAGTTCCCCCAAGAGGTCACATGTCAGGTGGCCCCACCCACCTGACTCTCAGCCATTTTGGGCTCGTTTCAGCCTGGATTGGGGCCAACATAGCCTGGATTGGGCCTCTGACGGGTGGTGGATCACTCTCCTGCTCAGCAGTGGCCAGATCCTGACCATTTGGGGCCACTTTTCGGCCATTTTCAGCCCCCTTTTTGCCATTTTGGGCCCAATTTTGGCCATGAATGGCCAGGCTTGGGTCCAAAACAGCCAAGATAGGTGATGTCAGGAGGTGTGGCATATGCAAATCAGTCATGCTAATGACACACTTCCGGCGATGGCAAGGGGCGTGGCACATGCTAATGATTATGCTAATGAGTTATGCTAATGAGTTCCTCCTGCTCTTTTCCTACAAAATGACCCCTGCATATGTCTAAGTGTGCATTTGTGTAGCACTTTGTTGAGACTTAAGCTCATGGAAGTTTCACCCTTTAAAAAGTCTGAAAATGTGACAGTTGTATATTTACTTAATTTTATTTAAAATAGTTAACTTGATGTGGTGAACAAAAAGTACTTCCCGTGAAGAGACAAATCTGAAACAAATCTATTGCCCAAATGCCTCCAGGTAAAAAGAAGCTCAGCAGAAGAACTTCAGGCAGGAATAACTCCAGACTTCATTGCGGAGTGTGTGTGTGTGTGTGTGTGTGTGGCTGGGAAGGGGGGGCAGATTCCAGATCCTCAATGTAATGGCAGGGAGACTCCATCTCTTATTTACTTTATTTGTACCCCACTTGTCTTCTCAGTGGGAGGCACAAAGCAGATTTATACCATTGTCTTTACCTTTGTTTTATCCTCACAACAGCCCTGTGAGGGAGGGCAGGCTGAGAGTGTGTGACTTGCCCAAGGTCACCCAGTGAGCTTACATGGCAGAGTGGGGATTCGATGTCCTAGTCCAACACTCTGACCACTACACCAAACTGATAATGTGATACCATCTCTCTTTTGAAGCACAGAACTTGTAGCACATCTCAAAATGCGAGCTGTTAGCTAAAAAGCCCAAACTTGGTATGCATGTAGAACAAGTCCTCCTAAATACTAGGAAAGCCGGAAAAGATTTGTACAAACGGGGCACTTGAACTGTACCCTAAAAAGGTTAAGATACATCCACACTAGCTAAAAAGCTAGACCACAGATCCCTAATAACCAGAAAATTTATAAAGATTCATAAAGATTGCTTTCAGAATGAGGGATACGAAGCATACTGCAAATATATTGTCGAAGGCTTTCATGGCCGGAGAACATTAGTTGTTGTAGATTTTCTGGGCTGTATGGCCGAGGTCTTGGCATTGTAGTTCCTGATGTTTCGCCAGCAGCTGTGACTGGCATCTTCGGAGGTGTAGCACTGAAAGACAGAGATCTCTCAGTGTCACAGTGTGGAGAAGATGTTGGCAGGTAATTTATATCTACTCAGGAAGGCGGGGCATGGTTTCCAGTCCTGAAAAACACCAGACTAACAAAATACTCAACATCTTACAATAGCCCTGCAGATAAGATTAGCATATCAACCACCAATCCATATGCAAAAGAACCTCCTCAGGATACAGTGAAGCTTCCCCCCATTAGCATTCCACGCCCTGGGAAACTCTTACAGGATGACTCAGCCCAAACCCACCTTCCTGAGTAGATGTAAATTACCTGCTAACAGCTTCTCCACATATTGACACTGAGAGATCTCTGTCTTTCGGTACTACACCTTTGAAGACGCCAGTCACAGCTGCTGGCGAAACGTCAGGAACTACAATGCCAAGACCACAGTGATACAGCCCCGAACACCTACAACAACTAGTTATTTGCAGTATATACTGAAAATAAGCCACACCCACTCTAGCTAGCCAGCTGAAAGGTGATCTCCATTTGAAAATCCGATGGCTGCCAGAGGCGGGTTGTTGTACACTGCTTTGTTAAAACAAAGGCCGTGAATGTTTTTGCCTTCCAGTAGAGGATAAGTCTCGAGCACAAAGCACGGAAGAGAACATATAAGGGTGGAGAATTGGATTATGGTGATTCTGTTAACTCTTTGGGTATGGACATGGAGTGAGGTGGGGAGGTTAGCAACTGTCTTCTATGCTTGCAAGTAGTGATAGACACAGATATATAGTTTCCCTATGCAAGTTTGGGCATAATTTTTATTTTATCTTTTTATTTCTTACTTTCGATTTTTATTCCACCCTCCCTGCACAGGCAGGCTCAGGGCGGATTACATCAAGTAAAAAACATTGAATAGCACCACCTATTCAAGGAAATCTCTTTAGCATTTTTCCAAAACTGGGCAATAAGTGTCCTAGATGTGACTAAAAGAAAATTACTTACATAGAGATTTTCATTGGTAAATAAATTGAGCAGAGCTAATTCAACAGTATTTTTTCCGGGGATTATTTTAACAATCTCTCTAAATATTGATTCCCAGAAATTTGCTATAACTGGATAGGACCAATTATAGGCTTGTTTTGAAAATACTGGGGCAATACATATGACATATGTTGAGTATGCAGACTATCGTGTTCCACCTCCCTGCCCATGCCATATAGGGAAAGTAGAGTCGATTGAACATATTCTGCTGCACTGCCCATTCTGCAATGACATCTGATCTCACTATATAACTCCGATCTTGTCAACTTTACCAGGAAGATCTGAACAACATTATGTCTCCCTCCGTCTTGCAGACTCTCCCCAGGAGATAACTAACAAAGTTGCCAAATTTTGCCTTCAGGCATGTGGGATATGCAAGCGGTTGACTGAGCCTCAATAACTTATTTCCTTGTTAGAGTACGGTATCATCTCTCTGTCCCCACCACAACCTGCGCCGTCTCTTCTGGGCTCGTTGCACTGCATGTGCCCTCCCTATTCTGATTTTTATTGGTTTTTAATTTTATTCTTTTATTTCTTACTTTCTTATTGCTGACTCACCGGAGCTGATTCTATATTGAAATAAATTGATGACGACGACGATGATGACGAGTATTCAAACACAGCAGCGTGGGAAGTGATGCTGATTAGAAGAAATGCAGGAGGGGGGAGGGGGGATTATCCACCAATACATCCTGTTCAGAAGTCTGTTGCAGCAGCTTTCATGGATGTGATACCCAGTGCCTATGCATCACTACTGCATAGCAGGGCTTTTTTTCTGGGAAAAGAGGTGGTGGAACTCAGTGGGTTGCCCGCAGAGAAAATGGTCACATGGCTGGTGGCCCCCGCCTCCTGCTCTCCAGACAGAGGGGAGTTTAGATTGCCCTCCTTGCTGCTCGGTGGCATGGAGGGCAATCTCAACTCCCCTCTGTCTGGAGATCAGGGGGCGGGGCCACCAGCCATGTGACCATTTTCAAGAGGTTCCGGAACTCCGTTCCACCATGTTCCAGCTGAAAAAAAGCCCTGCTGCATAGGCATTACACACCTAGAGTCATGGCTCAAAGGTAGAGCAAGGGTCTGGCACTCCAGGTTGGCTGTTAGCCATAAAATCCGGAGATAGCTTGATCAAACTGCGTCTTCAAGCAAGCCTTAGCCCCTGATCTGCAATACAGGAATATTTTTACTGGCTTCTTACAGGCTAGTTGTTTAGTGTGTGACCACAGAAAACAAAACGATACAAGAAATGGGTGTGCACAGAAAGGACAAGAATGTCTGCTATCATTTTAAAAACATCTGTCTGTTTCCAGTTCTGATTAGATCAATATATGTAGATTGTAGGTTCAAGGAAGAGACTGCAGCAGTTTAAGATGTTATATTACATCAGGGTAAGGAATTGTGACATATATCATGTGACAGAGAGAGGAATGGGTCACATTGCACCAGTCAATTAGTTGTCTCTTCGTACCTGGCAGCCTTAGCTAACATTCTGGGCCTGGGATGACAAATCTCTGGCCACAGATCATCAATTGCTCAATCACAGTTACAGTCACTGGAGAAAGTGAGACTCAACTGGAGTGAAGAGGCTGCAAAAGGAGAAGAAGTCAAAGCACAGCTGACTGTTTTCCAAAATCAAACAAGAAACAGCAGGAAGGAAGCCAGCCGCAGATACTACTCCATGAAGCCTTCAGTGATGCGGGAAGTGTTGGAGAAGACTCAATGAAAGCATTCCTAGAGCAGATAAAAAGGGGGGCGGATCTTCATGGGGTACAAACAGGCAATATCCCAGACATCTATTCCACTATTGGTGATACCCAGGGCTTTTTTTCTGGGAAAAGAGGTGGTGGAACTCAGGACCGCACAATGACATCACTTTGGGTCAGCTGGAACGGGGGGGGGGGGAGTTTAGTTTAAATCGCCTTCAGCGAATATGGTCACATGGCTGGTAACCCCACCCCCTGATCTCCAGACAGAGAGGCATTTAGATTGCTCTCCGCGCAATAATAATAGTAAAATATAATAATAATAATAATTTTTTAAAAAGATTGCCCTCTGCGCAGCACAGCGTGCGGAGGGCAATCTAAACTCCCCTCTGTCTGGAGATCAGGGGGCGGGGCCACCGGCCATGTGACCATTTTCAAGAGGTGCCGGAACTCCGTTCCCCCACGTTCCAGCTGAAAAAATGCCCTGGTGACACCTTCTTCTGATGCAAGGCACCTTTCCCTGATGCAAGGGCCTCTTGTTTCAGGGGAAAGCGCTTTTCCCCCGAGGAATGTACGAGAAGTACAAATCCATGGGATCCAATCTAATGGTTTCCATCAGTGGCCTTCAAGCTTTCTAAACTGTCACCCACTTTTGACCCCAAGCAGCAGCACTGGGAACACAGAGCTCCAAGCCCATGGCAGGGAGGGGAAGTTGTCTGGAACATGCACGAACATTCGCAATTTGTGCCAGAATAACTCACAAGCCTGTTCTGCAAACGGACCAGGGAAAGGTGAAACTCATTCTACATTTGTGGCAGACCATTTAAATCAAATTTCATCGCCGATCACAGGAACACTTTGTCAGTGTCATTTTCAGCACACGCCAGTGCTATACAATCTTGTGAGTTCACCTTTTGGCACCGACTTGTTCCAAACTCACCGTGGCGATTGTTGTATTTCTGTCCTAAATTTCAGAATTAGAAGTATTGGCACGGCACGCCTTTATTTTCTTTGGGAAATGTTCATGGGACACGATCGGCCAGCACACACCCACAAAGCATTGCACCACACTCTACACTTTAAAATGTTCCAAGGAGGCAGGGGAATTGATTTTGTTTGCTGCTGAAAGCAGCACGTTTCCAGCTTCAAGCTCAGTTTGGGCCACGGGAATTTTGTCCCCTCAGTTTCCCTCTTTTAGTGGCCCGGACAACAACAGTAATTAATATGCCTATGGCTCTTTAGAAGGTTCAAATATTTCACATACCACATGGCCACAATCCAAACAACAACCCAGTAGGGCAAGCCAAGGTTATTATCCTATACTACAGATGAGGTTGAGGCTAAATGACAGAGGTCTGCCTCAGTTTACCCAATGATGAGAGATGAGAGATTGGAACTGGGAGGCTGAGAGCAAAAGAGCTCCTTTAAGTGTGTCCAAGGCCTTGGGTCCGCCCAGGGGGTGTAATTTTTTTCCCCTTAGAAAGGCAAACCGACATGTCATATAGCAAACCTATTGTGAAATTCCATTTGAATTTTAAAAGTGAGTTAGTTCATTGGCCCCTTTAGTCCAGTTGCCAAGGATTTTCACACCCTGGTTCTAAAATAGAAGACTCACAAACTGAAGCTGCAGTCTGGTACTGAAGCTAGAATTTGGTGGATCAAGCCACATGGGCCGTTTTCACACTGCTTACCAGCCCGTTTTAGCACTGTGAAATCGCGCTGTCATGTCTGAGCCCATCCATGCCAATTTTGATTCTGTTCTGCTGAACACAAGGTATCTTGCTATAGCTCAATATCGCTTTGCTAGTGTCATAACTATTTCTTTCTCAGGCTTTCACAGGTGTATATCTGTTGGACTGTAACAGCTTCCAGTGTTTATGACCTTATGCTCATTCCCACACAGTGCTGTGTCTTGCTTCCCAGTAACTCAATGTGATATCACAAATACGTGAAACGTTCTCACACCAAGAGAGCGCCAAAGTATTGTTTACGGTTGGGAGCGGGGGAGAAAGGAGTAAACTAGAATGTTAAAAAAGAAGTTTCTCTCACATGATGTTATTCCTATCAACTTCTACTCTTGCTGCTTAGATGTCTACCTTGCTTCTAAGTAGTCCTGTGGACCTGTATATGGAAATGATTTGATTTCTGAATAAAAGCCATTTTGACCAAGAACTTGTGTCTTGCTGCAATGGTCCAGAGAGCCAGTTTGGTGTAGTGGTCTACAGTGGTCTACATGGGACTCTAATCTGGAGAGCTGGGTTTGATTCCCCACTCCTCTGCTTGAAGCCAGCTGGGTGACCTTGGGTCAGTCACAGCTCTCTCAGAGCTCTCTCAGCCCCACCACCTCACAGGGTGTTTTGTTGTGGAGATAATAATAACATACTTTGTAAAACCGCTCTGAGTGGGCATTAAGTTGTCCTGAAGGGCGGTATATAAATAGAATGTTATGTTATCTATCTGCTGTATCCTATCATCCATACGTGTTTTGAGAGAATGAGCTTCTTCAGTGGTAGCTAACACATAAGTGCCCTAGTCTTCCAAACACACACACACACAGAGATTGGCAATATTAACACCTAATCAATATCCCAAACCATTGACCTATATATGCCCTTTCAATCAATCTTTAGAGGCCTTTTTGGAAACTGTAACATACTATTTCCAAGGGCATTTTTTCTGGGAAAAGAGGTGGTGGAACTCAGTGGTGGAACTCAGGACCGCACAATGATGTCACTTTGGGTCAGCTGGAACAAGGGGGGAGTTTTTTAAAGTTTAAATTGCCCTCGGCAAAAATGATTACATGGACGGTGGCCCCGCCCCCTGATCTCCAGACAGAGGGGAGTTTAGATTACCCTCCATGCAGCGGCACAGAGGGCAATCTAAGCTCCCCTCTGTCTGGATATCAGGGGGCAGGGCCACCGGCCATGTGACCATTTTCAAGAGGTGCCGGAACTCTGTTCCACCATGTTCCAGCTGAAAAAAAGCCCTGCTATTTCCACTGAGAACAACTGACAGACTTCTAAAGATGCTCGTATTCCAGTGAGTGAAATGTGTTGATAAAAGGCTAGTTTCAATCTCCTTTTAAATGAGTAGAATTAATAGTAAAAAAACCCCCCTACACTCTAAAAGCGCTTCATGAGTTTCATACATGTATCTTAAACACCACAAATCCATTTGCATGGCAAGCAAATGAGGAAAAGATGAATGTCTAACCAGGGAAATTTGGAAAGACAAAATGGCAGAATATGTGGTGACAGCAAAACTAACGAGTTCTATAAACAGAAAGCCAATTAAAGAATTTGAAGAGAATATTTTACATTTTCTTTCCCTTCCCTTTTATACTTTTGTAGTCTTCTGTAGTTTTTTATGTTAGATATTGAAAAATAAAAAAACTTTATATAAAAAAAAAAGAATTTGAAGAGAAATGGAAAAATTATTTTGCTTACAACAGATAAAATTTATCAGATGTTTTAGTCCTGTAAATATGAATATGATTACACATTGACAGGGCTTATTTCGAGGGGGAACGCGCAGGAACGCAGTTTCGGCAGTTCCCCAAAGAGGTCACATGTCAGGTGGCTGCACCCACCTGACTCTCGGCCATTTTGGGCCCATTTCAGCCTGGATTGGGGCCGAAATGGCCCGGATCAGGCATCTGATGGGTGGTGGATCACTCTTCCACTAAGCAGTGGAATCCTGACCATTTTGGGCCCCTTTTCGGCCATTTTGCCATTTGGGGCCCAATTTCAGCTCTGAATGGCCAGGATTCGGTCCAAAACAGCCAGGATAGGTGATGTCAGGGTGTGTAGCATAAGCAAATCAGTTATGCTAATGACCCACTTCTGGTGATGGCAAGGGGCGTGGCATATGCTAATGAGTTGTACTAATGAGTTATGCTGATGAGTTCCTCCAGCTCTTTTTCTACAAAATGACCCCTGCACATTGATATGTTTCATAATTTGATTGTAAAATAATTAGTTGAATAAAATTAACTGGTACAATAAAATGTATGATAGATAATACTGAAATACTGGTAAAGAGTCAGCACTGTTAGTGTTAAGAAATATATGAGTAAAAGATAATGACAAAATAGGGGTAATAAGGACTTTTTCATTTCCTAAGATAAGGAATAGAAATGGGTTTGAATTCCGCATGTGCTGTTTATTTGAAAAAATATATCTTTAATATCCCAATATTATTTTAACACTCTTAAAGGTTATGATAATTAGTTGCATTAAAAATCAGCATTGTTATTGTTAAGTCAAGGTAATGATAAGATAGGGGTAATAAGGGACTAATGAGTTTTTAAAGATAAGTAGAAATAGGTTTGAATTCTGTTGTTTATTTAAAAATATATACACTAAACGGTTTTAATTATTATTTTAACACTTTGAAACGTTATGATTTTTGTATTCTGCACTTCAATAATCCTTGTAGCACACAGCTTTATATTTGTTTGTTTGTTTTGTTCTGTTCCTTTATCCCTCTTTTTTCTGTATTCCCTTTTCAACACCTCAAATAGCCTTCCTCCAACATGAATGCAGCCAAGCTAGCCAGGCACAATCTCTGAAGGATCCCTGTGCTGGGATCCTGGTGATGCCTGGATGACGTCTTGATATTCCAGTATTCCAAAAGTTGCTTTCATGTTATCATTCAGGCTTTCACATTGCTCTTTCATACAAGAGTTTTCACAATTTTTCCTGTTTCCATCTTGCTCTCTACAGCAGCAGCCCCTTAGCACTGAGTCAGGATAGGCTCCAACTTAATCACTGTGTAGAATATTTACTGTCTTTTTCACCACCACCCCCTCACCTCCCAGGCCCTAAAGGATTGTCAAAAACAAAACAGAACCATACTAACTCCAACCAACAAGCCCCCCAAGGAAACAAAGGAATCTCTTTGACCGCCCCGCCCCCCCAGCCAGAACCCTTTGAACACATGACTTGAAGGGGGGAACGCATAATTTATAGATGAAACCTTCATTATGTAGCAATCCTTCCAACAAATGTAGCAGTATTACATATTTTTATACATTACTCCCAGACCCATCAACATAATCCATAAATAGCTTCCACATGTTTTTGAATAACTCTCCCCTGTTCTGTATTTTATAAATGATGCTCCCAAGAGGGGTAATTTGAGAAAAACTATTTATCCCATTCTGCCTCTACTGAGGGAGCCCTGTCTTTCCAGAGCCTCGGAATAATTCCCGTTTCCACTATTAATCTGATCCACGTCTTAGTGGTGTTCCTTGAAGAGAAAGTGACTCCTTCAGATCAGAAGTACTCCCCGTAAGAGATGGCGCTGGAGTGGTCCTGAGGTCAATGTTCTGAGCGGTTCCCTCTTTCCTGGCACCTTTCCACCTTAGGCACATATAAGTACAGACATCGCAGTTCTAATCCTCGCCACCCCCTGCAGCTTTAAATTCATCTCCACCACAAACCATGAGCAGGTTTTAGGCTTAACCTTTTCATTCCCTATAGCCTCCAACGCAGGGCATGTAAAATATTAAAACATGCATTTTTCAATTCATGCCTTCCTTTACTGCATTATAAAGAAGAAACCAGATATTTTCCCACTGCCTTTCCATGTAATTTCCCTCCCATTCTCAGCTCCCCTGTGGCTGTTAAGTGTGCAAAGGCACCAGTATTAAAATTTATAAGAAACGTATTTAAGTCAGATGGGTGAGAGCTGAACTTGATTTTTCCCAGTAATACAAGGAGAAAACAGTAAAATCATAAAACTTATTGGAATATTGAAAACACAGTTGGAGTGGAACATCACCTTCCCTGCCTCCAACAGAGAAAGGGTCGCCTTATTCTGTCTTCTATCATCCTGCGCTCTGGACCATAACTGCTGAAAAGAGGCATCTCCACGTCAAGTTAGAAGAGCAACCTAGACAAATCTTGAATTTCACACAGTATTCTGTGGCCTAAAAAGCCCACTGCTATAATAGGATCACTCACAGCCTGTGTATAGTACATAAGAGACAGTATGTCCTAGTGGCTACAGCAATAGACAAGGAGATGAGGGTTCATATCCCTGACCCTGAGAAAATCACTTTCTCTCAAGCTGACTTCTCTCCCAGGATTATTGTTGAAGATAAAGAGTGTGTGGTCCCGGTGGGGAGAAGTCTATGTTCACTATCCTGAGCTCCTAGGGAAAAAAGCTGGATAAAAACTCATTCCTGTCCCACTTTATTTTTTCCCAAATATGTACATTCACTTTGTATGCATATTAAACGATATCAGTATAGCAAAATCTTCTGCTGTCTTATTTTTCACAGTGTGTGCACAGATCATCGGATTAATATTTTTCATATTTTTATGCCCAGCTGTTTGGCTTTCACATAGTCACGCAGAGAAACAAATGTATTTATATAAACCATTTCAAACATAAAACTTAATTCATCTCATGATTAAGTATATTTTTACTTGAAGTAAAGACTGAAAACTTTCCTTTTCAAATAATCTGATTTTCCAGATTCAGCTATATTAGCTTTAGAGGGGGACAAACCAAGCTCATTTCCCTTCCTTCAAGTCACATCTTGGGACTAGCATTGCTCAGAAATTCATTGTTCTTTGGGAGCTGGAAGGGACGGGGCTTATCTGAATGACCTTTCGACCTTCCCATGGAAGCTCTAGGTTCTGTGCAGGGGTGGACGGGCCCTCTAACTTACTGTGAAAGCATAGACTAATAGTTAAAATTAAAGTAGTTAAACTAACAAACTAAATAAACTAATAAATTAACACACCAAATACTTTCCTTTTTTCATAGGTTGAATATAATGCTGAATATAAAATGTTTAAGTAGAGGTGTAAAAGTACGAGACTCGGTTTTGTTATATACTGGGTTTATATCTCTTATGCAACTCAATTTTATTTTATTTTATTTCTGTTACATTGTATTCTGTACAAGGTTCTATGAACTTTCTATTGCTATTTTTTTTACTTCTATTTCTAAATAATTTAAAAAAAAAAAACTTACTGTGAAAGTTTCTGGTGGGCTCATTTTGTTCCAAGGTTGTTTGAGTACTGCAGTCCACTCGTGGTTCTGTGCCATCTTAGCCGGGCAGGGGTGTCAATTCCAGGTGAGGACTGGAATTTTCTCAAAATTACAAATAATCTTTGGACTGCCGGAATCAATTCCCCTGGAGTAAATAGCAGCTTCAGAGGGTGAACCCTATGACACCACATAGTTCATCTCAGAGCCCTTGCTCTACCAGCCAAGATCAATCCCACCACCAACCTTTTCATACCATTTTTTTTGCTGCTAGGAACGAGGCTGGCCTCATTGTATTTATGCGTTTATTTAGAATATTTATATTCCTCTCTTCTGCTGTTCAAAGTAGCACACTGAAAGGCAGTGTTGTGTAGTGGCTAGAGTGTTAGGCCAGGATCTGGGAAACCCTGGTTCAAAGCCCCGCTCTACCATGGAAGCTTAGTTGGGAGAACTTGGGCCAGGCCAATGCTTTCAACCTAACCTACCTCACAGGGTTGTGAGGATGAAGTGGAGGAGGCAAATGATGTAAACCACTTTGGGTCCCTATTTGAGAAAGTTGGGGTAAAGTAAATAAATAAAGTAAATAAATAAAATACATCGTGAAAACCAGCTAAAGTCTCAGTTCACAGAAGCTTGGTGCAAATAAAAAAGAAGTGGGTGAACTGTTGCTCATCTTTTAACTCATCCAGCAGGCAACTTAGGCAGAGATGGAGAGATTTCCCAAATGGGGATCCAAAGTGGTTTACAACAGTCTGTCCTCCTCCATTTCATTCTCACAACAACCCAGTGAGGTAGGTTAGGCTGAGAAAGTCTGACTGGCACAGGGTCACCCAGCAAGCTCCTACGGCCGCATGGGGATTCGAACTGGGATCTCCCAGATCCTCGTCCAACACTCTATACCATGCTATAGAAATCACCTGTCGCCATTTAGCACAGATCTGGGAATTTACTAGAGCCACGTCGTTTTGACCAAGGGACGTCTGGTGCTCTAGTGCTTCTCTTTCTTTGCCTTCTCTCTGCATCCAAACCCTGCCCTGAACCACGAAGCCACCACCTCTTATTGTTGGAGGCAGCCAAGTCCGTAGGCACAGACACTGGCACCTCCTCCCTGTTTTAAAACCACAACATAACAGAAAACTTTCTGGTGTATCACCAACTTATGTAATCCCCCAACTCCCAGGGAGGACAATAACTGCCTTGTTTCATTCAGTTCACTATTTGTTGCACCCAGTGGAAAGCACACAGACAGATACATTTCCCCTCCTTCCTATCTTATAATACAAGTATAGGGAAATCCTGCACTTTATAACACATGTTATAACAAATTATAGTTGCATTTGGTGCCGCAGTTAACTCTTGCCTGATCCACCTTGGCCTGTTCTTCCCTTCGTTTTCTTTGCGTGTGGATTGCATGCAAATAGAAGGCATCAAAGAGGCTGGTGCCATTCAGAACGGAAGGAATGCAATCTTTATCAAACGATGTAATTTCTGTCTACTTCCAACCTCTACGATAAAGCAAAAAGTTTTAAAACCTTCTTTATACTCTTTGTGTACCACTACAAATGTCCCTTAACTCCATTCTCTCTGTATGTTATTGGTTCTGCTTCTGAAAGAGTTAGAGTAATGATTCACATGCACGGACTGGAAGGTCGGCAGATGGAACAGCAGGCTTTTAGATATGATTGTTAGAGTGCTATGGTTATTTATTTATTTATTATCTGTCTACTTAATTTATAATCAACCTTTCTCCCCAGTAGAGATGGGCATGAACAGAAATACAAATCAAAGTTTGTGACGAACCAGGCTAGTTCGTGGTTCGCAAACTGGTGGTTCATCGGAGCCCATTTATGACGAACCGCCACCAAGTTTAGGTTGGTTCATTTGCTTCATTTTTTGGTTCGTCATTGCAGACAGCCTGGCGACGATCAATCAGTTTCCTGGGCAACAGGGGATGGACTTCCTGCAGACCTTCTGCTGACCCGGAAGTGGCCTTCTGCTGACCCGGCAGTGGCCTTCTGCTGGCCCAGAAGTGACCTTCTGCTGGCCCAGAAGTGATGACTTGCTCACCTGGATGTGACGTTTTCATGAACCAAACAAACCGGTTCGCAAGCCGGGCAGGTTCGTGAAAGTTCATAGTTCGTGAAATGCGACGAACCATGAACCGCACGATTCGGTTTCTTCTGGTTCATGCCCATCTCTACTCCCCACTAAGAACCCAAAGCAGCTTACATTATTTTCCTCTCCTCCATTTTATCCTCACAACAACTCTGTGTGGTAGGTTAGGCTGAGAATGGGTGACTAGCCCAAGAAGATTTGAAGTTGGATCTCCCAGATCCTAGTCTAACACTTAAAACATTACTCAACATTGTTAGAATTCGAAATCAGCTGTTAACCTCAGAAAAGGCAACATTCTTCTTTTATCCTTTATTATGCCAGAATATAAGCACTGTTAAATTTGGTTACCTTTACCACAAGAATTTTGTTATGACTACTTCACATGTTTAAACGTTAAAATTACACGTTGGAGTTTACTCTTTGTTTATATTATAAAAAGTTTGAAAATAAATAAAATTGTAAATTGAAAAAAAAGGCAAAATTCCATTAGTCAAATATTTTGAAAACTTTTACCATTAGCAGCAGTTTAAAAAATCAATGACTTTTACAGAGAACTTTATGACCTGAAGAGTTAACGACTGTCTAAGAAAGAGCACCTTTTCCTTTAGCAGGAATTGGTTTTAAAATATCTGGAAATGAAGCAAACCGGAATCAGACAACACTCCGTCAGACTTCAAAATCCATGGTGTGAACTTGCTGGGTGAAAAGCTGAAGACCAGGAGATTAACTGGGTGGTTCTATTTGCTTGCAAAACCCCCCGACACTTCTCTAGTGAATTTCAAACTCTGTGCTAAATGGGCACAAGTGATATGTTTGTCTAAATGGGGATAGACATTTGTACAACATGGCATAGTGAGTAGAGTGTCAGACTGGGATCTGGCAGACCCAGGTTTGAATCATCACTCTGCCATGGAAGCTTGCTGGGGGACGGATCAGCTATACCCTCTCAGCCTAGCCTACCTCACAAGGTTGTTGTGAGGGTTAAATAGAGAAGGACAGAAGGTTGCAAGCCAGTGTGGAGAAAAGTGGGATATAAATGAAGCTAAATAAATAAAGAAAATCAATATTGAATATCTTTTAAAAAGGTAAAGGTAGTCCCCTGAGCAAGCACCGAGTCATTACTGATCCATGGGGGGACGTCACATCACGACGTTTTCTTGGCAGACTTTTTACAGGGTGGTTTGCCATTGCCTTCCCCAGTCATCTACACTTTACCCCCAGGAAACTGGGTACTCATTTTACCGACCTCGGAAGGATGGAAGGCTGAGTCAATCTTGAGCCAGCTACCTGAACCTGACATCTGCCAGGATCGAACTCAGGTCGTGAGCAGAGCTTGGACTGCAGTACTGCAGCTTACCACTCTGCACCACGGAGCTCTTATTGAATATCTATAGCTCTATTATTATTTATATATAGATGCCCATATTTCTATATTATACACAATAGTAATAATAACAATAACATTTGATTTATATGCCGCTCTTCAGGACAACTTAACAGCCTCTCAGAGTGGTTTACAAAGTATGTTGTTATTATTCCCACAACAATCACTCTGTGAGATGGGTGGGGCTGAGAGAACCCTGGTAGGTAGGTAGTAGTTTATTGCAATTAGCCATTGGTCACAGCAAATTTTCAGTTAACAAATAAAATATACAGTTGATAATGGCTCCATAAACTTCAAGAGTTACAAAATATCGATACAGCTACACCAAATAATATCCTAAAACCATATGATAAAAAATTACCTATCCTGGTTCCTCCCTGGTTGTCACAGTTGCTCTTATCTTTCTTGCCACAACCTCGAATAAAGAGACTTTCTAATACACTTCTGCATCTGGGTCATATAGCAATATGGATATTTTCTCAGCCTCTGAATATTGCTTTAAGCTGGATATCGGGAACGTATACTGTCGAGAAACAAAAGACACTGCAGATCTTTAGATAACAGCATGTATAAGGATTATTGACTAAGCGTGTTAACTCTAGTATTTTCATTTCTTATCTAGTATTCTATGATCGTTAAATGGGTTCATGCCCTGATAGAGGGAACTCCACTTTCTTGCTGAGAGAGCTCTGAGAGAGCTGTGACTAACCCAAGGTCACCCAGCTGGCTTCAAGTGGAGGAGAGGGGAATCAAACTTTATAGGATACAGAGGCATCTACATCAGATAACATGCAGATTAATTTATCAGAGTCAGAGAAGAAGTGTATATTTAGAGTCTTGGTCAGGAGTTTCTTTCTGAAAATTTTCAGTGAGAAAAGAGTAAATATGTAGAACAAGAAACAGAAACGAAGGGAGAATAAAATGGAAGGAATAGCATGTCACAGGTAGAATAAAAATGGGCTGTTGTTTTTATTTCTGCCTTTCCAATGGCCGGCTGTCAGCTTTCATGAGGGGGAGCGGTTGCTCCCTCTCTATCAAATGTCCCCAGAAAGCTCTGTTCATTTGGCTTGGCCAGCTACAGTGCAGTCATTCAAATTAGCCACATGGAGAATGTGAGTGTTACAACCTCGCCTAATTTGCTTGGGGGAAACGTTAGAATTCATATATATATACTTACTGCATGCCAGTTCAAAGTGCGGTTCAAGTGAAGATTATCAGAAAACGCCTTGGCACTTAACAACTTTCCACTGGCGGTGAAAAATCGACCCTGTGCCAAAAAGTACACATCGTGTCAAAATGCCAAGCTTTTCCTGCCAGGCTTGCATTTTTAAAACGTCTTTCCATCTTTCATGCCATTTATTTCTTACATGTGCCAAAAGACTCCTAGGCAACAAGGTCTTGAGTTGCACCCTGGACTGCTGCAAAATCATTTAATTTCAGTACAAAAATGTTAATCGAAAGAGAATGAAGTGGGTCTTAAGGGCACGGTTTTCCAGCGAGAAATTCAGGATCTCTAAAGTTGCTGGACCAGGCATGAGATAAAAGAAAGGGCATAGAAGTGGTGGGCAATCCTGCCAACTGCTGCAAGTCTGGGGAACACATTCTGTTTTTCACAGGATCCAGAGCCAGGACAAAGTATTTTGTTGCAGCCGCCACCCACTCCTGGGCTCAGCTTACTTGGGGTCCAAGCCAAGGTGACATCGAGGTTTGGCTTAGCCCTGAGTGGTGATGGCACAGGCCAGGAGGGGATGCCAGTCACTCTACCCCCTGGCTGCAGATGGCTGGAAGGGGGTTGATTCCCTTTGGGCAATGGCACCACCCCTCCTCCTTGGGTTGCTCCAAGTAGGGTGGGTGGCTTAGCTGGATAACCAGCCCTGCCAAAGTTTACATGGCTTGAAATCACAGCGCAAGTCCAAATGTTGCTCTCCTTTTAACAATGGCCAAATAATAATCCCCCAGGTGCCCATTAGCTCTCGTTCCCCACTTCAGCTCACATCAGCAGGTAAACAAGTCCCAAAATGACCTGGGAGGGCTTGTAAAAACCCGAATCAGCAGTCTTGCTTGGCTCTCTCAACCTCGTTCTATGCCAAAGCCGCATCCTCCAAAACGACATACTCCTCTCCCTTTGATGACACCTGTTTGGTGGTGGTAAGGTGGCCAGTTCCAGAATGGGAAATTCCTGAAGATCTGGGGTGGCAGCTGGGGGAGGGTGATGTTTGGAGGGACCTTGGTGGTATATAATGCCATTCAGTCCACCCTCCAAAGCAGCCGTTTTCCTCAGGAAAATTAATCTTTGTAGTCTGGTGATCAGTAATCCTAGATGGTGGGCTGGCTTCAGCAGAGTCCCCAGATGAGCACCCCTACCCTGGAGATGATCTTACTGTTTAGCACGGGGGCAGGGGTGGTGACAGGGTTTCTGGCGCCCGAGGCTGCCCCTACGTGCGCACACCGGACTGTGTGATGACATCACTGCATGTGATGTCATCATGCAGCAAGCCGGCCCCATTGGTGTGGTGGGTGGCTGGGACGGTGCGTTGAGGCTGCCCACGCTCCCAGTCAGGTGCGGCGGGTGGCTGGGGAGGTGCACGTGCGTCTCCGTTGTTCCGCATGTCGCCCTGGACGCCTGCCACGCCTGGCCCATGGCTGCTGCGCCCAGCCAGGGGCATGTATTGGCAGTGGTGGTGACATGGGGCGGGAGGGCTGGCAGGCTGCAGCAGCTGCGGGCCAGGCATGGCAGGAGGCTGGGGTGGCGCGCGAGCAGCTTCCCATCCCTCCTGCTCAGCCGCCAGCACTACCACTGCCAGTTCCACTGTGCGTGCCCCCACCCCCGGCCCCCCTCTGGCACCCCCTCTGGCACCTCAGTGCTCGTGGCGGGGGCTGGACCTGTGTCAATGGGCATGCCAGCCCTGCAAGGGGGGGGGGACACTTTTCTCTTTCTCTTTAGCCGGTGATGGAATCTCTTCCTGGGGGGAAGAGATGGCAATGTTAAATTCCACTTCTTATTTTGCTGCTGCTATAGTTTCTTCTGCTATTTTTTCTCCATGGGAAACAGGTAAAGATAATAATTTATATCATGCTTTTAGACTTAAAAAAAATCCCTTTATATACTGAGCATCAGGAACAGAAGTAGAGCAGTAGAAAAGAGCAAGAGTCCAGCAGCGCCTATGAGACTAACAACATTTGTAGTAGGGTAAGAGCTTTCATGAGTCACAGCTCACTTCTTCAGAGACCAGAAGTGGAGCAGAACAAGACAACCATGAAATGAAATCCCAACAACATGAAAGCCGGTCTGAAAGTTTTATGCGACACTATAGACAGAGGAGGACTGCAATGACCAAATATCAGACTATACCACGAAGCAGTATGTTTGGTGTGGTTAAGAGATTGGATGCTGTTGGAAAATCGTAAGCTCTTAACCCTTGAAGGTTACAAGAAACTATTTGGTTGGCATGCGTACCTATGGCAGGATAAATTAAAAGCAGATTCTATGTTTCTGCATCATTACATCAGACGAAGTCTCTTCACAATCTGGAAAAAATATAAAAAGTATTTGGGCGAAGGTATCCCCATGTGGGTGGTACCATTTGAAGTTATTGATCCGAGAACTATATATAACAAAGAACAGTGTTTGCCATATAAAGAGATACTGATAATGGAGCAAAATATGATAAAGATTAAAACAGAAGAAGAATTATCTTCTCAAGACGGATGGTTCCAATATAGACAGATTAAAGACTTATATGATTCAGACCGTCTAAAATGGGGGTTTAAATGGAAACATTCAGAATTGGAAGAAAACATACTTCAAGAAGGCAAGAAAATGATATCTAAAGTCTACAAGATATTGTTAAAGTGGTATACAGAAGATGAAACTGTTAAAGTCCAGATGGGCCATCAATTGTAATGGAGATATAACAATGGAATCATGGGAATACTTGTGGAAAAACACATTGAAGATTTCAACCTGTACCAATATTAAAGAGAATGTATATAAGATGATATACAGGTGGTACTTAACGCCGAAGAAAATAGCATATGGGAATTCTAAAATGTCAGATAAATGCTGGAAGTGTAAGAATCATGAAGGATCATTGTATCATATGTGGTGGACTTGTGAGGTGGCTAAACAGTTCTGGGGAGATATTTTAAAAGCTATAAATGAAATTTTACTATTTTCAATAAAAAAGAACCCAGAACTGCTGCTGCTGAACTTGAACATGGAAGAAATCCCTATACAATACAGAACACTATTATTTTATATGACAACAGCGGCAAGAATTTTATATGCACAGAAGTGGAAGACGCAAGAAGTACCATCGATTGAAAATTGGATACAAAAATTGCTGTACATGGCAGAAATGGATAAAACGACAAGAAGGTTGAGAGATCAGAATCCAGAAGAATTTTTTAATGACTGGGGGAGACTAAAACAGTACTTAGAGAAAAAGTGGGACGTAAAGGGAAAATTATGGTTGTTAGAAAATTATTAATTTTGTAGAATGGAAGAGATATAGATCTTTACTAGAGAAGAAGAAAGATAAGTTATAACTGCTACTATTAGATTGAGGTTAAGGTATGCTGAAATTATTAGATATTATCTAGTATAATAATATATTAGGATATGTAATAAAAGAATAGAGATGTAAGTAATAGAATTAGACAGAGGGTTGGAAAACTGTTGGAAGTCTTAGATAAAGGGGGGGGAAAGGGGGGTATTAGAAATAAGGGTATTAATGGAAAATTTGTAATTGCAATTTATACTCACCCAATAAAAATTTTCTTTAAAAAAAAAACATGAAAGCCGGTCTGGGCACACTTCAGCAGAGGAGTCCAGAGGAGCAGGCTATAGCAGAGCCGCTGTTAGCTTTTGGGGTGGGCCCAGCAGGGCTTTCCACTGGCATAAGGACTTTGGCCCCTACAGTGTGACTTCTGCAACTTCCCCTCCCCTTAGCAGCCTGAAATGGGCCCTGGGGGATTCCCAAAAGTGACAGTCCGGACGTGGAAGTCCTCACACCACTGGGTCCACCCCCTTGTCTTGGGGTGATCTAAAGAGGCAATCCTTTGCAAAGCCATTTAAGTCTTGTTGGAATCAATAGGATTTTAGATGTTGTTTGTTTATTAAAATGCCTACAGCCCACCTTTCTTGTCAACGACAGAAACTCAAGGGGATTTACAAAGCCAGAAATTACCAGCATTACATCACAAATTTAAAACCTAGCACAAAAGAAAGAAAAAAATCAAATACATACTAATCCTGCCTCCCCCTGCCCCATACAGGCTCCGCCTCTGGTTGCAGGGACTAGGCAGCAGATCCATTGACCAATTTTCAAAAACTCCTTTCAATACACAACCTTCTCAGGCCTTGGGAACTAGGCAGCATGGGAGCGAGTGTCGCCAACTCTGGGTTGGGAAATTCCTGGAGATTTGGGGGGGGGGGGGTGGAACCCAGGGAGGGTGGTGTTTGGTAAGGGAGCTCAGCCATAGTCTCTACTCTCTAAAGCAGCCATTTTCTCCAGGAGTTCTGTAGTCTGGAGGATAGTTGTAAATCCCAAAGTTCTCCAGCCCCACCTTCATGTGGGCCCGTTGTGACCTCCTTCGAAAGCTATTCCAGAGCTCTGGATTCACAGTTGAAAAAAATGATTTTTAGCTGTGACAGATCTAATAACCTATGGTCCATCTGGCTCTTGACCTTCCTCTCTATTGCATTCCTGTGTTTGATCCTTTCTATCTGCACTGACCTATGTTAGTACTGGCAATCTGGCCGTCATCTCACAAGCCTTCTATTCCAATGGTTGTTGCTCTTGGTTGTTGTTCATCTTCCCTTTGATCATATGCCCTCCACTTGTTATTATTATTTATTATTCTCCCTCATTCTGCTGCCATTACCACCTTGTTGTTCTACCTTAAGACCTGAAGAGCCTTCAAGACACTGTCATGTGCTTTGAATTAGGTTTAGCATGGTGCCATCCAGGGCTTTTTTTTCTGGGAAAAGAGGTGGTGGAACTCAGTGGTGGAACTCAGGACCACACAATGATGTCACTTTGGGTCAGCTGGAACAAGGAGGGAGTTTTTAAAAGTTTAAATTGCCCTTGGAGAAAATGGTCACATGGCTGGTGGCCCTGCCCCCTGATCTACAGACAGAGGGGAGTTTAGATTGCCCTCCGTGCCAGTCCACTGGAGCAGCACGGAGGGCAATCTAAACCTCCCTCTGTCTGGAGATCAGGGGGCGGGGCTACCAGCCTTGTGACCATTTTCAAGAGGTGCCGGAACTCCATTCCACCACATTCCTGCTGAAAAAAAGCCCTGGTGCCATCTAGAGATAAGAAAATGCCCTTCTGGGCAACTGTCACTATTATGAAACCTCTTACCACGAGAACCATATGGTATAGTAGTATTGCCACCCTCAAGGTGAGGTCTGAAGATCTCCCAGAATTTCAACTGATCTCCCCACTAGAGATCAGTTCCTCTGGAGAAAATTGCTGCTTTGGAGGGAATGTACCACTCTGAGGTCCCTCCCCTCCCCAATGCTGCCATCTCCGAGTTCTACCCCCAAATATCCAGGAATTTTCTGAGCCAGAGTTGGCAACCCTATGTAGGAGGGAATGGAAGCCTTCCTGCCGAGTTTCACGGTAATATGAAATATCATTTCAGCTCTCTCTCATACCAACCCTTTTCCATTCTTACATGCTATAACTCATTCTTCAGCAAGTTTTTATATAGTTAAGCAATACATAAAGCCAGATTTCGGAATCTTGATTTTGGATACAAACACCTGGCTTCAGGAGTGGAGAGGAGGTATTTTGGGGACCCTGGAGCACTGAACACCGTGAGAGTTCATAAGCTTGGCCATTTGCCTCAGAGACCTCCATGGCCTCGCCTCGCTCTCCTTGCTCTGCAGTTGGTGCCTCTGCATGGACATTCTCTTCAAAACAGGGATCCAGTCTGCTCAGTGTGGGTTCAGGTACACACAGCAGTGCAAGAGAAGGCTTCCAAGAGCTCCCTTACTGCATTGGGGTCGATAGCTTTTGTTTCGAAAGGAAGCTTCTACTCAGGGCCAAATGAGATACTTCATTTGTTTATTGAAATAATTTATATTCTGCCTTCCTCCACACAGAGATAATTGAGCCGAAGCATCTGAAACTGCTACTGCATGTCTATTTATTTATTTAATCAAATTTATACCCTGCCCTCCCCGCAAATGGACTCAGGGTGGCTAACAGGGTTGCCAGCTCCAAGTTGGAAAATTCCTGGAGACCTGGAGGGGGAAACCTGGAGAAACCTGGAGAAAGTGGGGTTTGGGGAGGGGAAGGACCTTGGCATGGCATAATTCCATAGAATTCACCCCCCAAAGTAGCCATTTTCTCCAGGCGAACTGATGTCTGTAGCCTGGAGAACAGTTGTAATTCCGGGAGATCTCCAGCCACTACCTGGAGGCTGGCAACCCTAGTGGCTAACAACATATATTATACAATTAAAACCATATACATATCTAAAAAAACATTAAAAGCCCTTCCCCACAGCCTTCGCCTCCATAGCATCTATTAGAATGTATTCATGCCATGACCACCACAGGAGGTTAGTTCTATAACGTGTCTGGGGGTGGGGAGGGGGTTTAGAGGACAACTGCGCAGCCAATGACTTTGGGGGGCCACTGCAGTGTGGTTGCCATAGTGCCTATGGGGTGGCTACGTGACATCCCTTTTGTAAACAGCACACACCAATCAAAATCAGCCATTTTAAAAATACAAAAACATTTTAAGTGAAAGAGGGGAAAGGCCTTTCATAAAAGTGATGCTTGATTTAAAGATTACAGGAACCGTTTACACTGATCTGTGTTCCAGTGAATAATCCTCTTTCTTTAGAAGATCTTTTACCAAGTCTGGAAGGGGAACTGGACACAATGAAATGTATTGAAGTCTCATTTGCCAGTCCTTGCTCTGTAATTAATTAGCATCAAGTTCCTGAATTACAGACCGGCCTTTTAAAAATGGGCAAATTTCTCTTTGGAAAGAAAGGATGTTGATAAAACCTTCACAGTCTTAACCACTACAGGATACTGGCTGTAGAGGGGTGTGTGTGTGAACATGTTCTCATATACATACATACAGGGGTCATTTCGTAGAAAAAGAGCTGGAGGAACTCATTAGCATAATTCATTAGCATATCTCATTCGTATATGCCATGCCTCTTGCCATTGCCGGAAGTGGTTCATTAGCATACCTGATTTGCATGTGCCACACCCCCTGACATCACCTATCCTGGCTGTTTTGGACCCAATCCTGGCCATTCAGGGCCGAAATTGGGCCCAAAATGGCAAAAAGGGGCTGAAAATGGCCGAAAGGGGCCCAAAATGGTCAGGATTGGGCTGCTGCTGAGTGGGAGAGTGATCCACCACCCGTCAGAGGCCCTATCTGGGCCGTTTCGGCCCCAATCCAGGCTGAAATGAGCCCAAAATGGCTGAGAGTCAGGTGGGCGGGGCCACCTGACATGTGACCTCTTTGGGGAACTGCCAGAACTGCGTTCCTGTGCGTTCATCCTTGAAATGAGCCCTGCACACATACAAATAGAAGCTGCAGGTCTGAGTTTTGAAACTATGACAGACAAGGCTGGTGTGCCTTAGCTGAAGAATCCAGGGGGTGCATTCTCTCTCTCCCCACCCCCTCTGAAGGATGGGCTGCTGTCCTGTCGGAGAACATCCATCAGTGCTCTATTTGTAAGTAAAGTGTAAATAAAGCATGTTAATAAACCATGTCCCTCAGCTATATTTACTGTTTTCCCTCTCCAGTAAAAAATCACCTGTAACATAATACAACCCCAGAAAAATTGACTGGGTTTGTGATTGAAGCGCTCTTTTGCCCTTTCCACATGGGCTTAAAGGGATGGCCCACTCATCGAATGTTGGCGGCATTTCCCCTTGACTCCAGATGTCTCCATTTTCAAAACCGTTGCAGGCTGTTTGGGTTCTGTTTTTGGGGGGGCCTTTTATGAGACCATAGGAAAGTGCACTCCCAGAAAAGGCACCAAAAAAGGAAGCCAAACAGCCTGCAATCATTTAAGGACATGCGGAAAGGACCATATTGGGGGATACTGGGGTAAAAAACTACCCCATATATTTTTTTCAGAAACCCACGGGAACATTGTGCAATACTCTGGAGAGAGACAGGCCCTTTCATTTCATAGAAAGATGATAACATTCCACAGAAATGGTATGGATTCTACAAAGTAGGGAGGGATCTAAACAGAATAAAGAGCCCACCTCTTGTGAAAGTGTCTACCAGAGCTTTGGGGGTTTGAAACAGGTGCTAAGAATTGTCTAACATGCCACCTCTGGCCACCAAAGCCAGATTTTCTTTTTTGGTAAGACATTTGACTATCCCAGTATTTGACATTTGGCTCGGGGTAGTGAATTCACCCTAAAGACAAATGTGTAAAGTCCCCCACACCAAGCCTATAAGTGCTCTGGACTAGGTGTAGATGCTTGGGCAAGGAGAACGTTCTCCATGCCACTCAACACAGGAACAATTCTGGGGGCAGGATCAGAACTGCAGGGGGGGCAGTTCATGGGGCTTGGTAGTTCTGTTTCCCCCCTGTAGCGGCCTACACCAACCAACGCTAAGTAAAATTAAAGCCTTATGCTTTAAACCAACTAAGCTTTATGTGCCATTTAAAAGGTTTTCTTGAAACTTGGGCAATTAATATTTATACTGAAGCTGAGCAAACAGAGACAAATGAATTGCTCTACTAAAATATCTGAATGGCAATAAAGACCTTCCCCACTTCTAAATCGCACTGGTTTAAACTTTCCCCTGCTGCACACACATGCATCAAACACAAGTCCCAGAATGCCGATTCCTGGAGACACTTATTCGTTATCTAAAAAAGACAATTCCCGTCCTCTTATGATCAACATCGGCACTGTTTGATGGTCTTTTCCAGCAGGCCCATAGAGCTTAAGGAGCCTTACTTAAGAGAGATAAGGAGAAAGCATATCTTCCATCCAAGCACTCACCTCGCAGATGAGCCAATCAGAAGTGTTTGCTGCTGACCTCAGGCCTCCTCATCTCCTTGGACAGATTATACTTCAAACCTGCTCGCATGTGTGACCTGAACCCGAGAAGAAGGTGGTCGCCCTGGGGAGTTCCTGGACGGGGAGCTGGAGGTGTCTCTGTCAACCTGCATAACATTACAGGCAGAGGAAGGGCTTGGCAAGAGGCTCGCCGTAGCCAGAAGGGCCCAAGGCACCGTCATACCAGAAGCCAGGGAGCCAGTCTGGTTTCGCTTAAAGTAGGACTTGGCATCTTGGGCAACCGGGCTAAATGAAAGCCGTTCGATGATGAAGCCCACATGTTGCGAAGTTATTTGCCCCTAAGAAATCATCAGCTTGGCAAAAATATCCTGACATGCATTTTTTCCCCACTGCCTTCTGACCTTTCCGGAGAGAATGTGTGATCATATCATCCAGAGTTCTCTTTTCAGCCACTGGGATAAGAACATGCGTTCTGCGAGGGATTTTTCCATTACCTGCTGGGCATTAGAGGTCCTTCAGTCCTCTGCAAGCAAGCAGATGTCGACCACAGGCCAGAAGTTGTCACCACAGCATTTGATTCCCATTTAATTCCATGCCCCGCACCATTAAAAGCTTGTATTGTGATTGAATCCCTACAGGGCTTTTTTTCTGGGAAAAGAGGTGGTGGAACTCAGTGGTGGAACTGGACTGCACAATGGCATCACTTTGGGTCAGCTGGAACACGGGGGGAGTTTTTTAAAGTGTAAATTGCCCTCAGCGAAAATGGTCACATGGCCGGTGGCCCCACCCCCTATCTCCAGACAGGGGAGTTTAGATTGTCCTCCGCGGCATGGAGGGCAATCTAAACTCCCCTTTGTCTAGAGATCAGGGGGCGGGGCCACCGGCCATGTGACCATTTTCAAGAGGTGCCCTGAACCCCCCATCCCGTCAGCTGGGTTCCCTTCCATTTCCCCTCCTTACTGAAGAGCTTCAGCCTGATGCTAGCAAGGCAATGAACCTCCCCATTGGACTGCACAGCCTGGGCAGCTTGTTCAGACTCTACTGCTACATGTGCTGAGATGCCACGCCAGAGATCCTTAGCCCTTTTGGGTCCTCCTGTCCTGGCATGCCCACATGCATAAGGTTCACACAGGTAGTAGCCCAGTTTAATGGAGACACTGTGCAAGTGCCAAAGATGCGCCAGTGAGAATTCTTGTCTCCACGAGCATCATGTTTAATAAACCAGGCCGTAGGAATAACAACAACAACAACAACAACAACAACAACAACAACAACCTGGTGCTTATATAACACTCTACTGGACAGATTAATGCCACACTCAGAGTGGTTTACAAAGTGTGTTGTTCTTATCCTTATGACAATCCCCCTGTGATGGTGGGTGGAGCTGAGAGAGCTCCGAGAGAGCTGTGACTGACCCAAGGTCATCCTGCTGGCTTCAAGCAGAGGAGGGGTTCTTCAGATTAGAGTCCTGCCGCTCTTAACTACTACATCAAAATGGCCAACAAGGGGGAGAGGAGGAGCAGAGCTTCCAACCTCCAGGTAGGGCCTGGAGATCTCCTAAATTACAACCATCTCTAGACAACAGAGATCAGTTTCTCTGGAGAAAATGGCTCGTTGGAGGGTGAACTCTATGGCATTATACCCTGCTGAGGTCTCTCTTCTCCCCAAACCCTGCCCTCTCCAGGCTCCGCCCCCAGATCACCAGGAATTTCCCAACCCAGAGCTGGCAACCCACGGGAGGAGGCTGGATTTCTTTTATGCATCTCATTTCCAAAGGTATCTTGATGAGAAAAAAAGTTCAGGGGGTTGTTTAAAGCAAAAGATTTAGAGAAATTGAGGTCCAGTTCTAAATGGGATACGATGCCAATGAAGTGCCTATGGATGTGCATAAAAATCTAATGTGCTTTGCTCTTGTGAACCTTAGCAGCTCTGCTGTTGGGTTCATTCGAAGCTGTCTCTGGATTTGACTTCAGCTCAATGCCATGGTTGCCTAAGAGCTGTGGATGTGCGGTCGTTGGCAGGGATCGGGCCCAGGAGATCATGCTCCGATTCATTTCCTCCCAGCTGTTGGAAGAGATGTCCAAAAGCTCCTGTGCATCATGGGAGGGAGGGTATGGCCTGGTGGGAAATGTAGTACTGTTTCATATTCCCACCAATGGTGGTGGATAGAGAAATTCCCCTTTGGCCACAGAACCATGGTTTGGCGTCCGTAGCACATCTGCACTTGCCCAGAAAAAAACAGGACCTGCATTAAGAGGCCTCGATCCCATTTGTGATGTGCTTCAACATACTGAAGTGTGTGTTGGAACGTAGCCAAATACTTTGCTATGCCCCCAAAAGTGACAGCCCTTGTTCTTCATCTGGGCCTCATTCCTCTACAAAATGAATATCTGATGGAATTGCTGCCCTTGTGTGAGTCAGCATTGCAGGGGGAACGGCACGAAGGACTCAGGGGGGTGCCAAGAGCTCAAGTTTTGCATGTGGGCAGCTTGAATGGGAGAGATTGGTTCCAGCGGAATGTGCTACAGCAACACGCAGCACCCCGGCCAGTGGCTTATATCGTCAACCCTTTTTCTTTCCTGTAAACCAACACAAACAGCCCGATAAAGTCTGGCACTGACTGCAAGAGGCGAAGCGGGGGCGGGGGGTGGGAATCAGCAAAAAGACGACAGCTTTAAGGGGGAAAGTGAAGGTTGAATTCCAGAAGCAGAGCTGAATTAACAGCCTCTTACGGATGGTGGTCAATTAATCCAGTTGGCCTTTGGCTGTGTAAATAAAAAGCCTTCCTCCAGCAGTCACTTTGATATATACCCTTCCCAAAAAAGTCTCTTTGCCACCCAGCTTGCAGTTGTAAAGCCAGAAACAAAACATTGTTGTTTGCCAGTTGGCTGCAGAAATCATTTTTCTAGGGCAAAATCCCAACTGGCTGCTCATTGCTACTGGGATCAAAGGTGGGGGAAAGCCAAGGTATTAGAGGCATTTACTATTTGCTAGATTTGTCTCCAGGTAGGTCAGCAATGACTTAAACCGCAGGGTCAAATATATTTCTCAGATTGGCGCTTTCTGATGCCTGCATGACTTGGGGGAAGATGAGCGCATGAATGCATGAAACTGCCATGCTGAGTAGGGATGTCACCGCAAGTGCTGCGCAAATGAAACGTCGTTGTGATGTTATTCTGTGTGGTCCCTGCGCATCGCTTGTCTTGTGCACACCGGTGTTATAGCGCTTGAATGCTAGGAAGTCTAAGGCCTGGGGGGACAAGTCATCGCCTCTCCAGTTTGCAAAGACTACTGCAGTGCGACTCGTCTGTAGATTTGGGTGTTTGAAAAACAACGTGCCATGTAATACTACTGACTGGCAGGATGCCAAGTGGGGCAGGCTCCTCTGCTTCCTTTTTGAGGCTGGATGCACCAACAGGGCCACGAAGAGCTCATGCTGCCAGGAGATTTGCCTCTTCAGGGGGGCGGCAAGGGCCCGGTCTGCCCTGGGCTGTTCCAGATGAACTGAAGGCATTGGTTTTGGAGGCCAAACGACTGCCACACAACAATCGATGCAGCAGCTTGGGGCTGCCAGTTGGGTGGCCAAGCTGGGGAAATCAATGGCTAGCATGTGAGTTCATGGTCCATGCTGCATGTGTGCATCTCAAGCAAAAAAAGCCAGCTATTCGTGTGATGGTACGCATAGCCTAAGCATGCCCACGTATCCATTCCCATCTTCTGACTGCTGAGCAGCTGGCATGCACAGGCAGAGAGCCAGTTCTTGGACAAGTGTTGCAGAGTGGTTCATTAATTACTTGTTCATCATCATCATTATCATCATGTTTCACATTTGGAGGAAGGATATGTAGCTCTCCCACCCTTTCTCCAAGGATCTCAGGAGATTGTGCATGGTGCTTCCCTCCCACACTCTCCCACACTCTCCCACTGTCTTCACAACAGCATTGAGAGGAAGGCTAGACTGAGGAAAAGTGACAGGTCCAAGCCAGCAGTACAGCAGAGTGGGGTCGTAATAGAGATGGGTACAAACAGCAATACGAACAAAAAAAAGCCACAAACAGCCCAATCTGCTGTCCGCGAACAAGCTGTTCGTGAGGCCCCATTCTAAATGACCAGGTGGTCGTTGCAAGCCTCGTTCGTTGCTGTTCGTCAAGCCAGACAGTCTGGCACCTGCAATCAATTCCCTTGGCAACTCAGGCAGGGATAGTCTGAACTCTGTCTGAACTCCTGCTGTTGCCCTGGAAACCCGAACCTACGCCCAATTTAGCTTGATAGGCAGGTCTTCCTTTCAAGTGTGGAGCTCCAAATTTGTTACAAGGGAGCAAAGACCAGGAGGGAGGGAGGGGGGCTCCCAGCTTTGGCTTTGCAGACAGTGGAGAGGGCGAGACAGTTGCTGTTGACATTTTGATAGAGAGACAGGGAGAGTGCATCGGAGCTTGAATTTTCTTTGTGTGTGGTGGGATAAGGATCTACCCCTTCAGATTCCAGGGCTGCTGCCTGGCTCTGGGGCCAAGCTATTATTTACTATTGGTACCTTTCCTGCTGCCTGCTCAGGTAGGGTTTCTGGCAGTGGTACGGTAGGGATCTACCCCTTCAAGTTCCAGGGCTGCTGCCAGGCTCTGAGGCCAAGCTATTATTTATTATTGGTACCTTTCCTGGTGCCTGCTCAGGTCAGGTTTCTGGGAGTGGTGCAGTAGGAAACTTGACCAAACTTGGATGATGGCTGGAGGAGAGCCTGCTGGCCCCTACGAACAGCCAACCACGAACATGTTAATGAACAGGGCCATGTTCGTGGTTGTTCGTGAGTCCCTGTTCGTGGATGGCAACGAACAATGAACATCATGTTCATATTTTTTTTCTGTTCATGCCCATCTTGCCCAAAGACTGAACCCGAGTCTTTGTCTAGAGATACTCTTCAGACATTACAGGACTGCACAAGTTATGTCTTGGTCCCCACTCAGACTTAGATAATTATGCTTTTAAGAATGATAAATTATATTTTTAAGATTGGTTTATTAAGTAAATTTTTAAATGTAGGTAATTTGCTGAAATATGTAGCTTTTTAAATATTTATATGGCACATGCCTTGCTGATGTTCAATCATTTGTAATTCTGAATTGGTTGTGAGAATGTGATGGCCTTTGGCTAACAAACACTTTATTATTGTTGTTGTTGTTGACTCAAGGGCCAAGCTCCAAGTGATGAATGACACTTGAACGGCAAGTGGATTGAGTGGAGCGCAAGTGGAGAGCAAGTGAACAGGGAGAAATACACTTGCCGTTCAAGTGTCATTCTTCACTTGTAGCTTGGCCCTCAGATATAACACAATCTCATGTGAGCTGCAGGCTCTCCTCAAACCTGAGCATGTGGTACCAGATTAAATTTAGGAACGTGATGCGTGTGGAGAAAAGGCTGCTGCTCCCCCCCACCCCATTTTCCTAGCCAGTAACAGTCATAGGGGTTGCTATTTGGGGAAACCCAGATGTTCCATAGGATACCTATGGGTTTCCCCACCAGGCCCAATAGGGACATCCTTGGTCTCTTAGAGAATGAAAAAGTCAAAGTGGGATGTTGAAGCCCCTTTGCCATATCTACCCTCCAAAGCAGCCATTTGTGCCAAGCGAACTGATCTCTCTAGTCCGGAGATCAGCTGTAATTCCAGAAGATCTCCAAGTCCCGACTAGCGATTGGTAATCCTGTGCCCATGGGATTGTGTTTTGGCACAATTCCTGGTTCTTAAATGAAATCATCTGCACAGAGGAGGTCACGGTGGCAGCAAAAATGGGCACAAAGTGCTACTTCATATTCTAATCCAGCTAGTTTATTGCAGCAGGTGTTCTTTCCAGGGACATATTTACCAGCTGTGATACAATGCAGGGCTTTTTTTCAGCAGGAACGTGGTGGAACGGAGTTCCGGAACCTCTTGAAAATGGTCACATGGCTGGTGGCCCCGCCCCCTGATCTCCAGACAGAGGGGAGTTGAGATTGCCCTACGCGCCACTGAGCGGCGCTAGGGCAATCTCAACTCCCCTCTGTCTGGAGATCAGGGGGCGGGGCCACCAGCCATGTGACCATTTTCTCTGAGGGCAACCCCACTGAGTTCCACGGCCTCTTTTCCCAGAAAAAAAGCCCTGGATACAAGTCAATGTAGGACAAGAAAAAGCAAAGCAGAAGAGAGACGTTTTAAACTGATTGCCCATAATGTCAGGATCTAATATGTTGTAAGGTTCCTTGGTCAGAGTTACGCCATGTTTAATCTGTAGTTGCTAGCTTTTTCTCCCTCCAGGTCCGGGTGTTATTTTGACCGCACTTTCCATGGGAGAGAATACTCTTATCTATTTCTACAGCCAGAGACCTTGACGGGCCGAGCCTTCCCACAGCAAAGTTCCCATCGCCCTGGAAGATGGGGGGAGGCTGGGAGTGAACGGTTTGATGTATCACCAGTTTCGTTTTCTTCTCTCATTCTCAACAATGACTGTGCTCAGCCAAGATCCTTTCTAGGCCTTGGAATATGGATACTTCTGTCAGAGCCTAGTCTTTCAATAAACCTTTTGAGGTCAAGAAATTATGCTTCTTGCAGAAGGGGGGAGACGAACTCTAGATAACAGGGATTCCATAGTCTGACATATTCTGAGTAGTTTCTACATTCAAAATATTGGTATGAGACATTTTAAAGACATTTTACAGGACTGATTTAGGTGTCACGTCTGAAAGCAGCCTGAGGCATATTTGCCAATGATGGTTAACAAAACTTTCAGCTTCTCCCACACGTGTGAAAGAAGAGCCTAGATTGGCTACAATGTCCACTTCCTCTCTTGCATTAACAGCATTCAGACATGCACATAAAAACAGTCTTGCATTCAACTTGAATGGGAGAAGTGATAAGGTGGCATGAGAAACACTCAAAGAGAGCAAGTCTGGTGTAGTAGTTAAGAGCAGCAGGATTCTAATCTGGAGAACCAGGTTTGATTCCCCACTCCTCCGCTTGAAGCCAGCTGGGTGACCTTGGATCAGTCACAGCTCTTTCAGAGCTCTCTCAGCCCCACCCACCTCCCAGGGTGATTGTTGTGATGATAATAATAACACACTCTGTAGACTGCTCTGAGTGGATGTTAAGTTGTCTTGGTGGTATATAAATCGAATGTTGTTGTTGCTGTTGTTGTTATGCTTGTAGTATCCTGTCAGAAGATATCTTAAGTCGGCTTTGAAAGTGTTTTTGGTGGCTTGCAGCAAAATCTGACTTGATTCAAATTTGGCATCAGCCAAAGGCACTTAACGGTGGTGTCACAACTTCCTTTCTGTTGTGTAGTTAAATTTTGCCTTTAACTCTCTTCTTCTTACACCCTCTGGGTACATAATGCTGCCAGCAGGAATTATATTTTAAACTAGTTAATCTAAATTTCCCCCTGAATAATGTGCCCAAGTGTCGGGCTCCGTCGTGGGACTGTGTGTCCCTGAGGATAGGAATAGGATATATAGGAATCTCATATATCTGGGGTGAACAAAAAACACAAAATAAACTTTTATTTTTACATGAAGCATATTGGTTTTGCACTATTGCTTAAACTTAATGGTTTCAAAGATAGTTATCTGTTCTTAAAGTTTCTTTACATAGGCTCAATCACACAAAGTAATAAACTCTACACAGACAGATTCATTCAGGCCTTTCCACACAGCTTGCCAGATTTAGATAGATTAATCTCTCACTCAGATATACATAGACTTTTTCAGGTCACCATAAAGGGCTGCCAATCCCCTGCCCGGGGTGGGGGATCCCCTGTTCCCACCTCCTCCCCCCAACCCCACTTACCTGGCCAGCAGGGGGTCGAATTGGGCCCACAGGGGGGGAGGGCAATTCAGCCCTTTGGCAAGCGTGGGAGTGCATGCCGAGCCAACCTTTGACCCACGTGATGATGTCATTTCCTGGAAGTGACATCATCACACACACTGGGAGAAGGGACTCCGGACGCTGTGGAGGGTGAGTGCCGGGTTCCCAGTCCCCCACCAGAGGACTAGAGGAACCTGGCAACCCTATCACCATATGTGCCCCAGAGAGTCATACCAGGTCACCATTTGTGCCCCAGAGAGTGCTGAGATCAGCCAACAAACATCTACTGGTGGTCCCAGGACTCAGGGAGCTAGACTGGCCTCGACCAGAGCCAGGGCCTTTTTGGTCCTGGCCTCCAGCCTGGATCTTCTATTGTTCCAGTGGGCCTGCAAGACTGAGATGCTCTGTCAGGCATATTGTTGAGGCTGGTCCAATAGTCATCGGAAAGCCTCCCAACCGGATTTGGTTTCGTTTTCCCGGCCATGTCAGACGCTCCTCTCCGCAGGTCCGGGAGGAAACGTCTGAGCAGCCTGACCGGGCGGTTGACCCACGAGGGTTAACCCCAGGACTCCCAGTGAGGGAGTGAGGGTCCGGGGCGCCGCGGGAAGAACCCCCTGAATGCGATACAGGGGGTAAATTGCCCGTTTGCCCCAACGGAGGCTGGCAGACTTGCGCAGCACATCGCGTGCAGCCGGGCCATGGAGAACGGCAAAGAGCAGAACTAGGCGAAAGCCTGTAAGTAAGCGAATTCCTTCTGTATTACAAGCGTACGTGAAGGATTGGTGGGATCTGAAGCTAAGAAGGCTCGGGTTTCTTCCCCCTCACTGAGTTTCAGAATTTGGTCGGCGGTCCCCCCCCCCCCTAAAATGGCGGCGAAAAAGCAGAGTCCCGCTTCGGGCAAGTCAATCTCGGCTGCCCTGCAGGGTAAAGGGGAATCTCTCGAGGACTTGGTGAAGCGGTCGGTGACTGAAGCCATAAAGCCCTTTGTTGACAAGCTAAATGAAACAGATCAAAGGGTCGGCTTAATTGAAAGCGAAGTGAAAACCATTAAGGAAACAGCGGGGGGGGGCAGAGAAGTCTGCTCGGGAATATGCATTACTCGTGAGGGCAACAAA